>NW_027204492.1:108955677-110189427 GCF_024711535.1 Dipodomys merriami
GAAGGCTGAGATCTGAGGATTGCAGTTTGTATCAGGCCTGAGCAGAATAGTAATGAGACCCTTATTTCTAGTTAACCACCCAAAAGCCAGAAGTGGAACTGTGGATCAAGTGGTAGAGCATTAGCTTGGAGCAAAAGAAGCTCAGTAACAGCAACCAGGCCCTGAGTTCAAGTCCCAGGATTGGTACCATTTATAGATGGTTTCCAATCTATAAATGTAATATTAACGATATCATTTAAGTGATCTGTTTACAATTTAGGCTAAATCATCAATCAGAACAATAGCAATGATTATCTGACATTAAAATGTGTCCTGTTAATGAGAGAGACAGTAATCCATGAAACTTATTCTTTGGGAAATATGTGAAAGCCAATCTTCTCATAATATAATTATATCATGAATGTACAGTCTATAATTTGCTACTCATAAAGTATATTCATGGCTGAATAAACTAGAGAAAATTTTAACAATTGCTTGAATCAAAATATTTCATTTAATTGTGTATCCAAAATGTTATGATTTTTATCTTAAATATGTCCATGATCCTTAGGAACATCCAAAATTGTGTATTTCCCAGGGCCAAGGCTATAAAAGAATACAACATTTCACCTTCACCTTTCATCTATAGGTACTTTTCCATTTTTACCTGAACTTTATTACTGGACATTGGAGAGGCAATCTATGCAAGTAATTGAAATACAAGGTATCAAGGTGTTGAAGTAGCAAGTGCCACTGGGTAATAGTTTTCCAGTTCTTTTTGAGCAGGCACTCTGTCTGTTCCTAGATACTAAGGGCCAAAGGATGGAAGGATTACTGGATAAGCACTCCATAAGCAGGCAAACAACTCCAAACTGGGTAAAAGTTTGCACAGGCAATTTACCCTTCCTTTTGCTTCTTAGTAAATCACCTGCTGTTACTTGACTTAAGCAAATTGGTGATCCTCGCATGTTGAGACGTATGAATGAATAGAATCACATTCTACAGTTAGACAACAGTTAGGGCTGTCAGTCTTTGCAACAATCTCACTATCAAGTAGTACATTAAAAACAACTATCAGGCCCAATTATGATACTCATCCAAGTCATGTAAGGAGACAGCTGGATGGTATCCAATTTGTCTTGGAAATCCAGTGAGGTCCTATCTTCATGAACTTTTAGCTGTCTTACTATACCTTGCAGGAAAAGTCCATGTTCAATATTGGAACTTCTAGACAAAATAAAAAAAAACAAAGTCCTCCAATACGAGATTAAACAAGGGATCAATCTGGAATCCTAAGTCTAGAGTGCCATTCTTTAAGGGGCCATTGACCCCTCTGGATTTTCATGCCCCTGTGATGTAAGGACAGGACTTCCTTGACCAAATTTTGAAAAATTCATAATTCTTGGATATGATTCATCTCACCAATGAAAAGTAATTTCTAACATCCATTAGGCTAATTAACCAATCTTGTGATATTGATTTGAGATTAAGTTATTTGAAGGCTTACAGTAATTGCTTGGGGAATGCTGATTTCTTATTAGAGTCTTTGGAGAGCTAATAATCCCTGGAATGAACATCCTCAATTAGAGAACTTCAAATGTTAACTAGCCACCCCTTGGGTAAAGATTTAAACTAACATGCACAAAAATATCATGTCATCTTTGCTAGAATCCATTAAAGTAAATTACATCACAATAACCATATGCTATGAGATATGATGTTGTTAATAGAAGGTGAGTTGTAATAGAAGGTGAGTTTTGAGATTTTGTGTTATGTATGACTAAGCTTTTGAGAAAATGAATGGCTTTGAGCTAGGCTTAAAACATGACATTTGCTAGAATTATCATGTGATTGAGCAGTTCCATTTCAGAGTATATGTTCAAAATTTGAAAGCAATGTCTCAAAAGAGATACTGACACCCATATTCATATCAGTATTATTCACGACAGCCAAATCATGAAAACGATCGGTATTCATCAGCAGATGAACAGATTATGGTATGTGCATACAGTACATTAATATGGAACCTTAAAAAGGAAGAGAATTCTGACACATGGTATAATATAGATGAACCTTGAGGACCATATGCTGATATCTTTGTATTTATAAACAAAAAATTTTTATAAATTTATAAAGAATAATTATTTATAAAAGAATAATTACATAGTCCCACTTACGAGAAGTACCTAGAGTGATCCAAGTCATAGCAACAGAAAGTCAAATGGTGATTGGCCAAGAGTTGAGAGGAGGGACAACAGGGAGTTGTTTGAATTGCTATACACGTTTCAATTTTACAAGATGAAAAGATTGAACATAAATATGAATACACATCTTTTCATCTTTTTAAATAATACTTAAGTACTCGTACAAAGGAGTTGCCATTTAGCAAAGCACTTTATGAATTCAGTGCATCTTGATCAATGTCACTCCTTTCATCACTCTTTTTTTTTTGTGGTATATAACTTCTTTTTTTTATTGTGAAAATACCATATAGAGGGATTACAATTACATGGGCAAGGTAATGAGTACATTTATTTATTTTTATTTTTATTTTTATTTTTATTTTTATTTTTTGTGAACATACTGTACACAGGGGTTACAATTACATGGGCAAGATAATGAGTACATTTCTTTTTTTTAATTTAATTTAATTTTATTTGTGAACATACTGTACAGAGGGGTTACAATTACATGGGCAGGATAATGCTTACATTTCTTACCAAGCATTGCAGCCTCCTCCTTTGGTTTACCCTTCACATCCCTTCCCATCATCATTCTTTTTACCTGTCCCTCTCCTACCCACCCCTTCCCTCACTCTTCTTAATTTTGTAGGATGTACATTAAGTCCTCGACTGCATTCTTCCCCTGTTCTCTTCATTCTTCTACCCCTCCCCTCCCGACCCCACAGCACCCCCTCGCAATACCTTCTTCCTGGAGTTTATTTAATTGACTTTGCCTTTTTAAGAAATTGCACTATTTGTGTTCTCCCTTGAACCTATCATATTTCAGTTAATACATTTGTATCCACTTGCATACCACCCAACATATCTACTTATAAGCTTATCAGCTAAATGTAGCTTCCACATATGAGGGGAAAACATTCATCCTTTGTCTTTCTGAGCCTGACTTACTTCACTTAACATCATTTTTTCCCAGGTCTTTCCATCTCTTTACAAACGGTATGATCTCATTCTTTCAAATAGAAGAGTTAAACCTCATTGTGGACATATACCTCATTTCCTGGAATATACTTAGTATCGTTGAGCTATATACTTAAAAATGTTTAAGGCAGGAAACTTTAGCTGGATGCCATGGTACATGCCTATAATCCCAGAATTTGGGAGTAGAGACAGGAGGATCATGAGTAAGACATAGCAAGACCCTGTCTTTGAAAAAAATAGTATATTTTATGTTATATGTATTTTACCACTTGAAAGTAATTGAAGTAAAACTTCCCATCTTCTGCTTTTGCTATTTGGACATCATCATGAAGCCACTATTGTCTGGTATTTGTCTTTGCCATTATTCTGAAGCTCCAATGAAGAGTTCAGGCAAGGCAGGTGTTGTGCCAGCACTTTAAGAGTTTGCAAGCAGCCGACTAAGTTATAGATGAGGATGTCTATATCTAGGATGGGAAGAAAGATCACATCAGAGAAACAAACAAATTAATTTAGACTAGTTGTTGGAAAACAATCTGAATTAAGTCAGGATCGAGTCTGAGGTGTAACTATTGCCAAAGAGACTGCTAAGCAGTCAAGAAAAATAAGAAATTATGAAAAGCCAATGGTGTGTGTGTATGTGTATGTGTGTGTTGCTAACATAAATGTCACTGTCTTAGATTTTTTAATATCCATTTCAACAGAAGGAATGAGATTATCTCTCTTCTCCTTATTCTTCTGTCTTCAGATTTTCCTCTAGATTTCCAAGACATCCCTTTTACCATTGTATGGTCTTTCATCCTTCATATCCATTAATATATAGGCAAAGTGGTGACTCAAAGATGATCACTAATTCTTTATCATTCTCCTATGAGAAGGCAGGCTTTACGTTCCCTCCTCTTGAATTATGGATGGCTGTATGGCTGATTCGTCACCTATCCTGGAAGATGACTAACTGGTAGTTTCCATTCTTCCCTCTGGGTTCAAACAGTCTCACAACAATTTCCTCTGGGAGCCATCTACCATTCTATGAGAAGCCCAAGTCACATGGAGAGCTCATGGATAGTTGTCCACATGAAAACCCTGATCGATTGCCCAGCCAAAAGTTAGCATCAACTGCCAGCAGCCATGTGAGTGAACCACCCTGATATTCAGCTCATCTGTGCCCGCAGAGAACCATAGCTGAATCAATAACTCTTGGAGAAGAATCACCCAGCTCAGCCTGGGCAACATAAAAAACAAAAACAAAACAAGAAATGATGTGTTTGAGGAGATAGGTATGTTTACATTACACAATACATGCATGTATTGATGCAGCACATGCTATCCCATAAATGCACACCAGCTATATGGTAATGTTGACTAATACAAAATAACAAAATTTCCAGACATGCTAATGATTTAAAGTGTCAGAAGCTTTATCAAGGAAGTGATAACATCATTATGTCATGTATTCATGCAGCTCACGTTAAGTCTCTTCCAAGCAAATGTTAAATGTTGGATTCCAAGGCATGTTTCCCTACCCTCAAGGGACACAGGATAGTAGAATTGGAATTAAATGGATACAGTTTAATTACTTGACATATTTCTGGAAGATCCTTTGAAAGAATCACGAGTGAAAGTTTCTCACTCCAAATTTGAGAAAAGGCCCATTTCTGTCCATGTGTTCCTCTGGAACAATTCTCATAGGTCATCTCCAAAACCCTGCAGTGCTAAAGGCTCTGAAGAGGTTAAAATATCGTAAGAGTTCTGATGAGTTTCACTTCCTTCCAATAATGCTTGGTTTACATAAGGGCACAGGCCTCTACCTCCCATCCTACACTCTGCTACTCCAGAAATAAGCAGTCAGAAACTGTCTCAGTGATGACTTTAGGTGACAGCTGGAGACACTCAGGAAATCTTTGCAGTTCTATAGACACAGTAAGAAAGGATGGGAGAGGAACATTGCTGAACCTTCCAGAATAATTATGGGAAGAACACATACAAGCAGGAATTTACCACTTTCACTAGCCAGGGGTAGTTTTGCAATCAGTGATAAATCCCAGGAGAACAAGCTTCTTCTGGACCATACTGGAGTAACTCGGGGCAACCAAAACAAATGGCCAAAATACTTCTCAGAATGCAAACACATGTACTATGTTGCCAAACCAAGCAGAACCCCCAGGAACTGAGGTTTGAGAGACAATCGGTTGAAGCTCTTCTCCCATAGTGAAAATGTAACCATTTCCTGTTGTTGTTCAACAGCAAATAAGTTATGAGCAACCTTCATTGTCAATAGTTCTATGTTAAGAAATAGGAGAGGGATGCCGAGAAGTACAGAGCCCCGCCCTTGCCTGCCAGAAGACAAATCACTCTTCTTTCTATGTTCTTCCTTGATCCTGACATTTTTGGTTATTGTCATTGATCACGGGGCTTGAACTCAGGGCCTGGGCACTGTCCTTGAGTTCTTTTGCTCTTTGAGCAACAGAGCCACTTTCGGTTTTCTGGTGGTTAATTGGAGATAAGAATTTCAGGGTAGCTTTGAACCATAATCTTCAGATCTCAGCCCCCTGAATAGCTAGGATTACAGGTGTGAGCCACCAGCACCAGGCAATCCTGACATTTTCCCTAACAGTTCTCCATACTCAGAGAAGTGGTAGCCAGAGCTTTCACCCTTCACTCCCCTGTCCAAAGACCCTAAACAAACACAAATCAAAGTCTGATATCCCCCAATCTTCTGTCAGGTTGTATAGATGTCACTGAACACAATGACCTTGTTGTTCTTGAAGTGACTTCTCCCATTAGAAGCACATCACAGTAAGGTTTCCTTGACCTACAAAAGAAAACTATATTTTTACTTGCTCACCTTTTATTTGAGCAACTAAAGGTAGAAATAAAAGATAAATTTATGGGCCTTAGTTCTACTAGAAGGCTCTATTTAGTGACTACCGCAAGAACAAGCCATGACTAAACCAGTAATTCAAGAAGGATGAGAGAGATGAAGCAGACCTGAACTTAACCTACAGTTGGAGCTAACCGACTGACCTCATCAAAGCCAATCCAACCAAACTGCAGACCCATGAAAACCAAGGGCTTAGTCTCATTTACCACTGAGATTTTGTGGTTGTTTGCGACAATAGATAATTGATAATGAAATTAGTGATCATACATAATGAAAGGGCAGTTATCTGGACTCCATTTGCTTGGATTCAGTGGCAAACTTTCTTAACTAAAAGCTGATAATCTTAGCCTGGTGCTGGTGGCTCACGCCTATAATCCTAGCTACCCAGAAAGCTAAGATCTGAGGATGGTAGTTCAAAGCCAGCCTGGGAAGGAAAGTTTGTGAGATGCATATCTCAAATTAACCACCGGAAAACTGGAAGTGGAGCTATGGACCTCGGTGGTAGAGGATTAGCCTTGAGCAGAAAAGCAAAGGGACAGTGCCCAGGCCCTGAGTTCAAGTCCCACAACCAAAAAACAACAGCAATATAAAAAAGCTGATTAATTCAAGATATTCATACTCTTTGTGCTTTGATTTGAATACTCATAAACTGGGGGTGACATGATTTCTTCTCCCTCAGAGGACTGTTGTGAAGATTAGATTTCTCAATAAATTCAAAGTTCATGAAGCAATACCTGGCACAGAGCAAATATTCAATAAATGTTTTCCAGCATTATTTTATCTTACAATGAAGCTGATATACTTTTGCACATGAATAACATTTGAATCAACCTGCAGACCAAAAATTTCTTCAGGGGTGTTTATTGGGATTGCATTAAATCTGTAAGCTAACTGGGGCGCTAATGGCTCGCTTCTATAATCCTAGCTATTCAGGAGGCTGACATCTGAAGACTATTGTTCAAAGCCAACCTGGGTAGGCAAGTCCATGAAACTCTTATCTCCAATTAATCACCGAAAATACAGAAGTGGAGCTGTAGCTCAAGTGGTAGAGCGCTAGCCTGAGCACAAATGCTCAGGGACAGTGCCCAGGCCTTGGAACTGGCACAATTTTTAAATTTGTTAAAATCAGTAAACCAAGCCAGAGGGAATTGTTATCTAAGTACTGAGGTTTTTAATTGATAAATATATCTCTCTGCTTATATAGGTCTTAAATTTCTTATAGCATATATAATTATTAAAATCATACTTAGATTTTTTTTATTTATACCCACTTCGTGGTTGGCATGATTTTACAAATATTTAATTAGTCATTGCTAGGATATTATGTTAAGATCTTTAAAAAATATTTTTGTTATAATCAAGTAGTTGTACAAAGGAGTTGCCATTTAACAATACCAATGTAAATTTAATTTAACATATCAGTTTATAAACATGATGTAGAGAAAAATTCTCCAAAATTGAAAAAGTAATTCAAAATACCAGGTTAATGTAAAGTACATGCAAATATCAGAAATAATTAAGAAAGTTTATATACAATATTATTCTTCTCATTCAAATACAAAACAAGGCATTTGTTTTTAAAATTATTCTTCTTGAGAATAATTACTGGGGCTGGGAAGTTGGCACAAAGGTAGAGGGCTTGAATTGCATGCATGAGGCCCTGGGTTCGATTCCTCAGCACCCCATAAGCAGAAAAAGCTGGAAGTGGCACTGTGGCTCAAGTGGTAGAGCGCTAGCCTTGAGCTGAAGAGCTGAGGGACAGCAGCCAGGCCCAAAGTTCAAGCCCCACAACTAACAAAAATAAAAGAAGAATTACTTCATTAAGCTTTACAAAACCTTGTGTCTCTAAAACAACATTTGAACTCTAAAATTTCTTTAAAATTACCAGATAATATTTTTTCCTTGAGAAACTTTTATTTTAGGTTTAGTTGATATATGGCAAATAAAAAAACTATGAAATACAGTGTTATGCCCAAAAGGTGTATACATGAATAATGATCAAATCAGGATAACAAACATATCCATCTCCTTAACTGCTCTTCATTTCTATAGTAAAATACTCAAAAGCTTATCTTCTTGCTACTTTGAAATACGTGCAATCATATTAAACTAACCCTCATTTCAGCAGCTTTTTATAAGATTCTTTTGTATTTTCTACATTGCTGATCATTTAATCTCTTCTCACAAACTTTCTTTCCCATCTGTATGCCTTTCTTTTTCCTTTCCTTTTTTCACTGGCTAGCATTTCTAGTACAATATTAAATAGATGTGATCAGAATAAAAATACTTGCATTGTTCTTGATCCAAGAGGGAAAGTCTCTTCCATCATCATTCAAGTTAGCTATTGGTTTTTCACAGAAATCCCTTATTAGGTTGAGGAAATTCCCTTCTAATACTAGATTTCTTGGAGTTTAGTTTTAAAAACGCTTGTTTACTTTTGTCTAAATAATTGTTGAATCAAATTAAATAATCTTTTTTTTTCTTTTTACTCGTTAATATGAGGATTAGTTTTCAATTGTTGAACCAATCTTACATAGCTGGAATAAAAATCTACCTTTTGTTATTTAATATCATTTCATGTTTTTCTTAATTGATTTGCTAACATTTTCCTAAGGATTTTTCTATGTACATTCATGAAGGATATTAATCTATACTTGCCATGTTAGGTTTTGGGGGGTATTCTTATGGTATTGTTGCTTCTGTGTTTGGTAGAATTCATCAATAAAGTTTGGGAGAAGAGGGCTTTTCACTTACGAAAGCAATTGCTTTAACAGCAATTAGGTGATATGGTCACCTACTTCTCTTTTAATGAGCTTTTGATCATTGTGCCTTTCATCTAGTTTAAAATTTTTACTGGCATAAAGCTGTTCAAAATATTCTGTTATTACGTTTTCAATATCTGTATGATCTTTAGTGCTGTCCCCTCTTTCATTTCTGACACTGGTCATTTGTATCTTATTTTTTCCTGAGTAGTCTGGTTAGAGGTTTATCAATTTTATTGATCTTTTAAGAGAATCACTGTTTAGTTTCATTTATATCCTCCCTATCTTTCTATATTTTTTATTTCATTGATTTCTGGGTGTGTGTGTGTGTGTGTGTGTGTGTGTGTGTGTGTGTGTGTGTGTGTGTGTGTGTGTGTGTGTGTGTGTGTGTGTGTGTGTGTGTGTGTGTGTGTGTGTGTGTGTGTGTGTGTACACTAGTCCTTTTGTGCTCAAGGCTAATGCTCTACCATGTGAAACACAGCTCCACTTCCAGATGTTGTGGTAGTTTATTGGAGATAAGTGTCTCACAGTCTATCCAGCCCATGCTGACTTTGAATTGTGATCCTCAGATCTCAGTCTTCTGAGTAGTTAGGATTATAGATATGAGCCACCAGGACCAGATTTGGTCTTATTTTTATTACCTTTCTACTTGCTTTGGGATTTAATCTACCCCTCTTTTACAAGTTGGCCTATTAGTGGGACAATATTTTGTATTTCTAATAGAATCATTTAGTGCTATAGATTTTCTTCTAGGTACTTTGTTATTGGCATCCCACAAATTTTAATGCATTTAATTCCAACCAATTTCCTTTGTGGTTTTTTCTTTGATTAATGATGGTATACATTCATTTTCAATTGGATTCTGAAACTATTTGTCAGTTTGTGCACAATGCATGTGGCAAAGTGGTGTTTTATTCATATCCTCAATTCAATTACTTATCTGGACTTACCATCAAGCTATGATATCAAATGCATGTAGGGACACTATCTAAGTGCTCAAGACCAGAGGACTCTATACACTTCATGCATCAGGATCATTTTTTAAATCATATATGTTTCTGAATTCAACCTCAAAGATTCTAATTAAGTATTATTATTTGAAGTGAAGATATAAGAATCACATACACAATAAGAAATTATCCTCAGCATATAGTCACAATTACATATTAATACGCTTTAATTTGTCCAATTGCCATATCATCTCTACTATGATGTCGCTGGTATTTATCTAAAGAATTTCTTCCCACATGGTGTCATTATTTTAAATTGTTTTATGATCTTTAATTGCTTATGATCTTTAATTTCTATAACCTTTTGGCTATAAATTTCAGGTTACTGGCACATTCCAATTGCTTTTTCTATATACTATATTGAGATAAAAAGTCACGTAACATAAAATTTGTCATTTTAAAATGTACAAGCCAGTGGTTTTCATCATATTCACAATGGTGGGCACCATCACCACTATCTCAGTCCAGAATATTTTCCAAAAATAAACCCTAACCCTGTTAGGGCAAGTCTAAATTCCTGCCCATTCCAGCCCCCAGCAAATACCAGTCTACATCTAACTCTTCAGATTTGCCTATTCTGTATATTTCCTATAGATGGAATCATATGCCCTATACACATAATGAACATGTTAAATTTTAAACCCCTGCACAACTACTTGAAGATAATAATAATAATAAGCAAATAAATGTAGTCGTAAACTCTGTGACCATTTGCACCTTTCATTTAGCATAGTATTTTCAAGGTTCATCCATGCCCTAGCATAAACCAGTACTTATTCCAACTTTATATCTGAATAATATTCCACTGTATGGTTATACCACACTTTGTTTATACATTCATCTGTCATTGGGCATATGGGTTGTTTTCACTTTGGTAAGATTATAAATAATGATACTATGTACAAGTTTTTGTGTTATTATGTTTTCCCTTCTCTTGGGTATATATCTAGGAGTAGGATTATTAGACCAAATGGTAGTCATGTTTCACTTTTTTTGAGGAGGGGATATACTGGGGTTTGAACTCAGGGCCTTGCTCTTGCTAGGCTGGTGCTCTACTACTTGAGCCATCCCACAGCCCCGTTTTCTGTTGATTTTTTTTTTTTTTTTTTTTTTTTTTGTCGGCCGTGGGGCTTGAACTCTGGGCCTGGGCGCTGTCCCTCAGCTCTTCAGCTCAAGGCGGGCGCTCTACCACTTGAGCTACAGCGCCACTTCCGGTTTTCTGGTGGTTTATTGGAGATAGGAGTCTCACGGTCTCTCCTGCCCGGGCTGGCTTTGAACCGCGATCCTCAGATCTCAGCCTCCTGAGTAGCTAGGATTACAGGCGTGATTATTTTTGAGATAGGAGTTTATGAACTATTCTGCCCTGTCTGGCCTGGAATTACAATCCTTCTGCTCTCAGCCTTGCCAGTAGCTAGGATTATAGGCATGAGTCAGTGGCACCTGGCTATGTATGTTTGACTTTTTGAAGAGCTATCAAACCATTTTACACCATTTTACATTCCCAGGAGGAATGTAGAACAGGTCCAATTTTTCCACATCCTAACCAACTCTTCTTTTTCGTATTTTCTTTGTTTTATTATAGCCATCCTTGTGAATGTGAGTTATCCAAGGTTATGAATATCGACACATGTTTCCTTCCTAAGAGTTTTTAGGACTTATATTTAGGTGTTTGACATGTTTCAAGTTAACTTTTTTATTGGGTATGAGGGCTGAGGCTAAATTCATTCTTTTGTGGTAGGATATCCAGTTGTCCATGCACCATTTTTTTAATTTTTTAAAATTGTTATTATAAAGGTGATGTACAGAGAGGTTAAAGCTTCATAGGTAAGGTAAAGAGTACATTTCTTTTTAGACAACATCATCTCTTCTCTGCTCTCTCCTGGTTTCAAACACCATTTTTAAGACAATTCTTTCCCACATTGAAAAATCTTGGCACCCTTGTTGAAAAACAATTAACCAAAGATGGGTGGGTCAGGCATAATATGTTAATTAAGGAAAACATATCTTTCACTTCTGAGGTACAAATTCTGTCCCTGGGGGATATTTTCAAATTCTATGTTTGTTTAACTATATAAAGCTTAAATATTTTCTCAGGTAGCCTCCATTTTTCTCTCCTTTTGAGTACCTTTCATTGACAAATATTTTTATGTGAAAAAAATCTGTTGAAATAAATTGGCTCTTTTTTTGTCCTTTTTAATGCTTTGCATAAGTCAATGATACAGAATTGCAGGGCAATTCTCAATTTCTTTCTATTTTGGTACAAACTATAAATTTATCCAATTAAAAATAGGAGCCTCATCAAAAGGCATTTCAAAGTCAACATATTCCAACACTCAATTATAGAATTGTGAAATTAAATCATAAGTTATTTAGAACTATTCATCATTTAATTTGTTTAATTTGTTCTCTTCTTGTTTTGAAGACATAAATCTGTGTCTTTCTGTTTGAAAGCACTGCTTTTCTAAAATCTTAAAATATGAACCTTCTTTGAATACTTTGATTAAAGATCTCCAACTTGTTTGGTGAAATCAAGAAATAAAATTTAGGAGACTTGGGCAATTTTTCAATGTGGATATAGGACACATTGGTTGCTTTACAAAGCTGTTCTTTAAAGGGTTGCATATTTCTATAATGCACTTAATGATATACAATATGGCTGTGCTAAATTTTTGTTTTTCTTTCTGGCAGTGATGGGATTTGAACAGAGGACTTCATGGTTGCTCAGCTTGTGTGCTCAGCTTTCACTCTACTACTTGAGACAAACCTCCAGGACCCAACATTTTGTTGGTTATTTAGTGGATAGAGTCGCACAGACTTTTCTTGCCAGGCTGACTTTGAACAGCAATCCTCTGGATCTCAACCTCCTAAGTAGCTAGAATTAAAAGCATGAGCTTTGCTTTATTTTGTTCTTTTGAGCCAGGATCTCACTATATAGTCCAGGCTGGCATGAGCCTGGAGAAACTCTTGCTTCCACATTCTGAATAGGTGGGAATATGGTGACATACACCAACACACCCGGCTTCAACGTCAGTTTTCTCATAAATTTTTCATATTTCAGTTGCTCACACAGTTTATAAGAAGAAACGTTTCTAAATCCTGACAACCATGACTTCCTTGGTTGGGGGTGGCTGTTGATTGTGGGGCTATGGGCACTGGGCACTGTCCTTGAGCTTTTTCACTCAAGGTAAGCACTCTACCACTTTGAGCCACAGTGCCACTTCCAGATTTCTGGTGGCTAATTGAAGATAAGAGTCTCACAGACTTTCCTGCTCATTTTGGCTTCCAACCATGATCCTCAGATATCATCCTCCTGAGTAGCTAGGATTATAGGCCTGAGCCACTAGCACATAGTATGGCTTCTATTTTGATTGGTTAACTTACTGCTTGTTTTATACAATTAATTATGAATTATGTATGCACCTTGACTATTTCCAAACATAGCCAGTTCCATAGACTTCTTAGTTTTCCTAAGAGCATTGTTACCACCATCATGTGTTCTGTCCCATAATTTATACTCTTACTATTACCCCCCAAACAAGCAATCTTCTCTTCAAATGTTAAACTTTTAAAATGACTCTACTATAGCATTCACAATCATAGCAGACATTAACGTTTTTGACAGAATTAACCTCCAAAGACTGTATTTAGATCTATAAATTGTATCAAAATATCAAACTATAATTGCAAGGAACTGATATTTTGTTCAAAGCACTGGAAAACACTAATATAAAACTGACGTCACAGACTGTTTATGAACTTCATCTTCTGATGGAATCAACCCATTGACAGTCATTGCTTCACTTTTTGCATGAGGACAAGAAAAACTTCAAGTTCACTTATTAGAACCAAAAGAGAATATACTCTGGACAAAGTCTTATATAAACTCCCTTCCATGTAGATAAGAACAATCCTTGCATAGCACAAACACGCCCTAAAAGTTAAGTGCATTTAAAACCACATGAGCAACTCTGTCACTCCATATCCAAAACTCAATTCTAATAGATGGTGAACCATCTTCTTAAATGTCCACAGTCAAGAGTAATGCCTAGCTGGGTGTCAGAGGCTCACTCTTATAATACTAGCTTACTCATGAGGCTAAGAAATGAGAATCAAGGTTCAAAGTCAGTCTAGGCAAGAAAGTCCATGAGACTCTTATTTCCAATTAACCATTAGTGAAATGGCTAAGGGACAGCGTCCAGGCCCTGACTTGAAGCCCCAGGACCACTATTATCTTTTGTTAATTAATGGCTTTAAAAGGTCAGGAACTGCTTTTCTACAACTCTTTCCCAGGTTTTTAAAAAGAAAGAAAGAACAACTTTTAGCCAAATGCTGTTTTTAAAGTCAGAGACAAACATTTTAGAAGGCAGTCAGATGCTGAATAGTTCATGGACTTACATAAGACAAAAGGGAAATTAATTATCTTGTGCGATGTTTCCCCACAGTTAGCAAGAATACAGTAGATTTGCATATAAGCAAGCATCATTTGGCATTAGTGCTGAAAATGTTGCTTTTCTTTCTGTTCCACTCTTGGGTTCCAAAGTTACTAATGATTTTGTAAAGATTTGTAATATTTTCAAACATAAAATAATTCAGATTATTTTAAAATTCATCTGTGTCCATATATCCATCTATTCATATATATGTATTTATTTTATATATTTATCTATAAAGTATCATTCAACCTAGCTATGACACAGATAAAGCTAATTTTAGGTTCTTGCTTCTTTAAATTTTTATTAATTCATTTGTTAAATGAATTAATAATGTTTAATTAATTATACAAAGGGTTTTGATGTGATATTTATATACATGCATACAATATATATTAATCAAATCACCCTATCTATATTACTCTTTCTTTTTTATTTTTAATACTTTTTTATTGTAAAAATACTGTACAGAGGGGTTACAGTTACATGAGTACATGAGCAAGGTAATGAGTACATTTCCTATCAAGCATTGTTACCTCCTCCTTTGTTTTTCCCCTACCATCCCTTCCCTCCCACCTCCACAACTACACTCCCCCTGGGCTCCCTGCCTAAATTGTAAAGTTAGTTTTTCAAGATAGTGTCTTGTACATCTCATTGTTACAATGGGTCAACCTGTATCCCTATTAAAGCATTTTGTTTTTTCCCCTCCCCTCCCCAAATTAGAGAAGTGTATATACAAGATGCAGGGCACCGACATCAAATACAGTGAAAACAGGGGTTATACCGTGGGGGAGGAACATACAAAGCAACAACAAAATCACATGGTACATTATAAATACGTTAGAAACAATAGCAAGAAAGAAAAAAACACTTGTGTCCCTGTCTTGGGGTTCATTTCACTTATCATCTTATATGGTCATATGTAGATAGCTTTTCACCTTTTCTGCTTGTCCCAGACATATACTAGTTATTGCAAATAAGGGAAACCATGGGACCTATGTTTCTTTGGGCCTGGCTTACTTCGCTTAATATAATTTTTTCCAAGTCTTTCCATTTCCTAACAAATGGGGCAATGCCATTCTTTCTGATGGAGGCATAGAATTCCATTGTGTATATATACCACATTTTCTTGATCCATTCATCTACTGAGGGGCATCTGGGTTGGTTCCATATCTTAGCTATGGAAAATAATGCTGCAATAAACATAGTTGTGCTGGTAGCTTTAGTATGGTCTTGTTTGTGATCATTTGGGGAAATGCCCAAAAGTGGGATTGCTGGGTCATAGGGGAGTTCTATGTGGAGTCTTTTGAGGAACCTCCATACTGCTTTCCAAAGTGGTTGAACAAGTTTACACTCCCACCATCAAAGCAGTAAGGTTCCCTTCTGGCCACATCCCCTCCAGCATCTGTTGTTATTAGAGTTCTTGATTATAGCCATTCTAACTGGGGTGAGATAGTATCTCAATGTTGTTTTGATTTGCATTTCTTTTATGGCTAAAGAGGTTGAGCATTTCTTCATATGTATATTGTCCATTCTTCTTTTCTCTTCAGAGAAGTCTCTCTTTAAGTCTTTAGCCCACTTATTAATCAGGCAGTTGTTTCTTTGAGTATTTGTTGATGGGGGATTTAATTTTTTGAGTTCCAGGTATCTTTTAGATATGAGATCCTTGTCCCTTGTATGGCTAGTGAAGATCTTCTCCCAATCCGTGGGCTTTCTATTGATCTTGCTAACTATGTTCTTTGCCATGCAGAAGCTCTGCAATTTTATGCAATCCCACTTGTCCAACCTTTCTTTGATTTGTTGTGTTGCCGGGTCTCTATTAAGAAAATTTTGGTCTGTGCCAAGGAGAGCTAGGGTTTCTCCTATTCTGTCCTGTAATGTTTTCAGGGTGTCTGCTTTGACTCCAAGGTCTTTAATCCATTTGGAGTTGATTCTGGTGCAGGGTGAAGTATATTACTCTTTCTTAACACCCAGCTGCCTCCCCTGTTTTTGAAAGCATTTTGAATGGGTTTTATCTTGCTATTTTCATACCTGTTTCATCATGCATGTACTTTGATCATGTCCATGCTCCAGCACCCTCTTTTTCCCCCATTATCTTCTGCTGGTTCCCCCACAAAGTTCCCTTTCAAAATCAGGTCTTATTATTTTTGGTCTACATTCTACATATGAGTAAAAATGTATATTGTCTTTCAAGCTTCTGGTTCTTTAAATTGGCAACTAATATTGAACCCTAGAATCATAAGTAGTTCTATTTTTATAAAATTACTTAGTACAGTTTTCATCTCTGTTTAATTTTGACTATATTTCTGTTTTATCTTTTAATTCTAATTAATAATTTTGAATATTTTAGAAGAAAAATACCATTTTTGAAAACACAAAAAATAACTTTTTTATATTTTAAACTCCCCTTGATTTACATATTTGGATGAACATATAATCAAACTTTATACATTTTGAATATAATCAGATTTTATTTTTAATCCTTTAGAACTTCATTATGAATAGAATGCAAATTACATGAAAAACTTTTACCATGCTATTTTGGCTCATTCCTGTTAACATAGCTATTCAGGAGGTTCCTGAGGATCAAAGTTGGAAGGTCAGGCAAACAAATCTGCACAAATCAATCTCAAAGATAACTAGAAATGCCAGGCTGGAGGCCTGGTTCAAGCGGTAGAGTGCTTAGCCCAGCAAGCAAGGCAGGTAGACACAAGATTTGGAGTTCAAACTCCAATATCACCAAAACATTCTTTTTTCTTTTGTTGGTGGTACAGAACATTGAACTCAAGGTCTCATTCATGCTAAGCAAGCACTCCACCATTGAGCTACATCTCCAGCCCTTCTTATTTTATTTTTGAAGTAGAGTCTAATTTGCCCAGGCTGGCCGCAGCCTCCCCAGTCGATGGGATTAGAAGCAAGTGTCACCATGCCTAGCTCATAAAATTCTTGAATAACAAAACAAAATTCATGATTTTTGCTGGAATGAAAGAACTGCAATTTTTTAGAGCAAGTTTTCTGGGTATTGAACTCAAGGTGTCATACATGCTAAGCAAACACTCTATATCCTCCACCCTAAGAACACTAAATTCTGTGGGATAAATACATAATAGCTGAGAGCCAGTGGCTCACACCTGTTATCCTAACTACTGAGGAGGCTAAGATACAAAGATCAGGAATGAAAGTCAGCTGGGGCAGGAAAGTTCATGCCTTTTCTATCCAATTAACCACTAAAAAGCAGGAAGTTGAGCTGTGGCTCAAGTGATAGTGCTACCTAGTCTTGATCAAAAATGTTCAGGGACAGTACCCAGGCTCTAAGTTCAAGCCCCAGGACATGCACATACTCATACACACACAAAAAATCCATAATCATTCATGAAACAAGTGTGACTTTACTGTAATTTTCATCTAGACCCAAGCCAATCTTTAAATGTACTCAGTTCAGTCATCTCTAAGTTTTTCCAACTCTGTATAAAAATTGTAGCTTAATACCTAATTTTTATCATAATCAAGGTATTTTTGTTAAGGTAGGAGCACACGATATATTTTATTTTACAGCTTGCTATCTTGATTCATAACTTGTAAATATTTAACCCTAATGAAATATAGGGTTTCATTTGTTCTCTTGACCCAGGCCCACAAATGTCCCATTTCCAGACAATCTTCTCACTGTCACCACTACTTTTTGAAGCGGATGGCAGTGCTTCTTCAGTAGTTTCTTGTCTTCTGTTTTCTATGGAGTTAGTGACACCTCTTTTGTCTCCATGGCAGCTAATAAATGTCCACAAGCACTATGCATTCCTACACTCAACATCTTTGAAAGGTGAAAATTCTATACTTAATTTTTCAATAAATGTACCTTGGGCTCATTGCTGCCCAAGCTACTTATTGGAAACATAAAAATGACAAGGACTAGTTATAAATATCAAAATAATCGATGGACATGGGTACTGTACAATAAATGACAAAACTCCTATAGCCAAAGCATTAACATGGACCTTTCTACCCTCCACAGCAGTACTATTCAGCCCTTATTTAACTGTGCATGCTTCATATAGCCAAAGCTATTATGCTCCATACTTCCCCCTCGACACATCCAATGGGTGGTCTATGCAGCTTCACATATGTCTCAGGCTGAAGCAGAAGACACAACTGACTGAAACACAGAGGCTAGTGGAAACAGTGTCTTCCAATATTTCTCCTGTTTACCACCTGAGAACAGAAGGATTTCCATCACCTCCCTCTACCTGAAACCACTCACTATATCAAGGAACCATCTGAGTGTTCCCCTTTACTGAAAGGTAGGTTATAGCTACCTTGCAACCGGAAAATAGAGAAGAGAGAGGCAGGTTTGCTGGTTTTACTCTATATTTGACCATGTAACAAAGTGAGTCCTCTGCTCAGTGAATCTTCATCTCATTACTAGAAAAGAGCATGGAAGAAACTGAAAGTACAAATTGGAGGTTTATCAAACTTGTCCCAACATATTTTAATGCTTCATAATAATACTGGGTTGTTTTGGTGTTTTCTTCAAATAGTTCCAATAGAGGGGTTTCCATTTAACGTGTCAATTTATGTGTACAATGCATCTTGATCAAAATCACCCCTTCCACCATCCCCCACCCACATATCTATCCCATCTTGCCTGTCTAGTCAGGTTTCTGGTTCAATTTTCACATATACCTGATTTTTAAATGAAAAACCGAGGACAAATGCTAAACTGGGAATCATCCCAGGACCACAGGTATAAAATCAAAAGTGTCTCAGGCCAACAGAGACCTATTCATCACTCTAAATATTCCCTCTCTGATTCATTTTCCAAGATACAGCTAGGGTGATTTTTTTCCAAGGCATAGCCTTTAGAATTCTTTATTTACAACTTTTCAATTTATCTCCGCCACTCTAAAGTAAAAATAAAAATCCCTTCCCCTTGCTGGGATACATTAATTTGGTCTTCAGTCACTCCACTCAGATTTTTCCACTTCAGGTCTTACCTGATCTTCCCTCTTCTTAGACTATTCCTCCTCCCTCCTCCACCCCACCCCAAGACCTCTCTTTGGCTGATGGACAAGTATGTCCAATCATCAAGACATACTGTAGTTACCCTCTGTTAAATTTTTCCTGACCTTCTCTTCTAGCCAGGCTGTGTTCTATTCACCAATAATACCTATTACATGTCCTTGACATGAGGGACAGTTATAATTAATTGTAATCCTCTGTCTGTCTGTGAGCACTTTGAAAACAGAGACTTTGTCATCTATATCCTCAATATTTAACACATTCAACTGCACTAGATGGAGTTGGGTTGAGTTGGGTTGGGTTGGATTGGGTTGGACACAGTTTGAAACAAATACTGGGAAGCCCAAATATTAGAGAACTGTTTGTGCCTAGCTGATGTAATTGTGCTTTGGTAGATGGCTGATAATGACAAATGGGGAGATTTTGAGCAAAAGAAGGCATGTTGACAGTATTATTTTAGGAAAAAGTCTGGAGATGTCTAGGGGATGAGTTGAATTTCTGCTCACTCTACCCAGCTCCCCACCAATAATGTTCCCAGCAAACACCTTCATATTCTCTCTCTCTACCCACTCCACCCAAGCCTATCAGTGTAACTTGCACATGAGAATATAGAAGGCATTTCTAAATCAACACTTTTCCATTTGTGACAAATGTTAATATCCTTACTGTACAAAAGTCTTAGAAAGTCTTAGAAGTCTTAGAAATAAGCATGAAAAATACATTAAGTGGACAACAGAGAATGACCATAAATAGGAATTTTACAAAAGGAAAAAAATTGGACCAAGTAACCAAAAGAGACTGCAAAATAAATTAATAATGAGATGCCAGTTTTGCCTATCAAATTGTCAGAATTATCAACCTAATAATAGTTAGCGTTGGCAAGGGTTTAGGAAAATAGTACTCTTATATATTAGATGTAGGAGTGGAAATTAGCACAATGCTTCTGGAGAGGAAAAATTTCAGAGATTAAAGTCAAAGATAAATTGTACAAAACATTCAGCACATTTATAACCACCTAGAAATCTGGAAAACAACTGAATAGCTAATAAAAAAGGAATTTCGGCTATGATGTACTTTAGTGATTCACTTTTATACAGTTATTTATAATTACCTTATAAAAGAAAATTGGGAAGCCAGGCACCAGTACTAGGTACTCAGAAGGCTGCGATTTAAGGATTGAGGTTTGAAGCCAGCCTGGGCAAGAAAGTCCATGAGACTCTTATCTCTAATTAACAAACCAAAATGCCAGAAGTAGAGCTGCATCTCAAGTGGTAGAGCCCTAACCTAGAGCAGATAAAGCTCATGGACAGCATCCAGGCCCTGAGTTCAAGCCCCAGGACTGGCACCAAAAAAAAGAAAAGGACTAGACCATATAAGAGGATGCTAAGCAAAATGAACCCTAAGATAGGGACACAAGTGGTTTTATCTTTCTTGCTGTAGTTTTTAATGTATTTATAATGTACCATGTGATTTTTTTTGTTTCTTTTGTATGTCCTTCCCCCATGGTATAACCTCTGTTTTCACTGTATTTGATTCTGGTGCCCTGTATCTTTTATATACATTTTTTTTAATTTGGGGAGGGAAAAGGAAATAACAAAATGCTGAAATAAGGATACAGGTTGACACATTGTAACAATGAGATATACAAGACACTATGTTGAAAAGAAACTACAACTTGGGGGTGGTGGGAGATGGAAGAGTTAGGGAGGTGGGGAGGGATGGGATGGTAGGGGAAAAAAACAAGGAGGTAACAACACTAGATAGGAAATGTACTCATTACCTTACTCATGAAACTGTAACCCCACTGTACAGTATTTTTACAATAAAAAAATATATACGTAAAAAAGACTAGAGACTTGGCATACTTCATTTTCATATTATAATGTGTAGTTTCTTCATGCTTTTTGTACCTTTCACATATAAGGACTGAGGATAAGACAATGTGAGGAAATTATACATGAATTCAGAGTGTTTTTTCTTTTTATTTACACTTTTTAACATTCATTGATTTAAAAGGGAGATAATGAATTCCCTAAAATCATTAAATTAACACGTTCTTAATATTCCTATTATCTGAACATTTATTTCTTCATCATCTTTAAAGTTCTTAATTGTTATACTTAAGATTAACAAATTGTGTAACTTTGCTCTGTACTTCACCTGAGGAGTAAAAATCTCAATACAAAACATGTACATGGGATAGTCAAGTTTTACCTGGAATGCTTTGCTACATTTGAAAGGAAACAATCAAGTAATAGTAAAAATAACAAAAACAATTGGTTACTATCATCATTGAATCTTTTTCTTTTTCCTTTTCTTCTTTCTTTTTTAAGACAGTCTCCTTATGTAGCCCAGACTAGCCTCTTTATGTAGTACAAACTATCCTGTAACTAACTAGGTAGTCAATGCTGATTTCTGACTTGGAATCCTCCTGCCTCAGCCTCCAAACAGCTGGGATTACAGGCATGAGTCACCACACCTATCTTGCTGCTTTAAAATCTACTCTGACCATATCTGCCTTTCAATTAGGGTATTGTGACCATTTACATTTAACATTATTGGTGAGACAGTTATAAAATCTACCATCTCACTATTTGTATTCCACTTATCTGTTCTTTGTTCTTTCTTTACTCTTTGTTCTCTTCCATTGGATGGAGTTTTTAAATCATTCCATTCTATCTGTTTTGTTCAGCTTATTAGCTAAAACTGTTTTGTTGTCTAGTGGGATTTTTGTAGGGTTTCATTGGAGGTGGGGATTGAACTAGGGGTCTTGTGCTTGCTAAACAGGTATGGTACTACTTGAGCCATGCTTCCAGCCCCTTTTGTCATTCATTGTTTTTAAGGTAAGGTCTCATTTAATGCCCTGGCCAGCCTTAGTATCACTGGAGAAGAGAGGTAGCCATTGTGTTTTCCTCATAGATGAGATAACAAGCATGAGTCACCATGTGCAGCCATTGGTTGAAACAGAGTCTCTTAAACTTTTTGCCCAGGATGGCCTCCAATCATGATCCCCTGATCTCCACCTCCTAAGTTGCTAGGATCACAAGCCTGAGCCACTGTGCCTGGCTTTTTAGGGTTTATAGTACACCTCTAATTCATCACTGCCAGCCTTCTGTAATAAAACACTTCATGTCTAAGATCCTTCCAATGCTCTACTTTCATTTCCTAGCCTTTGGGACTCAGAATATATAAGAATCTATGTATGTTCTCTAGTTTCTTGTCCCTCAGCTCCTCTATTTTTCAGGCAACTTCACACAGCCCTTTAACACATCTCTCCACTTGATACGCTCTGCCTTTGTAAGACTAAGAAATTGTTTCTATGACAGGTGGATGAATGGCTCCTAAACACATCTCATCTTAATCCCCCAAACCTGCCAATGTTGCATTTGATAGCAAAAGAAGCTATGGTCAAGCTAAGGATTTTGAATTCATGAGATTATACTGGATTTACCTGAGTGGTTTCCAAATGTAACCACAAGAGTCCTGATAAGAAGACAAGAAAATAAAAGGAGACCTAGAAACTCTGGCAACAAAAACAACAGGTCAAAGTAAAGGGAAGCTATTGGAGTGATGTAAGAAAGGGACCTTGAGCCACGGAATACAGATGGCCTCTGGAATTTGAAAGCAGCAAAGAAACAGATTCTTCTCAGAAGCCTCTAGAAGGAATGACATCCCACCAACATCTTAACTTTAGCCTAGTAAGATTGATTCTGGATTCCTGGCCTCTGCTAGTGTAAAAAAATTAATTGATGTTGTTTTATCCCACTAAATTTGTGGCAATTGTTACAGCACTCATTAAGCTGTCATTTTGAAATCTACGTATTCCAGGAAGACTCTTTTATTTATAAAAAAAATTTCCATTTGTTGATATATCCTAACTGCAAGGAGATTGCCCTAACAGACATTGCTTGTAGTAAACTGGAACCCATTCCCATTTGTATGAGTGAAGGGAAAGGGTGATGGTAGAAATACAGTAGGCAATCCAACAGACAGGAGAACTCAAGGAGAAGTCCTCATCTTCTGGCCCCTGAAGAGACAGAGCCTGACACACTAAGGAAAGGGTCTGGATCCTCTCAAAAGGTCTCTCAGCAAGTCTGGATCCATCTCCATTTTCTCTCAGGCCCAATTTTTGAGAGCCAGGTCTAGATGAATTTTCAATTCAAGAATCTACCTTGATCTAAGAATAGTAAAAATCCAAGAGACCCTATTGACAAAAATCACTGAAGTAAAAAAAATGGGCTGGGGTTTGACAGAGTGTTTGCAAGGGAGTCAAACTAAAAACCAAGACCTCTCATTCGCATTGCTTTTACCTGAATTGCCAAAAGAAATTTTTTAAAGGAACGTTCCCCAAATATATTTTGCATTACTACAGTATAATTTTAAGATTTTGGTGAAAAGCAGGTAATATTTTTCAAAATGTAGGTATGAGGCAGAAATTGTGCATGCTGACTCAATTTTTTCCTTTTACACTCATTTTAAAATTACAAACAAGGACTTTCACAGATTTGTTGTGGAACTATTCAGGCAGATCCTTTTTAAAGACCATAGGAACAGGACATAGTGAACTGTTTTTTGTTACTAGATATAAAATGAGTAATAAAAGTTTCTCTCACATTGAGATAAATGTGGGAATAAAACAAGAATAATTTCTGAAGAGGAAAAAAAGAGAAAAAGAATCTAACTAGGAGGCTTTCTCTGGCTTCTTCTGTTTCAGTTCTCAAGAAAGTCAGATAGAGCCAGAACAGCTTCTGATTGTCTGCCTTGAATCAGAGATCCACTCCCAGTCCAATCAGCTGAGGTCAAGGGTTACACAGGACAAATTCTGCCCCCACCCCTCTTCAGCAAAGACAATTTCCAAGAGTAAGTTCAGTTGGCATACCCAAATAAATCTGACACAATTGTAAATAAACACAGTGTCTAAGGTCAAGACTGTGTGCCCTACTGCTCCTTGATAACTTATCATCAGATGACTAATCCCTGAGGTTTTGAAAGAGACTAACATTTGCAAGGTGCTCCTTAGAAGTTAAGGGAATTGGTGCAATGATGAGTAACTCTTATCATAAATAGCACCTTGGCAAAGTATAAAGCAGCCTGAAGGGAGAGTATCAAAGGGTCTGGGGAATAAAAGGGAAGTGAGATATCAGCAGAGAAGAATAGAAAATAAAAAGACAAAGGAATAACTAGTTATTAATCACCTACTGAATACCAGACTATTGCCTGGTATAGTAGGACACTTCCAATATTTTTTCTAGTATGTTAGTTAGACAAGAAGAAGGAAGAAGAAAAAAACAAGACTAATAAAGTGCCACTTCGGCAGCACATATACTAAAATTGGAGTGATACAGAGAAGATTGTCATGGCCCCTGCACAAGATGACATGCAAATTCATTAAGCATTCCATGGTTTTTATATGTATAGGATAGTCCTGGCAGAGAATCATAATAGCTCAATAGTTATGTACATATGACCATATAAAAATGATGCTTATTGAAATAAACTTCAAGACATGGAAACAACAGGTCTTTTATTTTTTTTTTTTGGTTGTTGACCTTGTTGTCACCAATGTACTGTATCTAGTTCTTTCTTCTTATTTTATTTCATTTGTCTTTTTCCATGTATTTTTATACATTTTATACATTTATCTGATTTGGGGAGAAGAAGGGGAATAACATAATGCTGAAACAAGGACAAAGGATGACCCATTACAACAGGATACTCAGAAGACACTACGTCGGAAATGAACTGTACAACTTCGGGTGGGGGGGATGAGTGGGGAGGGAAGGGATGGCTGGGGGAAAACAAAGGAAAACAAAAGTAATGTACTCATTACCTTACTCCTGTGACGGTAACCCCTCTGTACACCATCTTCACAATAATTTTTTTAAAAAACACCAATTTACTCCCCCTAACAACAGGTTAAATTGCTGCCTGTTTTCCCCTAGAGTACATTATTTGAAAAGGACTTGCTATTTTTGTATTATCAAGCCTCAGTTATTAGGAAACCTTAGTTGATGAATAAGTTCTTCCAGTTTTAAGCACAGGACTTTGTTTTGTATGTTAATCAGTTAATCATATGAATGAGTCTCAAGCATTGTGCTTAATGAAAGAAGGTGGATATTTAAAGGGCCACATACTGTAGTTACACAAGTGTATCTGCTTCTCAACTTGTATAAAGCTGTACAGAGAAGAAATGTGAACTTCATTAGAAGTTCTGCCCCAGTAAACTTGTCTTTAAAGTTTTTCATCAACTCAGACTGAAATCTGTGCAACTTTATTATACATTGTCTTGAATTTTCTAAATATCATCTAAACATCTAAACATCATCTTCACCTTTATTGATTTGGAATTTGAAGAGTATAGCTTTTAAACAATCGTTCTCTTCTATTTGGAACCCATGTATTTGCTCTGACATAAAATGGGATTTCTTTTCTTCTTTTTTTTTGGGGGGGGGAGGGTTTTACAGTTTATTAATCCCTTCGTGAGAAATTCGTCATTACTTCAGGTCAAGTCATTGCAATATCATTATTCCTTTGGCTTTTTGCCAGCTTCAACACTGGCCTTTGAAGTCCCTCTGATGTTCTTCACTGGGATTTCTTAGTCTGTGTGTCTATATTATCATTTTTCTTTCTCCAGCCTTCCTTACAAGCTCTCCGGAGTGACTCCTCCATGGATGGGCTTTGCCAAAACAACACTTTACACTGGCTGTGTCTAATCTGTTGTGAATTGTTGAGGCTAGGAATGAGGGCAGAGAACCACAATGCTAAGAATTGTGTGTAGACAAAGAGCATGGCAACATCTAATATATTTTGTTTAAGAATTGTATATTAAGTACAAATGAATGGGTATTGAGCTAGCCTCGGTGGCCCACACTTATAATCCTAGCTACTCCTGAGGCTGAGATCTGAGGATTGTGGTTTGAAGCTAGCCTGGGCTGGAAAGACCATGAGACTCTGATCTCCAATTAATCACCAGAAAACCAGAAGTGGTGCTGCGGTTTAAGAGGTAGAGTGCTAGCCTTGAGCCAGAAAGCTCAAGGACAGTACCCAGGCCCTGATTTCAAGTCCCACAACCAACCAACCAACCAACCAATAAATAAATAACTAAATAAGGTTTGAGTAAGAGTGTAGGAAGCAACCCCATTAATAAGGTATACATATTTCTATACAAGGATTGAGTGTTATATAGTTTAGCTACTCATAGTTTTGTTTCACTTATTTATTAGTTCTCCACAACAGTCCCCAAATGTCAGATGGCTACATCATGGCATCCATTTGAGATAAAACGTTATTACAATATTTTACTCATACACATAATCATACATACATATTTACATACCAAAAATACCCTGCTTAAGCAACAAAAAGAAAAGAAGAAGCCAAAAGAAACTTTCCATTCTGGGTAATTCAGAATAGTTGTAGAATAGGATACTTGCTATAGGATTTAATAATCGAAGTCATTTCAAAGGGAGAATGCGCGCGGGGGCACACACACACACACACCACTGAGTTACTGTAGTCTGAAAGGATTTGGTTCGCTGCCCATGGGATAAGGTCACAATTGAGTCAACCATACTGATAATGCCAGGAAAGCATTTTAAAGAAGCACAAACAGTAAGGGGCTGTTTTCTCTCTTTATCAACCAGGGCATTAGATTAGCCTTTTTTCTAAGATAAGAGAATCAATTACACGAATATCCTGCTGTGGGTGGGTCTGTTCACAATGAAGCCTTTTAAAATCTTTATTTAAAAAAATAAGATGATTTCTACACTTAAACAAGTCTAAATGAAATTTTGTTAATTCATTCTCAGAGACCATCGTAATTAGTGAAATATTTAAAGTGACAGGAAATAGTAATGAAGCTCCGGAGTTCCAGCATAAAATGGCATCATGACTAGAATGCACAAGTTGGAGTCTTGGTTCTCTGCTAAAATCTGCACAGTGGAGTTTGAAGATGACATTAGTTACATTCGTCAGATGTCCTCATTTTGCATCTCTCTCTGCCTGGTAATTGCTATCATTTCCAGAAAGGCTTTGTTATAAAAGAAAGGCATTCATTGCAGATTTATATTCTTCTATTTTTGAGCTTCTATTTGGTGTCAGACACTGTGTAGGCATTTTTTTTCATCTTCAAAAGGATAGGTACTAATATTTTCTTTATTTTAAAACTGCAAAACTGAGCTAGGTGGCCTGAGTCTGTAATCATACCTACTTGGGAAGCTAAGAGAGGGGCATCAAAGTTTGAGGCTAACATGGGCAAAAGTGAAGTTCATAAGACTCCATCTCAAACAATAGCTAGGCATGGTGACATATGCTTGTCATTCCTAGTGACACAGTGAAACATAAGTAGGAAGATCCCAGCCCAGGAAAACCTGAGCAAAAGGCGAAAGCCTACCTTAAAAATAACCAACATGAAAAAGGGCTGGATATGTGGCTCAAGTAGTAGAGCACCTGCCTAACAAGCACAGGGACCCGAGTTCACTCTACCACCACAAGCAACAGCAAGAAAAGAAAGTAAAATTGCAGAACCTAAGAGTAGAGAGGTTCAGTAGATTTTTCTAGAGCCAGTAAATCTGAGGGTTAAATGTACTGTTCTTGAGCATATTTGGCATTGCTTTAATTAAAAAAAAAGTAGAAGAAGAAGAAGAAGAAGAAGAAGCCTCTTTTTCCTCTGGACGATTGTAGCAGAGTCTAAGTCTTCATCCTTGTCTTTTTAAATAATTCTACGTCTTGTACCTATGCTCACCTGGATTATTATTCTCTCATCATTTAATTTGGACCACCAAAGTATTTTTAGTAGACATAAGCCACAAACTACAGTTTCTCGTAATTTTATAAGTTCTTCAGAACTTTTCTTTATGAAAATGTTAGTTTTGCCTTTTCTTAAAGTATAAAGACTGTCAACTTTTTAAAAAATGGACTTGAGGCTCTTTCCTCACATAAATTGAAATCATTACAAAATCTTTCTTTCTTGTGATACAAGAACCCAGAACCTTGCACATGCTAGGCAATTGCTCTACCACTAAGCTACATGTCTGGCTCTTCTTACAAGAGCCCAACAAAACAATAAATAACAATACAAAAACAAAACAATAACGCTGTTATTGCTTTGTTTATCTTCTGGTTTTAATGCTTTTATGTACTTCTTTTTAAATGTTAAGCATTTCTTTCTCTCCAAGTGACAACCGGAAAACACAGCTTGGAGGAACCTTTTACAGATTAGGAAACAGCACTAGAAAGCCTCAATAAGTAGATGTGAGAGTCTGAAATCTTGCTCCAGACCTCTTTCTCATGCTGCAGACAGCCTTGAACTGGCCTCTTTCCCACTTGTTTTCTGACTTCCCTTAGTTTCCCTGTCTAACTGCTCAAAGAGCAGCAATTCTCTAGCAGAAATGGCTTCCAAAGTCCGAAACGGTTCCCATTGGTTTCTCCTACTGACACTTAAGCACCACCCTGCTGGTGTTGATTTTCTGGATCATCAGATAATAAATTGAATCACCTTGTTCCTGTGACTGGGACATCTAGTTGCTGACTAATAAGAAATTCTCTGAAGGGCTTGGGAGCAGTTTGGGGATAAGTCAGAGGAGAAGCTTCTGATTATTTTGCTACAATCCCGATCACATCAAGATAAGCCACCCCACTGCAAAACCCTTAGGATGAAAAGCCAAGAATTCCATGTCATTTGCACTAGTATCATTTCAACTTATATCCATTTTTTAAATCATATGCTAAAATAAAAGAGGGAATGAGAACAAGGAAAGTCATCACCTTACAGTAAAAGAGGAAGTTAAAAAGTGGAACACCTGGTCCAAATTTTCGACACTCCCCCAATAGACTTGGCACTCTTCCTCTACTTAAGCAGGCAAAACTGTTTCAAGTAGTTGGCCACCTGTGAAATATTGCCCCATGCTGGGTTTGCATCAGGAAAAACTAACACAAGCCAACTTTCCGCCTGTGTAAAATGCAAACCACAATGCATGCCTACCAGTGCTGGGAGAATTGTGTGCTAGAACAAATGTGAACATGCTCCAGCACAGGCCTGACACATGGACATGCTGCTGGAATGTGAGGTCATGTGGTAGATACAGAGCTCACCTTCCAAGCACCCTTCTGTAGAAAGCCCAGATCTTCCAAGGTACTCTTTGCTGCAGAAAGACTCCTAGGCTCCAAGCGCACCTTTGCCAGGACAGCCCACACTGGAAAGGTAGGTAGGGAAGGAAAGGCCTGACGATTTAGACTCAACACAGGACACGTTGGCTAGATCACTTTAGTCACCAGCTCCCTTACAGGATTGGACTGCGCTCTCAAGGGGCCTCCTTTGGAGGTTGACTTCTCCCTCTGGAAACTCCTCCCTTCCACAGGTGTTGGCCCCAAGGGCACGCATAATAAACATCCTGCCCACTAAACTCTCAAAACCTGCTTTCCAGAAAGCCCGGCCTGCAGTAGAACACAGAAATAAATGGGAGTTTGCTGTTTCGAAGCACTTATATCTCTGCCTTTTACAACTACAACTTGTTCAAGCCTATTACTAAGAGATTTGAAAGACACCAGAAATGCAGAACAACTTTTGAAAACTCATTCAAGTTAATATGACTTGACAAATAGGATTAGGAAATTAAATGTTGAGAAAACAAAAATACCCACTTATAAAGAGCATTGTTTCCTGTATCTCCCAGTTAATTTTCAGATACATTTGAAAGTTAAATGTATGTTTTTTAAGTATAGGAAAATGGAAAGGACTATGGAATTTTATTGATCTCTACCTTGTGAGCTTTATGACATATTTTATGTGTGTTAAATTTTAATTTTAATAGTTTTTGAAAAGCTTTAAAATGATATGAATGCAAAGAAAACCAAACTCTTCCAACCCCAAAAGGAATATTTTGGGGTTTTTTTGTTGTTGTTTTTGGTTTTTTGTCTATCGTGGGGCCTGAACTCTGGGCCTGGGCCTGTCCTTCAGGCAAGCACTCTACCACTTGAGCCACAGCGCCACTTCTGGCTTTTTCTGCTTATGTGGTGCTGAGGAATCGAACCCAGGGCCTCATGCATGCAAGGCAAGCACTCTACCACTGAGCCACCTCCCCGGCCCTTTAAAAAGAATGTTTTATCATATTTGTTTCTAGCCATTGCATTATCGTTTATCCCATGCATTATCGTTTACCTACGCGAGTGCTTGGATAACAGTAAGCAGAAATAGTTATGAGTTATTAGGTCATTAGCATATGAAAGGAAAGTCTAGAGATGGTCTCATAGGCAGGCAAATGCGAGGGCAGCTAAACAATTGGAAGCATTGTCAAGTAATGACTCGGGAACAGTCTTATTAGGTTCCACCAGTGGTCCAATCACCACTGCCATTAGACACTCCTACCTCTAGACTTTCAACATAGCTGTTCCAATCATGGGGTATTTTTCACCTCTTCCTGAATCTTGACATCACTCTCAGGATTCAAAGTCCATTCAAATGGCCAAATTAGCACTCTAGCTGCCAAGCCTAAGGCGAGGCTTCTTGCTCACAGAAACAAGACACTGTCTCTCAAAAAAAAAAGACTTACAAAATAGGGGAGTGCCAATTATGATGTTATTTTTTTTCTCAGTCTTAAGCCAAGCTTCCTGTATACCATTTTCTGCTGCTGAGAGTGAGACTCTGTAGTCCCTATATTGACTCTACCAACAGAAGATTCTAGTAGCAAACTAGGAAGCCAGGGAAGAAAGAAAGGTCAATTCTTCCTTTACTTCCTGTGTCTGTCAGCGCTGTTTTAGTAATGCTTCTTCACCCCAGCAGTGATGATTCATGCCAGTAGTAGCAATAGATTCTAGACTGAAACATTTCCAAAGTTTCCAGAACCAGCTCACTGTGGCCACTTAAAGCTCAAAAACCAATACCAGCCGATTCTCTTTTGCCCTCCTTACAGGTTCAAGTGACACCACTCCCTTTATGTTTTAAAAACTTTTTAGTTTAGTTTTTTCCATCCCTGGGGGTGTTTGTCCTTAGTAAATCCCTCTTTCTCTCAGTTCTTTAGTAACTAGTTAACAATTCTTTCAAGTAAATCTGACAAAAATTCCCCATGTACTTTCTATTCTCTGGCTGTTTAAGGATTCCCACAAAATAGAGTATAAAGAGGTTGAGCACCCACATCCTCCCCTCAAAAAATACACAACTCTCAACTATTTCCCTGGTTTTTTTCACTATACATTGAATATTTGAGATCTGTGCAGGGCAGATCCGTAGTTCCCTGGGTGTGGGTTTGGGCCTGTGCAAAGGGGTGACTAAGACGGGGAAGAAGGGATCTTTTGAGGCACTGGAAATGTTGATTCTACATCTTTGATTGGAGTGGTCGTTAAAGGGATATACTCTCAATATTTTCCAATTCCTTTTGCTAAATTCACATGGGTAAAGGACAAAACAGTACTCAAATGTTTTAAAATTAATTTTCCTGATAAATGAGATTCGATATATTTTACATGTCCATTTGTCACTCAAATTCCCCCTTGCCTAACCATAAATTTTATTCAACAATATTTCACTGTTTATCTCATTGATCTGGAAGCATTCTTTGCATATTCTAGATCTTACTTTTTGTCAATTATCTACATTGTAGGTGCCTTCTCCTCCTCATAATTCACTTTAACATTTTTGTGATACCGGATATCAAATAGCCATCTCCTATTTTGATATACAAATTTAGCATTTTTTCATATAAAATTTGAGTTTTTTAGATAATACCAAAAAAGAGAAAGGAGGAGAGAGAGATAAAGAGACATGGAGAAAGAAAGGAGGAATGGATGAAGGAAGTAAAGATTATTCATTCACTTATTCATCAATTTATCAAGGATCTACTACTTACAGTAATAAATAAAACAGACAAAGCTCCTATCCTCAAGGAGCTTACTCAAATATGAAATTCGATGTCAGGCAATGAAAGTGCTGTGTAGAAAAGTAAGCAAGACTGAGAGAGAGTGAGGGAAGAGGTAACATTTTCCAAAAAGAAATGTACTCATAACCTAACTTAGATAACTGTAACTCCTCTGTGTACCACCTTTATAATAACAATAAAATAGAAAAAATTTTAAAGCAAAAAGTAAGCAAGAATGAGTGGATAGAGAGGAACAAGAGAGCTACTTTACCTAGCGTGATCAGACATCACTCCAAGCAGAGACAAGGTTGGAGTAAGAGAATAAATCATTCACATATAATGACCAATAGCTTTCCAAGTAGCGGGAAAAGCCATGGAAGGAGCCCTGGGTTAGCAAAGCACATCTTGATGTGTTTACGGAATAACCATTAGGGGAAGTGGAGGCGGTGAATCCTGGAATTCAGTGAGCAAGAACAAATGGTAGAAAGAGAAATAAGACATGTAGGCAGGGCAAGGGACACTATGGGCCCCTGTAAAGGAACAGAAAAGAGATACCATCTTACTTACAATTTAGAAGGGTCAATGTGACCTGCAGGGCGTGGGAGAAAACAGGAAGATTGGTTGCAAAGAATAATAGTTGCATGTACTATGTCATCATTCTATATTTCCTTCTCTTTTGGAGACTTGTTTGTTTTGTTATTTCTATTATTTCAACCTTTAGGACTTCAGCAGAATTTATTTGGGGATGTGATATAAGGATCTAACTTTAACTTGCTTTTCTTTATGGAGAGTCAATTGTCCCAACATCAATTATTGGGCAGAGTTGGTCTTTATGCTATTGATTAGTGAAATAACCTATGTTATGTATCAATGGCTTTTGGGGAAGAAGAAACCCACTATCTTGTGTAATGAATTCATTTGTCTTTTCCTATATCAATTTTGGGCTTTTCAAATTTCTTTAATTTTCTCATGTGTCTTGTTACGTGGTACAATATTAAGTCTTCCAAAGTGGAAAACAAGCTTTCCAGTCATCAGATTCCTCCATAGGGTTTTTTCTCTCCATATACTCCTTCCAGGAACTTTATGGTTTATATTGCTATTATAAATATTTTCTACTGGGTTTTATATTCATTACTCCTGGGGACAAAGAATATTTTTTGTGTCCAAAATGTTAAGAAAATATTATAATTGGGTATTAAAAAGGCAAATAAGCACACACATTGGTTCAACCCTGACCCCTACTTTTCAGGGAGACAGAAAATTGGAAAGATTGAGTCCAAGGGAAGCTGAGCAAAAGGTTCACAAGTTCCCCCCCACCACCACCCCTTGAATGAAAAGCTGGTGCAGTGGCACCTGCTTATCATCCTGGCTGAGATTGGGAGGATAATGGTTTCAGGCCAGCCTAGGCAAAACAGTTCACCAAACCGGTCTCAATGAATTAAAAAATTGCTTTTGGTAAGTGACGCTGTGGCTCAAGCGGTAGAGTGCTCGCCTTGAGCTGAAGAGCACAGGGACAGCGCCCAAGCCCAGAGTTCAAGCCCCACAACCGACAAAAATAATATATAATTTTTTTTAAAATTGCTTTTGGTGGTGTATACCTTCCATCTCAGCTATGTAGTAAAGGTAAAATTAGAAGATCATGGTTCATGCAAACCTAAGGAAAGGGGGCTGGAGGCATGGTTCAAGAGGATGAGCATGTGTCCTGAGTTGAAATTCTAATGCCATCCTTTAAAAAAGGCAAAGAAATAAAATAAAAGTGGACAAAAGATATGAACAGATGAAACACAAATGACCAATTAACATATTAAACTTTTTAGTCTAATTGGCAGTGAAAGAAATGCAAACAACTCTAAGATAATTCATTTTACACCTGCCACAGGAGAAATGCTTGTTTTTTAAATTCTCATGCTTACCTTGCTTTAAGAATCCTACCAATAGACATAGACATCTCATATCCTGTCGGTGGAAGTGTAGTTAGTATAAACTGGAGAGAAAGGAATGCAAACAAAATTTTTTAGGAACTTAAAGAACAATTCCTATATGGACTAAGAAAACAAAGGTTGTTGTAAAAAGAATGTTTATCAAAGAGTCATTTCTGATATCAAAAGCTTGAATCTAAATGTCTAACACCAGGGGAAGAGTTAAACAAAATATTATATATTCACATAGTGAAATGATACCTCCATTATCATAATCACTTTGGAAATTCTTCCATGGCTGGGAAAAATGAGTATGAAGATACTTTAAAAGTGAAGGTGTAGGGGCTGGGGAGGTGGCTCAGTGATAGAGCGCTTGCCTTGCATGCCTGAGGCCCTGGGTTCAATTCCCCAGCACCACATAAACAAAAAGAAAAAAGCCAGAAGTGGCGCTGTGGCTCAAGTGGTAGAGCGCTAGCCTTGAGCTGAAGGGCTGAGGGACAGTGCCCAGGCCCAGAGTTCAGGCCCCAGGACTGGACCAAAAAAAAAAAAAAGTGAAGGTGTAAAACACTACATTTAATACATAAACATATAGATTTAGACAACAGAAAATACATATAACCTTATAACCATATTTACTTCTGGGTAACAGATTACCAGTGATTTTTATCTTTCATTAGAGTTGTCTGTGAGTCTTAAATTGTCTATGATAATATGGTATATGGTCATGTATATGCCACTGTTTCATGCCTATAATCCTAGCTACTCCAGAGGTTGAGATCTGAGAATTGTGGTTTGGAGTCAGCCCAAGCAGACAGGTCCAAGAGATTGTTATCTCCAATTAACCAGCAAAAAGCCAGAACTGGAGGTGTAGCTCAAGTGGTAGAGTGCCAGCCACAAGCAAAAAAGCCAAACAAGAGCATGAAACCCTGAGTTCAAGCCCCAGTACCAGAAAAAAAATTAAAAATAAGTTAAATGATCTAAGCTGGTGTAGGAAATTATAATTATAACAGGAATCATGTTGAATCCTCAACTCACTTTTAAATGTTTGTTTTGTTATATGAAACAATGGACAAAGCCAGGCGCCGGTGGCTCATGCCTGTAATCCTAGCTACTCAGGAGGCTGAGATCTGAGGATCGAGATTCAAAGCCAGCCCAGGCAGGAAAGTCTTTAAGATTCTTACCTCCAATAAACCACCAGAAAACTGGAAGTGGTGCTGTGGCTCAAGTGGTAGAGTACTAGCCTTGGGCTGAAGAGTTCAAGCCCCACAACTGACCAAAAAGAAAAAAGAAAAGAAAAGAAAAGAAACAATGGACAGACAGTGAATAGACAGCACATTCACTGCTTGACAAGTGTGAAGTGTTGGTGGTGACAATGTAACCACAATGAGAAGTGTCCCATCATAGTCTAAAGATCATCATTAACTAAAGCAAGTGTAGTGGTAAGATCTGAAAGCTAAACAATGTCAGAAACCAAGGATCAGCCTAGGTATCTTAAGATACATAAGATTTCTTCATAAGAATAAATCTGTGTGGTTCTAAATTATATGTGCTGTTCATTAATCTACTCCATGAATATTTATAGACATATCTGGATGAAGATTTTTAACACAGTGTTAGTATTTTAATAAAGATGATTTTGCCTTGACTTTGGCCAAAATAAACACACTATTTCTAAGGTTTATGTTGTCACTTGGTCCAATGTCCAAGCCTAGAATACTCGTGAATTTAATCACACCCACAACCTTGCTGGATACTGTATGTAATTTAGTCTTCTTGCCCTTGCAGCCAGGAAAGATTTTAGAGTATCCTTTTACACTTACATATAATTGCCTACCAAGATATTTTTATCGTATCCTCAAAACAACTCATCTCCTTTTCATTTGCCTTTTCTACTTACAGTAACTTCAACTCTTTCCTCTTTGTGAAAACAAGGAAGTTCCTTTGATATTTATGTATTTATTTTGCTAGGAAACAAATTGGAATTAAGCCCACATTTCTATTCAGTGTCAATAGAGCTCATAAAGAGACCAGTTTCCCTCTCAGTTAAGGCCTCTTGGTCAAATTTACTCAGCTTCCTATTCAGCAATCCATCCCACTCACAAACCCTGGGTTTCTTCAGAGAATAAATAACCTAGGCCTGGAGCTCTGTGACTAATCATGTTTGCCCAGCCCTCCCTATTCCCTCATTAAACAGCTTTTAGAATTCAACTTCCTCTGTCTACCAGTGAGTAAGTAAAATGCAGAGACACTCCATCCCAAACTGCAGTCTAATACAGCAGCTTCCTCCTCCCTCGTTCCCAGGTTGCATGAGCATGGGTGTAGAGGTTGTTAATGTTCAGTGTGTCCACAATCAGTGTTTGTCCAGCTGGACTGATACCCTCATATCTGTCCCCATCAGTGGTGGCTATTCCAAATGCAAGCCCTCCGCTGGCAAGCACATTGTAAACAGGGTTATGGAAGATAGTTATGAGCACAAAAATAAATAAGGTCACTTATATGAGGTACCTAAAGTAATCAAATTCATCAAGGCAGGGCTGTGAGGCATAGCTCAGTGATAGAACATGGGCTTAGCATGTGTAAGACCTTAGCTTCCATCTCCAGCATGCACACAAAAGAGTCACATAGGCAGAAAGAAAATCAAAGGGTATTTGCCAGGCCTAGACAGAGGGGAAGAGGGGAGCTAGCGGATAATGGATATGTGATTTTTGTTTAGGAAGATGATATGTCCTGGAGATCACTGTTGATATTGCTGGCACATGGATATGAATGTAGTTATGCAACTAAATGTACAATTCAAAGTGGGTTCAGCCCAGTGCTGGTGGCTCACTCCTGGAATCCTAGCTACTCAGGAGACTGGGATCTGATGACTGTGGTTCAAAGCCAGCCCTGTGAAAAAAGTCCATGAGACTCTTACCTCCAATTTATCAGCAAAAAAAAAGCCATACGGGGCTGGACACTGGTCTCACACCTGTTATCCTACCTACTCAGAGGCTGAGATCTGAAGATCGTGGTTTGAAGCCAGACAGGACAGGAAAGCCTGTGAGACTCTAATCTCCAATTCACCACCAGGAAACCGGAAATGGCACTGTGGCTCAAAGTACTAGAGCAAAAAAGCTCAGGGACAGTGCCCAGGCCCTAAGTTCAAACCCCCCATGACTGACAAAATCTAGAAGTGAAGGTTATGTAGCTCAAGTAATAGAGTGCCAACCTTGAACAGAAAGAGCTAAGGGACAACAGAGTCCAAGCCCTGAATTCAAACCCCAGTACCAACACCAACAAAAGTTTCAAATGGTAACTTTTGGGTAATGTATATTTTATAACTATTTTGTTTTAAAAAAAACACAGCAACAAGTCAATAGAAAGAGGGAAATAATGAAAAAGCAGCTGTGTTTCCCTCGTGTAATCCAAACCCTTCTTATCTAGCTGCTGCCTCTTAACATTCCAGATGGGTGAGCTCTTAGATTTTCAGAGTTCCACACCGGGTCAACTGGTGAAAGGAAGCTGGAAAGAACAGGGGAGAGACAGAAGACTCATGCACAGTGTCCACACAGCCTGCAAAGAAAACTGCATTTTAAAGGGGGCTTTTGCTCCAAAATTGCTGTCGACTCGTTTCCTTAGCACTACCTTCAGAATTTCTTATTTTTGGACTTTGCCTGGCTTAGGGGGTGAGGGGGAGAAGGGTAAACAATCCCCTCCCCAATTACTACCAAGTTGATGCTGATTATTTGCCCAGAAGCTTCTGTACACATGTCTCCCCTCTCCAACCCTGTCCATCCTCCTATGCTCCTTTGAGACCTGCCTCTGTGTGCCCACACATAGCATAAGATCATAGAAGAGGGCTGGGACACATCCATCGCAGGCAGCAGCCAACTCTGCCCTTCCCCCACTGCCACCCCGACTCTGAGCCTTCTCCCCAAATCCTCAGTAAAATTCCTAAAGTAAAAAATGGAATTTTTGCTGGACCAATTTTCAAGTCGAGCAAAATCTGCCACATTCCTTTCAACGACAGCTGCGGTAAGTGCAGCTACCGTGCTGTTGTGTAACATTCAGGCAGTATTGGCACAACGGAGCACATGGATAAAACATGACATGCTTTCTCTGTTTTCCATGTTTTGCCACAAAATTATGTTCAAAAAAAAAAAGTCTGGGACTCTTCAATGTCTGTCATTTCTGCAGGCTCATCTGGAAATTTGGAAAGGACCTTTTCAGAGTTAAAAATCCTTCCCCTGTGGAAGGAGAGTGTTTCCTCTCTCCTCTTAGGTAACATATTTCTTTCTTACATGGACTGATGTTTACCTGTTACTGATGTTTACTCAAGTGGCAATAACTACTCAGGGGATCATATGTAAGGCCAGGGACACTGTTTTGGATGGTACTGGAGTTTGAACTCAGGGATTTGTACTTGCGAGGCACCTCCAACCTTTTTAGCTTTCATTCGTATTTCCCATAAAGCTAAAACCACAGGTGTGTGCAACCCAACCCAGCTTTCTATTGGTTGAGTAAGGGAATATTATTTTTTCTCTAAGCTGGCTTTGAACTATGATCCTCCCAATGAAGCTGCAATCACAGGCATGAGCCATGTCCAGCTAGCACCAGCTTTTACATCCCACTTTCTTTCTAAGGTAACTGAAGACTTACTAATTTGTAAATTTGCCCTTTCAATTAACATTCTACAACTTCTTTGCTCTGGGGAAACAGTATTGTTAACACATCCCTGAATATGCGATCTGTTTAGGTGTAACATTGGCAGGAATTAATTGCGAAGTGTTACTTTATGTGAACTACAACAACAAACTTTGAACCTGAAAGTGTAATTTATGTCATCTAGGTCTGATGTATCCAAAAAAGAGGAAGGAAATACTCAGAAAAACCTCATAAGATGTCACAAGGTTAGCTCTAATTTAACTAGGCTATCTTCAACAATGGGAAAACTACAAAATTTTATTTCTTGGAAATTGTATTTTTAATAGAGCACTTCCTTCTTGGAGAAAGTATTGATTATTCTATTCTATGTCTTGGTTTTTTTTAACTTTTTGTTATTACCTTCCAATGGTCATACAAAGGGATTTCAATTTAACATGTTCATTTATAACTGCAGTATATCTGGATTATTGTCACCCCTACCATCGTTTTCCACCCGTCTATCCATCTCCACACATTTTCACCTATGTATACTAGGTCAGTTTTCCTTTTAGTTAAAGAATTCTAATGAATTGAAGAGAAAACTGTGAAGAGAGTTGAAAAGATGTTTCACATTTAAAAATAAAATATCTACAAGACCAAGCCAAAATATTTTCCAAGGTCAAGTTCTAAGTAGTGAATTACATCTTTGGGATCTTTTGAGATCCCAAAGGATCATTTCAGATTGAGTTTCATAAAATAAATACTATTTTGACACAAATGTTTATTTAATAACAAGATTGCCAAACCCCAACCCATGTCCATTTACTATAGCAAAATTTTAGCCCAAGAATAGTACTGCTTAAATAGGCCTTGCAATAAACAAAAATAGTCCTTGCAAAATTGAAAAATACAATGCAACATAGACACTGCTTGAAGGTGAAGATAATTTACATATTTTGTAGGATTAAATCATAGCAACTCGGTCCTAAGGGAACACTTTGGTAAATGTATTAAATGATGGCTCACTTCCTAATGTATGTGATTTTTTTACATGTCATTTCAGACATCAGATTTTCCTAAAGAAATTTTCTTGTAATAAAACCCTCAGATCTCTAACATGAGCATCACAATATTAAAAATGTATGACATGATTTGTCATACATTGGTTTAGTGGGTCATGCCTGTAATTTTAGCTATTCAAGATACAGCCATTGGGAAGATCACAGTTCAAGGACAGCACAGGCAAGAAGTTCATGTAGCCCATCTCAATGAATGAAGTTGGGCATATAGCATATGCCTGTCATCCCAGCTATGTAGAAGACAAAAAGTGAGGCCCTACTTGAAGAAAATAAGAAGTAAAAAGGGCCAGGGGCATGATTCAAGTAGTAGAGCACCTGTCTAGTCTAGAGCCCTGAGTTCAAAGCCTACTACCATCAAAAGAAAGTGAGAATCAAAAACTGAAGACTGACGGTAATCTAAATGATCATGAAAAGGGGACTGGTTACAAAATCTACAATCTTGTAGTCTCATTTTAGTCTCAGCCTTCCCTGAGGTTATTTTGGAGTATAAATTTCTTTCTACATGGAATATCTCTTTCCAACAACATTTTGTGCTCTTCTGATAGAATGATTGGTTTTCTCTATGCTGTTCTAGAGTCTAGAGCTATATTATACAATACGGCAGCCATGAGTTGCATCAGTCTATTTGTTTAGATTTAAATCAGTTAAATAATACATTTAAAATTTGATTTATTGCTGGGTGCTAGTGGCTCATGCCTATAATCTTATCTACTCAGGAGGTTGAGATCTGAGAATCATAGTCCAAGGCCAGTTTAGGCAGACAAATCCAAGAAGATCTATCTCAACAAATAATAAAACAGCAAAAAGCCAAACTGTAATTATGGCTTACATGCTACAATACCAAAGAAGTAAAAAAAAAAAAAATAAGCAAATACAAGGCCCTCAGTTTAAATCCCAGTTACCAGGGGAAAAATATATGTGTATGCATACACATAAATATGTATATACATATTACTTCCTAGTGGCTACATGTTAAATGTACAATAATCACCTACAATATTTGCACATGTATAAACATATTCATTATCACAGAAAATTCTTTTGGACAGGGCTGATCCTTACATTTGGTTTACTCAAAATCTTATTCCTCAGAGTCACCTAGAAGACAAAGAAATCATTTCCCCCTTAATTATACAGGATCTTGTTTTATCTTTAGCATCCTATAGTTTGACTTTAAACCATCAAAGTTCACTTTTTTCACTGATGATATGGAGTGTGAACTCAGGGCCTTACACTTGCTAGGCAGATTCTCTCTTACTTGAGCCATAACCTCAGCCCTTGTGAGTTCAATCTTCAAATAAAAATTATCTGTGGTTCTCAAAATAAAGTCCAGAGATTTCTGAGGGTCTTCAAAACCCTTTCAGGGACTCTGTGGGGTCAAAACTAAGTTTCATAATTATATAACCCACAAAATAGTAGCTCTCTGAGGTCCTTGATTTTATAAAAGTGTAAACAGTTTTGAGATAAAAAGCTGTCAACACTGCTGAGCTGTTATTAGTGTTAGTGATATCATTGGTTAGCTTTGTTTTTATTCCCGTCTTGGACATAGAGCTAAGAAAAAACTAACCCCAGCCTGAATTCTTCCAGTGTTCCCAGCCTATCTCCCGCAGCAATAACAAAGCAGTCAGCTCAAGTCCTTATAGAATGAAACTGGCATCAATCGAAGAATATGAACTTCCACTTATAAGTTAGCAAAATGAACCTTTTTCTTGTCAGTGAGGCTTGAACTTGGGGCCTTGGCACTGTCTCTGAGCTCTTTTGCTCAAGGCTAGCCCTCTGCCACTTTGAGCCACAGCTCCACTTCTAGTTTTTGACTGGTGTTTTAGAGAGAAGAATCTCACAGGGACTTTTCTGCCCTGGCTGGCTTATAAAACATTACAGGATGGAATAGGAGAAACCCTAGGTCTCCTTGGCTCAGGCCGAAATTTTCTGAATAGAGACCCGGAAGCACAACAAATCAAAGAAAGGTTGGACAAATGGGATTGCATAAGGTTGCAGAGCTTCTGCAGGGCAAATGACATAGCTAGCAAGATCAATAGAAAGCCCACCGATTGGGAGAAGATCTTTACTAGCCATACAACGGACAAGGGTCTCATATCTAAAATATACTTGGAACTCAAAAAATTAAACCACCCAACAACAAATCCTCAAAGAAACAACTGCCCAATAAATAAGTGGGCGAAAGACTTAAAGAGAAGCTTCTCTGAAGAAGAAAGAAGGATGGCCAATAGACACATGAAGAAATGTTCAACATCCCTAGCCATAAAAGAAATGCAAATCAAAACGACATTGAGATATCACCTCACTCCAGTTAGAACAGCAAAAATCAAGAACTCTAACAACAACAGATGCTGGAGGGGATGTGGACAGAAAGGAACCTTACTTCATTGTTGGTGGGAATGTAAACTTGTTCAACCACTTTGGAAAGCAGTATGGAGGTTCCTCAAAAGACTTCACATGGATCTCCCCTATGATCCAGCAATCCCACTTTTGGGCATTTACCCAAATGTTTACAAACAAGACCACACTAAAGCTACCAGCACAACTATGTTTATTGCAGCATTATTTACCATAGCTAAGATATGAACTGCAATCTTTAGATCTCAATCCTGAGTAGCTAGGATCACAGGCGTGAGCCACTGGCACCAGGCTAAAATGAACCTCTTTCCAGGAAGCAGAGAAGCAGGCAGTGAAAGCAAATGAACAGCAAGAATGTCCCCCCCCATCCTCCCCCGCCAGCTAGCCCTGCTCTACCCCAGCCACCCTGCCTCTGTAGCTAAGACAGAAACTGAAGAAAAGTACAAGGTTGAGGGAGAACCAAACTGAAACCCAAGAGGTATGACTGGGGTGAGCAAGATTCACATTCATATCAGTGACTGTTAATTGGTATTGAGCTAACCCATTATGAAATGAATTAAGGAATCTGAAGATAGGCGCTTGTGTACTTTAGGAGTTGGTTCTTTCCTCCCCTCACATAACAAGTCTAAAGACTGATTTAAGTTCTTAGAGCAGCATAGCACCAGGAGGACTCCACGTGTCAATGCATCTGAAACTGCTCAGTTTCTGTGAAGTTTGGCAATCTGAGCGGATTCTAAAAGAGAATAGTGCAACAGAGTTATGACTATTAATAAACAGAAACCTAGGACCTAGAATGTAGTATGCTGAACTGAGGGAGCTTATCAAAAGGTTCAATACATTTATATTCTTTTTAGGGGGGTGGGGGAGGAGACTGAGTCTTGCTGGTGTTCAGGCTGGCAGCAAACTCCTAGGCTCAAGTGATTCTGCTGCCTCAGCCTCTTGATGAATGTCCACAGGTGAATGCCGATGTTCCCGGAGTTCAAGATTATATTCTTTTCTGTCTTTTTTTCCCTCTTTTATGTGGAGCAAGAAAAGGAAGAAAGAAGAGTGTGAGGGTTCGAAAGCTTCTCTCAGAAAAGAATATTTTTCTAAAGCCTTAATTAGCTACGTGTCTGTATCCCCATACTTGCTCTCTGAATCCACTCTCAACACCTCAAATCAAAAACATCCTAGCTTCCATGGATTGGGGCTGTACTACCTGCAAGGAACTGCACTAACCATTTTAGGTGTGAAGACTCAGATAGTGATCACAAGCTTAAGAGGTGGTCAGTCTTATCCATACTTCATAAATGAAAAAACTGAGCTTAGTGAACCTGAAATTCCTATAATGGGCAGAAAACATGCCTGCCCATTGGGTCAGAGAAGGTGTGGGGAGAGCAAGAGAGACTATATTTATTGTAGTGAACAGTAAACATGCCCATCCTTTACTCCGAAGGGAGAAAGAAGTTATACTTCCAAGAAGGTAATGGGATAAACAGCAGGTACTCCGCTCCTTACTTGCAAGAAAGAACTATCAGAAAAATCACCTCCTGTTGATACTATTGAATTCTTTGAATAGAAAAGTCCTAAATAAAAAGGAAAGAGAGCCCAGTCCTGGTGGCTCACATTTGTAAGTCTAGCTATTCTAGCTGAGATCTAGAGGATTGCAGCTCCAAACCACTCTGGGCAGAAAAGTTTATGAGACTTCTCCCACCCCCACCCCCCCACCCCCGCCCACACACACACACACCGCCACTCCCCCTCCTCTCCTCCCCCATGCATCTCCAAAATAAACAGAAAAAAAAGCTTGGCTGGGGCTGGGGCTGGGAAGGTGGCTCAGTGGTAGAGTGCTTGCTTTGCATGCATGAAGCCCTGGGTTTGATTCTTCAGCACCACATAAGCAGAAAAAGCCAGAAGTGGCGCTGTGGCTCAAGTGGTAGAGCACTAGCCTTGAGCTGAAGAGCTGAGGGACAGTGCCCAGGCCCAGAGTTCAGGCCCCATGACGGGCAAAAAAAAAAAAAAAAAAGCTTGGTGGGACTTAAGTGGTAGAGTTCCAGTTGCATAAACAAGCCAAGCAAGTATAAGGCCCTGAGTTCAAATTCCAGTACCACAAAAAATGGGAAGGGAATATTGAGATGGCCCTGAGTTCAAATTCCAGTACCACAAAAAATGGAAAGGGAATATTGAGATGTCTCTGTATACACACATATAAAGAGAACCTAACTGCTGGTGCTCAGTTGCCTCTTTTGTAAAATGGTGAGTGCCCCTAAATAAAAGTTCATGTTGAAGGTTTTGGGCCCTGATGAGACAGCATAGAGATGACTGGATTCATTGATGAGTTTATAATGCAGTCAGAGTTTATGACCTGAACTAACTATTCAGGTCACCAAGGACATGCTTTGAAGGGTATGTTTCTTGTCTCCAGTGTCTATATCTCTCTGCTTCCCAACTGCTACAAGGTGAGTGTCTCTGTGCCATCACACCCTTCTACCATATTGTTTTAGCCTCATTTCAGACCTACAGAAGTGGAGCCAGGTGACCATGAACTGAACCCTCTTAAACCATGAGCCAAACCAAGTTCTTCCTCCCTTAAGTTGTTTATCATAGGTGTTTTATTGTAGAGACAAATATACCCTTCTATGTGTGCTTTCCTTTCCTTGGAACAACTTCCTTTGGTGGGGGAGGGGAAGAGGGTCCCGTCATGGGGCCTGAACTCTGGGCCTGGGCGCTGTCCCTCAGCTCTTCAGCTCAAGGTTAGCACTCTATCACTTGAGCCACAGCTCCACTTCTGGCTTTTTTTTTTTTTGCTTATGTAGTGCTGAAGAACGGAACCTTGCCTCATGCATGCAAGGCAAGCGCTCTGCCACTGTGCCACCTTCCCAGCCCCACTATGAAAGATTTGAGCTTGTATATTTGTCAGTTTCATGAGTGCTGGTAGGTGCCATGAGATGCCAGGTCAGAGATGAATGACAGTTTGTTACAGTAGGAACAGTAGCTAGAGTATCTACCCATCAGGATTGTACTAGTGTCTTACACCCAGTTCCCACAGGGCAATCCCGAGGGGAACAATGTAGATGCAGTTGTTTGCCCTCAGGAAAGGAATCTTGAGCTTAGTGAACCTGAAACTTTCATAATTGGCAGAAAACATGCCTGCCCATTCAGCCAGAGAGGGCTAAGGGAAAGAAAGAGAAGCTATTTTTATGGTAGTGAACAGTAAACATGTCCATCTTTTACTCTGAAGGGAGACAGGGGTTATACTTCCAAGAAAGTTATGGAATAAACAGCAGCATGAAGCATAAGAAATGCTAGGGACCCATAGGGAATCACATCCTAATACAGATTTCAGAAGCTAAGTTCATTGGATTACATTATATCACATGCTAAACCTTGAATCATTTTGGTCAAGAGGAAGGATTGAATGGATTAGCCAGGCCTGAGCCACAGCCCAGAAACAGAGAGATGAGTTGGCCACAAAGGAAAAAAATAATGAATATTATTAATACAATACCTTCCATTTCCAAAATGGAAGAGGAAGCAAATATCACTCTATAGATACAAAACTTGCCAATTCTCACATAACCACAAAACTGTAGCATACAATTGATAGGGTACAATCATAACCAAGAATAATACAGTAGTTAAAATCAAAGAATATTGGAGGATACCTTGAAAATAGTGCTCATCTGAAATGGTGGGACAAAAGGTGAACTAATTCAGCAATAATACTCACTAGACACTACAACTTGTGGGGGGAGGAAGGAGGGAAGGGAGGGAAAAAATGGGAGAAAATAAGGAGGGGGTGACACTGTTCAAAAAGAAATGAACTCAATAGCTGACTTGTGTAACTGTAACCCCTCTGTACATCACCTTTACAATATTTTTTAACTCAAACATACAGCCATATCACATAAAAATAATAGAATATGCACTTTTCAATTGTATATGTATGTATATATAAGCATAGTTTTACATGTATGTAAAATTTTGCAATGCAATCAAATTGAAAATTTTTGTGTATAAATTTGGGCATTGTTCAAACAAACTCATCCAACTGAAAACACAGAAGTAAAAAAATACTTCATTTGAAAAAATAGTGCTTATTCGTTAAGAATGCCTCTAGAAGTCTTTGTGAAAAGTGTGTTTGATGGCAAGATAGTTTGAAGAAAGTTACATTGATTGGGAAAACTTCATGTTTCAGAAGTGATTCCTTTGTGATCTAACAGTTCCGGTCAGTTTGATCTTTGAAGGTCTTAATAGAAGAATGACGGTCACTGTATTGCTCACAACATTCCATTTTTTAAATCCTGCCTTTGACTCTGCCAAAGTAACCATCAAACAAAATCTGGATTACTATGAGTCTAGCAAGGATGTTTTGAATGAGATGAAAGATTGTGATACATGTGTTTTGCAAACTGAATGGAAACTTTATCTCATTATGTCAACAGGTGTATGGAAAAATAAATAAACAAAAGACAGGTTTCATGGTCAAATTTAAGAGGGATGCTACAAAGGTAAAGTTTCTACATACATTATGAATCTCCAAGAGACATGTAGAATACTGAACTTTCTAGACTTTTTTGACCATTCTTTTGTCAAATATCTACCAATACTTCAGCTAAGCAGAATAAAATGAACATTAACCAGTCCTCATCAAATAAGGATTTTGCAATTCTATTACATTTTTCCTCCATTGAAAAACCTAATAATCTGACCAGAGATTTTTTTTAATTTTCAGGTTAATAAGTGACAATGTGTACAGGACTAAATTTTCCCTAAGTAGATGACACAATTCATAATCCAATCACTAAAATTTTAGTTCAACTGCAAATGCTTTTATTGTAACAGAGCATTTTGGATTTCAAGATGTCTAATTTAATGCATCAAAATTAAACAGGATTATTACAGACAAAAAGAGACAAAATAAAGTCAAAGCCATCTAAACATTGGCATTTTCCTCAGGCGAAAATATACTTCTTAAAGAGTGTGAGCTATAAAACTAGCATTTATGTCAAGCTAGGATTAGTGTTATCATACTGCAGATACACCGAAGTGCTTTTAGCAATTTTGAAAAGCAGTTTCATATTCCCAACTGTAATAGAGTGTCTGAGAGATCACACCCATTTTACTAAAACCAGTCTATTATGGAAGTAAAAACACCTAAATATTTCTGATACGGCCCTTTGGCTGGCTTGAAATACTAAGACATTAAGTTAATACAGTCTGATGCTTTGAAGAAATGCGGATTCTGCTCTTTTAGTCTGAAACAAAAATTGGTAGCATAAAATTGAGAAGTAAATGAGCCAAGAAAGGTATCCATATTTTTTTGTAATATCCTTGCCCTAGAGAATAAATTCCCCCACTGAAAATGTAGTTAGCTACAGAAAATGAGCAAATCACAGACTTACAGGCAAAAAAAAGGACCTTACAGATCATCTGGCATTATGGAGATCAAGTTGTATGATTTCCTTTTTGAAAGCAAGAAGTTTGGCAATGGAAAAAAGATACCCTAAGGTAGATAATGTCTTCTTGCATCTACAATTTCACATATCTTGCCAGTCTGAAACTACTCCAGTGACTGCATGTTCTCTTCTCAAGCTAGACTTGTGAGCTGGTTAAATAGAGGAGCGAGAACAGTGGAGATCTCATCTTAATGAGGGAAAGAGCAGCAGCAGCAAATGGTAAGGGGACACAAGCTGTGGCATTCAGTATTCACTGGAAGCAGGAATGTTCAATGAGATGTGATTTTTTTTAAGCCAAAATTTGCCTGTACAGTATCTGCCAATGTCTCAGCTAAGTCCCAGCTGTCCTGGAGACACTGTGAGCAACCCAAAAGCTTCTCCTTTGCCTACTTCTCACTTACGGAATCCAGGGTTCAGAAAGAGGGATCTAGGAGATGGTCTTCTGGACAATCTTTGAGGTAGATTAGACTGATATGTCTATGGCAGATATTCTTTCTTGACACCAACCTATTGATCAGATTTTTGGATTGCTTTAGAAATATTGCAAATTCAGCTAGACATGGTAGTGCATACCTGTAACCCTAGCTAATTGGGAGGGGATTATAGGTGGATTGTAGTTCAATGCCAGTCTGAGCAAAAACTTAGCAAGACTCTATTAAAAAAAAAAAAAAGCCGGATATGGAGCTGTGTACCTTTAACCCCAACTACTTGGGAGGTGGAAATATGAAGATCATGGTCCAAGAATGGCCTGGACAAAAGTGTGAGAACTTATCTGAAAAAAAAAAAGCTAAAGCCAAAAGTGTTGGAATCTGACTAAAGAGGTAGAGCCCTTGTATAGAAAGTGCAAGGTCCCAGGACTGGGAAGGTGACTCAGTGGTAGAGTAATAGCCTTGGGCAAAAAAGCTCAGCGAGGGCTGGGAAGGTGGCTCAGTGGTGGAGTGCTTGCCTTGCATGCATGAGGCCCTGGGTTTGATTCCTCAGCACCACATAAGCAGAAAAAGCCAGAAGTGGCGCTGTGGCTCAAGTGGTAGAGTGCTAGCCTTGAGCTAAAGAACTGAGGGACAGTGCCCAGGCCCAGAGTTCAGGCCCCATGACCAGACCCCCCCCCAAAAAAAGAAAGAAAGTGCAAGGTCCTGAGTTCAAGCCCCAATCTCCCCAATTAAAAGGACAGAAATATGAACAAATTCTAATTACATCATGTTGCGTCTATATATACTGACCACAGAGTACACTAGAAAGGTCTGTGGTTCCAGCCTGAAAGTCAGCACGTGCTTTGAAAGGTTTTGAGAAGAATAGTATGCTGCAGCTATGCTTTTATTAGCTAATGAGGTAAATAATTCATGGAAAGGAGGAATCCTTTCAGTCCACCTTGAATTACACTTCAATTGTGTGGCAATCAAGAGGATTTCAGTTCAAAGTCCATCCAAGTGAAAAGTTAGCAAGATTCTGTTTTAAGCAACAAGCCAGATGTGTTGTGGTGAATGTCTATAATTCCAGCTGTGCGGGGGGGGGGGGGGGGGAAGAGGGGAAGGGGGGGAGGGGGGAACATAGATAAGAGGATTGCAATCTGAGACCAGACCCAGGAAAAAACTTGAGACCTTACTCTAAAAACAACTAATGTAAAAAGGGCTGTCTCAAATAGTAGAGTACCTGACTAGCAAGCATGAAGACTTGAGTTCAAACTTTAATATCACACACACACACACACACACACACACACACACACACACACACACACACACACACACACACACACACACACACACACACACACACACACACTACAAAATTAGGCCTCCATTGAGAAAGCAGTCCAGTGGTGTTACCTGAATGTTATTCTTAAGTCACATAGCTTCCAAACCTGATTTTCTATCTTTCTGAACGTTTTCAGACACCAAATGCTCTATAATGAGTTATCACGGACTCCTTCTGGTTTGGCTAGACATTCTTCAAATGTCTTCCTCCTAGCAGAAGTTGAACTACATTTCCCAGCTTCCTTTGCAGCTGGATTTTCCCCCATATCTAAGTGCAACAGTGGTAGTGAAGCACCACTTCCATGTCTTGCCCATAAAAACCTCCCTTTCACCTCTGCCAGCTAAATGAAGACACAAAAGCTCAAGAGGAAATGAATCTGAGCCCTGAACAATCACTTTGAAGGCTACTTACAAATCAAGAACATCCACTTTGAGTTTTGCTATAATCTGAAAGTATCCCCAAGAATTCATGGGTTGAAAATTGAATTCCCAATGAGATAGTGTTGGTAGGTGGGGCCTTTGGAGAGGTGTTCAAGTCATGAGGGTTTTGCCTTCATAAATGGAAGAGCTTACACAAGTGGATTCACTATCTTCTATTCTTCTATCATGTGAGGATACAGTGTTAGGACCCTGTTAGTCCTTCTACTTTCCAATTCCAGGAAGCAGCCAGCAGGCTCTCACCAGATGCCCTCACCAATGCCTTTTGAACTTGGACCTTTTATATTCTACAACCATGAGATAACAAATGTCTGTTCTTTATAAATTATTCAATCTCAAGTCTTCTGTTATAGTAGCACAGAAAAAGGCATGGAGAAAAGGAGTAAATAAGTTCAGGAAAGGAGATAGTTGTTTCTACTGTGTTAAAGCTGTGGAGACATTAGTATTTATGTGTAGTAGCAGCTAAAATTACCCTAACTAGTACAAGTGGGTTCTATTACTTACAATAGAATTGAAACAGATGCTTTGGCAAATTCAGGACACTGAAAATATTACAGTAAGCTGGTGAGTTGAAAGCAAAGGAGACTGTAGCAATAGATCAAGCCGGATAGGGAAGCAGAGCTCATTTGAAGGGACCAAGACCTATTGAGTCATAATAACTACAAATTCCAACATCAGACCTCCAGAGAATACACCTAGGATACAGGTAATATCCTCATGGTATCCACAGTTGTTTTCTGCTACACTTCTGATCATATTTCTTGACCAAATAAATTAATAACAGGGTCTTGGACAAGGTGATTTTTGTTCAGAGAAAAGACTTGGATTTTTTTAATTTACCAAGATCTTTGGAGAAAAGATGTTATTTAATATGAAGGAAAAGAGACCTCCAAGGAAATTTTGCCAGTGATATGACTAAGCTGACAAATATAAAAGACTATCGTGGGGGTCTTTTCTCATATTTTAGAAGAGGCAGGAGCAGAGTCTGTATGTGGGTTTGCTACATCCAGTACTCCCTTTAGGTACCCAACTGTGAAAGTAGAAGAGGAAAAGCTTAAAATAAGCTAGAATTGGTTGACAGGAAATCTGTGTAAGTCAACAGTCTTATTTCTCTGTGCTCTGGGAGGCATATAGGCAATGCTAAAGAACAGAAAGGTCTGAGTCTGAGCCAAATAAAATCATGTTGTTTGGAAGCTCTTATCTCTCACAAGCTCAGCATAGATGCCCAGAGTTCCGGCTTTTGATTACAATAGTTACTGCATCATCTTTTGGCAAACGCCAATACTTTCTTCTTGTCTATTCAAAAATAAGCCAAATGTCAATTGGAATTTAGCAACTGGGAATGAAATGGAGCAACCTAGTAAAGTGTGGGAAAAATAATGGATAAATAAAAAAGTAAGTATAAAGAACTTTTGCATAAGGCAAGGGAAGGATCTGCCAAGTTGGGAGAATCTATTCAAAGAGACTATTTGTATGTATATATATATATATATATATATATATATATATATATATATATATATATATATATATATATGCCCTTCCTGTTCCCAGAATTAGGGGCTTCCCAGATGGACCCACTATGATATTTTTATCTTAGTTGATTCTAATAAAACTGTTATTGCCTTTTCTCTGTGATCACAGGCAACATCCTCCCTCATTAGTTCATTCACTGGCTTTCTTAATGGTACTATTGCACCACATTTGGAAAACCCCAGTGTATGGGCTAAACCAGCAAATCAAGCTTTTATATTCTGTGAAACCCTCACAAAAGGCCTTCCATTAAACAGTGTTCACTGAAAATTATACCATCTTTAAAATCCCCTGAGGCAAACGACATTAGATGTCCTAGTGAAAATGGCAGTCATTGCCAAGATGCTAAGACAACCCTATTATTTTCCCTTTGTGACAGTTCACACTTACACCCAGAGCAATTATCCTCCAAGAGCCACTGCAAGAATTGTTTTATGTGGAAGGGTAACTAATTGGCCCTACCCTCATATCACGTAAGGCAGCTAAATGTCTGACCTGTACTTCATGGAAAAACTCACGTCTAATTGATGCCTTGGTTAAGAAATGGAGTTAGAGCCGGGTGTTGGTGGCTCATACCTGTAATCCTAGCTCAGGAAGCTGAGGTCTGAGGCAGTTCAAAGCCAGCCCAGGCAGGAAAGTCCGTGAGACTCTTGTCTCCAATAAACCATCAGAAAACCAAAGTGCTGTTGTGGCTCAAGTGGTAGAGCACTTACCTTGAGCTGAAGAGCTGAGGGACAGTGCCCAGGCCCAGAGTTCAAACTCCATGATGACAAGAAGAAGAGGAAGAAGAAGAAGAAGGAGGAGGAGGAGGAGGAGGAGGAGGAGGAGGAGGAGGAGGAGGAGGAGGAGGAGGAGGAGGAGGAGGAGGAGGAGGAGGAGGAGGAGGAGGAGGAGAAGGAAGAGGAGGAGGAGGAGGAGAGGAGGAGGAGGAAGAAGAAGAGGAGGAAGAAGAAGAGGAGAAGAAGAAGAGGAGAAGAAGAGGAGGAGGAAGAAGAAGAAGAGGAAGAAGAAGAAGAGGAAGAAGAAGAAGAAGAAGAAGAAGAAGAAGAAGAAGAAGAAGAAGAAGAAGAAGAAGAAGAAGAAGAAGAAGAAGAAGAAGAAGAAGAAGAAGAAGAACAAGAAGAAGAAGAAGAAGAAGAAGAAGAAGAAGAAGAAGAAGAAGAAGATACACACATACACACACAGAGTATTATTCAATAATATGGAAGAATGAAATTGTGTCATTTGCTAAAAAATGGATGGATCATAGTAAGCAAAGTAAGGCAGACTCAAAAATGCAAATATCATATATTCTATTATAGGCAGAATATAGACCAAAAACTTTAAATATGAATGAAATGAGCATAAAGCAAGAAAGGAAGTGAAAGAAATGGGGTGATGAGAAATTATTAGGATCAAAGTATTTTATATGCATGTAGAAAATAAAATGATGAAGCTCATTAAAAATCAGGAAAAAAGGAAAAATAAATAGAGGAAGTGAGTGAATTCAATCAAAACACATTGTAAGCCTGTATTAAAATGTATCATAATGAAGCACCAATGCAATTAATATGTTAATGTATATTAATATAGTAAAAAATAAATTTGAAAAAAGACCTAAACTGAGTCCTATCGTGTTCCTCATCCTCTCATGGCTCTTGAGAATCCTGTAGAGTTTGTTAGAGCTTCTTTTGTTATTTCCATTTCTCTTGTGATAAAACAGATATGGAGTGAAGTGGTCCACCAATTTGGCCAGGGGTTCAAGAATAGGTGATAACGGAAGGCACTCCTATACAGTACTCTTGTCACCTAATCCATTCCTCGGACAATTATCCATCTGCTTATTTGACTGTGATTTTATAGAAGCAAATCACCCTTGTGGTTCCTAATTGTTTGTCTGAATTTTCTGGGCCTGGCATCTTTGAGTCTGATATCTCCTTGGTCTACATGTATCATCTCTGATCATTATGTACAAGTGTACAATGGATGCTACCAGAACTTTGCTTAATCCCCCTTTAGGGATTGTACTATCTCAATACCTAATAGCTCACTGATGATCAACTATGGGCTTGTATGATTGTCTGTGTGAGTCTGATATGTTAGAGAATCACTGTAATGTATTTAAAATGAGGCTTTGGATGCTGATCTGATAGCCAACAGAAAGGAAATTTTATTCTATCCATCACGTTTCCCACCACATCTAGGAAAGTAAAATGAAGTGAACTTTGTCCTAAATGTCAGAAAAACATGGTTCTCAAAATAGTTCTTACTTGAACAAATTTCAACCTTTGTAAAGTTGAAATGGCAATGCAGTCTACAGTTCCTGAGTCAGAGTCTGTTTCAGAATTCTAAATTTCTTAGATTCTAGAAAAGTACCACATTGTATAGTCATCGCTACATATTTCTGATGGAGTCTAAGCAACACCCATTAATCAAACACCACTATGTCTCTTTCACAGACATGAATTCCTGCACTATGTAAGCCCAAAATGAGTGTCACAACAGTCCACAGTAGGTTTGGTCACCAAATGATTTTTGGCACCAATTCTAGAGAGAGAAAAAAATGTTCTTTAGAATATTTTCAGGTTTGGAATTTATAGCCAAGACATCATGTGTCTAGCTTCCTTGACCTGTTTGTACCACAGGTTTCTGGGAAGAAACAAAGATAGACGTTCTGAGAGTATTTGTTGCCATGTAATTTATGCCATGCATTATGCTGAGCTCTAGTAAGCCAGAGATGAATAAAATATAGTCCCTGTTATAGAGGAGCTCACAGCCTGGGACCTTCAGTAAGGAAAATGAATGAATACAGTTGGTCTAACAAATACTATAATAGGAATCAGCATGTGGTGTTACATTCACAAATAAGGTTTTCAGAACAGCAGTACGCTCTTGAGTGCTAACAAGTAGATAGACCTCAACCTTCTTATGCAATGGCAGCTTCTTACTACAATCTGCTCTGATTCTCCATCTCAGCCATCACATGGTACAGAAAAGCCACAATGCTGATGCTCCAGCTAGCCTCTTCAATTGTGATAAGGGAGAATGATAGATAGTATAACTTAGCTTTGTTGTCCCCTGGGATAAGGCCAGTTCTACATAGTCCCCATATAGTTCTCCAGCAGGCCTGAGTCCCAGCTGCACATAGTGATAACCTACTCACCAGAACATCCAACATTGACTCGTGTTCCCATTCCCCAACCAATACTTCCTCAAATCCCTTCCCAAATGAACTGCTTCTATTCACATCTTTGTCTCACAGTGTGATGATTATCCATTGCTAAGTAACAAATCATTCCAAATCTAGTGGCTCAAGCAACAGCTGTTTAAAATATTATGAGAGGAACAGAGAATGAGGATGTAGATACATTTGAAATGAGTGATAACATAATTGTTACACTGAATGTTGTGCCCATGGAGATTCATTCTGCTATCTTCTACTTCTGTATATGGTTGAACATTTTCAGAATTACAAAAACTGTTGAATCAAAAAGCCAATTCTTTCATTACTTGGGATTCTGGAGGTGAAGAATTTGGATAGGGTTCAGCGGGGATGGTATCCTAGCCACTTCAAGCTTGAGCCACCACACCTAGCTAGCCTGGACTTCTTTACATTTGGAATTGTGATGGCAAAAGCAAAAGGTATAGCACCTCTTTCTGAGAGACATAGAGGCTCACTATGTAAGCCAGACATCTTCCTGCCTGTGATTACCCATGTATATCACCATGCTTATGTATATTCACAAAGACGGGATATAACTTCCATCACATTCCATTAATCACAGCATCCCCAAGGCTATTCTAGATTTAAAGGACATGAAAATAAGGTCTACTTCTAGGTGAGAAAAGTTGGCAAAATCCTATTGCAAAGGGACATGGGCATAGGAAGGTGTGACTCATCACAGGTCATTTTAACAAGTTCTACTAAAGGGAGCTTGCTTCTGAGGGAATCCAGTTTAGGGCAGTTAGCAAATGCTTTCAGGACAGTAACTCTTGAGCTAGTATGTATGGCTGAATGAGAATCATAGTGTAGCTGGACACAATGTCTTCTATGCAGAGGAAATAGCATGTACAGAAAGCATACATTTACTTTTGAAGGTGGGTCTATATGTTTCCATATAGGTGGGTCTATATGTTTTCAACAAGAGGGGGAAGGTAATGACAAAGAAGAAAATAGAGATTATGTCTTGAAGGGCTAAACACACCCAGAAAAGCAAATAAAATTTTATCCTAAAGTCAGATGTTCTGCTCTGAAAAATAAAGCCAAGGTTAGATTCATATTAAGAACAGTTACTGCTGGGCACTAGTGGCTCAGGCCTATAATCCTAGCTGTTCAGGAGGCTGAGATCGGAGGATCGTGGTTCAAAGCCAGCCCAGGCCAAGAAAAAGTCCATGAGACTCTTATCTTCAATTAATTACAGAAAAAAAACTGGAAGCCATGCTCTGGCTCAAGCGGTAGAGCACTAGCCTTGAGCAAAAGGAGCCCAGGGACAGTGCCCAGGCCTAGAGGTCAAGCCCCACTACTGGAAAAAAAAGAAAGAGGGGTGGGGTAGGATGGGATGGGAAGGGGAAACAAAGGAGAAGGCTACAATGCTTGATAAAAAATGTACTCATTATCTTGCCCATGTAATTGTAACCCCTCTGTACAGTATTTTCACAATAAATAAAAAAGAAAGAAAGAAAAAAGTTACTCTGAAGGCTCTGCAGAGTCAACTGGAAGAAAATCTTAAATTACAATGCATGCGAAGGCACATTTAAACTGCAAAGACAATTTGCAGGAGAAATATTTTGAGTATTGGTCTTTTATACACACTCATTATTTATACAATCCAGGCCTTTCTCTTTTTTCCTCCAGCCCAGTCTGTGATCTTGAATGGCAGGAAGCAGAAGTGGGTTGATTCAGTTGATATTTACTCAGTACCTACTATGTTCCAGGTATTAGGATTGTGTTGGGGATGAATTGTCCATCGTCCCTTCTTTGATGGTACTTGCTATGAGACCAAGAGGGAGTGCAAAATGGCCAGGCAACTAAATGGGGAATATACTTAACTCTGACAAGGGAAAATAAATGAAGAAAAGAAAGGAAAAGCAATGGTAAGGCCAAGAGTATGCCAACTACACACACACACACACACACACACACACACACACACTAATGAGATAGTGTTATCACAAGTATAGAGTACAGATCTAGGAAGTACCAGAGGTTTGAACCCAGAATCAGCTACCACCAAAGTGCATATTGTTAACCATTTCAGCTAATGTGAGGCTCAGGCTAGATGAGGTAGGACCTGCTGTGAATGTGTGAAGAAAAAAATGGCATACTCAAAGAATGACTGCTTAGAATGAAGCAGTAAGGGTCTCTAAACAATCAGCTCAAGGGAGGATGCCTGGAATGGCACATTATCATAGACTTCCTTTTCCCTAAACATGACAACACACTCCAGTGAATTATCCAACTATCATCCTATAACAAAACTCCTTGGACAACACACAACCCTGACTGCCTCTTAGTTCTTACTGAAACCATGATTGATCCATAAATTTTGGTGTATATTCTAGATTATTAGCCCCATATCTCTTAATAACATTGAAAAAATGGATATAGTCTAACAAGATCCGGCCCGGTTTTCATAACGCATGAGGTTTAAAAAAAAATTACAAACAAAAATTTTATTGCACTTTTTTTCTTCTAAAATAAAGCATAATAAAGCAAAACCTACATGAGGTATATTTTAAAATTTTAGTGACAATTTTACCAATAGCATGAATTGCCTTGAATGAAACAAAACCATTTTCTAACTTTTTTGTGTGTGTGCCAGTCCTGGGCCTTGAACTCAGGGCCTGGATGCTGTCCCTGAGCTTCTTTGCTCAAGGCTAGTGCTTTACCACTTGAGCCACAGCTCTATTTCCAGCTATTTTGGGTGGCTAATTAGAGATAAGAATAATATGGACTTTCCTGCCCAGGCTGGGGTTGAACCTTGATCCTCAGATCTCAACCTCCTAAGCGTCTAGGATTACAGGCATGAACCACTTGTGTTCAGCTCTAACCTTTATAATAGAAAAATTAAGTTTTTCCATAGATGATGACTGTCTCTCTAAATATAACCCAATGCTTTTGCTTTGTAATATTCTGTATAATAGCTACTTTATAGCTAACATTATTCTCTAAATATGACTCAACACACAATCATTTTGCATTTCAATATTCTTAGTAATAGTTGGTTTATATCAAGGAGAATAAAGGTTACTGTCTGATGTAATCTCTGTATTATCTTTTTACATACTATTATTTATTAAATGTTCCCTTCCAGTATCTGAACTGACCTTTTACAGAAATCTCTACACCAGAGCAGAAATTGGTCTCATAATGCAAAAGGGATATTACATACCAGACCTTGTTGGGGCTGCATTATTGCATTCAGGTCTCAAATTTTGCTGCTTTTGTATGTCTCTGACTTCCTATAGTTATAATTGATGTTCAAATGTAAACTCATTAAGGCCATTGCTAGGAAACACAAGTTGGTCAGGTCGATGAAATACTAGACATATGTCAATAATCTTGGCACACTACTCATAAATTTGCAAAAATAAAACTCAACAAGAGCGCCTCAAACTTAATCTTTAGCTCTGACTGCCCTTCCTACTCTCATCCTAAAATGAGTTTGAGGCTCCAGAGTAGAGCTCTTGCCTAGTACACACAGGACTCTAGGTTCAACCTCCAGCACTGCAAGTAAATAATAATAAAATAAATAAGGGCTGGGTGCTGGAGGCTTAACCTAGCAACTCAGGAGGCTGAGACCTTAGGATCTCCAGGAAAGTCAGTGAGATTCTTATCTCCAATTAACCACCAGAAAACTGGATGTGGTGCTGTGGGTCAAAGCAGTAGAGCACTAGCCTTGAGGAAGAAGAGCGCAGGGAAAAAAATTTTTTTAAAAATAAAAAATAAAAATAAAAAAGAGCTCAGGGACAGTGCTCAGGCCCCAGGTTCAAGCCCCACAACTGGCCTAAAAAAATAAAAAATAAATAAAATAGGTCTCCATTAACAATGGAAATGGAGAAATAATGAACTTGTGCTTTGTGTGGATTCTGTGCACTTTTCCATCAGTCTTCACACACCATTTCTGGTGTGTTTCCACTAGCTTTAAAATGCTCACAGGACCTATTAAATCTTTCTTGCTCTAAGAAGTAATGAGGTAGATTTATTTCAGAAGACATAAGAACACTTCTGAATCTGGCATCCCAAGCCTGGAATCCTAGCTAATTCAGGAGGCTGAGATCAAAGAATCCCAGTTTGAACCCAATGTGGGCAGAGAAGCCCATGAGACTGTTATCTCCAATTCTTCAACAAAAAGCCAGAAGTAGAAGGGTGACTCAAGTGGTAGAGAGCCAGCTTTGAGCAAAGACACCAAGCAAGAACTCAAGGCCCCGAGTTCAAGCCCCAGTACTGGCACAAAAGAAAGAAAGAAAGAAGGAAGGAAGGAAGGAAGGAAGGAAGGAAGGAAGGAAGGAAGGAAGGAAGGAAGGAAGGAAGGAAGGAAGGAAGGAAGGAAGGAAGGAAGGGAAGGAGGGAGGGAGGGAGGAAGGAAGGAAGAAGGAAAGAAGGAAAGAAGGGACGAGAGAAGGGAGGGAAGGAAGAAGGGAAAAAAGAAAGATGACAGATGACAAAAACCTTTGCATTTAAGACTGAGCTACATCATTTGCCATGTTGCCTAAGACAAAGTATTTAATTGTTTATGTTTTATACCTATAGACTATCCATAATCAGAGTTCCTGCCTCGTGAATAAATTATGAGTATTAAATACACACATATACACACATTTCTTGCATGGAAATAAGAACTGGCATAGAATAAGAACTCACTAAGGGATAAGCAACAGCTTCTATTATTATAACCCTTATTGTCATTGTCATTGTTATTATTACCATTATTGCTAGAGATCTGGTTTCACATTAAATTAACACTCACTACTTAGAGTTGTTCAACCAGTTCCATATGTGCATCCTCAATGTTTTTCCTCCAGTCTATAATTCTCCATGTTATCAGGAAGTGAATCTTGATAAAGGCACAGTGAAAAACCAGACTAAAAGCAAAAGAGTCTTAGAGCCAGAATGCACCTCTCATCTGCCTGGACACTAACTCTATTCACATGGAAATGAGCCTCTCCCAGCATGACTTAGTGACTCCACACTAAATAGCCAAACCCACTTCCCTTTCTAAGTACCCATAAACCACTCAATAATTCATTCTAGAAGTTTGAGTGAATTCAATTTCCAGCTTGAGGTTAAAGTTTGGGGAAAATTAGGACATTTTCCTTTTCCAGCCTTTAAGCTCTTCTCCTTCCCCACAGTTCATCAGAATTACCAGCAGTGGCTTAGCAATTTCATCTGCATGTGTCTAAATTCTCTCAGATTGTCATTTTTCTGTGTCAGAAGACATAAATCCATTTATAGCAGCTTGTGGCTTTCTTATGACTGCCCACTTATCTCTGGCTTCAATTCCTCTTAGCAAAATGCATTCTGACCTTTCTATACTGTCTACTGCCCACTGACAGGACACCATTAGAACCAAGCACTCAGACTAATCCTGACCATATTTGGGAGAAGCAAAGAATAGAGCAGAAAAAAAAACTATGCCCCCAAAGAGTTAGCTTTTTTTTTGGGGGGGGGGGTAATGAAACTTCAATTCATTTGGGATTAAAGTCAGCATCTGTTATTATAGTCACCTCTCTCTGTACTTCCCTCTAGTCCCTCTGGAAAAATATTCAGGGAGCCAATTCTTTAAAAAATAATAATAATAAGAGTTGAGTTTGTTACTGGTAGTAGTGCTGCTGGACCTAGGACTTGAACTCATGGCCTGGATGCTATTCCTGAGCTATGTTTTATTTCCTCAAGGCTGGTGCTCTACCACTTGGAGCCATAGCTCCACTTCAAGCTTTTCAGTGGTTAATTGGAGATAAGAAACTCAGAATTTCCTACCCTGGCTGTCTTTGAATCACAATCCTCAGATCTCAGCCTCCTGAGTACCTAGGATTATACACGTGGGTCACGAGTATCCAGCGCTGATAGTAGTTTTTATAGTTTTCTATTTATTTTTTTTATAAGTTGGAGAATGTTGAGTAGGACTTTGGGCCTCAAGCTGAAGACAGAAGTTATAAGGAGCTTTTTGTTGAAGAATTGGGGATAACAGTCTCATGGACTTTTCTGCCCACATTGGCTTCAAACTGAGATTCTTTGAGCTCCACCTCCTGAGTTAGCTAGGGTTCCAGGCTTGGGATGCCAGATTCAGAAGTGTTCTTTTTTTTTTTTTTTTTTTTGCTCAGTCCTGGGGCTTGAACTCTGGGCCTAGGCGCTGTCCCTCAGCTCTTCAGCTGAAGGCAAGCCTCTTGAGCCACAGCGCCACTTGCGGTTTTCTTTTTTTTTTCTTTTTTATTTTTATTGTGAAAATACTGTACAGAGGGGTTACAATTACATGGGCAAGATAATGAGTACATTTCTTATCAAGCATTGTAGCCTCCTCCTTTGTTTACCTTTCCCATCCCTTCCCATCCTCCCTCCCCCCCACCCAATCCTCCACCCCCCCAAGTTTTAAAGTTCGTTTTTGACATGACAACTTGTACTTCTCATTGTTGCAGTGGGTCCACCTGTATCCTTATTTAAACGACTTGTTTTTCCCCTTCCCCTCCACAAATTATACCGACATCAAATACAGTGAAAGCAGGGGTTATACTGTGGGGGAGGGACATACAAAGCAACAAAGAAATAATCTTATAATTGCGTTAGAAACAAATGCATGAAAGAAAAAAAAACATTTAAAATATATATCTTAGGGTTCATTTTCCTAACATCACCTTATTTGACCTTTTCTGCTTGACTCATACATATACTAGATATTGCAAATAAGGGAAACCATGGGACCTATGTTTCTTTGGGCCTGGCTTACTTCACTTAATATAATTTTTTCCAAGTCTTTCCATTTCCTAACAAATGGGGCAATGTCATTCTTTCTGATGGAGGCATAGAATTCCATTGTATATATATACCACATTTTCTTGATCCATTGATGAATGGATCCATTGATGAATGAGGGGCAACCCAGATACCCCACTTGCGGTTTTCTAAGTGGTTTTATTGGAGATAAGAGTCTCACGGACGTTCCTGCTCGGGCTGGCTTTGAACTGCAATCTTCTGATCTCAGCCTCCTGAGTAGTTAAGATTACAGGCCCCAGCTACCAGCACCCAGCTCAGAAGTGTTCTTATATCTTCTAAAATGGACAGCTGTACTCGGACACCCCACAAAACAGACTCCACTTCTATCAGTTATGACACCCAGGGATGGAGGAATCTGGATTCCCTCCAATCTCTATACACTAAATGCTGAAGAAGACATTGGTTAATTAGTCCTTGTGTTGGAGCACAGGAATGAGAGTGCAGCTTCTCATGAGATAAAGGTGCTTTCCTTCCACACACTTAGCAAAGAGAATGCCATGAGCCTGGGGTGCAAAGCCAAAATGAGCTGTCACTCCACAGAACGTGACTACCCAAAAATAAAAGACAGGCAGGCACTGGGAGCTCACACCTAACTACTGCGGAAGCTGAAATTTCGGTTCAAGCCCATCCCAGGCACAAAAGTCTATGAGACTCTATCTCCAAAATCACCAGCAAAAAGAAAAAAACCCAGACTGGAGGCATGGCTCAATGATACAGTGCTGGTTGAGCAAGCAAGCCAAGCAAGCATGCTTGCTGAATTCAAACACTGGTACCAGCAAAGGAAAAAAAATAGACAATAACAAATATTGATGGACTAAGGAATAAATGAAGCCACCATACACTGCTGATGGGATGTCAAATGGAGCTATTGGTGTGGAAGGGAAAAAGAAAAGTCTGGTGGTTTCTCAAAAGGTTAAACAAAGAGTTCCTATGTGATTCAGCAATTATACTCCTAAGTATATAGCCAAGACAACTGCAAACATAATCATATGACAAGGCTATAGTCACAATAGTGAAAACGTGGAAACAAATCCTGACAATGTAGCTGTGTGATAGAGCACTTAATCTAGCCTCGGCCCTGAGATCCATCTTGAAAAAGAAATGTGAAACTATTCAAATGTTCATCAAAAGACAAATGAATATATAAATGTGTCCCACACAATAGAATATGATCCAGCCATGAAAGAATAAAATACTGCTATATGCTACTACATAGATGAATCTTGAAAGCATATGCTAAGTGCAACAAGCCAAACACAAAGGGCCACATGGTATATTATTCTATTTACATGGCATATCTAGAAGAGGCAAATCCATTGAAAGAGAAAGAAAATCAGTACTTGCTTATGGCTAAGTGGACCAGAAGTGGAGGATAATGGCTAAGCAATACAAGATTATTTTTGGTGTTTTGTTTTGTTTTGTATTTTGGGAGGGTTGGAGTGCTGTGTTTGTTTCTGTTGTTTTTCTTGTTTGCTTTTTTTTTTTTTTTTGAGATAGGGTCTTACTATGTAGCCCAGGCTAGCCTCAAGTGGGGACCCTCCCATCGCAGCCTTCTGAGTGCTGGCATTACAAGAATGTGCCATCACATCCTATCAGAGTTTCTTTTTAGAGTAATGAAAATATACTAGAAGTGATGGTGGCAATAGTTACACAGATCCATGCAATGCATCAAAGGCAGTGAATTATATGCTTATTATAACCCAATGGAATGTATGATAGGTTACTTATATTTCAATAAAACTATTGCAAAGGAAGAAGAAGAAGCAGAGAGGATGGACAGGAGAAAAAGGGAAAGGACAACAAGAAGAAACCTCCTAGCCCCCTTCCTAGCTGGCCGCTCATTAGGGAACAGAATTTGCCACCCCATCATGGTAGACATTAGAGCCAGGTGAGAGAGCTCTAGATAGTTTGCAGTCCTAGGCAAGCATGAAAGCTGGTGTCTGCATCTAGCCTAGAGACCTAAAACGGGGCAGGACACCAAAGAGGGACAGCAATGGCATACTGCAAGCCACACTTTGGCAAAGCAAAATGAACACATTTCTTACACGCCAGGGAGACAGTGAGGAAGAATGTCTCTGGGTTTGAGCCTTATGGACAACAGCACGCGCACGCACACACACACACCACCACCACCACCACCACCACCACAGCAAAAGGCTTAGAGCACACACCTATTTGCTGTAGCTAAGGGAGACAGAAGAAAAAGACTGATTTGAATCTCCCCTGTTGAGACCTACAGAATGGGGATGGCCATATCCTTCTAAGGCAGTACTTAGTACTTCTCATGCCTTTGAGTCACCAGGGAAACTTATTAACATGCAGGTCTGACTTACTGAATTTGGAAAGGGATTCCATATTACTAACAAGAACCCAAGTGATTCAGAGTCTGCTGGTCCAAACATGGATGGAGATCGGAGTTCTAAATCAAGAGTTATATATACTCTCATCTCAGGATCCTTTGCATTCTTAAAATTACGGAGAATCCCAAAGACCTTTTGCTTATATGAGTGATAGTTATTGATGTTTGCTGTGAAACTGATCGTTTTATGTGTAGTCATGATTCATTTTAAGATAATAGCTAAATGTTAATGACTACTCAGGAGTCTGAGATGGGAGGATGGCAGCTTGAGGCCAGCCCAGGCAGTAAGGAACACAAGAATCCATCTCCAAAATAATCAACAAAAGCATGGCTCAAGTGGTAGAGTGCCAACTGTGAGCAAGCAAGCCCAGTGAACGCAAGGCCCTGAGTGGAGACTGTAATTCTGCCAAATAATAATAATAACAATAATAATTATAATAAATTGCATGTTAATATAAATGACATGTGCTTATGAGAAATAACTATTTTCCAAAATTAAAAAAATTAGTGAGTAACATTGTTTTACAATCTTGCAAGTGTCTAACTTAGAAGTCAGCTGGATGTCAAATTAGCTTTTGTTGCAATATATTGGCTTAATTGAAAGAGATGAAAAGTCTGGTTTCATGCAGATACTTAGTTGCAAAAGGGAGGAATATTGTGATAACTTTTTCAGGTAATTATAAATACTCTTCTTTGATACAACAAATCTTTGTTAAGAGATAATTTGTTAAAGGGTAATTGCAATGTGGAATCTGAAACCATGACAGTGAATTTTTCACGCTCTCTTACATTAAAATCAGTTGGTTGGTCCAGTACCTTGAATAGACCTTTTACATAACTTTGTAACGTTGATAGTGTTAAACTTATAGCATTATGCAGATGTTCCATTTGTTGACACATTTCATTATACAATTTCAAAAAGTCACATTTTTTAATACCATCATTGATCCTGGCAGTAAGCTCCCTGAAAATGTTTTTTAAGTGCTGTAAAGCTTTTAAGATTACATTGGTAGATATATGTCTTCCAAAATTTTCATTTTATGATTGATAACAAAAAGTGTGGTTTTCTTTGAAGTGACAGGGCTTCCTTCTCTCATTTGCAAGAAAATGATTATTAAATATCCAAGCCTAAATAACAAGAGGTTAGCTGGGTATGGTAGCTCACACCTGTAATCCTAACTTCTCAAGAAGCAGAGATTAAGAGAATTTCAGTTGGAAGTCAGCCTGTCAGTTCCCTAAGACCTCATCTCAGCCAATAAAAACTAGATGTGGTGGCACATGCCTGTCATTCCAGCTATGCTAGAAAGATAAATAGGAGGATTCAGGTCCAGGTGTAAATCCAATAACTAAATAAACAACTCAAGCAAGGATGGGGAGTATGGCTCAAGTAGTACAGCACCTGCCTAGCAAGTGTAAGGCCCTGAGTTCAAACCCCAGCATCACCAAAAAAAAAAGTAATAACCATAATTTATTAATCAGGCTTTTTTTCACCTAAAAGTAATATTATTTGAAAATAAGTGCCCTGTTCAGCTCACAACTCAATTATGTACATCATCTTTCTGACAACCATCATCCTTGGGTACCCATTTCTTTCACACAAAAAGAGTAAAATACTTAGATTCAAGGGGTAAGATTTAATAGTTTGTAATTTTTGTCATTTCATCAAGAACACTCTCAGTCATAATTGGAGACCATTCTGGTTTGGTTTGTTGAAGACTATTGCAACCACCAGTATAATTTGAGATGACTACCTGCTTTGTGCTAAGGTACTTGAATTTTTATTAACCCATCACTGCTTTGTTGTTATTGTTTTGTATTAGTACCTAGGCTTGAACCCAGAGCTTCATGTTCTTACTCAACTTTCTTGTTCACGCATGGTGCTCTACCACTTGAGCCATGTCTCCAATACAACATTTTACAGGTTAAGTCAAGAGATAGAGTCTCTCAGACTTTTCTTCCCAGGCTGCCTTTGACTGTCACTCCTCCAGTCTCATTCTCCTGAATAGTTAGCATTAGAGGCTAGAGCCCCTGCCACCAAGCTTCCAACACTGTTTTCACACCATCATTGCAAATAAGGTAAATGGCATCTTAGTATTAACATAAAAATAGCTTTGACCTCAGACCAAGGCAGGGTCTCTGAGAACTGCTACCCAAAAGAATTTGCCACGTGTCCTACCAGCAAACCAACATTTGGAAGACTGCCACCAAAGGGCACAGAGGCCTGGCAGTATGCACCAAAGAAGCCACAGGCACTAAGAGAAAGCATGAAAACAGAAGCCTGCACAAAGACACTTATCCCTTTCCTTTGTTCACCTCCCCATATCGCCATGCTTACTGAGCCACAATCTGCAAAATGGCTTGGAGATACTCTAGAGCTAGACCAGGCCACTCCAACCTAGTTCAATCTTGAGTTTGGACAAGAAGAGGAAATGAGATTGTGATCAAAGTTCAGACTGAATTTATTTTAAACTACACTGGACTTCCAATAATCAAAAGTGACCTGAAACTTATTGCATCTACCCAAAATATTATTAAGAAAACAGGGAGAGCAGTAAGACAGAGCACAGTTGGAAGTAGGATTAAAGCTAAATAAAACACTTTCATGTTTCTGTCCCCACTGAGTTGAAACTCTTCATTAAACAGTTATGTCTGGTCCCCTTTCCATCTATAATGCATACATAGCTGAGCTAATTGAAAAGCTCCCTATGTGACATGCCGTATTTCTATTCTTCCTTGTCAACATCCTATCATTCTTCCACATTGTATCTTCTACAAAGTTTGATGGAGTGCCCACTGTGCCAGCCACTCTTCAAAGGGCTTGGAAAACACCACTGAAAAATAAATGGGGCTCCACTGTACGAGCTGTTTCTTCTCAATTAGTATGAAAGCTTGAGTGCAAGGTTTGCTGGGATCTTAGAGGCCCCAGAGCAAGGTTCAGTGGGGCTCAGCTAAATATTAGGAGTGGTTCACAGGATCATCCCAAGAAATATAACTAGTAATCTATATCACAGTGTTCCAGGGGTTGTCTAGCTGGCTCCAATAGTCAAAGTTATCTGATAATCTACTGGGCAGGGCTCCAAGAGCTGAAGGCTCAGAGAAAGATCAATAAGAATCTCTGCCTCTTGTTTTCAGTGGAATCAGCCAGTAGCTAGAAGCACATAGGATAGTCCAACTCCCCTGGGTAAGAACTGGGAAATGTTCATCGGGCATAGGCTATTAGTTAAACGAACCCATGTTCACTTGGGAACTTTGCTAACAGACATGAAAAATCGATGTGAGAACTGCAATGGACAATTCAGACTGAAATCAAGATAAAGGCCAGTTTGAAGGGGTAAGTGACTGTCACCTGCTGAGCATTGGGAGGGGAAGTAACTGGGGCTTGAACTCCAGACGTCCCACTTAGTAGGCAGGTGCTTTACCATTTGAGTCACACCACCAGCCCTGCCTGCTGAGCACTTTGAGGGTACATTCCAGGGTCAGTTTTGGGCCTTTAGAGGCTTTCATCCCTGAAAAGACAAGTAACACAGGATGAAAATACCACAAAAACCAGAAAACAAGATTAAGGATGTCCAACATTTTCCTACTTTTACCTATGAGATCGTCCTCAAAATAATCTCTTTATATCCAGCTTCTTCAATTGAGTGTGTGTGTGTGTGTGTGTATGTGTGTGTCCACTACAATGTGTATGTGTGTGCCTGCATTTCATTTAGTTTGCTAGATGACCTGTTCATAGGTCATCTATCATCTATATATCTGCACTGATCTACCCCCAGCTTAGAAAAGAACATCAAGGGCTTACCGAGTAAACGTCTGGCCTCCAACTGATCAGTTCTGAACAGACCCTTGATCTCATGATACCCTGAGTTCATTTCCTTTGCCTCTTTAACTTGGCTTAGTACTTTCAGTTTGTGACCAACATATCTTATTGTTCTATCACTTGGCAGTTCTATTTTTATTTCTGAACTTTTTCTTGCTCCATCCATGATACAGACTTGAAGCAACTCTTTCAGAGATGGTTCCCTTTATTTTTTCTTTTTCTTTTTCTTTTTTGTCAGTCATATGGCTTGAACTTGGGGCCTGGGCACTGTCCTTCAGCTCTTCAGCTCAAGGTGAGCGCTCTACCACTTGAGCCCTAGCGCCACTTCCAGTTTTCTGAGTGGTTATTGGAGGTAAGAATCTCATGGACTTTCCTTCCCGGGCTGGCTTTGAACTATAATCCTCAGATTTCAGCCTCCTGAGTAACTAGGATTACAGGTATGAGCCACTGGTGCTGGGCTCCCTTTAATTTTTCTCCAATTAATTTCCCTCCATATGCTCTGACATTCAACTTGGACTCTGAAAGTAATAACTATGAGATGTTAGAGAAATGCAAATGCTCTAGAAAAATGGTACACCAATAAATAGTTCTGACAATTTTACATTTAATAATCATAAAAGTCTTAGAACAGAGTTTCCCCCCAAATGGCATGTGTTAGGTCATATGCATTGAATCATCCTAGGGTATCTGTTGTCTAAGTTTGGATTCCCCCAGAAACCGGCCACGATTTGATTGCAGAAACTCAATTTAAGAGATGATCTGAGAAAATGAAACAGGGAAAAGAAGTCCCCCAAAAGCTACATTCTCAAGCCAGTTAGTCCTATGGGTATGTGAAGTTTGATCCCACTAGGAATTTTGAAAACAATGCAGCACACACATTTCAGAATTATATCACCAAAAAGATGAGAGAGTAGAAGTGTTTGAATTCCAATTCTCTGTTATTGGTTGAAGCTACATTTGGGTAGAATTAATTTCCTGACACATTCAGCCCTGCAAAATCAGAGCACTTTGGCCAAAAATTTTAAAAAATGCAGGTGTTAGGAGTCAAATATGAATTTGAGGTTCACTGAAATGATAGGAACTGAAAAAAATAGGAAGAACATTATTATCTGCTACACAACTAAATCAATATGTCTGAGTGAGGCTGGAATCTGCATCGTGAAGAAACTCTTAAACTATAGCTTGAAAACAGAATATAAAGCAAATGCAATATAAATAAGTTGGATTTCTAATTTGCTAAGGGCTTCTGTGAATAAGAAGGCAGCTCCATCTTGTCATCCCTCCCCCATCTCCCCCCAAAATACCTACTTTTGGTAAACCCTCTTTTGCTTAGGATGAAAGCATAAAACTTGAATCTGCCAGTCAACTCACCATTGTATTCCCTGGGCCGAATTTCCATTTTGTACCAAGGGAGCTATTTTAGACAAACCCCGTGAACTTAAATAGGGAAAGTGATTCATTGGCATGTAAGGTCTGTTTCATGTTGATGTCAGGATGGAGAAATCAGATGGTGCTAAATGTTCTCTCAGGTCAATACTTGATGACTTCATAGCTTTCGCCAGTCTTCTTAATGGTTCAACATTTAGCACTCAAGTCTGGGAGCTTTTGCCAGCTCTTTGTGAAGGGGGAGCCTGGGGGAAAGGCTATTGAAAGGGTTTTTTTTTTTTTCAAAAGGGTAGTTAATGCACTAGGGCAAGGGTTTCATTACATGATCACATAACACTGAGTGGCAGAACATATAGTGGGTGATCTAAAAATAATTACTGCTTAGATGTCAATTAACCAAAAGTTGGCCATGAGCCGGGCTTTGGAAATGTGAAACCGAGATCTGAGAGAGCAGGTTCCTGGGATCCTGAGCTTCACAATTCTGCAGATTGGAAAAGAATCAAATCAAACTCCTGCAGTTACCATTCCTATGCATTTTCCCTTTCTATTCTCCTAAACAGCTCCTCACCCATGCAAATAAAAGCTGCAAAGGGCTAAGAAAGGATTGCCATCAGTCTTTGCTATCATAAGGAACCATCATTTTACATGTGTAAACTATCAACATGGATTCTGATTGAAACAGCTCTATGGTGGACACCATATTTTCTATAATCCTGCCCAGCTTAGAGAAGTATATGGGAGGGTAAGGAGGGCACAGAAATGGAGGGACAAAGGGTGAACAAGTGCAGCAGTGGTACTCACTAGACACTATGTGTAAACTTGTTGGTGGGGACAGGAGGGAAAAACTGGGGGAGAGAGAGAGGGAAGGGGTGACATTGTTTAAAAAGAATTGTCATCTTTACCTGATTTGTGTAACTGTAACTCCTCTGTACACCTCCTTTATAATAACAATAAAAAATTAAAAATTAACAAAAGAAAAGTATGCAGAATGAATAGAGACCAACAGAAAGAAGAAAGAGTGAAAAACAGTCAGAAAGGCTTAGGGAAAGCTGGAAAGGAAAAGACCTAGAACTGGGTCAGGCAGCCTGAACTTCTACCTTCTGCCAAAGTTCCCAGCACATTTTCTTGTCTTAGTGCCTGTCTCTCTTCCATTCCATCGCCCCAATGACAAGGACCAGATCTTACTCATTCTTTTTTTTTTTTTCTGTTTAAAGAGCCTGAACTCTGGGCCTGGGCACTGTCTCTCAGCTCTTCAGCTCAAGGCTAGCACTCTACCACTTGAGCCACAGCGCCACTTCCAGCTTTTTCTGCTTATATGGTGCTGAGCAATCAAACCCAGGGCCTCAGGCATGCAAGGCAAGCACTCTACCACTGAGCCACCTTCCCAGCCCCAGATCTTACTCATTCTTAAGTTCTGCCTAGTATTGGGTAAACTCTCACTACATTTTGGTTAAGTGAATATTTTTTAGAAGAGACTTATGGTATAGGAAAGTGCTCAAAACACACACACACACACACACAAACACACACACACACACACACACACACACACACACACAACAAAGGGACCCAAAAGCCAACCAAGAGAATCCCAAATGGCCCAAACTAGAATAGTTTGAGCAACAAAATAATCAAAGCAGGATGGGATTATAAGCAAAATATAAAATACATATTCATGTGTCAATACTAATATAAATAAATGATAAGTTATAAACAGTGAAGAAATAAATCTTCTATACAGAAGAAAGCCAATAAATCTTGTAGATTCTCTTCCCTAAAGAAAGAGGAGTATGACTTCCTACTCCTTAAATGTGGGCCTCAATGTAGTGCTCTCCAAAGAATACAGAATGGAAAAGAAAGGAAAAAATGCAGTAGCTTGATAGTGGAGAAAAGTGACAAGCTCTGTTTCAGCCAAGAGATTAATTCATAAATCATCTTGAGAGTATGTGCCCTTGTTATGATGTGAGGAAAATGGTACTTTCTTCTGTGGTCCTCCTAATCATGAGAAAAATATCACACTAATTCTAATAGAAGGTTATTGTATGAGCTGAGCATGGTCAACCATACCTGGAATCCTAGCTACTCAGGAAACTGACATCAGGAGGTTCACAGTTTGAGGCCAACCATAGGCAAAAAGTTAATGAGACAACCCTCCCCCCTCTTAACTAATAAAAGAGTTGCATGTGGTGCTATGCATCTGTTGTTCCAGTTATATGGGAAACATGGCTGACCCCAACAAAAAGTGAGAACTTAGCCGGACGCTGGTGGCTCACGCCTGTAATCCTAGCTACTCAGGAGGCTGAGATCTGAGGATCGCGGTTCAAAGCCAGCCCGGGCAGGAGAGACCGTGAGACTCCTATCTCCAATAAACCACCAGAAAACCGGAAGTGGCGCTGTGGCTCAAGTGGTAAAGCGCTCGCCTTGAGCTGAAGAGCTGAGGGACAGCGCCCAGGCCCAGAGTTCAAGCCCCACGACCGACAAAAAAAAAAAAAAAGTGAGAACTTATTTAAAAAAATAACAAAATCATGAAGGGCTGGAGGTGTAGCTTGAGTGGTAGAGCACCTGCCTACCAAGTACAAGGTCCTGAGTTCAAATGCCAGTACTGCCAAAAAAAAAAGAAAAAATGAAAGAGAATAAAAAGAACAAAGGAGATGGGCACTGGTGGCTCACACCTGTAATCTTAGCTACTCAGGAGGCTAAGATCTGAGGATCAAGTTCAAAGCCAGCCCAGGCAGGAAAGTCCTTGAGACTCTATCTCCAATTAACCACGAGAAAACTGGAAGTGGCGCTGTGGCTCAAATAGTAGAGCACTTGTCTTCAGCTGAAGAGTGCAGGGACAGTGTCCAGGCCCAGAGTTCAAGACCCATGACAAAGAAAGAAAGAAAGAAAGAAAGAAAGAAAGAAAGAAAGAAAGAAAGAAAGAAAGAAAGAAAGAAAGAAAGAAAGAAAGAAAGAAAGAAAGAAAGAAAGAAAGAAAGAAAGAAAGAAAGAAAGAAAGAAAGAAAGAAAGAAAGAAGGAAAGAAGGAAAGAAGAAAGAAAGAAAGGAAAGCAATCTATAAATAAATCTAACTAGTATTCCTCAAACCTGTCAAGGTCAACCAAGAAAACTGAGAAACTGTCACAACTAAGTGGAGCCTGAGGAGACATGACAAGTAAATGCAACATGGTATTCAGATGGAATCCTGAAACATAAAAAGGACATTGGGGAAACAAAGGAAATCTACATGAACTATGGGCTTTAATAATAATAATATCAAAATTGGTTGCTCAATTTTCACAAATATGCCCTACTAATGTAATATGGCAATACTAGGGGAAATTGTATGCTGAGTAGAAAACAGTGAGAGGGGTCTATTGGAACTATCTGTACCTCTGGCTCAATTTTTCTGTAAATAGGAAAATTTCCTAAAAAACAAAGTCTGTATTGAAATGGAAGAAAGGGAGAGAGGGAGGAGGAGGGAGGGAGGGAGGGAGGGAGTAAAGAAAGAAAATTCTTTTATCTTCCCTGCCTAATGAACTAACATCCATTGAGGACCTTGTGGTGCTAACATGCTTTGTATAAAGGTTCCTTTTAGATAAGCGAGTTTATCTCCCCATCTGGAGACACAAGTTTGAAGCTTTAGGGGAAGTTGAGATCACACCATCAAAAGCAGAGTTATCTGTCTACTTCCATTAGAGGAGCAGTAGAGAGGAGAAACAGTGATCAAAGTGGACCCCAAGAACCTGATGGTCTCCCAGATTCTCCAATCCACAGTTCTACTTTCTCCTTCCCACTTTTCTTTACTGCTGGCCCACATTTAACAACTCTTTGAGAAGGTAATACCAGGTCAGGAAGAGCCTTCCCCAATGATTGGTGTAACTATGGTTGAGAGACAGAGACTTTCAGTTTCATTCCAGTTCTGTATCTAATGAATTAAAACATTCTTTAGTGATCATATTGACAGACACTCCCTAAAAATAGCAGTATAGAAAATACTGTTAAGAGTGCATATTTGTTCATTCCATTCATATTGATAATAACTAGCAGTTTATATTGTAGATTGCTATGTTAACACAGATCTTATCTCAATGATTTTCAAATGAACCTCTGAAATAACTAGATGAGTTGTTATTGTTTGCTATCTCAGAGAAGGAAGCTGAGGCTCAAGGAACTTAAGCAACTCTTAACTAGCTAATATGACAAGAAAGGCAGTAGGAGACAGGGAACTTAGCAAATCGTTCCTTATGACAATTTAGGAAGCAGACAAATAAAACCCTGGATTAATGATGTTTCCCAGGGTGCCCTTCCTGCTCCTATTACAACTTCCATCAGTTGGATTTTTTTTAATCACAAAATCTTACACGTCTCCAAAGTAGAATCATCATTCTTTAAAAAAAAAATAAAGGAATATATCCAGATTTAATTACTTGACTGATCCCACACAACTAATACGATCTCCACAAACAAGAAACTAGTTCTTAAACAATAATAGAATCTGTACTCTTCCCTCTGTTACAATCCTTGTTGAAGTTATACTCTCCTTAGATGTCATTGTTCACACTATGACTTATTAACCATTGATTCGGTCTCCAGAACACACTTCTTTATGAAGTTCCAGATCCATTGCACAATTGCTTATCGGATACCTCTCCTTGGGTGTCCCATATATTTCTCAAGGCCACCATAATCTGGACTGAATTCTATGGATCCTCTGAATCTGTTCCTCCTTTGAGACTCCCAGTTACGGTAAATAGTACTTCAATCCAGTCCACAGGGCAAATCAGAATCACGGAAATTCCAGTGGCATTTCTCCACCTGCCCCACCATGGCCAATATATGAGCCTTTTCAAGTCTTTCTCCTGAATGGTCTGCCATCACTCTGCTGTATCTTCTCACTAATGACTTATAATCCTTTATCTTCTGCAATGAAGTCCCCATTGATCTTTGTCACAAATGACAGCCTCATCTTTTCTACCCAGCCTCAAATTCCTCTCCACCTGGCTAAGTGGCCCCCTAGAGTTGGCCCCTGCCTACCTTTCATTCCAGCCTAATTACCTCCACTTTATCTCTGGCACATTGTGCTCCAGCAAACCTGAAGTATGGCTAGTTCACCAACATCCATTCAGCTGCCTAAACACCTTGTCCACTTCAAGTCTCAGTTCAACCACCACTGCAACTTCTGCAAAACGTTCCACTCCCCCAGACCTTGCTTACTATCTCCTTTGTAATAGCACCTTGTACTTGAACTTGTCCTTTATTGCCTTGACTCACAATTCTTTGCTCACTTCCCTGCCCACTACCAACATGCTTGGAGATCCATGAGAACAAAGATTAAGCTCTACCTATTTTGATACCTATAGCATAAATGTACATTGAATTCATGCTAGAAGTCATTACCAATGAATTTTAGAGCAAAGGAAACACAGCAAACCACTACAGATAATGATCCCATCCTGAGGCTCGGGGATGATGTGCTTTTCTGAGCCACACCATTTGGCAGCACTGGTAATAAATAGATTCAGGTCTCAATCCTTTGTCAGTCTTCTTTCCATAATTCTTTGTTGCCTCTCAGACTCGAGTATGAATGCCATCGAGCCTTTCATGTCTCTGTTTCCACTCAAAGACAATGGGAATTACTAATGCCTTCCCTTTCTATAGCATAGGGATTTTATTTAACTGTGGTTGAATGCTGTCTGTAAAAATGCTTTGACTTCAGAGATACACCACAGCCCAGACTCAGCAGCCCACCACTTTGATTTCAACTTCTCAGTTTACTCTCTCACTTCCTCTATTGACTCTTCCTCCCCCTGCAGCCTGCAACCCAGCAGAAGTTGGAAGAGAAAGAGATTTTTATTTCCTCTTCCACTCTAGCTCTACATCAATAAGGAGAAAAGTACTATGAATAAAATAAGACAAAGGTTTCTGTATAGCAGCATTAAAATATATAGTCATTGTTCTCAAGGCATAAAGGAATAAAAGGTAAAATTTTGGGTTTTGCACTGCAAAGGATTATGACACAACTCAGAAACTCAGCATCAATCCATATGTACATATATAAAATAGCCTGCCTCAGATCTCAGACTCCTGAGTTGCTAGAATTATAGGCATGGGCCACTAATGCTCAGCTTTATTTGTACTATGTTTATTCTTTCCAGACTTTAAGATTTAAATTATTTCCAAATGAACCACACTGGTGTTTGAACTCAGGACCTTGTACTTACTAGGGAGATACTCTGCTACTTGAGCCACATGCCCTGAAACTATTATTAAAAGTTTGTGTATTGAGGCTGGGAAAGTGGCTCAGTGGTAGAGCACCTGCCTTGCATTCATGAGGCTCTGGGTTCGATTCCTCAGCACCACATAAGCAAAAAGTAAAAAGCCAAAAGTGGTGCTGTGGCTCAAGTTGTAGAGTGCTAGCCTTGAGCTGAAGAGCCGAGGGACAGCGCCCAGGCCCAGAGTTCAGGCCCCACCACCGGACCCCCCCCAAAAAAAAAGTTTGTGTAAAGGGATGACACTGACCAAGATGCATTATACTCGTAAATTAACATACTGAACTAAAACTCTTTTGTATAACTATTTAAAGATGATGAAAAGTAATAATAAAGTATGCTTGAATTAAATTTTGTATCTGTGATACTTAACAAAGTTCAGTTGCTGTATATCTTAGGTATTTATCCATCATCTATCTCAATCATCACTAATTATGCCCCTAGCACTATCCTAAAAGCTATAGGGACTAGTAGGCATGCTGCTTTTACCTAAATAGTTTATATCTAGTTCAGAAGAGAAAAGACAAAAGACAAAAAAAGAGGATACTGAATGCCAAGAGAGAATTAGCAGCAAAAGCAAAGGAAAATAGCATTTCGGATCTTTGTAGAGGAGGCAGAATTTGAGTATGCCCTTTGGTGTAGAAAGAAGCAAAATTGAGGAAAGGACACTACAAGCAGAGGATACAATGACAGCCAAGTGGCAAACTGTAAACCACATCCTGTCATGATCAGTAAGATTTGAGAGGTTTCATTGGGAATGGGGTATCAAAGATCAGGGTAAGAATGTTGGTTGGTGTCAACTGGAGACACCTGGATATACAAGATTAAGGAGTTTGGAAATAAAAAGGAATTTGCACTTTATTCCTAAGGCCAGAGGTCAGCAATCTCTTAGAAGTGCTGATCCCTCTTTCTTCTGCTTCTAGACAACACAAATAAAGCTGGAGCAGACTGTGTCAATGATTATTTAAAATACCCACAAGTCACCAATATTTGGCAAATCTCTTTCATAGATTCTACCATTCATGGATCCATTTGAAAGCAGAACTATCTTTCCAAAGCTAATGTGGTACTTATTGCTCACAATTTAGTGTGCTGTAGTCAGTTATCACAGGCTTTTGCCTTAAGTACATAGTTGTCTTTAGCTCTGTTGTTAGCCACAGTGCAGAAATGGAAACTTTTTCAAAAGAGTGATGAGCAGTGATTTTGGAGAGTTAGGAGAGGGATCACTGAGAAGCCAGGTATAATACTAGCTATTATAACTGAAAACTCAGTTCTTTCGCATATTAAAGGTCTATTTCTCATTCTTTCAAGGCACAATTTGGCAAAGGAGCTCTCCTTTATCAGTCTCTTCCAGGTCATGAGCCACGAATCCAGGCAACTTCCATCTTGTGATGCTACCATCAAAAACTCATGGCATCATCAAAAGTCACCCCAGAACAGAAAGAATGCAAGGAATGATCACATCCAGAGATTTTTGTGACTAGATGCACAGGTGACATTTATCACTTCCACGCAAGTGTTATGAGCCTAGTCTTATGGACCCAACCAGATGTCAAAAGCTGCTAGAAGAAGTAGTAGTTCTGTGTGCCCAGAAAGAAGGCATTAGATTATAAGCATCACAGTTGGAGTATCCCCCCAAGAGCCAACGTTGACACAGAGCTCTGGGTACTGATAGTTTAGGTGAACAGAATTACGAGGGAATACTAAGGGAAGAGCAGAGAAATGAGACAGCAAATGGAGGGAAGCCAAACCAGAGTATATCAGTGAGCTCCTTCTGGACACTCAGGCTCACCTCCACTGGGGACATCTAGGATTCTATATGAAACAAACTTTAAGTTGTTGCCCCTGGGGGAAAACAAGAAGAAGAAGAAGAAATGGAGCTATTTATCTATCAGCTTCTGTCCTTCCTGGGCTCAGGACTGATCTTCGGGAAATTAACTCTCTGGCATTTCTGGCAAGCAAGTCAAGCATGCTACAGTAGCCAGAGAAAGTCCTCAGGCAGAGTCACATGTACTTCTGTGCAAAGCAAGTGGTGCGTACTGAATGATAAGTGCAGGAAGGGCTGTGAAAGGGACAGTAACAGCCCGCTACAATGAGCACCTACCAGAAGCTTCTGACTTGTCTCAGCTACACAAATAACTCTAATCAAAATGCTCTTTAAAAGCTTGAATATTGTCTGAGGTCATAGCTGGGGGTGGATGTATATTAGACGTCTATATAGGTTCAAGGCAGCTTACAGAGCATTTGGAAGCACCTCTCTTTCCTACTCGGATCTCTGTCATTTCTCTTCTCTCAAAACCATTTAAAGAAACCATTCTCCAGAATGTCACCACCAGCCTCCAAGTTCAAGTCCTATGGAATCCCCACATTCTCAACTTAGTCATCTGCCAGATGTTCTATTTCCTTCTTCTGGAAATATTCTTCTTCCTGTGTAGGATCCCCTTTGCTACTAGTACTTCCCCTGCCTTCCTGCTCTCTCTGTAACTAATAACCAAGCAGCTCACTCTTCCTTGGAGGCCCACAATTGCTCTTGGTCACCACACCTAGACTTTGAGAAGAAACCAGAAATGGTACGTAGATTTATTGGTAGTTAGTACCATGTGAAACCCTGTGTTGGAAGGATTCTGAGCATTGTGGTTAAGTAGTTATGTTTTGTCATGGGTGTTGGTAGTGGTTATGATGGCTAATGTTTTTATCAACTTGAATGGATAAGCAGGCAACAGTGGCTCACACCTGTAATCCTAGCTACTCAGGAGGCTAAAATCTAAGGATCATAGTTTGAAGCCAGCCCTGGCAGAAAAATCCATGAAACTCTTTATCTCCAATAAATTACAAAAAAAGAGCAGGAAGTGGTGGTGTGGCTCAATTGGTAGAGCACTAGCGTTGAGCAAAAGAAGCTCAGGGATAAGATCCAGATCCCTGAATTCAAGCCCCAGAACTGGCACAGAAAGAAAGGAAGGAAGGAAGGAAGGAAGGAAGGAAGGAAGGAAGGAAGGAAGGAAGGAAGAAAGAAAGAAAGAAAGAAAGAAAGAAAGAAAGAAAGAAAGAAAGAAAGAAAGAAAGAAAGAAAGAAAGAAAGAAAGAGAAGGAAGGAAGGAAGGAAGGAAGAAAGAAAGAAAGAAAGAAAGAAAGAAAGAAAGAAAGAAAGAAAGAAAGAAAGAAAGAAGAAAGAAAGAAAGAAAGAGAAGAAAGAGAAGGAAGGAAGGAAGGAAGGAAAGGAGGGAGGGAGGAAGAGATAGAAAATTAGTAGCACATACATCTGGGAATATATCTCCACAGTCAGCTCATGAGAGCTCTAATCTAATCAATGGATTTTTCGCTTGGTGGACTCATAAAGGATGGCATTATTGTGAGGTGGGTAAAGATAGAAGATGGTACCTAGTTGGAGAAAGTCACTGAGGCATGTCTTTGGAGGCTACTTATTGCCTTAGCCCCTTCTTGTATCTCTTTTTCTGCTTCTTGTCCACTATGAGGTAAGAAGCTCTTCTGCTACATGCTCCTGCCATCATGATATTCTGCCCAAGCTCATGGAACTAAGCAACCATGGTTTGAACCCTCTGAAGCCATGAGTACAATAGATCCTTCTTCTTTTGTTTATGTCAGGTATTTGGGGTCACACATATGCAAAAATAACTAATACAGTTGGACTGAGTTTAGACATTAGTCAACGCTGCTCTAGATCTTGCTTATATTTCCATATTCCATGATCCTTGTAGACAATCTCATCCACTCTCAAGGTGTTAACTATCATTCTCTTCAAAACCTCTCTCAGGAATTTGAAACCCATTTTTCCAACTCTTGGGTAAACATATTAACCTTGATATTTATTTTATGTGTATTTTCCATGTCACATGATAGCCTTACTATCTTTCAAGAGACACCCAAGCTTTAAACTTTGTATTATCTTCACTTTTTTAACATCTCCTCACCACTTTCCCTATCATTTGCTCATAAATTGAATTACAATTAGCTTTTCATTCTTTGTCTGTTCTAAAATATTGTAGATTCTTTGACTAAAAGAATCAGACCTATTCAATGTGTTTGTCAATTCATTAACTAGGTTTTTTTCTCTTACTCTTTAATTCTTTGAGTTCTTTATATATTCTAACTATTAACCCTTTATGCATTGAATGCTGATGAAAATATTCTCCTATTGTCTTTGGTTGTTTCATTGTTTCTTTTGCTATGCAGTCCTATTAATCCATCCTTGTTCTTATTTTCTGGCAATTAGAATCCTATTCAGAAAACACTTGTATCTGTATAAGAAATAACTATATCTTCCACAATTTGTCTATGTTTTTTGTAATCATTTTAGAGTTTTAGATCATACATAAAGATCTTTGATCCATTTAGGCTTGGGTTCTGTATAGGGTAAGAGATACAGATCTAGTTTCAATCTTTTGTATAGAGATAACTAGTTTTCCCAGAACAGAAGAAATGTAAATAGATTAGATACATGAAAAAAATATTCAACATGCTTGGCCATAAATAAAATTGAAATCAAAACTACACTTAGATTCCATCTCACCCATTCAGAATAGCAATCATTAAGAAAACAAACAACAAATGCTGGAGAGTATGGGGATAGAAAGCTTCATACATTGTTGGTAGGAATGTAAAATAGTAAAACTATCAAGGAAATCAGTATGGAAGTTCTTAAAAGAAAGTCAAAATAAACCTGAATTATGAGCGTCCCATCGCTATTAGACACATATCTCAAGAAATGTATATAAATATATAAGAAATATATCCATATGGCCATGCTTATTGCAGCTCTGTATACAATGGCCAAATTGAAGAATTAGCCAAGGTGCCTATCAACCGATGAATGGACAATGAAAATGTGGGATATATACACCATGGAATATGACTAAGCTACAAAAAAAGAATGAAAATTATGTTGTTTGTGGGAGAATTAATGGAACTGGAGATCATCAGGCTGAAAGCGATAAGCCAAGCTAAAAAGCCAAATATCACATATTTTCACTCACCTGTGGATTCTAGATCCAAAAGATATACATATTCTCATGTACATATAAATATACATTTATATACTTAGAATGTAATGGTAATTCTAAGACTATTTGAAGGATAAGGGGGAATAGAGAAGAAAAGTGTAAATAATATCAAAATACAGTACATCTATGCATGAAGATGGCAGAAGGAAACATTGAAATCTGTGGAGCAATAACAGGGTAGGTACGATGGTAAGAGAGAATAAAACAAGGGGTTAACCTAATTAAAATATAATAGACACAAGCATGTGTAAATACCATGGTGAAACCCCTTTGTACAATTAATATACACTAAAAAAATGAATGACAAGAAAGTAAAGAGGCTTCTGGGGCTGGGAATGTGGCTGAGTGGTAGAGTGCTTGCCTAGCATGCATGAAGCCCTGGGTTTGATTCCTCAGTACCACAAAAACAGAAAAAGCCGGAAGTGGCACTTGACTCTAGTGGTCAAGTGCTAGCCTTGAGCAAAAGAAGTTCAGGGACAGTGCCCAGGCCCTGAGTTCCAGCCCCAGAACTAGCAAGAAAAAAAAAAGTAAAGAAAAGAAAAAGAAATATAGAGGCTCTGTTTTGTAATCAGTGCCAGCGGAAGGTGGAAGGCCCAACAGAGAAGGTGAATGAGGGTCAAAGAGTGGAAGTACTTTTATCTTACCTAAGTATTGTCTTACCTGATGCCAGTACCAGAGCTTAGACTTAGTACTTCCTGCTGTGCTAGGCTTGCTTGCATGGTAGTGCTGCACCAACTTGAACAACATCTCCAGCCAGCTTTTTGATGGTAATTTTGGAGATGAAGTCTCACAGACTTTTCTGCTTGGACTATCTTTAAACCATGGTCCTCCGGGTCTCAGCTTCCTAAGTAGCTATCATTACAGGCATGAGCCACCAGCACCTGCACTGGAAAGAATTTATAAGGCAACCTGTTGAAATAACTTTAAGATGGAGAGGAGGGGGATGAACAAGAGTGGTGGGGTTGCGGGGAAGGTTGATTGTGTGCATTGTATGTATGTATGAAAATGTCACAATGATATGCCCCTTGTATAACTAATGTATGCTAATAAAAATGTAATTTAAGCTGGGCGATGGTGGCTCATGCCTATAATCCTAGCTATTCAGGAGGCTGGGATCTGAGGATCATGGTTCAAAGCCAGCTCAGGGAGGAGAGACTGTGATGCTTATCTCCAATTAACCACCAGAAAACCAAAAGGGGCACTGTGGCTTAAAGTGGTAGGGTACTAGCCTTGAGCAAAAGAGCTCAGGGACAGGGAACTGGCCCTGAGTTCAAGCCCCATGACCAACAACAACAACACAAAATGTAATTGAAAAAAGATCTAATTCATCTTGTATTTTGAGTTGCTAGATCTGTTTGTAGCATGAAGTAGACACTAAGTGCCTATGTGCCTGAGTATGTATTGACATATATATGAATTAATGTTTGAATTATATGTGTGTCTTGTTCTTTCCCTTTATCTCTGCCACTCTCTAACCCTACATTTCTAATCAATCACTAAGCTCTGACCACTCAATTAATAAGCTCTGTGTGTATGGATAGGTGTACATATGAATATAGAAAATGTCCCTGAAAAAACTGGAGATGTACAGTTGACTGGTATTGTTAGGGTCTTGGAGGAAAGAGATAAAGAGATGAAAAAATGACTGCTAATATGTATGGAGTGTTTTCTTTTTTGGTAGTAATGGGGTTGAAATTCAGTACCTCTTGCTTGCTAGGGTCGCAGATTTTTCCCCAGAGCCCACTTCAGACCATAACCCCTTTACTTACAGCCTCTTGTATAGTGGTCATCATAGGCATGTACATTTCACCTGGTTTGTTGATGAAAATGGTATCTCAAGCTGGGCGCTAGTGGTTTACACCTGTAATCCTAGCTACTCAGGAGGCTGAGATCTGAGGGTAGCAGTTCGAAGCCAGCCCCATCAGGAAAGTGTGTGAGACAGAAAAAGGTGGAAGTGATATTGTGGCTCAAGTGGTAGAGTGCTAGCCTTAAGCAAAAGGCTAGCAAGCCCAAGCCCAGAGTTCAAGCCCCAGGACCAAGGGGCGGGGGGGGGGCACGGAGAAGTATCTCAGTAACATTTTTCTGCCTTCTTTGGCCTTAAGCCATGATCTCTTCCTCCAGAGTACTTGGGATGTTAGGTGTGAGCCAATGAATCTGGCCTATGACACAGATTTATACCTTTTGTGTACATTGACTTTTAGGTATTTCTGTAAATGAATAAATTTTAAATATTAATTTAGGAAGAATAAAAATTATCTCTTTAAAATTACTCTCCTTTGAAATTTCACTATCAGGCATGAAGTAAAGGCCAGAACTTGTTGCCAGCTTGTCCAGGCTCTTCCTGAGCCAGCCCCTGTGCCACCCTTCACATTTCCATTACCCTCTACCCCTGATTCAGCTACTTGAGAGCTCTCCATTTCTTCTGTGTGTCCTGGGCTTCCCATTTCAGTGGCTTTGTTCTTGGCCACTCACACTCATCCCTTTCTTTGTGTCTCTCCTTCCCAGCCCTACATACAGAAAGACTTCCAGGGCCAGAGCAAATCTTACTTTCCTAAAGGTTCTCTCTCTCTCTCTCTCTCTCTCTCTCTCTCTCTCTCTCTCTCTCTCTCTCTCTCTCTCTCTCTCTCTCTCTCTGCTTGAACTCTGTGCTTTGGCGCTATCCCTGATCTTTTGTGCTCAAGGCTAGCACTCTATCAATTGAGCCACAGCTCCACTTCTGGATTTTTTTTGTAGTTTATTGGTGGTAGTCTCACGGACTTTTTCCTGCCTGGCTGGCTTTGAACTATGATCCTCAGATCTCAGCCTCTTGAGTAGCTAGGATTACAGGTGTGAGCCACTGGTGCCCAGCAATTCATTCATCTTTGATTCCTCTAAAATATACAGCACATGAAGTAGATGTTCAATAAAACTGTGCTGAAGTTTTGGGTTCGATTTTGTAAGAAAAACCCCCACAAACCTATATTTATGCAATGGCTCAGTCAACAAATCCTTTAACAGCATGCTGGTGTCTGGCAGTCAAGCCCGAACCAGAAAATAACCTTGAGTATCATGGGGGAGGGGTTGCTGCTGGGCTTACTGGAGCTTGAACTCAGGTCCTTGGCTTCCCTCATGGCTGGTGCTCTACCACTTGAGCCATGCTACCATTTCCTGCTTTTTGCTGGTTAATGGGAGATAAGAGTCTCTTGAATTTGTCTGCCTCGACTGGCTTTGAGCTGTGACCCTCTCAGGTCTCAGACTCCTCAGTAGCTAGGATTATAGATATGAGGTACCAGTTCCAGCATATCTTTTTATTAAATAATTCACAAAGACTCCCATGACTATTATATATGTATATGCCCATATAACCACAACCCACATCAAGATGACAGCATATGAAGCACTTGTAGCTTCCTCCCAGAAAATAACCCCCATGCAGAGAATCAATCACTGCTTCAACTCTTACCACCACAAACTAGTTTTAGCTGTTCTTGAATACCATATAAATGGAATCATACCAGAGGTTCTCTTTCTTGGCTTCTTTTGCTCATCATCTTTTCTGTGAAATTCTTTAATGTGGTTGTGTGTAGCAGCAGCTTGTTCTTTTGACTACTGTATACTATTCTATTGTAGAGTATTCTGCTAAATGTCTCACAATTTATCGATTTTCCCATCGATATACATCTCAGATTTAGGCTATCATAAGTGAAGCTATAGTAAGCACTCTTGGGCATGGCTCTGTGTGTGTGTGTGTGTGTGTGTGTGTGTGTGTGTGTGTGTGTGTGTGTGTGTGTGTGTGTACTGGCGTCGCACACTTGCTAGGAAATACTTCACACTTGAGCTATGTATGTCCCCCCCCCCCAGCCCATTTGTTTTTATTTCATTTTTGAGATAGGATCTCACCAGCATTGGCTTGCCTCACAAATATAGCTTCTACCTCCCAAATAGCTGGGATTACACAAATGTACCACCACACCCAGCCTTGTGCATGCCTTTGGATGTACATAATCACTCATTACTTGGCCCGTGCCTATAATCCTAGCTACGCAGTAAGATTAGATCTAAGGATCTCAGTGCAGAGATTGTCTGGGGAGGAAAGTCCATGAGACTCATATCTCCAATTAACCAGCAAAAAGCCAGAAGTAGAGGTGTGGCTCAAGTGGTAGAGAACTAGCCTTGAGCAAAAAAAAAAAAGCCAAGCAAGAATACAGGGCCCTGAGTTCAAGCCCTAGTACCAGAACAAATAAAAAAGAAGAAATTGAGTGCTAGCCAGTGAGCAAAAACATCAGGTATCAAGTTCAAGTTCTGGTCTCAGACCTAAAAAAAAAGTATAAGAAAGAAATGGATGTAGAAAGTATGATTTCATTCATAATTACCCTCTGCAGACTTTAAAACAGAATTGATAGTTACCATCTACAGACCTATCTCAAGGGCTGGGAAGGTGGCTCAGTGGTAGAGTGCTTCCCTTGCATGCATGAGGCCCTGGGTTCGATTCCTCAGCACCACATAAGCAGAAAATGCCGGCAGTGGTGCTGTGGCTCAAGTGGTAGAGCGCTAGCCTTGAGCTGAAGAGCTGAGGGACAGTGCCCAGGCCCAAAGTTCAGGCCCCACGACTGACAAAAATAAAGACTTATCTTGAATACCAGTTAGATAACATTGACCATGACTTTAGAGTGTATTCACTTTATTTTACCTTGAAGGTAGGAATCTTCTTCCTATATTTAATGTTTTTATTGGAAGGCTGTGCGTCATTTAGGAAAAGGAACAAAGGAACTACCCCTATTACTGCTGTTGCCATGGCCATATCATATTAAATCAGGTGGAGAAGGTTACTGAAACAGCTCTTCAAATGCAATGCTCCTCATAAGAAATGTCTGCCGGTGACATCAGTAGGAGTGTTGGGTACAGAGTGTCCACTGGAGAGAATGTACAAAATAGTCAAGCCAATGAAGAGCCTATGAATCAAATGGCCCTGCTGTGCCCTGTTGGACACTATTTCTGTCCTATATGAGGTGTGTGTCCTGAATTTGATTTACTACTTTTAATGCCATTCACCCATGGGGTAGTGTGTAGATTGCAGCAAGGGACTCCAATTAGGAACTGAAAATCCACTACAGTGCAATGGAAGCGTAACGATGTCAAACATGGAAAGCCATGTGAGAGGCAGGAGGATGGGCAGGCAGGACATTCCTAACTTCCTATGAAGAAAGAAAGGGCAGGAACGGTAGCTATGAAGCCAGACTGCCCTGGACTGGACGGAGGGGAGTGAGAGGAGTATGGCTCAGGTGGTAGAGAGTGTAAGGCTCTGAATTCAATTCCCAGAACCCTAAATGACAAACCAACAAAACCACAATGTGCCCATGTTTCCCAAGACAGTCTCAGGTTTGAATGTATGCTGCATGATTCAATGACTTCAGACTTCAAGCAGGTTCTCTCTCTCCCTCTCTCTCTCTCTCTCTCTCTCTCTCTCTCTCTCTCTCTCTCTCTCTCTCTCTCTCTCTCTCTCTCTCTCTATTTCTCTCTCTCTCTTCTCTCTCTGTCTGTCTCTCTCTGTCTCTCTCTGTCTCTCTGTCTCTCTGTCTCTCTCTCTCCCCCTCCCTCCTTCCCTCCCTCCCTTCCACCCCTTCTCCCCTCCCCACTCTGTCTCTGTCTCCTCCTTCTTTATTTCTCCCCTATCTCCCTCTCCACTGTCTCTCTCTCCCCTCTCTCCCAGTGCTGAGGCTTGAACTCAGGGCCTGAACACTGTGCCTGAGCTTTTTTTGATCAAGGCTATCACTCTACCACTTGAGCCACAACTCCATTTGCAGCACTTTTTTTTTTCTTTTTGGTAGTTAATTGGAGATAAGAGTCTTACAGATTTTGCTGCCTGGGCTGCCTTTGAACCTTGATCCTCAGATCTCAGCCTCTTGAGTAGCTAGGTATAGGTACAAGCACCTGGCTTCTTTTTGTAATTTAAATTATTTTTTATTCTTCTTAAGTAGCTTTATCCACAGGTTTCAATTCAACATGCCCGTTTATGAGTATGAGGCATCTTGATCACTGTCACCCCTTCTATCACTCTCCTGCATCTTCAGGCAGATCCTTTATTGTCTTTAAGCCTCAGTTTCTTAATCTGAAAAATGGGACTACTGGAGAAACTACCTCAATAGTTTAATAATCACTTTGAAATTAAGTACTTAGGAAATGCAAACTCTGTTCTTTTTTAAAAGCTAGAAAGAACCTAGAAAGTGACCCAATTAGAAGATGGTAAACAAAGGCACAGAGGCTGAAACTATTGGTTGCATAGCTAGGGGCACAATCAGAGCTGAACCTAGAGGCTCTCTGATTCCTGTGCATCTCTGCCTTGTCCTTCTCACAACACACTCTGCTACCTATCCTCTTCCACAAAGCAGAAGTTCAGCAAAGAGTCTGGGACTTTCACCCTTGCCCTGGATAGCCACAGCTCAGGCACGGGCAACAGAAAGGTGTGGAATTTTCTAATGAGGCCCTTGTTGCATGCACACTTTAATCCACTGCAAGTGTCTCTGGGAAATAAAATATTGGCAGGTTTGTCCAACAGCTGCTCAGCCTAGAGACCACAGCTTATTTTGGTCCATTTATGTTAACTCATCTGTCTTAAACTCTTTGTTAGTGACTCACCGCATACTGCTACCAAAAATATACACCAAAAATCTAAGAATCATTCATATGAAGGGCAAAGCTCTTCCTTAAAATACCGCATTTCTGCCGTCTTGCTTTTATGAAGTTTTTCCTTCCTCCCGCCTCCACATCATATTTTCTTCTCTTCTTTTTTTCCCTCTCCATCTTTGATCACCATCAGTGGTATAAAAGCTACATGGTTTAATCAGCAGAATTCTAGAATGGTCATCAGATTCGGTTTAGGTACTGCCCGAGCATTTATTAGCTATAAAACCCTAGCAAATCACAACTGGGGTACATTTCTGGTTCCTTGTTCATAATATGAGAGTTGTATTAGCTCTGCAGCCCCCACCAAAGCAATGCCTGTCACTGCCCCTTTAAGGATTCTAAGCTTTGAAGGATTTTTCACTTGCCACAAAAAAAAGCTGCCTTTTAAAATTCTGAATTAACATCCTCATGTTCTATAAATCGCAGGGTAAACAACCTAATTAATATATATTAAAACTAAACAACAACAATAAGCAGGAAATAAAAATATTTCAAGGACTAGATTGATTGATTTACCAAGATGGCTGCTATTTCAAACACTGTGCCCACACTCATCACAGAAAGATATGCCATCTCTGTTAGACTTAATAAAATATTGAAAATGCTTCATATACCATGTCATAGATTTTAAAAATAGACAGACGTGGGAAGCATACACACCAGCTTCATGATGATACTAACTTCCAGGAAGGAAGAAAAGGAAGGATATGGGGGAAATAGTCTCCAAATGTACCTGTAATAAACACAGGAAGTTGCTTAACATGGTATATGACTGTCAGTTATGAATATTATCCTTTCTTTTTATGTGTAAAAATTCCGAAATAAGCTCATCAACCACAACTTTTATATATTGCTAGTAGGCAGTATAAAATGATATAACCACTTTGGAAAAGTTTGGCAGCAAAACCTTAAACCTGCAGTTCTTCCAATTCTCATCCTAGGTATGGACCCAAGATAAATGAATACATGTACTCATAAGAAGGACAAGTACAAGTTTTTATGCCAGCTTTATTCAGAATAGCCACAAATAGAAGACATACCAAAATGCTCAATAGGTGAATAATAAACAAATTGTGATATATTCCTACAATGGAATGTGACTTAGCCGTAAAAGGGAGCGAATTCCTTTTAGCCAATAATATGGCTAAATCTCAAAAAAAAAAAATCTGTATACCAAGCCAAAGAAGCCAGATACAAAAGAAAACATATGACGTGGTTCAATTTACATTAAGTTATAAACCAGGCCAAACAAATCCATAGTGATACAAACCAGAGCAGTTGTTGCCTGCTTTGTGGGAGAAAGGGAGACACTGCCTGCAGAGGCTCAGGGAAGTGTCTGGAGTGAGCAACATGGCTTCAGGAAATACCTTGATTGGGGTCTTGGTTACACAGGTGTTTACATTGCGGGGGGGAATCCCTTTGAAATGAACATTTGAGATTTGTATATGTCAAGCTAGTGGCTCATGCCTATAATCCTAGCTACTCAGGAGGCTGAGGATCACAGTTCAAAGGCAGGCTGGGCAAGAAAGTTCATGAGACTCTTATCTTCAATAAACTACTCTACAAAAACTGGACATGGCACACTGGCTCAAGCGGTAGAGCATTAGCCTTGAGCTGAGGAATGGTGCCTAAACCCTGGGTTCAAGCTCTAGGACCAGCACACACTCATGTGCATGCGTGCGCACACACAGACACACACACACACACAGATGTGTATATTGCATAGTGTGTAAATTTTTTAATCTCAATTTCAAAAACTACTGGATATACTTATAAACTCATGTAACTATCTTCATGGATTCTCAAGAGATCTGGGGAGCTCAGTATAGAAACCTTACAGTCTTTTTCATCCCTCAACAATATAGGAGTATACTTTCTGCATCACTCTTCATTCTCATTACAAATAAAGTCTTTCTTTGAGGACATCTTTTGAAGGCCTGTGGTATAATCGAAAGAACATGGGCTTTAGAAACAACTGAAGTCCGGCGCTGGAGCCACTGCTCCCTGGATCACTGGCTGACTCTAGGCAAGGAAGTGACCTCCTGGAGTTTATTTTCTTAACCTTACACAGGAAAGAACAGAGTCTACTTCCCAGGGTTATTTGGAAGATTAAATTAGATCACACAAGCAAAAGTGTATTTCACACAGCCGAGCTTGGCGCAGATGCTCCATACATTCTGGTTTCCTTTTCTTCCTTCCTTTACTTTTTATAGCCCCTCCACAGAACGGAAGCTTTGTATCTCCTCCATCGTCACCGTTTAGATGCTGAGGATATAGGAATAGCCTCCTCAAATGTGATAAGAAAAAGTGACACCCTTAGGTCCTGGCCAAGGGATTGCTGCTGGGAGCCTTATGATGTCAAGGCCTCTGCTCTGTCCCCTCTCCAGAAACACTCTTCCCCAAAGGACACAAGTCAGTGCATCAAGGGGCTGTGCCCATCTACAGTCTATGTTCCATCTACGATCCATTCTATGTGCCAGAATCCCCAGAATATGCTTCCCAAATTACTTAGGAGCTTCCCTCCAGGGCCAAGCTGCCTGGGCTCTTTGCCTGGGACTATGTCATGAATGTGTGTGTGGGGGGGGGGGGGACTGGATGGAGAAAGCTTGGGATTGTGTAGTAGACAGGATGTTCACCCATATTTGTATGGCCCTTCATAAGAATCTTGGGATGAAAAAAGACAAAAGGAACAAAAAGAAGATTGACCCTGAACTAGGCTGAGAGCTAAGAAATGGCTCACCCTGTACTACTAGGTCTTTGAGGAGGCCAAGAATTCTAAACCTGGATTTCTAGGCTGATATTGAAGTATTTTAATCTCCCCAAGGAATGTAGAATACGTTTAATAACTTCTGACATGTAACTATATAGTACATGGCTTCCATTTGTAATCTTGCTTTAGTATGCTGGATGAGCCCTCCTAATGTATTACCCGCTCAGGACCTTGGCTCTTTTATCTAAAATGTCCTCCCTTCCTTTCATTTGTCTAAGAACCATCATGTTTAAAATAGCTCCTCGATTCTCATGCTTCTGTATCTTTGCTGTAATTTCTTTTTCTCATTACAACTTATTACTTCATTTTAATATGTGTCTAACTCCTCCAATTTGAGTATAAATCCCAAACTATCAGAAAATGTTCTTCCTTGTTTATGAGTAGATCCCAGCAGCCAAAAGAGTATCTGAAGGGGTGAAGTAAGGTGTTTCTTTAATTAAATCAGGAATGATATCATGGATAGTTTTCAACTCATATGCCATACTCTGTGTTCTAGTCCTCATGTTTTACAACATGACAATCTTTAGGGAAGACAAAAACATAGGCCAACTCACTTGCATTTCATATTTGATTTCCATTTTAGTCAATCTGCTGAATACGATCTTCCACTCTTCTAATTCTTTTGTTCTATTTTTACCACCATATCTATTCTTCTTACCCTCCTTCATCTTCATCTTCATCTACCAACCTTCACCTGCCTCTATCTCTTTCCCTCTTCTGCCAAGAACTACAAGGCCCATAGCTCTAACCATTCTTTTATCAATACTTTCAAGTACTCCCTCTAGCTGGCAAACCCTCAAATCTGAATCAAATCAAGAAATATTTCTGTTTCTATACTTGAGCTATATCACAGGATAATAAATTAAGTGAGATAGCAAAATGATCTAAAAATATAGTTTTATTTCTTCCCTGGCCAAAACTCTTGCCTACCAGCTATTGCACATTCTTTACATGGCTAAAATTAAATATGCAAGTCTTCCAGGGCATTTAATTAACAATCTGGCAGAAAGAAAATGCACTACTTTCATTCACAAAATTTAGTTTAATTGCATTCTATACCCTTTCCAAGCCAAAATTGTTGGGTTCAAATATGTGGTTAAGATACATCACTTTTGGGTTTGTTTTAGTGCTGGTTCTAGGACTTGAACTCAGGGCCTCAGTGATATCCCTGAGTTGGGTTTTATTTTTTCGGTGGGGTGGCTGGTTCTGGGGATTGAACTCTGTGCTTTGGCACTATCCCTGAACTTTTGTGCTCAACGATAGCACTCTACCATTTGAGCCACAGCTCCACTTCCAGTTTTTTGGTGCATAATTGGAGATGATGGTCTAATAAATTTTCCTGCCCAAGCTGGCTTTGAACCGCAAGATCTGAGGATCTGGATTCAAAGTCAGTCCCAGCAGACAAATCTGTGAGACTCTTGTCTCCAATCATCCAACAAAAAGCCAGAACAGAAGGCATAGCTCAAGTGCCAGCCTTGAGCAAATAGCCAAGAAAAAGCGTGAGGCCCTGAGTTTATGCCCAAGTACTGGCACAAAAGTAAATGATCTATTGTACAACATTTTGAATATGATATATTGAATTATTTAAAATGCTGAAAATATCACCTTTATAATGGCAATTTTAAAAATCAAAAAAATGCTGAAAATAGATTTAAGTATTCTTATCACAAAAATAGTGTAGTAGCCAGGCACCAGTGGCTCACGCCTGTAATCCTAGCTACTCAGGAGGCTGAGATCTGAGAATCACGGTTCAAAGCCAGCCAGGGCAGGAAAGTCCGTGAAACTCTTATCTCCAATTAACTACCAGAAAACCAGAATGGGGCTATAGCTCAAGTGGTAGAGCGCTATCCTTGAGCTGAAGAGCTGAGGGACAGCGCTCAGGCTCAGAGTTCAAGCCCCATAACCGACAAAAAAAATAGTGTAGTAATGCATATGTTAATTATCTCTACATAGCCATGTAACTATGCATACATTTCAAAACATCATGTTGTACAGTAGAGTAACTGCAAATGATACAAGAGCTGAGTGCCAGTGGCTCACGCATGGAATCCTAGCTACTCAGGAGGCTGAGCTCTGGGGATCCCAGTTCAAAGCCAGCCCAGGAAGTAAAATCCATGACACTCTTATCTCTACTTAATCACAAAAAAGCTAAAAGTGGAACTGTGGCTCTAGTGGTAGAGCACTAGCCTTGAGCTAAGGAAGCTCAAGTGCCCAGGCCTGGGTTTAAGCTAGAGGACCAGCACACAGGAAAAAAAGATAGAAGAAATGATTTTGAATGTTTTTATCCTAAAATAAATAAATAAATTCTTGAGAAGACAAATGTTCCCTGATTTAAACACTATAAAATCTATCAAAACAGCATATGATATGCACAATTTTTATTCTTTTTGTGTATCCATTAAAAACAAGTTTAAATTAAAAAGAAATACAGTGTTGTGTGTGTATATATATATATATACATATATATATATATATATATATATATTGATGGCAAAGAATAGAAGGCAACAAACTGAAAAGACAATAGTGGTAATAAGAATTTTATTTTCTCCTCCTAACAGTCTTAGTTGTTAAAGTATTATTTTCTTTTTTTTTTATACCGTTTTTTCCTTTTTTTTTTTTGTACCAGTTCCAGGGTTTGAACTCAGGGCCTCACACTGTCATTTGGCTTTTCCACTCCGATTGGTATTCTATCACTTGAGCCATACCTCTCATCCTGTTCGTCCTCTGATATTGCTTTAGAATCAAACTTGAGGAAGAGGACAGCACAAGGAAGAAGGAGAAAAAGCCAAAATGACTACAGAGAGGATATAATGTCCTTTTGAATTTCCAATGAGCATTCATTCCATCCACACCTTGAAGCAGCATCTCTCTGACCTTTAATAAATGATCCTAAATAAGTCAATGTGGTCACAGTAGCTGCATCCCACTTATAACAAATGTCTTGACAGCCTTTTTCTTTTTCTTAAATGTCTCAATACAGAGAAGTTGAGCCCTTTTACATGAATCTCAAAGTCTGGATCAAGTTGCAAGAAAAAGCCAATAAAACCGCTCAGGAATATACAAGATTTTAAAGATTAAAACTAATAAATGGATTGCTAAAATTATCTCATAAAATATACATATTGCTTTTCCAAGGATAAAAATGGAAGCACAGAGCCTAGAGGTTCTTGCAAGGAGACAAAGATCTCCTCAAAACTAGTATTAAATCTCTGCACTCAGAAAATAACCTTCCCCTTAGGGCCAAGTCCATGATGAGCCCAGCACTTTGGTAAACAAGTGAGATAAGTAATCCATTTATGATAACATTAATTTCATGAGGTTACTTCCCAATCAAGACAAAAATAAACCCTAAACACAAATGCATCCTGCTAGCAGTTTCCCCATAAATAAAACTGCAAATCAATAATTATGCTCATTTCCTTAGCAGTGCCTTAATTATTATTCCACATTCTTGCATGGAAATACAAGTAAAATATAAACAAACAAAATTAAGTCAAGGACATTCAGCATCACAGTAGATAAACTTTGAGTGTATTTTTGTTTGGGTGCATGTACTGTGTTATTTCACTTTCATTTTATTTGAGGACTGGGGTTGAACCCAGGGCTTTGCACATGCTAAACACTGCACGACACTATCTCTCCTCTAGCCCCTACTACTGTTATTTAAAGAAAATGACTTCAAAGTTATCTACTTCGTTATCTTCAGAATTCTTTGAGAGACAAGAGGAGTAAATCAGTGCAGTTAAAAAATCACTTGAATTGTCTAATAAGGAATGATAGTGAGTTATAAACCACAGTTGAATCAATAGTAACACGTGTCTCTACTAGCATTCAGTTTTCTCTGGGTGTTAGTGATTATTCCTTTGATGTATTCATTTCTTGATTTGCTACCAAAATTTGTTTACAGGAAAACGAAAGAGGACTGAAACAAAAATGAAGTGCATAGACCACAGAGCAGCCTGTGTAGCAGCAGCAAGGGAAATATAGCATCTCTCTAGTAAGATAGTGTAATTAGCCCTTAGGTGGCCTGCTTATGCTCCTTTTGAGGCTGCATTATTAAGTGATCAAGCATGAGTAGGGTGCAGGAGATGGAATCACTCATCCTTACCATGCTGCTGGTGGAGTTCAAGTCAAGGCACTTCTATACCATTATGTTTTATAAAACCACAATAAAGAGTCCTGGGAGATTCCTTTGTAATTCTTATTTTTTTTGGGGGGGGGGGGTCCGGTCATGGGGCCTGAACTCTGGGACTGAGCACTGTCCCTCAGCTCTTCAGCTCAAGGCTAGTGCTCTACCACTTGAGCCACAGAGCCACTTCCGGCTTTTTTTTCTTATATGGTGCTGAGGAATCGAACCCAGGGCTTCATGCATGCGAAGCAAGCACTCTACCACTGAGCCAACTTCCCACCCCATAACTCTTATATTTTGGGGGGGGGTCCGGTCATGGGGCCTGAACTCTGGGACTGAGCACTGTCCCTCAGCTCTTCAGCTCAAGGCTAGCGCTCTACCACTTGAGCCACAGCACCACTTCCGGCTTTTTTCTTTTTGCTTATGTGGTGCTGAGGAATCAAACCCAGGGCCTCATGCATGCAAGGCAAGCGCTCTACCACTGAGCCAACTTCCCAGCCGCTAATTCTTATTTTTATTTATTTATTTTTTAATTATTTTATTTTATTTGAGAACATACTGTACAGAGGGGCTACAATTACATGGGCAGGATAATGCATACATTTTTTACCAAGCATTGCAGCCTCCTCCTTTGTTTACCCTTCACCTCCCTTCCCAGCCTCCCCCCTCCCCCCACCCAATTATACCCCCCTCCCCCCCCCCACCGACATTGTAAAGCTGGTTTTGACATGACATTTTGTACTTCTCATTGTTGCAACAGGTCCACCTGAATCCTTAAACGACTTGTTTGCCCCCATCTCCTCCACATGTTATACTGACATCAAATATAGTGAAAGCGGGGGTTACACTGTGGGGGAGGGACATACAAAGCAACAAAGAAATAGTCTTATAAATGCGTTAGAAACATATGCATGAAAGAAACGAAAACATTAAAATACATATTTAAGGGTTCATTTTCCTAACATCACATTATCTGACCTTTTCTGCTTGACTCATACCTATACTAGATATTGCAAATAAGGGAAACCATGGGACCTATGCTTCTTTGGGCCTGGCTTACTTCACTTAATATAATTTTTTCCAAGCCTTTCCATTTCCTAACAAATGGGGAAATGTCATTCTTTCTGATGGAGGCATAGAATTCCATTGTGTATATATACCACATTTTCTTGATCCATTCATCTACTGAGGGGCATCTGGGTTGGTTCCATATCTTAGCTATGGTAAATAATGCTGCAATAAACATAGTTGTGCTGGTAGCTTTAGTGTGGTCTTGTTTGTAAACATTGGGGTAAATGCCCAAAAGTGGGATTGCTGGATCATAGGGGAGATCTATGTGAAGTCTTTTGAGGAACCTCCATACTGCTTTCCAAAGTGGTTGAACAAGTTTACATTCCCACCAACAATGAAGTAAGGTTCCTTTCTGTCCACATCCCCTCCAGCATCTGTTGTTGTTAGAGTTCTTGATTTTTGCTGTTCTAACTGGAGTGAGGTGATATCTCAATGTCGTTTTGATTTGCATTTCTTTTATGGCTAGGGATGTTGAACATTTCTTCATGTGTCTATTGGCCATCCTTCTTTCTTCTTCAGAGAAGCTTCTCTTTAAGTCTTTCGCCCACTTATTTATTGGGCAGTTGTTTCTTTGAGGATTTGTTGTTGGGTGGTTTAATTTTTTGAGTTCCAAGTATATTTTAGATATGAGACCCTTGTCCGTTGTATGGCTAGTAAAGATCTTCTCCCAATTGGTGGGCTTTCTATTGATCTTGCTAGCTATGTCATTTGCCCTGCAGAAGCTCTGCAACCGTATGCAATCCCATTTGTCCAACCTTTCTTTGATTTGTTGTGCTTCCGGGTCTCTATTCAGAAAATTTCGGCCTGAGCCAAGGAGACCTAAGGTTTCTCCTATTCCATCCTGTAATGTTTTCAGAGTGTCTGCTTTGAGTTCAAGGTCTTTGATCCATTTGGAGTTGATTCTGGTGCAGCTTTAGTTTAGGATCTAGCTTTAGTTTTCTACATGTAGTTAACCAATTTTGCCAGCACCATTTACTGAAGAGGCTGTCTTTCTTCCATTCTATTGTTTTAGCTTCCTTATCGAAGATTAGATGGCTATAGGTCTGTGGGTTCATTTCTGGGTTTTCAATTCTATTCCATTGGTCCTGAGGTCTGTTCTTATGCCAATACCAAGCTGTTTTGATTACTATGGCTTTATAGTAGAGTTTGAAATTTAGTATTGATATTCCTCCAGCAGTGTTCTTTCCGTTGAGGCGCGTTTTTGCTATTCGGGGTCTTTTATTGTTCCATATGAATTTTTGGATTGCCTCCTCTATTTCCTTAAAGAATGAGGGTGGAATTTTGATAGGTATCGCGTTGAATTTGTAGATAGCCTTGGGAAGTATTGCCATTTTCACGATGTTAATCTTGCCAATCCAGGAGCATGGGAGGTTTTGCCATTTTTTAAGTTCTGTGTTGATTTCCTTTTTCAAGATTTTAAAGTTTTCATCATAGAGGTCCTTCACTTCTTTGGTTAAGTTAATTCCTAGGTATTTTATTTTTTGTGGGGCTATTACAAATGGAGTTGCTTTCCTAATTTCAGCCACACTTTTCTCATTGTTGGCATATAGAAAAGCCATTGATTTTTGGGGGTTAATTTTATAACCTGCTACTTTGCCAAAGTTTTGAATCAGTTTGAGTAATTTGGGAGTGGAGTCCATGGGATTCTTTTAATAAAAGATCATGTCATCTGCAAAGAGGGAGAGTTTTATTTCTTCTTTCCCTATTTGGATCCCCTTTATGTCTGCATCTTGTCTTATTGCTGTAGCTAGGCATTCTAATACTAGATTGAAGAGAAGTGGAGAGAGTGGGCATCCTTGTCTCGTACCTGAGTTAAGAGGAAATGGCTTTAGTTTTTCACCATTGAGTATAATGCTGGCTGTAGGTTTGTCATATACAGCTTTTATTGTATTGAGGAATGTTCCATGGATTCCTAATTTTTCCAGAACCTTCATCATAAAGGGGTGTTGGATCTTGTCAAATGCTTTTTCTGCATCTATTGAGATAACCATGTGGTTCTTATTCTTGCTCCTGTTGATGTGATGAATAATATTAATTGATTTGCATATATTGAACCAGCTTTGCATCCCTGAAATGAATCCTGTTTGATCATGGTGTATGATTTTTTGGATGAATTGTTGAAGTCGGTTGGCCAAAATTTTGTTGAGAAGTTTTGCATCAATGTTCATCAAAGAAATGGGTCTATAGTTCTCTTTCTTTGATGAGTCCTTGCCTGGTTTTGGGATGAGGGTTATGATGGCTTCATAGAATGTGTTCGGTAGTGAGCTTTCTCTTTCAATTTCATTGAAGAGTTGGAGGAGTATTGGTGTGAGCTCTGCTTTGAAGGCCTTGTAAAATTCCGCTGTAAAACCATCTGGTCCTGGACTTTTCTTAGCTGGGAGGTCTCTTATTGCTGTTTCTATTTCAATGCTTGATATGGGCCTGTTAAGCTGGTTTAACTCATCTTGGTTTAGTTTTGGCATGTCAATATTTGCTAGGAAAAGGTCCATTTCTGTCAAGTTCTCAAACTTATTAGCATAAAGTTTTGAGAAGTATTCCCTTATAATGTTCTGAATCTTGGTTGTTTCCGTGGTGATGTTTCCATTCTCATCTCTGAGTTTATTAATTTGGGTGTGTTCTCTCCTTTTTCTGATAAGGTTTGCTAAGGGTCTGTCAATTTTGTTAAGTTTTTCGAAGAACCAACTCTTTGTTTTGTTGATTCTTTCTATAGTTTTTTTGGATTCTAATTCATTTAATTCTGATTTAATTTTGATTATTTCTTTCCGTCTACTGGATTGGGGTTTATCTTGCTGCTCTTTTTCAAGGAGGTTTAGATGTGTCATTAAATTGTTAGTTTCAGATCTCTCCAATTTGTTGATGTAGGAGCTCAGAGCTATAAACTTGCCTCTGAGTACTGCCTTTGCTGTGTCCCAGAGGAGCTGGTAATTTGTGTGTTCATTTTTGTTGAATAGCATGAACATTTGAATTTCCTTTCTAATCTCTTCCATGACCCACTCATGATTCAGCAGTGTGTTGTTCAGCCTCCATGTGATACCGGACTTTCTTTGGTGGCTTTTGGTGTTGAGTTCTAATTTTATTCCCTTGTGGTCAGAGAGAATGCAAGGTATAACTTCAATGTTTCTGAATTTAGACAAGTTTGCTTTGTGGCCTAAAATGTGGTCTATTTTAGAAAACGTTCCATGTGCTGCTGAGAAGAACGTGTATTCTGATGCTGCTGGGTGAAATGTTCGGTAAATGTCTGTTAAGTCTAGTTGATCTATGCAGCTGTTTAGATCTGCGGTTTCTCTGTTGAGTTTTTGCCGAGTTGATCTATCTAGTGGGGAGAGTGGTGTGTTAAAATCCCCAACAATTAATGTCTTTGGATCTATATGGGATTTGAGGGAAAGTAGTGTTTCTTTGATAAATTTGGGTGCTCCATTGTTTGGCGAATAGATATTTAGAATTGTAATATCCTCCTGAAGGAGAGATCCTTTAATTAGTATGTAGCGACCTTCTTTATCTCTTCTCACGAATTTTAGTTTGAAGTCTATTTTATCTGATATTAGGATTGCAACTCCCGCCTGTTTATGAGGGCCGTTTGCTTGGTAGATTTTGTTCCAGCCTTTAACATTGAAAATGTGTTTGTTTTTACGGGCAAGATGTGACTCCTGCAGGCAGCAGATAGAAGGGTCTTGTTTTTTAATCCAACTAGACAGTCTATGTCGCTTAATTGGAGAGTTCAGTCCGTTAACGTTAAGAGATAGTACTGAGAGGTATTTGGGAGTTTAATTCTTATTTTTAAATAAGACCCAAAGTAAAAGACTCATTTCTAATAATGCAGGGAACCATTGGCACTTTGACACCAATGGGCTCCCTTGTCTTCTGCCTTCTAGTTGGGTTTCAAGAGTAAGGTGTCCCAGCAAGATCTGAGAACTCAGAGAACCTGGAGTTGGAGTATAGATTCCTTCTTTTGTGTGCCCATAGGATCTCTATATTGGCTGTATCCCTCAGTGGGAGGCCACAGCTACTACCAGATCACATTCTCCAGGCATTGAGGCTCCCTAATATTTCCTCCCTTTGTTACTCCAAGCCTCCAAGTGGTTACTATTCCAATGTACAGCACTGTGCATTTGCAGTGTCTCTAATGCCTGTTGATGCTTTTGTAAGTCCTTACTCTATCAAACTCTCCCTACCTACCCAGTCTGAAGGTACCATCAGCTTCCAGGCAGGACCCTTAACTGACAGGGAGTAAATAGGACATTAAATACTATCACTGATTTAAATATGTTTATTTTAACACAAACGTGGATGCCTTAAAAAGTAGAATGCAAGATACACATTTATTATTCTCTGCTAACAGGCATCTCGGTGGAAAATTTCTGAGCACATTGGCAAACATAATCTTCCTTAAGGAAGATTTATGATCACCATAACTCAATCAGAATTTCTGTGCTACCACTTTTTCTGGTTTTTGGCTTGTAGTAAAAGAGAAAAGGGCAAGAAGAAGAAAAAAATGAAAAGAATGTCATGGCAGGAATTCACCTTATAAAAATGTTTTCAGATTATGCCCTGAGCTCAGAACACTTAGTTTCCTTTCATAAAAATCTGGTATTCACATCTAAATTTTTTCCTTTTTACATTTCTACCTATGAATACAATTTTACAAAAATGTGTAAATGTGATCATATCATACCTATTTGGATTTTGGGTGGAGTCTTGCTTTCTTTTCCTGTTTAGCTTGGCTTCCCGCTCCTCATCTCTTGCTCCCCCCCCCCCAATATATATCTTCCTTCCAAATAATCTATAATAGCAATTTACTCTCTGTAAGTATTTTCTCTATTTTTGTGGTAGTACCAGGGATTGAGTTCAGGGCCTTAAACTTTCCAGAAAGGTTCTCTACCACTTTAGCCATGCTTCCACAACCCCCTGTTTGGCCAGTCCTGGGGCTTGAACTCACGGCCTGGGCACTGTCACTGAGCTTCTTTTTGCTCAAGGCTAGCACTCTACCACTTGAGCCACAGCACCATTTCCAGCCTTTTCTGTTTATGTGGTACTGAGGAATCAAACCCAGGGCTTCATGCATGCTAGGCAAGCACTCTACCACTCAGCCACATTCCCAGCCTTTTCCCCACCTTTCTATGTTGGTTATTTTCAAAGTGGGATCTTGCTTTATGCTCAGACTAGCCTCAGCCATGATCTGCCTACTTACGGTTTCCTGTGTTGCTGGGGATGACAAATGCATGTGCCCTGTGCCCAGCCATTGTACTCCCCCAGAGCTGGGATAACAGGCATGTGCCACAACACCCAGCCACTGGTGAGATGGGGGTCTCACAAACATTTTTTTTGGGGGGTCCAGTCATGGGGCCTGAACTCTGGGCCTGGGCGCTGTCCCTCAGCTCTTCAGCTCAAGGCTAGCACTCTACCACTTGAGCCACAGCACCACTTCCGGCTTTTTCCTTTTTGCTTATGTGGTGCTGAGGAATCGAACCCAGGGCCTCAGGCATGTAAGGCAAGCACTCTACCACTGAGCCACCACCTTCCCATCCCCTCACAAACATTTTTGCCTATGCTGGCCTTGAACTAGAATGCCCTGATCTCTGCCTCTGGAGTAGCTAAGAGTACTGGCTTGAACTACCACACCTGGCTAATACATATTTTCTCTATGCTCATATAAATTTATTATATACCTACCTACCTATCTGCACATACGTACAAATAGGGTTATTTTAGTCATTGCTTTGGAATGATGAGATTGTATTAATAAATGCTTATTGCATCTCGCTTTACTTATTCAAAAATGCCATATGGAGCCAGACATGGTGGCACATGCCTATTATCCCTAACTATTTGGGAGGGAGAAATAAGGAGGATTGGGGTGCAAGAGCAGCCCAGTCAAAAAGTTATCAAGGCCCTATTTCAACAAATAAGCTGTACTAGAGGGATCTGTAAAAGTAAGGATCATAGACCTAACTGCCTCTGGAAAAAAAGCCAAAACGTGATCTGAAAAACAACTAAAACAAGAAAAGGGCTGTGGATATAGCAAGGTGCCTAGCAAGGGTAAGATTCTGAGTTCCAGCTCTATTAGCGGAAGAAAGAAATACTATCTGGCAATTTCAAGTACTCTAGTAAATCTCTCATTCATTTTTTAGGCAACTGAACAACATTACTCTCAGTGAATATATAGTACTTTTTCCAACTGTTCCATATTGGGCATTTACTTTGGCAATCATCTTCTATCAATATAAGCTCTGCCTGTGGGTTCACAATTGTTCATGAAAGGGGATGACTAGGTTTAACAGATGAATAGTTTAACAGATGTTGCCAAATCATCTTTCAAACAGCTATATAGGTCAAATTTCCTGCAGTAATAACGAGTGCTATAGATCCTCATCAATTTTGGACCTGTTTCATAAGGAATACTATATTCTCTCTCTCTCTCTCTCTCTCTCTCTCTCTCTCTCTCTCTCTCTCTCTCTCTCTCTCTCTCTCTCTCTCTCTCTCTCTCTCTCTCTCAATTACTTTCAAGAGTGAGTTTTGAAATAATTGCCAACTCCTTTGCCCATTTTTATATTGACTTCAAAAAGTTCTTTAAAAATACTATGTCTGCTATTGCTAATATTCTTTAAATATATTGCTTGTTAATTAACATTTGGATTTTTTACATTTTTGAAACTCCTTACTACCAGTTTGGGTTATGAAGGCATAGCCTATCCCAGCTTGCTTGTACATGTACTTTCCTAGATTTTTCTAATGAGATATTTTGCTTTAAGTATTTCATCTGTCTTAAATACATGTATTATTGTCCACAAGGGATAAAGTCTGGGTTGGTTGGTTTGTTTCACATTCTGTAATACTGAGGTTTGAACTCGGGCTCATGCTTGTTAGGCAAGTGTTCTTCCTACTTTAGCCATATCCTTGGTCCTTTTGTTTTCATTCATCTTTCAAATTGGGTCTTGAACTAAATTTTTGTCCTCGCTGGTGTTGAACCACAATTCTCCTACCTTTACCTACTGAGTAGCTACTAAGCCACCCTACCAGGCTTGCTTTTGAGATGGGATCATATTAATTTTTATCTAGCCTGGCCTCAAGGATCCTACTGTCTCTGCCTCCTGAATAGCTGGAATTACAAATATGTGCCACCATGCCCAACAACTTGATCTTAACTTTTTTTCTGAGATGGTAACAGCGGGAGGGGGGAGGTAACACAAACTAATTATACATAATGAGATTCCGTGTTCATTGATCATATCCAACCTCCCTTCTTCCCATCTCATTCCCACTTACCCATAGCATCCTTCCAGTCCCTAGAAATCACTATTCTATTTTCACATTTTTTTATTTTTAGTTTCCACATATGACAGAGAGCATGTGATACTTGTCTTTTCTGGCTTATTTCACTTAACATCATGATTTCCAGCCCCATCCATTTCCTGCAAATGACCTTATTTCATTCTTCTTTGTGGCTAAGTAATGCTCCATCATGTGTGTATACACATCATATATGTGTATATATTATATATACATTATATATATATATATATATTATATATATAATGTTTTCTTACCAATTCATTGGTTAAGAGGCAAAATTGTAATTTCATAGTTTGGCTATTATGAACCGTGCTGCTATAAACAAGGGCATGCTGATATCATTTCCTTCAGGTATATGCCCAGAGTATGATAGCTAGATCAGGTGGTAGTTCCATTTTTAGTTTCTCTGAGGATTCTCATTACTCTTTCCATAGTAGCTGCACTAATTTACATTCCCACCATCAATGTACAACTTCTAGTTTCCTCTCATCTTTGCCAGGGTCTATTATGTTTTGCTTTTCCACAATTGCTAGTCTGACTTGGATGAGGTGCTGCCTCATTGTAGTTTTGATTTGTCTTCCACTGAATGCTAATGATATAGAATATATTTTCATATATTCATTAGTCATTTGTAGTTCTTTTGAAAAGTATCTACGCAAAGAAGAAGAAAATGGAAGAAAGAGGAAATAAGAAAGGAGGAAATGTTTCTGTTGAGATTTTCTTTAGTTCTTTATACATTCTGGATATCAACCCAGATAATCAATGTTGCCACATAGATATCTGGCAATTATTTTCATCTACACAGTCGATTGTCTCTTCATTCCATTGGTTGTTTTTATCTTATTCCAGAGTCACATGCCAGTGAAACTTGACCCATATACGCAAGATAGTCTATCTTTCCCCCATACTTCTTTCTCCTTTTTTACAGTTTCAGTCTCCTTTCTCTCAGTTCTCTGTATTGTCCCACAATTCCTTGTTTCTCCCCTAATTCCTTATGACTCCACAATTCCCCATTCTCTCTCCCAAATCCCAGCCTCTTATATAATTCCTTTCACTCCTGTAGTTACTTTTCTTTCCCACAATTATTCTACCATTTTCATCTCTCTATAATTTTCCATGCTTACTCACAATTACCTCTAAAAATTCTCCATTTTCTTCCACAATCATTTGTCTTTCCCACAGTTCCTTAGTTTCTCCCACATTCACTCATCTCTCCTACAATTCTCCATCTTCTCCATGGACTTCATCTCTCCCACAAGTGCTTGTCTCTCTCATAATACCTTTTCATTCTCACAATTCTGTAATTTCACCCACAATCCTTCACTTTCTTCCACAATCCCATTTCTCTCCCATAATGCTTTGTCTCTCCCATGGTTCTTCAGTTTCTCCCACAATCTCTCTCATCTCTCCCACAATGTGTAATTTCATTTCACAATTCATTATTTTCCTAACATTCTCTGATGTCACTCATTTGTTCTTCTCTATTTTCTTCCACACTTCTCCACTCTGCACCACAATTCTCATTTATTTCCCACAATCCTCCTTCTCCTACATAACTCTCCATTTTACCCAGCTTCATGTCTTCCACACAATTCAGTCTCCCACAGTTCATTACTCTTCTCCACAATTTTTGTCTTTCCCACAGGTCCTTCTCTCTTGCACAATTCAATTATGTCCTCCAATTCCCTATATCTCCAGAAATTCCCTGCCTTTCACCTAATTATCTTTTTTTGAAATTTCCTTTCTTTCACATAATTATTTGTTTCATCACCAAATCTCTTCTCTTTCAAAATTAACCATTCTTTCCCACAATTTCCTGTTTCACCCACATTTGCTTATCACATATTACATTCTTCTATCTGTTGGAATCCAAACTATTTTATTCTTTTTAAATATTTGTCTTCTCTTACTTAGTTAGTGTAATGATTGGACCTTATAATATGTTCACTAATTTAACAAAACACATTGTACCTTCAAAGCCAGATAAGTTAGTAAATGCCTGTAATTCCCGAATTTAGGAAGCTAAGGCACAAGAAATGAGAGTTCAAGGCCAGCACAGGTTATAACTTAAGTTCCAATCTAGCCTGGGCTTCATAGAGACCCTGCCTCAAAATGGAAGAAAAAAATTGCCCTGCAATTTTGATGTCTATAAGAAAGGAAAGAAAGAAGGGGGGAGGAGGGACGGAGAAAGAGGGAGGAAGGGAGGAAGGGAAGGAGGGAAAGAAGGAAGGAAGGAAGAAATTGAGGGAAGAAGGAAAAGAAAATGACTCTTCTCAGACATCCTCCACCCAAGAAAAAAATATTCAGTTTTTAAGAGACTAGTGGCAGTGAGCAATGGAAACAGTGATAGAAGATGCAGCCAGAGTAATAGCCTTGAGCGACTTCTACCTTATACTACCTTATATGCTTCATCAGTTATCTCAAATTTAGCACCTCAAAGCATCTCACAGCCTCTGGATCAGGAATGTTTTAGTAGTTTAATTGAGAAGTTCTGCCTTTTGGTTTCCTTGAGATTATTGCCAACATGGAATCCAGAACTGCGGTCATCTGAAGGCCTGATGAGGCTACAGGACTCACTTTTAAGAATTCTTTGCTCATTAGAACACTGCTGTTGACCCCCAACAACAAATCCTCAAAGAAACAACTGCCCAATAAATAAGTGGGCGAAAGACTTAAAGAGAAACTTCTCTGAAGAAGAAAGAAGGATGGCCAATAGACACATGAAGAAATGTTCAACATCCCTAGCCATAAAAAGAAATGCAAATCAAAACAACATTGAGATATCACCTCACTCCAGTTAGAATGGCAAAAATCAAGAACTCTAACAACAACAGATGCTGGAGGGGATGTGGACAGAAAGGAACTTTACTTCATTGTTGGTGGGAATGTAAACTTGTTCAACCACTTTGGAAAGCAGTATGGAGGTTCCTCAAAAGACTTCACATAGATCTCCCCTATGATCCAGCAATCCCACTTTTGGGCATTTACCCCAATGTTTACAAACAAGACCACACTAAAGCTACCAGCACAACTATGTTTATTGCAGCATTATTTACCATAGTTAAGATATGGAACCAACCCAGATGCCCCTCAGTAGATGAATGGATCAAGAAAATGTGGTATATATACACAATGGAATTCTATGCCTCCATCAGAAAGAATGACATTGCCCCATTTGTTAAGAAATGGAAAAACTTGGAAAAAATTATATTAAGTGAAGTAAGCCAGGCCCAAAGAAACATAGGTCCCATGGTTTCCCTTATTTGTAATATCTAGTATATGTATGAGTCAAGCGGAAAAGGTCAGATAATGTGATGTTAGGAAAATGAACCCTTAGATGTGTATTTTAATGTTTTTTTCTTTCATACATGTGTTTCTAACGCACTTATAAGATCATCTCTTTGTTGCTTTGTATGTCCCTCCCCCACAGTATAACCCCTGCTTTCACTATATTTGATGTCAGTATAACTAGTGGAGGAGATGGGGAAAAACCAGTTCTATAAGGATACAGGTGGACCTGTTGCAACAATGAGAAGCACAAGTTGTCATGTCCAAAACGAGCTTTACAACATCGGTGCGGGGGGGGGGGGGGAAGGAATAGGATTGGGATGGGGGGGAGGGGGGAGGCTGGGAAGGGATGTGAAGGGTAAAAAAGGAGGAGGCTGCAATGCTTGGTAAGAAATGCACGCATTATCCTGCCCATGTAATTGTAACTCCTCTGTACAGTATGTTCACAAATAAAATTAAATTAAATTAAAAATAAAAAAATTAAAGATAGATCTACACTATGATTCTGCTATACCAGTCTTTGGCATATATCTAAATAAGTTTTAATCAATGAAGAAAAGAGATAAGTTCAAAAGCAACCTTAAAGCCAATAAGAGATGGAAATATGTAATATTTTCTTGATCTTCACAGTAATTATGTCTATAAAGCAGTAAATACTAAAAAAAAAAAAAAGAACACTGCTGTTGACATTTCTGATTTTTCACATCCAATGACAATTCATACTCTAATGCTTGAAGCAAAACCATGAAGTGTATGTACAGCCACTTTTCTCCATTTTTTTCTCTTCTATGCTAATTTTGAAAGACATGTTTGGAATATGAATCCATCTAAATATCAAACCCTGGCTACAAATGTCATAACCCATGTATACTTCTAAAGCCTAGAAATACTCTTTGGGGAAACACTATAGCATAAAATCAAGAGGATAGTTTGTTTGTTTTTTTTTTAAAAAAAAAAGGAAGTGTGGCTATTTTAAAGCAGGAAATATGGGGAGCCTCCTGGCTTTGAAGGAATTTCTTTGAAGAAATACTGAAGCTCTTGTTGTATTGCAAACAATGACAACATCACTCAATATGGTGACTCTATTACAAACACCTATCTATGAAAGGGGAGGCCTCATTGAAATGAAATGGGAGCAGACTTGGTTGGGGAGAATTACCTCATCCTCTAAGAACTTAGTCTCCTCTGTGTCTTCTTTCAATGTTAGGCTACAAGCTTATTCTCAGACAGTGACCCTACAATTGGCATACAGTATTATCAATCTTTTTCTTTATTTATTGTTATTATGGAAAGAGGCATTACCAGATTTCTGTGAACCTTCTCCTACTCAAATGTACTGAACCTGAGGAATAATACAGAGTGACCAGCCCAGGAGGTGATGGCAGAAGCCAGGAGGCAGATGAGTAGTAAATCAGGCAAAAGTCAGAAAGAAGGTAATATCTCTTATGGAGATAAATAACATTCAAGAAAATTAAGGACTCATCTGGTAGGAAAACGGCCCCCCAATAAAGGTCAGCCTGGCACCAGTGGCTCCCACCTGTAATCCTAGCTACTCAAGAGGCTGACATCTAAGGATCATAGTTCAAAGCCAGCTTAACCAGAAAAATATGTGTTTCTTATCTCCAATTAACCAGAAAAAAAACGCCAGAAGTAGAGCTGTGGCTCAAGTGATAGACCACTCACCATGAGCAAAAAAACACCAACTAAGACCCTGAATTCAAACCCCAGTATCAGCACAAAAAGAAAAAGAAAAGAAAAAAGTGTCCATAAGAAAGATATGTAGAACTTGGGGCTGGGAAGGTGGCTCAGTGGTAGAGCGCTTGCCTTACATGCATAAGGCCCTGGGTTCAATTCCTCAGCACCACATAAGCGGAAAAAGCTGAAAGTGGCGCTGTGGCTCAAGTGGTAGAGCACTAGCCTTGAGCTGAAGAGCTGAGAGACAGTGCCCAGGCCCAGAGTTCAGGCCCACGACCCACAAAAAAAAAAAGAAAGAAAGAAAGAAAGAAAAAGAGAGATATGTAGAACTTTTCCACCAACTACAATTTTTTTTGGAGATGTTCAGTGTGATCTATTGTAGCCTGGTTATTATATTACACATCATCATTATTTTTTTTCTGTGTAATTCCATCCACATCAACCCCAACTGCTGATAAAGTAAGATGGTTTCTAGTAATATCAGAAAGAAGGAGTCTTGGAGAGAAGACTTTGCTGTTCAAGTCACCGGAAAAGTCTACATCCCTCTATAAATAAATAAAAATTTTATTCTGCTTCACAAACTGGACACCTATAAATTTTATTTTATGGTTTTCTTGGACCTGATTGCTTCCCAGAGCAGGAAGAAATAAACTAGTTCACTATTGTTTCTTTTCTCCCTCATTTCATATTCAAAAGAAAAATCAATACTCTATGTTAAAAGCACTTAAAATTTTTTTAATCTTGACAAATGAGCCAGATGCAGTGGCTTACCCCTATAATCTTAGTTACTTGGGAGGCTGATCATCAAGAGGATGGGGAGAGGGGGGAAGTCAAAACCAGCCTAACCAAAAAGTTCATGATGCCTCATCTCATCTAATTAAAGTAAAACTGGCCATGGTACTGTGTCCTTGTCATCACAACTATGCTGGAAGCATAAGAGGATCTGAGACAAGCCAGCCCTGGCAAAAATCAAGACCCTATTCAAAAACTAATGAAAACAAAAAGGGCTGGGGGTATGGCTCAAGCAGTAGAGCACCTGCCCAGAAAGCTCATGGCCCTGAGTTCAAATGCCAGTACCACCAAAAAAAAAATTAATAAATACAATAGAAACATAGGAGATATGGGAAAGTCTAAAAGACACTGCTAACTAAAAATTGTTTAATACACTTAATTAAAAGTCTGAGAGCTGACTTTTGTAAATAGAGACATGTTGAATTTATTTCATTTACTAGATCATTTATGTCTAATTAGCAAAATCCATTTTTACGAGTAATTACACTAATACACAAAAGAGGTCTTAGTCCCTAGTGACACTTCTGATATTGCAAGGACAGTTTCCAATATATCTGTGTGCTCTCAGTGGTATTCTTTCCGTTATAAATGATAATTAGTCAAGTCAAAATTGTTCAAGCAGAAAAAGGAAGGTAAGAATTTCTCAAAAATATCTAAAATCAGGGGCTGGGAAGGTGGCTCAGTGGTAGAGAGCTTGCCTTGCATGCATGAGGCCCTGGGTTCAATTCTTTAGCCCCACATAAGCAAAAAGAAAAAAGCCGGAATGACGCTGTGGCTCAAGTGGTAGACCACTAGCCTTGAGCTGAAGAGCTGAGGGACAGTGCCCAGGCCCAGAGTTCAGGCCCCATGACCGGACCCAAAAAAAAATATATATCTAAAATCAAATATGTAAAAAGCTGAACATTAAAATCTACTAGAATATCTGGAGGGCTGGAGTCATGGCTCAAATGGTACAGTATCTACCTATGAAATATGAAGCTCTAAGTTCAAACTGCAGTGCCACCAACAAAAACTAAGTTTAGACAGGAGGTGTGGCCCAAGTGATGAAAAAGTTTGCCTACCAAACTCAAAACCCTGAGTTGGATAACTTGAGTTCATGCCCTCAAGACAGCCCAGGCAATGTTAGATAAATCCGAATTAGATAAATATTAGATAAATGAAAGCGAAAGCGAAAGGGAAGGAAAGAAGGAAGGAAGGAAGGAAGGAAGGAAGGAAGGAAGGAAGGAAGGAAGGAAGGAAGGAAGGAAGGAAGGAAGGAGAGAGAAAGAGAAAGAAAGAGAAAGAAAGAGAAGAGAAGAAACTTCTAGATTAAGAGATATCCTTGGTGGATTCAATAATACTTCTCTCTGCTCATTGGTTCTATTCTTCCTTACTGCAAATCTCTTCCCTCCATGTGAAAGGAAAACATGGATAATGATACATTTCAGGACACACTACTCCAAAGTGTGGTAACTTGGCATTTGAGAAAAACCACAGAAGCAGGAAGGATACTCTCTGACCTTCCTCTGCCCCTCGCCTCTTAAGCAAGTCATTAAACCTAGGAAGTGTTTTCTGACCTTCCCTTCACACAAGTCATAACAGGCCTTGATAAGTCTCCTCTTCCAGTTTATCATTAGATCATTCCTTTTTTGGACCACTTCATTTTTTGTGTGCATCAGTCAGTACTGAGGCTTGAACTCAGGGCCTTGTGATCTCTCTCACTTGGCTTTTTCACTTATGGCTAGCCCTATACCACTTGAGCCTCCATTCTAGATCATATTTTTTTTTAATTTTACTTCTCACAACACTCCATTTCTTCACCAAACCTAGCATAATAAATATACAGACTTACCTGTTACTTTAGGTTTTCATTTCTTTATAAAAATGTCCATGTCAGGAACTGGGAAGGTGGTAGAGTGCTTGCCTCACATGCATGAGGCCTTGGGTTTGATTCCTCAGCACCATATAAGCAGAAAAGGCCAGAAGTGGCACTGTGGCTCAAGAGCTAGAACTAGCCTTGAGCTGAAGAACTTAGGGACAGAGCCCACACCTAGAGTTCAGGCCCCATGACCAACAAAAATAAAATAAAAATAAAAATAAAAATGTCCATATCACATAAAACATTTAAATATTTCTATGCTTCTTCTCTTATCAGTCTGTCTTCTGTAATAAGAACCTCAGCCATGAACCAAGGAATAGTAAGGAAAGATTTTCTTTTGTCTTCTATACTAACAACTGCTTCAGAGCTTTATGCCTCACTTTTTCAAGCATCCAATGAGAAAATGGTCCTCTTGCTTCTTTCTAGTTCTAAAAAGTCTTAGACTCAGGCTCTGATCAACTTTACTTAGGTCAAGAGATCCTCTTATGACAATCATGTGTAGCTAGGGATAGTTTATATTGTACCAGCATTGTAGGTTCATTAATAGGCAAATGGATAAATAGGCAGTTACCAGAAGGAAAGTACTTAGCAGATAATCCCAACATATGCCTGCTATCTATATTTTCTTGGAATATATCCATAAATTCCATCAAATTCCCGTTGAATCTTTTTTTTTTGGGGGGGGGGGGTCCGGTGGTGGGACCTGAGCTCTGGGCCTCGGTGCTGTCCCTCAGCTCTTCAGCTCAAGGCTAGCGCTCTACCACTTGAGCCACAGCGCCACTTCCAGCTTTTTTTCTTTTTGCTTATGTGGTGCTGAGGAATCGAACCCAGGGCCTCATGCTTGCAAGGCAAGTGCTCTACCACTGAGCCACCTTCCCAGCTCCCTCCCGTTGAATCTTGATCTCAAAGTATGTATGAACTATTGCCTTAGTGCAGCTTATGTCCTTATACATTCTCCTGCTAGCAATCAGGTATGATACACATACTCTCTTCAGTGTTTCTATATGTTCAAAGTTTCTTAAGGACTGTACAAGATAAATACAAGTAAAATCCCAAGAAATTCTAACTTATTGTAATCCAAACTACGAACTGCATCACCTCAGACAGAAACATACTCATTCTCTTAGAGTATAATTGTTTTTCCGGTTTCCTGGTATCATTCAGTTTACTGTAAGAGGAGGCACCAAATCATACCTTTGATTAGAAAAGAATCATCATTATGTGTGGTCATTGATGAAAGTCTGGCAATGATGGTTGCAAGATTTATACCAGTTTGAAATGGAGCACAGCTTAGCAAGCTTGAGGCCAGACTGGGCTATACAGCAAGAGCTTGCTTTCTTTTCTATAAAAGGTTCTTGGGGGGAGGGGGAGAAAGAAAAATGGAGCATAAAGCATTTCAGACTGAGAAAGAGAATTCACAAGAGAAGTCCCTGCCCTTGTACCTTATCACTGTTAATATATTTTATACTTAAAGATTTCTCCTAACACTTTTTTCTGAATTTCTTTGGAAACTGAATCAACTTTTGTGACCTCCTTATCCAGCCTTTATTATGCAGGCCACAAAAAGGTATGCATGAGTAATAAACATGGCATATTGACTTAATAAAGGAAGAAGCTGTATTTGTTTGCATCAACCTATACTTATGCCTAAAGAATAGTCAAGTTGGAATAGTCTGTATTTCATATGGTTATACCAATTAGTGAAGCATGGGTTGATAATCCAGATGCATTAGCTCAATGTAATATTCTCGTGAACAGACTCTGTGATGTTCAAATATGCAGTCATAAGTTATCAACAAATATGAAAGAAGGACATCTCTTTTTACTAAATATTTAAGTCAACTGACTAAAAGATTACCTACTTGTAGAGATACCTGGAATATTGTAAGCAATGTCAGTGGAAAAATACGAATTGAATGACAAACTATTTTGATAGATGTATCATTTGCATGAGCAACATAGACTAGGAAAGAAGCATCTGAAGTGAACTGGACTTTAAACCTGGCTTTACCTCCCTTCAATGTTTGTGGCCTTGGTATACATGACCTCTCAGGTCAACAGCTGTTAAGTGTGGGCAGTGAACTACATAAGCTCCAAGTGAGTTATCGTTCAACTGTTAATGTCCTAAAATCCTATCTCTGTCTATCAGATAGGATTAGCTTTGGCAACAAATAACAGATCCAAAATATTTGTGGCTTACACAATATAAATACTTATTCTCTGCATAAAATTTGAAAAGCAAACAAACTGGGGCGAATCCAGCAGCCTTGCTTCACAAAATCCTCAAGAATACAAAACCCAGCCTGGTACTACAGTGGCTCTCTCCTGTAATCCTAGCCACTTGGGATCTGAAGTACTGCAGTTTGAGACCAACCCAGGCAGAAAGCTTGTAAGATCCTTTCTCAACTCATAGCTGAGTTCAATGGTACACTCCTCTCATCCCTTGCTATATGGGAGACTAAGGTTGGGAGTATCAGTGTTCCAGACCTGCCAAGGCAGAAAAGCCTGTGAGACTCCATCTCCACAAAGGGAAGCTGGACAGTGCACGCCAGTGATCCCAGCAACTATTAGGGCTCAGGAGAGTACCCTGGAAGGAAGCAAGATTGTATCCTAAAAACCAGCAAAAAATAAATAAATGACTGGAGGCATAGCTCAGTGGTACCTTGTAGCCTAACAAGGCAATAAATTCAACATCTAGTATTTTACATTCCTACTGTATATCCTTTATCTTTGTGATCTAAAGTGGTAACTAGAGTTTCATGCATCACATCATCTATGATTCAAGCAATAAGATGAGGGAAAAAAGCATCATGAGTTGCCATGTTCCCAATGAACAATGGAGAGAATAGTTATTAGGAATGCTTTGATGTGTGTTCCTAATCATAATGACACATAATGACACAATCTAGAAGAATCAACACTAATAATGTGCCAGGAAATATCATTCAACATTTAATGGTAAGAGCTGGGAGTGTGACTCAAGTAGTAGAGGACCTGACTAAAAATTAAATGAGCAGTGGAGTTACTAGATCCATAAGGAGTTAAGACCATTTTCACTTCAATTCATTTGAACAAATATTTGATTGGTATCCCAGTCACTGGGATAAACTGGACATAAACTAATATAAGCCCCATGAGATAATAAACAAGTAACTTCAAGTGTAATGACCATTACAAAAGAGAAAGAAGCAGGATGCTCTTACGATTGTGACATTGGTTTTGACAATTCTTCCAAGTTCTCTGGACATGAGAAGAACATGATATTTATTGCCAATATTTTGTCACAAAGATTGAAAGGAAATTTTTGATACATTAACTAGGTTCTTGCTCCCCTATCTCCTTTACTCCTTTTTCTATCAATGCTTGGAAGTGGTCAAAGTTGACAAATGTTCTGTGGAACTCTGAAAAGTTATTGACTAGTTTTTATCCTGGGAGTTCAGCATGTTTAGGTGAATAGCTAAGAGTTAGTATGTAATGATACCACAGAAATTCCTGAATGTGTTTCTTCAAGTTGATTTTTATGGGAGAGGAAGAAGCCTGGAGATAAACTGAACCAAGTACCTCATAATCGATTGAACATACTTGGGGAAACTTGTATTACATTTCAGATTCTTCTTTGTTAAGTATTATGCAATCAGGATTTGCTGTTTCTGGTTTTTGCTTTCTTGCAATATAAATTTTGAAACCTTGTAACATCAGTAGTTGCCATTAATCATTCATTATGAAGCAAACTGTCTTCCACCTAGAATATTTATGTAGTCCCATAAATATATACATAAATGTGATGAGTATTATACAGAGTTACTCAATACCTTCAGAAATAAAAGAGATTTGACAAAATTGTATCATCATAAAGTGTTAAACACTTCATATATAAGGACTATACTTTTTTGTCGGTTGTGGGGCTTGAACTCTAGGCCTGGGTGCTGTCCCTTAGCTCTTCAGCTCAAGGCTAGAGTTCTACCACTTGAGCCACAGTGCCACTTCTGGCTTTTTCTGTTTATGTGATCTTGAAGAATCGAATCCAGGGCTTCATGCATGCGAGGCAAGCACTCTACCACTGAGCCACCTTCCCAACCCCCAAGGACTATACTTTTTACGTGGTGATTGGGATCCAACCTCAATCCTTGTACATGCTAGATAAGCCTTTGACCAATGAACTACACCTCTAACCTAAAGTAATAATAAAGTAAGTTCATTACAATTTTTGTACTACTTTCCTTCAGACTGTCAATTGACCTACACTTAAAACAATTGTTTTTCATTAAGTTGCCAAAGGTCACATAAATCTAAACAGTATGAAACTTCCAATAGTGCTGAATAGTATCTTTCCCTAATTGGTATCTACCCAGAACCTCAGAACATGACCATACTGTGAAGCAGGGTCTTGCAGATGTAATTTGTTAAGATGAGTTGCTACTCCATCAGAGTAGCCCTCATCTAATAGCATGTTCTTATAGGAAAACCATTAAGAGGCATAGAGACACACAAACGAGAAAAACAAGTGAATACAGAGGCAGAGGTAGGATGGATACAACTACAAACCAAGGAACATTATGGGTGGCCAGTAACATATTGGATTGCCAGAAGGCAGAAGAGTGTCAAGAAACAGATTTACACTCAGAACCTCCAAAGGGAACCAACCCTGCCCACACCTTATACTGAACATACAGCCAAGAGAATTATAAGAGAATAAATGTCTATTGTCTCAAATTATTTAGATAGAGGTATTTTGTGATACCAACACTAGGAAAAGAATATAACCATAGTACAAGTGAAAAGGAGTCTCAGGAATATTTGAAGGATAGAGTGATCTCCAAGATAGGTCAGCCAATGGAAAGTACATCCTGAAGTGACTATTTTCTACAGCTTCTGAGGGAAAAAAGTCAAAGATAACCAATTTCTTTCATGGGTCGGTTATCTCCTTTGTTCTTAAGATGGTGCTAGACACTATAGGAGATTGCCACCTAGAAGAACTGGGTCATACCCTTCTGGCTCTTTCCTCTCCTACACCCCCACAAATATGCAATCAACCATCTATTACCAGCTGGTCCGCATAGGTACTTTTATAAACATCCCTGCAGGAAGCAAAATCTGATTGTCCACCCAGTAAGGAATTTCTTGACCTGGTCTTTTTCCTTGCTCATCAACAAATATTGCTCAGTATTTTCCATGGAGTGGACACTGTTATATGCACTGGAGGTACAGCAATGAACAAGGGACATACCACTTTATTCAGGTGGAACTTAAAATCTACTAAGAGATATTCTCTCTCTCAGAAAAAAATGCTGGAGGGGGGCGGGAAAAAAAAAAGAAAAAAATGCTGGAGGTGCAGCTTAGTGGTAGAGCACATTCTTAGCATTTGTGAAGCCCAGGGTTCAATCCCCAGTGTCATACAATATATTATCTATATATTTATTATCTATGTAATATATTCATTATCATCATAATACATTATAGATACTTGAATGAAGAGATCTGAAGGAAGAGCTGCCCAAGCATTGGGAATAGTGTATTTACAAAGCCCCTATTATACACATGTCCTATTTCAAAAATTGCAAAGTAAAAGTGTGGCGGAGTAGAGAATTCAAGAGAGAGAGACAGAGAGACAGAGACAGAGAGAGATAGAGAGTGAGTAGGAGATGAAGTTACAGAAAATGAGGACTACAGCAAGGTGTGGAAGCATAGGCCAAGATCAGCCTGTGCTTCATAATGAGTTCCAGGTCTGCATAGGCTATGTAGTGATGCTCTGTATATTTAAAAAAAAAAAAAAAAGGAAGAAGAAAAAGAAAAGGGAAAAAGAAAAGATCAGGAGCACTACAAAGGGTTTTGAAGGTATTCTCAGGCTTGAAGGCTACAAGTGACAGACACTTGTATTCTTATCCTCCCTTGCAGCTAGTACATGTACATATAGCCCAATTCTACCCAATGGGACATGAGGAAGAAATGTATAGTTTGTATGGAGACATTTTTTTCTTGAATTAAACAAAATACACCTAGGAAAAGATACTATCCTCAGGATACCAAGTTGTTTCCATATGATATTTGGAACTGTTATGTGTATTATGCGACTATTATGGGACAAGCCTGAGGTCCAAACTGATTATCTGAAAAATGGCAGGGTGAAAATGTAATGGTTCTGAGCTTTCAATGACATTGTCAAATCAATTCATTAACTAACCTTGCAATCACTCTATTGGTAGTCCTCTTACTATGTAAGAAAGCAAGTGCCCTTAGTCCTCACATTACTTTTAGGATGAGTATTCAGTAATTTGCAGTCAAAAATATCCCAATTGAGAAGCTTTCCCTGTAACAAAAGGATAATACTTTAGTTTCATTTCACATTAGCTTTTGTGCATGACTCTAAAAGCCTAACCACCAAGATAAAAAGATGAATAGAACTGAAATTTTGTATGAGAAGGGAAAATTCTTTTCTACAAAAGAACTTGAAGACAGAAAAAGATCATTCATTTTCAGTTGAATGTCTTTGTGCAGATAACAATGACATCAATGGCCTTGAATTATTTAATACTTTGTTCCACACTGTCATTTGTGAGCAATGCCTTTTGCAGGTCAAGATTAGAAGCAGCTTAGCTTTGCATTTAATTTATCTTGGTCACATAGTTTTTGATCATATACTTTTCTATCTTGGCTGTGCTTCAATTTCTCTTTTCAATTTATTAAAATCTTCTGGGTTGAACCTTAGCAAACTATAAAAGCAGAGAAAATGGAACTAAGTAAGCCATCACCTCCCATAATAAGCTGTAATTTAGAATGTTGACCTAGCTATATAGTTAATAAAGCATATGAAAAGGAATAACAATGACCAGCAAAATGGGATAGTAATAGTTGTGAATAATTCTGTTAAATGAAAAGCATTTAAAGAGTAGTTCTATCTGAGATGAAACTGTTGTGACATTAATGGGTTTGGTGAATGAGTTTAGATGTTGAGTAGAAGCTTGAAATAGTACCGGGAAAAAGCATAGTTCATCAGCAAGGGCTGGAAAACTAGAAAGAATAAATACAATGGAGCCAAGGAAGAAGATGAGATCATAAAAAGCAGTCTATTTAAGGTCCATGTCAGAGATCTGGGTAATTAAAGTGAAAACTTTTCCATTTAAGGGACTCGAATTAGGTTCAAATGGATTTTGATAAAAATTCATCATTTAAACTGTGAATGTGACCTAATTGCTACCTATCCATTATATAGCATCTATCTGTGACATTCTTCTAGTTCAAGTAGTCATGATTCATTGGTATTTTTTAAATAACATTTAGACATGTTAGTTTTATGACCATTTCAGGAAGTATTGTTTGGGTTTGCTTTAGAATACTTTGGTAATTTCTAACAGTTCTAATTAAGCATTACAACATTAAGAGCCATACAATGAACATTTCATTATATAGACATAAATGAGTGAGTCATGTTACATTTATTCCAAAGAAATTTAGGAATAATATAACTAAGGCACTGTTTTAATGTTAATAACAATATTCCCTTTCAATGGAAGGAAATATTGATTTGTTTACTTATTTATTCATTCACTCAATATATATCAGCATTATTTTCTACCAAAGTCTTAAAAGAGGCCATATGGAGAATACTTAGATGAGTCAGGCAAGGACTCTATCCATTCTGATTTTATAGTTAGTTTAGGAAGATAAAACACACAGCCACATGACTAAACATGAGATAGGAAATAGTAAATGCTAAAGGAGACATAGACATAAAGTTCAAGGACAGTGAGAATACATTCCCATCAGAGAATCCAGCAAAGGCTTTGTAGAGAAAGTGTATTGATAATGAATTCATTTCTTCTTTCGAGGAAGGTTTACTGGAATGGTCCTTAGCCTCGAAGTAAATGCAATTGAACATGAAAGAAAGACAATAAGCAAATCAAGATGTGGGAGTAGAACATTCAAGAAATAGATAAGAACTTAGAGACATTAAACAGAAACAGGGCCAATACGGATGGACAGAGTACATGGGAAAAAAGAAGAGGAGATGAAGTCAAAGGGCTAGGTAGGGTTCAGATCACATAAGACTACATGGGACAGAAGGACTGGATTTTATACTAAGTAGTTAGCATTAGTGATTTGATTTTACACAGCATGTTGAAGGGTTGAATAGGAAAGCAACATGAGTTAGCCTACACTTTCAAAAAGCCATTATGGCTATAGGATGGAGAAGGGAGGCAAAAATGGGAGCAGAGAACACCAGTCAGGAGACTAGTGGAAGAGTCCAGGTGAAAGTTCATAGTGCCTTAAATTCCACATGGAGCCAATGGCCTAGAGAGAAGCAGATGCATTTGAGACCTGTTATTGTGGAGCTAGAGCCCAAGGGACTTCCAGGTGGACTGCCTGTGAGGTATAAGGGAAGTACAGGACTTAGGATGATTCCTAGGCTTTTGCTTACAACTGTTTGTGATACATACTGATATTGAGGCCTGCAAAGAGAATAAAGTGGAGAGAGGAGATCAACAAGAATTCTAATTTGACCATTGTAATTTTGAGATGCTTGTTGGCTAAAAAAGGAGCGTTATCAAGGTGACAGTTAAATCTGGAGCTCAATGGATGCCTAAGGACTGATGATATAGATTTGTGGATCACCAGTACATACATAATATCTAAAGCCATGGACCTGGAAAAGGTCAACAGAGAGAAATTGTAGATAGAGTAGGACGAAAGACCAGAGACCAAGCCCAGGACACATCAAAGATGGAAAATATTTTGATAGGCAGAGATGAAAAGGTCACTTAACAGGAAAGGTCATCTAACAGGAAAGGCCACTTAATAAAATGAGCAAAAGTTAAGGACAAACTTAGCATAAGTGGGAAAGTGAGAGAGTCAATTATACATATCAGGTCCTACATTTGGTCCATAAACGTCAATGATTCTGTCTGTTTGAGGAGCCAAGCGAGTCAATCCTTGAAGCAAAGCACCAGCTTTTTGTGAGTTTCGCGTATTTATTAACTTTTGCCTAAAAACACGTTTCCATCTTTACCAACCAGGACAGGTAAAAACAGCAATCTTACTGAATTAAAAGAGCCAAAAAACAACACTTAAGGATGGAAGTAGGAAGCCCTGAAATGAGAAAGACAGATTATTGGTACTTGCAATTCTGTGTTTAAAGTTTGCTGGAATCTTTGGTTGATCCTGGAAGCACATATACATGGCAGACTAAAAAAAAAAAACCATCCTAAGACTTTAAAAAATGGGCTAAGATTTCAGCTGCTACCTACCACAGGGTAGACAGAGTTTGGAATTTGAGTTCAGCTAAGTTCAATGCCTACAAAAATAAACAAAAAGATGAAAACTCCTTTAAAGGAATATAACAGAATCCAGAATCCCTAACACATGTCATTTACTATATATAAGATAAAATCCAAACTTTTTAGAAATATGAAGGAATAGGAAAACATGACTGATACAAGTAAAGCTAATCAATAGAGAAAAATCATTGGAGAGAACCCAGATGTTAAAATATTCATATGAATAAAGCTGAGAGGTAAACTCGTTATTCTGTATCTTAGAAGAAATCTTAAAATTTGAGCTTGCACAGGCCCAAGGTGGGAAAACAGTAAGGATGCTATTAATAGGTCAGATAGATAGATAGGTAAGAAAGTTTGCAAATATAAAGATACTATGAAAGATACCATGTGTCTATAGAAAGAAGAAGAAATGGCATAGGTTTTGAGTATGGCTTATAGAAACAATGTTAGTGCCACCAATAGAATCAAGTCTGTGTGAGATTAGATTTTTGAAGGATAATATGTATAGTTAAAGGATGAATAATATATATTTATGACCTGTTACCATGTACCAAATCACAATTGCTCAGAGCAGACGCCATTTATTTGGCTTATAGTCCCATGGATTGGAAATCTAGGCTGAGTTCAGCTGAACATGTGTACAGGTCTTTGGTGTGCTCCCTCATGCCTCTGCAGTCACCTCTGCTGATCTTAGCGGGGTTCTCTCTGTTCTAACAGCCTTCATCTAAGATGGTTCATGTCTGCTTCATATTCTCTCTCCTCCTTGAATATTTCTTTTTTTTGTTTGGCAGTTGTGGGGCTTGAACTCTGGGCCTGGGAGTTGTCCCTCAGCTCTTCAACTCAAGGCTAGCTCTCTACCACTTAAGCCACAGCACCACTTCCAGTTTTCAGCTGGTTTATTAGAGATAAGAGTCTCACAGACTTTCCTGCCTAGGCTGGCTTTGAACCACAATCCTCAGCTCTCAGCCTCCCGAGTAACTAAAATTACAGGTGTGAGCCACCAGCACCTGGCTCATCCTTGAATATTTCTAGCCTGAACATGATGACAGGGATTCCAGGAGAGCTAACAGAAATATACAGGAGCTGTTGAGGTTCAGACTTAAATCCTGTACCACATTGATTTCATCACATTCTGTCAGCCAAAGCCAGTTGTCAGGCCATCTCAGACTCAAAGTAATAGAAAAAGAAACTGGACTCTGATGAAAGAAATGCAAAGTCACATTGCAGATACAGGAAGGACAAACATTTATTACCACTTTTCAACTTACCATATGACCAGGAATGGAAACTTATACACATATGTTATAGCAGTATTATTCATGATAGCCAAAGAGGAAAACAACCCAATTGTCCACTGACAGGTGAATGAATCAGCAAAATATTATTTTGCTGATTATTTCTATTATCAAGAATATTACAAAGAATATTGATGAACAACAGATTAAGAATTCCATAGAAAAAGATCCAGAAGGACACCAAGTATAGGAGCTTCTGTCCGTGGAGAGTTGGGCTGTAGCATCCACCTGGTGCATAGTATTTTACCACCCTGAAAGCTCCCCAACCTCATAGCTTAAGGAAATTTCAGTGGAGGCTTTTTTATTTAGGAAAGATGCTTAACTTAGTCTCTACTATGTTCTCTCTTCCCTAGAGAGCAGAAGGCATGACTGAAAGTTTCAAGCTTCTAATCATGTTCAGTTTTTTTTCTGGTAGGTAGCCCCATCTAGAAGCCCACCAAAAATCACCCACTCAAACAAAAGACATACCTATAGCTCAGGATTTTTAGAATCTCTGTGTCAGGAAATGATGGCAGAGACTAGATCTTTTTAAATTGTCTTCCTTAAAAAGGAAGACAATGCTGTCACATGCTATCTACATCAAAAAGGAAAGTTGAGGTTGTGATGCTAGGTAGAATAAAGTAAGATAAATAATGTATGATTTATTCCATTTGTATGCTGTATGTAAAGTAGACAAATTCTTTTTGTTTTCCTTTTGTTTATCCCCTATTGTCACTATATTTGATTTTGGTACCTTGTGCCATGTATATATGTTTCCTGATTTGGGTAAGGGAAGGGGAACAACAAAATGATGAGACAAAGGACCACAGCGATACTCACAAGACAATATGTTGGAAATGAACTGTACAACTAAGAGAAGGGGAGTTGGGAGTGGGTAGGAGGGCAAGTGGGAGAAAAATGAGGAAAGGAGTAATAACGTTCAACAAGAAATGTATTCAATGCCTTATGTATGTAACTATAACCCCCCCTGTACATCACCTTGACAATAAAATTTAATTAAAAAATAAAGTAGACAAATCCATAGAGATCGAAATGATGGTTACTAGGTGCTGAGGCAAAAGGAAAATGGGAGCTTGTTGTTTAATGGTACAGAATTTCATTTTTGCAAGTTGAGAAATTTCTGGAGATTGTGCAATAGCATGAATTACTTAGCACTACCAAACTGGCACACTTGAATGACGGTAAATTTTATATGATGTATTTATTGTCACAACAATAAAATAGTTAAAAGACAGAAGTTTGGATATGACCTATATTTAGAAGAGGAGAAAAAAAAGAAACAAAGGAAACAAAATTTGCCGAGTCTGGAACTAATGGAAATCAATCTAGCAAGTAGGGTTTGGAAATGGTTCTCTACCCTTCTGTCTTTAAGGACCACCATCAAGGGTTCCAAAGTTTAACCTTTCCACAGTGGAAGAAAGAGAAGAGCCATCTGCTCATCTGACCCTCACCTTTCCAGGATTCCACCATTTATCTTCTTTTCCATACTTAAAATATCCTGGTAGGAGACTGGGAATGTGGCTTAGTGGCAGAGTGCTTGCTTAGTATGCATGAAGCCCTGGGTTCGATTCCTCAGTACCACATAAACAGAAAAGGCTGGAAGTGGCACTGTGGCTCAAGTGGTAGAGTGCTAGCCTTGAGTAAAAAGAAGCTCAGGGACAGTGCCCAGGCCCTGAGTTCAAGCTCCAAGACTGGCAAAGAAAGACTTAAAAAAATATATCCTGGTAGAAAATCCAGGCCCAAACCCACAATCTTTTCTCATCTTCACCAGCCCCATCTATGCAAAGGTGCTAGAGTTTCATTCTGATTTATGAAAAGTCATTGTGGGTTTTAATTGGAAAATGAAGATGATATTTTCCTTTGTAGGATATTCCCTTTGACTATAGTGTGGAAGTGAGGTAAGGAATAGAGTGAAGTTTAATAGAATTCACATTAAAAAGTAGAATCCATGTGATCTAGCTGTCAAATAATAGAGGAGAGAGGGGAAGGTAGGATAACATGATGAACACTACATTGCTTTTCAATTTTGGTGCTGGAGATTGAGACCAAGGCCATATATAAATGAAGCACTCATTCTAACACTGAGCTACACTCCCCAGCTCCTAAAGCCTCTATTTCTAATTTGGTAAACCAAAGAAATGATGATACCACAAACACCTTTGAGACGTTCAAAAAGCGAAGTTGGAAAGAGCTCATTTCTAAATGCAAAACTAAACTTGCCCAAACCTGGACCTCCTCGACAAAAGGAAAGATTTAAGAATCTCTAGTGTATTTTTTTTTCACTTCAGTCTAATAATGGTAATACTAAGCCATCTGAAGTGGGAAGTTGCTCATATAGAGTGATCTGGATTCCAGAGCTTATAAAGATGAATCAGAGGTTTTTGGCAGCCATTTAAATGTTTAACCTGAAGAAATTAAGTCTAGGCTCGGTCCCTAATCAATCCATTTTAAAACATATTTCAAATTCTTCTCTATTGTTATTTTCCTGTTGCTTACAGAGATGCATCTACTATTTTAGGAAATCCTTTGTAATAGATATAGTACTTTCAGAAGTGAAAAAATGTTGTACAGGTGTATAAACAAAAGCTGTCTCAGTCACTAAGACAACTGCCATAACAGAATACTACATACTGGATGGCTTAAAACAACAGAAATTTACCAGGTGTGGTGGTGCAAGCCTGTAATCACAGCAGTTAGGGGCCTGAGCTAGGAGAGTAGTGAGTTGAAGGACAGCTTGAGCTACTATATAGCAAAACCTGATCTCAGATTTTAAGCAGCACAGATTTATTGTCTCAAAGTTCTAAAGAGTAGAAGCTGCAGGATCAAGGCAGTCGTAGCAGGACCATTGTCTGCCTGAAACCTGTAGGAAATCCCTCTTTGCCTCCTTGCAACTTCCTAGCTTCTGGCAGTTTGACAGCAGTCTTTGGCAGCCTTTGGCTGGTTAGATACATCATTCTAATCTTCCATCATTACATGACATCCTCCCTGGGTCTCTGTCTTTACATAGCCATCTTCTTCTAAGAACATCAGTCATATTGGATTAAGGGGAACCACTCTATTCAAGTATGACCTCATTTTAACTAATTACATCTGCAAAGACACTATTTCCAAATAAGGTCACATTCCAAAGTATTGGAGGATTAGGATTTCAATATATCTTTCTGGAGAGGGATATAATTCAACTCATAACAATTGTCTAAAATGCTCTGATAGCCAAGTGTGGGGTCACCTGCCTGTAATCCCACCTACTGTGGAGATAGAGACAGAAGGATGATGAGTTCCAGGCCAGTCTGTGCTGTTAGTGAAATCCCAACATAAAAACAAAATATAGGGGCTGGGAAGGTGGCTCAGTGGTAGAGTGCTTGCCTCACGTGCATGAGACCCTGGGTTCAATTCCTCAGCACCACATAAACAGAAAAAGCCAGAAGTGGTGTTGTGGCTCCAGCGCCCAGTACCAGAGTTCAAGCCCCACGATGGACAAAAAAAAAAAAAAGAAAAAAAGAAAAAATATAAACAAAAGAGTTAGGGAGAATGGCTAAAGTGGTAGAGTACTTGCCTGGCCTCTGGAGTCCCTGGGTTCAATCTTCAGGACCAAAATAATAATTTTTTAAACCTATGATAAGTTATAGAAAAGATTTTTGTAGCATTCTTCCAAAGCCATTTTCTTTCAGTGTTACTGGGCTTTGAACTCAGGTCTTTGTATTGGTAAATATGCAATCTGCAAATTTAGCAACACTTCCAGCCTTTTTGCTCTAGTTATCTTGAGGACAGTGTGTTACATTTATGTCTAGGTTGACCTGACCTTAACCCTTTCATTTATGCTTCCTGAACAGCTGAGTGGACAGGTGCACACTACTGCACCCAGCAATTGGTTGAGATGGGATCTCATTAACTTTTTTACAGGACTAGACTCAAACTGGGATCTTCTCATTGTCTACCGCCAAAGTAGCTAGGATTATAGGCATGAGTTGTAGTGCACAGCCTTATTTCTTTGTGGTCCCAGGGGTCATCCTAGGATCTCACATATACTAACTACACTGAACTACATCTCCCTGCCCCCAGCTCTCAAAAACTTTATATTGGTCTTTGAAAAAAGCAAAACCTGGGCTGGGAAGGTGGCTCAGTGGTAGAGCGCTTGCCTTGCATGCCTGAGGCCCTGGGTTCGATTCCTCAGCACCACATAAACAAAAAGAAAAAAAAGCTGGAAGTGGCGCTGTGGCTCAAGTGGTAGAGCACTAGCCTTGAGCTGAAGAGCTGAGGGACAGCACCCAGGCCCAGAGTTCAGGCCCCACGACCAGACCCCCCCCCAAAAAAAAAACCTTTTTAAAAATGATACTTTATAGAATCTTCCCCCAACAAAGAGAAATAAAGTTCAGAATATAAGAGTAATAGCTTGAACCCCAGTGCTACAAAAATATAAATTAATAAAAGACAGCGTAAGCCTGGCACCAGTGGCTCACACCTGTAATCTTACCTACTCAGGAGACTAAGATCTAAGGATGACAATTGGAAGCCAGCCCATGAAGTCCATGAGACTCTTATTTCCAGTTAACCAGCAAAAACCTGGAAGAGGAGCTATGACTCAAGTGATAGAGTTCTGGTCTTGAGCAACAAAGCTCAGGGACTAGCCAGGTGCCAGTGACTCACACCTGTAATCCTAGCTACTCAGGAGGCTGAGATCTGAGGATCACAGTTCGAAGCCAGCTCAGGCAGAAAAGTCCCCGTGAGACTCTTTTCTCCAATAAACTCAAAAAGCTGGCAGTGGTGATTTGGCTCAAGTAGTAGAATGCTAGTTTAAGCACAGAGAGGCTCAGGGACAGTGCCCAGGCCCCAAGTTCAAGCCTTAGGACCCAGGCTATAGGGAGGGGGGGAGGGGGAGAAGGAGAGGGAGAGAGAGACAGAGAGAGAGACAGAGAGAGAGAGATTTAATAAATTAATTTATGATACATATTCCCAAGAATTTTCCTGACATTTTTGAAAGAAATAACAAGAGTGGAAATATCAATTCTTTATTTAATTTAAAAAAAACTATTTTGTGCTAACAGTATCTAGGGCAAAATAATGTATGTAAGCTGGGCAACATGCCTGTAATCCTAGTTACTCAGGAGAATGATATCTAGGGAGCATAAAGCCAGACCGGGCAGGAAAGTCCATGGGATTCTTATCTCCAATTAACCACAAAAAAAGCAGGAAGTGGTGCTGTGGCTCCAGTGGTAGAGGGCTAGCCATGAGCACAAAAGCTCAGGGACAGCTCACAGACCCTGAGTTCAAGCCCCAGGACTGGCACCAAAAAATGTATGTAAACCATTTAATAGTTTAAATGCACTCTGTAGTTCATAGCTGCTAGTAATATATAGTTATTACGCCTAGGATTGCAATGACTAAAGAGGTTAAGACGTGTCATGCACCAATGCCTGGCACATGGCAAGAACGAAGGAAATATATGTTGCTATCATCATCACCACTATAAAAAGTTTTAAAGTATCTAAAACTGCCAGATTGTACTTTCAATTGATTTATTCTTGCATAAACACAAACTTGTGTGTGTGTGTGTGTGTGTGTGTGTGTGTGTGTGTGTGTGTGTGTTTGTGTGTTTCTCCTTTGGTGGGTCATGGAGATGGATCTCAGGGCCTAGGTGCTGTCCCTGAGCTTTTTAGCTCAAAGCTAGCACTCTACCACTTTAAGCCATAGCTCCACTTCAGATTTTCTGGTGGTTTATCGGAGATAAGAGTCTCATGGACTTTCTTGCCCAGGCTGGTTTTTAACTGTGACCCTCAGACCTCAGCCTCCTGAGTAGCTGGGGTTACAGGCATTGAGTCACCAGTGTCAGGCTCTGTATATGGTTTCATTAGGTAAAATTTCTTAAATTTGCAATAAAGCCATTGAATTTATAGAATTCATCTCTTATCTAGCTCAGCAGTTGTTTCTATTCAGCTTTTAACAAAAGAAATAACTTAATATTTGTGCCTCCTAAGGTATTTTATCTTACTAATTACTACAAACATGACTTGAAAATAAGCTACTGGGGGGGGAGCCAGGAGGATTGGGTGGGGGAGCGGGGGGGGGGGAGGATGGGAAGGGATGGGAAGGGGAAACAAAGGAGGAGGCTACAATGCTTGATAAGAAATGTACTCATTATCTTGCCCATGTAATTATAACCCCTCTGTACAGTATTTTCACAATAAAAAAGAAAATAAGCTACTGAAATCATAATCAATATGTTCTTTGATGAGATATATCATTCATAAAAGATAGCATAATCACCCGTTTTCCAGCTGACACTGACTGCTTGGCTTATACAATTTTGATTATTAAAGATTTTCCAAGCATAGAGATTTGACATTTGGTTGGTGGTTGTGGAAAGGGGTTCCAGTTAATTCCACAGTGTCACTTCCAATTGAAGTCTTGGTATGAAATTATCTTAAATGTGAGTCAGTAAAAAAAAAAAAAGTACAAATTTTTCTAGCTGCAGATTCCTATCTATATTCAAAAGCATAAATTCAGGGCTTGGAATGTGGCTTAGTGATAGAGTGCTTGCCTAGCATGCATGAAGGCCTGGGGTTGATTTCTTAGTACCACATAAATAGAAAAAGCCAGAAATGGTGTTGTGGCTCAAGTGGCAGTGCTAGCTTTGAGCAAAAGAAGTTCAGGAACAGTGCCCAGGCCCTGAGTTCAGGACCCAGGACTGGCAAAAAAAAAAAAAAGCATAAATACAGACTTTAAAAATATCAGCCATTGGGCTATCTACAAATTCAACGCGATACCTATCAAAATTCCACCCTCATTCTTCAAGGAAATAGAGGAGGCAATCCAAAAATTCATATGGAACAATAAAAGACCCCGAATAGCAAAAACGCGCCTCAACGGAAAGAACACTGCTGGAGGAATATCAATACCAAATTTCAAACTCTACTATAAAGCCATAGTAATCAAAACAGCTTGGTATTGGCATAAGAACAGACCTCAGGACCAATGGAATAGAATTGAAAACCCAGAAATGAACCTACAGACCTATAGCCATCTAATCTTCTATAAGGGAGCTAAAACAATAGAATGGAAGAGAGACAGCCTCTTCAGTAAATGGTTAACTACATGTAGAAAACTAAAGCTAGATCCTTATATATCACCCTGCACCAGAATCAACTCCAAATGGATCAAAGACCTTGAACTCAAAGCAGACACTCTGAAAACATTACAGGATGGAATAGGAGAAACCTTAGGTCTCCTTGGCTCAGGCCGAAATTTTCTGAATAGAGACCCGGAAGCACAACAAATCAAAGAAAGGTTGGACAAATGGGATTGCATACGGTTGCAGAGCTTCTGCAGGGCAAATGACATAGCTAGCAAGATCAATAGAAAGCCCACCGATTGGGAGAAGATCTTTACTAGCCATACAACGGACAAGGGTCTCATATCTAAAATATACTTGGAACTCAAAAAATTAAACCACCCAACAACAAATCCTCAAAGAAACAACTGCCCAATAAATAAGTGGGCGAAAGACTTAAAGAGAAGCTTCTCTGAAGAAGAAAGAAGGATGGCCAATAGACACATGAAGAAATGTTCAACATCCCTAGCCATAAAAGAAATGCAAATCAAAACGACATTGAGATATCACCTCACTCCAGTTAGAACAGCAAAAATCAAGAACTCTAACAACAACAGATGCTGGAGGGGATGTGGACAGAAAGGAACCTTACTTCATTGTTGGTGGGAATGTAAACTTGTTCAACCACTTTGGAAAGCAGTATGGAGGTTCCTCAAAAGACTTCACATAGATCTCCCCTATGATCCAGCAATCCCACTTTTGGGCATTTACCCAAATGTTTACAAACAAGACCACACTAAAGCTATCAGCACAACTATGTTTATTGCAGCATTATTTACCATAGCTAAGATATGGAACCAACCCAGATGCCCCTCAGTAGATGAATGGATCAAGAAAATGTGGTATATATACACAATGGAATTCTATGCCTCCATCAGAAAGAATGACATTTCCCCATTTGTTAGGAAATGGAAAGGCTTGGAAAAAATTATATTAAGTGAAGTAAGCCAGGCCCAAAGAAGCATAGGTCCCATGGTTTCCCTTATTTGCAATATCTAGTATAGGTATGAGTCAAGCAGAAAAGGTCAGATAATGTGATGTTAGGAAAATGAACCCTTAAATATGTATTTTAATGTTTTCGTTTCTTTCATGCATATGTTTCTAACGCATTTATAAGATTATTTCTTTTTTGCTTTGTTTGTCCCTCCCCCACAGTGTAACCCCCGCTTTCACTATATTTGATGTCAGTATAACATGTGGAGGAGATGGGGGCAAACAAGTCGTTTAAGGATTCAGGTGGACCTGTTGCAACAATGAGAAGTACAAAATGTCATGTCAAAACCAGCTTTACAATGTCGGTGGGGGGGGAGGGGGGTATAATTGGGTGGGGAGAGGGGGGAGGCTGGGAAGGGAGGTGAAGGGTAAACAAAGGAGGAGGCTGCAATGCTTGGTAAGAAATGTATGCATTATCCTGCCCATGTAATTGTAGCCCCTCTGTAAAGTATGTTCTCAAATAAAATAAAATAATAAAAAAAAAATATCAGCCATTGGGAAGATGGCTCCGTGGTAGAGCACTTGCCTTGCATGCATGAGGCCCTGGGTTCAATTCCTCAGCACCACATAAGCAAAAAGAAAAAAGCTGGTGTGGCGCTATGGCTCAAGTGGTAGAGCGCTAGCCTTGAGCTGAAGAGCTGAGGGACAGTTCCCAGGCCCAGAGTTCAGGCCCCACAACTGGACCCCTCCAAAAAAAATATCAGCCATAATAACAGCAATGTTCCTTCCTTCCTTCTTTCCTTCCTGCCTGCCTGTCTCCCTCCCTCCTTTCCTTTCTCCTTCCTTCCTTCCTTTCCTCCTCCCTTCCTTCCCCTTCCCTTTCTTTCTTCACTCTCTCTCCCTCTCCCTCCCCACTCCCCCCCTCTCTCTTGAAAAGTAGGAACTAGCAGTCCTTGGATTTTTTACTTCAAAATGATTTCTGGACTGAAAAAAAAATGTTTTGGTCGGTTGTGGGGCCTGAACTCTAGGCCTGGGCGCTGTCCCTCAGCTCTTCAGCTCAAGACTAGTGCTCTACCACTTGAGCCACAGCACCACTTCCAGCTTTTTCTGCTTATGTGGTACTGAGGAATCAAACCTAGGGCCTCATGCATGCAAGGCAAGCACTCTACCACTGAGCCACCTTCCCAGCCCCTGGACTGAAAATTTTTAAAAATGTGAACCATTGTTCTAACCAACCAAAGTAAATATATAGCTATAAAACAGGAATATGTATCCTCTGAAGGAATACTTTCTACTGCCATTTTGCTTAATGTTAAAGCAACCGTTTTTAATATCAGATTGAACATGAAATTTTAATGTATTATCTCCCTCTTATGAATTAATGTTTATAAACAAGAACACTTAGAGGGCCTTTTCTGTTCTAGTAAAATGAAAACTGAAGAAAAACAGTAGCTTATTAAAGCTCCCAGAATGGCTTCTCCATTCCTTGTCAAATCTCAAAGCCTCATAACTCTTTTCCTTCAAAGGACTCTGAAACAATATGACACCTCTAAGGATTAAACATTTTAGAAACTAATAAAGGAAGAAAACATTAAAGCATGTCTGACACAGGCACCATACTTTCCTGTTCCAACCATATCCCCTACATAAATATGAGTCAGGTAATATTAACTTTGAATCAAACATTTGTTAGTTTCTTTTGAGTATTATATAAACAAGGTTTTGATCATAGCCTATAAGGCAACTGACCTGTAATCATTTGCATTTCAACACATCTAACTTGAAAAATGGAACAGTCAGCTACCTTACACTCAGGAAGTTAGTCAGGATCGTTTGTGTGGTATGAGTGCCCTAAAGAAATAGAGAATGCTACCAGAAAATGCTCTTACAACAAATGGAAAGAGATTAGTTTCTTCTTTAAAAAATGTTTATTGTAAAGGTGATGTACAGAGAGATTACAATTACGTAAGTAAGGTAATGAGTTCATCTCTTTTTGAACAGTATCACCCCCTAAGAGATAACTTTCAAGAGTAATGTTTTTTGGCTGGGAAGGTGGCTCAGTAGTAGAGTGCTTGCATGAGGCCCTGGGTTCGATTCCTCAGCACAACATAAGCAAAAAAAAAAAAGCCGGAAGTGGTGCTGTGGCTCAAGTGGTAGAACGCTAGCCTTGTGCTGAAGAGCTGAGGGACAGTGCCCAGGCCCAGAGTTCAGGCCCCATGACCGGACTCCCCCCCTCCCCCCCAAAAAAGAGTAATGTTTTTCAATTACATTATAGATGAGGGAATACTCTCTTTCTGAAGCTGCTAACAATAGTTTATTTATTAAATGTTTTTAATGTGGCAGACCCTATATTTAATGCTTTACAAATGTTATCTCTATTTAATCTTCCAAACAATCCTACAAGGCATGACTATACCTTTTTTCAAATAAGGAAAACAGCTTACTTTGAGAATTCTACCTGGTGAGCAACTACTAAGCTGTACCAGTCCCTGTTCTAGATGAAGTCGAAGTTTAGAAGAGATAAAAGAACCTAGAATTTTGAAGGAGTTGTGCTGGAGGTTGAACTCAAGTGCCTCATGTTTGCTAGGCCAGTGCTCTGCCACTGAGCAATACCTCCAGCTCTTTTATGTGTTGGTTAATTTTTGAGATAGGGTCTTGATTCCTACCAGGCCTATAACTGGACCTTGATGCCTAATTTTGGCTTCCAGTCATAGCTGGGATGACAGGTATACACCAAACTTCTGTTAAGATGGAGTTTCTCAGACTTTGCTCCCCTGGCTGGCCTGGAACCTCAGTCCTCCTGTTCTTAGCATCTCCATTAGCTAGGATGAGAGGATTACACCACCACACCAAGCTAGGGGTTGAGAAGGGCTTTCACATACTTCTCTGCCCCGGTTGGCTTTGAACCATATTCTCAACCTCTCAAGTAGCTAGAATTACAGAAATGAACTACAAGTGCCTGGAAATAACCTAGATTTTTTTTGTTGGTTGTGGGTCTTGAACTCTGTTCCTAGGCACTGTCCCTCAGCTCTTCAGCTCAAGCAAAGTGCTCTACCACTTGAGCCACAGCGCCACTTCCAATTTTTCTGGTGGTTTTATTGGAGATAAGAGTCTCGCAGACTTTCCTTGCCTGGGCTGGCTTTGAACTGTGACCCTCAGATCCCAGCCTCCTGAGTAGCTAGGATTACAGGTGTGAGCTACCTGTGCCTGGCCAAGAGCATAGAATTTTAGCACAGGCCTGTTACTGCTTTTTTCATGACCACTTCCTACCTTAATAGAAAGAATGTTAAAGGGAATATTTCATGCATTGGTTTTTTTGTTTGCTTGTTTATTTATTTGTAACAGGCTCTGCCTATGTAGTATAGGCTTACTGAAACTTGAAATCCTCCTGCCTTTGCCTGCTGAGTTCTGGAATATATAGGTGTGTGCCACCACATCCCACTAATCTATTTGTATCATAGAATATATTCACTTTAGTGTGACATTTAGACATTAAAGTATTTTCATTTAATGCCTTTTATTATATACAACAATCAAAAATTAAGTAATTAATATATAACATAGAGCCAGGCACTGGTGCCTTTCACTTGTAAACCTAGCTAATCAGGAGGCTGAGATCTGAGGATCACAGTTCAAAGCCAGCCTGGGCAGGAAAGTCTATGGGACTCTTATCTCCAATTAACCACCAGAAAAACAGAAGTGTAGTAGAACACTAGCCTTGAGAAAGAAAGAAAAACAAACAAACAAACAAACTCAGAGACGGCACCCAGGCCCTGAGTTCAAACTCCATGACCAACCAAAAATAAAAGTAAATATGTATATATATATATATATATATATATATATAAACATATAAAACATATAATATAAAGTAAACCTCATCTCTGAGAATATATGAGAAGATCTGAGAAGATCCTGATATTTTCAAAAACTCACTTTTTTTCCAAATAGATTTTTTTTTTTGAGAACTTGTTTGGAGGTTCTAGCAGGGGGAGAATAGCTACTTGTATACCTGTGACCAAAGAACAGCCCTTCTCTACTAGGAGATGGTTATCATTTTCGACCAAGTGGAGTACAAGGAGAGGTGAAGGAGGAAGGGAAACCCGCCTAGCCAGCCAGATCAGCCAAATCATTCTGTTGATTAATGTGGTGACAGATGTTGCAACCAGATCTCCCTCACATCCTCAAATAGATCTTTCCTGTTCTTTCTTAAGATGTGTGTCAATCAGGAATTTATTCCTTCCTTTCTTGTGTTTATTTGTTCATTCGTTCTTTCTTTTTCAGTGTCAGAGATTGAAGCCAAGACCTCATTCAGGTGAAGAGAGGGTTCTGCCTCTAAGTGACATCCAAGGTTAGGAAAAATATTCGTAATACTTTTTATTTGAGAAGTTTCAAATAAAAACATTCTATATCCATGAAACACATGCCATTGTGTATTTTGGCACGATGTCAGAATAGGCCTAAATCTTACCTTGTTTTCTCTAGGAAAAGAAATAGTTAAATAACCTCTAGTGATGACTTCTTTGCTGAAAAATAAATATGGTTCAGATAATGTAAACAGAGGAGTTGATGATCGTGCTTCATGAGTTTTCTAGAGTAGAAAATATCTATACATAGGCATATCTATATGTGTAGAGTTGTGAAGTTGGATGTGAGGTAGAGTTTGCACCATGAGCCATAGTTAGTTGTCCTGCAACTTTTCCAGACTGAGCTAACTCCATTTTGGGACAAATGTTATTTTGTTAACTAAATGCCCATTTAAACTGGAATACAAAGGTTATAATTATAGTAGGAAATTGTTGGGGGCAGAGGAGGTTAAATCTAGTTGTCCTGTCATACATTAGGAATGATTTCTTGGAAACTTGGTTTAGATTTTTCTACTGAGGTTTGCTGTTTTCTCTGCTTTCCAATATTTTGGTTCAGGAGTCTTGGGGTAGGGAGATCAGGAGATAACTAAATTAGGCCTTGCTGCTGATGTTGCAACTCAGGACGCCAAAAAGATAGAAATCTGAAGATGCCACTTAAGGTTATAGGGCTTGTAGGAATACAAGGGTCAATGTTGAAAGACAGTTCTAAAACAGGGCTGTTCTGGTGTAGCTCTTTATAAACAAGCCACATCTGTAAGGCTACATTTATAGTAAGTACACAAAAAATATGTTGGAACCAGGCACTGAGAGCTCATGCCTGTAACTCAAGTCTGTAAATCCTAGCTATTCAGAAGGCTGAGATCTGAGGATCAAGGTTCAAAGCCAGCCCAGACAGTAAAGTCCATGAGATTCTTATTTCCAATTAAACTTTTTTTTTTTTCTGGTCGTGGGGCCTGAACTCTTGGCTTGGGCACTATCCCTCAGCTCTTCAGCTCAAGGCTAGCACTCTACCACTTGCACCACAGCACCACTTCCGGCTTTTTTTCCTCTTGCTTATGTGGTGATGAGGAATAGAACCCAGGGCCTCATGCATGCAAGGCAAGCGCTCTACCACTGAGCCACCTTCCCAACCCCATCCAATTAAACTATTTTTTTTAAGCCAGAAATGGATCTGTGGCTGATACGGTAGAGCACTAGCCTTGAGTAAACAGCTCAGAGACAGCACCCAGACCCTGGGTTCAAGCCCCAGGACTGGCACTAAAAAAAGTGAAATTAGAGGCCAGGAATGGTGGTGAATGTCTACAATCTTAGCAGTCAGGAGGCAGAGGCAAGAGGATCCTGAGTGAGTCCAGTCCGGTCTACGTAATAAGTGAGACCTTATCTTAACCCTCTGCCCATGCCCAAAAAATGAAATAAATTTTAATGAAACATTTTATTTAACCCAACTGATTCAAAATATGTCAATATGTACTCAAAATAGGAATTATTCGTGATATATAATTCACATTCTTTTGTTTAAATAAGTTTTTGAGATCTGGTATGGCCTTTATACTTAGAACACATCTCAGTTCCTTTTTCTTTTTATATCTCAATTTCAATCAGCCAATCTCATTTTAATGGTCAGTAGTTCCTCGTGGCTGCTAGTCACCAACTGAGCAAATCTAGTAATGGGGGCAGCTATTTTTTAAATAGCTACATTTAGAGTTTTGCTAGGGAAAAAGGTAATCCTCCTTAGGGTAATATCAGCTATGATGTTTAAAAATCCTCCAGCCTCAGCCTGGCACTGGTGGCTCACTCCTGTAATCCCAGCTACTCAGGAAGCTTAGATCTGAGGATCATGGTTCAAAGCCAGCCCAGACAGGAAAGTCCATGAGACTCTCACCTCCAATTGACCAGCAAAAAATAAGCAGAAATTAGAGCTGTGGCTCAAGTGGTAGAGCACTAGCCTTGAGCAGAAAAGCTCTGAGACAGCCCCTAGGCCCTGGGTTCAAGCCCCAGGACACCCCCCACCACACACACACACCTCCAGCATCATTTGATTGTTTCTAAATTTCCAGGGAGAATGGTTGGATCATCACTCTTGCATTTATAGAAGAAAAATTTTTGTTTAAAAAGGACTTCTTGTTAACCTTTCCTCCCTTCTCCCGCAAAAAAAAAAAATCACTTTCTTTTCTTTTGGAGAAAAATGAAAAAGTGTATTTCTATATCAGTTTGCCCAGTTTTCAAGTTGATTCTATGTGCATGACATCTTGGTACCTTAACCCATTATTTACAGTCCATTTAATGTTTGATTCCCAGCATTGTGATCCCTGTTTACATTACTTTTACAGATCAGTTTAACTTGGTTTAAGTTATTCCTATTGGATCACAAGGTAAACAAACGAGTAAAAGCTGATACTGAAAATGGCCTACAATATGCTTTAGTTTTACAAGGTTATTTCACACTTTAGGTAGATTAATTAGCTTTGGAGAGTGTTCGATACATAATAACCGTCTCTTCAACTATGTCTGTTTTTACTAAAGCAACAAAGTTATCAGGAATAATTGATCACTGGGGAGCTAATTTACCTTAAACCAAATTGATGAACTCCTTTTCACCATAAGGCATGTTAATATAGCTTGGCAATGTAAATCAAGAGAAATTCGATGGTCTGTTCATAAATGCAAAATAATACCCAACTCGACTTCAAATTCCTTCCAGCACGTTTTGTTGTCTAGCATTACACGAAGAAGGTGCTGCCAAATGAGCCGAGTTTGGGGCCAGGTTGCATTTGCAGCAATCGAATCAAGTATGTTGAGAGAAATGGCAACCACAAGAGCCTTAGCCCCATCTATCCACTCCCCGAGTACTCACTACAGTTACTGCCGAACCAGAGCTGAGTCCAATACTAAGAGGTCGGACAGCAAAGATTTCAGCTGCCTTCAAATGCTCCCTGAAAACCGTTAGAGCCTCTTCACATGGCATCTAGGTTCCCAGGCCTGGAAGTCAAAGCAAAGATGTAAGCTGAGGAAGGCCGTTATAAAGAGTCCAACACTTGCTAGCCTGAGCCCTGCGAGAAACCTTGCGGTACCACTACAGACAGATCTCGCCGTCTGGGTGTGGGTCTCTAATCTCATTCCTACACCTGCATGAAGGAGGAAGACGAGGGCTCTCCAGGTGTGTTGGAGTATTGGGATGATTAAAGGCAGCTGTTAAAAGGTATGCATCAGCGGGGGGACGCGCTGTGGTAGCCAGGCGTGGGAGGACTAGGATGCTGCCGCCAAGGTTTTGGGGACTGGGGGGGGGCGGGGGAGGCAGGCCGGCTGGGAGATTTCACTTGGCTTTTTTTCCCTTCGCCTAGCAGGGCGATTAGCCAGGGGCTGCAGTAGCTTTCCACTCAGCCGGTGACTTTTACACACTTCCACATGCACTGAATGCCAGGACACCTGGCTCCACCAATGGCCGCCTGGGGCCTTCCCAGGACCCACTTCGCATGCTCAAGCCTTTATCTTCCACCTCTCTCGTATTCTGGGGTTTGATCACCATCTGAGGATTGGGTTTCCTTAAGCCAGGGCTTCCCCCTTGTGGGGCAGGAGGAGGAGTCAGCACTCTGCCCTCCCTTTCTCCTCCTCCCACGAGCCGCCCGCTTTAAGACAAAAAAAATCCAAATTTTTATTTCAAGTCAACAGTGGAGCAAGAACCCCGCGCTCCAGCCTACAAGATATTTTTGACTAACTCCGCAATCTCTGCGGAGAAGGGCAACCTGAAGAAACCTCCCAATGTTTCTTTGAAGATTTCAAGTAGGGAGGGTCATGCTGATGGTCCGGGCGACGCTGAAGACTACATACTTGGGGAGGGGTTTGATAGCGGGGAAGAGGGCTCTTGGGGGACAAAAAATAAAGACGCCCCAAGTACCAAAAATTTAACACGAGAGCGTCAACTTGGAGAGCCTTCGATGAAACCAGAAGCCTCCCAGTGCTGCCATGCACAAAGCCACTCCAGTCCCTGTCGGAGCGGGGGGGGGGGGGGAGGAGGCGGGTTTCAGGTGAATGCCCTGACTGTGACCCTGAAAGGGTGGGTACCTGGGTCATCAGGGTAAGTGTCCCCATAGTAGGTGCGCCAACTCGATGCACACCCTGGAGAAGGAAAGCCAGAGACATTTTCACGCCTCTGCCCTGGGTCAAATGAAAGGGACGGAGTGCCCCCCCTCCCCGCCCCCGCCCTGGCGCCTTAGCCTATCCTCCCCAGCTGGGCAGGGACCACTTTCTCTCCATCCCAGGGAGCCTCCTATCTGCCTAGCCTCGTGGCAATTAAAGGCGGTCCGCTTTTCGCCCTTCCTGCGTTTCCCATTCCTTTCCTTCGCCTCCCGCCGACGCCCCCAGATCGCTTGGGCTCGCCCTTCCTGAAAGTAGGCGCGGCCCAGAAGCTGAGGCTGGGTCAAGAAGGGAGGGGTGGGGTGGGAGAGGGGCGCCTGGGGCGTGGCTTCCTCTAGCCCCGCCCCTGGGTGCGCGCGGCGGTGGCGGCGGCGGCCCAGCCTCGCTCTGAGAGACAGGTATCGCTTAGGCGCCATGTTGTGAGCGGAAGTAGGGGAGCGCGCGGCGGTCGCTGTTCTACTGGGGGAGCGGGCGCGGGAACCGGCGCGGGGTAGGGGGCGGAGCTGTAGTCCCGGCGGCGGAAGGAGGAGAGGAAGAAAGGGGCGAGCCTGTGTGCCCAGCGGCGGCGCAAGGCTGTGAGCTCGGTGCGCGGGCGGCTCTGACCAGGCGCTTCGCTTTGAGTCGGTCAGTGACGGCGTTGAGCTCTCTCTGGAGCCGCCGCTGCTGCTGTTCTACGGCTTCTGCCGCTGTCGCCGCCGCTGCCGTGGGGCTCGGGCGGCGACAGAGCGGGGCGGGCGGGGAGGGAGGAGGCGGTGAAGGCGGCGGGCCGGGGGGGAAGATGCCGCTGGCGCAGCTGGCGGACCCGTGGCAGAAGATGGCTGTGGAGAGCCCGTCCGACAGCGCTGAGGTGAGTACAGCGGGGCGCCTAGGGCCGGCGCGCCCCCTCTTCCACTCCCTCCCGGCTCGCTCTCCCGGAGCTGGCCATTCGGTCCCGTGTCCCGTTCCCCCCCCTCCACCTTTTCCCCGGTACAGGATAAGGGGTTTGGGGTGTTGGGGTTCATCTGTGTGCCCGTCTGTGTCTTCCTCCCACCCGCACCCTCACCTCGTTCCCTCGCTCCGGGGTCTGCCGGTGTGGTGGCGCGTGGGGTTTGGAGTGGGCGCGGAGGCTTTGCGAGAAGCCGATTTTAATCAACTTTGCGTGGGGGGGGAAGCAGGAGGCGGAGTGGGGGCCGGCGGGGACTTAGGAAGTTTGGCCCCTGTGGGATCGGTGGCTTCCCCGGACCTTGGCGACTTGGAGGGATGAGAGAGAGGAGTATGGATTGGCTTCATTCGGGAATAGAAATTCCGATCCGGCCACGGGAGTGGGGGTGGCTTCAGGAGACGGGCGCGCGGGGGCCAGGGTGGCCACCGGGGAGGATTTTAAATAAGGGGTGCGGGACTGCCGTGGGTTTCGAAACCCTCCCCATCTACCGCAGCGATTTCTGCTGCTGCTGCTGCTGCAGAGGAAAAAAAGTAGAAGCCTAAAAGGTCCCCCTGGTTTCTGAGGTTGCTGAGCCTGAGGACCCCTGTCCCTGCGACTTTAACTTGAGTTTCCTGTCCGTGGAGGTGAGTGGGTGACATTTCCAGGAGATCAGTGACCGCAGTTACGGGCTTTCTGGTTTTCCTTGCCCGGGATATGGTGACCGTCCCTGACACCCACCCGAGTATCGAATTCCCCAAATAATGTGCCCACCAGGGCAAAACAATTTCCCCCGGACACATCACAGTACTGAGCGACTTGTATTCGTCTTTTGCCCCAGAACCAACTCAGTGTCTGTGAAAATAATCCAGACGAGACCCCATTCCAGGGCATCTCCTCTCCAGAGTGGAAAATCAATTCCTGATGGTGGTGCGTCTGTGATTCTTCCTCCTTGACTTTTTGCTGCCTTCTTTTCTCGCAGCCGACTTTGGGGGAATTACAAGATGATAGGCTACCTGCGTGTAATAGTTACAGAGTGAGTGACCCCATTTCTGGAAAGCATGAGTGAAACGCGGGGGTGGAATGGGGCAGGCTCTGGTGAGTGGTGTACTTGGCGGCCGCCTCTGCCCTGCCGGCCTCCGCAGTGTGAGAGGTGGATAGGGTTACTGGTTACGTCAGTAAAACTGAAGCTAAGTTTGCTTTGAGATGCGGGACACTTGCATTCTCAAGGATGAGGGAGGAGGAGGGGGAAAGGGTTCAAATCGCTTTTCAATTCCCCCCCCCATCCAGTCGCCCCCACTGCTGGATAAAAATATTTACTTGTTCTCCTTAAAGCAAGCAGAGTTGTAATAGTGCTTACGAGTAGTGCTTAATATTTTGGTACTTGGATCATGTTTTTAAAACCTCAAACTAAATGCTGCACTTCAATAAGAATTCATGTGTTACCTGGGGGGAAAAAGTAAATTGTTCTTTTTTTTTAAGTCTGGCAGAATTTCGTTTTCTTACCTATCTAGTCCTAAAAATCTTTGGCCTTTCCTTTATTTTTCCTTCAGAAAAAATTACATTAAAAATACAGCTTAAAAGATAAGAAAATGTCCTCAAAGGGTTCACCTGTGAAAGAAATAGAATTTGCTTTGAGCCTGATTTTTAGACACAGATATTAACAATTGCAACTCTAGTTTTCCATTTCTGTTTGTTATGTATTAATATTTAGGGGAAGTCATTTAAAATACCTTATCCCTCTTTTGCATAGCATTCATTTGGACAAAGGAAGGTGCAAAATGAATATTTACTTGGCATCTACTAGCTACTGTGTTACACATGCTATTTCATTTTATCCTTCCTGTGACCCAGCAGGGAGATTATAGTTCCCATTTTTACAGATTAGGAAACCAATTCAATAGTTAAGGGCACAAACATTAACAAACAGTAAATGAAAGAACCATAATTCAAAGCCAAGTGGATACAATTCATGTGCTTTAGGATGTTTTATGGAAAAATTCAGTGTATAAATATACCAATGTTTAGAGGTCATGCGTCTTTTTTTTTTTTTTTTCAAAAACAAAGTATTATAAGAGATGTCTGGAAAAGCCTTATTTCGGTTACTGTCATGTTTTCCAAGACCTGGCAAATAGGATTTCACAATTTGCCATTTTCAAATAATTTTCTTGCTATTCTGGCATAAGGTATGTCAAACAGAGCCAGCCATTGCCTAGATTTATTAAAACTAAACTTATAGAAATTGCCTTTAGATATTTTGTTAAACTTGGTTATTCACCTGTTTCTCATTATTTCTGATATAATTTGGAAATATTTAAACCAATGAAGGAAGGATTGGGAGAGTTTTCACCCAGATCTAGTATTGATAACACATTATGCCTGTCTTCCTCAGAAGATTCACATCAGAGAACAATTGTATTTTATCCGGGTAACATCATTTTATAATAGTTATTTACTTGAGCAAATATGTCAAACTTTTTCTCTCGAGGCTAAAAAATTTCAAGATTGTCTGCATAGGAATTTACATTTAGGGTTTCATCCTTAGTATATTGTGAACTTTTGAAAGCACAGACTTTTCTTCCTCTCTGTATCCTCAGCATTTAATACAGTGTTGGCACATGCATGTTATGGACTCAATAAATGTCTGCTGAATGAATCATAAGGTTAGGAACAGGGTGATTATGAATCTTATTCCTGTTCTTACTGTTTTAATCATACATTGAAATATTAACAATTTTTAAAAACCTAAATGCCAACACTAACAACACAAACACAGGCATTTTCTTCATTCCTTTACACCAGCCTTCCTGCTTTTAAGACCTCACACAAATCTCATGGTGTTCAAAACAAAAAAACCCTTGTGGTTGAACTCAAACATGGGTCAGAATATGATAGGCTAGAACTAGGCCAAATGTTTAAAGACCCAAATTTAGGATAATAAAGGAAGTACTATGTAAGCAAAGTGAGGATTGGTGCAAGATTAAAAAAAATCACTTCTCAAATGGTCTAAGTGAATTAAGAGTTCTTTAGTGAATTATTTAATGATGCTAGTATGTTTCTGAATATGTAACTGTTTAGGAGATATAGGTATCAAGCAATTGTGGCTTGTCTGTTCTACAAATTCCTTACCACTGCTGTCAAGGACAACATTTACTAAATCATAATTTGGCCTTTGAACAATCCTTTTTTTTCAATTGCAGTGGAATAGGTGTAAATGATAGTAGACCTAAATATAAACAGTCTTCAAAAATAATAAAATTAAGGAGTTATTTTTGTTCTGTTGAAATGTGTTGTATAAAAATAGTCTCAATACAGCACATTGTTTATAATCTAAAAAGTGTTTTGTATAATGTCTTGGATAGAAACAGCCATCTTGACATCCTTTTAAAAAACATATCTAAAAACCATTGAAAATATTGACTAAATACTTGATCATAAAAATGATAGCTTTGTATTGGAGACAATCTTTAGTGAATGTATAATCATTTAACTTCAAAAGATTGTATAGTACTCAGGATAGTATGATATAGAATATAGTACAGAGATTCTATTCTACATCAGTATTGCATAGATTTTTCACATTTTGTCTATAGGAGAATGCTATTAAACTATGATTATGGTTTTTGAAAAATGTTTCATTAAGTTCCTTTTCCTTTCCTGTTTCATCCTTTACCACTTTTCAGGATTTTTTTTCTTTCCCCAAAGTGAAGATCTGAGGAGAGGACAGGTATTGTTACACGTCAACTGTCAATTAACAACTATGACACATAACTGAACACTTCATTATTTTCGGTGATTGTGATATGGAATGCAGTTTTTCAAAATCTAAGAAAATGTTTTATTTTGGCAGTTTGATCCTGAACTAATGATGTAGATCCAAAATGTGAAACTTCTTGTGTGCATTTAAGCTTTAAGAAAAAGAGATAAAATTTTATCTAATTAAACAAGTATAAGCTGGGCATTGGTGGCTCATGCCTCTAATCCTAGATACTCAGGAGGCTGAGATCTGAGGATCATGATTCGAAACCAGTCCCAGTAGAAAAGCCAGAATTGGAGCTGTGGCTGAAGTGGCTGGGTGCTAGCCTTGAGGAAAAACAGCACCCTGAGTTCAAGCACCAGGACCAGCAACAAAAAAGTATAGGCAGACTTTACTTTTTGTTTAGTATGTATCTTATTTTCACCTAAGAAGGGTGACATAATTAAGATGTGCACTCTTGACCAAGAACATGACATTTATTAAATTATAAAAGGATAAGAAGTGCAACAAATAATTTACCCAAAAGTTCCGATTGCAGAATTGTTGTTTTCAAATGGTATTATCCACTAAAAAATTCATATGGTCATTATAATTAATAGACTTGCTCTAAACTTCCATGCTCTGGGACATGTGAACTGTCAGGCTGCAAATGATGAGTGAGGCCAGAGTGGCCTAGTTCACCCAATACAGATAGGTGTTTTGGGCCTTTATATGGTTCAGATTATAATAAACATTAGGGACATCTTGTTAGTCTACCTAAGTAATGCATAAAATGTACTAGTATCCAGTTCTTTATGTATCTTAGTGGATAACAAGTTATAAAGTATTGATGTATACATGTGTGTGTGTATTGATGTGTGGGTGTGTATATATATAGTATATATTCTGTATGTATACACAAACACATCTCATTCCCTCAGTTCACATGACTACATTTTACTACTTAGCATTAGTTATCTACTTCCCTTCTCATCTGGCAATTTGTGTTCTTTTAGAGTTAATGAAATGTATATCATTCATCTGGAACAAATATCACATCTCAGATATTTTTATTTTATCAGTTTAATATCAAAAAGTATAGATGAAAGGGAAAAACAAACCATAAATCCTTATTAAGTAAAATGGGCCACTATTTGACAAAACAAACAAAAATATACTACATATATTATTTAGAAATCAATTTCAGAAAAAATTTACCCTAATTGCATATGATTATTCATGGCATTTGGCAATGATACTTTAAGTCTTTCAGTTTTATTTATCTCCATAAAATTTTACAAGAAAGTTTGTGGGATAATTTGGATTAATGTTAAAAAAAGAACTATAATCTTTATTTATTTATTTATTTTTATTTTTTTTGTCGGTCCTGGGGCTTGAACTCTGGGCCTGGGTGCTTTCCCTCAGCTCTTCAGCTCAAGGAGAGCCACTCTACCACTTGAGCTACAGCGCCACTTCTGGTTTTCTGGTGGTTTATTGGAGATAGGAATCTCACGGTCTCTCCTGCCCGGGCTGGCTTTGAACCGAGATCCTCAGATCTCAGCCTCCTGAGTAGCTAGGATTACAGGCGTGAGCCACCAGCGCCCGGCTAGAACTGTAATCTTTAGATCATAAAGACCTGGTTTGATTCTAGCAGTATTACTTGATAACTTCATGCAATTATTTAATATCTCTATGTTCCAATTTGCAAAATAAGAATCTGCTTTATAGAATTGTGAGAATTAAATGAAATGATAGTATATATAAAACACTTGTACAATACCTGGCTTAAGAGTTTAATAAACAGGGGCGAGGAAGGTGGCTCAGTGGTAGAGCGCTTGCCTTGCATGCCTGAGGCCCTGGATTCGATTCCTCAGCACCACATAAGCAAAAAGAAAAAAGCTGGAAGTGGTGCTGTGGCTCAAGTGGTAGAGCGCTAGCCTTGAGCTGAAGAGCTGAGGGACAGCACGCAGGCCCAGAGTTCAGGCCCCACAACCGGACCCAAAAAAAAAGAGTTTAATAAACAATCTTTTGATGAATCTTCTCTCTTAAAGAACTGTCTCAGAAGGTTTTACCTCTGGGATATTTTTTCAGAACCAAGCAGAGCTGTTGAAAATTATTTCTTTGGTTGATCGGTTTAATGAGTCATTGTAATATCTGAAAATATTTGCAAGGGTAAGGTAAATAGAAATCTCTTGTCATATATATATATATATATATATATATATATATATATATATATATATATATTCCTTTTCCAATAGAGAAACAGATAAAGAATATTGGGAAGAATAAGGAAGAAAAACAACATTTTAACATTGCATGAATTGGAAGACATCTCAATCCATGGAATGTCATAGTTTCAATAGGACTGGCTTTTCTCCTTAGTAACATGTAATCATATATCTTACACACAATGGTGTCTTATGATCAGTGAAATATGTTAGATCCTGTATGCCAACCTCTTGAAGGTTGAAGAAAAGATTAAAGTCAATATACAGCATCAATATGTAGAATATTCATTTTTTTTCTAGTACATACCCCAAGACAGCGTTATGTACTTTTCATATATTAAAATTGTTCAGGTCTGTTTCATTTTAGGGAAATGAGCTAATATAAAGTAATTCCCTGCCATTATAAATACATTTATTTTGGTTGTTTGAATATTCCATGAATAACTGGGTTTTCCTGTCTAGAAATCCATTCCTTTGGATTTTTGCCTGTTACAAGGTGTTGGTACTTAAGAAACTTTAAACACTACATGGTATTTTTCAAACAGAGAAGTCTATGGAGACATGATGTTAAAAAGGTATGTCTGTGCCTTAACAATCATCTTCCTTCTACAAGAACAAGAGAGCATTGCATAGTGGAATCAATTTGGGGAGTGTGGAGTTAAGCAAAATATAACTAGTGTCTTTACTGTTTATTTTCTTAGAACTATTAAAATGATGATTTTGTAAACATTGAATCTGTAAAACAGAGCTCACCTATTCGAGATTTCATTTCAAATGAACACTGTCAAAGGACACAAAAGCTTTGGAAAACATGAGTTTGTGAAATCTAGTAATTATAGTCACTTGATCCAGTATTACCTGGATAAGCCACTATGTTTAATTGACTATATCAACGCTTTCTGCTTTAGCATTTTCATTGCATTTTTGATTGAAATCTTTATAGGTTAAATTATACAATAGCCAAGAGTTGGTGATTCACATTTATAGTTCTAGCTACTTGAAATTGAGAAGGTGGATGTTCGATACCAGCCCAGGCAGAAAAGTTCACAAGACCTACTGATAATTGAGAGCTGGATGCAGTGGCACATATCTATCCTAGCTACAATGAAAAGCTTAAAATAGGCAAATTGTAGACCCAAGTGTACACCCAAGAAGAAAGTGAGGCCTTATCTGCAAAATAACCAGAAAATAGTACTGAAGGTGTGGTTCAGCAGTAGAACACCTGCTTAGCAATCAAGAGGCTGAGTCCAAACCCCAACAAAGCCAAAAAATTGGTACAATAACTTCCACCCTCATAGTGAACTAAAATTTTATAATTTAAATAAAATAAAAGGTCTAAGAGAGACCAGTTAACCAGAAGAATGCCAAACTAGAAGTATGGCTCAAGTAGTAGACCACCATCTGTGAGCAGAAGCAGCTGAATGAGAGCTCAGCCTTGAGTTCAAGATGATGGCAAAATAAATGATCCCTACATTGACTTGCTCTGTAATTTAAGCCTAATATTCATAGTTTTAATTTTTCTTTTTTTTTTGCCAATCCTGGGGCTTGAACTGCCCCTGAACCTGATTGTGCTCAAGGCTAGCACTCTACCACTTGATCCACAGTGGCACTTCTGGCTTTTTCTGTTTATGTGGTACTGAGGAATCGAACCCAGGGCTTCATGCATGCAAGGCAAGCACTCTACCACTAAGCCACATTCACAGCCCCAAATTTTCTCTTTTTATACACCACTATTCCATCAATCTGCCTGCCCCCACCAATACCTTTTCTTAAATTAGTTTCCTCTGATTTGTAGTTACTAGATAATAGATAGGGTTTAATAATATTTCAATGCAGCCACTTCTAACTTGGTAGTATTTTGGCTACATCTCTTTTGGGGTAAATAAAGGTAAAAGCTTACCAAATAATATAGCGGGCTGGGAAGGTGGCTCAGTGGTAGAGTGCTTGCCTCGCATGCATGAGGGCCTGGGTTCAATTCCTCAGCACCACATAAACAAACAGGCTGGAAGTGGTGCTGTAGCCTTGAGCTGAAGAGCCCAGGGACAGCACCCAGGCCCCGAGTTCAAGCCCCACACCCGACCAAAAAAAATATAGTGTATGCACCCTTTTGCTATGCTCTTCCTATCAAGTACTTAACACCTATAGGGTTAAGAGTATTTGCTGAGCATATTACCTACTAAACTGATTTTATGGGGTTTTTTTTTTGGGGGGGGAGGGTGTCATTGGTTTTTGCTGGTACTAGAGCCTGAATTCAGGATCTCATACTCTTGTTTGGCTTTGTCACTCACAACTGGCACTCTGCCACTTGAACCCTGCCTTCAGTTCTGGCCTTTTTGCAGATTATTTGGAGATATGAGTCTCTTGCATTTCTCTGCCCAGATAGGCTTCAAATCTAAATCCTCAGATTTCAGCCTCCTGATTATATGCATGAGCCACTGATGCCCAGCTGATTTTATGTTTGATATGCCCTAAAAGAATGGCTTGATTATTGGCATTTCCTGCTGTGCATACTTACCTTCTCTTGTAAATGAGCTAGAAAGTAGAATATGTATGAACTAAAGAATTGGGAACTTAGGGGCTGGGAAGTTGGCTCAGTGGTAGAGCACTTGCCTTGCATGCCTGAGGCCCTGGGTTTGATTCCTCAGCACCACATAAGCAAAAAGAAAAAAGCCGGAAGTGGCACTGTGGCTCAGGTGGTAGAGCACTAGCCTTGAGCTGAAGAGCTGAGGGACAGTGCTCAGGCCCAGAGTTCAGGCCCCACGACCGGAAAAAAAAAAAAAAAAAAGAATTGGGAACTTAGGACAGGGGTATAGCTCAAGAGACAACAGACCTCCCTAGTAATCAGAAGGCCCTGAGTTCAAACCCCATACCACCACCAGCAAAAGAAAAACGAATGGGATGGAAAGGTAGCTTGTTACTGCTCCACCTGCAGACAGGTTTTCATATTGAGTCCATTTTTGTTGTTTTCATGAAAAGTGCTAGTTTGCTAAATATTAGATATCCTATATCTGAATAAATCCAGTAGCACTTTTTTATTTTTGTGTGTGTCATCTTTCCATGATTTAAATAGACTCACAACCATAGTGTTTTCTCTTTTATTTTTGGTCGGTAGTGGGGCTTGCACTCTGGGCCTGGGCGCTGTCCCTCAGCTCTTCAGCTCAAGGCTAGTGCTCTTCCACTTGAGCCACAGCACCACTTCTGGTTTTCTGAGTAGTTTATTGGAGGTAAGAGTCTCATGGACTTTCCTAGGCTGGCTTGGAAGTGTGATCCTCAGATCTCAGCCTCCTGAGTAGCTAGGATTACAGGTGTGAGCCACTAGTGCCCCAATTCAGCAAGTAAGTTTTTAATCTTTAAATCTGACCTGGTCATCTAGCTTTCTATGAGCATAACTCTAATGCATTAGTATAACAGCTTGTTCTAGGAAACTCAGTTCAGTCATTTGATATGTGTTAGAACCACATGTTATATGATAGCCTGAAATAAAAGATCAGTTTGACATTAATAGATTGAACTGCACTTCATTTGCATAACTCTACCAGTCAAGTTATACCTCCATCCTGGCTTCTTGCTGGTTAATTGGAATTAGAGTCTTTAGACTTTTCTACCTGGACTGAGCTTGAACTGCCATCTTCTGATCTCAGCTTCCTGAGTAGCTAGGACCACTGGCATGACCCACCAGAGCCTGGCCTGATTTTTTTTTTAAATTTCACTTTTTACATTGGAGGTGGAATTCTGGACCTCAAGCTTGCTATCCAAGTGCTCTACCACTCAAACTAAGTCTTCAACCCTGAATTTTTAGTTTAATTTAAAATTAAATAATCACCAGTGTCTGTCTGCTAATACATTAAATAGTACAATTCTAGATTATAGGATTTACATACATTGAAGCCTTTTTGCTGTATGTGCTTTTTCAGTTTTTATATTTTGAAGTGAATAAGCTAGTTTTTCATAAATAATATGTATTTGATACTTCATTTTTAAATTTAAGTAGTACCCTACAAATCACCATTCTGCTCTTTCTACTGTACTAGTTTTATAGTGGAATGCTACATTCCAGTGCTGAAACATTGATGAAATTTAACTGTAAAAAAGTGCTGCAATGGGCTAGGAAGGTGGCTCAGTGGTAGAGTGCTTGCCTTGCATACACGAGGCCCTGGGTTCAATTCCTCAGCACCACAGAAGCACAAAAAGCCGGAAATGGTGCCATGGTGCTCAAGTGTTAGAGCACTAGCCTTGAGCTGAAGAGCTGAGGAACAGTGCCCAGGCCCAGAGTTCAAGCCCCACAACTGACCCCCAAAAAAGGTATAATAGCATATGCTGTGATCTCAGCCATTGGAGAGTCAGAGATCAGAAGAAAAAGATAATGACCTAAAAAGATAAATATCTTCTATGTATATCTTATATGTAGTGTGAAACCTTCCTCTTACCAAGTGGACCTATGAAGAAACTGTGATCCTTACATGAGCTAGAAACAATGTTCATATCAGAGACAATGTTTAAGTAGTTAATGAAGCTAGGAAATTTAGTAAAATCTGTAAACTTTCCAAATAGTGGGGGCTAAATGGGCTTTTATAAGCTTGCCTAAGAAAGAGCTTTTAATATTATATGGGAAAATGCCTTGAGATTTCTGAAAAAAAAAAACCAACTCTTACAGATGAGACAGAATGTCTTATATTTGCAGGTAGAGAGAGAGGCCTGGCATCATGACTCATCACTCATACCTATAATACTAGCTACTAACAGGCTGAGATCTGAGCATAATGGTTCAAAGCCAGCTCAAGGAGACAGGAAAGTCTGTGAGTCTCTCATCTCCAGTAGGCTACCAAAAAAAGCTTTACACAAAAAAAGCTTAGGTACAGTGTCGAGGTCCTGAGTTCAAGCTGCAAGAGAGAGGAGGGGACAGGTTACATAGATATTGCTTAACATTTCTCTTGGCAGAAGCTCCTAGGTAAATGTGCTGTCATTTGCAGCTTATTAAAATATTACCTGTATGTAGTTGCTTCCTCTTTTTTGAAACATGTATTTGATATAGTCCTTCAAATTTCCAGAAAACAGGATAAGCTCATATACAAACACTTGATTTTATTTATTTTTTGTGTTGTGGGGCTTGAACTCGGGTCCTGGTCACTGTCCCTAAGCTATTTTGCTCAAGGCTAGCACTCTACTACTTTGACCACAGTGCCACTTCCACTTTTCTACCGGTTAATTGGAGAAAAAAAGTCTCACACACTTTCCTTCTGGGGCTGGCTTTGAATCTCGATCCTCAGATCTCAGCCTCCTGAGTAGGTAGGATTACAGGAGTGAGCCACCAGTTCCCAGCAACACTGATTTTTTTTTTTTTAGCAATTACCTTGTTGCAGTATAAGAAAAAGAAAATTATACAGTCGTTGGATTTTTTCTTTAGACTTTTTGAAACTACTAGTAGATGAAAAGGCTCTAATTTTTAATTGACATATAATTTGTATACCATAAGCTTTACCTCTGTAAATCATACTATTCATTGGTTCTTAACATACTTTCAAAATTGTGCAACTTTCACCACTAATTCTAGAACATGTCTATTATCCCAGGAAGAAATATCATAGTCATTAGGAGACATTCTCCTTATGTCCCTTCCCCCAAACCCTCGCAACCATTAATCTACTTTCTACCTTTTGACTTGCCTATTGTGAACATTTCATATTAATGGAATCCTACAATATGTGGCTTTCATATTTAGTGTCTCTTGACATGATATTTACAAGGTTTACCCACATTATAACATATATCAGTGCTTCATTGTGTTTGTGGTTGATATTCCATTGTATGGACATACCACATTTTGTTTATCCATTCATCGGTTATAGAATTTGAGTTGTTTCTACTACTGTTGGCTATTATGAATAATGCTACTTTGAACATTTGAGTACAAGCTTTTCGGGACACATATGTTTTCAATTCTGTTGGTAATATAACTAGGAAAGAAATTGCTGAGTTATGTGGTGAAGTCTATATTTAATATATTGAGGAACTGCCAGACTTTGCATACTCACCTGTCCTATTTTACATTCCTATTAGCAGTGTATGAGAGTTCCAGTTTTCCACATCCTCTCCAACATGTGTTACTGTCTTAACTTTTACCTGTAACCATCATAGCAGGTATGGAGTGGTAGCTTATTGATTTAATTTGTGTTTTACTAATGACTAATGGTATTCAGGATCTTTTCATGTGCTTATTGTCCACAAGACATAAATCTGCTTATTTTGTAACTGACTTGGGAACTTAAATGGAGTTTTCTTGTAATACTGATATTAGAAGTTACTTATTTATAGTATATGTATATTCTCAGAAAACTTGATTTTAAGCTGGGCGCCGGTGGCTCATGCCTGTAATCCTAGCTACTCAGGAGGCTGAGATCTGAGGATCACGGTTCAAAGCCAGTCCAGGCAGGAAAGTCCGTGAGACTCTTATCTCCAATAAACCACTAGAAAACCGGAAGTGGCGCTGTGGCTCAAGCGGTAGAGTGCTTGCCTTGAGCTGAAGAGCGCTCAGGCCCAGAGTTCAAGCCCCACGACCAGGAAAAAAGAAAAAAGAAAACTTGATTTTAATGTGCATTTTTAAAAATATTTCTTTTATTTTTAGATATAATAAATACAAGACTATTTCCAGAACAGTGGTTTTATATCTAGGTTCTTAGAGCTCTAAGTTCTATGAAAGTATCTTAGGATACCTCATCACCTGGAGTACCCTTTATCTGAGCTAGAGAGACTTCCTAGAGAAACATTCCATGGAGTTCAGAATTACTTATAGAATGTTGATATAGTTTCTTCAGTTTTATTACTACTCTTTAGTTTCTTATTTAAGCAAAAGTACTGGAATTCTTTGGAAGTCAAAATATCAGAAATCTTCAAAATTAAATGTAAATCAACATGTAAATGAATTGTCTTCAAAGTTTTATCTTAAAAGGAGATATATAGGCATTATGTTTGAAGACGTAAATGTGCAAATAGAAGTCTATTTGTCTCCTTTCCTCCAAGTTCTTATTTACTATTGGTAGAACCCAAGAGGAATAACTCACACTTGATGTTAATATCAGTAAGAGGGTTGCTTAAAGAGAGATATGTCATTGGCAAATTAAAAATGAGATCTGTTAGTGGCACTGTGGCTCAGAGTGGTAGACCACTAGCCTTGAGTGAAAAAACTCAGGAACAGCCCCCAGGCCCTTAGTTCAAGCCCCATGACTGATTAAAAAAATAAATTTTGCCAGGCATCAGTGACTCACACCTGTAATCCTAGCTTATCAGGATGCTGAAATCTGAGGGTCATGGTTCAAAGCCATCCTAGGGAGAAAAGTCCCCATTAGACTCTTATCTTCAAAAAAAAAATCACTTGAAAACCGAAGTGGCACTGTGGCTCAAGTAGTAGAACACTAGCCTTGAGCACAAAGAGGCTCCAACAGCTGCCAGACCCTGAGTTCAAGCCTTACAACCTACAAAAGAAAAAAAAAAGATGGGGGTATAGCTCAGGAGTAGAGCATTTGACTTCAGGGGAAAAAAGATTTGTTGCCAAGTACTGGTGGCTCATGCCTATAATCCTAGCTACTCAGGAGGGTAAAATCTAAGGATAATGGTTCAAAGCAAGCCCAGACATGAAAGACTGTGAGACTACTATCTCCAAAGTAACCATCAAAAAACTGGAAATGGGGGTTGGGAAGATGGCTCAGTGGTAGAGTGCTTGCCTCCCATGCATGAGGCCCTGGGTTCCATTCTCCAGCACCACATAAGTGAAAAAAGCCAGAAGTGGCGCTGTGGCTCAAATGGTAGAGCACTAGCCTTAAGCTGAAGAGCTGAAGGACAGTGACCAGGCCCAGAGTTCAGGCCCCACAACTAACAACAACAACAACAACAACAAAACCATTAAATAAAAAGAAAATTTTGGGGCTGGGATGTAGCTCAGTGGCAAAGCGCTTGCCTAGCAAGTGCAACGTCCTGGGTTCGATCCCCAGTACCAAAAAAGAAAAGACAAAAAAAAAAAATTTTTAAAAAGCTGGAAATGGAGCTGTGTCTCAAGTGGTAGAGCACTAGCCTTGAGCAGAAAGCTCAAGGATAGCACCCAGGCCCTGACTTTAAACCCAGAGACCAGCACAAAAAAAAAAGATTTGCCTTGGATTAATAAAAAGAAATAATAAATTTGTTTTAGATGACTTTTTTCTCCTAATCCTTCTGAGTAGGTGTAATAGAGTACTAGATGATAATGAGTTAAGTAGAAATCTTTTCCTATCTAAAAGTACCAGCTTCTCTAGACAGCTGAATAGCATTAAGCAAGCTAAATTAGGAATAATGTAAACAGATGTAATTGAATGTTTAGGGGGAAATTACGATCTATAATGTTATAACAGTTTTCTGTAGTTCATTTTAAACCATAATGTGGAAAAACAGAAAATAAATGTCATTTTTTATTTAAAAGTCACTTGGAGAAGCTGGGCACTGGTGGCTCACACCTGTAATCCTACCTACTCAGAAGGCTGAGATCTGAAGATCATGGTTTGACGCCAGCCCAGGCAGGAAAATTTGTGCAACTATCTCTAATTAAGCACCAAAAAAAGCCAGATGAGCTGTGGCTTAAGTGGTAGAGTAGCCAGCCTTGAGCACAAAAGCTCAGGGAGTGCTCCCAGGCCCCGAGTTCATGCCCTATTACTGACAGAAAAAATAATCTCATGGAGAAGTCTTCAGGTCTGCCAAGATGAAGAACCCTGGTTCTTCTAAGTTCTCACAGCTAAAATGCCTTAGATGTAACATGACAAAGGAGCATGGTAATATTGTAACAGTAGAAAAAGGCAGATTATCTGTGGACATTGAGACTCAAGAAATAATACAAGTTATGAGTTCTCTGGATTTTTTTTATTGCCTCCCATAAATTCCAGAGAAGGTGCTATGAAGTATCAATTCGTACACAAAGAACTCCCCAAAGCAAACTATTCTCTTTACCTAAACAACTAGGAATGGTAGCTAAATAAGACTAAATCTGTTTTGACATTACTTACCCCACCCTAGCCAAAACACTAACAGAAAACCCCTCTCCATTCCATTTAATATGTCAGTGATCCAACTTCCTAATCCAGTGGTGTTGACTCAGGACAAGAGAGTCATTCGTGGGCTGGGAAGGTGGCTCAGTGGTAGAGCGCTTGCCTTGCATGCAGGAGGCCTTGGGTTCGATTCCTCAGCACCACATACGCAAAAAAGAAAAAAGCCGGAAGTGGCACTGTGGCTCAAGTGGTAGAGTGCTAGCCTTGAGCTGAAGAGCTGAGGGACAGTGCCCAGGTCCAGAGTTCAGGCCCACAACCAGACCAAAAAAAAAAAAAGAGAGAGAGAGAGAGAGAGAGTCATTCATTCATTGTCTGTCTAGTAAAGGCAGGCACTACTTTGGTTCTCCCTGCTGGGTGGTTTTGACACACTGGCAATTATCTCTTCAATATTCCATTCCCTCTAAAAGGAGTTTGTGTTCTCCCAAGGGTACAGCAGAGTCAAGTAGCAAGTTGAGCTTCCACCCCAACTGCCAAAGTAATAAGATTCAATGGTGATAGGAGACAGGGTTAGCCTACAGTAAACCTCTATACTCACTAAATCTCTATACTCACCCAACCAACATCAACAAAGCTGAACAAAATAGTGAGAGATAAAGTATTGCAATTCTGGCTCCTCATTTCTTTTTTTTCTTTTTTTTTTTTTTTGTCAGTCATGAGGCTTGAACTCGGGTCTGGGCTCTGTTCCTCAGCTCTTCAGCTCAAGGCTAGCACTCTACTACTGAACCACAGTGCCACTTCTGGGGGGAGTTTTTGGTAGTTTATTGGAGATAAGAGTTTCACAGACTTTCCTACCCGGGCTGGCTTTGAACCATGATCCTCCCATCTCGGCCTCCTGAATAGCTAGGATTACAGGCATGAGCCACTGGTGTCCGGCCCTCATCTCTTTTTGTGTTATTCTCCACAGCTGGACCCTTTGGAGAGCTGAGGGCTGGAGAGATAGCTCAGCAGAAAGAGTGCCTGCCTAGCACAAGGCTCTGAGTTTAAGCCCCAGTACTGTCAGGTATTTTAAAAAAAGAACACCTTCAGGAAGCTAAGCTTTTAATTTTGTAGTGCAACAACAAAGTATGAGCCAGCTGTTGTCTTTCTTTTCATCAGTGGGGCCCAGCCAGAAACTAAGCTTATACCTTCCTCAGAGGCAACAGTGATGCAGGTTGGTGTTTCACTTTCTAGAACCATCCTCCAACAGAATATTTAAGTCATTGCTCTACTTTTGTCTGAATGGTCTTGATGAATCCCAGAGAAACTGAGCATAAGCACTAACCTTACCCTTGCACTGTGCCTCAACAGGAGGACTTCCTGCCAAAAAGCAGATTAAGGTAGATGACAGTGGCTCACTTGGCTAATCAGGAGGCTGAGATCTGAGGATTGTGATTTCAAATCTATCCCAGGCAGGAAACGCTAATGCTCTTATATCCAATTAACCTCCAAAAAGGTAGATATGGAGCTATTACTGAAGTGATAGAGTGCTAGGCTTGAAAAAAAAAGCCCAGGCCCTGAGTTCCAGCCCAGGATCAGCACACTCATAGAATCCAGTCAAAACATTCATTAGACAGTCAAAAATTACCTGTACTAAGAGCCAGGAAAATAACATAATTAGAAAATACATCAACAGACACCAATATTGTGATGATTCAAATATTGGGAATATCTAACCAGGACTTCAAAGCAGCAATTGCAAAACATTCTTTAGTGAGCATTCATAAACATACTTAAATGAAGTTTTTGTCTCAGAGAATAAATGAAGAGGCAGTTATGATGGCTCATGTCTGTAATCCTAAGTACTCAGGAGGTGGAGATCAAGGTTCAAGGACAACCTGGTCAAAAATGTTTTCCAGGCTCCATCTAAACCAATTTTTTTTAAGTGGATGTGATTCCATTCCCCTGTCATCGCAGCTAGTTGGGAATAGATAGTACGTCATGCCAGCCCTGGCAAAAAAAAACAACACCCTATTCAAAAAAACAAGAACAAAAAGGCTGGAGGCATGATTCAAGTGGTAGAGTGCCTGCTTAGCACACATGAGGCCCTGATTTCAAACTCCATAGCTGCCAGAAATTAAATACAAGGTACAAAGAAGAATCAAATGGGAATTTTAGAACTGAAAAGTGTAATAACAAATAACATGCTATGATGAGCTCAGTGGAAGAATGCAGATGGCTAGAAAGAAATTGTAATGTTGAAAATAAAGCAATAGAGATTACCCAATGTGAACAATGGTCCAGGAGACAGTATCAAAAATTTCTTATCATCAGAGTCCCAGAAAGAAGGAAATGGGCCAACACAAATTTAATGGCAGAATTACCTTCAAACATGATAAATTAACCCCATACAAGATAAGCTAAAGTTACCTACTCCTAGACTCAAAACCAAACCTATAGAATTGAGTTATTGTTTAGTAGGTAATTCAATTATTTAGAAATAATAGTTACATAATAAAATGAACAAAGCTCTTTGAAGAGGATGAAAAGACAGTTACCAATTGAATATATTTGCAAAACTATAGCTAAGATAGGAGCAAAGACAGACAATAGAAAATGGACAGAAGGTACAAACAGATATTTCAAAAAAGAATAGATAGGAAGTGGCTCTGTGGTGCAAGTGGTAGAGCGTTCACCTTGAGCTGAAGAGCGCAGGGACAGCACCCAGGCCCAGAGTTCAAGCCCATGACCGAAAAAAAAAAAAAATAGATAGCACATATGCCTATGGAAAGATCTTCAAGAATAGTTTTTTAAACAAAAATAGATTATTTAATGTTACTAATACTTTCTATTACCTTTTATTTAGAAATGACCTGTTATAGCAAGTTGCAAAAATAAGAGAAGTCTCATATACCTTTATACCTTTAACTTAGTTTGTCTCCATTATAACATCTTATATAACTTCCTACCAAAAACCAAGAATTGATACCGGTGTGAGGCACAAAAAATATTCAGATTTTACTAATTTTACAGGTACTTGCTTGTGTATGTGGTTCAATATAATTTTCTTACTACATTTGTAAGTCTCAGTATCTACCACCAAAGTAAAATACTGTTTATCAGCACCAGGATTCCTCATGTTACCCCTTTATAACTTCACCTCCACCTCTTCCTAATGTCTGGAAACTACAGATTTATTCATTTCTTTAATTCTGTCATGTCAAGAATGTGTCCTTAATATTAAAATGTCATCTCAAACCAGCAGCCAGCATCACGATTGATGGGATCATGTAGGCACTCATTAAATATGCCTGCTATTTTCAATTCTGCTTTTGTATTCTAGAAGACCTTGCTAATGTAGTTAGCCAAAAAATTAGTATTCAAAAAAGGATAAAAGATAACTTCATACATGATATAATCATCTACTCAGATAATCTGAGAAAACCCACTAAAACAGGTTTGCTAAAACTAGTTAATCAGCAAAGGATACTATACAAAATGCATTCCAAAATCAATAAAATAACTTTTCCTAAGTTGCATTGAGGAATAAGTTGAAAAAAACTGAAAGAAATCTAGGTTTAATGTAATTTAGGATTTGAGGGTTTTTTTTGGGGGGGTGTGGGTATGTTTAAGGTATTGAGCATAACTTTTTCTTGTATCTTGAATAAATGTTCTCACACTTAAATTCTCAGGTTTCTGTAAATGGTTTATTGTTTATGTGAACAGCATAAGTTTTTAGTAAAATGATATTAGTGTACTAAATGTGCAGGTAGAAGTAATCATAGACCTGTAATTAGAAATTAAATTTATTTGTGGTTATCTTTCCAGAACTAAGTAAGTCTTGGCTTTGCTGACAGATTTTGTTTATTCCTACCGTGAACCAGAGCTTCACACTTACTGGGCAAGGGCTCTATCACTTTAGTTATTTTCTTTTTTGAGATAAGGTCTTCTAAGTTTACCCAGGCTGGCCTGGAAGTCATAATCTGCAAGTAGCTGGGATTACAGGCATGCACTAGCTTGCTCTGCTCCAAGAGTGATTTTCAGATTGTTTCTTAGTGAATTCACTTAAAGTTTCTTAGTAAATTCACTCAACTTCACTTGAAACATGTGTTTCTTGATATAGTTCATAGTAAACAATCATAAACTCTGTTAAATAATTTGTAATTTGTTGTGTATTTTAACTTAGCTTGCTGGTTTCACTTATTTGTAAGCTATTAATATTTTTAACAGATCAATGTTTGTTAAACTGGATAAATTTAATTTTAAGTGATTGCTAACAATGGTCAGTAATATAAAGGTTCAAATTACTTGATGTTTAAGCATCACTTGTTGTACAAGAGGCCAGATGATTTTGCCACAGTTATAGCAAAATAAAAGCTTGTATATTGAAGTCTGCATGGTGGTTATCTGTTTTGAACAGGAAGTCTTTATCATTCATTGAGTCTCTGGAACCACTCAAAATAAATAGGTTTATTCCTGAGATTTCTGGATTAGCCAACCCAAGTTATTTGGTACTCTAGTTTTTACCCTAGAAATGGAAGAGGACCCATTAGGACAAGGGACTACTCAAAATCCCCCCAAAGATTAATGTTTGTCATTTCCCTGGCAAGATAAACAGAAAGATGAGTTGACATGTAACACCTAACATGTGGCTTAGCTAGACATTTACCACAGCCTCCAGTGCATTTAGTGTCCAAATCTTTTATTTTTCAATTTTAGTCCATTTTTTTATTGTGAAAATACTGTATAAAGGGGTTACAATTACATGGGCAAGATAATGAGTACATTTCTTACCAAGCATTGTTGCCTCCTCCTTTGTTTCCCCTTCCCATCCCTTCCCATCTCCCACTCCACCCATCCCAACCTGGCCAAAGTTGTAAAGTTCGTTTTTCGACATAACCACTTGTACATCTCATTGTTGCAATGGGTCCACCTGTATCCCTATTTAAACAATTTGGTTTTTTTCCCTTCCCCTCCACAAATTATACCAACATCAAATACAGTGAAAGCAGGGGTTATACTGTGGGAGAGGGACATACAAAGCAACAAAGAAATGGTCTTATAAATATGTTAGAAACCTTGTGGATAACAAAACTGTGATGTCTCTTGTCCAAAGTTACAGCTATAGTAATGGGCAAAGCCAGGTCTTGAAACTTGATGTATCAGGATGACCCGTGATATTTTCACTACACTGATTTACCAGACTTGTAACCTAAGGTGCCCATTTAAAAAGTAAAATACTATGTTATTGAGCTTCTAGAAATTCTGGTTCTGTTTTGGCCTGAGGAAGGCCAGGTAATTTTGTTTTGTTTTGCTTTGTATTTTTTTTTTTTTGCAGTGCTAAAGAGTGAATCCAGCAGCTCACAAGCCATAGAATTGCTCTACCACTGAGTTACAACCCCAGCCCCCAAGTAATATATCTTTTTTTAACTGTATTTTTTTCTTTTCTTTTTTGGTACTGGAGATCGAACCCAGGACGATGAAAATTGCTAGGCAGGCACTTTGCCACTGAGCTACATCCCAGTCCTATCTTTAACAGGAATGTTAAGTAATTCTGATTGTCAAGCAGATATTTGGGAAATACCACTGTTTCATGTAAGAGATAATCCTAACTACTCAGAAGGCTGAGATCTGAGGATCACAGTTCAAAGCCAGCCCAGACAAGAAAGACTCTGAGACTCTTATTTCCAACAAACTACTAAAAAAGCTAAATGTGGAGCTGTGGCTCAGGTGATAGAGCACTCTCCTTGAAAAAAAAATCCTCAAGGACAGAGCCCAGGCCCTGAGTCCAAGCCCAGGATGGGCATGCGTGCGCGCGCGCACGCGCACGCACACACACACACACACACACACACACACACACACAGATAAGGTTTGAAGAGGCAGGAAATAGGAGTTTTTAAGAAGTTGGAATTTACAAGTTGTCTATACTAGTAAAATAAGAATAGTGTAAGATTGGATTATAGAAATTATAAAATTGAATTTCATTCTTTAATCACACAGGTGACTTTGTAGCATCCACTCTTTGGCATTTTTGTTGACATGGAAACTAATGCTTAACAGATGATTATACAAAATTAGTTTGAATGCAAATAAAAGAGAAAGAGGTGGACGTAAAATTATAAAAACTGCCTTAAATACAGAATCTAATTTTCTCAGGTACAGAAACCACACAAATTCTTAAATTATCTTACTCTAAAACTTTAATCCTTAAAGTCAAAGGATTATAACATTTTTAAGCAGAGAGAGCTCTCAGCCACTTATTTTATGGATAAGAAACCACAGCTCAGAGAAGCTTAGGGGCTTGCCCACAGATTGTGGCATGATTTCAAATCCGTGCTGACCAATGCTTTGTAGAATTTTCCTGAATTGTAGCAAGTACCAGAAAAAAAATGACACTTCCAAAATCATGGTAGTTTTTAGAAATTTGGTGGCAAAGCATGTTTAATTTTTATCACGTACTCAGTTTAACTGGTTTTCTGTTTTCTTTGTTTTTTATTGTCCTATGGAGAATGAATATAGTTAGAAGTACTATTTGTCAGAGGTTATATAATTTGAAATATTATATCCAACTGTATTTAGGAAAATGAACCCTAAGCTTCTTAGACTAGTATATTGACAATGTACACTTTTAGAACATGACATATTAAGGAACTCTAGTTTTCTCTGCTTTTATTACAGAATTTTCTTTTATGAATAGAGTCATGAGCAGAGCCATGTACCTGCACATTAGTTCTAACAGTGACATGACATAGTCTCTTGCTAGGTACAGATAGTAGAGCCTTTGTATTTAGACTTGTGCTTAGTTAATTTTTTAACCAACTAAATAGCTCTGGTATCTTGGACAAATTAATAACTCAGCCTTTTTATAATTATTATTTTTCCTTGTGTTAGTAGTCAGAAGAAAATTTACGAGTGATTTATATTCTTGTTCAATTTTCATCATGATCAGAAAGTATATTTGATTTCTGCTTTTAAGAGTTTAGATATAATGAAATCTAGGAAATGGAAACAAGAAGGGTTTTTTCCTTTTCTTGTGTTTTCTTTTAGTCTTGTTTATCTCCTTGAGGAAGGTAAGGGGAGCACAGATATGGAGAGAGAAAGGTGAACAAATGTAGGAGTGGTACTCACTAGACACTATGCTGAAAATAAACTATAGCACTTGTGGGTGGGGACAGGAAGGAAAAACTGGGAAAGTGTGACGGAAGGTGTGACATTGTCAAAACAGAACTCTATTCATGCCGGGCGCCGGTGGCTCATACTTGTAATCCTAGTTACCCAGCAGGCTGAGATCTGAGGATAGTTGTTCAAAGCCAGCCGAGGCAGAAAAGTCCCAGTGAGATTCTTATCTCTCGTTAACCACTCAAAAACTGGAAATGGTGCTTTGACTCAAAGTTTACGGTAAAGCTCTAGACTTGAGCAAAAGAACTCAGCAACAGCATCCAGACCCTAAGTTCAAGCCCAACAACCAAAAAAGAAATGTCCTCATTACCTGACTTACTTTACTATAACCCCTCTGTAACACCACGTTTATAATAACAATAAAAAATAAAAAATATAATTTGGATATACTTCATGGCCTATCACATAATCAGTTTTGTAAAGAGCCTATAGTATTTTTCCATTAAGTTTGGTGTTTACCTATCCTAATATAAATTATGTCAAGTGATTTGCCCTTATTTGTTTATACCTGTGTACTGAAACTTTCACGTCCACTTTGTTTCCATTTATTTCATGTTATAGTCCTAAAGCGTCTGCTTTTGTGTTTGAGATTTGTTTAGTTTGTGGATAAATGTTTGATACTATTACATAAATGTTTACTACTTTTCATGACGTTCATGTTTAAAAAATAAAACATGCTAATTGTATATGATACGAAAAATAGGGTTACACAGAAGTTAAACATCTTCAGTTTTACTCTGAAGTATTATTTTAAAATCTGTATGTGGTTAAGAGTCAGGGGTTTAGATTTTGATTTGGGTTTAAATATATGCTCTACTTAGTAGCTTTAGGCAAAACATTAGACTTTTTCATATAGTCAACAAATATTAATTGAGCACCTATTTTGTGCTAGGCATTTTAGTAGGAACTGGAAATTCACTACTTAATAGTGATCTGCCCATCTTGGCTTACTTTGCAAATTGGTGATAATACATCATAAAGTAGTTACAAGCATCAAAGGTCATTAATAGTACTTAGAATTTGCCTGATAGGTAAGAACTGAGGAAATGGCAGCAATTGTTATTACTGTGTATATCCAGTACTGATTATTTCTTCAGTCCAAATAGAGCAGGCTTTTGATTAAGGTTTTAGCCTCATATTTGATTTGAGACCATTAATGTTAAAAATACTTGCTTTTAGAATAAAAGTTGGAAGTGGCGCTGTGGCTCAAGTGGTAGAACACTAGCCTTGAGCTAAAGAGCTGAGGGACAGCGCCCAGGCCCAGAGTTCAAAACCCATGACCGGATCAAAAAAAAAAATACTTGCTTTAGAAATAAAATAGTGTATATCTGGGGCTGGGAAGATGGCTCAGTGGTAGAGCGCATGCCTTGCATGCCAGAGGCCCTGGGTTCGATTCCTCAGCACCACAAACGCAAAAAGAAAAAAGCCGGTAGTGGCGCTATGGCTCAAGTGGTAGAGCGCTAGCCTTGAGCTGAAGAGCTGAGGGACAGCACCCAGGCCCAGAGTTCAGGCCCCATGACCGGACCCAAAAAAAAAAAAAATAGTGTATATAGTACAAAGTAACCTTCATGCTTTGTGTGTGTATGCCAGTCCTGTGACTTGAACTCAGGGTCTGGGTGCTGTCTCAGAGTCTTTTTTGTTAATGCTCTACCACTTGAGCCACAGCTTCACTTTGGGGTTTTTGGTGAATAATTGGAGATAAGAGTGTTATGGACTTTTCTTCCCAGGCTAGCTTCAGACTACAATCCTCAAATCTCTACCTCCTAGGTAGCTAGGGTTACAAGAATGAGCCACCAGCACCTGGTTAGAGTTTCATACTTTGTTTACCCCTTTGATTTTCTTGTTTTGTTTTGTTTTGTTTTGGCAGTACAGACATTTGAACTCAGTGCCTTGTGCTTTCTAAGTGAGCACTTGAGCTGTTTCCCCAGCCCTTTTAGCTAAGCAGAAATGTTTGTTTCTCTGATAGGCTGTCTCACTTTTGCCTGAGCTGGTTTCAGACCACAGTCCTCCTATATATACCTCTCATAGTGAGGTATATCTCTGGAATCTCCAGCTCATTCAACTTGCTTGTTCCTGGCTGGCATTATACCATACTTGAGCCATGCCTTCAGCTTTTTGTTGGTTAATTGGAAATGGAAGCTTGAGAAATCCTCTCCCCCCAACCCCGTAACCCCCAGCTTCGAATAGCAATCCTCCAGATCTCAGCCTCTTAAGTAGTTAGGATTATAGGTGTGAGACGCCAGTGCCTGTCTCTGTATTACTTTTTATAATTGTAAACAATTGTTTTTCTTTTAATTCTTAGAAAATATAAGCCAAGCCAACTTTAAAGTTTTGATTGTGAAATGTTTCTAATATATACTAGAGTAGTGAGAGTAGTATAATGCATCACCATATTTCAATAACCCAGCCTTAAGGATCATCAATTCATGACTAGTCATTTCATTCTTACTTCATTCTACATACTTTCCATCTCCAGCTCCAGTGGATTATTTCTAAATTAATCCTATATGCGTTATATTTCTTAAAGATAAAAACATTTTATAACACATAACTACCATACTATCATCACTGAATAACACAGTTCTCTAATAGCATCAAATACATAATAAACCACTTATTAATTAGGCACTTTAAACTTTTTTATGGTACTGGGGTTTGAACTCAGGGTCTTATACTTGAACCATGCCCCCTAGCCCTTTTTACTTTTTTAAGTAATTTTTTCACATAAGGTCTCATGATTTTGTCCAAGGCTAGCCTTGAATCATGTTCCTCAGATCTCTGCCTCCCAAGTAGCTAGGATTGCAGGTGTCACCCAATGCACCCCACTAAACTTTACATTTCTTGCATTATTACTTTTGGAATGATGTCTGTCATTTAATATATTCTTTCCTTGTGGATTATTTTCTTCTGCCATAGGGACTGTTTTGTTTGAGGAGGTTGTGAAATATAGAAGAAAGAATGATGGTGCTGGAAAGGTCTGGGTTTAATCTCCCTCTGCCATTCATTAATAAATTTTGCTGAGCCTTCATTTTCCCCAACTGTAAAGGAGGAGTAATTATGCTATGTCATGCTCTTAGGATTGAATGTGATGCCTATACAAAGTACCATTATCTGTCATTTATTATCTTATTTAGTGATTTGGACTGTAATATCTATTCTTGAATACTGTGTGGTTTTCAAAAATTTCAAAATTTGTTAATTATTAAAAATAGTCATTGCTAAATATCCTTATAAGAAAAATTGAGAATTTGGAATCTTTCCTTCTACAATTTTTTCTTTTGAGCCTATATTAATTTAGCCTCAAGTTACAAACTTTAACTTTCTGAAGTGCTTTTTCTTTCACATTGGTTTTGTACTTATATCAGTTTTTCTTCATTATTTACCAGTTTTCTTTTAGTGGGATTAATTCTTTTATTGAATTATTTCTAGATGTTAAGTTGGTGTCAGTATACTTCCCTAGTTCTTTCCTACTTCATTATTCTTGAACTCTTTTTTTATTCTCTTTTGATGGTCTGGGATTGAACAATTTCTTTTTAAAGATACTACCAGGATGGTGACATTTTATAAAACTTTGCAGATCTAAGAATAATTTCCTGTGACTTTTGTACATGAAAATATAGGATGAGGTATAAAATTCTTAGATCTTAACTTTTCCCTTCGACTCTCTGTAGGTCACTACTCCGTTGTCTTCTGGCATTTTATTGTCACAGAGGAGAAATCTGATTTTAGTTCCTTTGAAATAACCTATTTTTTTCTGCTTGTATGCTTGTAGGATTATATCTTTATCCTTGAAATTTAAAAACATTTGCCAGGACATGTCTTGGTGTTGATGATCTCTGTTGAACCTTCTCACTCTGCAGTCTCAGGTATTTTTTTTTTTCAGAACTGGAAAGTTTTCTTATGCTTTTGATTGATTAAACTGCTCTGTTTCTTTTTCTTTAGGAACATTTGTTATTCATAGATTATTTCTATGTCTGTCTTCCATAGTTTTAAATCTTTTCTTTCCTTTTTTCATTTACTCAAGTTTGTCCTCTGTGGCATGGATTCTGTTTTCTGCACTGTTTGTTCTAATACTTGCTATTTGCAATACAGACTTAATTTTGGCTACTGTGTTTTCATTTCTTTATTCTTGCCTCAACATACCTTGTTTCATAAGCAGAACTCTCCTTAGAGGTACACTTCAAGTAACATGAGGTGGGTTCAGAGCAAAAACTTATTTTCTGAGGCCACAACTACAGGACCAGAAAAAAAAAGCTTTGGAAAGGGTCCTCATAAACTTAAAAATAAGATATAACCAGAGGTCATTCATACCCTTTTCTACAAAATAGAACAGTCTTGGGTGCTATCAGGTCTTTAGTAGCTAGAAAGTTATCACAGCAGGCATAAGGGCACTGTAACTAGAAATAAGCTGATTTTTCTAATTACGTTCACTGTTTTTTCTCTTTATAAAAATAATACATAAGAAATGAATATATTTTGAAAAGACAGTACAAAGAAGAAAACCCTATGGCCCAGGTAACTACTAATAAGATTTTATATGTTTTGCCACTTACATGCACCCATGTTGGGAGGGAGGGTGCAAAATTGGGGTCATAATTACCGTTTTATATCCTTTATAGTTTGATATTATTGCAAGCATATTTTTTGCATCATTAATTTTTTTGTTGAGGCCCTAATTTTAACCATTGCATAGTATCCTACATATGAATAGATGTATATGATTTATTTAACCCATCCCCTGTTGGTCATTTAGATTGTTTTCTATTTTTCAGTATAATGAGTATGATGAATATCACTGTACATAAGTCTTTATGCACATCTCTGATATTTCCTTAGGATAAATGAGGAGCTGATTCTTAACCCTGTCACATTGGTAAGGATTATATACATTCCTTATTAAGAATATAAATTGCTTGTTTCTTATTGTTTCAATGTGATTGCATAGAAGATTCTTTGGATATACAAAATACAATGGTATTTTACCCAGAGTTGGAAAGAGGTCTCTGCTACCTCATCCTCAGCACTTTCATGTTGGAACTCCTGTTGGCATATGCTTTAGGCAGAAAAACCACTGCTGATACCAGGGAGTTTGGAAGGCAGATACACTTGTGCAAATTTGAGGATGGTTTACAAAAGTGTGGTCCTTGTTCATTCCTACAACTTGGGTCTCCATAGTAATACACTATGGCACTGAACCCTTTCCTTTTCCTTTTCCCTTCCTATTATTTCAGACATTTTCTGTGAGGTATCCTTTTCTCCCGGTGTTCATATGAACAGTTTATTTCTGGGTAAGAGTATGTCATTAGTTGGTATGTTCTATAAAGGTAAAGGTCCAAGTGTATCAATCATAGATAATTTCTAAGTCATGATGATCTTTCTAGACTCAAAGCCAAGAGACTATGACTGTGCATTCTAATGAGGCATTACAACGAAGTCTCAGTGATAAGGTTACGTAAAATGGAAGTTTAAATCAAGAAAATATTCTTAAACATGTCCATATTTCCCTTAAAATATTTGGAGATTTTTCTCAAGATTCTGAAAACCTCAGTTCCCACTTACTGATTGAATTGTTCTCTAAACCTGGAAGATGATGTTAGTGATAATTTTATACAAAATTGAAAGTTGTTTTGAAAACAATTCCTGCTGAAACTGAGTGAACAGTCTCTTTTATATTTGTTCTGATGACCATATTGTAGATTATTCCAATTTGTGACTTTTTATTCCAATCTGTGACTTTATATTTCAAACTAACAAAGCATGATTAGCATCTTTTAACCTTTTTCAGTATCTCACATATTTGCATATGTGCAGTCTGCCAGGTTCCACAGTGTTTTTTTGGCTGGCATGCATTATGGTGGGATGAGAGAGGATAAATACATTTGCCTTGCCTTTATACTGTTTTTTGTCCATACTCGTTCTTTAGCCACATGGTACAGAAATCTAGCACACATGAATGATCTCTTCTACCATGTGTTGCAGGAAATTTTCTGCAAAAAATTGTGAGACAGGCATCTATCTCTCCTATGCTTTTTTATTGTGTTATATCTTTAGAAGGTATCTGATGAAACATAAACAACATATAGTCAAATTGAGGCAAATGAGAAGTAGCATTTTCTGAAGATTTAGTGTCCCTTGGCAAATCTTTCTAATTACAAAATCCCTGGGAGGTAAGCATTTTTATATACCTCATGAATGGAGAAACTGAGGCTCTGAATTTTAACTAACTTAAATGATGTTCAGGTAAATATACCAGTAAGTGGTAAAATACTGGTTTAGCCCTGATATTGTCCAGGTTTAGAATACATGTTTTTCTATTTGTTTCTAAAAATAAATGAGAGAAATATGTTTTCTTGTTTAATAAGCCCTACTCATTGAATTTGGGGTCTAGAAAGTACAGTATTTAGTTAGACATGATCCATTTAACCTAATTTAAAGAAATTAAAATCTAGGGTCATTTATTTCTTTTTATTAGCTTATATTGTACAAAGGGATTTCATTTTGAAGTTCTATAGATGCATATACTGTACTTCAAACAAATTCACCCATGAGTTATTTTTCTAAAGAAAAAGTTAAAAATTTTAATTGTAGAAGTAACTTTATCCCCCTTCTAATAGATAACATTTGAATCCTTGTTTTTGATGAAAATCAGTTCATTGAAATGAAGGTGCTTTTTGATGGAAAAAACTGTAAATTTCTCTGGTATGTAAAATAATACAGGTTTTCATATTTTTTCTACTTGAAAAATTAAGTTTGAAATTTTAAATCTTTGCTAAACTTAGAAAGGCAACAGATATTTTTCAAAACAATAGAGAATAAAATAGCTTTGAGATCCTGCTCATTTAAATTTTTTCCTTACATTGTTTTGTTTATACATACTGTTAATTAGCTGAGCAGTTCAGGGAATAAAATACATTATAAAAATCTGTGGGTGACTCCTGGCGCTGGTAGCTCACACCTGTAATCCTAGCTACTCAGGAGGCTGAGATCTGAGGATCGCAGTTCAAAGCCAGCCTGGGCAGGAAAGTCCATGATACTTTTATCTCCAATAAATCACTAGAAAACCGGAAGTGGCGCTGTGGCTCAAGCGGAAGAGCGCTCGCCTTGATCTAAAGAGCACAGGGACAGCGCCCAGGCACAGAATTCAAGCCCCACTACCAACAAAAAAAAAAACCTGTGTGTGACATGAAGCTGAAAATAGTAAAGAAATCACAACTTTGGAATCCACTGTAGAAACTGTAACAGTGTATCAGAGCTAGAAAAAAGAGGATTCAAAATGTATAAGGTTCCCTGGACACTGTAGAAACTGTAACAGTGTATCAGAGCTAGAAAAAAGAGGATTCAAAATGTATACGGTTCCCTGGACATTGGTCGTTCACACCTATAATCCTAGTTAACATGATTCAAAGCCAGTCTGGACAGAAAGGTTCACAAAACTTTTATCTCTAATTAGCCAGCAAAAAAAAAAAAAAAAAAAAACTAGACAAAAGATATGGCTGAAGTGATAGAGAGCCTGCAGAGGAAACAAAACTACACGAGCACAAAGCCCTGAATTTATACTCCCATACCAGTAAAAAAAAAAATTATATGGCTTTGTTCATAAGACTGGGAAAAGCAACGGGGTGCAGGGCTTAGTTGTAGTATAAGATGAGGATTGAATCAGTAGAAAACTTCAGTGTGAACAATGTGTTGTAGGCACACCAAAAATAATGTAGATGTGAAAAGAATATAAGCTTAATGTCTTGGTTAAGGACGGGGCGGGAGGTGCGGTAGTATGCTCTTTACTTTGCATTGGTCATGCTAGCGTTGGATTATTAATTGCTTGCAATTCTTTATAGCACTAATTTTTTTTACAGTACTAGAGTTTTAACTGCAGCCATATTTTTCATTACATTTTTATGGGGGGGAGGTCAGTTGTGGGGCTTGAACTCTGGGCCTGGGACCTGTCCCTCAGCTCTTCGGCTTAAGGCGAGCTCTCTACCACTTGAGCCACAGCACCACTTCCGGTTTTCCGGTGGTTAATGGAAGATAAAAGTCTTTTGGACTTCTTTGCTTGGGCTGGCTTTGAACCACAATCCTCAGATCTCAGCCTCCTAAGTAGCTAGGATTACAAGCGTGAGCCACCGGCACCTGGCATCACTCCATATTTTTCAGAAAGAGTTTCACTTCTTGCTAGGGCACTTAGTTACTAGGATGGCAGACACATGCCACTATTTTAGATGAAGTCTCATGAACTTGTCTGCCCAGGCTAGCCTGGAACCATGATCCTCACAATCTTAGTTCCCCATATAGTTTAGGATGACTGACAGATGGAACTATGCCCAGCTCCATATCCTGTTCTTTAGGATGATTCAGTATTCTCAGAAAGGAGGATGATATATGAAGAAATTTGAGCTATCTTGGAAAGGCAGGACCCAGTGATTTACATTCATAGATGTAGATTTACTTCCTATGACTTTGCATATAGCCTCCAGGCAAGTTAGTCTTCATTTATTAACAATTCTCTTAAAGAGAATTTGTAGCTGAAGGAAGTTACTATGGAATGAAGAATTTTTATCTAGCAATGCAGTGTTTTTTCTGACACAATATAGTAGGCTGCCTGATGAGCCTGCAGTTTTTGTCCTGATACTGAGTATAGGTGAAAAAGGGGTAGAAAGAATTAAATATATGATGTGTAAGTTGGAACAGAAGACTTCTGAGATCCCTTACTGATCCTATTTTTTTTAATCTAAGATCAAAAGGACTATGGAGTACCATTTTATCTTCATGAAGCTACTTTGTCTTAATAGTAATTTTTATTAGTATAACTTTTTACAGTTTACACATCTCAGTTTTACATTAAATAATAACCTTTGTGTAGACAGGGCAAATATCCCCACTTTGAGCACATATGGTGGTGATGGGTTAAGAGAAATTCTGAATTGCTTAATTAAGATCATAAAGCTTAGATGTAGCTATGGCCCTATCAATCCAAATTCAGTGTGACTGCTACAGTACCAGTTTGATTTAGAAGTAAATTAGAAGTTATGATGTTTGTTTTGCTTGTATGTATTAAACATTGCAAGGAGCAGATGGTTCTCAAATTCTATTCCATGGCAAATGTTAAGTATAGCTTAAGTTAGACCAAGTTCTAAAAGCCAAATCATAGGCAGTCATTAAGCAGATCTCTGTTATAGTAAGCTATACTTTGAACTACTTAGTGAATGATGGTCCAATTCACTAAGATAGAAAATAGAGGAAAGGTAGCAGGTTGGTTGGCCATGGGTGAAGTGATTGAATTTTGGACATAGTAAAAAGTAATTCATATTTACTAAGTGCTTAGTACCCTAAGTACTTAATGTTTTCTATAATTTTGTCTTAACGATAAACCTCTGAAGATAAGACTTCTAAAACTTTCACTTTCTATATAGAAGGAAACTAAAACTTAATTTAAATAACTTATCCTAGGCATCATAATTAGTAGAGGTAAGAACAAGATTTTGGGGTCCAAAAAGAGATGTACTCTTTACCTGACTTATGTAACTGTAACTCCTCCGTACATCACCTTTATATAACAATAAAAAATTAAAAAACAAATAGGATTTTGAACCTACATGTTAATCTCCAATGTCAGCATTCCTTTTTGGGAGAGGGGGGCTTTCCTGGGGCTTGAACTAAGGACCTAGGTGCTATCCTGAACTTGAGCCACAGCTCCAATTTTAGCTTTTAAGTGGTTAATTGGAGGTAAAAGTCACACAGACTTTTCTCCCCAGGATGGCTTTGAACCACAATCCTCAGATCTCAGCCTCCTGAGCTAGGATTATAGGCATGAGCCATTCTTACCCAGTGAAAGTCAGCATTCTTAAGAGCTATTCTAAGGTTTCTTTGGGATGTGAGACTAAAAACAATCAGTAATAGTTAAATACTGATTGTAGAGTTTAGGGGAAGTATCCCAGAGATAGTTCAGCTATGTTTACCACAGAAGCAGGCAATATTGTAGTCTCTGATAGTGTCTTAAGAAAATAAAGATTTTATACCTGCCGTTTCTTGCATTTGTCACTATTTTTACACTTTGTGGTATTGTATAATAGACCATCCCCAACCTAGGAACATCCTCTACGAATGGGTAAAAATGAAAGGTACCCTTTGTGTAGGTCAGTAGATCTAGGATGAAGACCATCTTTTATTTGCCTTATGCAGTGTGGAGTGGTGGGAGGCTGCCTTTTACTTCCCAGTTTATAGTGCTCCAAAAGTGATCAGCTTAGATCCTTGTGTACTTGTTGAATTAACAAGTAGGTAGGGAGCTATTCCTTTTTTCCAGTGGTGGGGAAGATGAAAGAAGACCCTATGTATTCCTGATTTCTGGGGTGGGTATGAGATAGAATCTTTCAGTGTAGCCCAGTTTGGCCTTGAATGTGCAGTCCTTCTACTTCAGCTTCTCCAGGGCTGCACCACCATATGCAAAGTTACACAATTTGGTTGTCAATATTGTAGGCACATTAGAAAATTCAAGTAAGCACAAACAAAAAAATTGTGTAAAATTTCTACCACTTAGCCACTTATTAACATTTTGGTGTATATATCCTTCCAGAGTTTTTTCCCATACAAATATATACATTGTGACATGTATATATTTGCCTAAAATGGGATCATACAATTCATACTGTTTTGTAAACTGCTTTTTTTCACTTATTACATGTGACTGTCTTTCCATGTCAATAAATTTACATCTTTATCATCATTTTTAATAACCACATAGTATTCCATTATATGGATGTACCATAATATATTTAACTAGTTCTCTATTGTTAGGAATTTAGGTTTCCAATTTGGAGTTCTTTTGGAAAAAAATGGTGAGCATTCTTGTGTATACATCTTTGTACACTTTCCCATTTAAAAAAAAAAAGTAGAATTCATGGGACATTCCAAAATTTTATATATGGTAGTGGTTTTACTTTTTAATACACAATCAAATTGTCTCCCTGAAAGGTTGTGCTGATTTATACTTTTCTCTAGCAGTAAATCCAGGGTACTTTTTATCTATGCCCATGTTAGCACTGATTGTTCTTATTTATTTTGTAAATCATTGCCAATTTGAAAGGCAAGAGGTATCTTTGGGTTAAATGCATTTCTCTGATTGGTACTAAGGCTGAACTCTTTTTTCCTTTATTGCTCATTTCTGTTGAGGTTCATCGTTTTTTCTTACAGGTTTGTAAAACAAGCTCTTTATGTATCAAGGATACCAATTCTTTGTCATATGTTGCTTTATTTTTTGTAATCAGTTTGTCTTTTTATCTTTCTTTGTGTGTCTGGCAGAAGACGTTTTAAACTTTTATGGATACAATTGTCATTTTTCTTTATGATTTCTACCTTCCTTCATGATTATTATTATTCATCTATATTCTAATGCTTACAGTTTTATTTTAGACATTTAAATGTTTAATCCATCTGGAATTTATTTTGATGTAGAGATTAAGTTTTACTTTCCCTGAAATAATTAATCGGATAAACTGATTAATTATTAATAGAGTTGTTTTGCACTACCAAGTGTTGTAAATGTTTGTTGAGACTTAGCTAAGACCATTTGTAATGCATTTAACTATTCAAATAAACTCAAGAGCTCACCTGTAAAGGTAATTATCTATTATTTCCATGAAAAAGTGTTTTGTGGTTTTAAATAATTACATATGACCTTTGGAAGCACAACCTGTTGCAAATTTGCAAGTGCATTCTTAGATGATGGTTCTTCCGCTTCATTTAGAGCCCTTTAAGGGTGAAAATATTCCTGAATGACATTTTGTCTGCCTTCATTCTCTTTTGATGTACACTGTGTTTTGGTAACTTTCTACTTGCTATGCTTTTCACAGAATGGACAGCAAATTATGGATGAACCTATGGGAGAGGAGGAGATTAATCCACAAACTGTAAGTAAAATACAGGATCACAAAGGATAGAGACAAATCAGATACCATAAAATTATTCTTATTTTTAAACTGAGCAGAACAGTCACTTTATAATATCAGAAACTTGTCACCAATTGTCATGGTTCATGCCTGTCATCCATAGCTACTTAGGAGATGGAGATTAGAAAGATTGCAGTTCAAGGCCAGCCTAGGCAAAAAAATAGATTCCCATCTCTTTTAGCCAGGCATGGTGATGCACATCTGTAATTCAAGATATGGAGGAGATACAGGTAGGATTGTCACAGTCCTAGGCCAGCTCTGGGGAAAAGCTTGCCAGCCTATCTGAAAATAATTAAAGTAATTAGAAGCATAGCTCAAGTGGTAGAGTACTTACTTCCCTAGCACTGCAGAACACTAGGTTCAAGTCCCAACACTAGCCAAAAGGGAAACAAAAATAAAGCGTAACAGGCTCAAGTGGTAGAATACCTAGCTAGTAAGCATGAGGCCCTGAATTCAAACCCCACTCTTCCAGAAAAGTAACCAAAATATATTCTAATAACCATTCAAAAAACTGGTAAGATTATTTTGAAAATACACACTGGGAAGCTGAAGCAAAAATACCGTGAGTTTGAGGTCATCCTGGGCTACATAGAGAAAACATACCTTCCTTTCTTCTTCAACTCTGTTTCCCCCCTCCTCTCTCTGTATATATGTATATATATAATTTTATAGAAATATTTAACATAGAAAGTGAATATTAACCATTCCCTCATCTCTTTTATTCACTCCTAAATCCCTAGTATCTAAAACCTATTATATAATAAACACTCATTGATGCATATCTAAAATTTAATGCCATTTTCCATTATTTATTTTTATAAACTAGTAGAATATTTTGTAAACTAGTATAATATAATCTTAGAAGATGTGTTGGCCTATACAGTAATAACATTTAGATCTTAATGGGAATTACCACAAAGATTGTAAAACTAGACCTACCAAAAAGATTGTAAAAATTTCAGCACATGAGAGTATCTGTTCAACCATTCCATGGATATTGCCAAAAATATTTTATTTGTACCATTCTAAATAATTAATACTTAACCTTTTAATTTGCATCCTATTTGAGTATTAATAAGATTAGATACACATTATCAGTATTTTCATTTTTTATTTGTCCTGTTGTTGCTTGTCTCCTTGTTGCTTGTACAATCTCTGAATATATTCTGGTTATTAATTCCATGTCTATTATAGATCTTCCAAAATTTTATCCCTAAACATTGATTTTGTGTCTTGCGTTATATATTTATACAGAAATCATTTAAACACATTTGGCTTCTGGGATTCTTTCTTATTTTCATTTTTTTCTTATTCTTTGAGGGGGAGAAGGTTAGCGTTTTGCTTAGGAGATCCTCTATTATGAAAACCTTGCATGTTTACTTACTATTCCTTGGGGGTTTTATTGTGGTAGTTTGTTTTCTTTTTTTATTTATATATTTGATACACTTGGCATTTTAGTAGAAATCTAACTTCTTTCCAAGTTGATCACCTATTGTCCTAACTTCTATTAAACACATAAAATTCATTCTTTCTCTATTCAATTGAGATAACTTTTATTTTAAGTTGTTTCCTAATTCCTATATAAGGTTCCCAAAGATACCTTAAGAAATTACGACAAAGCATTATGTCGAAAAACGAACTTTACAACTTTGGTGGAGGGAGACTGGGGTGGGGGAGAGGATACAAAGGGACGGGAAGGGGAAACAAAGCAGGAGGCTACAATGCTTGATAAGAAATGTGCTCATTATCTTACCCACGTAATTGTAACCCCTCTGTACAGTATTTTCACAATAAAAATATATTAAAAAATAACAAAAAGAAATTACGACAAAGTAGTAGGCTTAAAAAAATAGAAGCTTATTCTCTCACTGTTTTAAAAGCTAAAGAACCAAAAATAAGGTTTAAACAGTACTATATTCTCTGGCAGCTCTAGCAGAAGGTCCTTCCTTACCTATTTCAGCCTCTCATGGTTGCCAGCAATTCTTAGTAGTCCTTGGCTTATAGAGATATCGCTCCAATCTTTTGTGTGTGTGTGTGAAAATACTGTACAGAGGGGTTACAATTACATGGACAAGATAATGAGTACATTTCTTATCAAGCATTGTAGCCTTCTTTGTTTCCCCTTCCCATCCTCCTCCCCCCCTCCGCCCCCCCCCCATCTTATTGCTCCAATCTTAACCTCAGTCATTACATGGTATTCTTGTTGTCTGGGTCTCCAAATTTCTTTTTTCTTTCTTTTTTTTTTTTTTTTTGGTCTGTCATGGGGCTTGAATTTTGGGCTTGGGCGCTATCCCTCAGCTCTTCAGCTGAGTGAGTGCTCTACCGCTTGAGCCACAACACCATCCGGTTTTCTAGTGGCTTATTGGAGATAAGAGTCTCACGGACTTTCCTGACTGGGCTGGCTTTGAACCGTGATCCTCAGATCTCAGCCTCCTGAGTAGCTAGGATTACAGGTGTGAGCCACCAGCGGCCGGCTTCCAAATTTCTTATAAGGACATCAGTCATTGGATTATAGCCCCAACATCCTACACAGTATAAACTCATCTTAATTACATTTGCAAAGGCTCTTTAAAATATGGTCACATTTGTAGGCAATAGAGCTGCTCTCATTTTCTTTTTCATAATTGTAATTTTATGCATTTAATTCTTTATAGCATTTCTACTTGCTTCCATTAGTTACACAGGTTTTATTGTTAAATTTCCACACTTTTACACTATATTCTCCCTTCACCCTGTATTTTAATTTTCTAGATGAATTTTTCAATCTGTTGTAAAATGGTGTGGATGTGTGTATACATGCACACCGGGTCTTGAACTTAGGTCCTGGGCATTGTCCATGAGCTTTTTTGTTCAAGGCTAGTACTTTTCCATTTGAGCCACAGCTCCACTTCCAGAGTTTTGCTGGTTAATTGGAGGTGAGAATCTCATGGACTTTGCTACCCATGCTAGCTTTGAACCATGATCCCAGATCTCAGCTTCGTGAGTAGCCAGAGTTACAGGTGTTTTTAATTCGGATTTTAATAATTTATAATCTGCTTACAGATTAACATGGGGAAATTATTTTAATATTAAGTCTCCATATCAAAGATTTATTCTTATATTTTTATATATCATTTATCAGAATTTTATGGCTTCTTACATATAGTTAAATATTTCTTAGTTCATGGATATTTATTTTATTTTATTTTTCTGTTGGTCCTGGGGCTTGAACTCTGGCCTGAACACTGTCCCTCAGTTCTTCAGCTCAAGGTTAGTGCTCTAACACTTGAGCCATTGCGCCACTTCCAGTTTTCTGGGTAGTTTATTGGAGATAAGAGTCTCATGGACTTTCCTGCCCAGGCTGGCTTTCAACTGTGATTCTCAGATCTCAGCCTCCTGAGTAGCTACAATTACAGGCGTAAGCCACCAGCACCCAGCTCATGGATATTTCTTAGTTTTTGCTAGATTGAAAATGAGATTTTCAGGCCGGAAATGTGGCTTAGTGGTAGAGTATTTGTCTAGCATGCATGATCCCTGGGTTCAATTCCTCAGTACCACATAAACAGAAAGAGCCAAAAGTGGCTCTGTGGTTCAGGTAGTAGAGTGCTAGTCTTGAGCTAAAGAAGTTCTGGGACAGTGCCCAGGCCCTAAGTTCAAGTCCTAGGACTGGCAAAAAAAAAAAGAAAAAGAAAGAAAATGGGATTTTCCACTATATCTTCCAGCTGATTAGTGTGTCTGTAAGAAAGAGTGTGTGTGTGGTTGCATATTCTGTTTAACTTTTCAACATCTTGGGAAAGTTTATTTTTCATAAATTATGATTAACATTATCAAGTATTATATGTTTAAAACCCTTCAGTATTTTTGTACTTCCAGTCTAAACTGTGTAATGTGACCTACCAAGGCCTTTGCATACTTTTCTCCACATCCTCCTTAGCCCACACACCTGCCCTCAAGTTCACTCACTCAAATGTATCAATTTCTTTTTGCTTCTGTACTTTCACTGGTCATGTTTTCTCTCTTTTCCCTTATCACCTCCTTTCACTTAACTCCTAATCATGCTTCAGGTCTAAATTAGATATCATCTCAACTGATACATCTTCCCAACACAACTTAGCACTTTCACTTAGATGTTCAACTAAGCATTTTTCTTTGTGTTACCATATCATCCTCTGTATACCCTAACAGCAAAACTATGCCAGATCCCATTGCTTATATCCCTGTATTTACTCCCTACTAAAGTATGACCAAGTCTGTCTTATAATACCCAGTTGGTGTTCAGTTTTTGTTAACTAAATGTTAAGTATTAAGGGTCCTAAAGCCTAGGACTTCCTTTGGATTTGATATACATTCCTATCCATTGCCATACCATTTGAGACATTTTTTTCTTCATTGATCTAGAATATATATTTAGATATAAGCAAATGTGAAAACAGTATTAATAATGATTTTCCTGCCACAAGTTTCCTTTTTTGTATAACAATTCCTTTGAAAAGAAAACCTGTTTTTTCTAGTCTGAAGCTAAAGTATTTTTCCTTTTTTGGGGGGGGGGGGTCCAGTCGTGGGGCCTGGGCTCTCTCCCTCAGCTCTTCAGCTCAAGGCTAGTGCTCTACCTCTTGAGCCACAGTGCCACTTCCGGCTTTTTTCTTTTTTGCGTATGTGGTGCTGAGGAATCGAACCCAGGGCCTCAGGCATGCAAGGCAAGCGCTCTACCACTGAGCCACCTTCCCAGTCCTCCATTATATTTTTATATGGCTTGTATTTTCTCTTTTGCATTCATAGCACTTGCATCTGGGACAAAATTGCATTCTATAAACAAGTTAGGATGATCTAGGAATAAGATAACATGAACAATGTGGGTTTGATTATTAAGTCATTTTAGCTTTTCTTTACTGGTATTAAGCCCACAAGATAATCAAAATTTCCATTAGCCATACATATTCTTTTTAATTTTTGCTACTCCTAGGCTTGAACTCAGGGCCTTGGCACTGTCCCTGAGCTTTTTCAACTCATGGCTAAAGCCACAGCTCTGCTTTTGGCTGTTTTTGGTGATTAATTGGAGATAAAAGTCTCATGGACTTTCCCGCCTGGTCTGGCTTTGAACTGCAATGCTCAGATCTCAGCCTCCTGAGTAGCTAGGATTACAGACATGAGACACCAGTGTCCAGCAAATAAGCAAATTTTGGTAAAGAAAGACAGTAGAGGGAATCGAGAAAATGGAGTGAAAAAAAAAACTGAGTCCCTTAATAATCCAATTGTCTACAGACACCTAAACTACCCTCTTACCTATGAACTTCCTTATGTGGGGGGCAAGTAGGTATTTACCTTGTTTGAGTCACTGCATTGCATTCTGAGGTCTTTTTCCTAGAGCAGCTTGTTCGGCATTTAACTACATCTAGTCATAGGTTGACCAAGCATTTAGCATGTATTAGGTTCCAAGTGCTTCATTACCTTGCTACAGACACAAAAGCATATAAGGGAAACCTGTCGTTTAAAAGAGAAAGTATGCCAGGCACTGGTAGATCATGCCAGTAATCCTAGCTACTCAGGAGACTGAAATCTGAGGATCACAGTTCAAAACAGCCCAGGCAGGAAAATCCATGAGATTCCTATTTCCCATTAACCAGCAAAACGCTGGAAATAGAGCTCTGGCTCAAGTGGTAGAGCACTAGCCTTGACCACAAAACTCAGGGACAGCACCCAAGCCCCAAGTTCAGCCTCAAGACTATCACATACTCTCTCTCTCTCTCTCTCTCTCTCTCTCTCTCTCTCTCTCTCTCTCTCTCTCTCTCTCTCTCTCTCTCTCTCTCTCTCTCTCTGTCTCTCTCTCCCCCCCCTCTCCCTCTCTCCCTCTCTGTCTTCCTCTCTCCCTCTCTGTCTTCCTCTCTCCCTCTCCCCCACTCCCCACAGACAGTGGCCTGTTCAAATCCTCCTAAGTTATGTTGGAGATGCTAGAGGTAGTTTCTTCCATCTTTCACTCATGATTATTCCAGCTATCATTAGTTCCGTAATCATAAGGTTACTTGGCCCTGTGGCCCTTCATAATACGCAGGGAATTTGCCTGATGGTTTTGTGTGTCCGTGTGTATGCTGGTAACAGGGCTTGAACCAGGTCTTTGCACCCTTCCTTAGCTTACTTGCTCACAGCTGGTGCTTTACCTCTTTTTTTTTGGGGGGGGGGTCCGGTCGTGGGGCCTGAACTCTGGGCCTGGGTGCTGTCCCTCAGCTCTTCAGCTCAAGGCTAGCACTCTACCACTTGAGCCACAGCGCCACTTCCGGCTTTTTTTTTCTTTTTGCTTATGTGGTGCTGAGGAATCGAACCCAGGGCCTCAGGCATGCAAGGCAAGTGCTCTACCACTGAGCCACCTTCCCAGCCCTGGTGCTTTACCTCTTAAGCCACAATCTCAATCTAGCTTTTTTGTTGGTTAATTGGAGCCATAGTCTCCTGGACTCTTCTGCCTAGGCTGGCTTTGAACTGTGAGCCTCCAGGTCTCAGCCCCCTGATTAGCTAAGGTTATAGGCATGAGTCATCAGCACTTGGCATTACCTACTTGTTTTTATCTCATTTCCTTGAATGTTCCTTTAAGCTGTTTTATAGAGCATCTAACCAGATTCTTCATCCAGAAAATGAGCATTGTTCTTGCTGTTTCCTTTTCTTTTCCCTTTTCCTTTCCTTGGGCTGGGAATTCCAGCCAGGGCCTCACACACGCTAAACATATACTTAACCACTGAGCTACATCCTTAATCTATGTTCTTAGAGTTTTCTAGTGTCCCTCCAGGTTTTAAAAATTCAGTGATTTTATTAAATTCTTATAGATTGTATAGATTAACATTTGAAGTTTCTATGATTAAATTAACAAGTGGAGCATTTTCTCTCAGCTCTTAAGACTGCTGGTCATTTGGCTATTTGTTTAAGTGCCACTAGTATGATGATTATGTTCTGATTATTGGCATACTTTAAAGAGTGTTTTCCTGCTAGGCAGCAGTGGCTCACGCCTGTATGCCCCACTCCTCTGGAACCTGAGATCTGAGGATCAAGGTTCAAAGCCAACCCAGGCAGGAAAGTCTATGAGACTCTTATCTCCAGTTAACCACCAAAAAGCCAGAAATAGGGATGTGGCTCAAATGGTGTACAGCCAGCCTGGACCAAAAAGCTCATGGACCGTAGCCCGGCCCTGACTCAGTTCAAGCCCCAAAATAGGCACCAAAAAGTATTTTCCAAACCCAAAACAAAAATTCCTTAGAACGGGTTGGGAAGGTGGCTCAGTGGTAGAGCACTTGCCTTGCATGCATGAGGCCCTGGGTTCAATTCCTCAGCACCACATAAGCAAAAAGAAAAAAGCCGGAAGTGGCGCTGTGGCTCAAGTGGTAGAGCGCTAGCCTTGAGCTGAAGAGCTGAGGGACAGCGCCCAGGCCCAGAGTTCAGGCCCCATGACCGGAACCAAAAAAAAAAAAAATCCTTAGAAGAACCTCTGAAGGACCTGGGTCAGGTGATAGAGTACCTGCCCAGCAAGCTTAGGGCAGAAAGAGAGAGAGAGAGAGAGAGAGAGAGAGAGAGAGAGAGAGAGAGAGAGAGAGAGAGAGGGGGGGGGGGGGAGGGAGGGAGGGAGGGGGGGGGGGGGAGGGAGGGAGGGAGGGAGGGAGGGAGGGAGGGAAGGAAAGAAAGAAAGAAAGAAAGAAAGAAAGAAAGAAAGAAAGAAAGAAAGAAAGAAAGAGAGAGAGAGAAAGGAAAAGAAAGAGGATAAAACAGAGGTTAGAGGTGAGAGATGGTTATAGTTATTTGACACCTGCTTTTCTAGGTTGTCTTCTCATTTAGACTTTAGCAATAGAGCATGGAATTTTAGCTATGGGCCTCAGTCTATAACTTGGTTGATAAATACCCAAAGGAAATTTAAATATAATTTACTTTCATTTAGGACAGGAAGAATTTCTTTAACAAGTTTTTGTGTGTGATCTTTATGTTCTGTGTATAGTTGTGAAATTCTTCCTTATTGACAGGAAACAGTAGCATGTCTGTATATAACCTTACATTTAACTTGAGACCATTATCTTGAGTATGTATATAAACAAAGGGTAAACTTCCACATGTGCATCAGCAACACTTATTATTTTAATAGTGGTGACTAGTTTCAGTTGCTTTAGTCGTATAGTTAAGAAATATTGGCATTTCTCGGGATTCCAAAATAATAACATTCATTTTACTGGTTGTGAAAGTTGTCTGGACTTCTGGGAACAAAGAAGAGAACATTTCAACAGGATTTGGCTATCAGAAAATCTGTTGTGGTTTCCTGTTCTGGCCTGCCTACCTATCAGCTACACTCGTGCCCCTATTGGCAGATTTAGCCTTTCTTTTACCACAGGAAAACTGTCCAGCCTCTTTTTCTAGCATTTTCAGGACCCGCCTGACAGGAAATTTTCTAATTGCCGGAACAGCTGGTAGGAGAAAACTTGCAGGCGCTTGGCCTTCCTTTTCTAACTTCAGCTTTACCCTCAGAAATTCCTTTATCATCAACATGGTTTCTTAGCCATGTTTAAGTTTTTGTCTTTTCGTGTTCGCTCTATACAGGTAAGCTTGCTTCTTTTAAAGAAGAGAATGTTTTAAATGGAGCTAAGTATAGTTAAGGTAATTTAATAGCTATTCCATTTTATAAATTCTTTTTTAAAAAACTTGAAATTTCAAAAAGTTTTAATAGAACTTTCAAGAATAATTTTAATAAAAGTGAGCTAGTTACATTTTACTGTTCAACTTTATGTATTTTTATGTATTTTATGTATTTTTACCAACTTGTTTTTATATTTAGTTTTATGCTAGAGTAATTTTACATGGCTTGTATTCGTAATTTTGTATAAGACAAACAACTTTAACTTCCAGAATTAAATCAGGAATGAACAGAATTGAAAATGTACTAATATATAGGAGAAGGTTATTTTAAGCAGTCAAAAACTTAAAATCAGATACTTGTTCAAATTCATTTCTGTAAAAACTTGAGTTTAAATACTTCTATTTAAGTAACCTTAAGGAAGTAGTTTTATTTAACTTAGAGTATGCACCATTTTCAGAGACACTATGTCAAATTAGTAGATGGTTGTTTCATCATATTTAAAATTCTGCCAAAATCAGTTTTATATTTTGCTATGAGAATTGTGTTGTGCTGCTGCTTTTAAAGAAAATTCAATTTGATTAAGATTTTGAATTGGGAGAAAACTACTCTTGGCCATCGCAATTGAGACTATTGGTCTAAAGACCAGAAGTGCTGTTTTCTTAGACATGTACATGGCTGGCTTGTAATACTGTCTTAAAGAGTTTAGTTATAAATACAAAGTACTGAGCACATTTATTATTCTACTTGCAAATGAAGTAAATTATAATGTAAAATAAATTAAAATGTAGTTTTTCACCATAGCTTGAATAAGCAGCCTAATTTTGTGACATTACCAAATTTTTATGTCTCTTAATCATGTAAAAACTTAAAGTTAATTTATCTTTCTTCAAATTAAAAACTAGGTATCCATAAGAAAATGATACTTTATTTGCTTTAACTTTTAAGAGGTAAAAACATTTTTTTCATTTGTAAGGTCTCTTTTATGTTACATAAAAATGATTATACATTCATGGTTATAAAACCTTTTCTATCAGTATTACCAAAGAACATTTAAATATTTTACTCCCAAGATTTAACAATGTTTTTTGGCACTTAAAACAATTTAGAAAATACAAATGCCTCAAGACCACACTTCCTGACTCAAGGGAGGAGAGGAAAAAGGAAATTATGTATACAAGGCAGGGCATAATGCCAAAGATTGAATCATTCTTTAAAATCAGTTAGTATCCCCCATGTTAGCATGTTACACTGTTAAGGTTTGTTGTTTTTGTTTTTGTTTTTTTAATATCCAAGCAGACACCATTAATTATAGTTCCTTTATTCTCTTTTACATGTTAGGATCCAAATTATGTTTTCCCTCACAACTTTAAAAGGAAATATTAGGTTAACATTTTTCTCCAATCAACAAGTAAAACTTTAAAGACTATTTAAGAATATATTTAAGGACCTTTAGTGGTGTGGTGCTAGGTGTTCAGTATCCTTAGACTGGGTGGCTCTGAGAAATAGTTGGACTTATGGAAGGATATGACAGATTGTGATATAGATTCACTGCCAGCCTCAAAATTTTGTCTATAATGAGACTTTTGCTTATCAAATAAACAGACTCTATAAAAATAACAGTATGAACTTGTAACTGTTTTAAATGCACAGGGTTTTTTGTGATGATGAGCGGACAAATATTACACCTAAGGTTGTGTCAAACAATATAAAATACCTGAGCTTTGTATAGCAATTAGAATGTAATATGACTTTATGTCTGTACTCCACATTGTTGACAAAATTCTTTTTTTAATAAAATTGTAGCTACTTCATCATGTACTTACAAACAAACTGTCAGACTGTAGTTCTATGTTTTTAAGTGACAGATTTATTTCAGAAACAGAAGAATTAATGGCATGTTTTTGTCACATGTATATATGTCAGTCTCTTCTTGGTAGACTGGCATGTTGGAAATTTGATAGTCCTCTCTGCATCCATACATATTCGATTCCAGGTATGCATTAGAAGAACACATTGTTTATTTCCTACCTTTTGCCCAGGATTACTGAAGCATTAGTATTATGTCCTAGTTGAACCATAGATCATTTCTAAAATATACATGGCTTCATAACCTAGTGGCATTAAGCACAATCTGAACACAGATATCAAGCAAAATATTTTACAAGCCAAAAATACACAAAAGTCAATAGAATTTGTTAATTTGATAACTAAAACTTTCTATCTTAAACAATTTGAGCTTTAGAAGGAACAAAAATTTTAAAAAGAACAAAACCATGCAAGGTTTTAGAAATTAACCAGTGTCCAATTTGCCACAAATGTTGATTTTTTTTCCTCTCACCCCAAGGAAAATTTTCTGTACTCTGAAGCCCAGTTTAAAAGAACATTTTAAATGCTAATTTGAATCCTCAAAGAGATTTGAGGATTTGTAATTATTGTGTTCATTTTGAAGGGAGAGGGTGAAGGTTGGAGGAAGACTGTCTTAAAAAATTCACTAATGGGCTGGGAAGGTGGCTCAGTGGTAGAGTGCTTGCCTTGCATGCATGAGGCCCTGGGTTTGATTCCTCAGCACCACATAAGCAGAAAAGGCCAGAAGTGGTGCTGTGGCTCAAGTGGTCATACGATAGTCTTGGGCTGAAGAGCTGAGGGACAGTGCCCAGGCCCAGAGTTCAAGCCCCATGACCGGCTTAAAAAAAAAAAATTCACTAATTGCTAGACACCGGTGGCTAATGCCTATAACTCTAGCTACTCAGGAAGCTGAAATCTGAGGATTTTGGTTCAAAGCCAGACCGGCAGGAAAGTCTGTGAAACTCTTACCTCCAATTAACTACCAAAAAGCCGAAAATGGAACTCTGGCTCAAAGTGATAGAGTGCTAGCCTTGTGCACAAAAGCTCAGGGACAGTGAGGGATAGCCCTGAGGGACAGCCCTAAGGGACAGCCCAGCCCCTGAGTTCAAGCTCCAGGACTGGAACAACAACAAAAAAAAAAAACTAAGAAAGAGATGACCTGAAAGTTTAAAATAAGATTTTCCAGAATAATAAAAAGAGAGAGAGAGAGAGAGAGAGAGAGAGAAAGGACACCTGTAATTCTAGCTACCAGGAGGCTGAGATCTGAGTATCACAGTTCAAAGCCAGCCCAAGCAGGAAAGTCCATGAGACTCTTATCTCCAGTAAACTACCAAAAAGTTAAGAATAGAGCTGTTGGCTCAAGTGGTAGAGCGCTAGCCTTGAACAAAAGAAGCTCAGGGACAGTGCCCAGGCCCTTAGTACAAGCCCTAGGACATGTGCCTGGGCACATGCACACGTGCGCACACGCACACACACGCACACACACACACACACACACACACACACACACACACACACACACACACACACACACACACACACACACACAGAGGAGGCACAAAATAGAAGAAAAGCAATAAGTGACAGAGAATTCAATTCCAGACACAATATCCAACTAATAGAGGAACCACAAAAAAAGAGAAGCCCTTAAAAGTAGATGGAAGGAAACTATCAGAAATGTTAGAATTCCCATATAGAGATTAAATAATTCAGGTCCATTGGATGATAAAAATTCACAAAGCATCTAGTATTCTGAGACTAAGAATCACTTTACTTATTTCTTCAATGTGGAGTTTCAGAGAAACCAGGACAAGAAACAGGTTACCATCCTTTATCTCCAATTTGGTGTGAGGAGGGATATTAGATTTTTAACTTAAGACTGTGCTAGATAGATGTTCTACCACTTGCCATCTGTCATCATTCAGCTCATGGGCAACATTGGATGCTAGAAGGCAATGGAAGCATGGCATCAAAGTTCTGATGCAAGATTCTTTTCTAATATTTGATAGCAAGCCATACTATTACAAATATGAGGCAAAACATTACAGATATGCAAAGTTCAGTTTTCGTCTTTCTTAGCAAATTATAACCTAAAAAGGAGACAGAATTGAAAAGGGTAGATTTGTCCAGAAAGTCTACCCCAGGATGAGTGGTTTTGCAGCAAGCCACTAATCTTAATAGGAGGGTAGGAGACGTCTCCAAGGTAAGAAAGAGGCTCTCATAGAAATAGGAATTATGGGTTAAGGGCTAAGAATAGATTAGTGGTCAAATTAATTTCTCACTCCCCCCTCAAGAATGGTAGAGGACTGTTAGAAACCATAAAAATAGGAAACTACATAGTCCAAATAGTAATGAAAGTTTATTGTGAATTTAAGCATTTGATGGAATGGTGTGTGTGTGCGCGCACTCAAGTGTACACTCATGCATGTACATGCATGCACATGCTCCCGTACTGAGGCTTGAACTCCAGGATTGGGCACTGTCCCTTAGCTTTTCTGCTCAAGGCTGATGCTCTACCAGTTGAGCCACAGCTATATTTTTCACTTTTTGATGGTTAGAGATAAGTCTGATGAATATTCCTACCTACACTAGCTTCAAACCACAATCCTCATATCTCAACTTCCTGAGTGGCTAGAATTACAGGTATCAGCCATTGGCACCTGGCATGTTATTATTTTTTAAGTTTCCTAGAGTTGTCCTGGGAATCATTGCTGTGGCCCCATATAAATAGACATTTAATATATTACCTTCAGATGAACAATACATCATCATGGTAATGTGAATGCTGTTGTATAGGCATTCAACTTTTGGGTCAAGCTGTGGAGAAAACATGAAGGTTTGTTTCAGATTGCTGAATTTTAATTTAGTTTTTTTTCTTTTTTTCCTATTTTCTTTTATTGAGACAGCATCTCACTCTGCAGGTCAAGGTGAACTCTAACTCTAGATGTACCTGCTTTTACTTCCCAAGTGTGTTGGGACCACAGGCACATGCCATCTCAACTGGCTCAGAGTATTCATTTCATTAATCACTTTAATTTTTAATAAAAAAATGTACAAATCTAGTCCAGCACTGGTAGCTCACACCTGTAATCCTAGCTACTCGTGAGGCTGAGATCTGAGATTGCAGTTCAAAGCCAGCCCAGGCAGAAAAGTCCGTGAGACTCTTATCTCCAATGAACCTCCAGAAAACTAGAAGTGGTGCTGTGGCTCAAGGGTAGAGCACTGGCATTGAGCTGAAAAGCTCAGGAACAGTGGCTAGACCCAGAGTTCAAGCCCCACGACCAGCAAAAAAAAAAAAAAAAAAAAGTACAAATCTAGCTAGTTGTGGGTAGAGAAAAATGCTCTAGCACTTTGCCACATCCCCATCCCTTTTTGCTTCAATTATTTTTCAAATAGGGTCTTGAGCATTCTGCCTGTGCCAGCCTAGAACTCTGGCTTCCCATGTAGCTGGGATTAGAAGTGTGCACCATCATATTTGGCTTTTTCTTTTCCTTATTTCTTTCCTTTTTTCCCTCCTTTCTGTCCTTCCTTTTTCTTTCTTTTCTTCTTTCTCTCCTTCCTTCTGTCTTTCCTTTCTTTTCCTTTCTCTTCATTTCTTTTTTTTCCTTTCTTTTTTTTTTATTGTGAAAATACTGTACAGAGGGGTTACAATTACATGGGCAAGATAATGAGTACATTTCTTTTTTTTGCGGGGGGGGGGGTCCGGTCGTGGGGCCTGAACTCTGGGCCTGGGCGCTGTCCCTCAGCTCTTCAGCTCAAGGCTAGCACTCTACCACTTGAGCCACAGCACCACTTCCGGCTTTTTTCATTTTGCTTATGTGGTGCTGAGGAATCGAACCCAGGGCCTCATGAATGCAAGGCAAGCGCTCTACCACTGAGCCACCTTCCCAGCCCCAATGAGTACATTTCTTATCAAGCATTGTAGCCTCTTTGTGCTCAGGGCCTTGGGCTTGCTAGGCTCTACCACTTGAGCCAAGCCTTCTGCTCTGGCTTATACTTTGAAATAGGATCTTGCTAACTTTTTGTCTGGGCAAGCGTCTACCACTGTCTCCTATCTCATCCTCTTATATGAGTTAGGATTACAGGCATGAACTACCATTCCCAAAGTTCAGATACTTTCTTAAACAGCTATATTTCAGAAAGAACCTAGCTTCTTCATCATGGAATATTTTTCAGTTCCTGCCCTCAGTAAACAGGGTTTTTTTGTATATAGTACTTTTCCCATTTCAGAGGACAATATTACTCAAATTCTCTTACTTTCAGATTTCTACTCATCTTCTGTTACTCTCTCATCTATTCCGATTATCTCTGATAGGGAGAATGAAAACTTGAAAATACTCAGTGCTAATATCATGTAGAAATTAATATGACTTACCTGGTGGGATGTTATACATCTGTTTCTAATATTTAACTTGAAAGTATATTTGCTTGGCATGTCTTCTGCTCAGTAGGTCAGCAAGGAGTAGTTTCGTAGATTAATGTAAGGGTTTCTAATATGTTATAGTAAATTAAGATTGTTTGATTTCTAGTGGGAGACTTTAGCTCTCAATAACTTTGTTTTCTCTCCCTATATTTACTTCAACAGGAAGAAGGCAGCATCAAAGAAATTGCAATCACACATCATGTAAAGGAAGGACATGAAAAAGCAGATCCTTCCCAGTTTGAACTTTTGAAAGTATTAGGGCAGGGATCATTTGGAAAGGTAAGTCCTGAGTGTTTTCTTTTTTAAAAGCTCATAGAAGTTTTATAGAAGTAGAAACTAGAATAATAGTTACTAAAGAATAAGAATGGCTGGGCGCAGGTGGCTCACACCTGTAATCTCAGGAGGCTGAGATCTGAAGATCGCGGTTCAAAGTCATCCTGGGCAGGAAAGTCACTGAGAATCTTATCTACAGTTAACCACCAGAAAACTGGAAGTGACGCTGTGGCTCAAATGGTAGAGTGCTAACTTGAGCTGAAGAGCTGAGGGACAGCACCAGGGCCCAGAGTTCAGGCCCCACAACTGACAAAAAAAAAAAAGAGAGAATGGCCAGGCCTAGTGAAGTTTGATAAGGGGGCACCAAAATGGAGTTACACAGAAATAATCTAATGTAGCTCAGAATAGTAGTGTAATTATAGCTCACAATAATTTACGATGTATCTAATTAAGAGAAGAGAGAAATTTGAAGCTTCCCAGCATAAAAAAATTACAAATATTGGACTGGGAAGGTGGATCAGTGGTAGAGCGCTTGCCTTGCATGCCTGAGGCCCTGCGTTCGATTCCTCAGCACCACATAAGCAAAAAGAAAAAAAAATTACAAATATTTTTAGAGACAAGGTCTCATTATGTGACCCAGGCTGGCCTCAAACCCACAGATTTTCTGCCTTAGCCATCAAAGTACCAGGATTATAGGCATATGACATCAGACTTAGCTAGAAATATTTAAGCAGAAGGGAATGCTAATGGAAATGCTAATGCTAACTTGATTTGGTAATTATACTATACATTGTGTACATGTATCAAATTGTCACACTACCTCATAAGTATGTAGAATTATGTGTCAGTTAAAATACATATGCATAGTAATGTACTGTAAAGGAAGAGGCACAAAGTAAGGTTTAGATTAAAAGATATAAGGAACCAATTGAAAACTTAAAAGATCTTGGGATAAAATAGTTGATTTTTGGAATTTATGTATGTGTGTATATTTATAATTCCTCCCATGTGAAAGTTGAAATGTCACCAAATCTACCTACCAGCAGTTTGCTATGTTTTTACAGCTTTTACTATCAGTAAGTGTGGAAAAATGAATAAAGTCGTTCAAAAGTACATTGGAAACTTTAAGAAATTGGAGGTATTTACTTAATATTCATGGTATGTTTACAACCGCATGACCTCTTTAATCATGCTTTTTAAATGATTAAAATTCACTTAATTGGGGTTGGGAAGGTGGCTCAGTGGTAGAGTGCTTGCCTTACATGCATGAAGCCCTGGGTTCGATTCCTCAGTACTACATAAGCAGAAAAGGCTGGAAGTGGTGCTGTGGTTCAAGTGGTAGAGCGCTAGCCTTGAGCTGAAGAGCTGAGAGGCAGCACCCAGGCCCAGAGTTCAGGTTCCATGACCAACAAAAAAAAATTCACATAATTGTCTATAAACTGGGCTCTTTTTCTGGTGTAGGTTAGACAGTACTGCATTTAAAAAATGAGTGCAAAGCCAGGCACTGATGGCTCATACCTATAATCCTTGCTGCTCAGGAGGTTTGAAGGTTTGAAGCCAATCCAGGCAGACAAATCTGAGGGACTATTTCAGTTACCCAGAAAAAGTCGAAACTGGAGGCAGGGCACAAGTAGTAGAGCTTTAGCCATGAGCAGAAAAATCTGAGCAAGAGCTTGAGGCAAGCACCAGTATGGAAAAAAGGAACACAAAGTTTTTATTTTGAGCAGCGAGGGGTGATTTTTGGTTTTTGAGACAGGGTTTTACTATATATAGCACTCACTGGCCTATCAAAAATGTTTCCCAAACTGGGCACTGGTGGCTTACACTTGTAATCCTAGCTACTCAGGAGGCTGACACCTGAGGATCATGGTTCCAGTCCAGTGCAGTCCAGACAGGAAAGGCCATGAGACTTTTTTTTTAAAAAATTGTTGTATGGGCTGGGAAGGTGGCTCAGTGGTAGAGCGCTTGCCTTGCATGCCTGAGGCCCTGGGTTCGATTCCTCAGCACCACATAAGCAAAAAAGAAAAAAAGCCGGAAGTGGCGCTGTGGCTCAAGTGGTAGAGTGCTAGCTTTGAGCTGAAGAGCTGTGGGACAGCGCCCAGGCCCAGAGTTCAAACCCCACAACCGGACCCCCCAAAAAAATTGTTGTACATATGATGTACAGAGGGTTTACAGTTACATAAGTAAGATAATGAGTACATTTCTTAGAACAATGTTAACCCCCTCCATTTTGTCCCACTTTTCCCCCCACCCACAGCTTCCTCACTCTCATTTGAGGCTCTTACTTCCAACAAACTACTTGGAAAAAATCTAGAAGTATATCTGTGCCTTAAGTGATAGAGTGCTAGCTAGCCTTAAGCAAATGAAGCTTAGGGACAATGCCCAGGCCCTGAGTTCAAGCCCCAGGACTAGCACACAAAAGAAGTGTTTCCCAAAACTACCAAGCATCTTATCACTTTTCTTCAAACAGTCCTTATCCCCCTTCTGAATACCATTGGAGCACTTTTTGCTCTATTTTGGGAAGTATAGCATTATAATTCTAGACCTGTTTTCAGCAAGAGGAAAATTCAGAAAGTGTATTCTACTTTGACAGTGCAGTAATTCCTAATACTCTATAAGGAAACATTTAGAGATGTCATGTTTTACAAGCTTCAAAACAGCACTAGCTCAACTCTATTGTGTATTTTAGTGAGACTATTTAGCAATTCTTGAGTAACATAGGTAATTTGTTATAGTTGTTAACATCTTTCAAACCCAAAGCATGCTTTTAGTCCAAATATAGACTTAGTAGCCAGCAGAACATAATGGTTTTAAGTTTATCCTCTAAGCCAGATTTGAATTCCATTTTTTCTTCTATTTACTGTGTGTTCTTCAGCAAGATATTTAACCTCTTGGAGCCCCATTTTCCTCCTCTAGCCAGTGATTAAATTAATACTAAAATTTCTTTGTGTTTGATTCTAAGCTGCCATCTCCATATGCCTACTAATTGATTATGTTCTATCTTAATTATAATTCACATATTCCTGCCATAACAGGTCTTCTTTTAAGCTCTGAATTCTTTTTTCCATTTGTATATAATAAAGGTACTTAGCTCATTAGTCTAAGACCAAACTCTCGTGATCTTCCCTTATCCTCAAACCTGTTGTTTCATTTTTTTTCCTGTTACTATGAATGGCATCCAGTTAAGCCAGAAACTTGGAAGGCATTCTTCATATCTTTTTTAAGTCTCTATATACGCACGCACACACACACACACACACACACACACACACACACACACACACACACACACACACACACACACACACACACACACACACACACACACACACACACACACACACACACACACACACACACACACACACACACACACACACACACACACACACACACACACACACACACACACACACACCCAGCCAATTTGACCTATCTCTATTGATTTAATAAAGATTTCTTAAATAATGCTCTCCAGAATATGCTACCACTGTCTTTCCCTAGATTGAAGGAATCTCCTAACTGGGTTTTCCCAAAATTAAGTTATTCTTACCTCAGTGTATTATGTACATGATAGTCTTAGATTTTAACCCCTTAAGCTTTTAGTGACCTCCATTTGCTTTTATGATAAGGACAAGTTCTTTTAATATCTAAGGAGCCCCTCAGCCTGACCCCTGGTTACCTCTAAAGCATGAATCTTATGTAGTTTTTACTGTTTTCTGAACCCACTGGCCTTTTTTACTCAGGCATGCCAATAGAAAGCCTTTCCTCTTCCTTATTCTCTGCCAGAAATACCCTGTCCCACACAACCCCTTCCTCAGCTGGTTAGCTCTTTTTGTACCTGTGATCTCAAAGAAGTTTCTCTTCTGTCTTGCCTGGGTCATAATCCCCTATTACATACACCCTTTCAACATCACATACTTCAGCTTTATAACCCTTAACATAATTGCAGTTTTCCCCTCGTAAAATTCTTTATTAGCTGTGTTCCTCCACTAGACTCTATGTTCCATGAGTGCAGGAGCCATGCCTGCCTCAGCATTAACCAGTAGCACAGTGCCTAGCATACAATTCTGAAAAGAATTAATGAGTGAGTAATAGCCCTGACCTCATAGGGTAGTGTTGAGAAATAATGTAAGGCCAAACACATAATATCTGGCATTAAATTATGTTATCATGCAACTCAATAAACATAAATAGATGAGTTTATTTTTATGTGTTAGATTTAAGAGAGCACAATATTTAAGTTCCTAGGAATTAGCATGCTTCTCCTTTTATTTTGTAAGTAACTTAAATACCTTACTATAAATAACAAACATTAAAAATAGGGTGTCTCCCTTCTTACTCATCCTTAAAGGCCAATGTAAGCCAAGAAAATAGGGATGACCTGTCAGAGCTTAGAATAGCTTCGTGGAGGAGTTAGAAAGGTCAGAAATGCTCTGGAAAGGAAGGTCAGGTGGCAGCTGGGATTCCTGCTGTTCAAGAGTACTGTGAGCTAAAACCCAGTACTGGGTGGCTGGTCCAGATCTTATTCCCAAACCTCCACTGTGACACCAAGCAAATTGTTTAACTTCTCTAAGCCCTAATTTGGATAGCTATAAAAATTGGCATTGTTTAGTATGCCTGCCTCCCAAAGTTGTCATGGTGATGTATTACAATTGCCTGTTAAAGTATTCTGCAAGTTAAGAAGTACTGAAAAGTGTTAAAAAGGTGTTTTCAAGGAACTGCTGAAGAAAGTTTGGCATCCACAAGAATTTTTCTTTTGGGAAAAGACCTGATAGGAGAATCTTAATAAAAAAAGGATTCAGATAAATCCTAATTATCGCCACTGAATTCTAGTTTATTTCTGCTCAAAAGTATTCATAATTCGTGATTGCCTTTAACTGAACAGCAATCTACATTAGAAGCACATGAATTAAGAATACTTTTCTCTTCCTAGATTGTTTCCCATAATTTTCTGAAAGGAGCTAAAAGATGGGTCTTGTTGAAGGCAGGGAAGATATGATTATAGTAAAGCAACATATTCTGCCTTAGGGTTTCTGTGTGAGTTGTCTTGCTTTTTACTTGATTCTATTTCCTTGGCACCATTTCTTAAAACAAGAACACTCTTATCTTGCCCTAGAATCAGTTCAGTGAATCATTTTGTTAATTTGGGCTGCCAGTCCTGGTATGCTAAGTCAGATAATTGAGAACTTACTCTAAAATTAATTCTTGAATATAATTGCTTCTCTTCCCACCTGTGGCAGATCAAAAACAGGGTAGGGAAAATGAGTAGAAACCCATGTCCATTTAGAAGGTCTATTTAAAGACTTGGTAAAAAAAAAAAATACCATGAATGTTACAGTAAAAATGAATAGTATTGTATTAGCCTTGATATAGCATGACCATGAGTTATTTTGAGTAGAGTTTATTTTGCACAAGTTCCACATTTTGTTTCAAAGCAGTCCAAAAAATTTGAAAAATAAAAATATATTTAGAAATTTGAATTCAAGTTTATGTGATAATTTTGTTGATTGTAAAAAGGGAGGGCTGGGAATGTGGCTTAGTGGTAGGGTGCCTGCCTAGCGTGCACAAAGCCCTGGGTTCGATTCCTCAGTACCACATAAACAGAAAAAGCCAGAACTGGCACCTTGACTCAAGTGGTAGAGCAATAGCCTTGAGCAAAAGAAGCTCAGGGACAGTGCCAAGCCCTGAGTTCAAGCCCCATGACTGGCAAAAAAAAAAAAAAAAAGTCAGGGAATTGTAGTCACATTAGACATTTATGACTAGGGTTCTGTAGTATAAATGTTTCAAAAGGTTCCCAAAAGTGAGATTAGTTTGTAGTTTTCATATATAGGTAAGAACAACAGGGCTGGGAAGGTGGCTCAGTGGTAGAGCGCTTGCCTTGCATGCATGAGTCCCTGGGTTCGATTCCTCAGCACCACATAAGCAAAAAAAAAAAAAAAAATGGTAGAGCGCTAGCCTTGAGCTGAAGAGCTGAGGGACAGCGCCCAGGCCCAGAGTTCAGGCCCCACGACCGGACACCCCCCCCCCAAAAAGAAAATAAAGAAGGAAAGAACAACAGTGAATTTATCAACAGAAAATTGTCAAGAGGAAGCCTGTATAATAATTTTGAGGCTGGGCACCAATTGCTCCCATCCATATTCCTAACTATTCAGGAGTCTGAGATCTGGAGTTTCATAATTCAAATCCAGTCTGGGCAGAGATGTCCATAAGATTCCCATCTCCAAATTAACCAACAAAAATCTAGGCTAGAGGCATAGTTTGAGTGATAGAGTACTAGCTATGAACAAGAAAACCTAGCAAGTTTCAAGACCCAGTTCAAGCCCTGGTACTGGTCAAAAGAAATACAGAATTTTTTTTCTTTTTTTAAATCTTTATTGAAAATGTGATGAGCAGAGGAGTTACAGTTACATAGTAAGGTAATGATTACATTTGTTCTTAAACAGTAACCCCATCCTTCATTTTTCCCCCCACTTACTCCCCCCCAAGTTGTAAGGCTCATTTTGATAGGAAGCTGAGATTGATTAGTGGTAGAATACTTGCCCACCATATGTGAGGCCCTCTGTTCCATCCCCAAAAAAGTCAGTGGACTCAAAACAATTTTTTTTTGCTAAATCCGGGCCATTACTACTTGTGTTACACTTTAAACATGTAGGATTTTTCTCTGTCTTATTGTATCACATGCTCTTTGGGAAATGGCAAATAACAAAATGAGAAAAAAATTTACTTACATTGACATCCCAAGTTATAACTACTGTATATAACTATTTCTAAGGGATACATTGAATATCTGTAATGTATCAGAATATATATACAGAATTTATGTACATAGATACAGAATATAATCTTAATATATATCAGAATAGATATACATTGTAATAGATACAATATGGAAATAAGTTTTATTATGAAGGAGTCTTATTTTAACAAAGGAAGATCATTTGTGATACTTGATAATACTTTTTCTCTTATTTAAATACAGGTTTTCTTAGTTAAAAAAATCTCAGGCTCTGATGCTAGACAGCTTTATGCCATGAAGGTATTGAAGAAGGCTACACTGAAAGGTAAGTGCTTCTGCTGTTTGGAATGTTCATGTACTCAAAACAAACTGAAAGGTCTCCATGTAGAGCTCATGTGACTGGGAGTCACTTACTTATATTCTGAATTGATATTCCTGTTACTGCCTTTTTTAGTGACTTTTTTTGTCCTGTGTTAGTCATATAATTAAGAACAGGAATTTCTGGACTGAGGGCATGGCTCAAGTGATAGAGTACTTGCCTACTAAGCAAGAGGCCCTGAAGTCAATCTTTAGTACTGTTAACAAAAGAGAGAGGAGAAAAAAAATAGAGAGGGAGAGAGAAAGAAGAGAAATTGCCACATTATAAAAGAAAGTTTATCTTGGGCTTAAGACAAGTAGAATTTGAGATTAAATTTTGTTTGATTAATTTCAAGCCAAGTAAACCTTGGTTTGAAAGTAAAATTGATTTCAAATTAATAGTTATTTAATATACTGGAAAACTTATTAATTTACTAGATGCAAAATAGCTTTAATTCTAAAAGATTCTTATAATCTTGGCTTTTAGTCTCCAAGTAAGTTTTTGTGATGAGCCTGGGATTTTGAAAATTCTAATACAAATTTATGCTTTTAATATGTAAAAAGTCATTTAGAAGATACTAGACATAGTGCTACAGATGTGGCTCAAGTGGAAGAGCTTCTGCGTAGCAAGCATAGTGCCACCAAATACCACCCCAAAAAGATATAATACTTAATGCTGGGTGCCAGTGGCTCACTCCTGTAACCTAGTTACTCAGGAGGCTGAGATCTGAGGATCGAGGCCAGGGCAGATACTATATCTTTAATCAACCATAAATCTGGGCTGCCTGGAAGTATAGCTCAAGTGATAGAGTACCAGCCATAGGTGAAAAGCCATGCAAGGATGTTAAAGTCCTAGTGAATTTCTGGTACCAGCACACAAACACACATGCACCCTCACTTACTTTTAATTACTAATACTACTTATTTTACCACATAATCTATATATGTTTGATGTATTGATTCCTAATGTCAATTCTTTCTCTTCAATTTGTAGTAACTTATAATGCTTTAAATGTTTAGGGAAAACTTGTAATAACAGCTGTTATTCCCAGTTACCTTTAAATATATTACTTTATGTCTTATATTAAATGATATGTGTATATTTGTTACAAATATCAAGTAGTTGCTGTGCTCTATGACAAAACAGTTTGTAGAAGAATTGGAAATGAACTAGTGATTTCACAAGTTGTGTCCCTGAGCATCCTAGAAACTGTCTTCCCTTCAACTTTACACCATAAGAAACTCCAACCAATCTGACTTTTACAACTTAGCACATATAGGAAACTTGTAAAAGAGTTGTTGAATAAATTACAACTAATTGACAATACAAAAAAATAACATTTTTACAATGAAAAATAATTTAAATAGGAAACAGGAAAGTACTTCCTTCAAATAGTATATTAATTTAAAATCTTGGTTAAAGGTCTTCAGCTGGCTAAATCTGGAACATTTTGAACATTTCACCAAATTAACAATAATAAAGTATAACCCATTGAACTGAATAGCAATCTGTGAGTTAATCCATAAGTGAATTAGTGAGGAAGATGGGAAAGCTATTCCTTCCAATAGAATTCCAACTAACAAATGTAAAAAGAATGACAGTTAGGAGTTGGTAATAAATACCATTACAACTTCTGTGTAAAATACTTCAGAATAATTTAAATAGAAGATAAAATAATCTTTGAGAAAATGTTTGGTTTTGCTGAAAAAAAATCAAAGAAATGCATGTTAAAATAGTGGGATATTACTTCATTTGGTGGGAATATAAATTAGAAAGCAGTTTGTAATATGTATAAAGAGCTATTAGCTGGGCACCAGTGGATCATGCCTGTAATCCTAGCTACTCAGGAGGCTGAGTCTTAGGATCGCAGTTCAAAGTCAGCCCAGGCAGGAAAGACCGTGAGACACTTATCTCCAATAAACCACCAGAAAACCAGAAGTGGCACTGTGGCTCAAGTAGTAGAGTGCTCTCCTTGAGCTGAAGAGCTGAGGGACAGCGCCTCGGTCCAGAATTCAATCCCCATGACTGACAAAAAAAGAGCTATTATTAATAATATTGATAAATTAATCTGAAAGCATAACCTCAGAAAATAATTCATGTGATTAAAAATTATCACTGCAACATTAGTTACAATGGTAAGAATTTTTTTTAAACTTACACCACTCAAAAATAAAAGAATTATAGAAAATGGTTATTTGTGTTTCAAATTATTACCATATAGACTTTGTTCATTGCTGGAAGAGAAATTGCCCTCAGGATAAAACTGCTGTTCCATCTTACAAACTTTTGTTTCAACACCAATTTGCTTCCTTCCTTTTTATTACTCATGTCTTCATGACCTTACTTGTGCTGATACTCCATACCTGATGTTCAGTCCCTCTTTTTCTTATCCTAAAGTCCACTAGAAAATTCTTAAAGCTTGTACTCTAACCCTGACTTTCCTCTAGCCTTTCTATGCAAGTAAAGCTTATCTTGCTCTTTCTGAGTTTGTACACTGTTCATTGTTTTATTCCTTAATCATATTCACAGTGCTACTTTGGATATGATAGTAATAACTACCACTTACTTGAATATTTCTTATATACCAGGCTCTAGGTAGAAATGTTATCAAGTGACCACAAACTTTTCAATGGTCCAGTAGTATTAGCCTCATTTTATAGCTGAGAGGTGACTTCAAACTACAAAAATCTTTTCTCTTTCATTTGTACCATGGTGTTCCATCTCTCTCTTCTCATTTTCCCTCCCTCAGAATAGACCTTTGGGTCTGTCTCTCCTTCATCATATCTGCTACATTTTATAGCAGTGATAGAGTTAGTAGAAGAATTAAAACCTGATCCAGTTTTTAATGTTATAATATTTTATAGGATGCCTTGGTTTTTTTTTTTTTTTTTTTTTTTTTTGGTCGGTCGTGGGGCTTGAACTCTGGGCCTGGGCGCTGTCCCTCAGCTCTTCAGCTCAAGGCGAGCGCTCTACCACTTGAGCTACAGTGCCACTTCCGGTTTTCTGGTGGTTTATTGGAGATAGGAGTCTCACGGTCTTTCCTGCCCAGGCTGGCTTTGAACCGTGATCCTCAGATCTCAGCCTCCTGAGTAGCTAGGATTACAGGCGTGAGCCACCAGCGCCCGGCTAGGATGCCTTGTTTTTTTAAAAAAATTACATTCACAACTTTGATTTAAAAACTTTTAGAATTTACATTAAAATCATCAATGTATTCTCTAATTTTTCCTTAGAGCACAGATTTTATAACTGTACATAATTTTCTTTTGGCTATATAATATAGTGAAAATATTTATATTAATTTGTGAATTTAAGAGTAATAAAAATCTCATTTTATACACATAAGCAAATTTTAAAGTAGACACCAAAAATAATCTGCTTTAACATTATCTTTCATGGATAATTACAATGTAATATATGTGCAATTTTTATAGTTCGAGACCGTGTTCGGACAAAAATGGAGCGTGATATCTTGGTAGAAGTTAACCATCCTTTTATTGTCAAATTGCATTATGGTAAGTTTTGAACTGCTGCCTATCTCATCCCATAAACTCATTCCCCCACCACCTAAGTGTATTGTCATATATGAATGTGTATAATTTGCATGCCTTTAGAAGATATATATAGTAAAGTCGTGGAAATTAAACATGACTTCTTAGATTTTATTTTATACTGTTTATTTTAAAATACAAAATTGGTTTCTGAGAGGTAGCCATGGAACGTATAATGATCATTTTGTTCTAATAATAATATGCTATTATATTATAGTCCATGTACATAATCCCGTCTTAAACTTAAGAAAGATTTCTAATGTCAGCATCTTTAATTTTTTTTTTTTGTCAGTCATGGGGCTTGAACTCTGGACCTGGGCACTGTCCCTCAGCTCTTCAGCTAAAGCCGCTCTACCACTTTAGCCACAGCACCACTTCTGGTTTTCTGGTGGTTTATTGGAGATAAGAGTCTTACGGACTTTCCTGTCTGGCCTGGCTTTGAACCACAATCCTCAGATCTCAGCCTCCTGAGTAGCTAGGATTACAGGCGTGAGCCACCAGCACCGGGCTAGCATCTTTAAACTTTTATCAACTTTTCTATAAAGCCACATGATTTTTCTTAGTGGATAAAGTCACAGTGACTCTTTTCTCTGTGTAGTTAAATTTAATCAACCTACCCATGTAGTATGGTGTGTATTTTACTTCATGGTTAAGTAAGTCTTTTTCTACTGTGAGTTTTTTCTTATTGTTCAGAGCTTATTGTTTAGAACTACTATATTCCTGAAATATTTTTGCCTGTTGAAAGTCTACTGGTTTCCATAATAAGAAATGCTGCATTTGACATTCCCACATGGAAACTAAGAGAAATCTGTTTTCTTCTAAGTAAAAATTTTATGTGATAAAATCATCAATTTTCTGAAAATAATATTTACTTGTAAATGAATTGAGCTACCTAAAATTTAAACTATAATGAATTAAATCAAAATTTTCATTTCTTCATTCAGCTTTTCAAACTGAAGGGAAACTGTATCTTATTTTGGATTTTCTCAGGGGAGGAGATTTGTTTACACGCTTATCCAAAGAGGTATATAATTAATGTCTCTTTTTATCTGCTTATGCTGTTTCAACTAAAGCTTTGTTATATTTTATTATTATGCTTATCATATTTTCGCTAGTGCACAGATTTTTACATTGAAGAACCTGAGCCAGAAAGTTCTTTGCCTTTCTTTTGAATTTATCATGAAAGCAGAATTTTCATTTGACCATTTATCTTTAGCTTAGCCATTGCTTGTTTTATAGTATTTTTCAGAAGTGATAATGCATTAGCATTAAACAATTAATAGTGGCAATTGAGCATGCATTTTAAATATCACTTTCACTTCTAAAATAACACTGTGGTGGGGTGCAACAGTGGTACAACCCTGAATATAATTATTACTTTAAATGTAAAATTAAGGCCCCCACAGTGCATAGTTAAGATTTAATAAGTGGTTTTGCTTGACAGATAAGATTATTTTTCAGATTTCTTTCTTGAGTAAATTGTAAATAAAGCTATATATAATTATATTTATAAATTCTTTGAATATTTAAACTCTCAAGTGGATACTTAAAAATGACACACACAAAAAGAAATAGAGGTAAAAAATATTATTTTATTTTAGGTGATGTTCACAGAAGAAGATGTCAAATTCTACTTGGCTGAACTTGCACTTGCTTTAGACCATCTACATAGCCTGGGAATAATTTATAGAGACTTAAAACCAGAAAAGTAAGAAATCATGCTACTAAGTTCAATACTGTATTTTTGTTAAGTTGGTACTTAAAAAAGTAACTTTAAAGAACTCCCACAGCATTGCATTTAGAGTACCTACACCTCATCACTATATAAACTTTTGAAATTGCATTCTTAGATTTTTTGTGATATGATATTCTATTACCTTTAGTAGTACGAAGAAGTTTCAACTCAACAAATCAGTTTATGACTACAGTACATTTTGATCAGTGTTACCCCTTCCTTTGTTTTCCCTCATCTTTGTGTGTGTGTGTGTGTGTGTGTGTGTGTGTGTGTGTGTGTGTGTGCGTGCGTGCGTGCGTGCGTGCGCGCGCGCGCGCGCGCGCGAGAGAACTTCCATGCACACACCAATATTGAGCCATGAACTTAGAAGCCTGTGCCCTGTCACTTAGCCTTCTTGCTCAGGGCAGGTGTTCTACCACTTGAGCCACACTTCTACTGTGGTTAATTTATGTGTATTGAAACCATACTAAAATACTTATCAAGCTGGGCACTGTTGGCTCATGCCTGTAATCCTAGCTACTCAGGAGACTGAGATCCAAGAATCACAGTTCAAAGCCAGCCAGAACAGGAAGTCTGTGAGACTCCTATCTCCAGTTAACCACCAGAAGACCAGATGTGGAGCTCTGTGGCTCAAAGTGGTAGAGTACTAGCCTTGAGCACAAAAACTCAGGGACAGCACCTAAGTCCTGAGTTCAAGCCCTAACAAAAATAAATAAGGAAACAAAAAAAAACACCTATCCAGAAATACAGTTATGGGCTCATAGTACTTACTATATTTATCAGCTTATTGCACTTACTTCTTTCTTTGTGTGTGTATATGTGTACCCATCATAGGACTTGAACTCAGGAGCTGGGTGCTATCTCTAAACTCTTTGGCTCAAAGCTAGCACTCAACCAGAAGCTTCACTTCTGGCTTATTTGGTAACTAATTGGAGATCAGGGATGGTAAGGGGAAACAGAGGAGGAGGCAACAACGCTTGTTAAGAAATGTACTCATTACCTTGCTCATGTAATTGTAACCCCTCTGTATGGTATTTTCACAATTAAAAAAAACTTATTAATAAAAGAATCTCATGAACTTTCCTGCCTAAGCTGCCTTCAAACTCTGAGCCTTAGGTCTCAGCCTCATGAGTAACTAGGATTATAAGCATAAGCCACCAGCATGGGGCTTGCTTACTTATTCGCTTCTTTACCTACATAATTAATGGCATTATTCTCCACTGGAGTATGTTCTCATGCCAGAAACCTGAGTGTCATTTTCCAATCTTCTTGGCCATGGACCAAAGAGCTCATTCACTAAATGGCATTTACTTTCTGTCAGTTACAGATCTGATCATCTCTACCCTCTCTGCCTGAATATGAACTCTTAACTCTTGCTTGGCTTTCTTACTCACAGCTGGCACTCTACTACTTGAGCCATATCTCCAGCCTGCATTTCGGCTGATTTGTTGGAGATAGAAGCTCCTGGCTTTTTCTACCTCTGTTAACTTCATATTACCACTCCCCAGGGCACACCTCCTGAGTAACTAGGATTATAGGCATGAGCCACCAGTAACTGGCTAACAAACATTTATTTGTCTGTACTCCACAGACACTGAACAACAAAAACAAATAAGTTCAAAACCTCTAGGAGCTCACAATTTCCTGGGAAAGAGTAGACATAGGAGAAAGTATACAGTAAAAGGATAGCTCAGTGAAAAACAGAATGTACATAAAACGGTAGTATGTTGAAAGGTGGGTATAGATTATGTCAGGAAAAAAATTAGAAAAAGATACTTGTGTTAAATACCTTAAAATTTACTGAGAGCTAGGTACCAGTGGCTCACACCTGTAATACTAGCTATTCAAGAGGCTGAGATCTTAGGATCCTGGTTCAAAGCTAGCCTGTATATGAAAATCTGTGAGACCCTTATCTACAATTCACCACAAAAAGCCGGAAATGAAGCTGTGGCACAAGTGATAAAATGCCAGCCTTCAACACAAAAGCTCAGGAATAGCATCCAGGCCCAGAGTTCAAGCCCTAGGACCAGCACAAAACACAATTATGAAGAGAATGACTTTAACTAAAATATATAGGCTCTTTCTATTTTGCAAGCATTGGGAGATGTAGTCAGGACATTCTGGAAAACCATTAGAGCAGCTTGGACCTGGGCACAGTAGCTCACACCTGTAGTAAAATACTAAGAGTTAAGAATGCTGTTCAAGGCTAGCCTAGGGAGAAAGTAGTTCAAGAGACTTCGTCTCAATGCTGAGAGTGGTAGCAAGTACTGTTACCCAACTATGGTGGAAGCACAGTGGCTAAACATAGTGGTGTACACCTGTCATCCCCAGGAGGCACAAAAATAGGAGGACTCCAGCCCAGGCTAACCCTATTTCAAAAATAACTCATGTTTTTGTTGTTATTGTTGGTGTTGATAGTTGTAGTGGTTATGATTGTTTTTGTTTTGTTTTTCTTTTAGGGAGGACACAGCAAGGGAGGGAGGGAGGAAAAACAAATAAAATCATGTAATTTTATACACCATGTATAAATGACCTGTGTAACCTGTGAACAGGGATGAGAAGGAGAAACTGGGTGAAAGTAAAGGAAGTGTGACATTGTCCAAAATAGAAACGTACTCATTGCCTGACTTATGAAATGGTAGCCCCTCTGTACAACACTATAATAATAAAATAAAATTATATTTTAAAAATAATGCAGGGGCTGGGAAGTTGGCTCAGTGGTAGAGTGTTTGCCTCGCAAGCATGAGGCCCTGGGTTCAATTCCTCAGTAACACATAAGCAGAAAAAAGCTGGAAGTGGCGCTGTGGCTCAAGTAGTAGGGTGTTAGCCTTGAGCTGAAGAGCTGAGGGACAGCACCCAGACCAGAATTCAGCCCCCACGACCAACAAAATATAAATAAATAAAAATAAAAGGCAGGAGTATGGCTCGAGTAATAGAGCATCTGCTTTGCAAGTGTAAGACCCTAAGTCCTATTCCCAGTACCATCAAATAAAAAGCATCTTTGAATAGACCTTGTTGGGTTCTTTTCCAAATAATTTTCAGGTACATCTGGCTCATTAATACAAGCTGATGGAATTGTCTTTGAGATCTCTTATGAATATATGTCAAAAATAATTTCCCCTATTGCCTTTGCCTTCTTATTAACAGTCTAAGGTATCAAATGATCATATTTATTCTAACTTTGCTTTCAGTAATTTCAGCTGGCTGGGTGTGGTAGTACATGCCTGTAATCCCAGCTACAAGAGAGATAAATAAGTTGATTGTGGTTTTAAGGATAGCCCTAAGCAAAAGTAATAACTCTATCAAAAGTAATAACTAAAACATAAAGGGGCTTGGAGTGTGGCTCAAGTGGAAGAGAGCTTTCCAAACAATTGCAAGGCCAGATTTCAAATCTCAATACCATTTTAGAACATAATTTTTAGTTGTAGCTTATATAAATCTCTATTTGATGATTTACATGATTTTCTGGCTTTGTTTTTTTTAGCATTCTTCTTGATGAAGAAGGTCATATCAAGTTAACAGGTAAAAATCCTCATCTTATTAAAATATTCTCATAGATTAATTGTAATACATTATAAGCATGTTTGGAAATAAAACAGAAATATCCTTATATAACTAATTAAGCAAATAAAAATAGATTTTCTCCCACCCTATCAATTTCCTTTAAATTGATTATAATACAAATATTGAGTAGTAAACTGTGTTTTAAAAAAAACTTATAAGCCAGGCCAGTGACGCATGCTTATTGGCTACTCAGGAAGCTGAGATCTAAGGATTGTGGTTCAAAGCCAGCCAGGCAGAAAAGTGCATGATACTCTTATCTCTAATTAATCACCAAAAAGCTGAAAGTGAACTGTGGCTCAAGTGGTAGAAGCACTAGCCTCGAGTTTTTAAAAAAAAAAAAAAGCTCAAGGACAGCATCTAGGCCCTGAATTCAAGCCCTAGGACTGGCACCAATAATTAATGTAAAAAGGAAAGAAATGTAAATATCACCTGATGTGGAAGAAATAGTTGTATTGTCAAAACTCATAGAATTCACAAACTTTATAGACCATGATAATGACAATTTGCCTAGTGAAGGTTAAAATGTGTTTGTAACTTTAAGTATCTCTATCCCATACTACTGTGAAATATGTGAAATTTATGTAATCACCTAATCTCAATAGAAAACATAATGTAAATACTATAATTGAAAGTTTAAAATTGATGTGTGCAAATTGTGGGATATTTATGAAATCAATACTTATTTTGGCAGATTTTGGCCTAAGTAAAGAGTCTATTGACCATGAAAAGAAGGCATATTCTTTTTGTGGAACTGTGGAATATATGGCTCCAGAAGTAGTTAATCGTAGAGGTCATACTCAGAGCGCTGACTGGTGGTCTTTTGGTGTGTTAATGGTAAGGTTGTTTTGTTCTGTTTAGAAGGTGGGAGTTCTTATTTTTCTTATTAAATGAAAACGAACAGTGAATATTATGAAATAGAAACTAGTATTTTTTGCATTTGGTATTTTATAGTATATGTAATAAATAACCAGAAAATAATTGCCTGCCGTGTAGAGGAACTGTGTAGCCCATTAATTGTTTCAGTTTTATCCTCATTTGAAAAGGAAAAAACAGGCTGGGAATGTGGCTTAGAGGTAGAGTGTTTGCCTGGCATGCATGAAGCCCTGGATTCAATTCCTGAGTACACATAAACAGAAAAAGCCAGAACTGGTACTGTGGCTCAAATGGTAGAGTGCTAGCCTTGAGCAAAAGAAGCTCAGAGACAGTGCTCAGGCTCTGAGTTCAAGCCCCAGGACTTGCAAAAAGAAAAGAAAGAAAGAAACCTCTTGTTTCTAACCAGCCAAAACCCAGAAATGAAGGTGTGGCTCAAATGGTAGAATAGCAGCATGGATCAGGAAAAAGCCAAGCAAGAGCTCAAGTCCCTGAGTTCAAGCCCCAGTACTGGCACAAAAACAAATATAGAAGGAATAATAAACTTTTTATAGGTAGTACCTTGAGAAAACTTAGTTATAATTAAGGTAATGCTTATTTACCTTCTGGCCTTGAGATTTTATGCTTATTGAAACTTATTACTTACGGTTATTTTACTTTTCTGTAGTTTGAAATGCTCACTGGTACACTACCTTTCCAAGGAAAAGATCGAAAAGAAACAATGACTATGATTCTTAAGTAAGTACTACCTATTGAAGATATTTTGATGAGATTCTTTTTAAATACTTTGAAATAATACCAATGAGATTTTAGATAACTGAAAATTGTATAAGAACTAATTAAGCCAGGTGCTGATGGTTCACAGATCCTAGGAGGATTCAGGAGGCTGAGATCTCAGGATTGCAGTTCAAAGTCAGCCCAGGCAGAAAATCTCTAATTAACTACCCAAAAGACAGAAATGGTGCTGTGGCTTAAAGTGGTAGAGTACTAGCCTTAAGAAGAAAAGCTCAGGGACAGTGCCTAGACCCTGAGTTCAAGCCCTAGGACCTGCATCCCCACACACCAAAAAAAATAAATAAAGACAAACATAAAATTGCCATTATTTAGGTAGCATGTCATTAGAAAAATCTAGTTATCATATAAATTCTGAAATAAACTTGGCAAAGTTGCAGGCTTTACAAGGTTGATACATAAAACTCTTTTTCATGTAAATCTTTCATTTATGTAGTCTAGTAACAGAAAATGAAAATTCAAAAACAGGTACTGTTTACAAAAATATTAAAATGCCAGGCACTGGTGGCTTTTGCCTGTAATCCTAGCCAAGGTCTCAGGATGACAGGTCAAAGCCAGCCTGGGTAGGAAAGTCTTTGAGACTCTTATTACCAGTTAGCCAGTGGAAAATCAGAATTGGCACTGTAGCTCAAGTGGTAGAGTGCTAGCCTTGAGTAAAAGAGCTCAGGAACAATGTCCAGGCCTGAATTAAAGCCCCACAACTAACAAAAACTAAATAAAATGATCACATTTCGAGGGAAAATATCTAGCAAAAGCTACACAAGACCTATATGAAGAAAATAGAGAATTTTTAAACAAAAAATTTAACTTATAGGAAAATTCATATTTATATTATGACAGACCCAGTGTTACAAAGACTTGGGTTCTATAAATCAATATTATCCAAAAGAATGTAGTGCGAACCACATATGTTTTCTAGTAAGTACACTTTAAAAAACAAAAGTTATCGGCTGGGCGCTGGTGGCTCACACCTGTAATCTTAGCTACTCAGGAGGCTGAAACCTGAGGATTACAGTTCAAAGCCAGCCCAGGAAAGAATGTCCATGATACTCTTATCTCCAATAAACCACCAGAAATCTGGAAGCAGCACTGTGGCTCAAGTGTAGAGTGCTGGCCTTGAGCTGAAGAGGTGAGGGACAGTGTCCAGGCCCAGAGTTCAAGCCCCACAGCTGACAAAAAGTTATTAGAAGCCAGGCGCCGGTGACTCACACCTGTAATCCTAGCTACTCAGGAGGCTGAAATCTGAGGATCACGGTTCAAAGCCAGCCTGGGCAGGAAAGTCCGTGAGACTCTTATCTCCATAAAGCACTAGAAAACTGGAAGTGGCACTGTGGCTCAAGTGGTAGAGCACTCACCTTGAGCTGAAGAACTGAGGGATGGCGCCCAAGCCCAGAGTTCAAGCCCCATGACCAACCAAAAAAAAAAAGTTATTAGAATTAATTGTAATAAGATAGAATTAAGCCAGTATCTAAAGTATTAGCATTTTAACATGTAAACTGTCTTTGAAAGAGAATGAGATGTTATTTTTTGAAATTTGAAATTTAGCATGTATTTTTCACTTACAATTTGTACTGGCAACATTTTAAGTACACCGTGGCCATATGTGGCTAGTGACTGCTACACAGGGTTATAAACTTAGAGTTTCAATGAAAATTAAATAAAATTCCTAGTAAGTTTTATGTGGAACTTGATAAACTGATTAAACTTTTGATAATGTTTGAAGAATAACTAAAACCCTCTTGCTCAAGATAGGAAGACTTGCTTTACTTGTATGAATCTTATCATTAGGACAATGTGGCATTGAAATTAATATGGAAAGAAATCTTATGCAATAGAATAAGGCCAGAAACACACACACACACACGCACGCACACACACACACACACACACACACACCCCTACATATATATAAACCCTTAATTTACTATGGGGAAATAATACAGAGCAGAAAATTATGCTGGAAAAAGCTTGTCATCTAAAGATTGAGAAAATAATATGAGATAAGGTAGACCAAAAAAAGTTTTAAAAACCCAAAAGTCCCTAGGCCCTGAGCTGAAGTGCAGTACCAACACACACAAATAAAGGTTAATATAACCACTTTGGAAAGCAGTTCTTGTCCTCAAACAAACATATGTATATTTTTATATATTTATCCCACTCCTAGGCATGCAGTCAATTTATAATCATCAAGGTATAACAGAAAACAAATAGAAAGCCATGCATAGCAACCTTATTGAAATAGTAAAAACTGGAACACTTAGCAGTAGACAAATCAAAATATATTTATATAGTTGAATACAATAGGAATTGTATTTATCTGCAAATACTCTGGGTTTTGCAGGGCACACTGTAAAATCATAAAATGATTCTTGCTTTTCTTTTTTTTTTTTTTGCAGTAGGGTCTTACTATGTAGTCCAATTTAGCTTCAACCTCACCACTATCCTCCCTTATCCTCCCAAGTGCTTGGATTATGCATATGTATCACCACACCCAGCTAAAACAGTTCTTAACTAAAGAACCATACAAAACCAGCCTTTGGCCCAGGGGTATGATGTGCCACATTGTACAGTATGTACTTACTGCAACTTAGATTCCCAGAAGAATGTTATGCATAGGAAGTTCAAATACTAAAGAATAAAGACTATATGATTCTTTCTATAAAGTTTACTAAACAAGCAAAACTAAAGTATTTTAGGGCCCATATTTAGATGGTAAAAGCCACAATCAAAAGAAGGAAAGTGGTTATGTTGAATGAAGGTTTCTGGGAATGTTATATGTCATGGTCAGATAGCTTGTTCACTTGGTGGTGAATCACTGAGCTGTGTACTTCGGGTGGTTGTTTTGTTTGGAGAGGGATTTTTTGGTATTTTATGTTATTCTTGCAATACAAAAGGTTAAAAGTGAGTACTACATAAATGAGGGAATGGATATTCACATCACTGAATCTTCATTTTACCTTTTTTCTACTTTCAGCTAACTGACACACTGTAATATTGACAAAACCAAACCCTCTCTTTGACCTACCCTTCCTTCCCAGTTACTGCACATCTTCCTACAGTATTTCAGTACAAACCCACTTTAAAGAGTAGTGTCTGGCCGGGTGCCCGTGGCTCACGCCTGTAATCCTAGCAACGCAGGAGGCTGAGATCTGAGGACCACGGTTCAAAGCCAGCCTGGGCAGGAAAGTCTGTGAGACGCTCATCTCCAATAAAACACTCAGAAAACTGGAAGTGGCGCTGTGGCTCAAGTGGTAGAGCTCTCGCCTTGAGCTGAAGAGCTGAGGGACAGCGCTTAGGCCCAGAGTTGAAGTCCTACGACCAAGAACAACAAAATAAAGTAGTGGCTCAGTGGTAGAGCGCTTGCCTTGCATGCCTGAGGTCCTGGGTTCGATTCCTCAGCACCACATAAGAAAAAAGAAAAAAGCCGGAAGTGGTGCTGTAGCTCAAGTGGTAGAGCGCTAGCCTTGAGCTGAAGAGCTGAGGGACAGTGCCCAGGCCCAGAGTTCAGGCCCCACGACTGGACCCCCCCCCCAAAAAAAAGTAGTGTCTGCTTCCCATTGTTTTTTTGACTACTTTTATCCCACCATTCCACTGAAACTGCTTTCACTGTGGTTGTCATTGGTCTTCTGGTTGCTAAAACTCATGGCTGGTTATCAGAAAGTTGACCACTTTTTTTTTTTTTTTTTCCGATCGTGCATCCTGAACTCTGGGTCTGGGCGCTATCACTGAGCTCTTCAGCTCAAGGCTAGTGCTTTACTGCTTGAGCCATAGCACCACTTTCGGCTTTTTCTGCTTATATGGTGCTGAGGAATCAAGCCCAGGGCCTCATGCATGCAAGGTGAGCACAGGGTCTCACTACATAGCCTAAGCTGGCTTCCAACTAGTAATATTTTTGCATCAGCAGCCCAGATGTTGAGATTACGAGCACATGCCACCACACCTGGCTTCTTTTGGTCTCTTTTGCTTGACCATGTATCCCTCTGCCTGTGTTTTTTGTCTTTTGTTTTGTTTTTGCTGATACTTGAGTTTGAACTCAGAGCCTTGAGCTCAGCTTGCTTGTTAATGGTTATCACTATACCACCTGAGTCACCCCTTCAGCCCAGCTTTTTGCTAGTTATTTTGAAAATGGAATCACCTAGACCTTTCGGCCAGGGCTAGCTTTGAACAGCAATCCCTTGGATCTCAGCCTCCTGAACAGATAAGATTACAAGTGTGAGCCACAATTGCTTAGCTGTTGTTTTTGTTTTATAATTATGAAAGTTTCCAAATAAAATTCTGGAAAACAGGATAGTACAGTGAACACGTATATCATCACATAGATTGAACAACCTTCAGTATTTTTCCACATTTGCTTCACCTACTCCTTTTCTTACCTAAACTGATTTTGTGTGTGTGTGTGCGCGCGCGCGCACGTGGGTGTGCGCGCCACTACCATGGCTTGAACTCCAGGCCTTACCTTCTTGCTTGGCTTGCTTTGTCAACTAGCTCCGTATCACTTGAGCCACAGCTCCAGTCCAGCATTTTTACTGGTTAGTTGTAATTAGCATCTCATACATTGATTGGCAGATTTTGCTACTTAGGAAGAAGAGATCTGGAGGAAGATCTAAAGGAAAACTTTCCAATCTCAACCAATAAAAGCTGGGCATTGTGGCCCGTGTCCGTCATCCCAGCTATTCAACAAGTGTAAATAGGAGCATCACAGTTTGGGTTGGCCTGACATAAATTCAAGAATGTATTCTAATATAACAAAGCAGAAAGGGCTAGGGGTGTGGCTCAAGTGATAAAGTGCCTGTGTGGCAAGAACAAGACCCTGAATTCTCACCCTAATACACTCAGAGAGGAAGGAAGGTGGGCTAGAGAAAATTGCAAGCTTTTAAGATCTATAAGCAGACTTCATCTGTAAAAGTGTAATTACTTGGGTAAGAGTATTGATCAAATGTGTTTGATTGAGGTTAGTCTTTTTTCTTTTTTCTGAGACTGAGACTCCAACTGGATATCTGATGCTTTTGCTCATTGGCTAGTGCATACCTCTAACCCTAGGGGTGGTTTTCCTTCTTTCTTTTTTTCTTTGAGTGAGGCTATTCTTGTTTGGCTAATTGTCAGAGACAAAAAAAAATTTAATGATCAGTTGACATAGAAGTGTTTGCCAGCCAAGTTTTCATCGATAATCATGGTTACAAAACAATCTTTTCTTGGAACTCTGTAAACTATTATTCTCCTTGTGATATTAACTTGTTCCTCTATTTTTTTTATTTTTGGGGGGGAGTCTGGTCATGGGTCATGAACTCTGGGCCTGGGCCCTGTCCCTCAGCTCTTCAGCTCAAGGCTAGCGCTCTACCACTTGAGCCACAGGGCCACTTCCGGCTTTTTTCTTTTTTTTGCTTATGTGGTGCTGAGGAATCGAACCCAGGGCCGCATGCATGCAAGGCAAGTGCTCTACCGCTGAGCCACCTTCCCAGTCCCTATTTTGTTTCTGTTTAAGCTTTTTTGTCAAAATTATTTCATAGCTCATACTCTGTTTCTGTGTTCCATATTGCACTGAGTTAGGTGAGTTGTGATTGCCTTACTTTGAATGATTGATTTCCAATCATCCCTGTCAGGCTTTGAGTAATGGTTTAATCCACTAATAATCATTATTTGAAATAAGTGTCTTTAAAGGGATTCAAACAATGAACTTGCCCTCATCCAACAAGCAGTGTGATTTGGCCACATCCTTTTTTCCCACTTGATGCTGGGCATTGAACCCAGCTTTTAAAAACTCACACCAGTGTTACATCTATTATGTTCATTTTCTTCCCCCTCTGTTCTCACTCCCCTAACTGGTCTTAGTCTTCCCTATAGCTACTTTTATTATTTTAATTATGCTCAGATCATACTTATATCAATTTACCAGGGACAAGACCTATATTTCCATTTACTCACCTGCATGATTTTCCTAAAACATATGGTATACGTTACTTGACATCTTTGTTTATTTACTCTTTTTCCTGTTTTTGAACTCTGAATTACCATTACTATCCATCCTCTTTCCCATTCCAGAAATCTGGAAGTCATTTTTACTGTCTTCCTCCTTCCTCTTTTTTTTTTTTTTTTTTTTTTTTGGGTCCGGTCGTGGGGCCTGAACTCTGGGCCTGGGCGCTGTCCCTCAGCTCTTCAGCTCAAGGCTAGCACTCTACCACTTGAGCCACAGCACCACTTCCGGCTTTTTTCTTATGTGGTGCTGAGGAATCGAACCCAGGGCCTCGAGCATGCAAGGCAAGTGCTCTACCACTGAGCCACCTTCCCAGCCCCTTCCTCCTTCCTCTTACAATACCAAGTATTCTAATTTTTTATCTCAGAACTTATTCCACATTCCAGCCTTTCCTCTACATTGCATTGCTCACAATGCTCAAGCAATGGGAACATCTTACCCAGATTTACCCACACTACTGGACCACATCTAGTATTTGGGAACATCTTACCCAGATTTACCCACACTATTGGACCACATCTAGTATTTTTTTCACCTCAGATCCTTCTCTACTACCCTTGGAATTACCTTGAAAGTAAGAATTGTTATGTTAATACCATTTCAAGACCTACTTCTGTATTTCTGTTACTAAATATAGCAGAGCTATCCCAGTTTTGTTCAATAGAACCATAATTCCACAACATGTTAATAGTCTCTGAGAAAGAGATGCAAAAATCAAATACTTAGAAAATAATGGTTTGTTGTCTAGAGTTTTTTCAGTCCTTTTATATTCAGTGTATTTTATTCTGTGTCTTCAATAGAAGGATAGCAAATATCATTGTACAAAGTCACTGGATTATGAAATATTCTTTATTCTTTGGCTATGTATCTAGAGGGATTTAATGTTTTTCAATATCATAAATGTGGGCCAAATGAGTCAATCTAATGTAAATTCAAACTTTTGCTTGCTTTGAAGACCTTTCACAGTGACCCATGTTAAATTTAACACTACTGTTTGTGGTTTTATCTCTTTGTGTACTAGAGTTAGCTATGTCCACCTTCCTCACTGACTGTGGGACCTAGCTTTAAATCTGTGTCCATAACACTAAGCAGTGTGGAACACAATAATTTGGTAACAACTCATTGAGTAATAAATGGATCTATTTCTAAAATAGGAATTTCTCTGCTAGCCATTTTATCCAGCTCTATTATTATTGTCACACTTACAGGATTATTGGTTTCCTTAATTTGTAGGTTTAGGAAAAGAATAAAATTATATACTATATCTGAAATAGACCTTAAGTTTATCCAGGCCAGTGTTTTCCACACTAGGCCACAGAGTCTTCAGTGTTCAGACAAAATCTTTCCCATTAGTTCTCGTTTCTGCAAAGGCTATTCAAAGGACTGAGAAGAGGAGAGGTAGCGTGAAGCACATTTTGTCTACATAGTTTTTCATACTGGGTTTCTTAAATTCCCTTTGAGAAGGGATTCTAACTAAGGCTACAGTTTGAGAGCCATTGGTCTAGAATCTAGTCCATTCACTTTTGAAGAAGGGGTAACAAGCAGGAAAAGTACTTAGTAACTACCTAGAACTATGGCTTAGACATTATTCTTAAACCAGTGTTCTTCATAAAATTCTGAAAAATGAAAAAGTCCATTAAAATATGGACTGACATCCTGTTATGTGTTCATCCTAGAATCTGTACATGAGTGTTCATTACAACTTTATTCATAATTTCCAAACTAGACGCAATCCAGATATTCTTAAATGAACTGTGGCATATCCATACAGGAGCTTATTTATGCACATGATAAGATGGCATACAACTAAAAGCCAGGTACCCATGGTTCAGGCCTGTAATACTAGCTACTCAGGAGGTTCAGATCTGAGGATTACAGTTTAAAGCCAGCCCAGACAGGAAATCCATGAGACGCTTATCTCCAATTAGCCACCAGAAAACCTCAAGTGGCACTGTGGCTCAAGTGGTAGAGTACTTGCCTTGAGCTGAAGAGCTCAGGGACAGCATTCAAGCCCAGAGTTCAAGCCCCCACTACCGACAAACACACACACACACACACACACACACACACACACACACACACACGCATGCATGCACACGCACACACGCACACTATGTAAGTACAAGTAAAATTGGGGCCATCTGAATGAGATAAGTGAATTATCACAAAGTCACTATCCTAATTGTGGTAACACTAGTTCCACAAGCTGTTATCATTGAGGCAAAAATGTCTCAGTTAGGTGTGGGTAGCTTACACCTGTAATCCTAACTACTCAAGAGTTTGAAATCTGAGGATTAGTGTCAAAACCAACCCAGGCAGGAATGTTTATGAGACTCTTATCTCCAATTAACCACCAAAACTGAGATTGGATCTGTGGCTCAGGTGGTAGAGCACTAGCTTTGAGCAAAAAGCTCAAGGACAGTGCTCAGGCTCTTGAGTTCAAGCGATAAGACTGGCATCAAAAAAATTAAACAGCCAGGTGCTGTTGACTCACGCCTGTAATCCTAGCTACTCAGGAGGCTGAGATCTGAGGATCACGGTTCAAAGCCAGGCCCGGCTTTTTCTCCAGTAAGCACCAGAAAACTAGAAGTGGTGCTCTGGCTCAAGTGGTAGAGCACTTGCCTTGAGCTGAAGAACTGAGAGATAGCACCCATGCCCAGAATTCAAGCCCCACGGGCTGGGAAGGTGGCTCAGTAGTAGAGCACTTACCTTGCATGCATGAGGCCCTGGGTTCGATTCCTCAGCACCACATAAGCAAAAAGAAAAAAAGCCAGAAGTGGCACTGTGGCTCAAGTGGTAGATTACTAGCCTTGAGCTGAAGAGCTGAGGGACAGCGCCCAGGCCCAGAAAAAAAAAAAAAAAAGAATTCAAGCCCCACAAACAACAACAACAAAAAAAACTAAATAAAAAAATTTTAATGAGGATATCTCAAAGAATAAAATATTATGTGGATTTATTCTTTAGAGCCAAACTTGGGATGCCACAGTTTTTGAGTCCTGAAGCCCAGAGTCTTTTGCGAATGCTTTTCAAGAGAAACCCTGCAAACAGATTAGGTAAAAATTTTAATTAAAATTTGTTTCTTTTGTATATTTGTGTTTGGATGTTTCTTGGGAGGGGTGAATATATGTTTTTTATGTTGGTATTTAGACAAATATTAAAGGCAAAGACAAAAATACACACATACATACATATCTATAGATAGGTAGATAGATATAATCTCCTTGAAATAAAACTTTCATTCAATTTTTAATAGGTGCAGGACCAGATGGAGTTGAAGAAATTAAAAGACATTTATTTTTTTCAACAATAGACTGGAATGTAAGTATAATATGAAAATTTGCTTGAGGGATACAGAGATCACTCAGTAGAGTACTTGACTAGCATACAAAAAGTCTCAGTTCCATCCTCACCAAAAATACTTGCTTGAAATATTTTTTATAATTAGCATATATCTGAAATATTTCTGTTTTCCTACAGAAACTGTACAGAAGAGAAATTCACCCACCTTTTAAACCTGCAACTGGCAGGCCCGAAGATACATTTTATTTTGATCCTGAGTTTACTGCAAAAACTCCCAAAGGTAAATAAAAAGTATAAAAATGTATTCAAGGTAGTAGAATGATTAGGGCATAGTTCAAATAAATAGTACATTGCCTGCCTAACAAATGCAAGGCTCAGAGTTCAAACCCCAGTACTCACCCTCCTCTGCAAAAAAAAAGACAATGTATAAATCTACTATTCAATCAAAAAATCTTTTCCAAGGTAATTCTTTATGCTAACCTTGAGTCTCCTAAATTTGCTATATATCAACCTTTTATCTTCCTCCCATGTAGGAACCATAAAGAAATAATAACAAAGCTGGTTGCCATTGGCTCATGATTGTAATCCTGGTTGTTCAGGATGCTGAGATTTGAGGATTATGGTTTGAAGCCAGCCTGGGCAGGAAAGTCCATGAGACTCTTATCTCCAATAAACTACTCAGAAAAAGCCAAAAGTGGCAATGTGTTTCAAATGGTAGATCACTATCTGTGGGCACAAAGAGGCTCAGGGACAGTGCCCAGCCCTGAGTTCAAGCCCCAGGACTAGGAAAAAAAATAGTAACAAGCAAAACGGGATTGATTTTCCCGGGAAAAGTTCTTAAACCATCAGAACAAATGCTCAGATATTATTCTTTCTTTTTCTTACTAAGTTTTATTTTATTTTATTTATTTATTTTTTGTCGGTCATGGGGCTTGAACTCTGGGACTGGGCACTGTCTCTCAGCTATTCAGCTCAAGCCTAGCACTCTACCACTTGAGCCACAGCGCCACTTAATAGTTTTCTGGTGTTTTATTGGAGATAAGAATCTCACGGACTGGGCTGGGAAGTTGGCTCAGTGGTAGAGCGCTTGCCTTGCATGCCTGAGGCCCTGGGTTCGATTCCTCAGCACCACATAAGCAAAAAGAAAAAAGCCAGAAGTGGCGCTGTGGCTCAAGTGGTAGAGCGCTAGCCTTGAGCTGAAGAGCTGAGGGACTGCGCCCAGACTTCAGAGTTGAGGCCCCACGACTGGACCGAAAAAAAAAGAAGAATCTCACTGACTTTCCTGCCTGGGCTGGCTTTGAACCATGATCCTCAGATTTCAGCTTCCTGAGTAGCTAGGATTACAGGCGTGAGCCACCAGCGTCCTGCTTCAGTTTTTATTTTATAGTTTCATATATCCCTGTGAAGAGGACTTAATGGGTCAAAAGATTTTTTTTAATTTTTAAATATAATTTTATTATTATTATTAAGGTGTTATACAGAAGGGTTACCATTTCATGAGCAATGCCACCTCTTCCTTCACTTTTCATCAGTTTCCCCCTCCCACCCTTGCCCACAAATTACATAGTTCATTTTACACATAGTATAGACTGAATAGTATGAATGCATTTGTTCACCGTTCCTCCCTTTCTGTGCCTGCCTTTTGCATCCTCTAAAAAGAAAAAAAACAAACACAACAAAAAACATTCTTACATTAATGTTCTTCATAAAATTCTGAAAGATGAAAAAGTCCATTTGAAGATTATAGACTGACATATGTTCACCCAGCAATCTATACATAAATTGCACAAGAATTCTATACAAGAATCTTTACATGTAGCATTGATAAGTTACCATATAGGGCTGCACTGTCCAGTATGGTAGCCAGTAGCTACATGTAGCTAATCAAATTTAACTTCATTAAAATTTACTTTCTAAACCACACTAGGTACATTTCAAATGCTAAGTAGCTATATGTGACTACTAGCTACCATATTGCACATCATAGGTAAGAAAAATTCCATCACTTCAGGAAGATCAATAGATGGTGCTAAAATAACTTTTCTACATTGAGAAGGTGATGATAGCAAAAGGCGATCAGTACAGATATGAAGTAATACCTCAGTGAGGTATCCTATAAGAGGATATATGTGTAAGTAAGAGATGTATAGTGGCCCGAGAAGACCTCCAGAATAAATAAGACCTCCAAAATAAATAATTTCATTCTTTGCAGATTCACCAGGCATTCCACCTAGTGCTAATGCACATCAGCTTTTCCGAGGGTTTAGTTTTGTTGCTATTACCTCAGATGATGAAAGCCAAGCTATGCAGACAGTTGGTGTACATTCAATTGTTCAGGTGAGTGGATGTCTTGATAATTTTACATTTGAAATGTCGTAGATATATTTTACTCTATGAATAATAAGATTAGATTTTATGTGCTGGCTTTCGGTGAGCAGCTTGACATACATTTTATATCACTGAGCATTACTCTTAGAAATCCCTATCAGGGGGCTGGGAAGGTGGCTTCAGTGGTAGAGTACTTGCCTTGCGTGCATGAGGCCGTGGGTTCAGTTACTCAGCATACAAGCCTTTTTATGAAAACAGTAATTTGCTATTCTTCATCTATCATATGTAATTAGTTCCTAATGCATAAATAGCTTCTTTAATAGAATTTGCATAAAGCAATAACTTGAAGGTAAAGAAAGTGGTGTGTGGCTACTAAAAGACCAAAATGACAACTAGTATCACTTGCAAATCTTTTTCTTCTACAACACTTTCAATCTTCTCTTCATTTGCAATGATGCTTCAGATAACCTATAGCTGATTTAGGGAGCCAAAAGCTTAACGTTAAATCACAAACAAGAATGCAGGCCCCTTATCAAGTATCTCTGGTTTCTCTTTTGTACATATTCTTTCTCACTGTTAACATAAACTGTTTATTTCTTGCTATAAATATACACTTGTAGAAGAATAAGTGCTATAAAGAAACAGTTTTTGTTTTTATTTTATACTATTGTACTTATAATTTATTTTGTTTAGATTACTCTAGTCTATTTGTGTTTAATATCATCAGTGCATGCTGAGTAATGTTCCCCTATTATGAAATACACTAAAGGCATTACAGTACTCTATCATCAATTTATAATTTTATTTGTAGCAGTTGCACAGGAACAGTATTCAGTTTACTGATGGATATGAAGTAAAAGAAGATATTGGAGTTGGCTCATACTCTGTTTGCAAGAGATGTATACATAAAGCTACAAACATGGAGTTTGCAGTGAAGGTAAATATTTTAGATTTAAAATCCAGTCCTAGCAGTTTTATTCATGCATATCAGTACCAATTAAAAATTATACTCTTCTAAGAAAGAAGCATGGGCAATGGTATATGACTATAATTCCAGCTACTCCAGAGGCTAAAGCAAGCCTCCTAACAAGTTAGAAGACAGCCTGGCTCTATTTCAAAAAACTACAATCTTCTCTTTGACAAAATTTGTGTGTGTGTGTCTGTGTGTGTGTCTGCACATGCACACACATGACAATCCTAGGGCTTAAACTCAGGACCCTAGATACTGTCCTTTAGCTTTTTCACCCAAGGCTGGTTAGCACTCTACCACTTGAGCTAATACATCTACTTCCAGCTTTTTACTAGTTAAAGATAAAAGTCTCATAGCCTTTTCTCCCTAAGCTGGCTTTGAACCTCAGTCCTCAAATCTCAGTCTCCTGAGCATCTGGCTCCATTAATGTACTTTTAAGTAAAGTTAATTCAATAAACAAATGTCAGTGGTACTGTAGATACTTAAGGTGTTCACATATGGGAGAAAATATATGATAACTCTATTTTCATTATGTTTTCTAGAGCACTTGAAATTTTAATTAAGTACTAAACGTGCACAAACATATATTGAAGAGACATGCTGGTAATGCGATTCATGGATTAGAATAATTAAACCGACTGACCAAGTAGTTGAATAAACCTGGCTGATAAGTGGCTTATATGTAGAATATTTACAGAAGATGATACCTGTGTTATGTGTCTAAAAATTTAAAGTTTGTTCATGAGATGTTATGATAAATATTTGCCTTTTAGATTATTGATAAAAGCAAGAGAGATCCAACAGAAGAAATTGAAATCCTTCTTCGTTATGGACAGCATCCAAACATTATTACTCTAAAGGATGTAAGTAGACTTTTAGCAAAGATTTGTTTGAAGATGTTTTCAAATATCAAGGTAGACAAAGATCTCAGTATAGAAGTTAACAAAGTAGATTTGAGAACAACATACATGACATAAATTTATAATACATTTTATATAGTTATAATACATTTTATATACATTTATAATACATTTTTTATATACATTTATATAATACATTTATAATACATTTATATAGTTATATACATTTATATAGTTAGCTTTCTATTTTTACATTAATAAGTTTTTCATGTAAGCCAATATGTTAAAAAGTAAAAATGAATAGAAGATATTTTAATGTTAATTTAGTATCTCACTTGAACATATGCACAAATGACTAATATTAATTAATATTCAGGATTGATTAGTCTTTCTTTTTTTTTGCGGGGGGGGGGGTCCGGTCGTGGGGCCTGAACTCTGGGCCTGGGCGCTGTCCCTCAGCTCTTCAGCTCAGGGCTAGCGCTCTACCACTTGAGCCACAGCGCCACTTCCGGCTTTTTTCTTTTTGCTTATGTGGTGCTGAGGAATCGAACCAGGGCCTCATGCATGCAAGGCAAGCACTCTACCACTGAGCCACCTTCCCAGCCCCTGATTAGTCTTTCTATAGGCTCCCCAAACTATCTTCCACAAAGAATGTGCTAATGCTCCTAGCCCATGTTGCTTTTCTGCCTAAGGTTCATTCTCCCCAGCCCTCCAAGTGCCTGCCTCCTAGTGTGGTATTTTTCATGCGTTCCACTCACATTATAGAATATTGAGCACACTTCTTGTACACTCTCTAGGAGCATTCAGTCTTCTTTTGCTACTGATCATTACACAGGCATTAAGGACATGTCTGGGTATTGTCCAAACTCTTATACTTTCCTCAGATTATTTTTTCACTGCTTGTTAGATGAATAATTTTAGCCACAATAAAATGTGAAGCTATTCAACTTAAGTGATTTTTAATTAGCATAATGCCCAAGAACTCATCCAAAAAATTCAAAAGGAAATCTAGAAAATATTTTGTTCTAGCCTAGTCTTGGAAACTTTCTAAGCTGTCACTATTTTTTTTTTACATCTTTGTGCCTTCCTTCATTTCCAATTCCACAGTCACTAAGATTTTTCTCAGACTCGTGTTATAACATCTCCAGTACTGTTTTGCTCTTATCTATATGTTTGCTTCTCTATACTAAAGAATTTTGAAAGTACATACTTCATTTTCTCCATAGTTAGTGCCTCTGGCACCTGTATAGTACCTTGAACCTCTTGTGGAACTAAATAAAGGTTTCTAGTAACTATGGTGAGAGGAAAATAAAAATGTCTGGTGGCTGGGAAGATGGCTCCATGGTAGAGTGTTTGCTTGGAATGCATGAAGCCCTGGGGTTTTTTGGTTTTGGTTTTGGTTTTTCTTTTTGTCAGTCATAGGGCCTGAACTCTGGGCCTGGGTGCTGTCCCTTCAGCTCAAGACTAGTGCTGTAGCTATAGCACCACTTCCTGCTTTTTCTACTTATGTTGTACTGAGGAATCAAACCCAGGACCTCATGCATGCAAGGCAAACACTCTACCACTGAGCCACCTTCCTAGCCCCGAAGTCCTGGGTTTGATTCCTCAGTACCACATAAACAGAAAAAGCCAGAATTGGTGCTATGGCTTAAAGTAGAAGAGTACTATCCTTAAGTGAAAGAGCTCAGGGACAGTGCTCAGGCCCTGAGTCCAAGGCCCATGACCAGCCCAAAAAAAAAGGGTCTGAAATTTCAATTCAAAATTTCCTCAAGTAAAAATCCAAAATTCTAGTGAGCTTTCAGTAATTTTTCTTCTCTTTTCTTTTTTGTGCCTATCCTGGGGCTTGAACTCAGGGCCTGAATGCTGTCTCTGTGCTTTTGTGCTCAAGGCTAGCACTCTATCACTTTGAGTCACAGCTCTATTTCCAGCTTTTTTTTGATGGTTAATTGAAGATAAGAGTCTCCTGGACTGTCACTAAGTTTTGTTTCCAAGTTTCATATTCTGTATTGGCTGTGACAAGGAAAAGTTTTTTAATATATGATACCTTAATTCTCCTTAGTGTGTTAAACTTTACTTGAGAACACTAATACAGCCTCAAATCATGGTTTTTATGTTTTGATATTGAATTTTATAGGTATATGATGATGGGAAATATGTGTATGTAGTAACAGAACTTATGAAAGGAGGTGAATTGCTGGACAAAATTCTTAGACAGAAATTTTTCTCTGAACGAGAGGCCAGTGCTGTCCTGTTTACTATAACCAAAACTGTTGAATATCTTCATGCACAAGGGGTAAGTCTTTGTACCATATTTGCACTCTCCTATATGTACACACACCTTTCTTAATACTTGGAATAAATTGCAAATGTGTAAGTTACTATCTATATATAATAAACAATACTGTCAGACTCCTTTTCTTACTGGTCTTCCTGTACATAAGCTTTTCCCGTTAAAGTTTAAATGCTACTTTGAAATTATGGCTTATTTATATTAAATTCATATGCTTTCCAAGAAAAAGTAGGTGAGATCTTCTGAGTTGAAAAACATAGCTCGGCCACTCTATATCATTGGAAATGAGGCCTACTTCAAGTTAGAAGCAAAGCCAGGGGGGCTGGGAAGGTGGCTCAGTGGTAGAGCACTTGCCTTGCATGCAAGAGGCCCTGGGTTCGATTCCTCAGAACCACATAAGCAAAAAGAAAAAAGCCAGAAGTGGCACTGTGGCTCAAGTGTTAGAACGCTAGCCTTGAGCTGATGAGCTGAGGGACAGCGCCCAGGCCCCACAACCGGACCCCCCCCCCCAAAAAAAAAAAAACAGAAGCAGACCCAGGTATACCCAGTTTGTAGCCATATATAAAACTAGTGAGGCCAAGCAAGTAGTCACCTGGCTTGTGGTTGGTGGATGCTTTCATTTCTTCTGGATTACAGATCTTTAGTAAATGGCAAAAATTATTTTAAAAGTATGGAAGTCTATGGAGAATACCAGAGGAGTGAAAAGGGAAAGAAAGCCACACACACACACACACACACACACACACACACACACACACACACACACACACACACACACACACACACACACACACACACACACACACACACACACACACACACACACACACACACACACACACACACACACACACACACACACACACACACACACACACACACACACACACACACACCCAACCACACCCCCCCCCCACCTCGCAGGCTGGAGAATACCAGAGGAGTGAAAAGGGAAAGAAAGCCACACACACACACACACACACACACACACACACACACACACACACACACACACACACACACACACACACACACACACACACACACACACACACACACACACACACACACACACCAACCACACCCCAACCACACCCCCCCCCCACCTCGCAGGCTGGCCAGCCTACAGGCCTGTGCTACCACACCCAGCTCAAAAATTAGTTTTTAAGAAGTTCATTTTTGGGCTGGGAAGGTGGCTCAGTGGTAGAGTGCTTGCCTTGCATGCATGAGGCCCTGGGTTCGATTCTTCAGCACCACATAAGAAAAAAGAAAAAAGCTGGAAGTGGTACTGTGGCTCAAGTGGTAGAGTGCTAGCCTTGAGCTGAAGAGCTGAGGGACAGCGCCCAGGCCCAGAGTTCAGGCCCCACGACCGGACAAAAAAAAAAGTTCATTTTCAATTCATTCTGCTCTTTTTTTCTCTCATAAAAGCTATTAAGTGGGCCAGGTGCTTAATGGCTCCTGCCTGTAATTCTAACTACTCAGAAGGCTGAGATCTGAGGATCACTGTTGGAAGCCAGACCAGGCAGGCAAGTCTGTAAGACTCATATCTCCACTAACTACCAAAAAAAGCCCAAAGTGCAGCTATGGCTCAAATATTAGAGTGCTAGCCTTATGCAGAAGAAGCTCAGGGACAGTGCCTAGGCCCTGAGTTCAAGACCCAGGACACACACACACACACTAACATGTGTTAATTCTTGAGCCTCCTGACTGATTGCTGTCAACATTTTCCCCAGTATTGAACCATGAAATTAGCATAACTCAGTACTGGCTGAAGAATTCATGGTTTGCAATCATCTTAGTCTTCTGTATTCTTTTCCTAGTGCCTTATCAGTTATATATATATATATATATATATATTTGTGCCAGTCCTGGAGCTTGAACTTAGAGCCTGGGTACTGTCCCTTAGCTTTTTAGCTCAAGTCTGGCATTCTACCCCTTGGGTCATACTCTATGTGTGGATTCCTGTCCCAGGCTGGCTTCAAACCATAATGCTCAGCTCTTAGCCTTCTGAGAAGCTAGGATTACAGACATGAGCTTTCAGCACCTGGCAAAAGATATGTTTTTATACATTTGGTATATTTACGTATATATCATTTAGACAATACTTGATGTCTCAACTTGGATTTTTTTTTCTTTTTACTCCTGATGGCCATAGCTGTCCCATTTAATCTGTCAACATATTTGTAAGCCTGGCATGATGGCTAATGCTTGTGATCTTAGCTATACAGTAGACTGTAGATGGGAGAAATTTGATCTAAAGACCTCCCCAAGCAAAAAAATGCCAGGCCTCTGCCTGAGAAATAACTAAAGTAAAAAAGGGCTTGGCATGGCTCAAATAATAATGCCTACCTACCAAGCACAGGCCCTGAGTTCAAACCCCAGTATCACAAAAACTACCATCTAGCCAGGCACTGGTGGCTCATGCCTATAATCCTAGCTACTCAGGAGGCTGAGATCTGAGGATCATGGTTCAAAGCCAGCCCACGCAGGAAAGGTCCTGAGATACTTACCTCCAGTTAACCATCAGAAAACTGGAAGTGGAGCTGCGGTTCAAATAGTAGAGTACCAGCCTTGAGCACAAATGCTCAAGAACAGTGCCCAGGCCCTGAGTTCAAGCCCTACAACTGACCAAAAAAAAGTACGATATATTTATCATGATTGTAATGTGTTGTGCACATTATTCCTTCTGTTTAGAACAGTCTTCTTCCATCCACTGTTTACATGGCTTATTCAGTTTTTGAAGTCGTAGGTGCCATTCTCAAAAATCCTCCCTTCCCATGCTTTCTAAAGCAACTTCCCAACTGGGCACAGTGCCTCACATCTGTAATCCTAGCTACTTGTGAGACAGATTGGGAGGACTCTGGTTTGAGGCCAGCCCAGCAAAAAGTTTGAAAGCCATCCCTCTTCTATCTCAACCAATAAAAAAATTGTGTGTGGTGATTTACAGCTTTTCATCCCAGCTATACGGAAGTAAAATAAGAGGTCCATGCCAATGCGACAAAAAGTGACACCCTATTCAAAAAGCAGTACAGGCTGGCATCATGGCCCAAGTGGTAGAATGACACAGATCCTGAGTTCAAACCCCAGTATCACAAAAATAAATAAATGTAATAACCTTACCCCTATGCCCCATCTCCTGCGATATCTGTTCTCTGCCTTTTCTACTACCATGAAAGTTCCTAGTATGAAATGGCTAGGATCTCACAGATTCTTTCTACCACATTGACTATACTCCCTCATAGCATACCAAGGAGCATGATAGACAATAAATACTGTGAAATGAGTAAATAATTGAACATAGATATTATTATTTGCATTTACCTTAGCCCAATTTCCCAATTGGATAGGAGGAGTAGGTAAGTACACTTCCTTCTTTCTCCTTCTCCTTGACCTTTCTAGATCTATGTCAGAGAGAAGCTTGTATTTTTGTACCAATATTTTACAGTGTTGCAGTAATCTAAAGGTCGGCATTAATCATCTTGTTAAACACTTGTGAATAAAGAATTTTCAGTAAGTAAATGTATTGTTAATGTGACTCTTTAATTTGTATTTCAATTAGGTGGTTCACAGAGATTTGAAACCTAGCAACATTCTTTATGTCGATGAATCTGGTAATCCAGAGTCTATTCGAATTTGTGACTTTGGGTTTGCAAAACAGTTGAGAGCAGAAAATGGTCTTCTCATGACTCCTTGTTACACTGCAAATTTTGTTGCACCAGAGGTAATTGTGAGGCAGTTTGCCTGCAGTATTTTCATGTATCTAAGATCCTGTTTGCTGGGTTTAATATAGACTAATTAGTAATTGTTTATTTGAAGTGGTACTGAGCAAATAATTAAGATAAAATGTCAACCCCTATTTCCCTATTTAATGCTTCAATGACAGCTGATTGCCTACTTTAAAAAGTCTAAAATTTGGCTGGGAAGGTGGCTCAGTGGTAGAGCGCTTGTCTTGCATGCATGAGGCCCTGGGTTCGATTCCTCAGCACCACATAGGCAGGGGAAAAAAAAGCCGGAAGTGGCGCTGTGACTCAAGTGGTAGAGTGCTAGCCTTGAGCTAAAGAGCTGAGGGACAGCGCCCAGGCCCAGAGTTGAGGCCCCACAACCGGACCCAAAAAAAAAAGAACTTGAAAAAGTCTCAAATTCCTTGATAAGATATTATAAAAGGACTTTAATCTCGATAGTATAGCCTACTTTAAGGTCTGACCATTCTGAACTCCTTGCCTATGTCTTAAACTGCTCTGTCCACTTGTTTCTACACTCTGCCCTTCCCCACCACTTTCCCTTCCAAGTTTTACTAGCATGATGGAAACTCGTAAAGTGACATGTTGAACTGAAATCCATATGTACAACTCCATAAAGATAATTTAAAATTAAAAAGTTCTTACTTGTTCAAAATAAACTGCCTAACCCTGTAGCTTTTCCTCTCTACCCATACCAAAATTAATTTAGATCCAGGTGTTGGTGGCTCATGCCTGTAATCCTAGCTACTCAGGAGGCTGAGATGTGAGGATCATGGTTCATAGCCAGTCCGGGCAAGAAAGTCTGTGAGACTCTTACCACCAGAAAACCAAAGTGGGGCTGTGGCTCAAAGTGGTAGAGTTCTAGCCTTAGGCAAAAGAGCCCAGGGACAGAGCCCAGACCCTGAATTTAAGCCCTGAATCTGACAAAAACATAACAATACTAATCATTTAGGGTAGGACACGAGTGGCTCATGTCTCTAATCCTAGCTACAGGAGGCTGAGATCTGGGGACCATAGTTCAAAGCCAGCCTGCAAAGAATGGCAAAGAGATTTTTTTCTATCTCCAAGTAGTCAACAAAAAAGCAGGACTGGGGGTATGACTCAAGTGGTAAAGCACCAAACATGAACTAAAAAAGCCAAGCGCCGAGTTCAAGCCACTGTACCAGCATATGCATAAAAAGAATAAATTGAAAGAAATCAAAATTTACTCTCTAAATAAAAAAAAAAAACATTAAATTGAGGCTAGAGGATCTAACTTAATGGTGGAGAACTGCCTAGTTTGCCAGAGACCCTGAGTAGGATCTCCAATTCTATAAAAAGAAAAGGAAAAGAATAGATTACTTCCTCTTTATACCTATATTATTTCATACATGGTTTTGATTTGATACTTAACATTCGTTGAATAGTTCGTTTATATGATATCCTCTGCTAGATTCTAATTTCTTAAGGAAATTGGTCTTTCGAAGAACCATAATCAGGCTGGGAATGTGGCTTAATGTAGAACCTTGCCTAGCATGCATGAAGCCCTGGGTTAAATTCCTCAGTACCACATAAACAGGAAAAGCCAGAAGTGGCGCTGTGGCTCAAATGGTAGAGTTCTTGCCTTGAGCACAAAGAGGTTCAGAGACAGTGCCCAGGCAATGAGTTCAAGCCTAGGACCAGCAAAAAAAAAAAATCACACTTCTATAGCCCATACAATATTTATTAAAATAAGAAACTTACCTTTAGTTTATTCTTCTGTGTATTAAGTTAAAACCAAATATTCATATAACCAAAACAAATTTCTATATATGAATTGTCATTAGTAGCATGTCCTAAGATAGGATTGATAAATTGTCTCATTTTAATCATGTTCTGGTGAAGTTTTTCTTATATACATCTATGAAAAATATAAGTTCACAGCTTATGCATACAGAAGATAGTAGTATGGTAATAATGCTCCTTCAATTTCCTAGGTTTTAAAACGACAAGGCTATGATGCTGCTTGTGATATATGGAGTCTTGGTGTCCTCCTGTATACAATGCTCACCGGGTAAGTATGTGCTATATATTGGAAGCATTTATTTCATCAACATTTTGGCTAAATTAGGGATTTTTTTATCCCGATATTATAATATCTCTTTTCATATTTTCTCATGCTATGTAGTACATGCAATATTGTAATGTAAGAGCATCATATTCATAGATATATCTCAAGGTCTAAAAACTTTTTTGTTAATTTTTTTTTTTTTGTCCAGTCGTGGGGCCTGAACTCTGGGCCTGGGCGCTGTCCCTCAGCTCTTCAGCTCAAGGCGAGCGCTCTACCACTTGAGCCACAGCACCACTTCTGGTTTTTTTCTTTTTGCTTATGTGGTGCTGAGGAATCGAACCCAGGGCCTCAGGCATGCAAGACAAGCGCTCTACCACTGAGCCACCTTCCCAGCCCCTTTTTTTGTTAATTTTGTTACTTAATTTAAGAATAACTTAGCTGGGTATCAGTGGCTCATGCCTGTAATCCTAGCTACTCAGGAGGCTGAGATCTGAGGATCATGGTTCAAAGCCAGCCCGCAGTCCGTGAGACTCCTCTTATCTCCAGTAAACCACCAGAAAACTGGAAGTGGTGCTATGGCTCAAGTGGTAAAGTAGTAGCCTTGAGCTGAAGAGCTGAGGGACAGCACCCAGGCCCAGAGTTCAAGCCCCACGACTGGGGCGGGGGGCGGGGGGGGGGTGGTAAAGAATAACTTTGTTGTTCTTGTGCCCAAGCACTATTTTTAGTACTTTTTTTCTGTAATGTGTTAACAATAAGTTACATGTTTTGTAACTTATACTGTGGCTTATAGGGCTTTGATTTTTACTGATATTGTATTAGCTGAATTGCAGTACTTTTGGAAACTTCAACTAATTGTACAGATTACTAGCTAACAACATTTTGTTCATGTTTTAATTTTATTGTAATTCAGTTACACTCCCTTTGCAAATGGTCCTGATGATACACCAGAGGAAATACTGGCACGGATAGGGAGTGGGAAATTCTCACTCAGTGGCGGTTACTGGAATTCAGTTTCAGATACAGCAAAAGTAAGTGTGGCTTCCTGTTATAAGCTTATTTTATTTTTAGTACTGGGGATTGAATCCAGAGCCTTGCATGCCAAGCCTGCAGTCTACTACTCACTGAGCTACACCCAGCCCTATTACAAGCTTTCTTTTTAATTTTGTTTCCTTGCAGTGCTGGGGATAGAACCAAGGGCCTTGTGAATGCTAGACAAGTGCTGTACCACTGAACTACATCCCTAGGTCCTATGACAACATTCTAAGACTATAATTTGTCATAATCCATGATAAGCAGATACACCATCAGCAAATCTAGCTTATAAAGAAGTATGTTAAAATTATGTTACCAAGTAACTTGAACTCCAAAATGGACCATTTCCTTTGTTTCTTTTCCAGAAGATACTGGTTTGCCCTTAAAGTTATTTCTTATGAGCATGATGATGCATAAAGTCATTTGAAAAGTCCTAGGTCTACTATCCCCAGAATAGCACTGATGTGCTTTACACCACTGCTCTATTTGTATTTTATTCATAGAAAATTCTTTAAAAAAAAAACAAATGAACTTTTCTTCTTTAAAACAAGAAAAACATGGGGCTAGGAAGTTGGCTCAGTGGTAGAGTGCTTGCCTTGCATGCATGAGGCCCTGGGTTCGATTCCTCAGCACCACATAAGCAGAAAAAAAAAGCCGGAAATGGCGCTGTGGCTCAAGTGGTAGAGCGCTAGCCTTGAGCTGAAGAGCTGAGGGACAGTGCCCAGGCCCAGAGTTCAGGCCCCATGACCGCACCAAAAAAATAAAAATAAATAAAAATAAAACAAGAAAAACATAGAGGAGATAAAGAAACATTGATCAACAGTCTCACTGATTTTTCTTGGAGATTCAAATTATATAAATTAGCAGCACATCCAAAACCTATATAGGAGTCAGTGCTAATGGCTCAGGCCTGTAATCCTAGATACTCAGGAGGCTGAGATGTTAGGATGACAGTTCAAAGCCAGCCCAGGTAATAAACTTCGTGAGATTTGTATCTCCAATTCACTAACAAAAAGCTGTAAGTAGAGCTGTGGTTAAAGTGATAGAGCACTTGCCAGGCACCAGTGGTTCATGCCTATAATCCTAGTTACTCAGGAGGCTGAGATCTGAGGATCAATGTTCAAAGCCAGGCCCGGCAGGAAAGTCCGTGAGACTTTTATCTCCAGTAAACCACCAGAAATCAGAAGTGGCTCTGTGGCTCAAATAATAGAGAGCTTCCCTTGAGCTATAGAGCTGAGGGACAGTGCCCAGGCCCAGAGTTCAAGCCCCATGACCAACAAAAACAGATTTTAGACTAGAGTATAACTGAATGGTATAGCATATATTTATTTAGCTAGCATGCATGAGACCCTGAATTCAATCCTGGCACAAAATAAAATGAAATAAAGTGAAATACTAGTCTTCACCTTTTTCTAGCAATAAAATTCTGGTACCTATTTCCTTTCTGATTCCCTTAATCGAGCACTTATAAATATACTTAATAAAGGAAAGCCCTGAAAATAAAAGTTGTGACCAAGGTAGAATTCCTGATCAGATTACGCTTTTATCTTGAGAGATAGCCAAAAATGCAGTGCCAGGTGTGCACCTTTTGTGCTAAAGAAGATCAGAGGAAGCTCCATTTGAAGGATTTTAGGGAAAGCTTTCCAGAAGCAACAAAAGACTTTGCCAGCTCAATGGGAAAGCTAAAAATTGTAGTTGATCCCGTGCAGATAGGGAGTAATGGTAACATAAGAATAGCAGAGGGTTGGGCTGGGAAGGTACTCAGTGGTAGAGCGCTTGCCTTGCATGCATGAGGCCCTGGGTTCGATTCCTCAGCACAACATAAGCAGGAAAAAAAAAGCCGGAAGTGGCACTGTGGCTCAAGAGGTAGAGCACTAGCCTTGAGCTGAAGAGCTGAGGGACAGCGCCCAGGCCCAGAGTTCGGGCCCTCACCACCGGACCCCCCCCCCCCAAAAAAAAAAAAAAAAAAAGAATAGCAGAGGGGAAAGAGTACAAAATGAAGCTTATTATGGAAAGTTTGTGTCTCATGTTCATAATTGTGAGCTTACTCTAAGTATCATGGAAATTTTTAAAAAATACATTAAGCACTACAGTGGTCAGATTTTCCTTTTTTGTGCTCCATGAACAATTTTTTTTCAGTTTAAACAAAGGGCCCTCACTAGCTAGGCAGTCACTGGAGCTATGCCTTTATCCTTTTTGCTTTAGTTATTTATGAATGAAGTCTTACATTTTTTTTACCTAGAACTGGCCTTAGACTATAACCCTCCTTCTTATGCCTCCAGCCACATCGGGCATTACAGGTACATACTACTTGTTTTGTTTTCCTCTGGCAGTTTTGCAATTTTATTTATTTTAAGCAATTTGGCTTTCAGAATTTGGTAGAAAAGATCCTTAATTTTTTTCACTTGTTTCTTTTTTCACCTTTTTCATGTTTTCAGTTCTTTTTTTTTTTTTTTCCGGTCGTAGGGCCTGAACTCTGGGCCTGGGCGCTGTTCCTCAGCTCTTCAGCTCAAGGCTAGCGCTCTACCACTTGAGCCACAGTGCCACTTCCGGCTTTTTTTCTTTTTGCTTATGTGGTACTGAGGAATCGAACCCAGGGCCTCAGGCATGCAAGGCAAGCGCTCTACCACTGAGCCACCTTCCCAGCCCTCAGTTGTTATTTTTGAGACAGAATCTCAATATGTTGCCTAGGTGAATCACTGGAACTCTTGGGTTCAAATGATTCTCCTGCCTCAGCCTCCTAAGTAGCTAGACCATAGTGCCAGCTATAATATTAGCTACTTGGGAGGCTGAGAAAAGAAGTCTTATAGCTTTAAGCCAACCTGGACATAAAAGTCCTCAAGACTCCATTTCAATGGAAGAAACTATTCATAATGGCACACGCCTGTCATTCTATTTACAACAGAAAGCCTAAAATAAGTGGATCTCAGTCCAGGCACATACGTAGGCAGAAAGCAAGACTCTATCTCAAAAATACCCAGCACAACAAAAGGCTAAAAATATAGCTCAGTGGTAGAGCACTTCCCCAGCAAGTTCAAGGCCCTAAAGTCAAACCCCAGTACTGCCCCAGACCAAAAACAAAACAAAAACTTACTGCTCTGTAATTATTTGTTTCTCCCTCACTGAAGGAAAGCTTCATAAAGCAAGAGTTCTTCTCTAAGCTTTATAGATCACAATTAACATTATCACTTTGAAATGTCTAAAGCTGTATAACTGGTGTGAATTTATATTTTGCAAAGTAAGAAGGTATTCAGATAGCTAGGCACTAACAATGGTATTATGTCTAGAAGAACAGGATTGTGGATGTTCTTCATCTTTGTTCATTGTCTATGTTTTTGGATTTACTTTTAATGCCATTAGTTGCTTTTGAAGTAGAATAATTGTAAAAGTACAATCTTTTGGGGGAACTTAAAGCCCTCTTAATAAATTCCTTTAGTGGATATTTATGTTCTGTTTTTCAGTATTACTCGTAGTACAATAAAAGTCTCAAGAGTATTCAGACCTCCAAATGTATAGGAAATTCCATAAAATCTGAGATGAATCAAGAGCTAGAGTACTTAAAGATAGATAAAATGTAGTCATTTAAGTGCTTCATAAGCCTATATATGGGTACAATAATGAAACCCATTAAAATTGTTTTTAAATGTGGAGAAGAGGCTAAGAAAGAGTAATCGGAGGGTCAATTTTGATGAAACTACCTTGTATGTGTGTTTGAAAATGCCACAATGAAACTCTTTGTACAATTAATAAACACTAATAAAAAAGAGAAATATGATAAGGTAACCCTTTGTCATTGAGGGAGGAATATTTTCCCTAAATTATTACATTTATCAAGCCAAAGGGGGGAAAATATTATAAAAGCTAAAGAAGAGCCAAGCACTGGTGGCTCACAACTATAATCCTAACTACTCAGGAGGCTGAGATCTGAGGATCATGGTTCAAAGCCAGCCTAGTCAGGAAAGTTTGTGAGACCCTTAATTGTAATTAACTACCAAACAGCCAGAAGTGGAACTGTGGCCCTAATGATAGAGCACTAGCCTTGAGGAAAAGAGACTCAAGAACAGTGCCCAGCCCCTGAGTTCAAGCCACAGAAGCTGTATGTGCGCATGTGCACACACACACGAGCATGTACACACACACGCACAAGCTAAAGAACAATGCTTACCAGCATCAAGTAGAAATAAAAGCAAAGATTAAGCTTGTTTTATTCCCTTTACCTGACAGGACCTGGTGTCAAAGATGCTTCATGTAGACCCTCATCAAAGACTGACTGCTGCTCTTGTGCTCAGACATCCTTGGATTGTCCACTGGGACCAACTACCACAATACCAATTAAACAGACAGGATGCTCCACATCTAGTAAAGGTGAGCACTTCACGGTCACTGTTTTCCACATGTCCTCCAGTATAGACAGGGCCAGCTGAAACTCAGAAGCCTTTCCCTTTTCATCCTGAATCCAGTTCAAGTATGAACTTCTCTTACATAGATAACTTACAATAGAAAAGGTCAAAGCATGCCAAAAGATCGGTAATGGAATTAATTTAGGGTAACTTTTAAATTTTTGTCAGTCTCCATAAGTAGATATTCATTGTCAGTGAGGACAGTCGAGCTTATTGATTTTCTAACTGAAAGAGCTTACCCTGCAACCTCTCAGATTAAAACATTGGAAGGGCTGGGAAGGTGGCTCAGTGGTAGAGTGCTTGCCTTGCATGCATGAGGCCCTGGGTTTGATTCCTCAGCACCACATAAGCAGAAAAAGCCGGAAGTGGCACTGTGGCTCAAGTGGTAGAGCACTAGCCTTGAGCTGAAGAGCTGAGAGACAGTGCCCAGGCCCAGAGTTCAGGCTTCAAGACTGACCAAAAAAAATTGCCAAGACAAGTTAAAGATCCCCAAGGAAAGTGAGGACCACTTATTTTGAGCCCATCCCTGTCCTCTCATGTACAATTTCACCCTCCCACATTGACCTGTGTTTTAGTGAAATCTGAGCTTAACCAATGTGGCCATTTCTAGATATATTTGCACATGAAAAATTATCTGAATACACCTTGATTTCCCATTTGCAAACATGTCATTTTACCTTTCTTTCCTTTTTGTCAGGGTGCCATGGCAGCTACATATTCTGCTTTAAACCGTAATCAGTCACCAGTTTTGGAACCAGTAGGCCGCTCTACTCTTGCTCAGCGGAGAGGTATTAAAAAAATCACCTCAACAGCCCTGTGAAGTGACCTCAGTGAGATATTTGGTACCATGATGTAAGCTGATAGCACAAGTTCTGGCGACAGGTAGCACATATCTGAGAGACACCTGCAAGCACACACTGTCCCAGCTGGTACCCATAATGCTGCTGCTCCTGCTGCTGCTCCTGCTTTCGTCTCTTCTCGCTTTAAATGATTGTTAGCAAGTTAGATTTTCCTGGAGCTTCGGATGAAATGAATATGGAAACATGATGGAGATATAATCACTGAATCAACTAGAAAAATAATGAACATATGAATACCACCTAAAATACACTGAATAAAGTACTCTACACCATATAGCATTATTTTTATAGGAAATATTTCATGTCCCTTAAATATTCTTTGTTAGTTATAGGGATGGACAGTTTATGTTAAGCACTTAGCTTAAACAGTCCATTTATATTAGCACTGTATCCCTTGTGCCATCCAACATTTTGTATGTTTTTGTAAACAGTTCATATACAGTACATTTCTGTACTGCTTTCTTTAATGTATACATGCCTTGTTTAACTTGGAATCTATTATTAATCAATGACTATTAAATCTGGTTAACTAGTTCACTTGGATTAACAGTATTGTTGGACAGCCCTAAACATGGCCAGATTGTGGAACAGCTGTTGAATGTAATATTTCAAAATGTATATATCTTTCCCTGTGTCTGTTTCACTGGTTTGTTCATTTGTTTGTTTCTTAAAATCAGGTGTTCTGTCAGACTAACTTAGAGAGCTATTATGGTATAGAAAGTTGTCGTATGTGTGTGGCATGAAATCAAGAATACACCTGTGAAGTGATTCCATATACTTTGCAACTCCTTCTGGTCCTTTTTTCCTTAATTAGGGAAATACCCTTGCACTTTTAATTTTACATAGTGTCCATACTTAATATTCGGCTTTTCCTTTGGGATTTCACCAATATACATGAAAGACCTTTAAAAATCATCAAGAGATTGGTGAAGGAAAATTTACAACTAGTAATTGAATTCCTATTGAAAATTTTATGTTTAAATAGATATTCTATATTAAACACTAATTTGAATAATAAAGGCCACGGGATTTAAATTTTCTTATGGTAGGGAATAAAACATTCTTGATAAAACAGTTATCTCTTCTAACCTGAAATTATAGCCAAGGTAGGCCAAGTGAATGTTCCGTATTTACTGTTTTCTGAATTCCACCTGATTTAGAGCCATATATTTCCCTTGACTGCAGAGATGATCATTTTTCATAATTGCCCCTGGATCTGTTGCAGCATTCATTATTTACATAAAATTTGTTATTTTCCACAATTTTATATCATTTGAAAAAATAAATTTCTGTACCCATTAGTACCCCTAAATTTGCCAGGCTATTTAGCACATATCAACATGTAATGTGAAAAACATATGGGCAAAGAGTGTCCAAATAGGTATGTACTCAGGTATTACACGTCAGAAATCTTCTCCTGCCAGAAGCTTTAAACCTTCCCCTAAGCATACCAAGCCAAATGTTATGGAAGCCACTGTGTCATTCCTTAATTTTTCCTTTATGCTATTAAAGAGAAAATCCATGATATTCCTTTGCCCAACTAACACAAAATGGTTATTGCATAGAAATCAAATGTAATTCTATCTCAAATACAGGAAAAGTGAATAGGAGAAAGGACATCCGAAGATCTAGCAAAAAGTTTTTAAAGTGCTTGATTACATGAATGCTAACCAGTAAAAGCTGTTTTCCATTGCCAGAAAAGAGAGCTTTTTGTCTTTTCCTCCTCTGTGTTTCAAACCATAGTAATCTCAAATTCTTGTCACTTTTTAAACTTTAATATAACTCTGAGCAGAAAATAGATATATTTTGAGACTTTGCCAGGTATGCTATTCCATAATTGCTTAGCTGTATTGTCCACCAGTCTTTTAGAACTGTAAGTAAACACTTAACTTCCTGTAAATTTCCCCAAATTTCCCATATTGTATGTAAAGAAGCTGAGACTGAAATTGAATCCCCAACTTCTTCCCATTAAGTTCCTTTTTCCTCATTACACCATTGCTGCCTTTCCTTCATATCACCACCTGACTGTAGCTGAATTCAAAAAAACTTAGATTTCTTGGGGCAGTTCTCTACTGTCTTATGATGCCAAGTTTATTTCTTTTCAGAATAATTGCCGCCTTTGTCTAGTCAAGCTGCCGGTTTTAATGGAGAAAAGCAAATTGTATTCACAAAACTGAAGGCCTTCTGCCTAAAAAGCAGCTTGTGAACATAAATGATTCTAGCAGCAGTTTTGGTGTTTGCCTTTGGGAAGTCATGGCCAGCAATGTGCCCTAAGTATAGTGTGTGTGTTGGATTACCCACTCCATCAATTACCCAAATTGCAATTCTTGCAGGCCTCTATACTTGTGGTATTGAAGCGCCTGAAGTCTTTTGCCCTTCACCAGTTGCTGCCAGTTCCTGGGACTTCTCCCAGGAGTTGTCAGTCCAGTCTTAAAGATACTTCACTGTGAAAGAAGTAACTAAACCATCAGGACTCTTTTACACTCTTTTCTCTTAGTTTATAATACAGTTTAATACGCAAAATGATAGGATTGTATTTGACATTGCTGAATGCATGACCATGTGTTTTGTATCTTTCTTTTCGAGTGATGATACTAAGGTAAGTTTTTTTCTATCCTTTTTTATTTTCACTTTTTGTGAATTCTTTCAGCTCCTTCTGGTTTATAAAGCTACTAAGTTCATTAGACCCTTGACTTTAACAGATTTGTGGCATGGATGTGTTTATTCACAAGCAAACTCCGCAGTATAAAGATATAATCATTTTGCAAGGCCTGAAGTTGAGATGCCATGAGGATGGAGTGTGGGAAGAGTCACTTGTGCATGTTTGGAGGGCAAATAGAGATTGGGCATGTCAGTTTCCATATAATGTGCAGCACACTCCAAAGAACAACTTCAGATCAACCATTTCTCATCTTTCAAAGTGACTTGTTGGGGACAGAGAACATCAAGGAAAATGGGCGTATAGCTAGCTGTGCCTTGTACTGTCTCTATAGGAGAACTTTGAACAGAGGGTGGTGAATGCAAAGGCTTCAAGAGAAGGCAGAACATTGGGTAGGAAAGGAAGTAGGGTAGGCCTTGCCTGGGATAAAAAATTGGCAGAACAGCATTCAAGATTTGGAAGCTTTGGTGTAGATGTGCCTACTTAATATGGCAAGCCAACAACACGTATCCTAACATGTTTTAATAGCCTCTACTCCTTGCCCTTTATAATTGACCTACAATTTTTCAACTTGCTTTACTATATTCTACAAGTCAATTATATCTTATGGTAGTGTTGCCCATGTGAGACTTAGAAAGATATTAGATAGCTCAGGAATATAAAGGGTCAGAAAAGATCTTTGTCTATGATTCACAAATATAGATTCCTTGGCTGAATCTTGGTGCTTAAACCAGGAGGTTCCAGTCTAGTCCCAGAGATCTGTCCCTCTGTAAGGTCTGATGCCCTGGGACTAAACTGGATATATGCTTTCAGCCTTATTTAATTCACAGAGAAGTTGACTTAATTTTTTTATTTCAACTAATGAAAACAGTCCTCTCTTCAGTGCCAGGTTGCTTACATTTTGCCAGTCTCCCCAAGTGACCATTGGTGGAGACCAATTAATGAAGGAATGAATTCACTTTCTTTCTTGAGACTGTGGTATTCTACAAAGCCACACTTAACCACTTTTTCCAGTGAAGAATCTACACAATGATAATACCCAGATACGGATGGCCAAGAAGAGTTTGTATCTACAGTGTGCTTTGTGTATTTTTGACACTGCTGTATTGTGTGTTCAAGTGACTTGTAAATGGTTCCAATGTGACTGAATTGTTCTCAAGTAATGCTAGTAACTAAGTCAATTGGGGGGGGGGGTATTTTTTTTTAAGTCTGATATTAGTATCGGTCTCAAATTTACCACTTTGATTCCAGTCTTGTAACTGTTTATAATGGGGCATACCAAGGGTTGGGATGAGAGCTTACTTCCTACCTCTTAAGGCACTTTCCTCATTGTTTTGCCATATAACCTTGAACTGCATGATAAGCTGTTTAAATGTCCATGACTTATCCCAGAGCAACTAGCAAAGTATATGACATTTTGAATAGAGATTAGTGGAAAGGAAAATTTAGAGATTTAAGTCCACAGGTGCAAGCCTCGAGAAATTGTCTTTAGAGCACATGCCATTTGAGTACAGTATATGTAATGTATATGAAGAGAGCCACTATAATAGTCCTCTCGAAGTAGATTAGTTCAATATCTAATAGAAATGAACATCTTTACTCCTATTATTGCTGTAGAACTGAATGAACTGTATACTGGGGTTTTCCACAAGTATTTAAAATAAAACTTAAATGCAAGGCAAGGGCATAAGGATAAGAGAGTTTGGTTTGTGTTCCTGTAAGTGTAGTTTACCATCTAAAGCTTTGTGTTTTTTTTTTAACTTAAAAGGCTTCAGTGTATTGCCATTCATTAGCATCCTTAATAATCATGGGTGATGACTTGTAACTCTTAAAATTATATACACGTATTAGTTTATCTTAATTCTTGCCCTAAATAAAAGGGAAGATATACACCTAAGGGATGTAATTATTTTGCATTTTTGGCCATGGGTGGGATTGGGGTGGGTGTCTACTTAAGCAGTTTTTAAAAAAATCACAAATATTTTTCTACTATTATATATGATCTTACTTTATACTAGTGTCTCTCTAGTAAGGCATGCCAGAAGCCCAAGGTACCATATCACAAGTTCTGTATTGTACCTTCTGTTGGTGGTTAAATCGCATCAGATGCTTGGCACTGCCGCCGTAATTATGAAATGCTTGTAAAGGATCAAATATCACTGAATACTTTCAATTGTTTCACTTAAGAGTCTAATCTGGGAAGTTTGCAAATCATACTATTAATGTGTAATGTAAGCTCTTTTAGATGTATCCATGAATACCATGAATAATCCTGGAACAATATTGCTTGTATCCCTGTCATAGAACAGGTTTTGTAATCTTTAAAAGAAATGAAAATTTATATAATAAAATTTCAAATAAATGCATGTATGTCCCTTTTATCAGCTTGTCTTGGTTATATAATTAAACCCTTATAATATCAAATTATTATATCCAAAGTACATTTGTGAAATTGTCTTGATAGGACTTTTTTTTTTCGGTGGGTCATGGGGCTTAACTCAGCCTGGGCACTGTCCCTGTGCTCTTCACCTCAAGGTGAGCACTCTACCACTTGAGCCACAGCGCCACTTCCATTTTTCTACTGGTTTATTGGAGATAAGAGTCTCATGGACTTTCCTGCCTGGGCTGGCTTTGAACCGAGATCCTCAGATCTCAGCCTTGTGAGTAGCTAGGATTACAGGCGTGAGCCACCGGTGCCCAGCTGTCTTGATAGAACTTTAAGATAGGAATATTTCTGAGTTAAATACAAAATGGACTGGAGGTTGAGTGACTGCCTGGCAACTACAGGCCCAGCATTCAAATCCTACTACCACCAAAAAAAAAAAGTTGAGCTGGGTGCTGGTGGCTCACACCTGTAATCATAGCTACTCAGGAGACTGAGATCTGAGGATGTCAAACCCTATCCAGGTAGGAAAGACCATGAGACTCATTATCTCCAATGAACCACCAGAAAACCAGAAGTAGTGCTCTGGGTCCACATGGTAAAAGCACTAGTCTTGACCAAAAGAGCTCAGGGACTGAGTTCAAGTCCCATAACCAACAAAAAGTACAAAATAATTTTGCTATGCATTATCTTAAATAAAGGACTTATCAAATCAGACTCATGCATGTCATACATTTTATTCAGTATCAAACCTTAATGATTCAACGAATAAGAATGATCACCAGACTCAGATGAAACATTACTTTCTTTTTTTCTTTTTTCTTTTTTTTTTTTGCTGGTCGTGGGGCCTGAACTCTGGGCCTGGGTGCTGTCCCTCAGCTCTTCAGCTCAAGGCTAGCGCTCTACCACTTGAGCCACAGAGCCACTTCCGGCTTTTTTCTTTTTGCTTATGTGGTGCTGAGGAATCGAACCCAGGGCCTCAGGCATGTAAGACAAGCGTTCTACCACTGAGCCACCTTCCCAGCCCCCAAACATTACTTTCTTGAAGTCTAAAACTACAAGATTTGGCTCTGAAAACATGATGTATTTTGGATTCAGGATTGGAGTGCTAGTTTTCTTCTGAATGTTAATATGTGAATATCTGGATTTTAAAAAATGGGAATCATTCACTCTTACAACCTTTTTAGGGCTTGAGGTGTGGCTCAAATGGTAGAGTGCCAAAGTCCAGTATTGCCAAAAAAAAAAAAAAGAGGAGGAAGATAAAGGAAATGCCTTTTTTGTTTTTTTTGCCAGTCATGGGGCTTGAACTCTGGGTCTGGGTGCTGTCCCTCAGCTCTTCAGCTCAAGGCTAGTGCTCTACCACTGGAGCCACAGCGCCACTTCCGGCTTTTTCTGTTTATGTGGTGCTGAGGAATCGAACCCAGGGCCTCATGCTTGCAAGGCATGCACTCTACCGCTGAGCTACCTTCCCAGCCCCAGGAAATGCCCTTTTTATAATCCATTATTTATGTAATTTAAATAATGAACCCCTATTCTCCACCCAACCATGCCTCATAAATCAAATAAGCCCTCTTAAAAGAAATGTATCTATTAAAACCATTTTTAGAAGAACTTTGCATTTTTTTGTGCTAGTAAATCTGCATATTTGAAAGAAAATTTGAAGTTATTGAGTGCTAGCTGATAGAATATGGTATGTAGGCTGAAAGCAACTTTTTTCCTACTTGGCTTGTTTAATACTTTTACATTATGAATACCACAGATTGAGTGTCTTAACAAATGGGCATTTATTTTCTCAAAGATATCTACCATTAAAAGTGCCTGCAGGGTCTTGTATATACATTTTTCTAATTTGGGGTGAGGAAGGGAAATAACAAAATGCTGAAATAAGAATACAGGTTGACCCATTGTAACAATGAGATGGACAAGACACTATGTTGAAAACTAACTTCAGGAAGTGGGGGGAGGGAGGCGAAGGAGGGAGTAACAACACTCCATAGGAAAAGTACTCATTACCTTACTCATGTAACTAACCCTTCTGCACAGTATTTTTATAATAAAAAGCATATATATTTATATTAAAAAGTGCCTGCAGGGGCTGGGAATGTGGCTCAGTGGTAGAGTGCTTGCCTACATTGCATGAAGTCCTGGGTTCCATTCCTCAGTACCCCATACACAGAAAAAGCCGGAAGTGGTGTTGTAACTCATGTGGTAGAGTGCTAGCCTTGAGCAAAAGCAAGCCCTGAGCTTTTTCAGCTTGATGCTAGTGCTCTAACACTTGAGCCACAGCTCCACTTCTGACTCCATTTTTGGTGATTAATTGGAGAAAAGAGTTTCATGTACTTTGCTGCTGTGAACTGAAATCTTCAGATCTCCACCTCCTGAATAGCTAGGCTTACCGGTGTGAGGCACTGGCACCAGGAACATAGGTTTATTTGGAAGAAAACCTGGATAGAGAAGCCTTCAGCCAAAGCTTAGAAACTCACTTTTGCTTACAGTCTAGGACATTTTGTAGCTGTCTGGAAATGCTAGAGTTGCCTGGTGGGAGTTGTTACAAAAGAAACTAATAGTGAGATAGAGAACTAGGAAAAAAAAAAAGTCACAGCTGGAAAAAGGGAAAGAAGAAAGGAGGGGGTGGCTGTTCAAAGACCTGTTTTGTTCAAAGTCCTGATCTGTTGCTAGCCAAATGGGTTATAGCTATGGAAAAGGTAAGGCTGGAGTGGTTGCTGAACAAGGCACTAAGGTGAGGACCCCAGGCTATTCGACCTAACAATATTGATTACACAAACTGACACCTTTGTAAATTTGTATTTTCTGTTTCTTTTTTTTTTTTTTTTGGTCGGTCGTGGGACCTGAACTCTGGGCCTGGGCGCTGTCCCTCAGCTCTTCAGCTCAAGGCGAGCACTCTACCACTTGAGCCACAGTGCCACTTCCGTAAATTTGTATTTTCTAATCTCAACTATTAATCATTCCCGCCCCCCCTTTTTTTTTTTACCAGTCCTGGAGCTTGAACTCAGGGCCTCGGCACTGTCCCTAAGCTTTTTTTTGCTCAAGGCTAGTATTCTACCACTTGAGCCATAGCTCTACTTTTAGCTTTTTACCGACAAATTGGAGTTAAGAGTCTCCTTTTCTGCCTTGGCTGGCTTTGAACCTTGATTCTCAGATTTCAGTCTACTAAGTAGCTAGGATTATAGGCTTGATCACCAGAGCTTGGTACCTCATTGTCTTTTGCGCAGACAATTGCAGTCATCTGCTGATTTCTGTTTGTTTGTTTTTTTTGTCTTTGCCCCCTACAGTCTATTAACGCATAAGCCTAAAAGACTTGTTTAAATCCTATGAAGGATTACAAGTGATCTGGTTTCCTTACCTCCCTGATCTCGTTCTCTCTGCAAACTTTCCCCATGGCTCATGATATTCTACACCCAACTTACTACTTCTTGACTATGCCACATATATTCCCACCCAGGGCAGTTTTCTTGGCCAATACACATCCCTCAGATGTCACCTCTCCTTTGAAGTTTTATATCAGGTAATTAACAGAAAGAGCCTTTTGATTGTTGAACTTGTGGAGTCTCTCTCACACTTGGAGTCTGATTACCTACATATTAGGTACAATTGGCAAACACCAAATGTATTGTAACCATTTAATTTCTGCAACAATCCAAAGTAATAAATGCTGTACCTTTGCCTAATTTAGAGATGAGAAATGATACAACTTGTCTATCATCATAGACTAAAAAGTTGCCACAGAGCCTGTGTTGGAATCTAGCAGTGTAACTCCAAAGCCCAATTTTGAAACAAAATTTAAATAGAATTTTCATCCTTTATTAAATTGCAGCCGGGCATTAAATTGTTGCATGTCTGGAATTCTAGCACTTCTGAGGTAGAAAGAGGAAGGATCAAAAACTCAACATCACAGGGATTTGTATTACTGAGTTCTAAGTCAGCCTGAGCATTCTGTATAAATTGCAAAAATAAGTCAAAGAGAAGTTTGGGCCCCCTGTCAGCTTTTAGTTTTCCTCTGAGAAGTGCATGTGTTGTTGGATTTGGGGCTGGGTATACCAAACTAGATCCAAGCACCCCAACTACCCTCCCACACTTGTAACCACTAGAAATGTCTGCAGACACTGCCTACTGTCTCCAGTTAGATGATTATATCTTTTTTTTTTTTTTTTTTTGTCGGTCATGGGGCTTGGGCACTGTCCCTCAGCTCTACAGCTCAAGGAGAGCACTCTACCCCTTGAGCCACAGCACCACTTCCGGTTTTCTAGTGGTTTATTGGAGATAAGAGTTTCACGGGGGGGCTGGGAAGGTGGCTCAGTGGTAGAGCGCTTGCCTTGCATGCCTGAGGCCCTGGGTTCGATTCCTCAGCACCACATAAGCAAAAAGAAAAAAGCCAGAAGTGTCGCTGTGGCTCAAGTGGTAGAGCGCTAGCCTTGAGCTGAAGAGCTGAGGGACAGCGCCCAGGCCCAGGCTCCACGACCGGACCAAAAAAAAAAAAAAAAAAGAGTTTCACGGATTTTCCTGCCCAGGCTGGTTTGAACAGCTATCCTCAGATCTCAGCTTCCTGAGTAGCTAGGATTACAGGCGTGAGCCCCCTGCGCCTGGCTAGATGATTGTATCTTATGTGTCCTTTCAGTACACCTAGCTCTTTAGAGAGATAATGTTAAAACCTAATATTTGCAGAAAGGTAATTTACTTAAAAATAAGGTTCCCCCCCACACTTCAAAGTGGTTTTCCCAGCATAGCCAGTTCTATTGGTTTACAATGGTTGCCACAGTGAAGTCCCACAGAGTGGGTATTCAACAGAAATTTTATTTTCTCTTAGTTCTGAAGGCTGCAAGTCTGAGATCTAGGTGTGGGCACGGTTGGTTTCCTCTGAGGCCTCTCTGTGGCTTGTTAGGGGCCTATGTTCTGGCCCACATGGCGTTTTCAACCAAAGTCTGTGTCCTGATAACTCTTTCTTCTAAGGACACCAGTCAGAATGTATTAGGGACCATCTTAAGTTCCTCGCTTCAAGGCCCCTATGTCCAAATACAGTCATATGCTACGGTACTAGGGGGTTAGAGCCTCAACGTAAGAATTTTCAGAAGATACTTGCAGACAGTTTCAGCCCTTAACACCAAACTTGTCTTTGTTTTCTTCCCTCCCTTTCTTTTTTAGCTTTTTTTTCCCTTTTGGTCAGTCGTGGGGCTTGAACTCTCGCCTCCGAGCTATCCCTGAGCTCTTCATCCCAAGGCAAGCACTCTACCACTTGAGCCACAGTTTTCTGGTTGTCCACTGCAGATGACTCTCACAGGGAACCGCGATCCTCAGCTCTCAGCCTCAGACCTCATCCTGAGTGGATAGGATTACGGGCACCCGGCTCCTCCCTTTCTTCTTATCCTGTATACTGAACACTTAGTGCACACCAAGTACTTTGTTAAGTACTGGTAGTGAGCAACAAAATTGTCCTTTGCCTAGAAAAGTTTACATAGAACTAGACAAGACAGCCTTTTATTTTTTTCAAGTATCTCGCAAGTATCACTTTGGTAATGGATGACAGGAAGGCCTTCCCCCGGGAACGAGCCGCGCCACGTTAAACCTCAGGCAAGAGGTTAATGAGTCAGCAGCTTATGAAACCGGAGCCTCGGGTTTGTATTGAAACAGCGGATGCTCAACTTTACCAGCAGATGGCGCTACATCAAGTCACCCGCCTATGACGTACGCTCCGCCCATTCTTACCCTAACGCAATTGCCTCCGGTTCCCGGCCACTCCCCTGAGCGCTTTCCCGCGGCCTGAGGTCCTCCCCCCAACACCTCTGCTCCCTCGGCTCCAACAATAAGGTTCCGTCTGCCGGACTAATACCTCTGAGCCGGGGGGGCGGGACTCGCGGGGGGGCGGGAGGCGGGGAAAAGCGACGCACGTAACAGCGACGCCATTTGCTGCTGCCGAGCGTGGGCGCTGGCGGATTTCGGAAGAACCAGTTCCTGAGACTCTCCCGCGCACGTTGCTTGGCCTTCGGAGCCTTGTTCGTCCAGCGCGGCCCTTCGTATCGCCTCGCTTGTCGGTCGGAGGAGTCACTACCCCCACTGCTGCAGCTTCCCTCCAAGAAATCCCAGACACCACCACCCCGCAGTCACCACCATGCCAAAGAATAAAGGTAATGCCGCCCGGACCGGAGACCAAAGGTTTTTTTTTGCCCAATCGGCTTCCCTTGGGTCCCATCCACGCGCCACTTCTGGGTCAGCCCAGGCCGCAGTGACCTTCCTGCCTTCTCCCTCCTCGTCTCCCTGCCGCTCGGATGTGCGGAGAGGCGCGGGGAAGTTACTTCTGTTTCCCAGTTGAGTGGCACTGGGGTGGAGCCGACGCCATTTTTGTAGGGCCTCCTGTGGGAGAATGTGCGCTTTTGCCCCGGCTTCGCGCCACGCTGACCGCGACTCGTCAGGCAGCCACGGGGGCGCCTTCCTTGGGGCCTTCGGGACTTGGCAGATGCGGCCCTTGGGCTTTGCTGGGCGCGGGAAGTTAGGCCCTGGGAAGACCTGTGAACTTTAATAAAAGGGTGATGCCGGCTCTCGAGCCCATCTGGCACTTCTGGCTGGGCTTCTTTATGGACACTTGTTCAGGATTAATGAGGCAAGTCCTTGTCGCTTATAAGTGCTGGGCGATACTTTGAGTCGTTTTGGAAAAGTTTGATGTCTGGTGATTTCCTTTGCCCCATCTCTTGCCAGGGTTTGTTTCACAGAAAAGATTTGATCCAGATTTAACCCAATTTTCTTTTACTCTAGATCACGTATATATATGGTGACGGGAATAAAGACCTTTAGGTTGCCTCCAGGCGGGGCCTCACGGACGTTCACAAATAGGCGAACTTGAGGATGAGTTTGTTTAGAACTTTCAAAATGGAAGGCCTAAGTGAAGTAAAAGTAGAACGCTCCTAAGGCAGTTCTACTTCTTTATAGACTTAGGAGTTCTGTGGGGTTTTTTTAAGTCATCCTTTGACTGGATCAAATTATACAATAGAAAGAGAGAGAACTGTTTTCTAAAGGAATGGAGCACATTATACAACTCAGTAGAAGGCTCTCGTTTATTTCATCCTTAGGACCTTCTCCCCTGAACCATGCCTATTAGAGTTCTCTCTCTCTCTTTTTAACCTGCCAGTTGGCTCCACTTACTCTTTGTAGCTGTCACTACCCACTGGGTACTTGCTCACAGTTCTCTGCACAGTTTTGTGCAGTCGTCCCAGGCCAAGCCACCTCACTGTGGTCAGACATGAAGCTTGTAAGTTGTATTGGTAGCAAGGATTTTTCGCTACTATTTCTAGGAGAAATGAGGTAATAAAAAGTGTTTTTCTGAATTCTGAGGTGGTAACTGGATCACTTCAGTGAGTAGCTTACCCTCCCCTTTATGTTAGGGAACATGTTTCCGTTTCCCTCACTAGACTCTAAAAGCTAAACGACAGAATAGTATCTATCTTAATGACATTGGATTGCCGGCACTTGGCACTTAGAAGATGCTCAATAAATTTTTGTTAGACCGAGTCACCTCCCTTCTGTTTGCTCCACCCTAAGGTGAATAATAGGTTCTTTTTTGGTAAGATCCCATCTGACAAATTTCCCTGAAATAGTTCTTTCTGCTGTAAAGAAGAGATTTGCAATTTTCATTGCCAGTGGCTCAAGCCTGTGATGCTAGCTACTCAGGAGGCTGAGATTTATGGATCACAGATTGAAGCCAGCCCAGGCAGGAAAGGCTATGAGACTTTTATTTCCAATTAATCACTAAAAAAGAAGGAAGTGGAAGTCTGGCTCATGTGGTAGAGCACTAGCCTTGAGCAAAAGAAGCTCAGGGACTGTGCTCAAGCCCTGAAATTTTTATTTCCTTTAGGGACTAAATGTTCTTTTAGAAAGATAACCAGATTTAAAAGGTTACCTATTTTGTTCTACTTTTTTATACCCTTAAGTCTGATTTCATTCTTTCAAAAGAGAAATAAAGAGCATTTCATTTTATAGCAATAAAATAGCAAGTGGAATGGTTAAGGTATGGTTAATTCTGCCTAAGTTGACAAGAAATAAATCTTTGTTTTACAAATAACATTTGAAGCATACAGAAATACAATAGATACTAAGAATCCATTACCCCTGAATTTAAGAATTACAACATAGATTGGTTTTGTTTTGTTTTTCTTTTCACAGATTGATTTTAAACCTTCTGTTTATCCTTCCCTTGTCTCTTCACTCTTTCTAGAAGAAACTACCATAACCATCCCTATACATGTAAATCTAATTGAGTCCTCCGTGTTTTTAAGCTACTCAAAGAAAAAGAACTTTTCAAGACTCTCGAATATAGAAACAAATTAATATTTATCTGTTTTTCTTCATTGGAAACTTATGAAGCTTGGTGATTATAACCTTGAGATAGTTGACACAAGAAATAAAAATTGCCATCAACTATGTGTTGGATGATTTTTGTTTCGGGCTGATTCTGTTTTTTTTTTTCTTTTTTTCTTTTTTTTCTTTTTTTTTTTTTTTTGGTCATGGGGGCTGAACTCTGCGCCTGGCTGCCCTGTCCTCAGCTCTTCAGCTCAAGGCTAGCGCCCTACCACTTGAGCCACAGCGCCACTTCCGGCTTTTTCTGCTTATGTGGTGCTGAGGAATCGAACCCAAGGCCTCATGCATGCAAGGCAAGCGCTCTACCATTGAGACACCTTCCCAGCCCTGGGCTGATTCTTACCAATATATTTCCTCTAGAAATTCTTAGAAACCCATTCTCAAGTCCGGATAAAAGCATCTTTTGGCCAGTCACGTAAAGCATTTGGGTAAAGTACTCGCAGTCTTTAAATAGGTTACCACCTATGATTTGACAATGACCACTCCTTTAGAAATAGATTATTATTGACTAGTTTGTTTGAAAAATTGACAAATTTGGGTGTATAACTCAGTGAACAGAGCAGCTATGATTCTTACTCTTAGTGGCACTTGTGCTCTAGATCAACAAATTTGCTGATTAAATGGCTAGAGGGCACCTTTTTCTCTGGAGTTTCAGTGTGCTGACAATTCCTCAAATACTTGACTCAAGAAAGGAGTGACGCTAAGAAGTATTGTACTCATTACCTGACTTGTGGAATTGTAACCCTTCTGTACAACACCTTAATATTTTTTTTTGCGGGGGGGGGAGGTGGGGGGGCCTCCGGTCGTGGGGCCTGAACTCTGGGCCTGGGCGCTGTCCCTCAGCTCTTCAGCTCAAGGCTAGCACTCTACCACTTGAGCCGCAGCACCGCTTCCAGCTTTTTTCTTTTTGCTTATGTGGTGCTGAGGAATCAAAACCAGAGCCTCATGCATGCAAGGCAAGCACTCTACCACTGAGCCACCTTCCCAGCCCCAACACCTTAATAATTTTTAAAAGTTAAAAAAAGAGAGAACAGGTTAGAGAATTGTGGAGGCCCACCTAACAATAGCAGAGCTATGTGAGGCTATTGCAGGTGAAAGTAAGTACACTAATTGGAGAAGTTAGATATGTGTGTGCACGTGCACACATGTGCACATGTGGATCCTGGGGCTTGAACTCAACACCTAGGCACTGCCCTTGAGCTTTTGTGCTCAAGGCTAGCACTCTACTTGAGCCACACCTCCCCTTCTAGCTTTTTGGTGGTCAGTTGGAGATAAGAATAGCTAAGATTTGGAGATAAGATTAGCTAAGATTACAGGCAAGTACCACCAGTTCCTTGCTGCAGACGTCTGCCTTTTCAGAGATTGTCACATGCATGGTCATTTTATTTGAGTTGGGAACTCTGGCTGCCTCTATAAAGTTTTCTCATGAATCCCTTGATATTCCTACCACTTAGAGTCTTGCCATCTTTTGGAAATGGTTGCCAGTTGTAGTTAGCTTTTGCATTAAGAAGAAAAGGCTTTGGTGATGTACTCTAATGTGAGGACTTAGAAAAAAATACCATTAAATATGAATCTTGGCTGGGTGCTGATGGCTCATGCTTTTGATTGAAACTGCTCAGGAGGCTGAGATCTGAAGATTGCAGTTGAAAGCCAGCATGGGCAGGAATGTCCATGAGACTTTATCTCCAATGAACCACCAGAAGATCAGAAGTAGAGCTGTGGCTCAAAGTGGTAGAGTAGTAGCCTTGAGCAAAAAAGTTCAGGGAAGGTGCCCAGCCTGGAGTTCAAGCCCTATAACCAACCAAAAAAGGTGAATTTGGACACCTCTGCTCACTGACTGTAGCCTCATAGAACCACTGAGCTTCACTGAACTTACTAGTAATCTGGGATTGAGTGAACTCAAAGTGATTATGACAATTCAGTGGATGACGTTACATAGTGGTTAAGAGCATGGTCACGAGGGTCACACAACAAATAAGGATGTTAAGGATCAACCTTTTAAAAAAGGAAAAATGAGTTTTGAGTAAAACTGAGCTTGAGCTAGGCACCTGTGGCTCACACCTGTAATCCTAGCTACTCAGGAGGCTGAGATCTGAGGATTGCGGTTCAAAGCCAGCCTGGGCAGGAAAGTCCATGAGACTCTTCTTTCCAATTAACCACCAGAAAACCGGAAGTGGCGCTGTGGCTCAAGTGGTATAGCGCTAGCCTTGAGCTGAAGAGCTCAGGGACAGCGCTCAGGCCCAGAGTTCAGGCCCCACACCACCTACCAAAAGAGAATACTTTGTATCTGATCTTCCAAAGGTACTTTGGGTGTATGTATAAGCGAACATGCGAACATGAAAGCTTCCTTTTTATACCACTGGATGCTTCCTATTTATTTATGCCACTGGTGTTTTTTTAAATTAGTTTTTTGTTGCTCACATTGAGGCCTCCTGGCTGGTTGGCTTGCTTGCTTGCTTGTGCTCCTAGCTAACGCTTGAGCCACACTCTCCAGGCCCAGCTCTTTGCAGGTTATTTTGGAGATGGAGTCCCACACTTTTCTGCTTGGGCCGGCTTTGAACCAAAATCCTAAGTAACTGGAATTACAGATGTGAGGCACTGGCATCCGGCTAGCCACTGCCTTTTATTTTTATTTTTTATTGCTATTATAAAGGTGATGTAGGTACAGAGAGGTTACTATTTCATAAGTCAGGTGATGAATACGTTACTTGTTTTTTCTATTCTTTTTGTCGGTCGTGAGGCTTGAACTCAACCTAGGCACTGTGCCTGAGCTCTTGAGGTCAAAGTGAGCGCTCTACCACTTGAGCCACAGCACCACTTCCAGTTTTCTGGTGGTTCATTGGAGATAGGAGATTGATGGACTTTCCTGCCTAGGCTGGCTTTGAACCGCAGTCCTCAGATCTCAGCCTCCTGAGTGTTAGGATTATAGGTGTGAGTACATTACTTTTGGGGCAATGTCCACCCCTTCTTTCTCTCCCAGTTTTTTCTTCCTCTCCCTGCCCACAAGTTGTATAGTTCATTTTCAGCATAGTTTCTTTTCATGCATTTTAAAACATGAAGAATTTAAAGATGTACAGTATATTGATTTAATATCTGAGTTATATTGAACATGGTAAACTGGGACTTCACATGCGTTATAGGATGATTGGGACAGGTAAATATGTTGTATTATTGCATAGTGGTTGCAAATACGGCTTCTGTATAAACAATTGAAATAGGGATATCATTTAAACACCAGCTGTGTAAAAGAAAATAAGTTGAGTATTTTAATTGTATAATTTCACTTATTTAAAACACAAAACAGTTGTCTAGCTTGTGTTAGACTCTGGAATTTCATCCCAAGAGATAGTGATTGTGTGTAGCTGGGTACTGTCCCAAGCACTAGCTCAAGGCTAGTGTTCTTCCACTTGAGCCATGGCTCTACTTTGGGCTTTTTGGTAGTCAATTGGAGATAAGAATTTCAGTCTTTCCTACCCATGCAGGCTTTAAACCTTGATCCTTACATCTCAGCTTCCTGAGTAGCTAGGATTACAGGCATGAGCCACTAGCTCCCAGCCACCAGCATACATTGTTTTAAATGAGATTTATGTTTCTTGTCACAAAAGTGTCAAAGAAAATTCCATGAAGAGTAGGGAAGGTGGTGTGGTGATGTTAGTATGATAAAGAAGCCTTCACTTAATATCCCTTACTGCTTTGCAAATAATTCAAATTTTCTTTCATTTCTTCTATAAAAACCATTAGGTAAAGGAGGTAAAAATAGACGTAGAGGTAAGAATGAAAATGAATCTGAGAAAAGAGAGCTGGTCTTCAAGGAAGATGGACAAGGTAAGCAGTTTTATAAGTTGGGACGTTTTTAGGACTCTTTTTAAATAAAAGATTTTATTCTAAGTACTTCGTGGAATTGAGAAAACAGGAATATCGCATTTCATTGTACTGCAAAGAAAAGACTGTTGCCTCTTATTACAGAGTACTTTTTATCAACTCATACAGGCAAAACAGACAGAAATACCAAGATAAGACTTGTCATAGGAGTAACTGCAAATGAACTCCACAAAACAGTATAATGTATTTAAAAGGACCGTCTCTCAAGTCAGTGGTCAGGTTCAAAACTTCCAAGTTTAAATAGTTTTGGTAGGTTCCACTTAGCTTTTATTGTGGTACTGGGGGATTGATTCCAGGGTCTTATACTTGTTGGGTAAGAGCTCTTATTATTACTGAGCTACATCCTGCGCCCTTGTTTTTCGTTATTTTTGTTTTTGAGGCAGGGTTTTTACAATATAGCTCAGGCTTGCTTTAATATATGTAGCCAGGCTTACTTACATTAAACTCAGTCTTCCTGCTTCCGCTTCTGCAGTGTGCACTACCTCACCTGATACACCTTTTCTTCTTTAACTATGAGATTTACTCTATACATTTAACAAGGATCCTGTTCATAATCCTGAACTGTAAACCTCATCTCCCTTTACTTTTCTCCATTTCACATTCCTCACAGTTCTCTAGAGCCTCTCTTTCAGGTTTTCTGGTCTACTCACTATGCATTTGTGCATTTCTGTAAATACACAGGCTTTCTTGAACATTTGCGTTACAACGAAGAATTAATTACACAGGAAATGTAGCCTTGAAAGCTATAATTGATATTCCATGATTTAGTGAGCTTTTTTTTTTTCTTTTTCTTTTTTGTGCTGGTCCTGGGACTTGAACTAGGAGCCTGGGCACTGTCCCTATGCTTTTGTGCTTAAGGCTAGCATTCTGCCACTTGAGCCACAGCTCCACTTCCTGTTTTTTGCTGATTAATTGGAGATAAGAGTCTTAGGGACTTCTGCCCTGGCTGGCTTCAAACTGCAATCCTCAGATCTCAGCCTCCTAAGTAAGCTAGGAGTACAGGCATAAGCCATGGGCTCCCAGTTCAGTGAGCTTTTTTAATCCATCATGTAGCACAGTGTATTCAGTAGACTGCACTTTTTAAATATGTGTGCCACTACCAGGGCTTAAACTCCTCACATTATCACTAATTTTTTTCACTCACAGTTGATGTTCTACCACTTGAGTCTGGCATCTTGCTGGTTAATCGGAGATAAAAGTCTCTAGGACTTTTCTGCTCAGGCTGGCCTCAAAACAACCATCTTCTGGATCTCAACCTCCTTGAGTAGGTAGGATTACAGGCATGAGGCAGCCACTAGCACCCAGCTAGATTATATATATTTGGAGGCTGAATCCCAGATTATTATAGAGCTTTGTTATCCAGTACCGTCTGTATATGATTAATCAACTACAACAAAGTAAAACTGAATGATTGACTTTTCTAGACCAAAAAGATTTTTTGTTAATACCTGATCAAGATGCATAACACTAAATAAGTTCTCACTAAATCACTTGCTCCTTTCATAAGCATACTGTACAGTTTTGTTCCCTCTCCTTTTATCCTTTTGCCATGCTAGGGATGGAGCCCACTTAGTTGAACCCTTGTGCTGTACCTATAAACCACTAAATTAGGGGCTAGGAATGTAACTTAATGGTAAGTGCTTGCCTAGCATGCATGAAGCCCTGGGTTCGATTCCACAGTACCACATAAACAGAAAAGGCCAGAAAGTGGCGCTGTGGCTCAAGTGGTAGAGCGCTAGCCATGAGCAAAAGAAGCTCAGGGACAGTGCCCAGGCCCTGAGTTCAAGCTCTAGGATTGGCAAAAACAAAACACTAAAATATGAAACATTTTCTTAGCCTTAGTCATTTGTGCCTCCTCCAGTGGTTTATTTGGGCAGACAGGGCTTTACACCCCCCATCCTTGTATTTTCTTCTCTACTTTGGAAGAGAGGCTGCCTCCAGTCATCTTGAGGTACTGGGCCTGCTATGTTAAGTCACTTCCTCATGTCAACCCCTGAAATTCTGTGCCTCTTGAGTTGCCACCCTCCCACTCGATCTCATAATCCCTTTCTCAGAGTTCTTTAATGTAGGCAGTGAAAAGATACTGGCTAAACTATTTTTGGAACATCTTTCTGGCTTTCTAAGAACTACAGAACATTACCAAAAAACTATACTAAAAAGTCCATGAGCTTTACCTCTAAAGGTTCTTAGAGAAAAGATCAAAGTTGGGTAAGGCTCTGAACGAATACAAGAGATTGATGGGGTGTGGCATACATATTGAGACAGTCCTCCTTTGATCTCCAGGAACAGCATATAGTCATGAAGACAGTAAGTAATTGGCTTACTCAAAATGAGTAGATAATTAAAGCATGTTTAACAGCAGACATGGGTTGTTAAAGAAATAGCATTACAGAGTCTCTAGCTCTACCATTAACTGGCGTGGTATTTAAATTCCTTGTATGTATTTATATTTCCATTGTATGTATTTATTCCTAGCCAATAGAACTTTTAAACTCTTGTCAATTGTGTATAGATATTTAAAATTGCTTTTATCAAAAATTTGAGCAATGTTTCATACCTGCTCTGTTTCCCCAGAATACGCTCAGGTGATCAAAATGTTGGGAAATGGACGATTAGAAGCAATGTGTTTTGATGGTGTAAAGAGGTTATGTCATATTAGAGGGAAATTGAGAAAAAAGGTAAGTATAGAGTTTTGTATAAGAATAAAATTATTTGTAGGGAGAAAGTGTGTGTGTGTGTGTGTGTGTGTGTGTGTGTGTGTGTGTGTGTGTGTGTGTGTGTGTGTGTGTGTGTGTGTGTGTGTGTGTGTGTGTGTGTGTGTGTGTGTGTGTGTGTGTGTGTGTGTGTGTGTGTGTGTGTGTGTGTGTGTCGCTGGGATCCATCTTGGCCTTTCACAATGTAAGCACACCATAGTCTACCACTGAGGTACAATCCCCAGCCTTCACCTCAACACTTTATATGAGGGCCAGCAGAGTCAAACAGCAAGACACCTATGTTGTATTTCTACCCAAAATATTTAATCTGAATCATAAGGAAATAGCCCACAAGTCCAAACTGAGGGATACTTTCAAAACCTTTGTTCTTAATCAAAATGAATGTCATGGGCTGGGAAGGTGGCTCAGTGGTAGAGTGCTTGCCTTGCATGCATGAGGCCCTGGGTTTGATTCCTCAGCACCACATAAGCAAAAAGAAAAAAGCCGGAAGTGGCGCTGTGGCTTAAGTGGTAGAGTGCTAGCCTTGACCTGAAGAGCTGAGGGACAGTGCCCAGGCCCGAGTTCAGGCCCCACAACTGGACCAAAAAAAAAAAAAATGAATGTCATGCCGGGCGCCGGTGGCTCACGCCTGTAATCCTAGCTACTCAGGAGGCTGAGATCTGCGATTCATGGTTCAAAGCCAGCCAGGGCAGGAAAGTCCGTGAAACTCTTTATCTCCAATTAACCACCAGAAAACCAGAAGTGGCGCTGTGGCTCTCAAGTGGTAGAGTGCTAGCCTTGAGCTAAAGAGCTGAAGGACAGCGCTCAGGCCCAGAGTTCAAGCCCCACGACGGGCCAAAAAAAAAAAATTCTTGAATGTACTTGAATTCAATTCCTAGCCGAAAAAGTAAATAATAAAGTGTCCCAACTCTGATTTTGTTTTTTTGTGGTTGTAATTTGATTATGTTAATCTTGTTCCCAAGCTAAAGAGGTCTTAGAAACAGTGTGTATGTGGGTGCAAGGAACACAGGAAGAGACAGGAGATAAAACCATGTAATTTTTCTCTTCTCATATATAATAACCACTTGAACTTGTTCATAATTTCAAGTCCTTTAATTTCTAAACAAATCATAATTTCTCTGGAAAAATCTTGATTTTTTTCATTTCATGTTAAATACAACATGCAGTAATTTTTCTTTTGTAGGTTTGGATAAATACCTCAGACATCATATTGGTTGGTCTTCGTGACTATCAGGTAAATATTACATTTGAATTTCTCTCCCCCCCATACTGTTTTTTTATTGGCATCAATAAAAACAGGGGGTTTCTTTTTTTTAACAGCCACAATAGTCTATTTAAGAGTTTACAAGAAAATCAATTTTACACATCCAAAATGGTATCACAATTATGAATTACAGTACAGACAACAATATTAAATGGGCATAAAACAAAGCTTAGGTGAACAGACAAGTAATTTAGCCTTCAATTTATTAACATATCTGTGACTCTTCCAAGAAATGTAAAAACTCCAGGAGCTTCTCATTGATACATATCCAAAGAAGCACAACTACATGGAATGGTATATTTCCTTAGGCCATGGTGCTCCTGTTTTTGAATTGTAGTGTTTTAGCACTCTGCAAATTATGGTTCCAGGAAACTTCTGTTACAAAAGACTTCTAACAAAAGGGTAATAGTAAAAATGAATTTAAAAACAGCCAGGCACCAATGACTCCTAGCTATTCAGGAGGTTGAGATCTGAAGATTATGATTCAGAACCAGCCAGGGCAGGAAAGTGCAAGATTCTTTATCTCCAAAAACCATCAAAAGGCCAGAAGTAGACCAGTAGCCTAAGTGGTAGAATAGTAGCCTTGAGCAGAAAAGCTAAGGGACAGTGCCCAAACTCTTGAGTTCTAACCCCAATATTGACACACTCAAAAAAAGCTAGAATTTATACAATTCTGCTTTTATTAAAGTGAAATCTATAAATGTCTTTTCTGAGCTTGTTAATTATTAATCATGCTGGGTTAAATTCATGTTTTCCAGAGAGTAGAAGAAAACTTTAAATTTTAAAGAGATTGTAGCAAAACAATAGCAAAAGTGTGTTTGTGTGCGTGTTGGTCCTGGGGCTTGAACTTGGGGCCTGGGTGCTGTCCCTGAGTTTTTTGCTCAAAGCATGTATTCTAACACTTACCCCCCAGCTCCACTTCCAGCTTTTTGATCGTTAATTGGAGATCACAGTGCCCTGGACTTGTAGCCCGGCTGGTTTCGAACCTCTATCCTCAGATCTCAGCCTCCTAAGTAACTAGGATTGTAGGCATGAGCCACTGGTGCCCAGTAAAAAATGATTTTTTAAATTGAATTTAAAAATAATTTATGAAATAACATGTATCAATATAATCAGTTCTGAAAGCTATTTCTTTTTAAGGATAACAAAGCCGATGTAATTTTAAAATACAATGCAGATGAAGCAAGAAGTCTGAAGGCATATGGCGAGCTACCGGAACATGGTAATGAGTGAATTAATTATATGATGTTTAGTTTATCTGTTGGTGTTTGGTAAAGAAACTTCTTTTGAAATTATACTTTAGTATATAAGCCCCATATTTCTGCAGGATGTCAGTCAGAAGAGGAATTATTTTGTTAAATTTTAAATTTTTTTTTTTTTGGGTCCGGTCGTGGGGCCTGAACTTTGGGCCTGGGCGCTGTCCCTCAGCTCTTCAGCTCAAGGCTAGCACTCTACCACTTGAGCCACAGCGCCACTTCCGGCTTTTTTCTTTTTGCTTATGTGGTGCTGAGGAATCGAACCCAGGGCCTTGAGCATGCAAGGCAAGCGCTCTACCACTGAGCCACCTTCCCAGCCCCTAAATTTTAAATTTTTTTAAGAATTTTTTTATCTGGTATGCCTACAGAGTTGGGCCCTCAGCATGCTAAAAAAAATCCTTTCAGAGACTCAGTGTTCATATGTTAAATACAAAGTAAAAACAATAACTAGGTACTTCAGACTTTTTAAGTCAATTTTCAATCCATGTGTTCTTGTATCTGTCGTGGAGAATTTTTTTTTTTTGCCAATCCTGGTGCTTGAACTCAGAACCTGGGCACTGCCCCTGTGCTTCTTTTGCTCAAGGCTAGCTCTACCATTTGAGCCAAAGCGCCACTTCCAGTTTTTTCTGTTTATGTGGTACTGAGGAATAGAACTCAGGGCTTCATGCATGCTAGGCAAGCACTCTACCACTAAGCCACATTCCTAGCCAAGAGTACATTTCTTTTTGGACAGTGCCACCCCTTCCCTCACTGTCTCCCAGTTTTCCCTCCCTTCCCCACCCACAAGTTGTATAGTTCATTTTTAACACTTATATGGAACTTGGTATAATATTTTACTCTGTATAGTAGAATTGGTAGGAAGAAAGAAGTTTGGAAGGCTCTTCTTATAATAAAAACAAAGTTATATGGTTGGCTTATAGTTTCCTTTTATACTAACCACATTTTATATTAGACCCACTTGTAGGCAGTTACATGATGTAACATTTCAGTTACATCATGAATGTATTTGTCAATTGTGTCTTTAGCTAAAATCAATGAAACTGATACCTTTGGACCTGGGGATGATGATGAAATTCAGTTTGATGACATTGGGGACGATGATGAAGATATTGATGATGTAAGTATACCTGAACTCCTGTTTAAGAACTATACTCAAAAATCAGTCCTTTCTGCTCAGTTTCTTTAATATTAGAAATGCAGAACATTTAAATAGTAAGAGTATTTAAGTTGTTGGAGGGATCACATGAAAGTTAGTAGGGTGACTGGGAAAGGGGAGGGGATCAGAGAGGTGCTAGGGAGTAAGAGAAGGTAATAGAGGGCAAACATGGATAAAATATGGTAATATCTGTGCATTTTTACAGTCTTCATCTGATTGTTCTGGACATATGCTGGGTTTTTTTTTTGTTTTTTGTTTTGTTTTTTTGGGTCTGGTCGTGGGGCCTGAACTCAGGGCCTGGGCGCTGTCCCTCAGCTCTTCAGCTCAAGGCTAGCACTCTACCACTTGAGCCACAGCGCCACTTCTGGCTTTTTTCTTTTTGTTTATGTGGTGCTGAGGAATTGAACCCAGGGCCTCAGGCTTGCAAGGCAAGCACTCTACCACTGAGCCACCTTCCCAGCCCCTATGCTGGGGTTTTTTTAAATTGTTTTTAAGATAGGTTCTCAAAAGAAAAAAGACAGGCTCTTACTGTATAGCCAGCCATACTAGCTTTGAGCTAGAGACACCCTGGCCTTAGGCTCTTGATTGCTGCTATTTCAAGCATGCACCATCACACCTGATTTTCTTTTGGCACTACAAATGCCAGGTACTTTAATCATAACTGGCTTAAGAATAAATAGGACTGAGCTGGGCACTGGAGACTCACACCTAGCTAATCAAGAGGCTGAAATCTGGAGGATGCTGAACAGAAAAGTTGAGACTCCATCTCCAAATTATCCAGTGAAAAGTCAAGCTAAGCTGGGTACAAGTAGCTCACACCTGTAACCCTAACTACTCAGGAAGCTGAGATCTGAGGATCACAGTTCAAAGCCAGCCAGGGCAGTAAAGTCCATGAGACTCTCATCTCTAATAAACTACCAAAAAAAGCAGGAATGGAGCTATGTCTCAAGCTAGTCTGGAGCAATGAAATTCAGGGACAGTACTTGGGCCCTGAGTTCAAGACCCAAGACTGACAAAAATGGTCAAGCTAGTGGTATGGCTCAAGTGGTAGAGCACCTGCAGAGCATGCAAGCAAAGTAGTCATGAGGCCCTGAATGTAAACACTGATACCACCAAAAAGAATATCTAGGATTGGTGTGGCTCATGTGTTAGGCCCTAGGTTCAACCCCCAGCATTGGAGAAAAAGAAATTTAGTTGCCAGGGATACGTAAGTGAAATGTATAGACTGGTTGTCTGGCATGTCCAAGCCACAGGCTTTGTCCTCTGCACCACTAAAGTTTTGTGGGTTTTTTTGGTGCTGATTCTGGAGCTTGACCTCAGGGCCTGGGTACTAGCCCTGAGCTCTTTTGCTCAAGGTTAATGCTGTACCACTTGAGCTGTACCTCCGCTTCTGGCTTCTTTGGTGCTTCACTGGAGATGAGAGTCTCACAGACTTTCCTGTCCTGGCTGACTTCAAATTGCTATCCTCAAATCTCAGCCTCCTGAATAGCTACAATTACAGGCATGAGCCACTGGTGCCCAGCACAAAAACAGAAGTTTAGTAAACAGTTGAGAAATACAAGACCATATCAAAGGAGTGTACTTGTTCAAGTAAAATAAAAGAATTATTATACACTAGACATAGTATATAGCTATATCATCCTAATTAGGTATATAGTATGACTGTCTCAAAAAAAAAAGGATTGTTTGAACCAGCTCTATATAAAGCATTGAAATTAGAACATACATTGAAATCATTGATAAAATAAAAGGCTATTGACAAATTCATGGTTTTATGTGTTTAGTATTCTCTATTGGCATATTCCTGGTTTGAGGTTAGTATGTTTTATTTTGAGGAAAATAGTTTTTTCCTAATAATAAAGTAGTATCCACAAGAAGGGCTCTTCTGTTATTACTGTAGTTAACAGAGTTTACAACTTGGTCTTTTAGTAATATAAATTTAAGAATTGATTGGGATATCATAAGATACTCTCAAATCTGGTTTGAGCTGTTTTAAGTCAAAAAATAATATTTGATTTGATTGAAAGATGTAATTTCATAATACCTAGAGCACCAAAGTTGTACAGTAGAATTACCCAAGATTTTCAGAGATACAAAGGCTAGACCTGGGGAAATATGATTTAAGGACAAGTAATACCACTGGGATTCTACAGTCACTTTTTTTTTGGTCTCTCTTGGGGCTTGAACTCTGGATTTGGGCACTGTCCCTGAGCTCTTCAACCACAATCCTCAGATCTCAGCTTCCTGAGTAGCTAGGATTATAGGTGTGAGCACTGGGACCCGGCACTACAGTCACTTTAAGGGACACACATGCATGCATGTGCACACACACACACAGACACACACACACCACTGCAAATACTGAAGTCCTTTATATAAAAATCTGTAGCATATATTCTTTCATGTTCTTTATATTGTCACCACACATACACACACCACTGCAAATACTGAAGTCCTTTATATAAAAATCTGTAGTATATATTCTTTCATGTTCTTTACATTGTCTTTATATTACATATTAATACCTAATACAGTGCAAATCATAAGTAGTTGCTGTCCTGTATTATTTTAGGGATTAATGACAGGAAAGAAAAGTGAGCATGTTAAGTACAGACACTTTTTTTGTTGTTGGTCATGGGTCTTGAACTCGGCCTGGACACTATCCCTCAGCTCTTCAGCTCAAGGCTCTACCTCTTGAGCCACAGTGCCATTTCCAGTTTTCTTGTGGTTTATTGGAGTTAAGTCTCATGGACTTTCCTGCCCAGGCTGGGTCTGGCTTTGAACTGTGATCCTCAGATCTCAGCCTCCTGAGTAGCTAGGATTACAGGTGTGAGCCACCGAAGCCTAGTCAAGTACAGACACTTTTTATTTTTCAATACTGGGACTTGAATTCCAGGCTCACACTCTCATGCAGCTTCTTTGCCCATGGCTGTCTCTCTACTGCTTGAACCATACTTCCACTTTCAACTTTTTGATTGTTATTTGAAAAGATGAAGAATTGTGAATTTAGCCAGGCGCTGGTGGCTCATGCTTTTTCTAGCTACTCAGGAGAGTGAGATAAGAGTCTCATGGACTTTCCTGTTCAGATAGGCTTTGAACCATGATCCTCAGATTTCAGCCTCTTGAGTAGCTAGGACTAGAGGTATGAGGCACCAGCTCTCAGCTTGTGTCACTCTATCTCCAATTAACCACCAAAAAGCTGGAAGTAGAGCTGTGGCTCAAGTGTTAGAGCAATAGCCTTGAGCACCAAAAGCTCAGAGACAGTGCAAAGGCCCTGAGTTCAAATCCCAAGACCAGCACCAAAAAAAAAAAAGAATTGTGAATTTGCCTGGGCTGAGTCTTAACCTTGATTTTCAGATCTCAGCTTCCTGAGTAACTAGGATTACATGAGCTACTGGCATACAGTCAAAAGACTTTTTAAAATTAACTTATCCATATTTTGGCAGTAAGATTAATGACGTGTAGCTGGTGTATTGTGGAATAAGGAGTGAACCAAACATTTTGACAGCTGTCCTGAGATAGGATTCTAGCAGATAAAGGAGTCTTAACCATACACACCCAAGTGATAGATTAAGGATCTAAGCAAGGTGAAGATTTTCTTAGGAAAAAACTTCAAGATCTGTGTCAGTGCTTCTAATGCCCAGTAGGCAGGCAGGGAGATTGTAAAGACAGTGATTATTAAAATAATTTACATTTTCTTGAGCTTTTTATGACATCTTTCTGTATCATCTAGAACCCTTTATTCCCTGAAACATTTTTTCCATGTGCTTTGGTAGGTGCTTTAGCATTTATACTTATTTCTATATCCAGATGGAGAAAAGGAATTAGGACATACTTGTTCTAAATTGGACAACTATGCTGCCTTGTGTCTGTTCTCAATTCCAAAATATAAAATTGCAAATCACTAGCACAACAGAGAAAACCCTGAGCTTTCATATTGTACATAACAGAAAACATTATAAAGGACCTCAAATTAACTGATACTTTTCAATTGAGAAAAACCTGGTATATGGGTATTTCTTCTTCAATTGGGTTTGTTTCTCAGATAGTCTAAGGCAGTGGACATTTCCATTAGCTGACTGCTGGGATATGTGAATTGTTTTTTCCTTTGACCTGATGTTCTTTTGTCTTTCAGATCTAGTTCGACTCAGCATCTTACATTCCAGTTTTTCTGATTGTCCTGCAGTTTGAAATCCGGCAGTAACTCTTAAAGAAGATTCAAAACTTAATAGCATGATTGTAATTTGTTAAGGCAGATAGCCTTGTTACTAAGGTTCTTTAAAAACTGTTAACATTATGTTAAGACCATGCTTAATTTAAAAGTAAAAAAAAAAAAGCATTACTGCTTTTACTACTTTGATTATATCTAGTAAGTAAATTGATGTCTTGAATAAACAATTTGCCTCATACTCATGAATTATGATTAAGTCCTACTCTTGACTGGCCTGTTGATTATACAGTCTTTTAAGTGTGTACAAGTTAGTCTAGATGCTTTGAGGTTTGATACGATTTGAGGGAAGAAATCTGTATTTGAAATCAAACTCAATTGGTTTGTTTTTCATATTTAAGTAGCATTAGTATTTTATATTTTGATATCATCCTACACATTCTTTTCATGGTCTTATTTTGCCATCATAAATATTTAGGGAGAAGAGGCATTTGCAAAATAATTTTTTGAATCTAGATTTTAACTGCAATTTTTGTTATGCTAACAGTTGCAGAAATTGAACACTAGGTGGCACCCAGTTATCTTAATATGGAAATACTGATAGAATAGTTGAAGTGACTTTTTTACTAGTATGCATAAGAAAATTTCCCAAAGATGGAAAGATTTTTTTTGATTGTATGTGTTTAGAATATTTTTTCAGATCAGAAAGATTATATTTAAATTTTTGGTTTTTATTTTCAGAAGTCATATTCATGTAATTTTTAATTTTGAGTGGTTTATAAACATAAAATGTATATAAATGAAGATTTAGGTTCATAACAACTTGCATAACTTTTCAACTTATATCGGAGCTGGGGAAACAGGAGGGATATTAAACTTAATGAAAGGTGGTCTCCAATTTTGAAATAGAACAGCTATAGCTGAGAGATACAGTAAAATGTCACTATCAGAGTATATTGTACCTTGACCTTGTATTAAGGATTTGTTATGAGGACAGTTCTTTTGGGAGAGGTTGTTTTTGCTTATATTGAGAATTTAGGTTGGCCCTTATTTTAGTTTTTAAGTTATTAGCCACTAATAAAGTGAAATTAGGGGTGGACTAGTCAGACCTCTTTAGCCACAGTGATGAAAAGTGGTACTGCAACTTAAAAATAAGCAGATCTAGCCAAGCATTGGTGGCCAGGCTGGGCAGACAAAGCCAAAAGACTTATCTCCAATTAACCATCAAAAAGCGAGATGTGGAGCTGTAGCTCAAGTGGTAGAGCACTAGCCTTGAGCACAACAGCTCAGGGACAGCTCCTGGGCCCTGAGTTCAAGCCCCAGGATGGGCAACAACAACAAACGCAGATCTTTTCTAATCCTATTCCTATTCTGTGTAGTTTCTGACAACTTCTAAGTGGAATGCATCTGAGATCAATAATTTTTTTTTTCCTGCTGCAGGTACTTGGGTTTGAACTCAAGTCCTTATGCTCTTGCATGCTTTTTCATTCAAGGCTGGCATTCTGCCAGTTGAGCCACATCTCTACTTCTGGCTTTTTGCTGGTTAATTGGAGATAAGAGTTTCACAGACTTTTCTGCCCAGGTTGTCTTTGAACCAAGAGCCTCACATTTCAGCCTCCTGAGTGGCTAGGATAAGTACTCTAAACCTAAGGTATCAAGGCTCCTGTATAAGAGGAACTTTGCAGTGTGTCTATATCCTGATCCTTCCATGATATTTTGTAATGAGGGGACTCTGCATATATTATACAATTCCAAGTGGAATTGTATAACTCAAAAGTTGGTTTTACTACTTAACTCCTCTAACGAAGGAGTTTAAGGATTTTTTTAAATTTATAACTTAGGACTCCAAGTCATGTATCCACAGTGGTTAATGTTTTTATGTCTAGATAGTTACAGTGCAGTCCATGCTGGTGTATCCTGGAAAATCTGAACTCATGATTAAAAATGTTAAGGTAGGGCTGTTCATCAGTATCACATGCCTACAATCCTAGCTACTCTGTAGATACAGATCTGAGGATCATGGTCTAAAGTCAGCCTGGATAGGAAAATTCATGAGACTATTAGCTCCAGTTAGCCAGCAATAGCTGGAAGTGGAGCTGTGACTCAAGTGGCAAAGCACTAGCCTTGAGCAAAACTCAGGGACATCCTAGGCCCTGAATATAAGACCCAAGACTTGCAGAAAGAAAAAAAAATGTTAAGGTAATGTAGCACATATAAAATGCTACTTGGAAAAATTAGTCCTCAAGAAAACTTTGCTTTGGGGAATGCTTTGTATTCCTATAATGCAAGACTAGTCTGTGGTGCAGAATGTCCAGTCCTTCAGGCCATGCAGTAAAGCCTTTGAAATCATTTGGTATAGTGGGAACATACTGGTAATGCTTCTCACAGCTACCCATGGTGGACTGCCATGATAATTTTGTATAGCTCTCAAATGATATTACAAATATCCAAATGGCTCTTAGCAAAAAAAAACAAAAAAACACCTCTGAAAGTTAAGCTAATACCCAGAGAGAAAATAAATGAGATCTAAAAATGCTTTTTACTGCTAAATGTGTGTGGTCTTTTACTAATTTAATAAGCTTGTGCAAAGCCCTATTTCTAATCCTTAGCACCACCTAAACAAAAATATTTGATAGGGTTGTATCTTTATTCTACTTCTAGTTAGATTATATACATGTAGTGTTAACCAAAGTGGCTAAGTCAAACCAAACATTATATAAAAAGACTTGCCAGGGCTGGAAATGTGGCTTAGTGGTAAGAGTGCTTGCCTAGCATGCATGAAGCCCTGGGTTCAATTTCTCAATACCACATAAACAGAAAAAGCCAGAAGTAGCGCTGTGGCTCAAGTGGTAGAGTGCTAGCCCTGAGCAAAGACACTCAAGGACTACTCAAGCCCTGAGTTCAAGCCCCAAGATTGGCAAAAGGAAAGACTTGCCAAGGTTTAGTTGTTAAATCTTTTTTGGACATCAAGCTATTAAAGAGCCCATTTTAGGAGTGTGGAAATTATATGTGATGGAAAGTTTTATATTTTATTGAAAAGTACTCATTGATCTATTACTTTTCATATTTGTGGAATTGTGACTGTAAGTAATAGCTAAAAATGACTTGTAATCAAACTTAATATTGTATGTTTCACATATCATTAAGTTATGAATAGGTATAAACTATTAATGTTGACTGCAGGGTAATTGAGCAATCAAATAGGTAAATGCATGTTTTGAATAGAATACCTAGCTAGATTTCCACTTGATTTGTATTTTGTACAGATTTAATGATATCCAGTATTGACAGTGACTCAATGATTAATGTGTCAGAATTAAAGATTTTTTGTGTGTTGTCATAAAGATGGAAGGAATTTGTATTGATATGAATGAGATGCTTATCTATCCTGCTTAGTGAGGATAAGTTTCATTTATACTGTTAGAACTCCCATGAATTTTGCATACAGTACTACAGTTGTCCTTTTTTTTAATCTTTGTTTTTCTTCTTCCTATTCAAACAAGAATAATCTGACTTCAGGGGCTAGAAATGTGGCTCAGTGGTAGAGTTGCTTGCCCTGCACGCATAGGCCCTGGGTTCAATTCCTCAGCACCACATAAGCAGAAAAAGCTGGAAGTGGCGCTTTGGCTCAAGTGGTAGAGCACTAGCCTTGAGCTGAAGAGCTGAGGGACAGTGCCCAGGCCCACAGTTCAGGCCCCATGACCGACAAATAAATAAAGAATAATCTGACTTCAGTATAGGTATAGTATGGAAAAATACTAGATTGAGTGGTATGGAAAGTGTATTGAATGTGTACACACCCTCCAGGAACTTATGAGGCAAGGTGTGAGAAAGGGGCAAGTAGGGGGACCTGGCTGAGGTTATATAACCTGCACCCTAACTTCCACTCTGTCACCACTTGCACCTTCTCTAGCTTGTCTCAACTTGATGCCCCTCATCCTTAAGGCAGGGATGCTGAAAACTATCTGTTGCACAGAATTATTGGGAGGATTAATAAAGTAGATGTTGGTGTGTGTAGCACTTAGAGCAGTGTCTGCCTCTTGGCTTTTAGCTAGGGCTATTAAGAGAAAGTGCATGTCCTCTGTAGTCACCATTTACCTTATCTTTTGCTTGCAGTTGACTCCTATCATAGAACATGTAGAATATATATTTGTACTCATGTGGACACAATAGTTAATATACTTGCTACCAACTTAAGACTAACAGATGGAAGTCTCAAAAATTGCTTGAAAATATTTTATAGAATACCAACTGCTCTATATTTCATTAGAGAAAGTTTATAATTACTAATTTTGATGGCTATGGGGAGTATTTCATCGGAAGTCTCTAATATGTCATTTTTAGTATAGATTAATGTCAAATAGTACTGGCTGGCTTGAGGGTTTCCTTTCCCATCTTGTGGAATATTGTAAAGAAATCAGATGCAAACTACTGCAATTAGAAAATAAAATATGAAACAACTTTCAACAATGTACACAATTGAATTTTTGCAAACAAATACTTGAATTAAACTTGTTCGTAGTGATTCTGTTCTGAAATTTTGATTTTTTTAAAACAATGTGACTTGAGGGAAGAGGCATATATTATGTTTCTTTTTCTTTTTGCCTGGTTTTGGTTGTTTGGTCTGAATGGGCTCATTAAATCATATTCCAAACATGTGGTTATTTTTCTCAGCAAGTAGATTTGTGCGAAAGAAGACATTTTCTGGTAGTAATTCAATTTTTCAGAATGATATCAACTTGCCATGTCATATATAATAGACATTTTGGTACCAAGTAATGACTGTGTATACGTGTATGTGTACGTGTGTGTACTGGTACTGGAACCTGAACTCCTAGGCCTTACCCTCTCCCAATGCTTACCCCCTGCTTTCACAAGGCTCATGTTGCTCATGTCTGTCACTCTACTTTGTGAGCCATACCTCCACTTCCAGCTTTTTGCTAGTGAATTGGATTTAAGAGTCTTGAATTTATCTGCTGATACTGGCTTGGAATACAGATCTCAGCCTCCTGGGTCACTAACATCACCTGGCTCAACTTGCTCACCATTTTTTTGTCTTTTTTGTGCAAGTACTGGGGCTTGAGTCTGGGTGTAGATCATTAGTTGTTTTGCTCATGGCTGGTGCTCTTAACACTTAAGCCACTGCTTCTAGTTCTTTGGTGGTTAATTGCAGATAAGAATCTCATGGATTTTCCTCACCAGGATAGTTTTGAACCACAATCCTCAGATCTCAGCCTCTTGAGTAGCTAGGACTATAAGCATGAGCTGAGCCACAGGTCCCCAGCTCTTGTCATTATTTTTTGGGGGGGGGTCGGGTCGTGGGGCCTGAGCTCTGGGCCTGGGCACTGTCCCTCAGCTTTTCAGCTCAAGGCTAGCGCTCTACCACTTGTGCCATAGCGCCACTTCCGGCTTTTTTCTTTTTGCTTATGTGGTGCTAAGGAATCGAACCAAGGGCCTCATGCATGCAAGGCAAGCACTCTACCACTGAGCCACATTCCCAGCCCCTCATTTTTTTTAATGTGTATCAGTTGTACCAAGGGCTTTCACTATGCTATCTCATGTTCATATACTATATTTTGATCAGACTAGCCCTTTAATGCTTTCTCTTTCCCTGTTACATAGTTGTCATGTATTTCAACGTTCATCCCCATCTTTCTTTATCCCTCCTCTCCCTGAAGCAGCCTCAGAATAATGTAGATATACCCAAAATTCAGCCACTTTTGCCTCAGATTTGCAACTCCTGAATAGTTGCTACAGGTACCCACCCCATCCTGAACTCAGATTCTTATGCTTGCCAGACAGGAGCTCTTACTGCTGAGCCAGGCCTCCATACTGACTTTTGCTGGTCATTTTTCAGATAAAGTCTTGCTTCCTGCTAAGTCATGGCTTGCCTATGTTAGACTTTTCTGTTGTAGCTAGTTTAATAGGCATGGACTACTGTGTCTGGCTCTTGATTGAAAAGGGTGGGTTATTTCTTGAAAAGGGTGGGTTATTTCTCCAACTCTGCATGGGTTGGATCTTCTCAATCTCCACTTCCTAAGCAGCTAGGATTAGAGCATGAGCCCCCTATGCCGGGCTTTATCCTCATTTTTAGCCAGGTCTTACACCTCAAGAGTTAGAATAAAATCTCCAGGCTGATCATCCTCCAGGAACAACAACCCAAAAGATGTGTGGCCTGGGGCTCTGAGGAGGACTATCACATGGCAGGCTATGCCTAGGTTGTTACTGCCTAGAGGCTTGAGCTGCTCCTGGAAAGATGTCTTTTTTGATATGGTTTTTTTTTTTTGTTGCTCTGTTGTGGTGAGGATTGAACTCTGTGCCTCATGCATGTCAGATGAGCACTCTTGTCATTGGGTTACACCCACGGCCCTTTCATACTTTTAAAGAGACGTAATAAATGTGTGTGACAGGAATAAAAGGAGGTCCAATAGAAATACTTCCCCTATCCTCCTCTGACCTCACTTGTGAAGCAATACACTTACCAGTTGCTTCTGCATGTCTTTCCAAAGGTTGTCCTTTGTTGAGATGCCGAACAGTACATATTTTAGGCAGGAGAGGGATGGGAAGTGGAGCATAGTTAGAAGGCCATCTTGGCTTTCCTTGATAGCATTGCTGGAGTCTGTCCTGAGTGATCGACCGCCTGAGATGAGCAAAGAGCGTGGAGGAGGGGTGCTCACTAAACGCTGCTAGTCAATCACTGGAACTTAATTGTGCTTGGAGGATAGGTCTCATGACAGCCTGAGTGGCGCCCACCTAAGGACCTAGCCAGGAACTGTACCCAGAGCTGGTGTCTGTATGCATTGCGGCACTGGCACAGGGGTGCCCACATCTGAAGACCTCGCCTGAAACTGTATCTAGAACAGATTAAGTTTACACTTCCACACCCCAGTGTCTAAACATGGACATGCACACGTGTGTGTGCACTATGCTCACACACCAAGGTGTGTGTGTGGCCACTGAGAAACCATACCCTACATCATTACACGCTATGAGTGTATGTAGGTCCTGTCTGTATGTGGTGTGTGCTTGCTATGTGTACACACGGCAGGAAGAATTGTGCATGTTGCGTGCGTGCCGAGGTTTGGCGGGTCCGTGCACTGTTTGTTCGATCATGTGTAAGGACCTGTGTACTAATATGTGCAGTACAAACTACGTATATTACATGTGCATTTCATGTACCCAATGCGTGAGAACCAAGGCAGATGATAGGCATGCTGTGTGAGAAGCTGTGCACAGTGTGCGCGTGCGCGCTCAGTATGAGAATGCGCGTGCGGGTGCGCGAGGGTCCGGCGCGGCATGCGGGACCTGGGTGAGAACCGCGCTCCCGGAGTGAAGACGCTTGCGCATGCGGACACACACGAGTCCAGTGCAGCGCGGAGGTTTGGGTAGTGCGCCTGTGCGGCCGGCGCATCCCGATGGAGCGCAGCAGCAGTTCTAGAGCGGGATCCCGGGCTGAAGGGGCTACTCGAGGCGCTCTGCTTTCCGGGAAATTAGCCGAGTCAGTCTCCGTGCGGACTTTGCCACCATCCAATATCAGGCCTGCAGGTAAAAAACAACAACAACAACAAAACCTCCAAGTGCCGGAGATGGCTTCGGACCCCCCCCCCACCCCCCGGGGAAAGGGGCGGGCTGCGCCTGGCACAGGTTATAAAGCGCGGGGGGAGGGGATGGGAAGGGGTGGCGCAGAGCTTAGATAAACGCCTTTGCCCTCTTTGGGGTCAACTGGGAGCGAGGTCCTGAGGCCGCACCCTGTCTGCGGGTGGCAAGGTTCCTTCCTGAGGTGGCAGGGTGAGTGGATGTCCTTGTGGGTGTTGAGGGTGGGTAACAAGTGTGTTTGGGGCCCATGCTTGGTGCCCAAGGAAATTCTGGGGTGCTGGCCCCCGTATGGCTGGAGGTGGGGGTGGGGTACGAGGTAGAATGGAGGGGCGGTTCTGAGGTAGATAGGGGAATGTGAGGTGGATACAGGGGAATCTGAGGTCGATGGAGGGGAAATCTGAGGTGGATGGAGCCAACTCGAGAGCGTTGGCTGGGTTTGCGCGTTCGCCCTCTCCACGTCCTGGAAAATACGCACGAGCCCTAACTGCAGCCCCCCGGCCAAGGTGGCCCCGCGTTGCGCTTCTTTCCCGTCGCAGGGGCTCTGCGGGGGAGCCAGCCCGGCATTGCCTACCTAGCGGGGGGAGGGGGGGTGGGATTCGCGGGCTCCGGACTGACGGCCCTCCCCCTGCGCCCCACACGCCGGGGCTGAGTGCGATCCGCCGCTCAGGTGTCGGGCCTTGAACTGCGGCTTCCTGAAGCCTGCGTGGCTGTCGTCCGGAGCTGATGGGGGGCTGGTCTCGTAGATCGGTGTCGCAGCGGGGAGATCGTGACAACGTTGGGCAGAATTTGACGGGCGTCGCGTCCGCTGGGACTAATCTGTAAAGTGATTGCAGGTAGTGCAGGGGCGTAAGCAACGTGGAAACTGATTTCGTGCTATTTTTTTCCCCCGTGGCAGCACCTTTTTTTTTTTTAATTTTTAAGTTAATAATGTCAGCTATTTTAGAACAATTTTTCCTGACCGCAGTCTAAATATCGACCAACTCTTCATATGATTTGAGGAATGATTACATAGCCCACATGTGAGCGGTTTTATGTAAAGTGGAGGGGGGGGGGGGGAGGGAGAGGGGATAAAGAAAATTTTGGGGCTGGGGGTGTGGCTCCAGCTCCAGACCTGCTTAGCCCAAGTTCCTAGGTTCAATCCCAGTAAGGCAAAAAAATTAAAAAAACAAACCCTCAAAAGACAGGGTCTTGAGTTCTGGCTGACATGCTAGGCTTGGAAATGTTTTTAAAAACACAGTTGGGGGTGGGGGTGGGACAGTGTTTTCTGTTTGGTTTAAATCACTTCCAGTTTGCATTTCTCTGTGTGTGTGTGAGTGTGTGTGTGTGCGCGCGCGTGCGTGCGTGCGTGCATGCGCCTGTGCAGGTATGCAGGTGTGAGCACTCAGGGTCTCATGCTTGATGGGCACACTGGATGGGCAGGCTTGCTGGATTGTTTTTCCAGCTCACCTATGGCCCTCTACCACTTGAGCCACTCCTCCATTCTGGCATTTTGTTGGTTAATGGGGCTGGCTTTGAACCTCCATCTTACAGGTCTCAGCCTCCTGAGGAGGGAGGATTCCGAACAGGAGTCACCAGTGCCAATCCCAGTTTGCATTGTTATGTTTTTTATTCAATGCAGAGCTTAGTAAGTATCCCAGGGTCTTGATATAAATACCTTTTAAATGTGTGCTTCTATTTTCATCCTTTGACATCTGGCAAGTAAGAACCTAGAAATCCACCCACCAGAACTGAGCCTTCCTGCCAGAGTGGACTTTGAGAATAAAACATTGGAAACACTTATGAAAGTAATGCCTCTGAACATCACATTTATAATAACAATAAAATATTTTTTTAAAAAGCATTGGGAAGAGGAATGAGAGAAAGGGAGCAGCTAATACTAAGTAAATGGAAAGAAATGTACATATAGTCAGATTTGTAAAAAAAATAGTTTTATTGTTAAAGGTCATAGACTTCATAAGCAATGTAGATTAAGATGACTGTCATTGTGAAGATTAAAAGGTGTGTGTGACTTTACAAGGATAAATTTAAAAAACATTAGAAAGAGGTGGTTGTGAGTTTGCATTTGTATTTGGTGAAAAGTTAAAAAATTTAGATGTTCTATTGTACTAATGAGAGGTGAGGTGGGGCTGTATGATTGGCTCTTCAGTTTATCTTGTATTTTAATTTATTTAAAGAAACTTAAGGGAAATCTTTGCAAGGCATGCACTCTACCGCTGAGCTACCTTCCCAGCCCAAGGGAAATCTTTGCTTAAATTTTTTTTTTTTTAATTTTTGCCAGTGTGGGGCCTGAACTCTGGGCCTGGGCGCTGTCCCTCAGCTCTTCAGCTCAAGGCAAGCACTCTACCACTTGAGCCACATTGCCACTTCTGGCTTTTTCTGCTTATGTGGTGCTGAAGACTCATGCATGCAAGGGAAGCACTCTACCACTGAGCCACCTTCCCAGCCCCCTGTTTAAGTTACTTTTTTTTTTTTGTGACAGGGTCTTCCTTTGTAGCCATAGCCTAGGCTGGAAGACTTTAAGCTGGTCCCAGCTAAGGGGGATTTTTGTTATAAGAATCATTTAATATACTATATGATAATAATGATAGTTTAAAGCTATTTTCCTATATTTTAAATTAGAAATAATGGAAATACATGTGAAAGTTTCAAGTGTTAAACTTATTTGTACATTAATATTAGTGTTGTAAAACTGAAATGCTCAATTTAGCTGCCAGGTTGGTATCATTGTGCATTCTTTTGTGGCTGATTGGGCCAGGTACTTAGCAAATGTCATCTTCAAAAAAAAAATCTTGATTCTTGAGTATTATTATAATCTAGTCTTGGGCTCAGTGGTAGAGTGCTTGCTAGCATGCAAGAAGCCCTAGATTTAATTCCTAGCACTGCAGAAAAAAAGTGTGTATGTGTGTGCATGTGATAGTTCATAAAACCATGTGTCAAGGCTTTACTATTCTAGAATTCATTCTTAATTAACTTTCTAGAGGATCAACCATTGTTCCTCAGTGATTACTGAGTGATGGGGGGGGGAGGGAGGGAGCTGTAGAAGACAGAAAGGTCTGAGACTCTGTGGTAATGCCCTGTCATGTTAGTTGGCATATTTGGGAGATATAAGTGGATAAATGCTTTTCCTGGGAGCTGTTATAAAAGATAGCAAGGGAATGATTTTGGTTGATTCCTCTAGCAACAGGTTTCTCCAGCATTGAAATCCTGTGCTTTTTCCTCATTATCTACCACCAGCAATGCTTTCTTTCATCCCTTTTACTTACTCCTGGGATAGAAATAATATACTATTCTTTATAGTGTTTATGATGTGTGCATTTCTTTCCAGATTTCTTCAATGATCCACTGATGATTTAAAAGTATAGGATTGGACCAGGTGCCAGTGGCTCATACCTGTAATCCTAGCTACTCAGAAGGCTCAGACTTGGAAGATCATGGTTCAAAGCCAGCTCCAGAAGAAAGGTCCTCACGATTCTATCTCCAATTAAGCACCCAAAAGCCAGGCTGGAGATGTGGCTCAAGTGGTAGAGCTCCAACTGAGCAAGCAAGCTGATCAAGCTCAAGGCCCTAAGTTCAAATTTTGCTACTGACAAAAATTAAATTATATTAAGCTAAATTAAAAAAATCTTGCTGGGCTTGAAGGTATGGCTCTAGGTTCTTGAACTTCAATCCTATTACCACCCAAAATGTGTTTTTTTAATCTACATATATTTATGTAGTTTCAGAAGTTTCTTTTACCATTGAATTCAAGTTTTATTCCATTATGACATAAGAGGATACAGGAAATTATTTCAAATTTTTTCTCTGTTAAGATGTGTGTGTGTGGGGGGTGTGCATGCATGTGCATGCTGGTCTTGGGTCTTGAACTCAGGCCTGGGCTCTGTTCCTGAGATTTTGTGCTCAAGGCTAGCACTCTACGATTTGAGCCACAGCCCCACTTCCAGTTTTTTGATGATTAATTGGAGATAAGAGTCTCAAGAACTTTGCTGCCTGAGCTGGTTTTGAACTGTGATCCTCTGATGTCAGCCTTCTGAATAAATTATAGACATGAGCCATAGGCACCTGGCAAGATTTACTTGTATGGATTAAAATATGATCTATTTTGCAGAAAGTTCAATGGACTGCTAAGAAGAATGTGTATTCTGCTGCTGTTGGATAAAATAAATACTCTAGATGTCTATGAAGTCCCTCTGGTCAATGGCGATGTATAATTCTGAGATAATTTTATTGATTATTTCTGTCTGCTTGGATCTAAGAAGCACATGTTCAGCTTGTGTATGCATATTTATATCTAATGTCCCTAAAGAGTGATCAAAACAAGCTAAGTAAGAGCACGAGGCCCTGAGTTCTAGCCCCAGTATCAGCATAGAAGAAAAAAGAATAACCAGCACAAAAAGGGCTGGAAGCATGATTAATCAGTAGAGCACCTGCCTAGCAAGCTTGAGGCCCTGAGTTCAAACTCTAGTACCACCAAAACAACATCAACAACCAAACCAGATTATCAGGAGAAAAATCACATTTAATTACATGTGCCTGCACAGGAGTCTTCAAAATAGGCAACCTGAAAAATAAAAGATTCAGGTGATTGAAGTTTAAATAAATTCCTGAGCTACAGAAAGGAATAGAGACTTGGGATTTGTGGCATGGGGGGGGGGTGGGGGGGAGGGAGTGCAGAATTTATAGGAGGGTGAGGAGAGGAAACAAGGTGAATAAAGTTTGGCTTGTTATGCAAATAAAGTGTCAGGTAAGAAAAGTTGTCTCGAGCATCCCACTTCTTGATATACATACATATACTCTAATCAATATAAATTTCATATATATATGTATATATATATGTACATTTCTTCCACAGAATGACAGTTTTCAGAGTTTCTCCTGCCGTTTCAATTTCCCAGAATAATGAGTGTAAAATATGCCAAACACATCTATTTTGGAGTGGCATATTCTGGTTTCCTACCATATTTTGAGGTGGTCTACCTGAGCCCCAACACATGTCATTTCTACTGATGAGCATGCACTATTACTAAGCTACATCCCCTCCCCCCCAATGCTGTCATTTCCATTTCTGACCTTCTTCCTCTACCTTCCACAAGGGTTACAGAGGTTTTGTCTTTCTTGTAGTAGTTTGAATTTAGGGCATTGTATCATGCGGAGTCAGCCTCCAGCCCCCCCTTTTTTTTGATTATTAGGATCTCACTTTTTGCCTGGGGCTCTTGCCTAGACCATCATCGTTCTATTTTATGTTTCCTGTTAAAGCTAGGATGACAAGTTTGCGCCACCATATCTCAGCTTCTTTTGTTAGATGGAGTCTCATGAACTTTTTTTCCCCTAAACTGGCCTAAAACCTTTATCATCCTGATCTCAGTCTCCCACTGAGCAGGGGTGACTGGGTCTTACCACCACCCCAAAAGTTGGTTGAGAAAAGAGTGTTGAGGATTTTTGTTTTGCCTGAGCTGCTCTCAAATTGTGATCCTCCCAATCTCAGCCTCCTGAGGATTACAGGCGTGAGGCATCATACCAGGTTTGTAGGGATTAGATTTTTTTTTCTTTTTTAAAGAACAGTTCAGTTGGGCACTGTTGATTTACACACCTTTAATCCTAGCTACTCAGGGGCTGAGATCTGCAGATGAAGGTTTGAAGCCAGCCCTCCAAGAAAAGTCAGAAAAGTTGTAACACTCATCAAATTAGTCATCAGAAAGCCCCTAAATTTAAGCCCCAGTTCAGGCATGCACAAATAAACATCTTCTGCAGGGAATACATTAATTGAATAACAAAACAGTTTACAAGGTTGATTTGGGTAAGGTAAAAAATAGGGATGGGCTGGGAATGTGGCTTAGTGGTACAGCGCTTGCCCAGCATGCATGGGTTCGATTCCCCAGCACCACATACACAGAAAAAGCCAGAAGTAGTTCAGTGGCTCAAGTGGTAGAACACTAGCCTTGAGCAAAAAGCCCAGGGACAGTGCCCTGGCCCTGAATTCAAGCCCTGAGTTCAAGGACTGGGGGAAAAAATAGGGATGGATTTTGGGGAGACTTTGGTAAAGTGGGCTTTGTTGGGAGGATTTAATGATATATAGTGCCTGGTGATATGATAATACTGCCTAGTTTGCTGGAGGGCATTTGTGAATTGGGTTAGCTTTAGATTTGAAAACTTCCCTTGGCCCTCTCCTCTAGCCTGTTAGGAAAAGTGGGAAGAAGAGGAGGTAATTGTGGGGACTTACCCTTGGGGCATTGCGCCTCAGGGAGGGATTGTTCCCTGGGTTCTACAGATCTAAGGTGGCCCCAAGGAAAATGGTGCTTACTGGCTCCGCATCTGAGGCTCTGGGTGGACTGGGCCTCTGGATTCCCCCGCAGTGCTTCTGAGGTCAGTTTGTGCCAATCCTGACCTACTTTTCTGTTGGGAAGTATTTGTTTTCTTCTTGCTTAGGAACTTTCTTCCTTGTTATTTTTTTTTCTTTTTATTATCTTTAGGTAGTTCTACAAAGGACTTGCCATTTAACAAAGCAGTTTATGAACACAGCGCATCTTGATCACCTCCTTCAACATTTTCACCCATGCCTCTCCTACCTACTCCTTCCCTCTTCTTAATTTTGTGGCTATACATTGGATTCTTGTCTGAATTTTCCCCCACCTCCATTCTCCTCTCTTTATTAACTTTTTTTTTTTTTTTTGGTCCGTCATGGGGCTGGAACTCTGGGCCTGGGCACTGTCCCTCAACTCTTCAGCTCAAGGCGATTGCTCTACCACTTGATCCACAGGGCTACTTCTGGTATTCTGGTGGTTTATTGGAGATAAGAGTCTCAAGGACTTTTCCTGCCCAGGCTGGCTTTGACCCGAGATCCTCAGATCTCAGCCTCCTGAGTAGCTAGGATTACAGGTGTAGGCCATCTGCTCTAGGCTCTTAGTATTGTTTTTATATTCACCTGAGAAATGTTTCAGGGCTGGGAATGTGGCTTAGTGGTAAATTGCTTGCCTAGCATTCATGAAGCCCTGGGTTCAATTCCTCAGTACCATATAAACAGAAAAAGCTGGAAGTGGCGCTGTGGCTCAAGTGGTAGCGCTAGCCTTGAGCAAAAGAAGCTCAGGGACAGTGCCCAGGCCCTGAGTTCAAGCCCCAAGACTGGCAAAAAAAAGTTTCAGTTATTTATCACTCTAAAAAATTACAACCTATTTTTCACAGTTTTTCTGAGTTGAGCAGGTCTTCACTTCCACTTGGACTGCCACACTACTTAACTGGATACTTAGCAAGGGTCAAAATGTCCAAGATGGCTTCTTAATTCCCAGGTGTGTAAACATTGTCCAGTGTGTTGGAATATCTAACAGCCTGGCGCACAGCTATGCTTCAGGAGTGAGGGAACACAGTTCCTAGTTTGTTTGTTTTCTGTTTTGTTTTTTGGTGGTTGTGGGGCCTGAATTCAGGGCTTTGGCTCTGTCCCTGAGCTGTTTCTGCCCACGGCTAATGCTCTACCACTTTGAGCCACAGCTCCACTTCTGGTTTTCTGGTAGTTAATTGGAGATAAGAGTAATACTTTAAAAAAATATTGTTATTATAAAGGTGATATACAGAGGGGTTACAGTTACATACGTCAGGTAGAGTACATTTCTTTTTATTATTATTATCTTTAAGTAGTTGTACAAAGACGTTCCCATTCTACAAAACAGTACATGAGTACAAAGTGTCTGACAACATTGTTACCCATCTCTCCTAACCCATCCCTTCTCTCATTTTTTTTCTTTAATTGGGATTAGGTGATTACATAAATTTCACATATTTCACACTCTTGTGGAAGTGATACTTTGTTAAAGTCACACACACATTTTAACCTTCACAAGGCAAATTGTCATTATTATGGTCTATACAGTTGATGAATTCTATGAGACTTGACAATATGTTTTTTTCACAGCAGGTGATGTTTACATTTCTTTCCTTTTGCTTAGTGTAAGCTGCTCCGTCTTATTCTGATCCTCCTCCCGGCTTCCCTCCGTTGTTGCATGCATATTAGAGTACATTTCTTTTGGGGCAATATCATTCCTTCCCTCACTCTCTGCCTGTTTTTCCCTCCCATCTCCACCCACAACTTGCATAGTTCACTTTCAACACTGTGTCCAGTGAGTACCAGACTATCATTTTGCTACATTCAGTGATCAAAGTGAGTCCTAACTAAGGTCAGCACAGATGCAAGGGAAGAGGAAATAGATTCCAACTCCTGATATGAGGAGTAGCACATACACCAACTGCAAAAACTTACTGGTAAAGAGTTAATGGTCTTTTTTTTCAGTATCTTCTGCGCTGGATAAGTAAATGGAAATTAAGAAGGACCACGTAATTTGTTCATGGGCACACGGTAAATGGTAAATTAGGCTTTACTCCTAGTGGGCTTCCCACTAGAGTTTAAGTTGTTTTGTATGTACATGTCCGTTCTGGGGCTTGAACTCTGGGCCTGGGCAATGTCCCTGCACTTTTCTGCTCAAGGCTAGTGCTCTACAACTTGAGCCACAGCTCCACTTCTGACTTTTTTGGTAGTTCATTGGAGATAAGAGTCCCACATACTTTCTTGCCCAGACTGGCTTTGAACCATGATCTTAGTGAAACACTACTATTGATCAAACATGACATGAAGCTGCGGTTAGTGAGTTCAGTTTGGGTTTCTTCTGCATAGATGAGGCTCATGGAAATGGAGAGGTGTACTGAACAGTCAGGCAGAACAGACCTGTATCCCCAGGCTCTTGAAGAAAAAAAGCTGCTTCAAACTTCCCCTGCATGGGCAAGGGGAGTGTCTGCAACTAGAACTACTGGAGTCTTCACACAGATTACAATCGTGGGGATGTGGCAGACTAGAAATGAGGTAGGCTTAACTTCATGGCAAGTGTTAAGCTGATCTTGAGAGAAAACATGGTATTAAAAAAACTATGATACTATGACTACGAGAGACTAGAATCCTAGTAACCAGGTCTGATCTACCAGGTCCTTTGTTGGAGTCCTGTTGAAGAATCTAATGTGTGGAGTTGAGATGTCCTGGGTTCAGTATGGCTTAATCTGGTCATCTCCCCTCAGGGCCGGTGTCATACCTTTCTGGTGCCTTGTTACCTAAGTTGCCTGCTGATTCTGATCTGCTGATGTTGACAGATACTCTAATTGGGGACCACATCATTGGGCAATGCCAGTGTATGGGGGGCTGGTTTTGCCACCTTTTTTTTTTTTTTTTGGTCCGGTCGTGGGGCCTGAACTCTGGGCCTGGGCACTGTCCCTCAGCTCTTCAGCTCAAGGCTAGCGCCCTACCACTTGAGCCACAGAGCCACTTCCGGCTTTTTTCTCTTTGCTTATGTGGTGCTGAGGAATCGAACCCAGGGCCTCATGCATGCTAGGCAAGCACTCTACCACTGAGCCATATTCCTAGCTCTCCATATTATTTATTTTGGCTGTATTTTCTATCAACAGCTTTAATCCCTTCCAAAAGGATGGGAACATATGTGCATACCTGAAATTAATAAATGCAGGGCATGGCATGCCCTTGCAGCTGGAGTCTTTTCTCCAGGCGCCTGAAGCCCTCATCAAGCAGTGCTATATCCCGGTTTCAAAATAATGCTCTCAAAATAATGCTCTCACATGTGCCATTATCTTGGAATCACCATTAGAACCTTAAACTGGGAAAACCAATGCTTGCTTGCTTGCTTTATTTATTTATTTAGTCAGTAGTGGGGCTTGAACTCTGGACCTGGCCGCTGTCCCTGAGCTCTTCAGCTCCAGGGAAGCACTCTACCACTTGATCCACAGCGCCACTTCCGGTTTTCTGGTGGTTTCTTGGAGATAAGAGTCTTGTTGACTTTCCTGCCCAGGCTGGCTTTGAACCATGATCCTCAGATCTCAGCCTCCTGAGTAGCTAGGATTACAGGTGTGAGCCACCGGCACCCAGCTGTGCTCATTTTTAAAACAACCTGCACCTTAGCACTTAGCAATGCATTTTTAGTATTGCAAGGAGGGAGCAACAGCATTGTGCAGTGTGCTAGTGTCTCCTCTTAGTGGGTTTTGATCTTTTTCTTCCTTATTAACTATATGTGCTCAGTTTACCTGGGCAGCATTCATTGGTGACAATTGGTGGTGAAATATGATAGTCCTCCATGGAAGTGTTCCTGCACTTCGGTAATTTTCCCCCAGAAGAGGTAAGTGTTAAGAACAAAATTTTAACAGTGAGTACTTTCATCAACTAGATAACAAATATTATTTAAGCAAGTTTAGTTTTGTCTTCAGACCAAAGCTTTAAAAAAAAAACTTTGTAATTCTAATTATAGTTTTCTTAATGCGAAATGTGTTCCTGTTCTTTTTCCCCCTGCTCACCCACTTAAATTTCCACTTCACTTGATTTTATGTTCACCAGTCATGAGTTTTTATTTCCCAAAGAATAATGGCTTCTTATTTATGGTTCATTAATTTCTACATGTCCCTAATCTTCTGGGTGAAATTAACTATTTTTATAGAAAAACAAGGGAACGAAATGAACTGTGTTACTTTGCCTTGCTCAGCTTTAATTTCTCTTAGTTGTTTTTTATTTGGTTTCTCTCAGTTTCAGCTGAAGAGCCTGATGAGATTCAGGGGCTTCTACTGAAGAATGTCAAATATCCTTTGGGGTACCTAATTTTATTCCTTAAAAGTTAAAGGATTCAGGCTGGGAAGGTGGCTCAGTGGTAGAGTGCTTGCCTCACATGCATGAGGCCCTGGGTTCGATTCCTCAGCACCACATAAGCAGAAAAAGCCGGAAATGGCACTGTGGCTCAAGTGGTAGAGCACTAGCCTTGAGCTGAAGAGCTGAGGGACAGCACCCAGGCCCAGAGTTTAAGGCCCAAGACCAGAAAAAAAAAAAAGTTAAAGGATTCTTTCTTCTCTGGCAGGTAAAGATAAGTTTAGAGTGATAGTTACTTATAATCAATTCAAGCAGACTAGAACCATAAGATACAGTATGCTGTCCAGTAGAATACTCCATGAATATCGATATGTTCTAGTTCAAAACTGTTGGGAGCCACTGGCTTCATGTGACTATGGAGAGTGGACAAACTGCAATTTACTTGTATGAATGTTTTGTGTGCTGGTCCTGGGGCTTGGACCCAGGCCCTAGGTACTGTCCTTGAGCTTTTATGCTCAAAACTAGTGCTCTCCTACTTGAGTCACAGCTCCCCCTGGCTTTCTGATGATTAACTGGAGATAAGAGTCTCATGGACTTTCCTACCTGGGCTGGCTTTGAATCATCATCCTCAGATCTCAGCTTCATGAGTAGCTAGAATTGCAAGCATGACCTACCAGCACCTGACTTTGTAACTTTTTAAATTAAAAAACAACAATATTTTTAGCCAGGTTCTGGTGGCTCACACCTGTAATCCTAGCTACTCAGGAGGCTGAGATCTGAAGATCATGGTTCAAAGCCAGGCTGGGCAGGAAGTCCATGAGACTCTTATCTCCAATTAACCACCTGAAAACTTCAAGTGGTGCTGTGGCTCAAAAGTGGTAGAGCACTAGCCTTGAGCAAAAGAGCTCAAGAACAGCCTTCAGGCCCTGAGTTCAAGCTTCAGGAACGGCACACCCACACACAAAAGAATTTTGAGGTGCTGGGAGCCTGTAATCCTAGCTACTCAGGAGGCTGAGATCTAAGGATTGTGGTTCAAAGCCAGCATGGGCAGGAACATCTGTGAGACTCCTATCTCCAATAAACCACTTGAAAACTGGAAGTGGCACTGTGGCTCAAGCGGTAGAGTAGTGCTAGCCTTGAGCTGAAGAGCTGAGGAACAGTGCCCAGGCCCAGAGTTCAAGCCCCACGACAGACCAAAAAAAAAAAAAAAAAGACCCATCAGGGGCCATGAGGTTGGTGAGGGCATTTGGGGGCTGTTCTCTAGGACGTGCTCACTAAAGTGGATAAGTTTCAGCTCTTGTTCCAGCTTGCACCTCACAGTCTGGCCTCGGGCATTGGCCCTGAGAATGCAGCGGCTTATCTGTAAATCAAAGAGTGCAGTGGGTGATCTTCCTGGTGCTTTCCAGCTCTGATGTTGCAGCCCCGTAAACAGAAAGATATGTCTGCTCTTTCCTTTTCCTGGTGGGATCAAAAGCCATGTAGTTTGAAGGTCTTCGACCCCCATTACAGCCAAGCTGAGGGCTCTACTTTCTTTCTAGCCCATGCCTTAGGTCAGACCCTGGCATCTCAGACCTGTCCAGCATGGAGAGAGCCTTGGGGCCTCTGTACCCTTCCCTTTCACGTGCCATCATGCCACTCTTGATGTTAGCTCCTCTGACGTCTCCCGTGCACTTCCTACAGTATACAGTCTAAATTTCTTTCTTTTCTTTTTTTTGGTTTTATTGTCAGTCCTGAGGCTTGAACTCGGGGTCTGGGCACTGGCCCTGAGCTTCTTTTGCTCAAGGCTAGCACTCTACCACTTGAGCCACAGCGCCACTTCCAGTTTTTTCTGTTTATATGGTACTGAGGAATTGAACCCAGGGCTTCATGCATGCTAGGCAAGCACTCTCCCAGCCCCTACAGTCTGAATTTCTGGTAATGGGGTTTCCAGGCTGGTGGGATGAAGCTGGACCCTCCAGCTTCTTTCTCTCCTTCCCTCCCTCCCTCCCTCCCTCCCTCCCTCCCTTCCTCCCTTTCTTCCTCCCTTTCTTCCTCCCTTCTTTCTTTCCTTCCTTCCTTCCTTCCTTCCTTCCTTCTTTCCTTTCTTTTTTTTTTGTTGGTAGTGGGGCTTGAACTCTGGACCTGGGCGCTGTCCCTGAGCTCTTCAGCTCAAGCTGAGTGCTCTACCACTTGAGCCACAGCACCACTTCCGGTTTTCTGGTGGTTTATTGGAAATAAGAGTCTTATGAACTTTCCTGGCCAGCCTGGCTTTGAACTGTAGTCCTCAGATCTCAGCCTCCTGAGTAGCTAGGATTACAAGAGTGAGCCACCAGTGCCTGGCTCTAGCCTCCTTTGTATAGCTAGTGAGCACTAGCTGTTAGAGTCCAGCACATTTTCAACCACTTGCATTTGGCTAGGTTCTGTTGGACCAATATTCTTTTCCTCTGTGTCTACTGTTGTCCTATTTGTTTACCCTATTCATTCTTCAGTATTTTTCCCTGACACACATACTTCTGGTGTTTTTTTTCCCTTTCTCTTTCATTTTTTATTACGGTATTGATTATATTAATGCAGGTGAACTGTGTGCAAATAAAATTGGGGTTAGCATTTGGAAGTTGAATTGCACAAATCTTAAATACAGAATGTGATAAATTTGTGTTTCTTTGTTTTTTGCCAATCTAGGGGCTTGAACTCAGGGCCTGAGCTCTGTCCCTGAGCTTCTTTTGCTCAAGGCTAGCACTCAACCACTTGAGCCACAGCACTACTTTCAGCTTTTCTGTGAATGTGGTACTGAGGAATTGAACCCAGGGCTTTATGCATGCTAAGCAAGTACTCTACCACTGAGCCACCTTCCCAGCCAGAATGTGATAAATATTTTATGACACACTCATGTAACTAAGGAATTAAACATTAGATCAAGAAATTAAACATTTCTACTACCCAGAAAGCTCTCTCTTGCTATCTCCTACTTATTACCCTCTGAAGGTAGCCACTGTTCTCACTTTTTTTTTCCTAGAGATTGGCTTTTCTTATCTTTAAACTTTATCAAATAGATTAATGTAGTGTATACTTTTTATTATGGTTATATTATATACATATAAAAATAAAATCTGTTTACCGTAAAAGCTACATTTGCATAATACTTTCAAGTATATATTTCAGTGGCATCAGTAGCATTCTTATGGTTGTGCTACTGCATCACTATCCATTTCCAGAACTTTCTCATCAAATGTGTTCTTTGCCCACTCTTATGTCTGTAAGATAAATACCTGCTGTTACAGGTGCTGATGGTTCATTTGTTTTTCTTTCTTCATAGCATTATATTGTGAACTGATATCAAAATTTATTCTATCTATATTCTCTTGCTGGTGGGAAGTTAGATTATTCCCCCCCACCCCGCCCAAAGCTGCTATGAACACGATGCTTGTATATGAATCTTGGTGCCTATGCAAACACATTCTGTCGGATTATACCTAGAAGTAAAATTTCCTGGTCATAATATGTGTTTGTCTTTAGCAGATTTTGTCAAACCATTTTACCACATGGCTCATATTCATTTACTTTTGCTGCTATGACAAATTACCACAAATTTAGTGGCTTACAGAAAATAAATTATCTTTTGAGTCTGGATATTATAAGTCCTAAAATGAGGTCCACAGAGGCTTTCTGAACGCTGAAGGCAAGAATCTGTTTCCTGCACTCCTTGGCTTATGGCCCTTTCTTCATTTTTCAGGGCAACTATATAACATCTTTGATTCTCTGTCTCCAGTATGTGCTTTGATTGCTACATATCTTCATTCTGACTCCAATTCTTCTACCTCCCTTGTGATAACATGGGGCTTCCCTCCCCACCAAATCCCAAGAGCCTTATTTCCATCTGCAAAGCCTTTTTCCACATAATAGAATAATTCATAGGTTCTAGGGACCAGAAGAATATCTCTGGGAGGATATGAGTCTGTCACCACATGACTGAGGCATTTTGTGTTTCCCAGAGAGAGGTCTAATTCTTCTACATCTTTGTCTGCACTGGTATTGTCAGAGTTATTTGTTTTTTTTTTTTTTTCCATTTTTCTTTTTTCTTTTTTGGTTGGTTGTGGAGCCTGAACTCTGAGCCTAGGCGCTGTCCCTCAGCTATTCAGCTCAAGGCTAGTGCTTTACCACTTGAGCCACAGAGCCACTTCCAGTTTTTTCTGCTAATGTGGTGCTGAAGAATTGAACCCAGGGCCTCATGCATGCGAGGCAAGCACTCTACCACTGAGCCACCTTCCCAGTCCCACTGAACACTTCTTCATGAGATCAAGTATACATAGTGTCTGATTTGTAAATACTCTTTGAATGCTTAGAACTTAACAGAGGGCATTCTTCAGCAGAGTGGGGAAGCAGAGCTGAAGATGTAAATGAAAGCCCAGCATCTGGATCTCAGGTAGGGTTTCCCCATGATCAAAATAGGACCAGAGCAAAAAACCTGACTTGTAGCTTCTGCATGCTTGTTGGCTTTCTCAAGGTAGTTAATCTGTAAGTGAGTAATATCCTCAAAGAAGACTTAGGCCTCAACTCCTAAGGGTGTTGGTTGGAAATGACTTCATTATGTATGTAAATGAGAGGAAAATACAGTTCCGGCAGGCTTCTGGAGAGCCTGATCACAAACCTTTTACTGGGACACAGGTTTTCCTTCTTCTAGAACTGGGCTATGTAGCACCTTGCTGCCACTTCATTTTGCAGAAGGAAAGACTTGAAGGTGAGTATCATTTTCTGCATTTCAGGAAGTAGATTTAAACCTGCCTTGGAGACTTGAGGCCACAGTGGGCAAGGAAAGTGAAACCAGAATGGAAATAAATTTCCCCTGGACACAAGATGGTGGATGCAGAAGTCTTGCCACTAGAGAGAGAAAATAAAGAAGTTTGGATTGGCAGAAGGAGAAAGGCAGACAGGATGGTGACTTCTTAATGGAAGCAGTCACTTTCCGTGTTCTGTCTCCTTCCTTCCTCTGCTTTGCTGCGTACACCTGCCCATAGTCTTATCTTTTTCCAGGCGGCTGGTTTATTGGCAGTGTTTGTGCAGCTGGGTGTTACTTTGACCCTCTAGAGTGTGGTGTGTGCGGGAAACTACAAGTGTGGCAGAGGACTTCATTCTGCCTTGATGAGGAAACTCAGTCTTCTACCAAAAACCTGCCGGTAGATACTTGGATCAAAAGGGAATAGGTCTTTGGAGAAAAATATTATCTCATAGTATTCCATCTGTACCAGGCTTAACTGGCTTCTGTTTCAAGACAGACTCTCTGTGACAATTTTATTTATTTGAATAATTACAAATATGAGTCACAGGTTGATTTGAAACAAGGGAGTACATAGGGAGGAGGGCTTGAGTCCTCATGGTCATGTGTCTGTGGAATCCAGGTGACTTCTTAGATGTCCATTCCTTCCTGTTGTACCTCAGTTATGGAGATGAAGTGGATTCATTCATGTTCAGTCTCTTGGTTGCATTAGTTATATTTCTAATGTTCAGTAGCCCATGTAGCCAGAGGCTATTATACCGGGCAGTGCAGATATAGACCATCCTCATCCTTGTAGAATTTTAGGACACAGTGTGCTCTAGGGGATTGTCTTAAACTTGTAAGGCTTCTGCATGCTGGTCCTGGGGCTTGAACTCAGGCCCTGGGCACTGTCCCACTATCCCTGAGCTTTTTTGCTCAAGACTAGTGCACTGCCACTGGAGGCACAGCTCCACTTGTGGTTTTTGTCTGGCTAATTGGAGATAAGAGTCTTGACACTTTCCTGCCTGAACTGGTTTCAGAGTTTGACCCTCAAATCTTAACTTCCTGAGTGGCTAGGATTATAGGCATGAGCCACCAGTGCCCTGCCACTTGTAGGTCTCTTAATAGAGGAGAACACAGATGTATATTCATAGTGCATTTAGTTTGAAACTTCTAAGTACCTACTTGAGTGTTCAACTTTAGAAAATTTCGGCCTTCTTACATTTGTAATACAACAAAGGAATTTATTTTCTGAAGTCTTTAGTATTATAGAGAAGTTTAACATTCTTATGTAAGGATAGCTTATTTCTCTTCGAAAGGATTAAAACTTTGTCTTTTTTTTTTTTGGTTGGTCGTGGGGCCTGAACTCTAAGCTTGGGTGCTGGCCCTGAGCTCTTCAGCTCAAGGCTAGTGCTCTAGCACTTAAGCCACAGCACTACTTCTAGCCTCTTCTGCTTATGTGGTGCTGAGGAATCAAACCCAGGGCCTCCTGAATACAAGGCAAGCACTCTACCACTGAGCCACCTTCCCATCCTTTAGCCTTTCTTTCTAAAGGTTTGATCACTTTAGTCCAAATGGCTTGACTATAACTGTAGAAAACAAAACAGAATCAGTGCTGTGCATAGATATGGGAACTACACTGAGCACAAGAGAACTTTCTTTTTTTGTCGGTCCTGGGGCTTGAACTCTGGGCCTGGGTGCTGTTCCTCAGCTCTTTAGCTCAAGGTGAGCTGAAGTGCCACTTCCGGTTTTCTAGTGGTTTATTGGAGATAAGAGTCTCACAGACTTTCCTGACCCAGCTGGCTTTGAACCTCAATCCTTAGATCTCAGCCTCTTGAGTAGCTTCGATTACTGGGCATGAGCCACCAGCGCTCGGCTGCACTAGAGAACTTAAGAGAAATAGGTTTTATTCTTAAGATACAGATCCAAAGGTGATAACATCTAACTGTTTTGAAAAGTAACCCTTGGGCTGCAGAATTCTTTCCACCTTAGAATAAGAGCTTTTAGTGCCACACCCTGCCTTTTAGCTACATAAAGAATGAAAAGGTTCTTTAAATCTGAAATTTCCTGGGCTAAGGAAGAAATTAGCAAAACTTTTTTTTTACATTTTTTTTATTGTGAAAATACCGTACAGAGGGGTTACAATTACATGGGCAAGATTTTGAGTACATTTCTATCAAGCATTGTTGCCTCCTTTGTTTCCCCTTCCCATCCCTTCCCATCCTCCCCCCCCCACCCATCCCTCTCCTGCCAAAGTTGTAAAGTCCCTTTTTTCGACTTAAGGACTAGTACATCTCATTGTTGCAATGGGTCCACCTGTATCCCTATTTAAACGATTTGTTTTTTCCCTAACCCCAAGATAAGTATTCAAATGTTTTTTCTTTCATGTGATTGTTTCTAACATATTTATAAGATATTTCTTTGTTGCTTTGTATGTCCCTCCCCCACGGTATAACCCTGGGGTTCACTGTATTTGATGTTGGTATAATTTGTGGAGGGGAAGGGAAAAACTTTTAAGTTTGAAAGGCTTTTATGGTTCCCATTTAGTTCAGGTGTATACATGGAAGGATTTTAGGTTTTTTTTGTTTTGTTTTTGGGGGATTTTTTTGAGAGTCAGTTTTGGTGCTTGAACTCAGGGCCTGGGTGCTGTCCCGAGCTCTTTTGCTCAAGCACTTTACCACCTGGAACCACAGCGCCACTTCCAGTTTTCTGGTGGTTAGTGAAGATAAGTCTCATCGATTTTCCTGCCTGGGCTGGCTTTGAATCAGGATCTTCAGATCTCAGCCTCCTGAGTAGTTTGGATTACAAGTGAGAGTCACCAGGGCCTAGCTTCTAATTTCATTTTTTTTTGGGGTGTGTGTGTGGGGGGGCCGGTCGTGGGCCTGAACTCTGGGCCTGGGCGCTGTCCCTCGGCTCTTCAGCTCAAGGCTAGCGCTCTACTGCTTGAGCCACAGCACCACTTCCAGCTTTTTCTGTTTATGTGGCACTGAGGAACTGACCCTAGGGCTCTCATGCATGCAAGGCAAGCGTGTACCACTGAGCCACCTTCCCAGCCCCTCTGATTTCTTTTATTCCTTCTTTATTGTGATTATATATAACATGAACTTTATCATTTTACCTATTTAAATGTGTAGCTCAATGATATTAAGTACTTATTCCATGTTGTATAAAGAATAGAAACTCCAGTGCCCATGGCTCACAACTGGGCTCCTAACTAGTCAGGAGGCTAAGATGTGACATTAAGGTTTGAAAGCAGCCTGGGCAGAACTGTCTTGAGACTTATCTTTAATTAACCAGAAAAGAATCTAGAAGTGGAGCTTTGGCCCAAGTGGTAGAGTTCTACCCTTGAACAACAACAAAAAAAGCTAAGGGGCAGCACCCAGGCCCTGAGTTCAAGCCCTTATTTTGGCACAAAAAATTATTATTGAGATATAATTCGTGTAAAAAATTACGTTCTTGGATGGGAAGGTGGCTTAGTGGTAGAGTGCTTGCCTAGCATGCATGAGGCCCTGGGTTCGATTCCTCAGTAGCACATACACAGAAATGGCCAGAAGTGGTGCTGTGGCTCAAGTGGTAGAGTGCTAGCCTTGAGCAAAAGAAGCTCAGGGACAGTGCCCAGGCCCTGAGTTCAAGCCCCAGGACTGACAAAAAAATTGACAAAGGAGAATATAAGGTCCTACATTCAAGACCAAGTACCTGCACAAAAAGAAAAATAAATTATATGTACTTATAATGCTTGAAATGCTTCACATTCTTGGGCAAAATATGTTGCCCACCATGAGGCTTTTAGGCCTGCACTTTAGAAAGGCTCCCTTGCTACCTGACATATTTTCAGCTACTCACGAGGCCTTCTTTTATGGAACGGGATATTGAAGCACCTCACAAATGGGTCAGACTCTCCAGCAATGTTCTGGAAGCCTGGCTCAGTCCTGTTTCTTTCTGTTCCTTCTCTAGTTCTGATCCCAAATTCTGCAGCTGCTTGTATTTTCAATTTTGGGTTTTGTTGTTTGCTTTTTGTTTTTGTTTTGCAATGAATGTCTTAAATGTTTGATTTTCAGATTACTTTCCTCAGGAACACGGAATAAACCTCATTATCTTCTTACTATGTGTCACTTATAAATACCAGGGTGCTGTTTTTTGCTTGTTGTTTTTTTTTCTGTTGGTTGTGGGGCTTGAACTCAGGGCCTGGGTGTTGTCCCTCAACACTTTTTGCTCTACCACTTTGAGCCACAGCTCCAATGCTGACTTTTTTTGGTGGTTATTTGAGGATAAGAGTCTCACACACTTTCATGCCCAGGCTAGTTTTGAACTACAATCCTCAGATCTCAGCCTCCAGATTAGTTAGGATTATAGGCATGAGCCACTGGGGCTCTGTGGTTTTAACATTTTATTTAATAAAATATTAAGCAAATTACTAAATAAATTATTTTATTTAATATAATTTTATTTAATAAAGTATTTTAATATTTAATTGTGGCCTTAATATTTTGTGTTTTAAGCATCTTTTTCCTGCTATTCCTGCGGCTTGAACTGAGGGTCTTGTCACTGTCTCTGAGCTTTTTCCACTCAAGTCTAGCACTGTAGGAACCACAGATCCACTTTCAGCATTTTGCTGGGTAGTTGGAAGTTAAGAGTGTCACAGACTATCCTGCCCAGGCTGGATTCCGTCTTGAGATCTCAGCCTTCTCAGTAGCTAAGATTAAAGACATGAGCCATGAACCAGGAGCTAGGAACACTGGCATTTGGCTCAAAGGTTTGTTTGTTTTGTTTTTCTGTTTTTTTTAACCATATTCAGAGTTGTACAACCATCATCATAAACAATCCCAGAACATTTTCATCACCCTGAAAAGACAATCTATATTTAGTCATTCGTAGTCATTCTCTGTTTTCCTTTTCCCTCATCCCTCAGCCCCAGGCAAGCCAACCACTAATCTACTGCATCATGATGGATACAAATTTTGGCCAGTCTTACATCCTTGTTTAATTTTTCTCCTCCAGATGACAATATAAACCACCATTCTTCCTTCCTTGTCTTTTGTGTGTGTGTCTGCATGCTGGTCCTGGAGCTTGAACTCAGGGCCTCGGTGCTGTCCCTGAGCTCTTTTGCTCAAGGTTAATGCTCTACCATTTGAGCCACATCTCCACTTCTAGCTTTTGGGTGGTTAATTAGAGATAAGAGTCTCTCGGACTTACCTGCCCAGGCTGTTTGAACCTCAACCTTCAGATCCTCAGCCTCAGCAATTAGGATAACAGGCATGAGCCACCAATGTCTGGCTAAATTCTTCTTGAATAGTTCCCAGAACTGGATTGAATTGATGGATGTGGCACAACTACAAGAATGACTACATAGGAATGAATACATAGGCTGGGTGAGTTATGGAATGCCCTCGTAGTCAACCTGCTTTCATTCTGCCTCTATGATTCTGGCTTTCTTTTCCCTGGCTGGTCTGCAGATGCTGCAGAGCTAAGCCAGGAAGAGAAAGGCTGGCTGCAGGCTTCTCTATGATCGGTGGCATTGCCTGGTAACTGATGAACTGAGATTGCAGCCTGTGGCTTCTATGAGTTTGTGCCAGGACACAAATCAAATGTCTACCTTCTAAACGAAATGCTATCCATTGTGTAAATGTATTCTCCACTAATAGAAATAATATTTAGTCATCAAATTACAGTTTCAGAATCTGCAAATATCTCTAGCATGGTACACACTGTTAGTGGCTTTGAAAAACTGTTTGATTCAATATAATTTTTTGTTTGTTTTTGTAGCCAGATAGCCTTAGTTTGAGTCTCCATTCTTCTATTTTCACTGCTTATGTGACCTTGACCCAAGCTTTTTCACCTCTTAAGAAACCCCCATTACTTCCTCTGTGAAAGGGAGAGTAATAAATCAGACTTCATGGATTTCTTGTGATTTAAATAAGGTAATATGTGGAAAGCATTTGACACAGTACCTGGAGCAGAGGAAGAGCTCAATGAGTACTAATTGTTATGAAGAGGTGATATCTTACTGTACCTGCTGTATACAAGGCACCAGGTAAGGTTTTGTTTATGTTATAATCATGCTAGGGACTGGGTAGCATAACAGGAAACATGGACTTGACAACATCTACAATTTGTTTGCCTTTTTTTTTTTTTTGCCAGTACTGAGACTTGTAAACTCGGCCTGGTCAACATCACTGACCTTCTTTTGCTCAAGGCCAGCACTCTACCACTTGAGCCATAGCACCACTTCCAGCTTTTTCTGTTTATGTGGTATTGGGGAATCAAACCCAGGGCTTCATGATGCTAGGCAAGCGCTCTACCACTGAGCCACATTCCCAGCTCTTGTTTGCCTTCTTATAACTACAAATTAACTGGATAAATTTTCATGAAAAAATGTTGATTAAAGACATCGATGCAGGAAATATTTGGCTAAGCTTAGGTTCTTACTAGGAATTGTAGATACTGTAATTTCTTGTGGATGAATTAAAATATTTTTATCATTTAATATTGGCCACTGATAGCTTTAATTGAGGCAAACCATCTTACTAATTATTTAGAGAAAAGAGTCTCTCCCAGTTGTGGTTTGAAGCTAGCCTAGGCACAAAAGGCCCTGTGTTTAAGCCTTGCTACCAATACAAAACAAAACAAAACCATGGAAAAAACCTTTAACTTTAGAGTCGCAAGTAGATTGCTTATGTATTTTAGGACATATCCTCGATGTTTGTGATTTAAGTTTGTAGAAGGGTAAAATTATTTTCAAATTTTTCCTCAGAAGTACTTACACGTATCTGAATTACTATAATTTCTTTCCTGAGCTGGGAATGTGGCTTAGTGGTAGAGTGCTTGCCTAGCATGCATGAAGCCCTGGGTTTGATTCCGCAGTACCACATACACAGAGAAAGCCAGAAGTGGTGCTGTGGCTCAAGTGGTAGAGTGCTAGCCTTTAGCAAAAGGAGCTCAGAGACAGTGCCCAGGCTCTGAGTTCAAGCTCCAGGACTGGCCAAAAAAATCCTTTCCTTTGATTTTCCCCTAACTACCTCTATTCAGACACCTAACTGCTTGTTTGTTTTTGTGCCACTCTTAGGCTTGAACTCAGGTCCTGGGTGCTGTCCCTGATCAATCTTGCTCAAGGTTGATTGGTGTTCTACCACTGGAACAACAGCTTCACTTCTGGATTTTTGGTGGTTTAGAGATAAAAGTCTCACAGATTGGTTCTGGGAAGGTGGCTCAGTGGTAGAGCGCTTGCCTTGCATGCACGAGGCCCTGGGTTCGATTCCTCAGCACCACATAAGCAGAAAAAGCTGGAAGTGGTGCTGTGGCTCAAGTGGTAGATTACTAGCCTTGAGCTGAAGAGCTGAGGGACAGCGCCCAGGCCCAGAGTTCAGGCCCCATGACCGACAAAAAAAAAAAAAAAAGTCTCACAGACTTTCCTGCCTAGGCTGCCTTTAACTGCGATCCTCAGATCTCAGCCTCCTGAGTAGCACCTAGTTCAGATACCTACACAGTATTTGTATAGCATCCACCTCTCCATGTTAAAATTCACCTTTAACATTTACATTCTCCTAAACTCTTGTCAGTATGTAACTGAGATGTATGAGCCACTGTTTTCTTGGGGCCCATGGAAGGACAGTATTGAATATAGGATTGACCTCCAGTTTGAAGGGCAGGGGAAGGAAAAGAAAGTATAAGGAGGGGGCCAGGAGAAGGACTAGGCTGTACTTCAGTTTTCTCCTGTATTTGAAATGCCTTTAGCTTTTACTTGGTCTCTGCGGACACTTTTCTGCACAGAATCTAGTTCTTAGAGTGGATTGGACTGAATAGCTTCCTATTGCCCTGAATAATGACCATCTGAAGAAAAACATGAGAATAGAATATAAATATATATATAGTAAATATGTATATATGCTATAGATAGTATATATACTAATATAGTATTTGCTCTTTATCTTTGTTTCTTAGATTTGGTGACCATTTTGGCTTATATATGGTATGTATAGAACTATCATTCCCTGGCCCTAGCAGAGAACTCCAATTTTGAAATAGTAGGAAAAAAAAAAGATTGATAACTGTGCTCGTGGAAAGCACTCTGTGCTGTATTGAATGAGCAAAACCTTGTGTTACCTTGGAAACACAGACATCCTTCCTGTTACTATAAAAAGGACACAGTCACTGCAGTTGTAAGACAATCTACATTTTACCAATTCTTTATGGTAAAAACATACCCAAAGGGAAATGTTATATTTTTTAATAACTTTGATCAAATGTGTAAGACTTCCTTTAGTGCTGATCAAATCAAGTAAACTCAATTTTCAAGTGCTTATGGGTTTTTACTGGAATAAAAGCTTTTTCCATCCATCTTTTCTTCTCCTTTTCTCCTGTGGGCAGGATATTTGTTGTAAGACACAAAGTTACTTGTTTTCATCTGCAGAGTATATATGATTAAGGGTCGAATTTGTACTAATGTCCTCAAGAAGGGCCTTTTTTTTTGGCCCAATAGGGCCGGTGAATGCAGATGTATGTCTTTGACTTTGGAGTCTCCTGTTCAAACAGTGGTCTTCTGGCTCCCAATCCATTGCATATTCCCACGATGATTTCCTACTTTTATCCAGGAGATGGCGCTGGGCATGTTTGTGTCATAGATATTGCTATAAATCCCTTACCGCTACTAATGATGCACTTAGCCACAGTCATTCCAGGAGAACAAATTATATGCAGTGATGCTAGCAGACACCTTAACAAGCTTCTTGAGTATGGTGTATTCACATGTATATCTTCCGGGAGGGTGGAGGAGGTAGGGCACAGATCTCGAGGGAAAAAGGGTGAAAAAGTGCAGCAGTGGAGCCCACTGGACATTGATGAAAGTGAACTGTACAACATGTGGGTGGAGATGGGTGGGAAGGATTGGGAGAGAGTGAGGGAAGAGAAGACATTGTACGAAAAGAAATGTACTCATTATCTGACTCATATATTTGTAATCCCTCTCTGCATCACCTCTATAGTAATAATAGATTGCACTCATTTTTTTTTAAAAAAGAATTTTTTTAAAAAAATGGGTGAAATTGCCACTTTTTTTTAAAGCTACCTAAATACGAACCTTGTTTATTCTCTTTCTAATATTCTAGCCTTTCTGCTAACTACAGTATATTAATGTGGTAGAAATCAAAGTCTCTACACTGTAAACATTTTTCTGTCTTGTGATTGACGAGCAGATCCACAGAAACAACTCTGCGATGATCAGAGTACACAGAAAGGAAAGTGTTGGGAAAGGGGCAGAGATGATGTGTAGCTACCGCGACGGAGAAGAATGGTAGGGTAACAGGCTCAGTAGCAGCCCTGCTTTTAATGATTAGATTTTACTTATGAATAGCAAATTATGCTGGAAAGAAAGAGTACACTGTGCACATTGGCTTCTTTTGAAATTCTGTCTATTTGTATTTTATCGATTGTAGTAAGGCAACTATCCCAGTGAATCCTGCCTTCTGCCAGGAATTATGTATGCTTTCACATTGTGGTGTAAAATAGATACCTTATCAGTTGAGTTTAACTTTTTAAACTTGTGTCATCTTTCGCTGTTTTAGCTTTTTTTGTTGTTGTTGTTGGGCACGGGTCTTGAACTCAGGTCCTGGGCTCTGTCCCTAAGCTTTTTCACTCAACCACTCTGACCTTTTTCACTCTACCACTTTGAACGAACAGCATAACTTGTAGTTTTCTGGTGGAGATTGGAGATTCTTTCCTGCCTGGGCTGGCTTTGAGCTCAGCCGCCTGAGTAGCTAGGGTTACAGGTGTGAGCCACTGGCACCTGGCACTTTTTTTTTTTTTTTTTAGCTTTTGTTCATCTCACCTTCTAAGTGAATTATCAGCTTGACAGATCAAGTTTTAGGATGGAAATTATGACCTATTGGGAAGTTGTGGGGGCTGTCCTGGGGGAATTTATGGGGTTCTTGGAAAGACTGAGGCTCAGAGGGCAGGGAGCATCTGTCACAACTTGTCTGGGCTGTTTTCATATAGTATCAGGGGAAGGGATCCATCCCTGAGAATCAAGCCGTATGTTCCCGATTTACAGAAGAGGAACTTGAATAATGGGATGTTATAGTATTTTCACAAAGTCCCTTGACCTAGGATACAGTAGGGCCATATGAGTGGAGCCAAAAGGGCTTCTTTTTTGGTTGTGAGGTTTGAACTCAGGGCCTGGCACTGAGCCTGAACTCTTTTGCTCAAGGCTAGCACTCTACCACATGGAGCCACAGCACTGCTTCTGGTTTTTGAGTGGTTAATTGGAGATAAGAGTCTTACAGGGGTTTTTCTGCTTGGGCTGGCTTTGAACCTTGATCCTTAGATTTCAGCCTCCTGAATAGCTAGGATTATAGGCATGAGCCACTGGTCCCTGGCAGGGCTATGGGGTTTTCTTTTCTTTTTCCTTTTCCTTTTTGTTTTTGCCAGTCCTGGGCCTTGAAGTCTGGTCCTGGGCACTGTCCCTGAGCTTCTTTTGCTAAAGGCTAGCACTCTACCACTTAAGCCACAGCACCACTTCCGGCTGTTTCTGTGTATGTGGTAGGTACTGAGGAATCGAACCCTGGGCTTCATGCATGTGAAGCAAGTACTCTACCACTAAGTCACATTCCCAGCCCAGCTAAGGTTCTCTACCCACCCACCCCCCGGCCCATTGTTTTTCTTTGGCAGTACTGTAGTTTGAACTCAAAACCTCCTGCTTGCTAGGCAAGTACTCTACTACTACTTGAGCCACATACCCCCATTTCACATGAATGGGGCTGCAGTCAACAGAGACAGCTTTCTTGGTGGCTGTGAGAAAATCGGAAGAGGAAGGAACTATAACTGGAAAGTCAGCTTAGTTAATCATCCTCAGTCCTTGAATGTGGTAAGAGAAGAATTCAGGCAAGACATTGGGACACAGTGAAAGTGTCAGGAAAGTTCATGTGGAAAATATATACACTTCCATGATTCTGAAAGCGTGTCATCTCAAGGGTGAGACTTACAAAGATTTTTACCCAGGCACCTATTTTACTAAAGTGTGAGGGGCTTAGAGCTTTATTTAAGTCCTCAGGACCAGCTCCTGGGCAGTCACTGTCCCAAGGGTGGCAGACTTTCACTGAATTGTGTTTGACCTCCACGTATGGGCTAGCGTAGGTAGGTAAGCTAAAGACCCTTTGTTTTAGAAGCTATTCTTTGACCCACCTTAGGCTGGAAAGAAGCCTGTCATCAATCTTTAAGTGGATGCAGTGCTCAAAAAGTCCATCTTGTGCTATTCCAGGACTTTGATGGGCCTCTAGGCTGGTTGAAAAGCTTTATTACAATGTTCTCAGAGACCTTCTAATCCCATCCTCCATTTTTGTTTCCGTTTACATTTCTCTATTGCTTGTAACCAGATACTACATATCGCCAACTGTACGTTATTTTTTATTTTTATTTTTGTTGGTCATGGGGCTTGAACTCTCGACCTGGAACTGTCCCTGCGCTCTTCAGCTCAAGGCTAGTGCTCTACTACTTGAGCCACCAGTTCCACTTCTGGTTTTCTGATGGTTAATTGGAGATAGTCTCACAGACTTTCCTGCCTGGGCTGGCTTTGAACTACGATCTTGAGATCTCAACCTCCTGAAGGAGCTAGGATTACAGGCATGAGCCACCAGCGCCCAGCAGATTATTATTGTTTAGCAGATTATTTTTTAATTCATTTGTTCAATTAAGTTTTGTTTTTTTTTTGGCCAGTCCTGGGGCTTGAACTCAGGGCCTGGGCACTGTCCCTGAGCTTCTTTTGCTCAAGGCTAGCACTCTACCACTTCTGGCTTTTTCTGTTTATGTGGTACTGAGGAACTGAACCTAGGCCTTTAGGCATGCTAGGCAAGCACTCTACCACTAAGCCACATTCCCTCCGTTAAGTTTTTAAAGTCAAACAGAACTGCTTCCCTTAAAAACTTTGCTATTTCAATAATGGTTCCTACCAGTACCGTGAAGAATTGACCAATATCAGCTCATTAATATTCTAGTAGGAGAGTGCTTCAGGCTAATAAAACTCACTTTAAAATTAGGTTTTTGAAAATGTTTTGCTGGAGCCCCAGGATAATGGGAAGTTATTCTAAGCAAGAGCCAAGTCAGTGAAGTGTGAGGTTTTTTTTTTTTTTTTTTTTTTAATTGTTCTGCTGGCATCGCTGTTTTGTGTTTGTTTTTGTTTTTTTTTGTCAGTCGCGGGGCCTGAACTCTTGGCCTGGGTGCTGTCCCTCAGCTCTTCAGCTCAAGGCTAGCGCTCTACCACTTGAGCCACAGCTCCACTTCTGGCCTTTTCTGCTTATGTGGTGCTGAGGAATCGAACCCGGGGCCTCATGCATGCAAGGCAAGCACTCTACCACTGAGCCACCTTCCTAGCCGCAGCATGGCTGTTTTTAATTTCCCCATAGTGGTGAGTTGTGGAGGAAAAGGCCTCCATTGCGGAAGTACACATTTACTGCGTGAAGAACAGGCCGAGGGTAGCTCCCGCACAAGCTCCCTTGCCTTTCTTCTAAGTAGGGCATTTCAGCTACAGCGTTCCTTGTTCCTTCTTTGTGTTTAGAGCCCGCCCGGAGCATCTTCCTTGAACCAGGTTGGTTTTCTCCATAGTTAAGCTTTTCTATGCTGAGGTCACTGTTGACTCCCAAGCACTTAATAGAAATGTTGCAGAGAGACGGCCCTGCATACCCTAATTCTAATGGCCTCCCTCAGGGGGAATGCATTATAACACCGGAGTGCAGTATCACAACCATGGTGCTGCCAGTGGTTCAGTCAAGACAGAATGTTTCCATCACTACTGGGACCTCTTCTAATGCTCTTTATAGCTTCCTACTTCTTTCTTCCTGTCCCCCGACCCCCTGAAGAGCACGGTTTGATTATCTGCCTGTTCTCATGTTATCAAGATAACACTGGGCCCCTGATTTTAAAAGAGAAACAATAATTGTATACCTAAAAGACACATGGGGCCAGGTGCTGGTGCCTCATGCGTGTAATCCTCGCTATTCAGGAGGCTGAGATCTGAGGATTGCAGTTCAAAGCCAGCCCAGGTAGGAGAAAGTCCATGAGACTGTTAGCTCCATACACTACTCAAAAAAAGCCCCAAGTGGCACTGTGGAGAGAGAGAACCTTGAGCAAAGGAAGCTCAGGGATAATGCCCAGGCACGGAGTTCAAGCCCTAGGAATGGTATGCATGCGCACGCACGCGCACACACACAGACACAAATTGAATTCAGCATTAACCCTTGAGTCTATTGTATCTTGCATCTTCAAGAAGCATCTCCTGGTGTGGGTGTTCATGGTAGTCTACTATGATTCCTTCTGGTTTAAATCTGACCATGTTGTGATAATGGTGATACCAGATCAAGTCCACGGCCGTCTAGTTTATGCTGCACCTCTCTTTGCCCTGGGATGAAGGAAAGGGGTCTCTTGTCAGCGGCTGGCGCTGCAGGTGATTTGGCTCATTAAATGGTTGTTCTTGGGGCATTTGCTAGTCATTTGAATAGGAGAGAATTACTGCTGTGTAGTGGAACAGAGAGGCCCCACCTCAGCCTTACTCTTCCAGAAAAATTCAGCTCTGACTGAGCCCTGATCTTCCTTCTTTCTTTTTTCTACATCTGCCTCAGAGCAGCTACACTTGAATGGAATCAGGAGTGTGCCAGCAGGCTTCTCATTTACCACGGAGCAGTAGGATAGCTACGCACACATTTGAGTGCTTCAAATGTGCCCCCACGTGCCTGAGGAACTGAGCTTGTACTTGGTTTGATTCGTTTACACTGACACAGCAATATGTAGTTGGTGACTACCAACTGAACAGCACAGAGATTCTCGGCTAGCCAGGTTAGGCTGTTTGAGTCACTCCATCCCCTTCAGTGGGGCAAAGCTGAATTGCTTGCCACAAACAAGTAGAGACAGTGATACCCAGGGTCCTCTGGCTACCCTCATTCCCCACCCAGTATCAGCATCCGTGAACTCCTGAGTACACATTTCCATGCCATCAGTGTGAGAAGGGAGCAGATGACTGTGTGGGCAGTCGCCACATCTGTGCTCAGCTGGCTCACAGTATTGCCTATTTTATACTTCTCCAATGATTTAGGCACATTTCTCCTCTCCTGATTTGCAGGCTTATTATTCTTGGGACCAGGACAGGATTTGTTTCCTATGTACCTCACTGGGTCAGAGTGCCTCTATTTTTTCCTTTCGGAAAAGTGATGGAGAGTATGGGTGTTAGATTCAAGTTCTCACATTAGAATTTGGCTTTCTCTGTTTCTGATGGTACAGCCCTGGACAAGTCAATTAACCTCTCTGTTCCCTGTTTCTGCACTTGTAAAGATGAGACGTATAATAGTACCTATGTCATCATAGGCGGGTTGGGCACAGTAAATCCAAGAAGAATTGCTTTATCATCCTCTCATTATAATGATGTGATGACCATGAACATGATGAAGGAAAGAATTTGAAGGTGTAACTCTTACACATGTCCACAAGGGGGCAGCATAAGACCAGGCCCATGGAACACCCGCCGTTCTCAGGTTTGCGTTAGGTATGCGTTAGGTCTTTTAACATCAAAACAGTGTCAGAGTGGGGCTTGGGGCCACCTTGGGTGGGTAGGTTGGTGTGGATGCTAAAGGGAAGAAAACCTCAGGCATTCTCGACTTGAAAGCTTCTTGCACTCAACAAATTCATACTAATGTAACTCATGAAGTAGACACTAGAACCTGAAAGCGTGAGGAAGATTGTCCCCCTGCTCCCCTGTCACTAACTTCTTGCCTGCCTTTGGAGCCCTGTGTGTGCACCTCAGAGCCAGTGGGGAAGGGACTGGGGCTGAACCTGAGGAGACCTAGACGTAAGTCAGCCATAAGTCAGCCATCCGTGGCTCTCGAGCTCACCAGGGGAGACGGAATTCCAGAGATCTTTGTGGGAAAGGAAGAGGAAATAAGGCTTCCAGAAATTGTTGAATGCAGGGTATCATGGATCTGAGGGACTGTGGGGTCTTGGAGGTGGGTGGAGTTTAAACAAATGTGGCAAGTGTGGTGAGGAAGGAGGGTATGGGAATGGGAGGGTAGGACATAGTGTCAGCCAGAAGGTATGAAGGAGAAAAGGCAGAGCTGAAGTGAATCACATTGTCCTGGATTGAGAGTTTGACATTTTTTTGTCTGTTGTGGGGTTTGAACTCTGGGCCTGGGTGCTGTCCCTCAGCTCCTCAGCTCAAGGTGAGCGCTCTACCACTTGAACCACAGCACCACTTCTGGTTTTCTGGTGGTTTATTGGAGATAAGAGTCTCAGGGACTTTCCTGCCGGGGCTGGCTTTGAACGGTGATCCTGAGATCTCAGCCTCTTGAGTAGCTAGGATGACAGGTGTGAGCCCTCAGTGCCCGGCCAAGTTTGACCTTTTTTTTAATTTATTTTTTCCTGGTCCTGGGGCTTGAACTCTGGGCCTGGGTGCTGTCCCTGAACTTCTTTTGCTCAAGGCTAACGCTCTACCACTTGAGCCACAGCACCACTTCCAGCTTCGTCTGAGTAGTTTATTGGAGATAAGAGTCTCATGGACTTTCCTGCCTGGGCTGGCTTCGAACTGCAAACCTCAGGTCTCAGCCTCCTGAGTAGCTAGTATTATAGGCGTGAGCTGCTGGTGCCCGGCTTGGCCTTTAAATTCATAATCACATTCATGTTTTGGGGAACCTTATACTAATTAAGGGCTTGCAGAAAACAAACATGGAGAATGGGACTTGCAGACCCTGAGAGGGTTTTGTAGTACTTCTGTCTCAAGCTTTCATATCCCAAACACATAATACAACCTGGAAAACCAAATGCACATGGGGAACTTTGAACGTGGGGAAGTATTACTGCTACTTACACTGCAGGCCTGGCTTCCGGGGCCTCTTTCCTAGACATCAAAAGGCAAGGGCTTCCCTGAAAGGAGTGCAAGTTGCTATGGCAGCGAGTCATTCTGGAAATTAGTGATGCTCCCAGAGAGGAACGCCTACGCCCCAGGAATGTGCGTGTGCTTGCATTAGCCCTAAAGCGTACTTCTCCATAATGGTGTGCTTAAAAGCCAATTGTAACAGAGGGTAGTAAATTATTTCTAATCTTAAAAAACCATGAAGAGCCATTGAATCTATAATTTACAAAGCCTGTTGGGGTCCTATAGGGGGTGAGTAGAGATACTGAGCACCAGGGATACCTGGATTGTGTGTGTGTGCATGTGTGTACACGTGTGTGTGTGTGTGTGTGTGTGTGAGAGAGAGAGAGAGAGAGAGAGAGAGTTGTCCATATTATTTTTAGGTATCTGAATGACAAATACATGGGAATATACTATATTCATTCCTCCTTTGTGATTCTGAGAGTCTGAGATTGACATCAGAGCAAACTTGGCACAGCCCAAATCCGACTTGAGCATTCCGTTTCACAGTGCTCTACTCAAATGCTCGCTGTGTTACTCAGCATGGGACTGTTAAAGAAAGTATTCACCATCTGTAATAATTGGTATCCAAAATATTGTCCATTTTGGGGCTTTTTCTCTTCCCTAGGTGCTGCTCCCTAAGATCTGGGAGCAAGGCTGGAAGAGGCCCGGTGAGCTTCTCTGCACACTGCCAGGCCTCTTGGTCAATTACTGTACTTTCTGGTCCCTTGAAGGTCAGGAGTGGGGACAGAGGATTAGGGAATGGGCTTGGTTCTCCTGGGCTGGTGTGGTTGCTATTACAGGAACACTCAGAAAGCTGCAGCTACTGTCCCTTGGCTGTTGGGGCCTGCGCAAGTGTGGTGGGGATGAGCTGATGGTGATGGATGATATGTATATACATAGCCAGACGCACGCTGTGTGCCTAGCTGGCCTTAGCACTCAGCTGACAGGGAATATGTCAAAAGTTAAAACCAGAGAGCTCCTGTAATCCTAGCTACTCAGGAGACTGAGATCTGAGGATTGAGATTGATATCTAGCTTGAGCAGGAAAGTCCGTGAAACTCTTATCTCTAATAAACCACCAGAAAACCAGAAGTGCGATGACTCAAGTGGTAGAGCACTAGCCTTGAGCTGAAGAGCTGAGGGACAGCGCCCAGGCCCAGAGTTCAAGCCCCACAACTTACAAAAAAAAGAAAGTTAAAATAATATTTTGGGATGGATGCTGGTGGTTCACGCCTATAATCCTAGCTACTCAGGAGGCTGAGAGCTGAGGATTACGATTCAAAACCAGCCTGGGCAGGAAAGTCCATGAGACTCTTATCTCCAATAAGCCATCAGACTACTGGAAGTGGTGCTGTGGCTCAAGCGGTAGAGTGCTAGCCTTGAGCTGAACTGTGAGGGACAGCGACCAGGCCCAGAGTTCAAGCCCCATGACTGACAAAATCCAAATTAAAAAAAATCATATTTTGTTTTCTCTCTTGCAGCTATGGATGGATTTTTAAAATCCGATGAGAGACAAAGATTAGCTAAAGAGAGACGAGAAGAAAGAGAAAAATGTCTGGGTAAGTTCTCTACTTTGGTTCACTAGGTTCAAAGAAGTGGAGATGTGGTCATGTTTTTTTTTCAAAAGGCCTTAAACATCTGTCAGTAAATGGGACGAGAAGCGGGACTGCCCTCCATCCACATGAAGCGTGCCTGCCGTGTTCAAACGACTGCCTCACCCTCCAAACGCTTCTCTCAGCACACAGTGGACCTCTGCTGGGTCCTATGCCTGGTGCTCGCTGTAGACGTGGTGGTAAAGAAAAACAGTCTATTCATTTATCTGAATCAGGGAAGGGAAGGGGAACAACAGAAGGCTGAGACAAACAACAAAGGGGGAACCAATGCCACAGTGATACTCACAAGACAGTCTTGGAAATGATCTGTACAACATGGGTGGGGCAATGTGAGGGAGGGAAAGAGGGAGAAAAATGAGGGAGGGTAACAAGCTCCACACACAATGTAGTCACTACGTCACTTCTGTAATTAACCCCAGTGTGATCACCTTGACAAGAGAAGCTACAAATTCAAACAAAGAAAAGAAAACCAGTCATCATGCCTGACTTGGGAAAGTCCTAATATCCTCAAGGGTAGATGGCCAGCTTCTCTTTGGGGCATCTAGAAGGGCCATCATGAGAAGAATTGAAGCCAGGCACTGGTGGCTCATGCCTGTAATCTTAGCTACTAAGGAGGCTGAGATCTGAGGATCATGGTTCAAAGCCAGCCCGCCCACCTGTGAGACTCCTATCTCCAATAAACCACCAGAAAACCTGAAATGGTGCTGTGGCTTTAGTGGTAGAACACTGGCCTTGAGCTGAAGAGCTCAGGGACAGCACCCAGGCCCAGAGTTCAAGTCCCACAACTGACCAAAAAAAATAGAGAAAAATCATCACAGAAGTCATTTTCTGCATTAGAACAGGGTGCCTAGTCGAGGCAGTAGAGACCACCCCAGGACAGGGTACTTGAGATAGGTTGATGGTGAGTTTCTTGAGGAATTGAGACACCTAAGGATCTTTCAAGTTCTTCCTCCTTAGCCTCGTCTAGTTTGACAGAGTTAAGAGCTTCTTAGTAAGTACGGGCGTGGTAAGAATACCAGTCTTCTTTGTGTATTTTAAAAAATTGTATTTTATTGTAAAGATGCTGTACAGAGGGGTTACAGTTACATGAGTAAAATAATGAGTACGTTTCCTATGGAGCATTGTTACCCCTCCTTTTTGTTCTCCTACCATCCCTTCCCTCCCCACCTCCCCCCAGCAATGTGTGTATTTTGACCTTTTGTTCAGCTCACTGCTTAGTGCCCGCACAGTTAACTTTATCTTTTGAATAAATGTATTCTTTTTTTTTGGGGGGGGGGGTCTAGTCGTGGGGCCTGAACTCTGGACCTGGGCGCTGTCCCTCAGCTCTTCAGCTCAAGGCTAGTGCTCTACCACTTGAGCCACAGCACCACTTCCGGCTTTTTTTCTTTTTGCTTATGTGGTGCTGAGGAATCGAACCCAGGGCCTCAGGAATGCAAGGCAAGTGCTCTACCACTGAGCCACCTTCCCAGCCCTGAATAAATGTATTCTTGTAGCTATCATTTCTCAAGCTAGTATGTGACTTTGCTAGTGTGTGCAAGTTTGACTCAATGATAGCAACAGGAGTCATAGCTCCCATGGTGGGGGGCACTTATTGTATACTTGCTCCTTTAATCTCTGTCATATTGTGATGTAGCAAACATTACTGTCCCCCTTTCACTAAGAAAGCGAGGCAGACAAATGACATAGTTAACATGCCCCAAGCCATCCAGCTAGTGGCAGAGATGCCTTGCTCTCAATCACTGCATGCCTTCATTCCAGCAGACTCTTCACGTCTGTGTCCTTGGTCTCAGTTAACCCACCTGGATTGCTCTAAGCATCACACCTCTCTTCTGCTTTCCCGTTCCAGCCGCCCGGGAGCAGCAGATCCTAGAGAAAGAGAAAAGAGCCAAGATCCAATATGAAAAGCAAATTGAGGAGCGATGGCGAAAAATGGAGGAACAAAGGCAGCGTGAGGACCAGAAGAGAGCTGCTGTGGAAGAGAAGAGGAAGCAGAAGCTCCGGGAGGAGGAGGTGAGGTCCCGTGAGCCTACCGCCACAGACACATTGGCAGCTCAGCTAGGTCATAGTGCTCAGAGCGTGCAGGCTTGCTGCCCAGCTCTGGAGAATGGGAGAGACTTGCTCTTGGAACCTTGTCTTGCTGTCTCATATCACCTTTCAGCACCGTGACACAGTGATCCAGTAGCAACTGTACTGCTAGGAGCAAACAGACCTAGCCCATTTGACTTAAGAACTCCTTTGCTGTGTGTGAACTTGGCTAAGTTTGAGTCTTGATTGTTTTGCTTGTGTGCAGTAGAGGGGTAGATTTGGTGGTGTTCGAGACTGTTTCCAGGTATAACCTTTTCTGACTCTTAAAATGCAGGGATTATGACAGGGCTGGCTGGGGGTGGAGAGCAGAGGGTTTCAGTGGGGAGTTCATGCTTCCACAGCACCCATGAGGCCTGAGCCTGAGCTGTGAGAGTCAAGAGTAACTCCTATTTACCACTGGAAAATTAGCTTACCTACAAACACAAAGATGGTTGTGCATGTCAATTTTATTGTAGTCCATTGCTTTAATTATCCTTTCTTTTCAGTTACCTTTTTTTAAAAACAATAGAAGGAAAGCAGTTATTTCCTACAGAAGCCTTCATTGCTACCCTCCGAGAGTATATTTAGGAAGTATATTTGAGGGCTAGAGATGTGGATCAAGAGTTAGATTGCTTGCCTAGTAATGACAAGGCCCTGAGTAGAAGCCCTAATACTACCTTCAACCAAAAAAACATATTTGGATTATAGATTTTCTTTTTTTCTGTGCTGGTACTGGGGCTTGAACTTGGGTTCTGGGTGTTGTCCCCTAGGTATTTTGCTAAAAGCTGGCATTCTACTACTTGAGCCACAGCTCTACTTCTGAATTTTTTTGGGGGGTCCAGTTGTGGGGCCTGAACTCTGGGCTTGGGTGCTGTCCCTCAGCCCTTCAGCTCAAGGCTAGCGCTCTACCACTTGAGCTACAGCGCCACTTCTGGCTTTTTTCTTTTTGCTTATGTGGTGTTGAAGAATCGAACCCAGGGCCTCATGCATGCAAGGCAAGTGCTCTACCACTGAGCTACCTTCCCGGCCCCTACTTCTGACTTTTTGATGGTTAGAGAGGTAAGAGTCTCATGACCTTTCCTGTCTGGGCTGGCTTCAAATCTTGATCCTCAGAGCTTAGTCTCCTAAGTAGCTAGGATTCCAAGTGTGAGCCACCAGTGCCCAGCTAGCAAGTGTGTGTGTGTGTGTGTGTGTGTGTGTGTGTGTGTGTGTGTGTGTGTGTGTGTGTGTGTAATTTTTTTTTGTTGGTCATGGGGCCTGAACTCTGGGCCTGGGCACTGTCCCTCAGATCTTCAGTTCAGGGCTAGCACTCTACCACTTGAGCCACAGCACCACTTTTGGCTTTTTCTGCTTATGTGGTGCTGAGGAATCGAACCTAGGGCTTCATGCATGCAAGGCAAGCACTCTACTACTGAGCCACCTTCCCATCCCTTAACAAGTATATTTTGAGGATACAGTCATAGCCTTGAATCAGGTAATAATCATGACTCAAGTTTTAATGTTAACAATATAGCAGTTTGGAAATCTCCACAATGGGATACAAAGATTTTTGTATAAATTTATTTTTTTCCTTTTTTTATTGTGAAAATACTCTACAGAGGGGTTACAATTACATGGGCAAGATAATGAGTACATTTCTTATCAAGCATTGTAGCCTCCTCTTTTGTTTCCCCTTCCCATCCCTTCCCATCCTCCCCCCGACCCCCCACCCAATCCTCCCCGCCCCTCTTCCCCCCCTGCACCAAAGTTGTAACGTTTGTTTTCTACATATGACTTGTACATCTCATTGTTGCAATGGGTCCACCTGTATCCCTACTTAAATGATTTGTTTTTCCCCTTTCCCTCCACAAATTATACTGACATCAAATACAGTGAAAGCAGGGGTTATGCTGTGGGGGAGGGACATACATAGCAACAAAGAAATCATCTTATAATGTGTTAGAAACAATTGCATGAAAGAAAAAAAATTTGAATACATATCTTAGGGTTCATTTCTCTAACATCACCTTATCTGACCTTTTCTGCTTGACTCAGACATATACTAGATATTGCAAATAAGGGAAACCATGGGACCTATGTTTCTTTGGGCCTGGCTTACTTCACTTAATATAATTTTTTCCAAGCCTTTCCATTTCCTAACAAATAGGGCAATGTTATTCTTTCTAATGGAGCCATAGAATTCCATTGTGTATATATACCACATTTTCTTGATCCATTCATCTACTGAGGGGCATCTGGGTTGGTTCCATATCTTAGCTATAGTAAATAATGCTGCAATAAACATAGTTGTGCTGGTAGCTTTAGTGTGGTCTTGTTTGTAAACATTTGGGTAAATGCCCAAAAGTGGGATTGCTGGGTCATAGGGGAGCTCTATGTGGACTCTTTTGAGGAACCTCCATACTGCTTTCCAAAGTGGTTGAACAAGTTTACATTCCCACCAACAATGCAGTAAGGTTCCCTTCTGTCCACATCCTCTCCAGCATCTGCTGTTGTTTTTTTTTTTTTGGTCCGGTCATGGTGCCTGAATTCTGGGCCTGGGTGCTGTCCCTCAGCTCTTCAGCTCAAGGCTAGTGCTCTACCACTTGAGACACAGCGCCACTTCCGGCTTTTTTCTTTTTGCTTATGTGGTGCTGAGGAATCGAACCCAGGGCCTCTTGCATGCAAGGCAAGCACTCTACCACTGAGCTACCTTCCCAGCCCCAGCATCTGCTGTTATTAGAGTTCTTGATTATAGCCATTCTAACTGGGGTGAGGTGGTATCTCAAGATTTTTGTATAAATTTAGTATTTTTCCTATCTGTGAATGTTTGTCTGTCACTATTATATGACTTCCCACTTCCTTTTTATTTCAAGAGCACATAAAAATATCTGCACAAGCATACACAATGAGATGCATCTTTGCTCATGATACACCTGCTTATGGTGAGCTCTCTGTTCATCTTAAGCAAGTGAAGATCTAAACAAAGCTCTTAATCATGGCTCACCATTGCTGCCTGCAGTGTGATGGCTGTGACTTTATCTGCTCAGCTCAAGCCTCAAAATGGCCCAAAACCTGTCTAACTCTCTCTCTCTCTTCAGCTCCCAAGATGGTCCCAGGAATGAAAGGAGATGACTTTTGTGAAAGTGCCCAACAAAGCATCTAGTACAGAGTAATCACTCAGAAATGTGACATTCCGGCCAATTACTTCAGCTGACCTTAGAGATTGTAGCAAGGTCAGGAGAGAAGTACCTAGAAGGAATCGTGGCACCAAGTGTATAGATTATAAAAAACAAAACAAAACAAAAGCCACAGTGTGAGAAGCTGTTTTGGTTACTTGGGACAGAATTCCCATTTTCAACTTGTATCTTTCTCATGAGTCCCTAGATTTGCCCATTTTCTTCTTATCCTCCATTCTTGATGACTTAGAACTTGTGCCCACTGTCCCTGGTCTCTTCATTTCCATTCCTCACATCCTGCTGATTCATGAGAAAGCTTGTCACTGCCGCATGCAGGAAGGAGCACGAAGAAACGTTACATTCTATGCTTTCCTTCTCTCACACATCCTCCATATCACAGGGTCCACTTGGGAGGCAATTCCTGTGTAGCATTACCCTTCATCAGCAGGGCTGGAAGCATGTCAAATCAAGCAGTCAGTCCCTTGCAGATGAGGGAATACATGCCAGATGGTTGGTCCTGATGCAGCTGAGTCTACTGATTTCACTTCCAAGTTTTCTAGTTGGTACTGTGCTTCCTTGCACCTCTACTATGGTGGGGGTAGGGGGAATGCTGTCTGACCCTTGTCAGCATAAACACAAGCTGAGCTTGCCTTTCTCTTCTCCTTGGTGCAGGATGGTACAGCATGAGAAGGCTGGACTAGGTTCAGAGCTGGGCTTCCCAAGGTTGTGTAGCCACCTAAGGAAGGAGAAGCTTTCTGCTGCCATCTGCTCCTACCCTCTGGACCCCAGGAGACCCAGGCGTAGATTGGGCCCTTGCCGCATACAGGCTGTCCAGTGCAATCACATCAGTGTTTGGCTGCGTTTACCCGTACTGAGGCCCTATTTAGTGACTTCATGGGTGTTCTTTAGGATAACAGGATCCATCTTCACTGTGGAAATACCAATGCAAAGGCAGCTGTCTGTGATCACTACAATGCTTCTTGGAGAGCTCTATGAAGATGGTTGCATGCTCAGCACTTAGATGTAGAGACTCTTGATTCTCTTCTCGATGCTCAATTTAAGTCTTTTTTTGTTGCATCTTGACTCAACCAAGAAAAAGCCTCTTGTGCAGGCCATTTTGCTTCTCCATCCTATTGGAAAATGTGTTGCCTAACAGATCCTCCCTCCCCAGGTCTGGTATTTAGGAGAAGACGAGAAGCCAATTGCTACACGAAATGTGGCCCTCCCCTGCCTCCTTATCACTGTGTTTGCCACAATGTTGTTCTTGGTAAAAGACCTCATATCTCTACCAAGGTAGAAGTGAGTGATATTTCTGCATTCCCCACCGCAGTAGGAATGTAAGAAAGCACAGAAGCAAATAGAACATTATCTGGAGGTTAAACCACTTGAATTCAGCTTCTGCAGGACTGTTTATCATAGTGTTCCCTCATCTCAATGCAGAACAAAGCCTAACTCCCAAGAGTTGACAGCAGCCCAGTGCTGGTGGCTTACATCTGTAATCTTAGCTACTCAGGAGGCTGAGATCTGAGGATCATGGTTCAAAGCCAGCTGGGGCAGGAAAGTCCGTGAGACACTTATCTCCCATAAACCACTCAGAAAAACAGAAGTGGTGGTATGGCTTAAGGAGTAGAGCACTGGCCTTGAGCTGAAGAGCTGAGGGGCAGTGCCCAGGCCCAGAGTTCAAGCCCTATGACTGACAAGACAAAAAACTGAAGGCTACTCAGGCTTGTCCTGAGGAATTGGGGCTGAGGTGGGGTATAGTATCTTACTGGAGAACCTGAACTTGAATTTATTCTCTCATTGGAGAATACCTTCTCTAAGATGGGTTCCTACAATGTCGACCTTCTGTACAGGTCCAGAGTTGAGCTGCTGGAACAAGCTAGTCTGGGTGAGGGGAGATAGGATTTAGAGGAGAAGAAACTCCACGTTTCTTATACTGAACAGATGACCAGGACAGGGCTCTTTCGAAGAGTAACTTCGTCCTCTTTATGTTAGTTTGTTATATCTAACCTGCTTATGTTCTCACTGTTTTATAGCTAACAAAACTGCCAAGCAGAGTATAAAACAAAAACGTTGGAGCTCATCTAAACAAAAATCACCTGACCTCCTGACCCAATATGGACGTTGTAGGGCTTGAACTCAGGGCCTGGGTACTGTTCCTGAACTTTTGTGTTCAAGGCCAGTGCTTGACCACTTAGAGCCACAGCATCATTTCTGGCTTTTGGGTGGTTAATTGCTGATAAGACTCTCACGGACTTTCCAATCGGGGTTGGCTTTGAATAGTAAGCCTCAGATCTCACCTCCTGAGTAGCTAGGATTACAAGCGTGAACCACCAGCATCTGGCTTTTAGAATGTTTTACTTACTCCATTTCAACCTCTTCGGGTTCCATGAGTCCCCCTTCTCTTGGAATTTTGTCGCTGCCTGTTTTTTCCCCAAATGAATGCTACAACGTGAGGGTATCTTCCTTTCCGGCATAGCTCCATTTTCCTAAGTCTACAAAAGGTCTAAAGGACACAATCTCTTGGTGGCATTTGGAACAGCTTGGCAGATTTGAGGTGGATGGCATGGGTATTTTTTTTTTGGTCGGTTGTGGGGCTTGAACTCTGAGCCTGGGCACTGTCCCTCAGCTCTTCAGCTCAAGGCTAGCGCTCTACCTCTTGAGCCACAGCGCCACTTCCGGTTTTCTGGTGGTTAATGGGAAATAAGAGTCTCATGGACTTTCCTTGCCTTGGCTGGCTTTGAACCTCTATCCTGAGATCTCAGCCTCCTGAGTAGCTAGGATTACAGGTGTGAGTCACCGGCACCCGGCTGTCATAGGTAGTTTCTAAAGATTATTGAACAATCCCTTATAACACTGTCCCCTGGGTAGCTCTCAACAGTATGGTTGGCTCAGTGAGACTTGGTGTTTTTCCTTCTCATTGGGACCTTCCATACATGAGGAACTGTCTTGTTAAGTCCTTTCGGCATATAGGAAATCTACCATAACTCACCCCACACCAAATGTACTGTAGGGTGAGGTTTAACCACTTAAATTAGGTCATTACTTACTGTAGGTTAAATCTATAGAATGAATTTACCATTCAGTCCCAGTCTCCAATGATCCTATTTCAGACATCAAATGGTGGCGTTCAACTTTTATTTGGCAGACCACTGGTGTTGGCCAACAGAATGGAATAGCCCTGGGTCATAATGGTGGGACAGCCAGGAAATGCAGACTCACCGTGGTTGTAGAGTGCTGCTCATCTCCAAACTGGAGCACAAACTAGCCAGAACAAGTCTTTGTTTTGCAAAAGGGAAAAAATATCTCCTTCTATACTTACACATTCCGGGAGAGACTTTCAACAAGAGTACCTTAGAAAAATGTTACCGAGGGAAAATTATGCAGAGGAGGCTGAGATGTGCAGAAGCCAACTCATTCTTCTCATCCCTCTGGTAGACACAGAGGGATCTATCCAGACCTCCAGAGTGACCTATGCCTGTTCCTAGTAAGTGACGTAAAAGAGCCTTTTCCTGATAGTTAAGTCAGGGATACTTCAATGTATTTTGCTTGCTTGTTTTTATTAAGGTAGGGGGAAAAAATCCTGTCTTTGTGTTCTGGATGGAGTCAGATAGAAATAGCCTCATTAGCTCAGTGTAATGGCCGGCCTTGCTCCGGTGGAGGCAGGGAGACAAGCTGGTATTTGCAGTGTCATTGAGGTGGTGAGGTACAGAATTAAGATGCCTTTTCTCCAGTGTCAAGGACAACTTTATGGAAGTTAATTTGCTTAATACAAGAGCGTGCTTTTAATCAATCCTTTGTGAAGAGAGAAACCTGAGAAAGTTGTTTTTCAATTATCTGGTTAAAAATTGCATCGTTCTTTCTCCCTACCCCTCTAACTCTAGAAATGAATGGCTGCTTTATTTTGTGGCAAGAAGGTTCTTTACCCTCATCTTGCAAATGTTGAGATGTGCAGGATTATCCCTTGAGTCTTATTAGCTGAAAAGTGTTATAATGTAGAAAACAATTGATTTGCCTTTGAGAAATTCTAAGATGAGAATGAGACTTTGTAAAATAAGTCTCAAAGTCTCATTATCCCAAAGAGCTATATGTAAGACTACAAAGACTAAAACTTCACCTTATTTTTTTTGGGGGGGGGGTCCGGTCGTGGGGCCTGAACTCTGGGCCTGGGTACTGTCCCTCAGCTCTTCAGCTCAAGGCTAGCACTCTACCACTTGAGCCACAGTGCCACTTCCGTTTTTTTTTCTTTTTGCTTATGTGGTGCTGAGGAATCGAACCCAGGGCCTCACGCATGTAAGGCATAGCGCTCTACCACTGAGCCCCCTTCCCAGACCCTTATTTTTAAAGTATGATTTTGTTGTTATTACTAAGGTATTGTTCAGAGGGGGTCACCATATGTCAGGTAATGAGTACAATTATTTTTGGACAATGTCACCCCTTCCTTTGCTTCCCCACCCAAGATCTCCCCCAAATCATTTTTAAACCTCAAATTATATTTTAATTTAAAACTCAAATCAGAATGCTACATGCTTTCAGTTAGAAAGGCCTTAGCTGTATTCTGGAGCCAGTTTTCCATTTTCTTACTGGGTGGGGCAGAATGGGGCTTGAGACAGGCCTGAAGGAGTTAATGCTTGTTGGGCATTATTCTTAAACAAATCAAGGGCTGGCATAGCAGCAGCAGCAGCTTCTCCCCAGGGAAAGGCGGGGAGGAGACAGGGACAGAGGAGGAGACAGGGACAGAGTGTTCAGCCGGGAGAGCCAGTGCTAGCTCAGCCGCATTGTTTACTCTCTACCCACCAAGGACACACTGGTGTGGTGGCGAGAGCATGTGTGCCCGGGTTTGGGATGCTGGGCACAGAAAGCCCCATTTGGTGACTCATCCAGAGCATTGAGGCGCAGCAGTGCAGTAGAACTGGGTGTTGGTCTCTTTCTCTGTTAACCTCCAACACTTTGAACTGGGCAGGAGCGGCTGGAGGCAATGATGCGGCGGTCCATGGAACGCACCCAGCAGCTGGAGCTGAAGAAGAAGAGTTCGTGGGGAACATCCCTGGCCTCAGGGAACGGAGGACGTGATTGTAAGTGCAGAGCTGTCCCCACATTGTAGGGCCCCAGTAGGAGAGGATGGGTATCTGCATTATCTGGGGAGGGGGGGTGTTGTGCACAATTTTACAGGTTCCCTTTTCATACGTGTATTTAAAACCTGCTCATGCATTTCTCAGGAGGGAGAGTTGTACGTGCTTTCCTTGCTAGCAAACAGCACTTGATGCACTACTGGGCTTTGAGGGAGAAGAAAAACAAGGCAAAGGAAATGAACGTAGTATAGAGCCTGCCTAGCTGGACCCAGCAGGGCAAGTTGGCTGATTTTTTCAGGGGAGGGGAATGGCAGCGAGGCTCAGTCACAGCTCCAGAGGAGACTGGCAATGGCATAACACCTTACCTTCTTGCAAAGGGCTGGGCCTTTTCCTCCCCTCATTCTGAGTTTTTGTTGCTCTTTTTGATTTTGTTGCAAGATGACTTATTTATTTCATTATCCAGTTCATACTCATCTTTAAATTTCCAAATGTGTGCATTATGAGATGGATTGTTACTAATCTCACAGGGACTTTCCCCTCTTTTCAAAAGTATCACGCTGTGTTTGTGCACTCAGCCTTCTATTAGGTAGGACTCACATACTAGCGTTCTGAGAATAGAGGCTTAGCGTACTGTTCCTTGACTTTGCTGTATTGTGCTTTTAGCAGTGAATATACTTTATCCCTTTCTTTGGTGAGAAGTCAACAACCCATGAGTTATTTTTCTCATTTCCTAATTAGAAATTAAAATGCGACAACCAATCAGGACTTTTTTCTTTTACCTCTCTTTGCTCTGATCTTTTTTTTTTGCTGTGTAGGTGAATCAGAAAATGCCCCACCCCTTCCTCTAGGTTTAGCAGCCAGCACCCTCCCTCCGGATGCAGGGACCGCTGCCACCGCTGCCGAGCCTACCAACGGTATATCCAAGCATCACCGTGCATAGCATGCTGTGATAACTGTCCTGACCACCCTCCTCCATCACTGTGTGTCTCAAGCACTTTCACAACGGGTTTCTTAATCTGGCCAGTTACAACTTTTCTTCTAGAGATGTGAATGACACACCCATACTTCTTTGTTTCTCTGTCATTGTGGAGCTGTGCATGTCTTAGTGTCCTAGAGGCATCTCATCTTCAGCTCACTAACTCTTGCCTTAGAAATCCTGTCAATATTTGATTTCTGCGCACTTAGATCTTTGACAGTCTCATTAATCATTGGTCTAAGGCACTGAGTGGTGAAGTATCATTTGAGATTCACAAAGCAGAAATCTCACAGAGCTCTGAAGTAGAATACTTGGTGTTAGTGTGATGGATTCTAGGAGAAGCGTTCGAGAGGGAGTCTCATCAGTATTTCGAACACTGGGAGTTCCAAATAACTAGAAAACTTGCCTTTATGCTTGATTTCATCTCTTTCTCTCTAAAGGCTTCTGTTTTAGATGCAGGCCTGGTGAACCCTAATGGCCTAGTAAGAGCAGAACTAGCAAGACTTAGCTCCCATTTAATCATGAGTTTAGAAATACAACCCGCCTTTCACTGACCAACAACAAAATATAAGAGAGGTATGAGCTGGTGCTGGTGGCTTATGCCTGTAATCCTGGCAACTCAGGAGCTTGAGATCTGGACAGTTAAGTTTGGAAGACAGCCTGAGCAGAAGAGCACATGAGGGTCCATCTCCACTTAAGCAGCAAAAAGCTACGCTAGAGGGGTGGCTCAAGTGATAGAACGCCAGCCATGAGTAAGCAAGCAGAGTGAGCCAGAGGCCATGACTCAAACCTTTGGTACAAACCAAATAAAAAAGGGACGGGGGGAGGATGAAATGTTTCCCAGCGATACTGGTCATATTAGCAGTAGAAAGAAATATCCTTGCTTTCTGTCATTTCCTTTGACAATGAGATACTGGCCTTCCCTTACTGAGGAGAGTAAGTATAACAATCATTCACTTTGAATTAATACCCAAGGTAGGAGTGGTGAGAGGAGTGAGTGACTCACATACACTAAGAAGACCCCAAATGCCAGTGATCAACATAACAATCATTTTCAGTGAAGTATTTTTTTAAATAAAAATTAATACAATCCATAATAAAATACTAGATTTCTTCCTCCCTCCCTTCATTCCTACCTCTATGTCTCCCCCTTCCTTTCCTTTCTCTCCTCCCTCCTTCTCCCTCTCTCTGTAACCCATTTTAGGCAATTACTTGAACATTGAACTATAACCCCATCCCCAAATACTGAATTTCTAAAGATCAATGTCATACTGAGCCATATTAGAGTCTGGGGCAAAAGGGAAAAATGTGCATCCCTGCATATATTGTTGTATATCATTTCTAATAACTACTTTTCCAGAAAATTAAATTACTTCCAGAAATTGAAAAGTAGTTTTACAGAATACAATTTCAAGTTGAAATATGTTGTGTTATCCCCAATTCAACTACACTGTATTTTGACTTCAGCTTAAGTTCACTAAAATTATTTAAGATTGCCAGTTAGTGGCAATTTTCAGACCTGACAGTTCTTGTCTTTGAAAATAAAATGAGCAGAAAATATTGATGAATTTGCTTCCTCCGCAGTGATAAGCATACTTTTTTTTAAACCTCAGGTTGTAGCATAGCTGAGCTGGGCACTGACAGAATCGCTCAGTTGTCTGTAATGATTGAGTTTAGGAACATCTGAAATAATGGCTTGAACATCAGAACATCAAAGCTAGGGTTTCGTGTTAAATCCTAACCATAAACTATTGCAGCATTTATGAAAGGGACATTTTAACCCCATCTCTTCACAAGAGGACCAAAACAGACTGCCTTAAGGTGGATCTCTATTAAATATAGCTTCTTGTGTTCCAGATTACATCTTTCTCCAAACTGAGCCATAGAATAATTGAGTTTCGGCACAGGTCTCATTCAGACTGTAGGACATTTTCAATTAGTGATTTGTCTCTGGGTCCACATTTTTTTTTCGTGTGGTATGAATATGTTTAAAAAAATTCTCTGGACACACACACACACACACACACACACACACACACACACACACACACGAAACATGTTTTGAGGTTAGGGTATGGCGTTAGTTGAACATCGGTGTGAGCTTGGACATTTGAAATTGAAGAGAAGTACATGGTGAATAAATTATAGATGGATAACTGCTGGAGCTCGAGTATTTTCCAGGTTAGGATCATGAGATGATGAGGGAATCATGGATGCCGAGTGTGCTGTGCTACAGCAGGACTCCGCTGGTGGTATGTGGATTGTGGATGAGGACAGGAAGGACACTTTGGAATATGTGGTTCTCTGTCAACAGCGGTGTGAATACCAATGTCTTTAATGCATTTCTCTGCAGCATGTGACAAACTTTCAACATCAACCATGAATTTGCCAAAGCAGACGGAGCCTCCCATGAGTAAACGCCTGTCTTCATCCACCGTGGCAATATCCTATTCCCCAGACCGAGGCAAGTGAATGTGTAGACCTAGTCTCTCCCGTTTGCTTCTTTCTGGTGTGAGCATCTTAACATTGGCCATTCTGAGCGCCCTTTCTTGAGCCTTCTGCAAATAGTGCTTTGGTCCTAGCCTCCACGGCCTTGCTAACAGGATTCTGGAAAGCAGCATTGCTTCTTAGAGCCAGGTTGTTGTTGAATAGGGACAGGAATTCATCTTTTCCCAGTCTGTGAGAAACCAGTTACTTGTCACAGAGCATGGAGGAATTTAAAAAGTACTTACCTAATCAGGGACAGGATACAATTGATTGGCCAGGAAGAACAGAATTGATGAGTCAGAGGTTTATTGGGGGGGAGGAGGGAACTTTGTGTGTGAAAAAAATGGGCCTCTGAAGTTGTTCGTGGTTTGTAGAGCTGCCAAGTTGATGGATGAAAACAGAAGTAATTTGAGGTGTCTAAAAGAGGGAAAGGATGGCTAGTCTTTTCCAGCACTGTTTTGAGTTGGGAGATGATGCTTATTAGGGACCAATTCCAGTACCCAAATAGATTTAATAACATCTGTGCTCTAATGGAGGTCCAGATAAGTCATTGGAAGTCTGAATTTATGTCTTTCATGGTATGAAGGTTGGAAGGAGAGGTTTCTCCATGTGTTACATACGTATCCTAAAGCTCCACTGAAGGGGGAGCATTAGTTTGAGTATTGGGCATACCAAGCCAACACAAGTGGTGAGCAGGAAGACATTTGTGACTTACAAGTGACCAATTGGCTTTCCTGGTTATGGTTCCACTGGTATTGGCCTCACTACTGTATCACAGAGACAGGGCGTGTATGTCAGAGCACCTGTGAGTGTCAAGAGTCCACTGATTTCTGGTGCCCTTCATAGGTCAGCACCATAGGAACTTGGAAGGAAGGAAGAATTGGACAAGAAAATACACACTCTTGGTGGGCACTGGTGGCTCATGCCTGTAATCCTAATTCTTCAGGAGGTTGAGAGCTGAGGGTCACAGTTCAAAGCCAGCCTAGGCAGAAAAGTCCGTGAGACTCTTATCTCCAATTAACCACCAGAAAACCGGAAGTAGAGCTGTGGCTCAAGTGGCAGAGTATCAGTCTTGAGCAAAAAAGCCAAGTGAGATCATAAGACCCTGAGTTCAAGCCCCAGTACGGGCACCCCTCCCAAATACTCTTTATAACTATTCCATTAATGAATAAATCCCATATGTTTTTGAAGATTCACATGGTTACAGATTGATGGTAAATTCTTTTTTGCATTGATTAACATGTGAACGTATACATGCTATTATATGCTATTGACAACTAAATTATTTGCTGGTAAATTATAAGTTGAAAACGTATAATCCTCAAACCAAAGAATACAAAGTAATTCTTTGAATCTGTTGCCATATAATATATTCCAAAACCATTAAGCTATTTTGGTCATTGAATTTTAAATTATGAATCCCATTATCCTCCATTAAAGCTGATAGTCATATTTTCATGCCTTCTGGTTCAGTTTTGACCCTTATTTATAGGGAAAACATATGAAAGGATCTATTTTTGTATTATTATAGGATGGCATATTTCATTTAAAATCTGTTATAAAATATCTGAACAGAGGACCTAAAATGAGCATTTTGTAGCTGTAATCTTTTTGTCACTGGTAAGTGTACTAGATGAGGGAATGACTATATTAACATCTTGGGAGATGGGCTAATTTCCTTTACGTGATACAGATCACTCTACTGTAATAGTGTGTTAAGTAAATTCTGGTGCCCCAAGAGAATTAATGCACTCTCCCAAACTCTAAATGATGCATCATTTGTTTTATTTTCCTGTGATAAATTCCAAAGCCATTTATTCATTAGAATATTTTTATTTTCCACATTTGTTCTGCCACCCCAAATTTAATTTGCATCATGCATGCACTGTGTTGTTGAAACATTTTTTTTGGTTTTCTTTTAATTTTGCTTTTTAAATGTTTTCATTTGATTCCATCTTTTAGCTCGTCGCACTCACCTTAGTCCTATGGAAAACTTTCTTGTTATGCGACTGTTGACACCCACACAGGCTTCTTTAGCCAGAAGCAGAAGTGCATTCATGTTCTCTGAGCAGGCCAGAGATGCAGGTAAAAGAGGTTCAGCTGGTGACACCAAGGAAAATGATCAGAGCAGTGTTGGTCAGCCTTGGAATTTACTCCTGAAGTTTTGTGTTTTGCTTGCCATTTGCTGGCTTTGTAAAATGTCTTCATTGGTTAATAACATTTTCTACCTACCAGTGTTTTGCTGTTGCTGTTTCTTTTAAGTGTCCCAGAGGTGAGTAAATTGTTTTATGACTAAGGCTATGTGCTTTGGGGGAAAAAAAAGAACCACTTGATATGCTACGAAGGTTAGTAGCCTTTGCATAGGAAGTGGTTTGGCAAGGTCGCCAGTAGAGCACAGTCTCTGGCATTCCAAAGCTAGCTGTATCACTCACCAGCTCTTAATGTTTTCAGAAAGTCGATTTATAACTTCTCTAAACCTCAGTTTGCCTATCTATAAAATGGAAGTTACTTTAAATTGTGAGCACCAGGAGTGATCGCACGTGTCTACTCAGGAGGCTGAGATAGGAAGGTTGTAAATTCAAGGGCAATGAAATGAGACCCCCCCACCTCAAAATTTTACTATTAAATTGTTACAAGAATTAAATAGGATAATGATATAAATGAGAGAGTAGATCCAGGCACTTGTGGCTCATACATATAATCCTATATACTCAGGAGGCTGAGCGCTAAGGATCATGATTCAATCTTGCCCAAGTAGACAGATCCCAGAGAGTCTCATCTCCACTTAACCATCAAAAAGCCAGAACTGGATGCATGCCTTAAGTGGTAGAGCAAACTCTGGCAAAAAGATAAGTAATAGCAAAATGCTACAAAGTCAAGCCCTACTAGTGGCACACAAATGAATGAATGAGAGGAAGAGAGAATGGGATGAAGGAGAGGGAGGGAGGGAGGGAGTGAAAGATGACACAGATTAAGAAATCAGCCTTGCAACTTAAAAAGCTGGTTGATGGACTAGCAATGACAACATCACCTGGAAACTTCAGGACAGCCTACACTTAGACCCTCTATAGCTGCACATTAAAGTCTGAGAAACCATGGGACCAGACCATTAAAGTCCCACCTTTACTCACTCATATCAAATCATCATGTCAGGATTAACAAGGGCTGATATTATTTGTGTGCAGATTAGCAATGCCATGTCCCTGTAAGTTGGGTCTGCGTTTTCCAGCCCCAAGACACAGTGTATTTAGTGAAATAACATGTAAATGACATTAAACCTCCTAAGCATAGATTACCTACCAGATGACTCAGCAGTGCCACTTCTAAGTATAGAGCCAAAGAAATTAAAAGCATAGAAAAACTTGTACACAATGTTCTTAGCATAATTATTCATAGTAGCAACAAAGTCCAGGGGAAAGCAGGCGCATGCTCTGGAAGGCACTGGGGATCCATTTCCCCAGCAGGGAATCATGACAGCAGGTACAGAGTGTCGCCCACAAAGGAAGCTGGTTAGAGACTCTGTACTTAGGGTTTTTAATAGGGCCTGATTATGTGTATGCCTTGCCCAGCACACACCAAAATTGCAGATTCCCAGGTCGAAAGCAGGAAATTCAGTATACACCATATTAAACAGTTGAAGCACAATGAGCCACTCATCCACAAACGGTGGGAACCCTGCCCACATCTGAAGTTCTTAGATGCTGGCTGTGGCCTAACCTTGTAAGCAAAGCATTCAAGTCTGCACAGTCCACCCCTTGACCCTTTGCCAAGGTATTTTTTGACCAGAAGACCCACACAGCGGGATGAGAGCAGTCTAGGATACTGGCCTCTTTATGTCCATTAGGAATTCTAGATTTAGCAGTTAAACCAACTCTCACTAACCATCAAGATCTGTCTTAGGTAGCCAGGTGGCTTCCTTCATCAGTTCCTTTTGAGTCTGTTTCACCCCCTACCCTTTTTGTCTAAAAAACATCAGTCCCAGCAGGACATGCTTGTGGCTCACCCTAGCTACTCAGGAGGCTGAGATCTGAGGATCACAATTTGAAGCTAGCTCAGACAGGAAAGTCCAGGAGAGACGATCTCCAATTAACCACAAAAAAAGCCAGAAGTGGAACTATGGCTCAAGTGGTAGAACACTAGTATTGAGAAAAAAAGGCTCAGGGATGGTGTCTAGGCCCTGAGTTCAAGCCCCAGGACCAACACCAAAAATACAAAACAAAGCAAAAAACCCCCACCAAAACCCCCACAAACCATCAATCCCTTCCCAGCTACATTGAACAGATTGTTTTACAAAGGTGTATTGGGAAGAAAGTAAGGGAAGTGGTGACGCATACCCTAGAGGGAATAGAATTTGATTTGTCATGGGTGGGAATAGGGGTCTCATTGCCAACTTGCAACTTTTTTGGGGCCTAGAAAGACAGGATCATCTTTTGGGTGATCTAATCAGAGAATGGTATACTTTTGTACAATCCAGATGCTGCCGGGCGCCAAGATCCAAGGATCGAGATTCAAAGCCAGCCCGAGCAGGAAAGTCCATGAGACTCTTATCTCCAATAAACCACTAGAAAACCGGAAGTGGACCTGTAGCTCGCATTGAGCTGAAGAGCGCAGGGACAGCGCCCAAGCCCAGAGTTCAAGTCCCACAACTGACAAAACAAACAAACAAACAACCCAGATGCTTCAGCAATATCTAGGATATATTTTTTCTTCCCACTTTTTTTTTTCCTGGTTGTGGGCTTGAACTCAGGACCTGAATGCTGTCCTTAAGCTCTTTTACTCAAGGCTAGTGCTCTACCACTTTGAGCCATAGTTCCACTTCCAGTTTTTAAATGATTAATTAGAGATAAGAGTCTCACGGGGACTTTTCTGTCCCGGCTGGCTTCGAACCGTGGTCCTCAGATCCTCAGATCTCAGGCGCGAGCAACCAGTGCCCAGCTGGGACCATCTATTTTTACACCAGTCCCCAGTTGATGTTCCACTCTCCAGAGTATATCTATATCTGGAAATCACATTTCTTTTCATATCTCCCTTTTTCCAGAGGCTCTATTTAAAACTCTCAGCAGGAAAGTTTAGCTATAGGAATTGTTATAGTTCCAGTATTCAGAGTTTTAAGTGCCAGCATCCACTGATGACAAAAAAAAAAAAAAGATGAAAGCTTTCTCTTCCACTTGGAGGAGAAAACTAAAAAACAAAGACATGTAGACCACACATTCTTGCCTCACTTGAGCTAGTCTGGATAGGAGTAGCCAGGGAATCCGCCAAGCCAACTCTCTTGGACTTTGCAATTGTTATCTTTAAATTCCATAGGCAGCTTTGACCTGTCATACAGCGGATGACTCCATGATCACCCAGGCCCACAAGTTCCTCATCCTTTATTCCTTTATCCCACCTTTTCCCAAATGGTGCTTTGACTACATTTTAGTGAATCAGGATCAGTCTACCAATGTCCACTTCTTGTTTTTTTTTTTTCTTTTTGCCAGTCCTAGGGCTTGAACTCAGGGCTGAACTCATGGCCTGGCTGCTGTCCCTGAGCTTCTTTTCCTCAGGGCTAGTGCTCTACCACTTGAGCCATAGCACCACTTCCAGTTTTCTGGTGGTTAATTGGAAATAAGTGTCTCATGGACTTTCCTGCTCTGGCTGGCTTCAAACCACGATCCTCAGATGTCAGCCTTCTGAGTGGCTAGGATTACTGGTATGAGCCACTGGTGCCTGGCTCAATGTCTACTTTTGACACCAATTGTAGCTGGGTTTTCTGAGACCACTAAGGTTAGATGATTCACCAGAAATATACATAGAAAAATGAGCAAAGGGAAGAAGTACTTGGTGAGAGGGCCAGAGGAAAGCATGTTCAACTTTTCAAAGATCCTTTCCTGGTAGAGTTACACAGCAATGAATTGTGATGACACTTGTGAAATAATTGCCAAGTAAGGAAACACTTTAGACAGAGATTCTCTGCTTCGGAGTTTTACTCAGGACTACTTATATAGGCACCTATGCTAGTCCTATACCCAAATTTCAGAAACTCAGAAATGTGTTATTTACATAAACAGTTTAGGACCAGCAGCTAATTGTAGGAACTTCCTTGAAATCTAAGTTTCTAGGTATCAGCCAAGAGCCAACATTTTAAACAGGCCCTTCCAAGGACAGTGGTCAGGACTGCTGTGAAGTTCTTTTTTGTGTGTGAGTACTGGGGCTTGAACTCAGGGCTCACTTGGCTTTTTCTCTCAAAGTTAGTGCTCTATCACTTGAGCCACACCTCATCCAGCTTGTTGCTGGTTAATTGGAGATAAGAGTCTCACAGACTTTTCTGCTCGGGGTTGGCTTTGACCTTCAACCCTCAGTTCTCACCCTTCTGAGTAGCTAGGATTACAGGCATGAGCCACCGATCCTCAGGTTAATTCTTCTTGCATAAGGAAACTGAGGTCTTCTCTAGAGCTGCCCAAGGTGATCTAACTAATTAGTAGCAGTATGGAATCTGTCTTACTCCAAAGTACAGACTGTTAACCCCTGAAATGAATTTGACTTTTGAGTCTGGGAGCCTTTTAAAGATGGGATCCATTCTGTGTACAACAAAAAAAGGAGAGTTTTGACAATGTGGATTTCCTGTGTTACATTTTAATAGAAATGTTCTTCTCAACTTCTGTACCCCTTGCTTTTCTGATCTGTACTCCATCTTTGTTGGCTATATTATCTATAACCCTCTAGTTTTCCATGCTTGCCCTCGTATAGCTCCTGCTAGCCCTCTTAGATCTGCATACAAATCTTCTCCTACCCGAACCATGGAGAGGAAGAAGGCTGCATCTGCATCTGGCACGGGAGAGGCTGGGAAGGATGCTCCGGCAGGAGCGGAAGCATCTTCGGTAAGTCTAAACTCACTTGCTCACTACATCCCTTCCCACTGTGCTTTATCTAACAGTGTAATTACTTCCTTCCCTTGACCTGAGTTTAATGCTTCTGTCAGCCTAAAGGACAGGAATTTGAAGGAGTGTTGCAGTGACATCTCTGCTTCTTTAAGCCATCCAGTCCTGGGCCTCTGTGGGTGCCTACTCAGTTACCATTTGCTCTACACAGCAAAGTACCCCAAACCTTGGCCTCTTAAAACAACAAATATTTCTTATCTTGTGGGCTCTTGGGGTCAGACTTGAGAGCTGCTCAGTTGAGAGATAGATGGTTCTGGTATGGGGTCTCTCATGAGACTATAGTCAAAATGCTGGACTGGTCCTGTTCTACATATTCCTCTCATGGCCGCTGACCAGAGGCCTTACTTCTTTACTACCCTTAGGGCAAACCTGCTTGAGCATCCAAATCACAGGGCAACTGGCTTCTCCCAGAGCACATGACGTGGGAGAGAGTACAAGAGGAAAGCTGCAGTATCTTTCATGTCCAACTTGTCACGTCTGTCACATTATTCAAAGGAAGTTGCTGAGAGCAATCCAAAATCAAGGGGGTATTGAACTCCACCTGTTGAAGGGAGGCCTTAATGCTAAAACCACCATAATGCTGCATTATTTTATTTTACTTTTGTAGTACTGGGCATCATCCCCAGGGGGATGTTTCTACACATTCACTGTGGCCCTGAGGGTCTTTTAAAAAAAAGAGGTGAGGAGCTGGGAAGGTGGCTCAGTGGTAGAGTGCTTGCCTTACATGCATGAGGCTCTGGGTTTGATTCCTCAGCACCACATAAGCAGAAAAATCCAGAAGTGGCGCTGTGGCTCAAGTGGTAGGGCACTAGTCTTGAGCTGAAGAGATGAGGGACAGCGCCCAGGCCCAGAGTTCAGGCTCCATGACCGACAACAACAACAACAAAAGAGGTGAATGCTTCTGACCCTTAGGTTTGCTGTAGGATAAGTTACTGGGTGTGTGTGTGGGGGGTGGTTTGTAGATGTGGGCCAAATGAAGACTGGCTTCAGGAAAGCATATTGAGGAAAGAAAGGAAGTGATCCTTATGGAGTCACTGGTGTCCTTGTTCTTCTGCCTTCTTCCTAGAGAAAGGAAGGGGACAATTCAAAGAAGTGGGAGTGTCGCAGTCCCGTTACCATGTATGCCATCCAAAGTCGCTGTCTTGGATAGTGTAACCACATTCTCACACACCTGTAATTTTTTAATAGTTAACATATGCTTTTCAACTCTTCCATATGTCCAAGAACAAAGTATGGTTCTATCGTTAGCTCTTGGTATGATAACTGGAAGTGGGAGCCTTCTATTGAATGACCTAAGTGTGATACACATTACACACGAAGCATACCATAGCTTTATACTGATTCCTCTTAAAGCCGTGTGCCAATTGCATCTGGGATATTTTTAGAAATTGTAGTAAGGAGTATCAGCCACTCACAATAACGGTCTTATTCTGTGTCCCCTACAGATGGAGAAGGTGAAGAAAGGACAACGAGGTACGGCTTCTGCTCCACCTGGGGGCCTTGGGTCCCCACTGAAACGACACGAGCTTTCCGGAGATACTCCTAAGAGGGCATCCTCTCCTGTAGCATCCAAGTAAGCGTCTTTGCCCTTTGTTAAATCTACTGGATGGTTAGAGCTAGTCTGTGGGGCTTTGTTCCATCCAGTGTTGCAGCCGTTGCTTCCCCATAAGACCTGGCCAGCCAAAAGGAGCAAGCAGGAGAAATGCTAACCTAGAGCTGTCTCTTTCAACTCTATGTATCTTCTGGTAAATGATGGATCATTGGGAGGTGTGTTTTCTGGCAAATATAGACTGCTTATTTGCTGAGATGAAGCATTGAGCATTTTCTTTGGTGCCCTTGAATTCCAGCCCACTTATTTGGTATTCTTAGCTATACTCTTTTTTTTTTTTTTTTTTTTGGTGAGGGGCAGTTACTGGGGCTTGAACTCAGTGTTTCAGTCTTGTGCTTAGCTTTTTTGTTCAATGCTGGCACGCTTTCTCTGTTCTCTTGATTGATCTGGATTGAAGTGACTGGATTGTGCTTGTGCACCTGCTTGCTCACCTCATGTCACAGTCTCTCTCTTTAACAGAGGCGATTATGTGTCATCAAAATAAGTGTTTTTTTAAATACTTAATCTCAGCCAAAAGATTAAGCCTCAGTAATGAATGTTTTTAAAGTAAATTTTTTTTCATTAGGAATTCGTTAAACTCAACAATGAAAACATAACTGAAAAACAAGTAGCAGTAAATGTGACCACTGGCCTTAACATTTTACCCAGAGGAAGTGGCAAAAGAGACTGAGTAAATAGCTTAATCCAACCATGCAGCGTAAACATCTTCAGTAGTACTGAGAAAGAGATATAAAATTTGGGAAAACAGAGAAGTTTTTTTAAGACAGAGTCTCAATGTATAGCCTCGGTTGGTCTGAAACTTGGAATCTTTGTGGCTTATCCTCTGAGTTGCTGGCATTACAGAAATGTACCACAAGGAAGTTTTTTATATGCACAGAATTACACAAGCCTCTGTTAGTGCTTCAATTTGACTCAGAGAACATAATATAAAATACAAATTTAACGAACACTTGGAAATTGGTTTAAAAGATCTGAAGGTGACCCACTCCTATTTCTAATATATTCTTTCTACTAGTTTTCATTATTATTTTCTCAGATATCACTATGTATATTTGTTTGTTTGTTTTTGCTAGGCTTGGAGCTTGACTCTGGGCCTGGGAGCTGTCCCTGAGCTACTTTTGCTCAAGGCTAGTGTTCTGCCACTTGAGCCACACTGCCACTTCCAGCTTTTTCTGAGCAGTATTGAGGATAAGAGTTTCATGGACTTTCCTGCCTAGGCTGGCTTTGAACCACAATTCTCAGATCTCTGCTTCCAGAATAGCTAGGATTACAGGTGTGATCCACAAGTGCCCAGCTTATCACTTTGGTTTTGATAGGCTAGTAATACTTGCTATTTGATGTGTCTGTTTATCTCTCATAATATACCCTTCCATATTGCATCACAGAATTAATAGCATTTTAATGTGTGTGTGTGTGTGTGTGTGTGTGTGTGTGTGTGTGTGTGTGTGTGTGTGTGTGTGTGTGTGTGTGTGTGTGTGTGTGTGTGTGTGTGTGTGTGTGTGTGTGTGTGTGTGTGTGTGTGTTGGTCTTAGGGCCTGAACTCAGGGCCTTGGTGCTGTTCCTGAGCTCTGATTACTCAAGGCTAGTGTTCTACTCTTGAGCCACAGCGCCACTTCCAGCTTTTTCTGAGTAATTTATTGGAGACGAGAGGCTCATGGACTTTTCTGCCTAGGTTGGCTTTGAACCATAATCCTCAGTTCTCAGCCTCCTGAGTAGCTAGGATTATAGATGTGAGTCACCAATACCTAACCTTTTACTTTTTTATTTTAAATTTTTTCTATGGTAGTACTGCTTGTTTTTGGTTATGGTATTATTCTCCTGAAACTTCTTTAAGTTTATTTAAAAAAATATTTTTTGCTAGTCCTATAGCTTGAACTCAGGGCCCAGGCAAGTGCTCTACCACTTGAGCCAAGCTCCACTTCCCGCTTTTTCTGTTTGTGTGGTACTGAGGAATCAAAACCAGGGCTTCATTCATGCCAGGCAAACACTATCACTAAGCCACATTCCCAGCCTCTCTCTAAGTTTATTATGTGAGCTTTATAATCTACTTCTGTCTTACTTCTAAGTATTACGACTTTTTTTTTTTGGGTCCGGCTGTGGGGCCTGAACTCTGGGCCTGGGCGCTGTCCCTCAGCTCTTCAGTTCAAGGCTAGTGCTCTACCACTTGAGCCACAGCGCCACTTCCGGCTTTTTTCTTTTTGCTTATGTGGTGCTGAGGAATCAAACCCAGGGCCTCATGCATGTAAGGCAAGTGCTTTACCACTGAGCCACCTTCCCAGCCCAGTATTATGACTCTTCTGTTAATTTGAGATGATTACATGAACAGAAAGGCCTAGTTTAGACAAGAGTTTTTCAAGGCTTTCCTATCTTTGCCTGGTATCTTGACTCATGGTCCCTACACAGATAATAACTTTCTCAAGTTTCATCATTGTCACTATAAATTTTGTTAAAATAAGCAAAGGGGGTTATTACTTCTATAGAAATGAGAATTAGGTTTTGGGGAGCAAACAATTGGCTGTCTGTGTATTGTTTCTTTGAAGATGAAAATCTTGAAGAAGACTATTTCTGGAATCATTTTATGTTTTTTTTTTTGTTGCCAATCTTGGGGCTTGAACTCAGGGCCTGGGCACTGTCCTTGAGCTTCTCTGTGCTCAAGGCTAGCACTCTACCACTTGAGCCACAGCACCACTTCTGGACTTTTCTGTTCATGTGGTGCTGAGGAATCGAACCCAGGGCTTCATGCATGCTAGGCAAGCACTCTACCACTAAGCCATTTTCCCACCCCATCATTTTATGTTTTGAAAAGCCTATCAACTAGGAATGGTGGACTTTTGCCTGGAATCCTTGTTAAGCTCATGACAACCTGGGCAAAGAAGCTAGATATGGTGGTGCATGCTTGTCATTTCATCTACATGGGGAGGTATAGGAAGGACGATCATAGTTTGAGACTGGCCACTGACAAAAATGTGAGACCTCCATCTGAAGATTAATGAAAAAGCAAAAGAGCTAGGGACCTGTCAAGTTGTATAATACCTGCCTAGGAAGTACAAGGCCCTGAGTTCAAACCTCAGTGCTGCCAAAAAATCACAATAAAAAAGAAATGTGTTGGGTGGTAATAGCTCACGCCTGTAAGCTGAGATCTGAGGATCGTGATTCAAATCCAGCCCAGATGAGGAAAGTCCATGAGACTCTTATCTCCAATTAACCACCAGAAAACCGGAAGTGGCACTCAAGTGGTAGAGTGCTTACCTTGAGCCGAAGAGCTGAGGGACAGCGTTCAAGCCCCATGACCGACAAAGAAAAAAAAAGAAATGTATTGTGGTTTGGGACAGGAGGGAAAAACTGGGAGAAAGCAAGGTTAGGAGTGACATTATCCAAAAAGAAATGTATTCAGTACCTGACTTCTGTAACTGTAATCCCGCTTTACATCACCTTTATAATAGCAATTTTTTAAAAAGAAATGGAATAATGAATGTAACAGTGTAATCTATCCCTCTCCCCTGTATAACTAATATAATCTAATAAAAAGTATAGGCTCTAAAGGGGCTGCCTAACCCAGGCCTAAGAACTCAGTTCAGTTGTCACCTTCTCTAGAACCAGGTCAAACTGAACCCTAACTCCTACTTTCTGCTCACAGAAAATCACATGCACACCTCATTCATTCCCTTCACAAATACCTACAGAGTGCCTGCTCTGTAGCCAGTCTTCTTCTAAAGGCCGAAGATGCAGCAATGAATAGAGCAAAAGCCCTTGTCTTCATGGGGGCTTACATGACATAATATTGTCTAATAAGCGTTGTGAAGAATAAAGAAACTGGGTCAAATGCCAGAGGATGGTGGAGGGAAGTAGCTTGTTGAGGTGGTCAGAAAAGACTTCTCTGTGGAGAAGAGCAGGGCCCTGTGTGAAATGAGAGGACAAGTTTCATTTATCTGTGCCTCATTGCATTGGGTCAACGTTTTCAGTTCATTTAATGGTTTCCTGATCTCCTGTTAGATTTCTTATGAGCAGCAGTATACAACAATGTGCTCAGTGTGTGTCTGGGGTTGCTTTGAGACCAGAAATATCAAATATTTTAGAGTTACTTGGATTAAGCATCTCTGATCTGAAAATCTAAAATTTGAAACTTTTTGAGCATTAACATAATACCCAAAAGCTTGCCTTCCTTCCTTCCTTCCTTCCTTCCTTCCTTCCTTCCTTCCTCCCCTCCCTTTCTCTCTCTCTTTTTCTCCTTTCCTTTCTCTCCTTTCTCTTTCTCTCTCTTCCTCTCCTTTTTTATTTACTTCCTTCCTCCCCTTCCTTCCTTCCTTTCCCTTTCCTTTCTCCTTCCCCCTCCCTCTCTTTCTCTTTCTCTCTCTTCCTCTCCTTCCTTCCTTTCTTTCTCTCCTTTCTTCCTCTTCTTCCTTCCTTCCTTCCTTCCTTCCTTCCTTCCTTTCTTTCTTTCTTTCTCTTTCTTTCTCTCTCTCTCTCTCTCTCTCTCTCTCTTTCTTTCTTTCTTTCTCTCTTTCTTTCTTTCTTTCTTTCTGGCTGGCTGTCTAGCTGTCGCCTCTTTGTGTTCAAGGCTAGCATTCTACCACTTGAACCACAGTGCCACTTCAGGCTTTTTCTGAGTAGTTTTTTTTTTTTTTTTTTTTTTTTTGGTCAGCCATGGGGCTTGAACTCTGGGCCTGGGCGCTGTCCCTCAGCTCTTCAGCTCAAGGCAAGCGCTCTACCACTTGAGCTACAGCGCCACTTCCGGTTTTCTGGTGGTTTATTGGAGATAGGAGTCTCACGGTCTCTCCTGCCGGGGCTGGCTTTGAACTGTGATCCTCAGAGCTCAGCCTCCTGAGTAGCTAGGATTACAGGCGTGAGCCACCAGCGCCCAGCGTTCTGAGTAGTTTTTATTGGCGATAAGAGTCTCATGGACTTTCCTGCCCAGGCTGGCTTCAAACCATGATCCTCAGATCTTAGTCTCCTGAGTAGCTAGGATTACAGGTGAGAGACACAGGTACCTGGCTAAGCTCTGAATTTTGGAGCATTTCAGATTTTAGATTTTCAGATGAGTCATTCTTAACATATATGAGGTACAAAGAAAAGCAAATGTTTCTCGGGTTTATGTTTGTTTTAGAGACAAGGAAGGTCTCTCTAGAGCCCAAACTAGCCTTGAGATTATGATCCTCCTGCCACTGCCTCCCCATTGCTGAAATTACAGGCTTCTTGGACAATGTCACCTCTTTCTTCACTTTCTTCCAAAGTTCCTCCTTCCCATCCCTGCCTACAAGTTGCACAATTCATTTTTTACAAAGTATATATTGAATACCCAGCTTGTTTCATGATTCTCAAATGTTCAGAATGAAGGTTTCCTGCTGGATAAAAATTAGTGGCTGAACTATAGTGAGTATGGACCAGGATAAGAATCATGAGAACTTATGTACAGCACAAGTCAATTCTGAAAATCTATCCAGACTATAGCAATGAAAATGAATGGACTACACCTTCCCACCACTATATGGGTGAATTTCAGGAATGTACAATTGAGTGGAAAAAGCAAGTTGTAGAAAAATATTAGCAGTGTGAGTCTACTTTTTTGAGTTCCCAAATGTACAAAGCTAAACAATGTTCTTTCTACTTACTTATTTCTTAGGGGAGTAGAACTGGGGTGTGAACTGAGGGTCTCACACTTGCTTGGTCTGTTTCCTCAGCTGATACTCTACCTCTTGAGACATGCTGCCAGTCTACTTTTTGCTGGTTAATTTGAGATAGAATCTAGTGATGTTTTTCTGCCCAGGCTGGCTTTGAACCATGGTACTCCAGGTCTCAGACTTCAAAATACTGAGGATTACAAGCATGAGCCACCAGTGGCCCAGCTAACTATGTGATATTAAGAGTATAAATGTAAAATGACCTTTTTGAACAAAAAAAAAAGACAAACAAAATTTCAGGGTGGGGATTGCCTTTGTAAAGGGGAGATGAGGACATTGGGTCAGGAAAGCTGCATAGGCGATTCTAGCATAATGATAATGTGTTTCTTTTCAATTAGGTAGTCAGAATGTAATTGTTATTGTATCATTCTTTAAACTTCATATAATTTTTTTGTGTACTCAATATGGAAGAAAGACAAATAAAAGGAAACACTGGATACTTAAGATGGTGTCACACAGAAAATAAGCTCCATTTATTTTTGACACTCTGCAAAACCAAGGAAGGTGATTTTTAAAGCACACGAAAATAATGATGTGGCTTTGAAAAGGGGCTTATTTAGCCCCTTTGAACTCTCATCCAGAAGCTCAGACAAGTCACGTGATGAATGATCCCTTTTCCTGTGACCTCCTAAGCTCTGACTGTGTATTGTTCTCCCTGATCTCAGATAAATTACGCCACAGTTGGGTGGCTGTGCATATTATTAGCATTGCTCTTTTAAACGTTCAAGTTTCTTTCCATTGTTTGTATTGTAGGGTACTTGTGTGGGTCTAGAAACCTAGCTTCAGCAACACTTTGAAAGATGTAGATGGAACATAGCTTTCTTTCTGTAGCCTAGAGAGAAGAAATCAAGTGTGGCCAAGTGGATTTACGCAGGCTGTCTTTGCCTCTGCAGACTGATGTTGTCTATACTTGGAGTTCATTCTGAATTAGTAGGGTCATTGTGATGAGTTAAGTGTCAGCTTCCTGTTGTCTCTGTGACAAGCCCTCCCCAAATTTAGTGGTCTAAACCAATAATGTATGATTAATTCTCACAGTCGTTTGACAATCACAGGGGAAAGGTCTCTCTGGATCTTCTGTGCAGTTTCTCTGTGCGCTGACTCAGTCACCGCATGTTTCTTACCTGGCATCTTCTGTGCCGTTGTGACTCATTGTCAGCTATGACTATGGTTACTTAGGACTCTATGACTAGAGGTCCAAGATGGGCATTCACTTGGCTAGGTCTCAGCTGGAGCTATCAGTAAGAGTGTCTTCATGTAGCTTCTTCCTATGGCTTAGGCATGTTACAGCATGGTTTGAAGAGTGTTTAGTCTCAGGAGTGAGCATCTCCTGAGACAGGATGTGGAAGCTACTGGGCCAGTTAAGAATTATGCCCGGGTTTGGCACAGCATTACTTCTTGGCTATATGCTATTCATCATTATTTTCAATTTATTTATTCATTGTGGGGCTTGAACTCTGGGCCTGGGTGTTGTCCTTGAGCTCTTCAACTCAAGGCAAGCACTCTACCACTTGAGCCACAGTGCCACTTCCAATTTTCTGGTGTTTAATTGGAGATAAGAGTCTTATGGATTTTCCTGCTCCAGCTGGCTTTGAACTGCAATCCTCAGATCTCAGCCTCCTGAGTAGGATTACAGGTGTGAGCCACCAGCACCTGGCTAAATTTATTTTTATTACCTTTTTGTCAGTCCTGGGGCTTGAACTCAGGGCCTGGGTACTGTCCCTGAACTTCTTTTGCTCAAGGCTAACACTCTGCCACTTGAGTCACAATACCACTTCAGGCTTTTTCTGTGGCACTTAGAAGGCTTTTCTTGTGGTACTGAGAAATCGAACCCAGGGTTTCATGCATGCTAGGCAAGCACTCTACCACTAAGCCACATTCCCAGCCCTATTTTTATTACCTTTAAATAGTTGTAAAAGGAATTTCAATTCAACATGTGAATTTATGAACACAATGCATCTTGCTGCTATATGCTGTTGACCGAAGCACTCAGATACCAGCCAAGATCCAACGGATGGGAGAAATAAGTTTATAAGATCGTGTAGGATGGAGATACAGTTGTGGCCATCTTCGGAAAATCCATCATGTCAAAGATGGCCATTTCCAGTAGAGCTTATAGCCAACATCTGTTTTCTTTCAGGAACCAGGTTTAATGTTACTTTATCGTATATTACAAACAAAATAGATATTCCACATGAGGAGAAAAATTAGAATGGTTCAAAATCAATGCCTCCTACTTTGTTGTAAATCATAGGCCCACAGAATTTTTCTATGGCATGGCTTGGTAAGGTGTGTGGTGTGGTGGTTATCTCCTCCCACAGAGCAGCAAGTACAGTAGATCAGGGCTCCCTGGACTAGTAGTTGAACTACTTTTATGCCACCAAAATGGTAGTAGAATAAATTGATTACTAATTATTTTACATTCTTTCTTTTTGTTGTTGTTGATTGTGGGGCTTGAACTCTGAGCCTGGGCACTGTTCCTCAGCTCTTCAGCTCAAGGCAAGCACTCTACCACTTGAGCCACAGTGCCACTTCTGGTTTTCTGAGTAGTGTATTGGAGATAAGAGTCTCACGGACTTTCCTTGCCCTGGCTGGCCTGAACCATGATCCTCAGATCTCAGCCTCCTGAGTAGCTAGGATTACAAGCGTGAGCTATCAACACCCGGCTATTTTACATTCTTTTTTTGTTGGTTTTTTTTTTTTGTTTTTGTTTTTTTTGGTTCCGGTCGTGGGGCCTGGGCACTGTCCCTCAGCTCTTCAGCTCAAGGCTAGTGCTCTACCACTTGAGCCACAGCGCCACTTCCGGCTTTTTTCTTTTTGTTTATGCGGTACTGAGGCATAGAACTCAGGGCCTCATGCATGCAAGGCAAGTGCTCTACCACTGCGCCACCTTCCCAGCCCTATTTTACATTCTTTTTTCTTTTTTTTTTTTCTTTTTGGGTCCGGTCATGGAGCCTGAACTCTGGGCCTGGGCGCTGTCCCTCAGCTCTTCAGCTCAAGGCACTCTACCACTTGAGCCACAGTACCACTTCCGGCTTTTTTCTTTTTTGCTTATGTGCTGCTGAGGAATTGAACCCAAGGCCTCATGCATGCAAGGCAAGTGCTCTACCACTGAGCCACCTTCCCAGCCCCCCTATTTTACATTCTTAACTGAACATTTTCTTACACCCAGTCTGTATGTAGTCCTATATTTTTCAGCCTTGCAAAAGGATCACTTAAGGGGCTGTTAATGTGGCTTAGTGGTAGAGTGCATGTGTGGCATGCGTAAAGCATTGGGTTCCGTTTCTCATTACCACATGAACAGAAAAAGCCAGAAGTGGCTCTGTGGCTCAAGTGGCAGAGTGTTAGCCTTGAGCAAAAAAGAAGCTCAAGAACGGTGCCAAACCCTGTGTGCAAGCCCCCAGACTGGCAAAATAAAAAGGATCACTTTAAGTTTAGACCAGTTTTAAGCCTTTTTATTTGCTTATGTATGTTTGTATGTGCTTATTTATTTATTTATTTTTGTCGGTCATGGGGCCTGAACTCTGAGCCTGGGCACTGGCCCCTCAGCTCTTAAACTTAAGGCTAGCACTCTACTACTTGAACCACAGCAACAATTCTGGCTTTTTCTGCTTATATGGTGCTGAGGAATCGCACCCAGGGCCTCATGCATGCAAGGCAAGCACTCTACCACTGAACCACCTTCCCAGCCCCTAAGCCTTTTTATTTTAACTCTTTCAGTCTTGCAGAATTTCAAGAGAATGGCAAGACTACATTAAAGAGCTCCTATAGGTTTTTATGCACATTTACTTGATCCTTTCCATGTCATCTTCCATCCCATCCCATCCCATCTTTCCATCAGTCTTATTCAATCTCACATTCACTCTATAGACTGATTCGTCTCTTTGAACTGTTGAGAGTTGCAGACACCATTCCTAGAAAGACTTTCTTTTACAAGCTCACAGTACAATTTTGGAAATCAGAAAATTTAACCTTGAAGTAGCACTGTTACTTAATTTTTAATCTGTATGCAGCTTTTGCCAGTTGTCCCAGTAAAACTGTTTTTCTCCTAGTTCAAGATCCAGCCCATCAAGAGTCTGGACTGCATTTGGTTGTCTCATCTCTTTGGTCTCTTAACAGTCTTCCAATTATTTTTTCCATGATCTTGACATTTTGAAAGCAGGCAGGGCAGTTATTTTGAGGGCTGCCTTCCATTTAGATTGCTCTGATGTTTGCAGGTTGTGCCTTTTGGAAAGAAATCACACAGCAGGGATGTCGGGTTCTTCGCGGTGGCTCATACCATGATGCCTGTTTGCTTCATTTCTTGTTGTGCCAACTTTGCCCACTGGACTGGAGTTGTGTATCCATAGGGTTTTCTAGCATAAAACTGTCCTTTTTCTCTCTGGGAAGGAATGAACGTCAGATTATTGGCCAAGCTGTGCTGATGAAGCCACAGACTCCTTTCTCCTAGCCAGTGGGTAGGCTGCGTTCACCGCACTTGCAGTGCAATAGCTTTGGAGAAAACAAAATTAGATTCCAGGATGTGGTGGGGTGGGTGAAGCAGTGCTTTGTGGCTCAGCTTTGTAGTCAATTCACATTCTGAAGTGTGACAACGCTCTCTGGAGAATTATTCTTGCCACTCTACTTACAGAGGTATTTGTTTATATATTCTGCCAGTCTTAGAACTTGAAAAGGTTATATAATTCTTCCTGGTGGTCCAGGAAGATCTCCTACCACCCGTGTTACATTTTATATTATATATTTTTAGTGTTTCCTTGTTCTATTTTTTATTGAGCTTAAAAAATAAAGTAGAAGAACTAAAAAAAAAAAAAAAACCAGATGATTAACAAATGGCTTGAGTGCCAGTAGGCATATTCTCATCTATTTGCATCTTTGGAAAAAGTTATTTAAGCTCTTATGAGTTGGTATCTGTCTGCCTAGCTATCTAGGTATCTATGTATGTTAGCTAGCTAGCAGTACTAGAGATTGAACTCAAGGAGTATTGCCCTTGAACTCTTACCAATTGAGCCATGCCTCCCGTCTTTAGTCTTCTTATCCAAACTGTGGTTAACAACAATTTCCTACCTACCTCACAGGGTTGTCATGGCAATAAATAGCCCATGATTGAATAAACCAGTAGGTACTTCAAAATAAAGGTCTAAGTTGGGTGTGGTTGGAAGGCTGCTGCAGGAAGATAATGTGTTTGAGACCAGCCTATGCTGTACAGTCAATGCTGTCTCCAAAAGCCATCAAAAAACAAGCTGTGTTTATAGGGCAACTGGCAGGATGCTACATTCATATAAGCAAATGACAAGGCTAGACGAACAGGAAATTGGGAATTTTAAAGATTGTATTCTATGGGGCTGGGAAGGTGGCTCAGTGGTAGAGTACTTGCCTTGCATGCATGAGGCCCTGGGTTCCATTCCTCAACTCCACATAAGCAGAAAAAGCTGGAAGTGGTGCTGTGGCTCAAGTGGTAGAGCGCTAGCCTTGAGCTGAAGAGCTGAGGGACAGCGCCCAGGCCCAGAGTTCAGGCCCCATGACTGGCAAAAAAAAAAAAAAAAAAAAGATTGTATTCTATATTCTGTTTACTCACTGTTAGAAAAATCGGACTTGACACTTCTCTAATTTGAAGTTGCGTGCGCGCACATGAGTGTGTGTGTGTGTGTGTGTGTGTGTGTGTGTGTGTGTGTGTGTGTTCTAACTTATTTGTTTATCAGTCAGTGGGGGCTAGGGTAAGTGAAAATAACCCCACTTCTTAAGTTTTATCCTAAATTCTCCATCCTTACTTTTCAGGTAGGAGTTATTTTTAAATGTGTGCTTTTGGGTAGTTGGCCCAGTTTTACTTAGAATAGAACTGTGGTCTGTGGTGTGAAATGAGCCTCCACATGACCATTTTGAAAAGCAAGTTAAAGCAAGATTGTTCAGAGCTGTGCCAACTTAAGGCTGTCAAAACATCCCCTGGCTCATGTAACTGTAACCCCTCTGTCCAGTATTTTTACAATAAAAAACTTACTTCAAACAAAACAAAAACCATCCCCTGCCCAGGGCAGTTGGCCTTTTTTTTCCTTCAAAGTGCTATCTTGTTTCACCCGTTCTATCTACTTCAAAGAATCTGAAAGAACCATCGGGATTCTGCCACACTGAGTGTGTATTCGTTATACTCCTTGGCCTTCTGTTAAATAGATAGAGGAGTCCTGTTAGAATTTAGATTGTGGGGGGCTGGGAAGGTGGCTCAGTGGTAGAGCGCTTGCCTTGCATGCTCGAGGCCCTGGGTTCGATTCCTCAGCACCACATAAGAAAAAAGCCGGAAGTGGCGCTGTGGCTCAAGTGGTAGAGTGCTAGCCTTGAGCTGAAGAGCTGAGGGACAGTGCCCAGGCCCAGAGTTCAGGCCTCACGACCGGACCCAAAAAAAGAAAAAAAGAATTTAGATTGTGGGGTTGGGAAGGTGGCTCAGTGGTAGAACACTTGCCTTGCATGCATGAGGCCCTGGGTTCTATTCCTCAGCACCGCATAAGCAGAAAATAAAAAAGCCGGAAGTGGTGCTATGGCTCAAGTGGTAGAGCGCTAGCCTTGAGCTGAAGAGCTGAGGGACAGCGCCCAGGCCCAGAGTTCAGGCCCCACGACCATACCCCACCCCCCCAAAAAAAGAATTTAGATTGTGGCTGCTAATAAGGCTGCAGCCAGTTCAGGATGCCTACCCATTCCTCCCATTCCAGCCTCATGGTGGGAGTAATATGTGCAGGCAAGCTCCCCATCCATGCACTCATTCACGGGTAGAGAACCCCAGGGCATGGCCACCCCTCTGGGGCAGAGCTCACCTTTTTCAGCACTGCTTAGAGTAGCCCAGATTATGGGCTCACTGCAGTGAAATTACAGCCAGGGCACGAACACAAGCAGAGCTGCGCATAGCAGACATCTCTGCCCAATCTCATTAACAAGAGAACTCATTCCTTGTTCCTTGGGGAGTGGGGTGTTAGTAAGGGAGAAAAACAGATTGCTTTTGCTGGTGGTTCCCTGCAGTGCCTAAAATGGCTTCTTAATGAGTCAGGAATACTTATGGGAGGGGAAAATATTCTGTCCACATCTGATCTACTGAAAATTATCACTTTTCTATGACATTTCTCACTAAATCCCAAATCCATCCCCTGTTCACACTCTGTCATTGGACCAAAGGTGCACACGGCAAGCATAATGCCCACATGGTGTTCTGGAGAGCAGGCAATGTGTTTTGATCCTGGCAAGATATTAGACACAGTCTTTCTCATGTGGTGATTAGGGCAAAGTGGGTGGTAAGTTTATTGCTGGGAGCAGAGCTCACATCTGCAGGTCACTGTTAGCTTGTGTAGATAGCAGATGCAACATAGGATTTGCTCATTTAAATGTACTTACAGGGCTAGGAATATGGCCTAGTGGTGGAGTGCTTGCCTAGCATGCATGAAGCCCTGAGTTGGATTCCTCAGTGCCACATACACAGAAAAAGCCCAAAATGGTGCCGTGGCTCAAATGGTAGAGTTCTATCCTTGAGCAAAAGCAGCTCAGCAACAGTGCCCAGGCCCTGAGTTAAGCCCCAGGACTGGCAAAATACATAAACAAACAAACTTGCATCCACAGATGACATGAAAGGCAGGTCTTCTGCCATATGTATGTATATATTCTTTGAACTGAAACATAGGTTTCAGTCCCTTGGGGAACTGCTAAGTGGAGGCCTATCGACATGAGAGAGCATGCAATGGCATGCTTCCTCCTGTTATAGTTGAGCCTCCTCATTTAGGTTCATTCTTTCCTATGAGAATCATTTGGGTTTGTATTTTGTCATCTATCAAAATACCACCTGTATCTATAGCTGTTGAGTGCTTCCTTTTTTTCTCTTTTTTGGGGTCAGTTGTGGGGCTTGAACTCAGCGCCTGGGCACTGTCCCTGAGCTTTTTTTTGGCTCAAGGCTAGCACCACAGCTCCACTTCCAGTTTTTGAGTGGTTAATTGGAGATAAGAGTCTCATGGGGGACTTTTCTCTCAAGCTGGCTTTGAACTAGGGTCCTTAGATCTCAGCCTCCTGAATAGCTAGGATTATAGGTATGAGCCATAGGTGCCGGGCTTTGAGTGTTTTCTTGATACTAGTATTAAACAACAACAACAACATGAAGTACTGTTAACACCAAGCTCAGACTTAGCCACCATTGTAATAGAAGGAATAGCACAGAGTTGTAAGAAGTAATCAGGTAGATGTGGGCTCAAACCCTAGCTCCATTGCTTAGTTAACCATAGGATCCACTTAACCTCTCTAAGCTGAGTTTCCTCATCTGTAAAGTAACCATAACAATAGAACCTGTGTTGTGCTTGGTTTTAACAACTAAAATATTGTAACACACACAGTTTAGTTTTATGTTGTTTAAAAAGGAGCCAACTTCTCTATATGCTGAAGCCAGATCAAACCCTAGTTTTCATCCAAAAAGAGAGAAAATACCTAACACTCCATCTGTCCTAGTCTATTCTTCATTACAATAACAAAATTCCTGAGGGAGTTACTTTATAAAGAAAAAGAAGCTTAGGTTCCAAGTTTTGGAGGTAGGAAAATTCAAAGGCATAATGCCAGCATCTGCCTAGCTTTTGGCGAGGGACTCCTGCTGCATTGTCTCATGATGGAAAAGTGAAAAAAAAGTGAGTGCATGGGCAAGAGCATGTGTGCCTGGGGTTGTAGCTCCAGTGATAGAGCACCTGCCTAATAGGCCTGAGGTGTTAAGTTCAAACCCCATTACCACCAAAAACAAGTTATACAAATGAAAGAACAGGGGCTGGGAAGGTGGCTCAGTGGTAGAGCGCTTGCCTTGCATGCATAAGGCCCTGGGTTCGATTCCTCAGCACCACATAAGCAAAAAGAAAAAAGCCAGAAGTGGTGCTGTGGCTCAAGTGGTAGAGCGCTAGCCTTGAGCTGAAGAGCTGAGGGACAGCGCCCAGGCCCAGAATTCAGGCACCACGACCTGACCCAAAAAAAAACCCAAAACAAATGAAAGAACATATGTATAAGAATAAGGCAGGAGAGGCTAACCACATTATTAATAGCTCATTTTCAGAGTCAGTTATCTAATCCCAAAAGATGTAACTCATTCCTAAGAGACCTAATCCAATCTCAGAGAAGGAACTCATTTTCGCCAGGAAGACATCCTTAAGAGTAGTGTCCCTATGGCCCAGTCACCTCCAACTGGGCCTCACTTCTTTCTCAATACCATCCCTTCTCAAGACCATTACATTACCATGGGGGACGAGTCTTCTAGCACAAGAACCTTTGAGAGACAAACCATATCAAAATCTTTATGTTGTCAACAAATATAAGTGAGCTTAGGACATGATATCACCAGCTTGGTTTCTTTCTTTCTTTCTTTTTTTTTTGGGGGGGGGGGGTGGTTCCGGCCTGGGCGCTGTCCCTCAGCTCTTCAGCTCAAGGCTAGTGCTTTACCACTTGAGCCACAGTGCCACTTCCGGCTTTTTCTGCTTATGTGGTGCTGAGGAATGGAACCCAGGGCCTCAGGCATGCAAGGCAAGCGCTCTGCCACTGAGCCACCTTCCCAGCCCAACCAGCTTGGTTTCTTAGCATATTTCTCCTTCCACAAGGGCCGGCTAATAGATAACCAACCATATTTTCCTATTCAGGGGCAAATACCTTAGAGACTTCTGATTGTGTGTGCTAAGCCTTGCATTTGTTCCTTTGGAAGGGTGAAATTGGTCAACCTCCTGGAACCAGGTGTCTTAGAGAAACAGCTTTGTGGTCAAGCTTATGCCTTGTTTTTTGGTTTTCCAGGACAACTTCAAAAGCATATCCGCAGTCTCCAAAGACAGTGAAGCCACCGTACGCAGGGTCTCCTGTGAAATATCGCTACTCCCCTGTTCCTAACCAAGAAACACTCAAGAAAAAAGCAGATAAAGAGAAGAGCAACAAGGAAAGGGAAGGTACCTCTATCCAGTTGGCCACTGGCATGCACAGAGAGGAAACTCCAGAGAAGTATGTGGCCAACAAGGGTGCCACCAAGAAGCCCGTGGCTGACAAGGGTGCCACCAAGAAGCATGTGGCCAACAAGGGTGCCATCGAAAAACATGTTGCTGACAAGGGTGCCACTGAGAAGCCCCTGGATGACAAGCATGCCACTGAGAAACAAGTGGCCAACAAAGAGGCCACTGAGAAGCATGTGGCTGACAAGGAGGCCACTGAGAAGCCCAAGACTGACAAGGATGCCACTGAGAAGCATGCGCTTGACAGGGATGCCACTGAGAAGCATGTGGTCGACAAGAGTGCCACTGAGAAGCATCTGGATGACAAGAATGACACTGAGAAGCACGTGGCTGACAAGAATGCCACTGAGAAACAAGTGGCCAACAAGGATGCCACTGAGAAACATGTGGCTGAAAGGGATGTCACTGAAAAGCACGTGGCTGACAAGGATGCCACTGAGAAACACCTGACCAACAGGGATGCCACTGAAAAGCATGTAGCTGACACAGATGCCACCAAGAAGCATGTGGCTGACAAACCTGCCATTGAAAAGCATGTGATGGATAAGAGTGCCACTGAGAAGCACATGGCAGACAAGCGTGCCACCGAGAAGCATGTGGCCGACAAGCGTGGCACGGAGAAGCATGCTACTGCAGGAGGGAAGGCTGAGAGCAGTGCAGGTACATCTTCTTTTGTCAATGTTGCCACTAAGCCCTGGCCTTGCTGAGATGATTCTCCCTCTGAGCTGATCAGTGTTCCATTTGAGGAAGAGAAACAGGATTTCTCCTGGGACATCCCTTCTACTGCCTTCTCAGACGTAGTCATTGCCCCTTAATCCTTTCCTTCAGTCTCCCAGAGGACCCTAGGAGCTGACCCTGCTCACAGTTGTGGAAGTTCACCACAGTGCTGAGTAAGACTGGCTGTCAGTGACCATCAGTGCTTTCCCCAGGAGAAGGTCTTCTTTTAGTCCCTTGAAGTTCCCATGCTGCAGGGAGTTCCCCCAGATGGTGGACCCAGTGGGACTTGCATGTGGCTCTGTACGTCTCAGCTGTTCACTATCTTCCACTGGGAAATGATGCCCCCCACGGTCCCAGGCAGTCCTTCCCAATTTCTGCTCAGTGGCTAGTTGTAATGCTGCCCTAGCAATGTTTCCCATCACCACACTAGACTAGATTTTTTTTGAGAGTGGGGGGTGGTGGTCATGGGGCCTGGGCACTGTCCTTCAGCTCAAGGCTCTACCACATAAGCCACAGCACCATTTCCAGTTTTCTGATAGTTAATTGGAGATAAGAGTCTAATGGACTTTTCTGCCAGGCTGGCTTTGAACCGTGATCCTCAGATCTCATACTCCTGAGTAGCTAGGATTACAGGTGTGAGCCACCAGCGCCCAGCTTAGACTAAATTTTTTTTTGCCAGTCCTGAGGCTTGAACTAAGGGCCTGTGCACTGTCCTTGAGCTTCTTTTGCTCAAGGCTAGTACTCTACTACTTGAGCCACAGAGCCACTTCTGGCTTTTTCTGTGTATGTGGTACTAAGGAATACAACCCAGGGCTTCATGCATACTAGGCAAGCACTCTACCACTAGGCCACCTTCCCAACCCCTAGGCTAGATTTTTGTGTTGACATGGAAGCTGCCAAGTGAATAGAATCATTAATTTCCCTTGATCTTTCCTTTTACCATCTCTTGTGTGACACAGTCTCGGGGAAGCCTACAGCAGGCACCACAGATGCGGGAGAGGCTGCAAAGATCCTGGCTGAAAAGAGACGTCAGGCTCGGCTGCAGAAGGAACAGGAGGAGCAAGAGCGATTGGAGAAGGAACAACAAGAGAGGTATGTGGCACCCATAGCTTTGGTGTGAGCTGTGTTATTAAAGGCTGTGTTGTAAAGACTTCTGGCCTGCCAAAACCTCACCAGAGGTATAGAAGCCTGGAGCCACATGGACGATGTCTTCTGTTTCTATTGGGGATGACTAGCAACAATAGGACTTTGCTCTTTTTGGAGGACCTGGGAACTCATAGCTCCTGGATCTCAATGTAAGAGGCAGCTCCCCTTTCTCCACTTGGCATTTCAGACCAGGCATGCCCAGAGAGCTGTCCAGAGAGCTTAAGCTTTGTTTATAGAATGAGTCTCCAGGAGAAGCTAGAGGTCTGGATTATAGAGAGGTTGATTCTGCTTTCCAAACTTTTCCCACCAGAATTATCTTCACTGGAACATTAAAATAAAGGAGAAGAGTAGCATAGATTAAGACACTTCCCCATTCCCTCTGCTTCTTTGTCTGTGAGCTCGTTTCCCTCCATTCTCTTATCTAAGTGAGATTAGGACTGCCTTCAGTAGCTTGGTTTCTTAAAATATTTCCCCTTCCACAAGCACCATCTAATAAATACCATATGTTCCTATTCTGGTGTGAATACCTTAGAGACTTCTAATTGTGTCATACTGGAAAACCACCATTGTGGGGTGATAGTACCTGAGCACTTCATTACAGTACCGCCACTCCTGCCCTTTGCAGTCGTCAGGAATGTTTTGTTGTTCTTACTTGTTTTTATGAGACAGGCTCTCAGGATGTAGCCCAAGCAGACCCAGGCTGGCTTCTACCTCCTAATCCTTCTGCCTCTGTCTCTCAAGTGCTAGGATGATAGCTATGCCCTGACATTCCAGGCCCTTTTCTAATTCCAAGAGGGACTGAAAGATAAAGAACCTAGCCTATTTTATCACAAAATTGATAAAAGTTGATTTAAATCACTAAATTGATCAAGAATGCTCTTAAGATAACAACAGAGTACAATCTGGTGCCATTTAGACAACAAGCAGGACAGGAAATGAGCACTGCTGTAGCTCTTGGCCAGTACTGAATTGAAAACAGTATTTTTTATCTTTAGTGACCTTGGCAAGTCTATGCCGTCTGTATACAAGTTCACTGATCTACTTATTCCAAACAGGGAAGGCTTGGCTGGTCCTTTTTTAAATTCTAAACTTCTTTGGTTATTTTCTCAACTTTAGTCTTTTGGTCAGTATTGACAGGTTTTGTTGAATGTATGTTCAAGCTGGTTTTGGTGGGCTGTCGGTTGTTTGAGGGGAAGGTTACACAGGAGATGCTGAATTACAGAACCTCAAAAGACCAGCCTTGGTAATTACAGGTCCTGGAAATATGTCACATACTGGAAGCAGTAACTGCTTTGTGCTTAGGAAAGGGAATTTTTTACCTTCTAGCTACCACCCTTTCTCGCATTCCCTGTATAGCCCAGGTCCTGAAATAACTGATTCTATTTATTTTTTCAACTCTTATTCTTCAAACCTCACATCCACTGTTCTACCTGGTTGTTGGACTCCTAATTGAATGTTAGTTCACTTAACCATATCAAGTTTTTTTGTTTTTCTTTGTTAGTTGTGGGGCCTGAACTCTGGGCCTGGGCGCTGTCCTTCAGCTCTTCAGCTCAAGGCTAGTGCCCTACCACTTGAGCCACAGCGCCACTTCCAGCTTTTTTTTTTTTTTTTGCTTATGTGGTGCTGAGGAATCGAACTCAGAGCGTCATGCATGCAAGGCAAGCACTCTACCCCTGAGCCAACCTCCCAACCCTCTGGTTTCTTTTTCTAAATCATATTTGTCAAAACCTTTAAATATTGCCTGGACTCCTAGCTTTGACCAGCTTCTCACCTGGCAAGCTGTTCCTGAACAGTGCTGCTCACTGGTCATTGCCATCGTCTTAACCACACTTCCACATTTCTCTGCCCCCTAAAGATTTAGGGCTAACATATCTCTCTGTCTATCTCTGTCTCTCTTTCTCTCTATTTTGGTAGACTGAGGGTTTAAAATCAAGGCCTTCTACTTGCTAGGTTGGCTCTGTACCACTTGAACAACTACATTTCTGTGTGTGTGTGTGTGTGTGTGTGTGTGTGTGTGTGTGTGTGTGTGTGTGTGTGTGTGTGTGTGTGTGTGTGTGTGTGTGTGTACTGAGACTAACTCAGGGCCTTATTATATTCTTTCTGAGGCTTTTTTTTTTCTCAAGGCTGGCAGTCTACCACTTGAGCTACACCTCCACTTACAACTTTTTGCTGGTTAATTGGACATGAATTTGTCTTCCCAAGAGTCACGAATTTGTCAGCCTAAGCTGGCTTTATACAACATTTTCATTTTAAACTTTAAGTGTGTTAAACCAAACTGTGCTATCATCTCCCTTCTCACAAGTTCACAGCAACCTAGCTGTGAATTTTCTTAAAATAGTATGATTGTTCTGCTCTTATTCTTATTTCCCCTTTGATGCTAGTTGGGGCTTCAACTCAGGGCCTTGGTGCTGTCCCTTAGCTTTTTTGCTCAAAGCTGGTGCTCTACCACTCGAGCCATACCTCTACTTCTGGCCTTTTGCTGGTTAATTGGAGATAATTGTCTCTCAGATGTGTCCTCCTGGACTGCCTTCAAACTGTGATCCTCAGATCTCAGCATTCTGAGTAACTAGGTTTGCAGGCATGAACTACCAGTGCCTGGATGCTGCTCCTATTTTTTTTTAACAAGTTAATGGCTCCCTGGCCCACAGAATCCACTCAGACATATTGGGCCTTGAAGGCCTGCCAAGAACTGGCCTCTCCCTGCTTCTCTACCTTCTCTCCCGCTAGGCTCCAGTCAGCCTGATATTTCCAATATCATGTCATACTGGTAAAGCTTTGCTTTTTCTATGCCCCTACGTGGACTCATCCCATACTCCTTCTTTCCAGACATGTTATCCTTTGTCAAGCTCTGAACTGCAGAGAATACTCTGGACCAGTGCTGCTTTCAGCTGACTAACACAGACTCATTTGTCTACAGGAAGCTCTCCCCTAGTTAACACCTTAAAATCCTGGGGTGCACCCTTGGATGGCGGGTGCCTCGTACTCAGTGAATGTACAAGAAAGGAAGAAAAAGAGGAGGAGGCTCACCTAAGCAACGGTCACAGTAATAGGTTAAGTTGACACCAGGGCAAAAATTGTGTGATGAAGGCAAACAAGGCAAAGAGAGTATGCAGACTAAAGTAACTAAAAAAAAAAAAAAGTGAATGGTGAGGTTTGAAAGAGAATGGCATAACAGAATGGCGTTAACAGATAATGGAAAGACAGGAATCAGGAATTTGTTTTAAAGGATAAAAATTAGACATTTGACCTGAGATAAACAAAGGTGCCTACAGAATACATAGGTGACTGGAAATGGAATTGAAGCCTGAGACCTGGGTAACTATTAAGACCAGTAACACACTTAACCCAAAATCAGTTTTCCTCTCTTTTGCCAGAATGTGACGCTTTGAGAAAGGAAAGTACCAGACAGCCTGGGGCTGGAAACAGCTGGACACCTCTTGGAATAAGATCATCCTCACATCCTTTTCCTTGTTTGTTGTTGTTGTTGTTTGGCTTAGAGCTATGAGTTAAAACCACAGAATGTCATTGCCAGTTGAGAGAATATAGAGAACAATAAAGATACTTGAGTTGAACTGTGGAGAGCCCAATTATTGTCACCAACCAGTGAAGGAAACACTGTCCAAATAAGAGGTGGGAAGACTTCCTCCATAGAACAGTTAACTAGGAGTCCAGATACCTGCACCCCATGAAGAAGAACAAAAGCTGCTTTAGTCTCAACTAGCAGTAATACCAGAGTTCTCTCAGAGACACAAGGAACAGGCCCAGCCCCTAGGCTTGGGGAAGGCCCAAGATGTACAGTGGGATTGGTGCAAGTAACCTTAGACACTAGCTCCACTCTTAAGCGATCTTGCTGGGGTTCCAAAATGTATCACATAAAGTCCCATTAAGAAGCCGAAATCGCTGCTAGTGGCCCATGTCCAAGAATAATCAAGTAAGGCAGCTCCTGTAAGCAAGGCCCATAGCCAGGCTGAAACTCAAGTGTTCAAATGAGGATCCCAGGCCTGGAACTGCAGACAGGTCCCCAGGGCTGCTCAGACCTGAGCTCTCACTGGCTCAGCCTCTAGGGGGCAGGCAGGGACTCTCCTATGTGGAACAAACAGCAGAGCAGGGATGGCAGTGGAGGCGGCAAAGAATTGAAACCGCATAGTCTGGCATAGTCTCACATGGTCCACATTGTAGAGAAGGAGGGAGGTTCAATGTAGTTGGTACCTGTGAGACATATTGAGGGTGAGAAGAGACTACCAGTCTTGGAGTTTCAGAGACAGAAATGTTTTGGAGGGAAGTGACTGAGAAGAGGAATAGAGGTCTGAAGTAACCTGAAAAAAAGTTTGAGAGGTTGGAGGCCCTGAATATAAGGGAGCATTCTGTGGTCACAGTGGAAGGCAAATAGGAGAGGACTAGGAAGAATGGTTTAGGATGACCAAGACCTTGGATGATTTTTGCAGTCCTTGGAAAGTTGCATACAGAACGGTCAAACTGGCACTGGAAGGAAAAGGGACTATCAAGAACATAAAGTTGTAGAATCCATAGCACAAATCATGCTATTTATAGTTCTTTTCCTCTTAGACAAAGGAAGAAGCAGGACAAATTTTCAGCAGTAGTGCCTTATATAAAGAAGCAAAATCTTAAGCCAGGTGCTGATGGCACATGCCTGTAATCCTAGCTGTTTAGGGAATCAATGTTCAAAGCCAGCCCTGGCAGGAAAGCCCAAAAGACTCATCTCCAGTAAATTACTCAGAAAAAGCCGGGAGTGGTGCTGTGGCTCAAGTGGTAGAGCAATAGCCTTGGCACAAAGAGGCTCAGGGACAGAGCCTAGGCCCTAAGTTCAAGCCCTAGGACCAGCAAAACAAAAAACAAGAAGCAAAATCTCTCAGATCTTAGACCCAGTCTTCTCTGTAATGGATAATTTAAGTGCATAGGAATAGAAAACAGAGAAGCCGACCTCCTCATCTACAAGATCAAACAATTCAAGGCTGAGCACGTGTCAGTGGTATGAGCAAGGTATGACTGGGTACAACAAATGGGGTTGGGGCATACTTAAGTGATTGAGAGATGGGGCCATTATATTTAAGATTCTCACCAATGGCAGGGACAAATGATTCATCTGTTAAATGCTGAATGATGACAATGACACCTGGTTTTCTGGTTCTTTCAATTTGATTAGGGAAGGAGAGGTGGGTTTGGAGGAAATGGCAACAAGGATGTGAGGGAGACAGAACCTCCCAGTGGTTTGGTGAGCTCTGGAGGGAGTTCACAATGTCAGAGGTGATCGTCTGGGGGCAACCTGTAAAAATGCTGTGTCTGGTTACTTAAGCAGGGAAAGAAAGAATGTTCATACTTGGAAAGGAAGCCATTTTCCTTTCAGTGCCACTCTACCTATTTGGGGGAAAAACAAAGTAAGGTTATGAGGAGGGAATTTTGTTCATAAGAAGATAAGATTTCCGTGGAGGCATCTGGAAAGGACAAATGGGTGGATGGACCTATAAGGGAGCATTTATGTTTTAGATGACAAAGGGATTAAAGATGAGAACCACGGTGATGTTAGATGGCTATATGTATAAAGTGTGTGTGTGTGTGTTGTGTGTGTGTGTGTGTGTGTGTGTGTTGTGTGTGTGTGTACCTGAACACCTTGTAATCCCAATGGTAAAAGGAGAATAGTAGATTCTCAGATCCTGAAGAGGAATATAGATGAAGATAGCGGGTGTTTTGTGAAAGTACCTTGTACATGATTAACTCATATGCCTTTTCCTTTGTTTTAACTTTTCTAGGATGATCACATTGATTCTTTAAAAAGGGATTAAGAAAAGAAGCAGCATTCTGATTAACCAAACCATTGGATAAATCTTAGCAATCCAGTTTTGAAAATTTGTGCTGAACATACTTAGAACAGAAGTGTCTTTCTGACTAAACCCCATAATGCTCTTCTCTTTATTTCAGTTGTTTATTGCAGTTGCTCTAGCATGCTTTTAGGAAGTGCAGCCTCTGCTGGTAGAGTACGGTATTTACTGGTATACTCTTGGGCTAACCCCTTTAAGCATTTTTTTTTTCACCTTTTAAAATATTTCTTTGGTGAGACCTAGCCTGTCTGATCTGGGAAGGTAAGTATTAGAATAGAAAGATGTTCTTTTTAAGTCTTTTTTTTTTGTTCATGCCAGTCCTGGGGCTTGAACTCAGGGTCTGGGTGCTCACGTCCCTGTGCTTGCTTTGCTCAAAGACATTTCTCTACCACTTTGAGCCATAGTGTCATTTCTGGCTTCTTGGGGTAGTTAATGGGAGATAAGAGTCTCATGGAATTTTCTGCCTGGGCTAACTTTGAACCATGATCCTCAAATCTCTTCCTCCTGAGTAGCTGGGATTACAGCCATGAGCCACCTATGCCTGGCTTTATTTTATTTTATTTTTTATTTTTTGCCAGTACTGGGGCTTGAACTCAGTCTGGGCACTGTCCCTAAACTTGTTTTGCTCAAGGCTAGCACTCTACCCTTTGAGCCAGAGCACCACTTCTGGCTTTTTATGTTTATGTGGTACTGAGGAATAGAACCTAGGGCTTCATACATGCTAGGCAAGCACGCTACCACTAAGCCACATTCCCAGCCCTCTTTTTTTTGGGGGGGGGGGGTTCAGTCATGGGGCCTGAACTCTGGGCCTGGGCGCTGTCCCTCAGATCTTCAGCTCAAAGCTAGCGCTCTACCACTGAGCCACCTTCCCAGCTCCCGCTCTTTTTTTTAAATGCCAGTGCTTGAGCTTGAGCACAGGGCCTGCGAACTGTCCCTGAGCTTTCGTACTTAAGGCTAGTGCTTTACCACTTGAGCCACAGATCCGCTTCTGGCTTAAAAAAAAATGTTACTTTTATTTTTACATGTTATACAAAGGGATTACCATTTCATAAGTCAGATAATGAGCACATTTCTTTTTTTCTTGGACAATGTCCCTCCTTACCCCGTCTGGCTTTTTGATGGTTAATTGGAGATCAGAGTCTCAGGGACTTTCCTGCCCAGACTGGTTTTGAACTGCAATCCTCAGATCTCAGCTTCCTGAGTAGCTAGGGATTACAGGCGTAAACCACCGGCGGACTAAGTCTTATCTTTTAAATGAAGGTAATTACTTTTTTTAAAAATACTGATTTATAGATGCACTCCAAAGGTCATTGGGCTTGGAGGGAGGATTCATTTTAAATTGTAAAACTGATAGTTGAGTGTTCCAGGGCCAAACATTGCCATTCAGTATTTCATTTATGTCTCAGAAGAATGCCATGAGGCATAGTAGAGCCATTCCCATAGTAGGGCCATTCCTATGAGCATAATAAATGTTAAACGAATTTCCAGGTGCACACAGTGAGTAGCACAGTTAAAATGTGATTTGGGTCTTATGTTGCCAATGACTAGCTGAAGAAAGGGATGACTTGTCAGAAGCAAGAATATTAGAAATGTAATAGGAATCTACTGAGGAGGCTGAGATTTGAGCCAACCTGGGCAGAAAAGTCTGAGACTTCATCTCCAATTAACCAGCAAAAATCTGAGCTGGAGGTATGATTCAGGTGGTAGAGTGACAGTTGTTAGGAAGAAAGCTGAGTGATATCCTGACCCTAAGTCTGAGCTCCAATACCAGCACAAAAAAATGCAAAAACAAGCTTTAGACTTTACCGTTAGCAGTTTTCCCTTGCTACTTAGAGCTCTTTAGCATTATGTCAGGAACCAGTCATCTGTGGATGAAAATTACCCAAATACTACTTCATTTTCATATAATAAAGGCTAAATACAAAAATAGATTTTTTTAAAGAATGCCAAAATCAGTGGAAAAAAGATGCTTTAACTTCTGTATCAGATACTGAATTTTGGTTGAATGTTTTCTTCAGTCAGCTGCTTCCAAAGTCATACATACCTCAATTAGAAGCCAAAGTAAACTGTTTGAGCTTGTGGTCATTGCTCTTCAGTTGCTGACTGACACATTTGTGACCATTACAACAATCCCCACCTCACTATTTTTTTTTTTTAGCTTTAGTTGGTTTTGAATATTTCTTAGGAATTGCCATAAAATACAAATGCTAGGGTTTGGCCTCCTGTGTCATCATGGTGATTTACAGAGTGACAAGGGAGTATCTGTGTCTTCCCAGTAGTAGGCTTACAAATCAATGAATTGTTCTTGTCTAGTACAGAGTTTAAAGTCAAGCCTGGTTAATATCTTTGTAGGCATATGGACGAAGTCTGATTCACGTTATTTGTTAGCATTATCCACCACTATCTGCACAAGATTCTTAGGTGATTTGCCTTTGTCTTCTAACAACGCTTATGTTCTCAAAAGGCTGGAGAGAGAGGAGTTGAAAAGAAAGGCAGAGGAGGAGAGACTGCGCCAAGAAGCAGCAGCTCGTAAGCAAGAAGAGGCAAAGAAGCAGCAGGAAGAGGAAGAGAAAAGAAAGGCAGAGATAGAGGCCAAACAGAAGGCTAAGGAGGAGCTGTTGTTGAAAGAGAAGCAAGAAAAAGAAGAGCAGGAGAAAGCCTTGATTGTAAAGCAGGTAAAGTCCAGGTTCTCAGGTTTCCTGTGTTTTGCAAGGGCTTTTGTTAACAAGTAAACATTAAGTTTGAATGACATAATAGTTACTTCCTTTTTTTTTCTTAAGCTGACTATGCTAGTTATTAAATATAAATTTCTTGGAACAATCAAAATTAGTAATGTTTACTGTCTTTGAGTTTGAGTTCTTCCCAAAGACAGACCCTGGAGTAAGAATTTGTGTGCCAGTAGTTTATTTAAGAGTAGAGCTCGCTAGGTGCCAGTGGCTCATGCCTGTAATCTTAAAACTACTTAGGAGGCTGAGATCTGAGGATCAAGATTCAAAGCCAGCCCAATCAGGAAAGTCTGTGAGACTCTTTTCTCCAATAAACCACCAAAAAACTGGAAGTGGCGCTGTGGCTCAAGTGGTAGAGGGCTTGCCTTGAGCTGAAGTGCTGAGGGACAGCATCCAGGCTCAGAGTTCAAGCCCCATGACCCCCGCCCCCAAAAAAGAGTAAAGCTCATGAAACTAGAAAGAGTTTGAGAGAATAGTAAGTATACTGATGAATGGGTTACTATGAGCAACTGGAACTCATTGCCATTGGGACTTGAGAGAGTGAGGTTCATGCTTAGAATTGTCCTTCGAGGGATGCGGAAAAATGGAAAGTTTACCTACCAGCACTGCCCCTTATTGTGGAAGATTGCTCCTTGGAGAAGTATATGTGGACTTTCTGGCCAAACTCTGCTACTAACACAGGGAGACCTTTGTCTCTCTACAGAGAAACCGTGGCCATGTAGAACTGTCTGCAGGTGATTTACATAGTAGACTGAGTGTGAGTGTATGTGAATGAAGCCTGACCCTGTCTTTAGGTCATAAAGCAGCTTGTGTAAATCCACATTGAAGATGGAACATTAACTAGCCACTTTGGGGCACACGATGAGGGGAAAGAAACTTGTGCAAACCCTAGGGAATTACTACCATGTTTTCTTAGCTTAATAAATCTGGTGCCTTGGTTTCTCTCTCACTTTCAGAAAGAAGCAGCAGAAGCAAAGGCCCAGGAGGCAGTTAAACAGATGCGTCTAGAAAGAGAACAGATCATGCTGCAGATCGAGCAGGAACGGCTAGAAAGGAAGAAGGTAAAGGCCGAGGGTGAGGCAGGAACAGAAGTGAGTCCAGTTTTGTTTTGCAGTACTTGGGTAGAATATTCTTAAATATGTCAATTAAGTCAAGTGCAGGCGTGTGTGTCTGTGTCTGTGTCTGTGTCTGTGTCTGTGTCTGTGTCTGTGTCTGTGTCTGTGTGTACCCTGGGGCTTGAACTCAGGGCTTGGGCGCTCTCCCTCAGCTTGTTTTTTTTGTTGTTGTTGTTGGTCATGCGGCCTGAACTCTGGGCCTGGGCGCTGTCCCTCAGCTCTTCAGCTCAAGGCTAGTGTTCTACCACTTGAGCCACAGTGCCACTTCTGGCTTTTTTCTGCTTATGTGGTGCTGAGTAATTGAACCCAGGGCCTCATGCATGTGAGGCAAGCACTCTACCACTGAGCCACCTTCCCAGCCCCCAGCTTGTTTGTTTGGTTGGTTGTTTTTGCTCAAGGCTAGCACTCTACCACTTGGAGGCATAGTGCCACTTTTGGTTTTCTGGTAGTTAATTGGAGATCAAATCTCACAGACTTTACTGCTTGGGCTGGCTTTGAACCACAATCCTCAGATCTCGGCCTCCTGAGTAGTAGGGTTACAGGCATGAGCCACTAACACTCAGCAAGTTGGGTTTTTTTTGGTCATCTTGACTCATCAATTGCTGACTGAGAGTGCTCTTCTTCCTCCCCCCCTCCAATTCCACCTTCTGTGTAGCTAAGATTACAGGCATGAGCCACTGTTCCTGGATCAATTTCATGTTTTGTAGAGTAGTTCTTTCAATGGCAGCTGGTGAGTTGTTGATTTATAGAGAACTTATGGAGAAAGATGAGCTTTAAATTGAATATAAATTGTAGGTATGGACTAGTATACTTCACTTGACTGTGTTCATAGGTTCAGAGGTGTCCAACTTTAAAACCAATGGAAAACTTTCCTATAGTTGTTATCCTTTGCTAACATTGATCATTTAGAAGTTTTCTTACAAGTATGAAATTACATAGAGACTCAATTGCTTTATGTTTTTGGTCTTCTTTTTCTTCACGGCTTCCAGAGAATAGATGAAATCATGAAGAGAACAAGGAAGAGTGATGTGCCTCCAGAAGTAAAGGTGGGGATTTTTATGAAATACCATGCTGAGTGGGAAAGAACAAAAGAATGCATTCAGTGAAGTTGGAGGAGAACTAGCCAGAAAAAAAATGGACTCTTTCTGGCCTGTTTCTGACCAGCTCATAAAGAAAAGAGAAGTGTAAGAGATTGAACAAATGAAAGATTTCCTCAGAGAACTGGAGTGGGTATGCAGAGGAAGTGATGATGAGTCCACGAATGCAAGAGAATAAGGGAAACACAGCTAAAGAGTCTTAAGAATTATCTGTAACATGCAGATCACCACTCAGGATTATGAACATTCCCTGGTGCTTTTTTCTTTGTCTGTTTGTGCGTGCCAGTTCTGGGGCTTGAACTCAGGGTCTGGTCACTGTCCCTGAGCTCTGTGTGTGTGTGTGTGTGTGTGTGTGTGTGTGTGTGTGTTGTTGTTGTTGTTGTGTGTGTGTTGTGTGTGTGTGTGTGTGCGTTGTGTGTGTGTGTTGTTGTGTGTGTGTGTGTGTGTGTGTTGTGTGTGTGTGTGTGTGTGTGTGTGCTTGTCCTGGGGCTTGGATTCAGGCACTGGATGTTGTCCCTGAGCTTTTATGCTACAAGATTAGCACTCTACCACTTGAGCCAGAGCTCCACTTCAAGCTTTTTGGTGGTTAGAGATAAGAGTTGCATGGACTGTTCTGCCCAGGATGGCTTTGAACTGTGATCCTCAGATCTCAGCCTCCTGGAGCAGCTAGGATTATGTAAGCTAGGCATGAGTCATTGGTGCCTGGTGGCTGGTGCTTTTCAAAAGCATTTGTCATGACAACCTTCCCTATTTTCACTCAGCTTCTGTTTGATTTCAGAAAGAGGAATCTCCCAAAGTAGAGATTCAGCCTGGTACGTGTGTGGAAAATAAGACAAAATCAGTTGTGCCCAATAAAATAGGTAAGTATGAGGTCTGGTTTGGTTCTTCCTTTCAACAACGAGGACTAGTAAAAGCTGCTGCAGGGCAAAAGTATCTCTAGGTCCCCAGAGAGTGGTTGCCAGCAGATTTGCTTCCTGGGCATCCTTCCAGTGCTGGGGCTATGGCTCCGTTTGGAACACTGCTGGCTTCCTTCCTTACTCTAATAATCCATGCCATCCATCAGCCCGCCCAGGATGCTTTAGATCAGATGCTGTTCAGATCTGATTCTGTCCTCCAGAGGCCCTACAAACTGATAATGTGATCTTTCTCTGCTTCCCCTGTGGGAAGTTAATGACATGGGTTAATATTGGTTATTTCCATAAAACATATTGGTGAAAAAAGAGAATTAAGTTAATGACCTTGTTATATATTTGCCATTGTTTCGGTTGGGGATATTTGATTATTTACATAGGGACTTTGCTTTTTTGTTTTGTTTTGTTTTGTTTTGTTTTTGTGTGTGTGTGTGTTTTTATCAGAAATCAATGGGTTAAACACCTGCCAGGAAGTTAATGGTGTGGGACCCACTGGCCCAGAAGCTTTTCCTCGAGACATTTTCTCTAATGGGTTTAAACCAGTCAGGGGGCTTGTTCATTTGGATGCCCTTGATGGGAAATCAAACAGTTTGGATGACTCCACTGAAGAAGTTCAGTCTATGGATGTAAGGTATGTTAATATTTTACATTTCATCTCTTCTCTAAATATTGTCTTTTATTGTTTTGTTGGTCATGGGCCTGAACTCTGGGCCTGGGCACTGTCCCTCAGCTCTTCAGCTCAAGGCTAGCACTCTACCACTTGAACCACAATACCACTTCTGGCTTTTTCTGCTTATGTGGTGCTGAGGAATTGAACCCAGGGCCTCATTCATGCAAGGCAAGCACTCTACCACTGAGCCACCTTCCCAACCCCTAAATATGGTTTCTTAATCAGTCATCTACAAAGCAGGTTTGGTTGATATGAGAAGCTGACAGTGATGTAATACTAGAGTCTTGGGTTGGGTGCCCTGGAAATAGGGCCAGGGCCCAAGTTTCTTATCATAGGATTTATTGGGGGAGGATGTTCAGTATTTCTCAGGAAGAAGGGAAAAGAGGGAAACACTGAATAAGGATATATTCTCAGATAATCCCCCAGGACCCCTAGAGGATGAATTTCCACCAAAGTTGCCTTATTGAGTTAATGACAGGTAGCTCTACAGTTTAAGGTGAGCACTCAACCACTTGAGCCACAGTGCCATTCCAGTTTCCTGGTGGTTAATTGGAGATAAGAGTCTCACGGATGTTCCTACCTGGGCTGGCTTTGAGCAGTGATCCTCAGATCTCAGCCTCCTGAGCAGCTAGGATTACAGATGTGAGCTACCAGTGCATAGCTGGCAGATAGCTTTTGTACCACTATGTTCATCAGTTTTCTCTATGGGACCCCTGCCTGGGTAAGTGATATAGGACTAAGTGGACACTAAAGGACTGTGTCAATGAAAGGAAGTTGTTGTCTAGAGAAATGGTGGCAACTGTGACTCTTTACCTGCAGGTATAGGGGTTCTGGCTGGGCATCAACAGGGTCTCCTGTGTCCAGAGTCTCATATTTCAGAAAGCTTGTCAGTAGAGAGTTGAGAAAAGAACTAATATACTTTCAGATACTAAAAGCCTAAAGCATTCTTAAGCTGGTATGCCTGGGAAATGAAGAGCCAATTAGTGTGGGATTGAAGCAGAGGCATTATAAAGCACACACGTCACCTTGGGCAGGGCAGTTGGAGTAGGGGGTGGCTCTGTTAGTCAGGACAGTATGACAGTATTGTATAAAAGCTCTACCAGAGAGAGGATGGGGGTGGAAGCATGGGTTCCTATGACACACTGGTTGTAAATAGCCCACACATCCGCACTGAGCTTGAACCAGATATATGAAAAGCCAGCACCCGACAGTCCCATCTACAGGAGAGATCCTTTGTAGACTGAGAGCAGGGCCCTCCAGCCCTTGCCTGGAGCTCTCCTGGCCCTAGCACCACTAGGATGGCCACCATCCCCTGATGGGTGCCACTCTGCCCACAGCAGAAAACGCTGAGGCAGTTTTAAGGGTTAATACAACATAACCCCACCCCCACATAGAGCCAGCTGTACTTAGTCTTTCATTCTTTTATGGGGGGGGTCGGGGAGCCAGTCCTAGGGCTTGAACTCAGGACCAGGGCACTGTCCCTGAGCTTCTTTTACATAAGGCTAGCACTCTTGTCAAAGCACCACTTCTGGTTTTTCTGTTTATGAGATACTGAGGAATTGAACCCAAGGCTTCATGCATGGTAGGCAAGCACTCTACCACTAAGCCACATTCCCAGCCCAGTAATTATTCTTTTATGTCTCCGGGTGGGGGCAGGAAGGGGACAACACGTGGCACTATTGGCACAGTTGAGAAAGTGAAGGGGTTTTGTATGCTTAAAGATATGTGAGTCCTGATGCTGCACCAAAGCCTGTGACAGAACCTGGGGCAGACTGTTTCTGCTGAATGAGGCAGTTTGCCTATGCTTGCTTCATACACCAGAGGAGATACCAGGTCAGTGGCTGCCCCTACACTGGGCACACATGTGAAGAAGGTGGAGTTTCTGTGGGTGCTTCTGCAGTTCAACTGGTTTTTCTAGATTCTTCTCTCAGATTTCATCAAAGAAGAGAAGAACCTGGTAGCAGCCTTACTCTAGTTATTGAGACTCCTGGGGATGGTCCCTGAATTCCTAGCCTTCCACTCTTCTGGGCTCGGATTTGCTGCTTACTAGGCCTACAGCAGACAACAGTGAAATGCCTTTCACTTCTAGGGAGAAGAGAGACAGAGAAAGAGAGAGAGAGAAACATAAGGCTTATTCCTGGATAAGTCATGGTGAATTGGAAATGGTTTTAGATAGGAGACAGTGGGTGAAATAGGCCTTTTTTTTTGTCTGTTGGGGGCTTGAACTCTGGGCCTGGGTGCTGTCCCTGAGCTCTTCAGCTCAAGGCTAACACTCTACCACTTGAGCCACAGTGCCACTTCCAGTTTCCTAGTGGTTTATTGGAGATAAGGGTCTCAAGGACTTTTCTGCCTAGGCTGCCTTTGAACTGTGATCGATCCTCAGATCTCAGCCTCTTGCGTAGTTAAGCTTATAGGCATGAGCCACCAGCATCCAGCCAGATAAGGTTTTTTAAAGGACCTCAGATTGACAGTAGGGTCCAAGTTAATGATTCCCTCATCCCGTAGCCTTAACTGAGCATGCACTCAGAGTGGCTCCAAAATGAACTTTTCTCAGCTCTGTCACATCCATACTTATAGCAGCCCAGGGAAGGAGAAATGACTGTTCTTCCCATTTTATAAGGGAGGAGTCTGAGGCCAGGAGGCTGAGGGGGCGGTACTGCTAGAAAGGCTCTGAGACGGCCATGCTTCTGTGTAGTGAAGTGCTGGTACCTGCAGGCGCCTATATGAGCTCAGCCTAACATCCCTCATCCAGTCTCCTAACCCAGTCCCTTGTTCTCAACCACTGTGTCCACTAGTAGAGTGTCCAATAGCTTCCTAGACTTAAACTCATGCATATTTTTGATAATGTGTTACACACAAATTTTATCTTATTTATTTATTTATTTTTGGTCTGTCATGGGGCCTGAACTCTGGGCCTGGGCGCTGTCCCTCAGCTCTTCAGCTCAAGGCGAGCACTCTGCCACTTGAGCTACAGCGCCACTTCCAGTTTTCTGGTGGTTTATTGGAGATAAGAGTTTCACGGACTTTTTCTGCCTCGGCTGGCTTTGAACCGCAATCCTCAGATCTCAGCCTCCTGAGTAGCTAGGATTACAGGTGTGAGCCACCAGCGCCGGCTATACACACAACTTTTTATAGAAGAAGAATAAAACAAAATACTACAAACAGAATGAAGTATATAAACACATTATGCTTAGTTCTTATTTTGTTTTATCTTTTGTATCAGTCCTGGAGCTTGAACTCAGGGCCTGGATGCTGTCCCTGAGTCTTTTTGTGCTCAAGGCTAGCACTCTACCACTTGAACCATAGCACCACTTCTGGCTTTTTTCTGAGTAGTTTATTGGAGATCGGAGTCTCACAGACTTTCCTGCCCAGGGCTCGTTTCAAACCATGATCCTCAGATCTCAGCCTCCTGAGTAGCTAGCCTAGGTGTCACCAGTGCCTGGTTCTCACTTGACTTTTTTGCTCAAGACTAGTGCTCTACCACTTGAGTTACAGCTCTATCTCCAGCTCCAGCTTTTTGCTGGTTGATTTGGAGATGAGTGTCACAGATTTCTTTTTTTTCTTTTTTCTTTTTGGGTCCGGTCATGGGGCCTGAACTCTGGGCCTGGGCGCTGTCCCTCAGCTCTTCAGCTCAAGACTAGCACTGTACCACTTGAGCCACAGCGCCACTTCCGGCTTTTTTCTTTTTGCTTATGTGATGCTGAGGAATCGAACCCAGGGCCTCAGGCATGCAAGGCAAGCGCTCTACCACGGAGCCACCTTCCCAGCCCCATAGATTTCTTTTGCCTTCAAACCAAGATCTTCAGATCTCAGCCTTTTGAGTAACCTTACAGTTGAGATCCACTAGCACCCAGCTAATCGAGCTTACTCCTTAGGTTCTGTCCCCACTTCTGTCTCTCTCTCATCTTTTCTAGCCCTGTTTCCAAAGAAGAACTTATCTCCATCCCAGAATTTTCACCAGTGAGTGAAATGATTCCTGGTATGTCTCTGGACCAAAATGGAACTGGCAATGCCCGCGCACTTCAAGATATCTTAGATTTTACTGGCCCTCCAGCATTCACCAAGAAATCCAGTGAAAACCTCAGCCTGGATGACTGTAACAAAAACCTTATTGAAGGATTTAACAGCCCTGGCCAAGAAACTACTCTGAATACCTTCTGTTGACAAAACAACGACCTTTTAATGAAAGGTAAAGTCTTTTGATGATGCTCTAATCCATAACTCCCCTAGGGTTTAACATAATTATTATTCAGCTTCTTGAATGGCCAATTTTATTTGAAAAATGTGGACATGAATATATTGTGGTATATACTGCAGCAACACAATACTTGAGATGGATATTAATTCATTCCTCTATATACAAGCCTCCAGTACCCTGCTATGTTGCTCCTGCAGTTTGAGGATTAAGATGGAAGTTTGAGAAGCATAGGCTAAAGAAATGGACTCGGACTGGGAATGTGGCTTACTAGTAGAGTGCTTGCCTAGCATGCATAAAGCCCTGGGTTTGATTCCTCAGTACCACATACACATAAAAGTCCTTGGAAGTGGTGCTGTGGCTCAAGTGATAGAGTGCTAGCCTTGAGCACAGAGAGCTTCAGGGACAGTGCCCAGGCTCTGAGTTCAAGCCCCAGGAATGGCAAAAACAACAAAAAGAAATGGACTCAGCACCTCCTAACCCTTGTCTATAAAATTGTAGCACCTTTCTGGGCACTGGTAGCTCATGCCTGTAATCCTAGTTACTCAGAAGGCTGAGATCTGAGGTCGTGGGGCTTGAACTCTGGGCCTGGGTGCTGTCCCTCAGCTCTTCAGCTCAAGGCTAGCACTCTACCACTTGAGCTACGGGCCACTTTTCTGAGTGTTTATTGGAGATAAGAGTTTCATGGACTTTCCTGCCAGGGCTGGCTTTGAACCGAGATCCTTAAATCTCAGCCTCCTGAGTAGCTAGGATTACAGGCGTAAGCTACCTGTGCCTGGCTCTTTTTTTTTTTTTGTCAGTGGTCGGGCCTGAACTCTGGGCCTGGGTGCTATTTCCAAGCTCTTCAGCGGTAGACTAGCACTCTACCACTTGAGCCTCAGCCCCACTTCCTGCTTTTTCTGCTTATGTGGTGCTGAGGAATTGAACCGAGGGCCTCATGCATGCAAGGCAAGCACTCTACCACTGAGCCACCTTCCCAGCATCTCTGTGTGAGACTCTTATCTTCAGTAAACCACCAGAAAACCAGAAGTGGTGCCGTGGCTCAAGTGGAGAGCACTTGCCTTGAGCTGAAGAGCTGAGGGACAGTGCCCAGGCCCAGAGTTCAAGCCCCATGACCACTTAAAAACAAACAGTTGCTTGGCTAGCTTGCTTGGGTGGTGTTCTACTATTTCAACCATTCTTCCAGCTTGGATTTTTGCTAGTTGTGGTGTTATTTTATTTTGGTTTGTGGTACTGGGGCTTAAACTCAGGCCCAAAAGCTAGAACCACACCTCCACTCCAGGCTGCTTTTGGTGGCTAATTGGAGATAAGAGTCTCATAGACATCTCTGCCTAGGCTAGCTTCAAAGCATGACCTTCGGATTTCAGCCTCCTGAGTAGCTAAGATTATAGACATAAGCCACGTGCCCAGCTGACCTAATGTTTTTCTTGCCAAAGCATTTCTGTTTTCTCTGCTTCCTTTTTCCCTCACCTGTTATATGTTCTACCTCCCCCCTGCCTCCCCTCCCGCCATACACACACACACACACACACACACACACACACACACACACACACACACACACACACACACACACACACACACACACACACACACACACACACACACACACACACACACACACACACACACACACACACACACACACACTGGGCTTGCACATGTAAAACTTACACTCTATAGACCCTTAACTACACCCCAGCCCTGTTATATGAGTGAGAATATCTATGTGTTATAACTAGGGGAAGTCCATGGGGAGTCTGTAGTTACGTGTGCTTAGCAATTCACATTTGATCTACTTCAGTTTGGCACTTGATTTTTGAATAATGAAAACATAATTATAATCTTTCACCAAATCCTTCAAGAAATGAATACATCCAATTACTCCTGCCATTTTAGACTCTTAGGAAAACCTTTTTTATATTCTTGGCATTCTCTGACACTTTAGTTTTTATGATGCTGCATTCCTCTTATAGAAATTTGATGCCTAAAATGATTTAGTCCAACCTCTTTATTTCTCAAGTGAGGTAACAGGGTGGAAATGCTGCATAGCTAAGCTTTCTGTGGTTTGTATATGTATTTCCACTAGGCCTCAGCTTTTGTCCATAGGTGAGTTTTAGGGTTTCTTTCTCTCAGATTTCAAGAAAGCACCTGTAGTGCATTAACATGTGAGTGGAAAGGTCTAACAGGTCACTTGTACAGTAAACTGGATACCTGGTTTGATAAAGCAGCTGCTTTCTTGGACATTTACAAACACTAACCTGCTGGGCGCCGGTGGCTCACGCTTGTAATCCTAGCTACTCAGGAGGCTTAGATCTGAGGATTGCCATTTGAAGCTAGCCTGGTCAGGGAAGTCCGTGTGACTCTTATCTGCAATTAATTACCGAAAAGCCAGAAATTATGCTGTGGCTCAAAGTAGTAGAGCACTGACCTTGAGCACAAAACTCAAGAATGGTGCCCAGGCCTTGCGTTCAAGTCCTAGAACGAGCACACAAGTGTGCATATATGTGCATACGCGTGCACACACACTACGTGTATACATATATTGATGTCAGTACTCAGGGCCTAGAACTCTTTTTTTTCCTTTTTGCCAGTGCTGGGGCTTGAACTCAGGGCCTGGGCACTGTCCCTGATCTGCTTTTGCTCAAGGCTAGCACTCCACCACTTGAGGCACAGCGCCACTTCTGGCTCTTTCTCTTTATGTGGTACTGAGAAATCGAACTTAGGGCTTCATGCATGCTAGGCAAGCACTCTGCTACTAAGCCACATTCCCAGCCTATGAGACTATCACTCTTGCTTGGCTTTTTCCTCTCATGGCTGGCATTCTACCACTTGATCATGCCTCCAGTCCAGCTTTTTTTCTGGATAATTGATGATAGAGGCTCAGGGGCTTTTCTGCCCAAGCAGCCTTTGAACCATGGTTCTCAGATCTCAGCCTCCAGAGTAGCTAGGATTACAGGAATGAGTCAACCGTGCCCAACTTTGTTTATATATTTTCATGTATGATAAAGACTAGTTCTCAGGGCTGGGAATGTGTCCTAGTGGTAGAGTGCTTGCCTAGCATGCATGAAGCCCTGTGTTGGATTCCTCAGTACTACATAAACAGAAAAAGCCAGAAGTGGTGCTGTGGCTCAAATGGTAGAGTGCTAACCTTGAGTAAAAGAAGCTCAGGGACAGTGCCCAGGACCTGAGTTCAAGCCCCAGGACTGGCAAAAATAAAAAGACTAGTTCTCAAATCCTTCTGAACAAGAGGTGGTGCAACCCTCACTAGGGAGCATTTGGTGTTTTTTGTTTGTTTGTTTTTGTCAGTTGTGGGGCTTGAACTCTGGGCCTGGGCGCTGTCCCTCAGCTCTCCAGCTCAAGGTGAGCGTCCTACCACTTGATCCACAGTGCCACCTCCAGCTTTTTCTGTTTATGTGGTGCTAAGGAATCGAACTCAGGGCCTCATACATGCGAGGCAAGTACTCTACCACTGAGCCACATTCTTAGCCCAGCATTTTTTTTTAAGTATCACAATGCCTGAAGGCATTCAGTCGGATCTGTGACATGAAATTATCTATAGGTTTGAGTAAAGGAGACTCTGACTGGCCAGTAAGATGTTGCTATCTTCTCCTATTCCATGTACATCCCTCCTGAAGCAGTATGTTCAACCTTTCCAGATTAAGTAGGGCTCTCCTTTGCTCAAAGGTTAAAAAAAAAAAAACAAGCACAGGAATGGGGATATCTGCAGGTGTTAGAAAATTCTCACACCAGGAAAATTGGACCCACCTCATATAAGATCATGTACAAAATACTGCAGCACTTCTGCTGATGAGGACTAATCTATGAGCCAAGGAAAATGCAATTACCAAGTACAAGATACTGGTTTCTGTATTGGTCTCATGTGATTTTGTTTTTGCCACAGGTGGAGTTTGGAGCACCCGGGACGCTGCTGGGAGTCCAATCTGAGCTGCTGGCCACCTGATGGAGCTTCTGTAGCCACATTCCAAAATATTAGATTGGAATGTAACTATATTCCTAGGTAGTATGTCAAACACTGGCCTCTTGGTAGAAACCTCCAGACTTTGGCCTTACTGGGCTTTAGTGAAGTTACATTCTACAGTTCTAGTTCTGAGCTTCTGCTGCTGCTAGAGCATTTCCTTTCTTTCTCTAGTTTCATGGTGAGCCTGTCAACCTGAGTGATGCTGGCTCAGAACTTCACCCATGACTGCTCTCATTCTCAGAGTTGGAGCACAAAAACATTTAGATATCTCTTCCTATTAAATACTCTCTACATGACCAGAACTCTGGTTAAACATGTACTTGACTTGAGCTGTGTATCTCCCTGTCTTGGTTTAGATGGAGAAGAAATTCAGCAGTTTCTCTCCCTCTAGGGTTTCTCTGTTGGAAAGTAATGTCAGGAAATCCTTTTATTGTTATTATTATTATTATTATTATTATTATTAAGCTTTGCCACCTGCAAATGCATTAACCACATTACTGTTTTGGGGGTTAAAGTTGTAAGTTTGGTTGGACAAGGAAGAACTAAACAATGAGTAATGATTTCTTTTCTCTTACTCATATTTTTATGTCCCTGAGCAACTCAATCTAGCCAGGACATTTTCTTGTCATACCTTAACAATCTCCACAAGTGGCCTTCCAACTGAAGGAGTTATGTCTCTCACATGCAGGTGGTTGATTTTCATGGTTTTGCTGTTTTTTGCTATTAGATCTTGGGGGTTTTCTTTCTTTGATTATTCCTGTGCTTTCTCAACTGTCATAAAAGTCACAGTGCTCTGAAACAAGGAGGCCTCAAATTGGTTCTCGCACATCTTTTTAACCGACTTTTACATTAAAAAAAATCTGGGAAGAATGCCACTAGAATGAAAATTCCATGCATTTTATTCCATATATTGCTGTTTCCTTAAATTAATTTCTTGTGTTAAATGTGGCTTTCAAATCAAAATGACCTTTTCTTGTTTGAGACATTTGTTTTGACTTATACCATAAAGGATTTGGAAAGAAAGGTTGACCACCAGGAAATATAAAGAAGTTTCAGTAGTAATCTTGTCCACTCGCTTTTAAAGCCAGCTACAGTTTAAGACTTTATTAGCTATGGAAACTGTATGTTTGTGTATGTGTATATACTAAATAAAATACATGCCTCTAATAATGCAGTGTAATTGATCTTGATGAATACTGGGGAATCCCTTTTCTGACAAGCACACCGAAAATGATAGCATGGTCTGATTTGTGAAAATGCCTGGCCATCTTTGTTGCGGCTTTCTTTGGCTAGATGTCTGTTTTGTTGTGATCTGTTACACCTCATAGTGTCATTGTGACTGTGGTGATGCCTCATTTCAAATGCATGATGTGTACATTCTGTTCAGTGTGAAATACATTTTCATTGAAGAGTCTGGTGGCCTGCTAGTGTTTTGTCTCTGTTTGTTTCCTGTAGCTAGCTCGGTGAAGAACTGTGCTGAAACAAAACCAGGTTTTCCAAAGCTTGTGGAATTGTGGGAACACTCCCCCAATTCCTGCATGGGTGTCCCTTTCCCTGTCAAATGAATTCAAAATCCCTCTGCTTTTGTAAAATGGAGCCAGCTTTGGAGCTAAGCTTAAGTGATGGCCTGTCCCTTGAATATGACGCACTTTGAAGCTTTGAGTAACAGCTAAGTTGTTGTGCCTTTCTTTTTCTTTGCTTCTGTACACACATTGAGGCAAAAGATTTGTAGATAAGCCAAGACAGTTAACCAGATAATCTTGGTGTCACCCATTTCACATAACATTTTGGAATTTCAACAAGATTAAAATAAGAATGTTGGCCCTTATTTTCAGGGAAGCCAGACATGACATGAAGTTGTGTAAGATATTTCCAAGGCTTCTGTATGCCGTGAGGTAGATAGAAGAAGGTTAATGCCCTCGAGGACACTGAGTTAGAAGTTGGCCTAGCTGGCTCTGACTGCAGGGCCTCAGCCTTGGTGCCTCCAATGGTGGTGGACAGGTTGTTCTACCACCAGGAACGGCATCATTGTTTATAGGGACAACGCGAGGACCTGCCAACAGGGAATCCTAGTCTTTAGCATGCTTAATAAAATGAAAAAAAAAAAGTCTGCTCCCCTCAGTGATACTTTCAAAAATACTTGAGGTATAATTTATTTATTTATTTATTTATTTTTGGGTCCAGTTGTGGTGCCTGAACTCTGGGCCTGGGCGCTGTCCCTCAGCTCTTCAGCTCAAGGCTAGTGCTCTACCACTTGAGCCACAGCGCCACATCTGGCTTTTTTCTTTTTGTTTATGTGGTGCTGAGGAATCGAACCCAGGGCCTCAGGCATGCAAGGCAAGCACTCTACCACTGAGCCACCTTCCCAGCCCTTGAGGTATAATTTATATACCATGAAATTCTCCCTCTTCAAAGTATGCAATTCAATGGTTTTTAAAAATATTCACAAGGCTGTGCCACCATTGCCACTCATTCTAGAACATTTTCATTTGGATGGTTTTCTTTCTCTCAAGGGTTTGTCAGTCAGGCAGCAGAGCTTGGCTTTATCAACCATGACTTCACAGTCTCATTGAACCCAGAAACAAGAACATGGAAGTTGGAAATACTGAAGCAGTTGCCTCCAGTTTTTTTCCAATGCTTCAAATTAGGGTGGTTGGTATATAACTTCATTTGGGCTCGTTTGTGTTTACACTTGCTACATAAATGAGATCAGATGCTGAGTAAGCTCACTAACCAGGTGCCCAGCATAGGCCTCCTACACTGATAAGAGACAGATTAGGTGAAACTGATTTAAAATACATTGAAAATCCTGACCTTTTGGGGAGATGCTTTTAACAGGGACCATGGAATTGGCTGTGGGGTGACTTACAAGGCAAATCTACTTGCTCTTGTGTTCTTTGGACAGGAGAGAGTTTCAGTGCTTTCTTCCATCACTCAGATCAGGATCTAAGGCATGGATTCTCAAGAACTATGTACAGAAATCACATTCTAGCCAGGCACCAGTGGCTCACACCTGTAATTCTAGCTACTCAGGAGGCTGAGATCTGAGGATCACAGTTCAAAGCCTGGGCAGGAAAGTCCATGAGACTCTTCTCTCCAATTAACCACCAGAAAACTGGAAGTGGTGCTGTGGCTCAAGTGGTAGAGCACTTGCCATGAGCTGAAGGGCTCAGAGACAATGAGTGCTCAGGCCCAGTGTTCAAGACTCACAACTGGCAAAAAAAGAAAAAAAATGACATTCTACTGCCAACAAACTGAACACTACTTGCAAAGGGCCAAGGGAGCTGAAAAGCTTCAGGTATCACACATAGAGAACTTGTTCTTCCCTTCCCTATATGCTGTACCACCAAAAGGAAAAGTAAAAAGAAAGACAATGCCAAAGTTCAGTCCTTCTAACCGATAATGAGGAATTGTTGATGTTAGGGAAAATGTCTAAAGCTCCTCTCTGGACTTTCAAAAATTAAGGCAATCTTTCCTCAGCTCACCATCCCTCAGGAAGTACGGAGTGCAAAGAATAGAGTCCTAAGCAATTAAAACTTTATAAAAGTAACTTCTTTAAAAAAAATTAGAACCAGCAGCTCTTTTTTGTGTTTTCAGCTTGCTTTTGTAATATATGTTGAACATCCCTAATCTGAAAATCCAAAATGCTCCAAGATTTGAAACTCTTTGAACATTAACATGACACCACAAGAAGATTTCTATCTATAACCTCATGAGACAAATTATAGTGTTTATTGTTATTGTCGGTAAATAGCTGATAACAGGTATTCCAGTGATGCTATTGTGCTGCTTTGTTCAACACATTTTTGAACAAATATTCAACACATTACTTTTTCAGTGCATCAAACATATATATATATATATATATATAGATAGATAGATAGATATAGATATATATGGTTATATTGGAGTTTGAACTCAAGGCCTCATACTTGTTAGACTGGTGCTCTACCATTTGAGCCATGCTTCTAGGCCACCTTTTTTGCTGGTTAGTTTTGAAAATGGAGACCAACAAAACATCTGACTGGGTTGGTCTCAAGCTGTGATCCTCCAAATCTCAACCTCCTGACTAGCAAGAATTATAGGTGTGAACCATCTGCAACCAGAAGTATGGGAAATTTTTTACTGTGAAGTACTTTTGTGAAAATAAGTATAAAAAGTGGTTGCTTGTCAATTGCATATAGATTCAGAATCAGGAATGATGTCAAATAACCAGATTATCCACATACCATTTGTGGCTAAGATAGCGGCACCTTTGTTTTCTGATGATTTGGTATACAAAAAGTTACTAAAATATTGTATAAAACTACCTTTGGGTATAAGGTATATAAGGTGTAAATGTAACAAATGAGTTTTATGTTTAGGCTTTGGTCTCATTCCCAAGACAGCTCAGCTAAATGCAAATATCTCCAAATTAAAAAAAAATTCTTGGACTTCTGGTCCAAGAATTTCAGATAAGGGACACTCTATATTAGGTCAGAATAACCAGATGTCCTTATCTTGAGACCCCAGACCAGTGCCTTGGTTTACAACCACTCCCCACCATACCCTCTCTTCTTGACTGCTTGTAACTCTAGTGGCTGGCACCAGACCAGAATTTACTGCCAATTTTAACAGATAAGGCCCTTGAGAAGATACCTTTGCCTGGCTTTCTCCCTACCTCTGGCTTCAACCCATTTTGCACATTATCTATGTCCCACCATTAGTTACTTTCATATCAACCCCCACCAAATGACTCCAGCATTCCCACGACCCACTAGAAAGCCAGAGTGAGTCTCTAGGGCTAGATACTCCCCTCCACAGATTTTTCTCCCTAATAAAACTGCTGGTGTTGAGCTGTCTCTGTCTACTCTCCATGCCTTTTGAACCTCACACTCCATCCTGCAGAATGTTCAGACTCATCTTTGAAAAAACATGAAAGTCATCTCCACAGAACTGTTGACTGGGACAGGGCTTTGTTGTGCATGGGAAACAGTAAATGTGCACAAATCTTGATGGATTCATGTTACCACAGTCAAACCCATAAAGGTTTGAGGACACACTGACTCTTACTAGGCCTTCTGAAAGGAAAGAATAAATTCTATTTTCTCGGTAGACCTGGTCTTCTAAGGGGTTCTTAGAAAATTTTCATATGGCTCATGTGAAGTATTAGATGTTCACTGATGGTAAGGAATTATCCAGAATTCAAGGCAAAAGAGATAATCACTCCCTTTCAAGGTCCTGCTACAGTACAGCATTGTCTTAAGGTAGCCTGTGGTTCCTCTGAGTCTCAGGCTATGCCTTGGATGACGGGTTGGAGTCTGGGGTTACTCACTTGTACACAGAAAATTGAAGATGATGTTTGGCCTGGAAAAAAGTTGATGTCAAAGGTTATATTGATTTGTCCTCATAATATACTGCAGAATTGGTCTCTGCCAGGTGCTGGTGGCCCAGTTCCTTTCTGAGTTAAGTACTTTTTTTGAGGCATAATCAATATTATATTCAGACTCCTATTTTTTAATTGTTTTAGCTTTTGGGAGGTTGTACTTTGACAATGAGGAAGATAAGCCCTCAACATGATTTGGGGTGTGTGTGTGTGCGCACACATGCACACATGCGTACCAGTGCTGGGACTTGAACTGAGAGCCTTGTGATCTTTCTTGGCTTCATTGCTAATGGCCAGGTCTCTACCACTTGAGACACTTCTGGCTTTTTGGTAGTTAAATGGAGATGAGGCTCTTGGAGGGCTCGAGGCATACTCAGTGGTAGAACAGTTGTCTAGCATGTTCAAGGCCCTGGGTTCAATCCCCAGCATTCCCCACCTTCGGGGGGAGGGGGGGAAGCCCTAAGTATTAAGCCAGGTGTTGGTGGCTCACACCTGTACTCCTAGCTACTCAGGAGGCTAAGATCTGAGGATCATGATTCAAAGCCAGTCCAAACAGGAAAGTTTGTGAGACTCATTTCCAGTTAACCACCAAAAAGTCAGAAGTAGAACTGTGACTCAAGTGGTAGACTACTAGCACAAAAAAGCTTAGGGACAGCAGTTCAAGCCCCTCACCCCATCTCTTGACTCTTCTGCATTTCTGTTCTGACTGGCTTTCAACCTTGACCCTCAGATTTCAGCCTCCTGATTAGCTAGAATTACAGGTGTGAGCCTGAAAAACTTACCTGCATTCACTGCTAATATGGTGGATGCTGTGATGTCCCTTTTAGGACTGAGGTGTTTGTCCTGCCACATGCTGCAGGAAATGGTCCTGTTGGTGGAATTGCTTCTGGCTTAAAGGACTTCACAGAAGAGACTACCTCACCATCAAGCTCCCTGTGGGCTCACCCTAGGCTTACATTCTCCTTCCTGCTTCCTTCATGTTCCCCCAAGTACTTGGTATACATTTCCTGCATGCTGATTGGTCCAAGTCTTTACTGAAGAACCTTCTTTGAGCCAGCAATAGACACTGTGCTAAGGGGGATATATATATCTTAACCTTCAGAACACCATTCAGAAATGGGCTAATCTAAGGTCACACACCACCAGGAAGTACAGAACTAGACTCCAAAGTCCAAAGCCAACATTGTTTTCGAGCCCGAGTTTGCCCAGGTCTACTCCAGCTTTAAAGCTCCTGCCTAAAAAACAATCAAGGATATGAGGGCTGGGAATGTGGCTCAGTGGTAGAGTGCTTGCCTAGCATGCAAAAGCTCTGGGTTTGATTCCCCAGCACCACATATACAGAAAAAGCTGGAAGTGGTGCTGTGGTTCCAGTGTAGAGTGCTAGCCTTGAGCAAAAGAAGCTCAGGGACAGTCCCCAGGCCCTGAGTTCAAGCCCTAGGACTGGCAAAAAGAAAATCAAGGATATGAAACCTGGAGGCTTAGTCAACACAGCTCCCAGCTATGCAAGCAAGTTTCCCAATCTCCTCATCTAGAGCCCCTTACCAGAAATTTTTGCTGACTTTGCAACTCCTCGAGAACCTTCTGCAAAGGATGTTTAATCCATCTATGGCTCTGCTCACTCCTGCACAATAGAACATCTTTCATCTGGGAGCAGACAATGGATTTGAGATTTCTTCAGTCAGGAGGCAGTCCATTCCACACTGGCTCATCTATCGAGCACTGTGAATGAATGCCTTCCCCATGCTCAGAGTTTTGCTAAGGGTAGGAAAGGAGCAGAGGACAGTATTAGATATTGTCTCCACTCTTTTGGAGCTTATAATTTACCAGGGAAGAAAACAGAAGATGAATAATTTAAGGAAGCATTCAATTGCATTGGGTGGGAAGGTCAGTTCTGCTATTACTTTCAAAGTATTTGTGATGAGACACTGATTTGTTCAATTCTTTAATTAATGCCTTTCTCCATTACCATTTCAGGATAGCGAGACTTCATTTTTTTTTTTAACCAACGTGGCTACTTAGTAAATATTTGTGAGTAGATGAACTCAGTTGTTACTAAAGAAAAGCAATAATTTAAAAATTGTGATCTCTGTTCCACAACTCTTTCTGTGAGACCCATATTCTACCAGAAGATGAAGTTTCCAAGAATTTTTTTTATATGTGAGGTGGAATCTCAGCACCTAGTGTACAGTAAGCACCTGTGACAGAGGAGACACAGATGAATCTTTTTTTGTCAGTCATGAGGCTTGAACTCTGGGCTTGGGCGCTGTCCCTGCGCTCTTCAGCTCAAGGTGAGTGCTCTACCACTTGAGCCACAGCACCACTTCTGGTTTTCTAGTGGTTTATTGGAGATAAGAGTCTCATGGACTTTCATGCCCCGGCTGGCTTTGAACCATGATCCTCAGATTTCAGCCTCCTGAGTAGCTAGGATTACAGGCATGAGCCACCTGAGACACAAGATGAATCTTTGTTGAATGAATTATCTTTTTTTGGCCAGTCCTGGGGCTTGAACTCAGGGTTTGGATGCTATCCTTGAGCTTCTTCTTCTTTTTTTTATTATTCCTTGAGCTTCTTTTGTTCAAGGCTAGCACTCTGCCACTTGAGCCACAGCTCTACTTCTGGCTCTTTTGCTAGTTTATTGGAGATAAGAGTCACACAGATTTTCCTGCCCAAGTTGACTTTGAGCCATGATCCTCAGATCTCAGCCTCCTGAGTAGCTAGGATTCCAGGCGTGAACCACTAGTGTCTGGCAAATAATCTTTTTAAAATGTTAACTTATTAAAAAATTTTAAATGTAAATCTTAATTGAAATTGAGAATAGATATGCCAGTTTGGCTGGTTCCAATATGCACTGCAAAAAGAGGTTTTGTTATTAAGGGATTTATCACACATAACAACTAGCTTCAGAGCTGAATGATGGCAAGACTCTGGGACAGCATCTCTTTGGCGTGTCTTGACTCTGGAGAAGGTTTCTATGGTTCCAAGCATCCAATCTTCACAGCAGCAAAGGCAAAGGTATCAAGAAGTCAGTGCGGGTGATGCTGCTTCTACTCCAGTTACCAGGGAGGAAACACTTTAGCAGAAGCTTCCGGAATGCCTCTTCTTATTAGCCACAACTAGGTTTCACTTCTACCACCAAGATACTGACTAGCCAAAAGGAGTGAGATTATTACTGTACTAGTTGGGGTCATGCTAGCTAGCTTCTAGAACAAAAACAAATTTCATTAGATGCAGAATGACTGACGTACAGTAGATTTTCCTTCCTCTGACGGTTGTAGCACTCTGAGGATTCAGGGCCCAGGCTATTTCCATCTTAGAGTTCCCAATAAGCAGCAGCCATGAGCAGCGGGGAAATGCAGAGAACTGAAAATGGTGGGTGGGATTATGAATGCTGAGAAAAAAAATTAACCTTTCCAACAGGCCCAGAGGCTCCCCAAAGTCATGTAATGTCATGAGATAATTTTTTTGAGCATCTAAGGATTAATGATAAGCTTCATTACAGTTTAAGTTGGGTCAACAGAACAGTTCCTACCTGGGCACTGGTGGCTCATGCCTGTAATCCCAGTTACTCAGGAGACCGAGATCTGAGGATCACGGTTCAAAGCCAGCCCAGGCAGGAAAGTCCGTGAAACTCTTATCTCCAATAAACCACCAGAAAACTGGAAGTGAGGCTGTGGCTCAAGTGGTAGAGCACTAGCCTTGAGATGAAGAGCTGAGGGACCATGCCCAGATCCAGAGTTCAAACCCCACAACCAACCAACCAACAAACAAACAAATAGAGCAGTTCCTAAAACAACAGATCTTTAACTTCCCAACCCAGACCAGCAAACCACAGTCTGGATAGAGATCAAATACAATTCAGTGAACCTCACCCCTACTCCTGGGATAGTAACACTGCTCAAGAGCTTCTCCTGGGGAGGAACTTAAAGCTCTGAGCCCTTGATACTTCAGTAAAAACTTGTGACTGGGTTAAAAAAGCCTTTTAGTTCTCACCCTATTGGTGAGCTGCTTTTTTTTCCCCATCCTGGGGCTTGAACTCAGGGCCTGGGCTCTGTCCCTGAGCTTCTTTTGCTCAAGGCTAGCACTCTACCACTGGAGCCACAGCGCCACTTCCAGCTTTTTCTGTGTATGTGGTACTGAGGAATCGAACCCAGGGCTTCATGCATATTAAGCAAGCACTCTACCACTAAGCCACATTCCCAGCAAATGAGCTGCTTTCAGTTTATGGGATGTGTTTTCTTTTTTCCAATAAACTTTCTTATCCTTTTCACTGTGCTCCATGTCATGTCTTAATTTTTCTCTTATTAGATACAAGGATGGACGTGCATTACCTGCACTGACTTGCAGGTTACATTTCCTTCGCCTCCCAATTTTATCATTTTTCTAAATCCCTCCAGCATAATAGAGAAAGAGTATGGAGAAGATACACTGCTTTCCAACATTTCATCAGCAACAACTAATTTCATGCCCCATTTATGTGCCCAGGATGGGAAAAGCTTTGCTTCTTACTAGAAATACTATGCTATGGAAAGAGGAGCACATGGAATTTGGCACTTAGCTAGTTGTCTTTGCCAAGCCCTGACTTACTTGGACCAGAGCTTTCCAACAGGAAAATAATGTGAGTCACTTAGGTCATTGGCAGTGCTCTCTCTCTCTCTCTCTCTCTCTCTCTCTCTCTCTCTCTCTCTCTCTCTATCTCTATCTCTCTCTCTCTCTCTTTCTCTCTCTGTATTAATACTGGGGCTTAGACTAGGGGCTGGGCACTGTCCCTTGGCATTTTTGCTCAAGGCTAGTTTGTGCCACAGATCCACTTCTGGCTTTTTGGTGGTTAATTGGAGATAAGAATCTCATGGAGGGGCTGGGAAGGTGGCTCAGTGGTAGAGTGTTTGCATGAGGCCCTAAGTTGAAGCTATAATACCACCCCAAAAAATCTCATTACAAATAATTTTGGTTAATTATCAGAATAAGTTATTGAATCAGAAGGCTGGTAGCAACTTCCAAATTTTGTTTTGAAATCTATCCTCCACCATAGTAAAAAAAAACAAAAGGGGGGTGGTGGGGATAAAATGGTGTGACTAGAATGAGAATAGAGGAACCTGCTGTCTAAGTGTTCTCCAAACCATTTTCTTCCAAGCACAAGAAATAATTTCTGTTTGTACTTTCTGTGAACAGTGAGTCATTTTTTTAAAAAAAGTAAAGACAGCAGCCACAAAAAATGCCTAGGCCATGAGCCAGAAGAAAAGGGGGAAATAGTGCCAACTAAGCATTACCTCGCCAATTTCATTAACAGTAAGAGGCCACACAACCAAAGTCACCCAAGTACAAAAAAGTCTGCTATCTCTTTCTGGCTTGGACTCTAAGCCCTGATGTCAGTACTGAAGGCCAAACCCACGCTGTGCATATAAAAACACTGTAGCCATGCAGAAGCCAGCAGTGTTCTCAGGCTATCTGCCCTAATTTATTCTAATTTTCCTTTCCCCATATTAATGCATGTTATGAAGGGCATGTGGGATGCCATCAAGATCATTGGCTTTATTCACCTTAGAAGCTGACTCCCTTCTACAAATGACAATGACAGTGGCTACTTTGTCTAGGTCTGTAGCAAAGCCTGAGTCATCTTTTTGGAAAAAAAAAAGTTTGCTTATTTGTTCTGCTTTAAGTCAGGGTTCTCTGGAAGAACAAAGCCAATAGAATGTATATTTATATATAATATGCATAATATATAACAGATATATATATATAGAGAGAGATGTAAAAAAGGTATTTATTAGATTATTTTGAACTACTGGGGGCTGGTTAGTCACATAATGGCTATCTACATGTTGGAGAACCAGAGAACCTAGTGACTGCTTATGTGAGAAGCTGAAGCCTCAGAAGGATGGGATTGATGATGTAGTCCAGTTGGAGGCGGAAGGCCTGGTGGCTACCTGAAAATGCTCTGGTGTGAATCTGCATTAAAAGTCTGAAGAAGCTCGTGTCTGCTACTCACAGGCAATGCAGTAGCCATGCATGTGCTCCTACAGAGAAAGGGCACTTGGAGAGTTGGCTAGCTTCCTTTCATCCCACTTCTACTCGACCTCTCCCTGGTGCTGGTCACACCCAGGATGGGTCTTTTCCCCTCCGTTGCTGTCCTACATGTCAATCCTTTCTGGAAATGTCTTCACAGATTTCCTCAGAAGTGTGCTTTACTAATTAAGACTAACCATCACAAAGGTTTGAAAAGTTACCCTGAATTTCCTCAAACTTTTTTTTTTGGGGGGGGGTCTAGTCGTGGGGCCTGAACTCTGGGCCTGGGCGCTGTCCCTCAGCTCTTCAGCTCAAGGCATGCGCTCTACCACTTGAGCCACAGCGCCACTTCCGGCTTTTTTCTTTTTGCTTATGTGGTACTGAGGAATCGAACCCAGGGCTTCCTTTGTGCATGCTAGGCAAGCACTGTACCACTAAGCCACATTCCCAGCCCTGAGCCTTCCTTCTTTGACACTTTCCTTCTTTGGTTCCTTCCGTCTTTATTTCTTTTCTCCCTCTCTCTATTGCGGAAAGTCTCACAGACTTTCCTTCTCCAGGCTGGCTCTGAACCATGATCCTCTGATCTCAGCCTCCTGAACAGCCTCGCTTACAAGTGTGGGCCATCAGTGCCTAGTGAGGTGTGAGTGCTTTCTTAAGCATATGCATGGTCCCGGGTTCTTGCACCAAAAATGAAGCAAGGTAGGCGAGGGAGAGGAAAGCGGGATAGTTGATGGGTTGTGGGGCATGATCTCAGCGTCTGGGTGCTGTTCCTGAGCTCCCTTTTGCTCAAGGTTTGAGCTCTGCCACTTGGAGCCACAGTGCCACATCCGGCTTCCTGGTGGTTAATTGGAGAGTCTCGCAGACTTTTCTGCTGGGCTGGCTTTGAACCACGATCCTCAGATTTCAGCTTCTGGAGCCGACAGACATGAGCCACCACCAGTGCCTGGTGAGTGCTAAGTGCCTTCTCAAGCACATGCATGGTCCTGAGTATCTTGCACCAAAAATGGAGTGAGGGAGGAAAGAGAGGGATAGTTGAGGGTTTTGTTGTTGTTGCTGCTGCTGTTGGACCAGGCAATGCCCCTGAGCTCCCTTTCCCTTAAAGGTAGGGTTCTGCCATTTTAAGCCATAGAGACATTTCCGGTTTTCTGGAGGTTAATTGAAAAGTCTGGCTGACTTTCCTGCCAGAGATGGCTTCGAACCTCGATCCACAGATTTCAGCCTCTTGAGTGGATAAGATTACAGATGTAAGCCACCGGTTTTTATTGGTTCTTTTTTTTTTTTTGTCGGTCGTGGGGCTTGAACTCTGGGCCTGGGAGCTATCATTTAACTCTTCAGTTCAAGGCAAGCGCTCTACCACTTGAGCTACAGCGCCACTTCCAGTTTTCTGGTGGTTTATCGGAGATAGGAGTCTCACGGTCTCTCCTGCCCGGGCTGGCTTTGAACCGCGATCCTCAGATCTCAGCCTCCTGAGTAGCTAGGATTACAGGCGTGAGCCACCAGCGCCCGGCTTTATTGGTTCTTTTAACTTACTTCTTCAGTCCAGCAGAGGAGGTTTGTTTATTTCAGGTAGAAGCTTCATTTGAAACTGTGGGGGAATGCTTAAAGTTTTTGTGAATAGTTACAGATATTAGTAGGCGGGGATTGGCCATTTGGGAATAGATTCAAGTGATCCGATTCTGGAAAGGCTTTAAACACTAAGCCAAGGGCTGCAAGGTGCTCGGCTGCCACCTCTCTCTTCTTGACCCAGGTGACCACATTCCGGCCCCAAACCGGGCCCCCAGCCTTCCAGGAACCCAAGCGATCAGGTTCGTTTAGGTCTTCTCATAGCAGGAGAGGGCGCAGGCGCAAGTGCTTTAGCTGAACTAGGCAAGTGGTGGCCGAGGGCGCAGGCGCACTGGGCCGAACGGCCAACGTGGGAATGGTCGGCAGAGGGCGCAGGCGCGCTGGTTGGAGTCGTTTGGGCGGGGCATCATCACGGAGATTTAAGGGGTCCTTGAGAGAGCGGGCTTGCCTGGGAGCCAGAGATAGTGGGCAGGGCCAGGTTGGGGGTTGAGCCTAAGCCGTTCCGGAAGGAAGTGGTTCCGGGTCTCTCCGAGAAGCAGTGGCAGCAGTAGTTCCGCTGCTGTGAGAGGCGGCGGCTGCATGAGGGGCGAGGCCTGAGTGGCCAACGGCTGAGGCGGCGGCGGCTGAGGCGGCGGCGGCGGCGGCGGCAGCAACAGCAACGGCGGCGGCGGCGGTGGCGGTGGCGGGGATTTCCCGGCTGGGTGAGAGGCCGTGGCGAGCGGGCGGGGCGCGGAGACCCGAGCCGAGGAGGGTGTGTCTGTTGTCCGGGAGAGGCGGTTCTCCGGGGTGGCGGGTGCGACGGAGGGGACGGTACGGCTGTGTGGCTCGGCTTTTCGGGGTCCGGGTCTTCTCTACCCCCCTCCCCAACCCCTGAGCCAAAGCATTGCCTTGTCGGCGGCGGCGGCGGTAGCGGTAGCGGTAGCGGCGGCGGTAGCGGCGGCGGTGGCGGCGGCAGCGGCGGCAGCGGCAGCGGCGGCCCAGTTCTGGCTCCTCAGTGTCCCTTCGGCCGTGCGATCGTCCCCTGCTGGAGCCTAGGCACCTGCTACCGCTCCCACTGATCTTTCCCTGTGGTCGGACAGACTGCGGTCCCTTTGGATCGGAGCGACTGTCACCAGGACGGACTGGGAGAAGGCGCCCTTGTTCTCACGGGGGCGGTGCACGCGTCGCCCGAGAGACCTGAGTCGCGGGTCCCCCCCCCCCTCCCGCTTTGTCCTGCTGAGAAGCTCCTGCCGCGCCGAGGCCTTTCCCCCCTGATCTTGTCTCCAATGAGTAGTGAAAGCTGCTTTTCATCGTACATGCCAGAGTAAAACTTGGCTTTGCACAAACGGGTACTGGAAATTGGCGCGGCTCGTGTGTTTCTGTGTGACGTATTTAGGGAACGGGGCCACTGTCACGGCTGTCTTGTCAGTAGGTCGGGAAGGAAAGAAATGGGAGCAAAACTTCTCCCCTTTAGTTTTCTTCTGAGGTGCTTTTCCAACTCCTTCCTAAGCGATCGGTTTTCCTTTCTGGAACAAATCACAAACTACAGGTAGAAAAATCAGAGTCTCCTAAGTTTCTGGTGAAATAACCTTTGCAGCATTTAAAACACAAATTTGTTTTGTTTGTGTAAGTACTGGGGCTTGAACTCAGGCCCTTGAGCACTGTCCCTGAGCTCTGTTGCTCAAAGCTAGAACTCTAGCATTTGAGCCACAGTGCCACTTTTAGCTTTTTAGTGGTTAATTGGAGGTGAGAGTCTCAGATACTTTCCTGCCCTGGCTGGCTTTGAACCACAATCCTCAGAGATGAGCCTCCTGAGTAGCTAGGACTACAGGTAAGAACTGCCAGCACCTAGCTTCACTTTTTGTTTGTTTTTTCCTTTCCTTTCCTTTTCCTCTGAGATTCAGGTGTATTTTGGTCTAAGACTAGGACTCCAACGCGGTGCTTGATGCTTTTACTCATTGCTAATCACTCTACCACCTGATTCTCACATCCAGCCCCCTTCCCCTTTTTGGAAACAAGTCCAAATGGAAAGACTGGAACTTGAAAAGGCTTGGCTGTGGATTTTATTTATTTTGTGACATGAAGGTCTCTTTTGTTGCCCGGGTTGGTCTAAACTCCTCTATTACAATAATCCTCCTACTCCAGCTCTCAAAAGTACTGGGGCTACAGGTGCATGTCACTGCTGGGCTATAGTGCTTTTTTTGTGGATTGTAGGGGCTGAACTCTGGGCCTGGGTGCTGTCCCTCAGTTCTTTATCTCAAGGCTAGCACTCTACCACTTGTGCCACAGCACCACTTCCGGATTTTTCTACTTATGTGGTGCTGAGGAATCGAACCCAGGGCCTCATGCATGCAAGGCAAGCACTCTAGCACTGAGCCACCTTCCCAGCCCATACTTTATTTTTTAACGGTATTTTAATAGTAATTGCATGGTAAAGTTTTATTTTATTTTTATTTTTTTCTTCCCTTTTTCCATACCACCTTCTCTCTTTACTTCCTCTCTTTTTTTTTTTTTTTGAGAATGTTATGGAGGAATCAAACCCAGAGCCTGGAGCATGCTACCCAATCATTCTACCTCTGAACTATGCCCCATACCCAGTAATGCTTTATTATTATTATTATTATTATTATTATTATTATTATTATTATTATTATATTTTACTACTAAAAGTTTCCTTTGAGCTCCTCCTAGTTTCACAGTGTCCCTCAGAAATCTTTAAAGTTCTTTTTAGCTGTTTTCCCTTATGTTGGGTGATTGTAAGAGTCAAATGTTCTCTTGTACTTAGAGCATAGATTTAAGGATCGTTGTTTTTCAAGTAAATATCTATGTTCAAAAGTTGTTTTGTATCTCAGCACTTGGGATTCTGAGGTAGGAGGATTGCAAATTCAAGGCCAGTTTGGCAACTTACTGAGATCCTGTCTCAAAAAAACAAAACTAAACAAAAAAAAAACCGGAATCCAGGGGCTGGGAATGTGGCTTAGTGGTAGAGTGCTCTCCTTGCATGCAGGAATCGTTGGGTTGGATTCCTCAGTACCAACTACACAGAAAAAGCCAGAAGTGGAGCCATAGCTCAAATGGTAAACTGTTAGCCTTGAGCAAAAGAAGCTCAGGGACAGTGCCCAGGCCCTGAGTTTAAGCCCCAGGACTGTCAAAAAAAATTTTTTTAATAAAAGGATTCCACATGTTTGTGGCTCAGGCATGTAATCCTAGGTATGCAGGAGGCTAAGATCTAAGGATCACAGTTTAAAGTCAGCTCAGGCACAGAAAGTCTGTGAAACTGACAAAAAGCCAAGAGTGGAGGTGTGGCTCAAGTGAGAGTGCCAGCCTTGAGTGAAATAGCCACGTGAGACTTTTGAGGCCCTGAGTTCAAGCCCCAGTATCTGCACCAAAAAAAGACAAAAGGTTCTAAAGTCCTTTCCCCACCCACTTTCACTCCTTAAGTTTGAAGTTTCATACTGCTGCCCTAGATTCTATTCAAAATAGTGTCAAGTGGGTCTGGGGGGAGTAGCTGTGTGTTACAGCATGTACTTAGTGTTCAGGGCCTTGTGCTCAACGTTCAGAACCGTACAGAAAAAGAAAAGCAAGAGTTCTGAAACTAGGAGAATGAATGAATCTGCGTGAAGGTTAAAAGAAAATATTTCAAGGCACACACGCTGTATAAAGCAAAGGGGGCAGATATAAAGCTAAAACACAGCCCTTGGTCTCATGATAAAGTAAACAATAGTATTTATGTGCTAGAGGCTAGAGATTGTCCAAGCAGCTGGAGTGCATAAAAGCTGATTTCCAAATTTAGATGGCAATTTTAGATGGGATTTGGTATGTCAACTACTGTTGAGTGTGCTGACAGGGCATCTAAGTAAGTGACCAGGTAGTCTCCCCAGGATCATTTTCTTTTACTGTTTCTTTTTTTGTTTTTGGTCGAGGAGCCTGAACTCTGGGCTTGGGCGCTGTCGCTCAGCTCTTCAGCTCAAGGCTAGTGCTCTACCACTTGAGCCACAGCACCACTTTAGCTTTTTCTGCTTATGTGGTGCTGAGGAATCCAACCTAGGGCCTCATGCATGCAAGTCAAGCACTCTACCACTGAGCAAACTTCCCAGGCCCCCCAGGATCATTTTCTGCAGGTAGTTGTAAGGTAGAGAAGTGTTAGTATTGGAGTCCTAGAGCATGGATTCTGTCTTCACATATGACACATGGAGCAGATAGTTAACCTTTCTTTGAGTTGGTTTCTTCAATCAAGTTATAGAGGTAGTCCCAGCTTTCACAAGTACTTGTGAGGATTAAATAAGATAGCATTTGTATAGCACTTAGCAAGCCAAGAATGGTTTATGACCATTCTTATCACCAGAGACTTGGCTTCTCTGGGAAAGAGGCTAGGGCTCTTCCTGGTCCCTCCAGACACTGGCACTTAGTAATATTTGCTAAAATAATGTAGAATATGACGCTGATGAAAATTCAGTTGGTCCCAAAACAGGAGATAATATGTAAATATAGAATATTGGAGTTAATATTAAGGAATAAAGAAAACTGCACTAATTGGACAGACTTGTCTCTCTCACTGTTATTCTACCTTAGCTCCCTAATGCCAGGCAAATAGTCTCTTCTTATCAAGAATAAATCTACCCAAGTTGATCCCATTTCAGAACCTCCCTAGATCCCCTTACTACTCTGCTGCCACCCAGATTTTCTCCTTACTTTCTCTGCCTGACTGTTTAAAGTAGTTATTAATAGCCTTCTCAGTCTCTCGACTTTCTACTTACTCTAGGCAGCATTTGCCTTGGATGTCTCCTTTTCTTGAAACAACTCTATTTTCTGACATCCTATGTTTTCACACAAAGTTCCTCTCGGTCTCTCTTTGCTAGTTTCTCTTCATTCTAAGGTGGATATGTTTGCAGGCTTGATCCTTTTTATGCTAAACTGTGTCTGGAATAACTTATAGTGCATAGAGGCCATCTGATATTTGGAGGTTTGCTCAGGTACCCTGAAACCATCTGGGCCTGATGCTTTTTATGAGATTGTTCCTTATATAAATTTTTTTTGCCAGTGGAAATTGGTCTGTTATAGCTTTATAATTTAACAAGGTAAATTTGGAGAGTTTACTTTTTAGCAATATATAACTTTCATCAGGATTTTAAAATTTATTTGGTAGATGATTTTAATTTTCCTTTATTGTTTTATACATTTTTACTTTCTTCCATTTTTCATCAAGAAAAAATTATACAGATAAAAAAGAAAGAGGGGGGCTGGGAAGGTGGCTCAGTGGTAGAGCACTTGCCTTGCATGCATGAGGCCCTGGGTTCGATTCCTCAGCACCACATAAGCAAAAAGAAAAAAGCCGGAAGTGGCGCTGTGGCTCAAGTGGTAAAGCGCTAGCCTTGAGCTGAAGAGCTGAGGGACAGCGCCCAGGCCCAAAGTTCAGGCCCACAACCAGACCCCCCCAAAAAAAAATAAAAATAAAGAGGGCTGGGAAGGTGGCTCAGTGGTAGAGCGCTTGCCTTGCATGCATGAGGCCCTGGGTTTGATTCCTCAGTATCATATAAGCAGAAAAAAGCTGGAAGTGGTGCTGCGGCTCAAGTGGTAGGGCACTAGCCTTGCTGAAGAGCAAAACCTACAAAAAAAAAGAATATAGCAGTAATATATAGTATAGTAATATATAGTATATATAGTATAGTAGTAATATATAGTATAGTATAGTAATATATAGTATATAGTAGTATTTAATGGTTTACTTTTTAATGACAGAATTCTAAATTATCTCATTTTAAATTATTTTCCTTATTCTCTTACTCTATTTTTACATAAGAAAATTTGCAGATTTTGGGGAGAGAGAGAGAGAGAGAGAGAGAGAGAGAACGAGAGAGAGAGAGAGAGAGAGAGAGAGAGAGAGAGAGAGAGAGAGAGCATCCTGAATCCCTTCAGGTGACTGCAAAGAAAAGTTAACTATGGTGGTTATTACTTGTAGTACCTGCCTCTAATTCTACCTCTCTCTGTCTTTCTTACAAGTGCTTTGTTTTGGCTTTTTTTGTTGTTGTCGTTGTTGGTCGTGGGGCTTGAACTATGGGCCTAGGCACTGTCCTTCAGCTCTTTAGCTCAAGGATAGTGCTTTACCACTGAGCCACAGTGCCACTTCTAGCCTTTTCTGTTTATGTGGTGCTGAGGAATCAAACCCAGGGACTCATGCATGCAAGGCAAGCACTCTACCACTGAGACACCTTCCCAGTCCTTTGCTGATAAATTTTGTTTAATCATTTTCTTTTCTTTTTAAAATTTTTTTTGTTGGTTGTGGGGCCTGAACTCGGCCAGGGTGCTGTCCCTCAGCTCTTCAACTCAAGGCTAGCACTCTACCACTTGAGCCACAGCGCCACTTTTGTTTTTTTTTTGTTTTTTTTGTTTTTTTTTTGTTTTTTGGATCTGGTCGTGGGGCCTGAACTTTGGGCCTGGGCGCTGTCCCTCAGCTCTTCAGCTCAAGGCTAGTGGGTCTACCACTTGAGCCACAGCACCACTGCCGGCTTTTTTCTTTTTGCTTATGTGGTGCTGAGGAATCGAACCCAGGGCCTCAGGCATGCAAGGCAAGCGCGCTACCACTGAGCCACCTTCCCAGCCCCCACAGCGCCACTTTTGGCTTTCTGGTGGTTTATTGGAATTAAGAGTCTCACAGACTTTCTTACCTGGGCTGGCTTCAAACAGTGATCTTCAGATCTCAACCTCTTGAGTAGCTAGGATTACAGGCATGAGCCACTGGGGCCCAGCTTCACTTTGTTGTTGTTGTTCTTTTTTTTTTTTTTTTTTGGTCGGTCGTGGGGCTTGAACTCTGGGCTTGGGCGCTGTCCTTGTGCTCTTTAGCTCAAGGCGAGCGCTCTACCACTTGAGCCACAGCACCACTTCCGGTTTTCTAGTGGGTTTATTGGAGATAAGAGTCTCACAGACTTTTCTGCCCGGGCTGGTTTTGAACCTCTATCCTCAGATCTCAGCCTCCTGAGTAGCTAGGATTACAGGCGTGAGCCACTGGCGCCCATCTATACTTTGTTCTTCTTTTGGTCATATTTCATTATAGATATAATCTACGGTTTTGTTCTTTCATTTATTGCTTTGGTGTTGTTTGGGTTGTTTCTATCTTTTGGCTGTTATGAGTTTGGTCCTGTGATAATATAGAATTTTATGTGGACATTTGTCTTTTTTTTCTTTTGGTTACATACCTGGATTGAAATAGTTGGACCATATGGTAGCTATATATTTTAACTTTCTGAGTAACTGCCAAACTGTTTTCTCAAGTAGCTGTGCCATTTTACATTTCACCAGCAATGTATGAGTGATCCATTATGTCTGTATCCTCAAAATACTTGTTATTATATATCTTTTTGATTATAACTATCTTTTTTTTTTTTTGGTTGGTCATGGGGCTTGAACTCTGGGCTTGGGCACTATCCCTGCGCTCTTCAGCTCAAGGCAAGTGCTCTACCGATTGAGCCACAGTGCCACTTCGGGTTTTCGAGTGGTTTATTGGAGATAAGAGTCTCACGGACTTTCCTGCCCCGGCTGGCTTTGAACCTCAATCCTCAGATCTCAGCCTCCTGAGTAGCTAGGATTACAGGTGTGAGCCACCGGCGCCAGCTATAACTATCTTTATTGGTGAAAAGTGACATTCATTATGGTTTAGATTTACATTAGCCTAATGACTAGTGATGTTATTTGCTTATTAGCCATTTATGTTACAAATATTTGTGCTGGTCCTAGGGCTTGAATTCAGGGCCTGCGCTCTGTTCCTGAGGGTTGTTTTTTTTTTTTTCTGAAGTCTAGTGCTCTACCACTTGAGCTACTGCGCCACTTCTGGATTTTTTTGGTAGTTTATTAGAGATAAGAATCTCATGGACTTTCTTGCCTGGGCTGGCTTTGAACCACAACCCTCAGATCTTAGCCTCCTGAAGAGCTGGGATTATAGGCATGAGCTACTAGCGCCTGTCTAGTGTGTGTGTGTGTGTGTGTGTGTGTGTGTGTGTGTGTGTGTGTGTGTGTGTGTGTGTGTGTGTGTGTGTGTGTGTGTGTGTGTGTGTGTGTGTGTGTGTGTGTGTGTGTGTGTGTGTGTGTGTGTATATATGCATATGCATGGATATTTGCTTGTCTGCACGCACGCTGCTGGTAGTGAGGCTTGAACTCCGTATACACTTTATCTCTTAGACTTTTCACTCAAGGCTGGCACTCTACTGCTTGAGCCAGAGCTCCACTTCTGGCTTTTTGATGATTAATTCTAGATGAGTTTCATAGACTTTCCTGCTTAGGCTGTTTTTGAACAATAGTCATTAGATCTCAGCAACCTGATTAACTATCATTTGCTCATTTTTTGTGTGTCAGTCCTGGGTATTTTTTTTGGGGGGGAGGTCCGATCGTGGAGCTTAAACTCTGGGCCTGGGTGCTGTCCCTCAGCTCTTCAGCTCAAGGCTAGCGCTCTACCACTTGAGCCACAGTGCCACTTCCCGCTTTTTTCTTTTTGCTTATGTGGTGCTAAGGAATCGAACCCAGAGCCTCATACATGCAAGGCAAGCATTCTACCACTGAGCCACTTTCCTAGCCCCAGTCCTGGGTCTTTTTTGTTTTTGTTTTTGTTGGTTGTGTGGCTTGAACTCTGGGCCTGGGCTCTGTCCCTGAGCTCTTCAGCTCAAGGCCAGTGCTCTACCACTTGAGCCCCAGCACCACTTCCAGTTTTCTGGTTAATTGGAGATAAGAGTCTCACGGACTTTCCTGCCTGGGCTGGCTTTGAACCATGATCCTCAGATCTCAGCCTCCTGAGTAGCTAGGATTACAGGTGTGAGCCACTGGGGCCAGGCAATCCTGGGTCTTGAACTCAGGGCCTGGTTGCTGTCCCTGAGCTTTTACCACCCAGTTTTTTTTGGTAGATAATAACTTTCCTACCTAGGCTGGCTTTGAACTATAGTTCTCAGATCTCGGCTTCCTGAGATCTCAGCTTCCCCAGTAGTAAGGATTACAGATGAGAGCCACCAGAACCCGACTTGGTCCTAAGTTTTTAAATTTTTTATTGTTATTATAAAGGTGATGTACAGAGGGGTTACGGTTACATGAGTCAAGTAATGAGTACATTTCTTTTTGGACCGTGTCACCCCTTCCCTTGTTCTCTTCCAGTTTTTCCCTCCTGTCCTTACCCACAAGTTGGATAGTTCATTTTCAACATAGTGTCTAGTGAAGACCATTGCTGCATTAGTTCACCTTTTATCGTTCCATTAGGTTCTTAAGTTTTGATGATGTGTAATTTACCTTTTTTCCCCCCTTTTTTCTTATGTTACTGGTTCCATATCTTAGAAAACATTGCCTTATTCAAAGGTCATACATATTAGTTTGTTTCCTGCTAAGTTTTGTACATTTATCTCTTTCACTTAGGTCTTCGACATATTTTAAATTAGTTCTTTTTTTTGTCAGTTGTGAGGCTTGAACTCGGGAGGGCCTGGGCGCGGTCCCTGAGTTCTTTTGCTCAAGGCTAGAGCTCTACCACTTGGAGCCACAGTGCCACTTCAGTTTTGAAGTGATTAATTGGAGTTAAGAGTTTTATGGGGACTTTTCTGCCTGATCTGGCTTTGAACTATGATTCTCCTATCTCAGCCTCCCAAGTAGCTAGGATTATAGGTGTGAGCCACTGGCGCCCAGCTTGAATTAATTCATAACCCATTTTTTTTCTTTTGCAGTGCTGGGGATTGTTGTGCATGTTAGGCAAGTGCTCTTAAGTTAATTTTTTTTTTGGTCAGTCGTGGGGCTTGAACTCTGGGCCTGGGCGCTGTTCCTCAGCTCTTCAGCTCAAGGCAAGTGTTCTACCACTTGAGCTACAGTGCCACTTCCGGTTTTCTGGTGGTTTATTGGAGATAGGAGTCTCATGGTCTCTCCTGCCCGGGCTGGCTTTGAACCGCAATCCTCAGATCTCAGCCTCCTGAGTAGCTAGGATTACAGGCGTGAGCCACCAGCGCCCGGCTTCTTAAGTTAATTTTTATATATGAGATAAAGAGGCAAGTTATTGTTAGGTTTATAAAAAGAGGTAGCCGAGTAAGAACAGCACTACACACATGGCATTCAGGTAAGGGGTAGGTTTATTCAGTAGACCTGTTGGGACCAGGCCAGGTTGGCACTCCACGCAGCTGGCAAAGAGGTTTATTTATTTATTTATTTACTGTGAAAATACTGTACAGAGGAGTTACAATTACATGGGAAAGATAATGAGTGCATTTCTTATCAAGCATTGTAGCCTCCTCCTTTGTTTCCCCTTCCCATCCCTTCCCATCCTCCCCCCCCCCCCCCCCCCCCCCCGGGCAAAGAGGTTTTTAAAAAGAGGTAGCCTAGTAAGAACCACACCACACACGTGGTATTCAGGTAAGGAGTAGGTTTATTCATCGTTTTGGCTGGCACTAGGCCATGTTGGCCCACCACGCGGCTGGGAAAAGCCTGGGAAAGAGAGCGTCTGGGCCTGGGCTAAGCCTTATGTAGGGTATGGGTGGAGAAAGGTGTGGCCACATAAAATTCAGATGTGACCTCAGCAGATGCAGATGTGACCTCTTCCAGGTGTGCCAGTTGTCTAGGTAATGCAGGTACTGGGTGGAGACTTCGCTGAGAGGAGGGTGGAGTCTGTTCGCCATCCAGGAGTGGACCTTACAGTTATGTGATTGTTTTTATTCTTTTTTTTTTTGTCAGTTGTGGGGCTTGAACTCTGGGCCTGGGCACTGTCCCCGAGCTCTTCAGCTCAAGGCCAGTGTTCCACCACTTGAGCCATAGCACCACTTCCTGATTCTTTTTATTCTTTTGCTTATGAATATCTGGTTGTCTCAAGACTGTAAATTGAGTTAACCTCTTAATATCTGGTGTACTAATGCGCCTAATACCCTTTAAATCTAGTAACTGTCTATAACAATGAAGCTGCTTCTATGATTTCTCCTTTCCACTCTCTTTTGCATTCCTTTTTTTCTTTTTTAAGACAGAGTCTCAATACATAGATCAAGGTGGCCTGGAGCTCATTATTTTCCTCCCATGTTCTGGAATTACAGACATGTGCCACCTCATTTGGTTATAATTTTTCTACTTTACATTAATCCTTCACCCTCATCCTTATTTTTCTTTAGAAAAATTGTGTGTGCGCATGTGTGTGCACACACATATGCATGCATTTGTGCTTTTGTCTTGTGTGTGAGGGCAAGGGGATGCTGGAAACTGAATCCAAGGCCTTTTGCATCCTAAACATACACTCTGCCTCTGAACTATACCAACAGCCTCTACATATTTTCAAATGCTCACTGTCAGCTAGGTGCCAGTGGCTCATACCTATAATCCTAGCTACCCAGAAGGCAGAGATCTGAGGATGGCAGTTCGAAGCGGCCTGGACAGAGAAGTCCCTGTGAGACTCTTATCTCCAATTAACCACTCAAAAACTGGAATTGGTGCTGTAGCTCAAGTGGTAAAGCACTAGCTTTGAGCACAAAGAGGCTCAGGGACAGTGCCCAGGCCCTACACTGACAAAAAAGTGCTGAATGTCAGTCATTTTGCTGACATTGATTAGATGAAGGTCATGCGTTAGTAGATTTCTCAGGAAGGGCTAATGAGTTCTGAATTCCCTACATTCTTGTTTGTCTAAAACTGTTTTCTCTGTTGCTGTGATATTTAAGGGATATGTTGGCAGATATAAAATCCTTAATTCACACTCCCTTTCATTGAGGCTTTTAAAGATGTTGCTTTATTTTTCACCTTGTTTTATATTTAGGCTTTGAAAACCCTGATGCTGGTCTAATTGTTTTTCTTTTGCAGTGCTAGAGATACATGGCAAGCACTCAACCATTGAACTACCTTCCAGCCCAGGTGCAATTCTTTTGGATTTATAAGTTATTCTTTTGCCTGAAAGTCTTGATAATTTTATCCTTACCTTTGAATTTAAGTACTTTTTGCTAGGTTGTATTAGAGATGAGATTGATGTAAGTTTTTTTGGGGGGGCGGTAACTGGTATAGATGTGTAGATTCAGTTATTTCATTTCTGAAAGTTTTTTTTTGATGTGAGAATTGAATTCAGGACATTGCATATTCTGTGCAAACACTCTACCAATGAGTGACATCCACATTTATAGTTCTTGATTTTCTTGAATTATAGCTTTAAATATGAGTTTAGTTTCTTTATTTTATTTTTTTGGGGTCCGGTCGTGGGGCCTGAACTCTGGGCCTGAGCGCTGTCCCTCAGCTTTTCAGCTCAAGGGTAGTGCTCTACCACTTGAGCCACAGCGCCACTTCTGGCTTTTTTCTTTTTGCTTATGTGGTGCTGAGGAATCAAACCCAGGGCCTCAGGCATGCAAGGCAAGCACTCTACCACTGAGCCAACTTCCCAGCCCCATGAGTTTAGTTTCATTGTTGGTTTTTTTGTTTGGTCGTCATAGGGCTTTAACTCTGGGCCTGGGCGCTGTCCCTCAGCTCTTAAGAGCAAGGCAAGCACTCTGTCACTTGAGCCACAGTGCCACTTCTGTTTTTCTGGTGTTTAATTGGAGATAAGAGACTCACGGAGTTTCCTGCCAGGATTGGCTTTGAACTGTGATCCTTAGGTCTCAGCGTCCTGAGTAGCTAGGATGACAGGCATGAGCTACTGGTGCCTGACTAGTTTCATTGTTTGATTGTTCTTTTCTAGGAACTATAATCATACAAATATTCTTTATTTACTTTTTTCTCTTTCTACTGCTTTTTCTCTGACCCTGTGTTTTTCTCTCTCCTCCCTTTCTTCCTCTCTCCTATTTTCCACCTCTTCCTTCTTTTTCCTCACTCCACCCCCAATACTGGAGATTGAACCCAGGACCTTGTACATGCTAGGCAATTGCTGTACTACTTGATGCACTATTTGATGGTCAGTCGTGGAGCTTGAACTCTTGGCCTGGGCGCTGTCCCTCAGCTCTTTAGCTCAAGGCGAGTGCTCTCTACCACTTGAGCCACAGCACCACTTCTGGCTTTTTCTGCTTATGTGGTGCTGAGGAATCGAACCCAGGGCCTCATGCATGCAAGGCAAGCACTCTACCACTGAGCCACCTTCCCAGCCCAAGCTCTTTTGATTTTATTTTATTTCTAAAATAGGGCCTCACTGACTTTGTCTAGGCTGGCTGCAAACTGATGATCTTTCTCCCTTTGCCTTCTAAGTAGCTGGAATTACATGAGATATGTCACCCTGTCTGGCTCTTTTTTCACCCCCAATACTGAAGTTCGAACTTAGGGCCTGTGCTTGCTAGGCTAGCACATTACCACTTGTGCCATGCTTTTGGGCCTGTTTTCTTGCTGTTTATTTTTGAGATAGGGCCTCATAAACATTTCTGCCCAGGCTGACTTCCTTTTGATTAAGCCTCCTAAACAGCTAGGACGATTACAGGCATGAGCCACTAGTGCCCACCTTGATAAGTCAAGAAGAAAGAGGAATTGAGTATTGGATCTGTATTTTATTAGTATCTTTGCTTGAACAGTTTGGTGTAGTAGCAGGGGTGATGATGAAAAGCTGTATTACCAAAGGGTCTAGCAAGAATGAGAGGAGAAAAACTGAAGTTAATGACTGTAGCACACAGGCAGCCTTTTGAAGAATGTAGCTGTTAAAGGAACATATATATAGAGTGATAGCCTCATAGAATTGCAGACATGAGCCTTTGGTTCCCAGAGATGTTATTTGCTTTAGCAGAAGATTGGAAGCAAGATTGGGGATGTAGCTCAGTGGTATAACATTTTCATAGCATGCGTGAGGCCCTGGATTCCTGCTCAGCAGTGCAAAAAAATCAGAAGCAAACTAAATGTTCAATACTTCTTAATCAAGTTTTCAATGTATTTATCTGGTGAATAATTAGTCACCAATTGGGTATTATACTTAGGATTTGTATGATTGAATAAATCACCTAGCAATTTAGAAAAGAGTATTCTGTGATATTAGATTGTGGTTACATGAAATGTTGATGTATATGGCAAAATGAGAGGGTAGCAATTGTTGTATCAGATTAATTCTGGATAATTAAATTTTCCTCTTTCTGGAATACTTATTTAGCAGTTGTTATGTGCCACATACTAACGAAGTTTTTTTGTAGTTTAACACAGAAGTCATCAAAGTGTATTAGTCTGGGCAGACCTATTTTTCTTTAGCTTTTGAGCTTAAATGGTTTTTAAATTTTATTTTCCAGTTTAAAATTTAAGAATAGCATATTTAACCCAGTATACCCAAAATAATAATTTTAATATGTAACGATCCTAAGAATATAGTAATGATCGTGGGTGGAGATAGGAGGGATAGAATGGGACAGAATGAGGGAACAGATGACACTGTACAAAAGGAAATGTACTTCTTACCTGACTCATGTAAAGGTAACCCCACTGTATATTACCTCTATAGTAACAATAAAGTAAATTTAAAAAAGGAATCATGAGCACTGTTAGGCACTCACACAAAAAAGAATATATTAATGAAATATTTTATAATATTTTTGATCATGTCTTTTAAATCTGATATGTGTTACACTTAAATCATATTTTGAAGAGGTCTAATCATGTTTGAATTTTTTTTGCAAGTCCTGGGACTTGAATTCAGGGCCTACACATTGTCCCTGAGAGTCTTTTTCTCAAGGCTAGTCTACCATGTGAGCCACAGCACCACTTCTGCCTTTTTCTGAGTAGTTTAATGGAGATAATAGTCCCACAGGCTTTTCTGCTCTGACTTACTTTGAACTTTGATCCTCAGATCTCAGCCTTCTGAGTAGCTAGGATTACAAGTGTGAGACACTAGCGCCTAGCATGTTTTTACATTTTAAGGAGTTATTTTACAAAAACAGAAGTAGCAAATTAGAAAAAGATCGTATATAGCTGCAAAACCGAAAATAGTATGTGACCCTTTACCGAGGATGTTTGCTGGTTTCTGATTTAATTTATTTTATCCTGACAAAATTCCAGGAAGGTGGGTGCTATTGTCATCATGCCCATTTTACATATTGGCAAACAGAAGTACAGAGGGAGTAAGCTCCTCGTAGTAATACTCACTATGTTTTAGAGCATCTTGAGGCTCTTTCTACAAACTTACTAATATTGTATTTCTTTACAGTAGAAGAAGTGGATAGTGGCTTACATGTCAAAGGATGGCACGGTCACGATCAAGATCCCCAAGATGGAAACATAGGTAAATAATTCTTAGTTTTTAACTTGGCTACTATGCTATTCATTTTGATAATGCAATAACTAATCAATTAATTCTTCAATTGTTTTCAATTTATAATTCACAAGACCAATTGTAATGAGGACAAGCTTCAGAATAAAGGGAACGATAAAGAAATAAATGATTTTAATTGGAAAGGTATCTCAGAATTCATTTTGTTTCCATTTTTGATGTCAATTGTGGGGCTTGAACTCAGGGCCTGGGCACTGTCCCTGAGCTTTTGTGCTCAAGAGTAGGACTCTGTCACTTTGAGCTACAGCTCTACTTCCAGTTTTCTGGTGGTTAATACACTTTGCTGCCCAGGTTGGTTTTGAACCTCAATTCTCAGATCTCAGTCTCCTCAGTAGCTAGAATTACAAGCGTGAGCCACTAGCATTTGGCCTCTTTCGCTTTTTTGTATTAGGCTCTGCTGAGGGGCACCTGAGCCCCTTCCAGGCTTAAGGCTTGATTTCTATATTCCTTTTTTGGATTTATTTGTCAAGAGCTATAAAGGTCTGATATTTTACCCTGCTTGCAAGCATTGGCCTTCCACAAGACACCCATGAATTAGATCTGATGAAGACATTTATTACCCACAGAATAGCAAGCTGCTTGAATTTCATGTTCTTGAAGCTCCCAGGTCTTTGAAGGGTTAGTACTGCACAGGAGCTGCCTGAGTAGATGATACAAAGTTGTAGGGTAACATTCTAGGCAGTGAGATAATGAAATAGCTGAGGAACTTGAATTCCCCAGAAAGAGCTGCTGACAAACCCTCCCAGTTTTTACCTAGGATGAGGCACTATCTTGTTTTCCTGAGTAGCAAACAAATCAGTCCTCTATTCCTAAGGGAGACTCTATTTCCAAGGTTGTTTGCTTTGGAACAAAAGCTGGCAGTGTCTCTACTCACAAGGCATGCAGAACTCAAGAGACTGTGGAGAATTGTTTCCCAATAGACTCCTTGGGTCGCTTTTCATCTCTTTAGGAGAATTGAAAATGATAGTAACCATCCCAGTTACTGTCTGTAGAAAAAAGTGGGTGCTAGACAAGAAAGTATATTCTATGGTCCTGAGGCCTGAACTTCCAGGCCTTGGTGCTGTCCCTGGGCTTATTTGTTCAAGGCTGGTACTCTATTGCTTGAACCACAGCTCCACTTTTGGCTTTTCTGGTAGTTAATTGGAGAACAGAGTCTCATAAACTTTCCTGCTCAGGCTGGCTTTGAAGTGTGATTTCAGATCTCAGCCTCCTGAGTAGATAGGATTACAGATGTGAGCCACTGGTGCCCTGCCTCAAAAGAGGTTTTTGTTTTGTTTTGTTTTCATTTTTGGTAATGGAGCTTGAACTCTGGACCTGGGTGCTGTCCCTGAACCTCTTAAGCCCAAGGCAAGTGCTGTACCACTTGAGCCACAGGGGCCACTTCTAGTTTTCTGGTAGTTAATTGGAGATAAGAGTCTCACTGACGTTCCTACCTGGGCTGGTTTTGAACCATGATACTCAGATCTCAATCTCCTGAGTCCCTAGGATTTAGATAAGAGCCACCAGCACCTGGCTCTTAAAAGAGTTTTTAATATGAAGTAAGGATTAAACTTAGTTCTTGAGTATTTCATTCAGTCTCAAAGATTTCTACCTCTGTCAGCTTTTTCCCTTAGTAGTGAGAGAGATGAAATTTTCTAGCCTCTAGTCAAGCTATAGTTGCTTTCCATCCTGAGATGAAATGTGGCCAGCTGGATGGCAGAGTTGTTTCATTTTCCATTTTCCTTTCTTTCCCCTTTCCTTCTTTTCCCTCTTCTCCCTGTCCTCCCTATTCCTCCCTATGCCTCTCTATTCTTCCCTCCCTTCCCTTTCCTCCTCTTCTCTCTCCTTCTTTCTCCCTTTTACCAGAGTTTGAACTCTAGGCTTTGTAGTCTGACTCAGCTTTCTTGCCCAAAGCTGGAATTCTACCCCTTAAACCATGCTTCCAGTCGGAGTTTCTTTCTTTTTTTTTTGCCAGTCCTGGGGCTTGAACTCAGGGCCTAAGCACTGTCCTTGAGCTCCTTTTGCTCAAGGCTAGCACTCTACGACTTGAGCCACAGTTGCCACTTCTGGCTTTTTCTGCTTATTTGGTACTGAGGAATCGAACCCAGGGCTTCATGTATGCAAGGCAAGCCCTCTACCACTAAGCCACATTCCCAGCCCCGAGTTTCTTTCTTTTAAAACAATTATTAGCCAGGTACCGGTGGCTCACACCTGTAATCCTAGCTACTCAGGAGGCTAAGATCTGAGGATCATGGTTCAAAGCCAGCCTGGGCAGGAATGTCCATGAGACTCTGGTCTCCAATTAACTACCAGAAAACTGGAAGTGGTGCTGTGGCTCAAGTGGTAGAGAGCACTTGCCTTGAGCTGAAGTGCTGAGGGACAGTGCCCAAGCCCCCCATGACCAACAAAATAAAACAATTATTGGTATAAATTAATTGTACAAAGGAGTTTCATTATGATATTTCCATATATTCATATAATGTATATTTATAAAACTTACATGCATATAATGTATATGTATGACCCAGTGAGTACCTGAGGAAAGTAGATTTTCCTCCTTTCTTGTATAGATGACACAGATTTGTCACTGAAAGAGATCCAGTCACATTTGCTCCAACTCCATGGCAGCTTCTAGAGAGGGCGATACAAACTTCAAGAATAGCTTTCGGGCTGGGAAGTTGGCTCAGTGGTAGAGCGCTTGCCTTGCATGCCTGAGGCCCTGGGTTCGATTCCTCAGCACCACATAAGCAAAAAGAAAAAAGCCGGAAGTGGCGCTGTGGCTCAAGTGGTAGAGCACTAGCCTTGAGCTGAAGAGCTGAGGGACAGTGCTCAGGCCCAGAGTTCAGGCCCCACAACCGGACCAAAAAAAAAAAAAAAAAGGAATAGCTTTCTTGTTGATTAGAATATATCAAACCCTTAGGGAGGAGTTTAAGAAATTGGAAACGTCTTTTGACACCAAAGTAAAGCCTTATTGTTCTCCTGACAGTGGCACTCCTCTATAATCTGTAAATTTGGATAACCCAAATGAGTTTCCCTAGATAAGAGCCTCCATCCTCAGTGAGAATACAAGGCTTTGTGTTTGCAATGCTGAGGTACCAGTATGTGCATACTGAAGGGATGTGCTTGCTATCTCTTATGGCTACATTTAAGCTCTATTTGGATAGCACATCTTGAAGTTGATGTGTGAGGGAGGAGAAAGTAAAACAACTCATCTGTGCTAGAAATATTTATGGACAAACCAGGCCTCAAAGTGTTACAGTTCTCTTCCCCTCCTCTTGCTACCTGTTGCACGTGTTTCTTTTCTTTTCTTTTTTTTTTTTTTGGGTCCGGTCGTGGGGCCTGAACTCTGGGCCTGGGAACTGTCCCTCAGCTCTTCAGCTCAAGGCTAGCGCTCTACCACTTGAGCCACAGTGCCACTTCTGGCTTTTTTCGTTTTGCTTATGTGGTGCTGAGGAATCGAACCCAGGGCCTCATGCATGCAAGGCAAGAGCTCTACCACTGAGCCACCTTCCCAGCCCGTGTTTCATTTTTTCTCTTCTTTTCCCCCCTTTTTTTTGTGTTGGTATTGGGGTTTAAACTCAGGGCTTTATGGTCTCAGTTGGCTTTTTTGCTAAGGCTGTCACTCTACCACTTGAACCCCACAGTTCTTCTGGCTTTTTGCTGGTTAATTGGAGATATGAGTCTAATGAATTTGTCTGCCCAGCCTGACTTTGAGCCAGGATCCTCAGATCTCAGCCTCCTAAGTAGCTAAGGTTATAGGTGTGAGCCACTGGTGCCCAGCACATGTATATTTCTTTTTTCTTGATACAAGAGAATAGGAAGAGAATAGACAATCAGTTGGGGAAATTATTGAACCAGTCTTTGGCCCCAGTTTGGATTGTGGTCTATTGAATATTAGAATGTAATTTAATTTTAGAGTTCCTATTCAGTCTTCTTTTTTTTTAATTTTTTTAAAATCAATACTTTTATTTGTGCACTTCTAATCAATTGGTAGATATTTTCTTTTTCTTCTTTTTGCTTATGTGGTGCTGAGGAATCGAACCCAGGGCCTCATGCATGCAAGGCAAGTGCTCTACCACTGAGCCACCTTCCCAGCTCCAAATAGATTGTGATTTTTTTTTTGCCAGTCCTGGGGCTTGAACTCAGGGCCTGGGCACTGTCCCTGAGCTGCTTTTGCTCAAGACTAGCACTCTACCACTGAGCCACAGCGCCACTTCTTTTTTTAATTTTCTTTGTCGGTCATGGGGCTTGAACTCTGGGCCTGAATGCTGTCCCTCAGCTCTTCAGCTCAAGGCTAGTAGTGCCCAACCACTTGAGCCACATCGCCACTTCCAGTTTTCTGGTAGTTTATTGGAGATAAGAGTCACACAGACTTTCCTGCCTGGGCTGGCTTTTAATCATGATCCTCAGATCTCAGCCTCCTGAGTAGCTAAGATTACAGGCATGAGCCACCAGCGCCGGGCCCTATTCAGTCTTCTTGACACTCTTCTATGTGCTTTTGTTCTTGTTGTTGTTGTTGTTAATTGTTGGCCTTGAATTCAGGAGCTGAGTGCTGTCCCTGAAGTTTCTTGCTCAGGGCTCATGCTCTGGCACTTTGAGCCACAGCTCAATTTCTGGTTTTCTGGTGGTTAATTGGAAATCAAACCTTCGTGGGCTTCTCTGTTGCCTTCGCAACACTGTGCTTAGGTCTCAACCTCATGAGTAGCTATGATTACAGGCCTGAGCCACCAGTGCCTTGCTCTACGTGTTTCATGTGAACCTATTTCTACTTGTTCTTTTACTTGACTAGTGAACATAATATGAACTTTTCTCAGTGGCCCTTTTGTTGAAGTCCCTGCATCTGCTTTTCAATACATGTATCCAGAATAGATCCTGCTATATAGGACAGGTATATTCAGCTCATTTTGATGTGCATATGGAATTCATTAGTTCATATGGAAAGAGTATGCTTGTTGACTAGGGTAATATCAGTATCAGACCTTCAAATGTACAGTTCAGAATGCACAGTAGAGCAAATTTGTGGATTTAGTTCCCGTGGGAGAAGCAAAGGAAATGTCTATGATTTAGGGAGATCATATTAAGACAAATGTAGTTTATTTTTGAAAAATGGACTTAACTCCTTTGTGTTTGTTTGTGTAGGTCTTTATCACCGCGACCTAGCAACGTTGAGTACCACAAGCAAAGACATTGTCATGGGCATTATAACTGTGACTATAGAAAAGATACGAAAAGACCTGTTGCTTGGAGAATGGACAACGAGAAACATGGACAGAGTAAATCAAGGAATCTCTCTCGTGGACGTCTTTATTACCAGCCATATGAACATAGACCACCTACCCCAAACATAAGGAACTCTTTAGAAAATGTTCACACACATAAGCCTCACCGAGTATACTCAGTTGGAAGAGGGGATGGTAACAGAAGATCTCAGTACTTGCCCACACACTCAGAGGGTGCACCCTACATAGAGCATGAGAGGAATTGTTATCCCCAGAAAATGCAAGGAAGGTATACTTCTGATGACCACAGAGTTAGAGAAAGTGGGAGAGGAGGGAAACCACCTGAGAGGCCAATAGCAGATTCCCTTAGATTAGAAGGAAAGTGGCATGAAGATGAATTGCGACACAAGAGGACACAAGAAGAAAGATATTCCAAGTCACCCCGAAGAGGCTCACAAGACTTTGACGCAAGGAGCTCTTTTCCGAAGAGGTATAAGAAAACATTAAACCTGGGTAATTTGATATAAAGCCTCAAGTGAAAAAAATCTGTTTACTTTATGGTTGAAGATAACCACCTTGAAAAGCTTTTGTCTCAAAAGATAAAAAGCAGTGTAATTTAGTTATGGTCTACTGGTAGTAGTAAAATATTTTTCTTTTGAGTAGATCGTGTTGATGGCTATAATATTTTTAAAGGTGTTTTCCTCTTTAACTACCTTGTACTTCTATGAATTGGCTTGAGGGATTATAGATTATCTTGCCACTGCGTTCTACATTTAAAGCCATTCTTCCCAACATTCTACACGTGTAAATTCTCACTTTCTTCTCTGTAGTGCAAGTATAAACTGCTTTATGTCAACACAGGTATCCTGAGGATCGTGATTTTGGAAAACATGGACACACATCAAAAAGATCTAAAGACATGGTGAAGTACGAAAACAGAGAGCCTGCCAGAATCCCAAAGTGGAAGCCCAAACATTCTCTTCCATCTCATCAAGAAAAGACAGATCAGTGGAACTTTGGACTCCAAACTCACCGATATTCTGGGAAGGAATACCCAGAGACCAGTTCATCAACCAAAGTATCTTATGACTATCGACACAAACATCATAAGCCCTCAGATGACCACCAGGACTTTTCTGATGGAAGAACTCAGAAGTACTTGAAAGAAGAAGTTAGAAAATACAATTCTCAAAAAGGCTCTGTAAATAGAGAGTCAGACTGTTTAAATGCTGCAAGAGGGAGAGAGAATGAAGATAAACAAGTCAAAGAATCTCTTAAATCATCTAAGAGAGCACACATTTCCAGTAGTCATTCAAGTAAAAGTGAAATGGATTTGAAGTCTTATAATGACAAACAGAAGAGAAAAATAAGAAAAGATGAGGATTGCAGAAAAGAGAACAACTTTTCTGGTAGCCAACCCGATACAAGTAAACTTGCTGATGAGAAACCATCATCTGTTAATTTTAAGAAGCAATTGCTTACAGTTAAATTAAATGTGAAGACAGCTGTAGACACATCCAGGTATTATCTTTGTTTTTTTTTTCTTTATGATATTTAATGTTTCTGCTACCTTTATTTTAGCTTTAAAAATAGAATTTGTAGTGTTGTTTATAGAGTCCATTGTTGGTATAGAGAGCACCTGAATTTTTCCTTAAAATGAGGATAAATCCTGCAGTTGTAATAGGACTCATATCTGCTTGTTTGCAAAGCCTATATTCAGATCAGTCTGAGTACTGGGCATTCCATGGAGTTAGTTGTTCCTCTTCATGAACACCTACATTTATTTTTTTGTGCTGGTACTGAGGCTTGAACTCAGAGTCTGGGCACTGTCCCTTAGCTGTTTTGCTCAAGGCTGGGATTCTACCACTTGAGCCACAGATCTACCTCTGGTTTTTGCTTGTAAATTAGGGATAGGACTCTCACTGACTTTTCTGCTAGGCCTGACTTTGAACCACAATCTCCCTAGCTCACCCTCTTGAGTAACTAAGATTACAGGTATGAGCTACTGGCACACATGCATTTTTATGCTGCCAGATTTTTCTTATCTAGGGATAGGCTAGGTAAAGTTTAGGTCTTACTCCTTGCAGTTTTTCAGCGCTTGTGTTCCCTGTTGTGTGACATTCATAAGATTTTTGAGCAGGTCCTAGTTTTATAGAGAAAGGTGAGATCCTAAGAAATGAAGTGACTTGGCTATGTCAGTGGCTTGATCTCAAACCATGTGTCTCCTTGTGACTCCAAGATGCAGGTGACTTAATGTGATTCCTATTGCCATCTTACAATGACTGGTTTTAACTGACAGATTCTCCCAGGTAGAAGAAATTGGACTATACTCTGGGAGTATGCTTATTTATAAGACATTTGCTTTATCTCTTAATTATTTTTCTTTTCTGGTACTGGGACTTGAACTCCGGCTTCATGCTCTTGCTCAGTATTTTTGTTAATGGCTGGTGCTCTGCCACTTGAGCCTTGCTTCCAGTTCAGCATTTTGCTGGATGTTTTGGAAATAGAGTCTCATGGACTTTTTCTGCCTGGGCTGGCTTTGAACTGGAGTTCTAGATCTCAACCCTCTGGGTATGTGGAATTATAGGAATGAGCCGCTGTCACTCAGTTTCTTCTTTGTTTCCTTATCTTCAGTTTTTAATTATCTTCTTCCTTATTCTTCCTTCTTGTCATCTTTTTTCATCTTCTGCCTCCCACTCCATCCTCCCCTACTTGGCCTTCCCCACCTCCTCCTTCTGACTATTGTAATTTATACTTTCCTAAGCAAACTCACATTTTATTCTATTATAAATATTACCTTCTTATGGATTCTGAGAATAATGAGGTAGTATATAGTTGGCTACATCAGCTACATCTTTCCATTAGCTAATGCACTAGTAGTATATCAATGAAAATGAAAATAATTTGATGCACCCATATTCACACTTGACTCCTATTTGTATTTGAATCAAAACCATGAAATAAAGCCAAAAGATTAAGATGGGAGAGTGTGTGGGGGTGGATAAGCTCAAGATTTTTTTTATACTTTTATTAACGTACATTATCATCATATAGGAGGAGTTTCATTGTGATATTTCCATACATGTGTGTAATGTATCCCAGTTAAACTCACCTCCTTTGTCACTTTCTCTTCCACTCCTCCCTTCTTGAGAGAATTTCAACAGGCATTATTGTTCTTTTCATACATGTAAGTAAACTACTCAAGCATATTCATCCTCATTCATTCTTCTGGGTTTTTTTTATTTGTGCAAAGGGGTTTCATCATGGTATTTTAGATGTGCATATATATATATATATATATATATATATATATATAGTGTGTGTGTGTGTGTGTGTGTGTGTGTGTGTGTGTGCACTCACTAGGGCTTGAATTCAGGGGCTGGGTGCTGTCCTTTATCTTTATCACTCAAGGCTGATACTTTACCACTTGAGCCACAGCTCTAACCTGTGTGTGTGTGTGTGTGTGTGTGTGTGTGTGCGTGCGTGCGCGTGCGCGCGCGCACGCTGGTCCTAAGGCTCAAACTCATGGCCTGGGCGCTGTCCCTGAGCTATTTTGCTCAGGGCTAACACTCTATTACTTGAGCCACAGCTCCTTGTTGGGCAGTTTTGGTGCTTAATTGGAGATAAGAGTTTCACAGGCTTTCTTGCCTGGGCTAGTTTTGAAACAAGTGGTTTTGATCCTCAGTAACAAGGCAAGTACTCTACTACTGACCCACCTTCCCAGCCCCTGTTCCTCTTCTTAAAGTTAGATCAGTACTCCTGTATGATGTTCTTTTGTGCATTACACTTACAGATAATATTTAAAAACATATATTTGTATATTTATATGTGTGAAAAGAAATTAGTAAATTGTAGCACTCTTAAAGATTATTAGTGCCAGGCGTCAGTGGCTCATGCCTGTAATCCTCGATACTCAGGAGGCTGAGATCTGAGGATCACGGTTCAAAGCCAGCCCAGGCAAGAAAGTCCATGAGACTTATCTCCAATTGACCACCAGAAAACCGGAAGTGGTGCTGTGGCTCAAGTGGTAGAGCACTGACCTTGAGCTGAAGAGCTCAGGGACAGAGCCCAGGCCCAGAGTTCAAGCCCCACAACCAACAAAAAAAAAAGAATATTAGTAATGCCAATTTTGAAAGGTTTTAGTTTAATAGGTTTCACGTAAGATACCATACTGTTAATTTTATGATTTGATAGAAATGGGAGTTTTATCATGTGTCACAAAAATGAGTTTCCCCAAATGGACTTTTGTTTTGAATTTCTAAGCTATAATTTTGGAAAATGTCATGCTCTCACTGTGGCTTGGCTGCATATGTTATTGGATGCCTGAGCAGAGCTTGCAGGATGACTTGTATAATGGAGAGCCTTGCTGCAGTCCTCCTTATCCAAAGACCCAAGAGCAAATAATGAACAACTATATGCATCTTTTCAGTTTGATCAAGTATCATAGTCAACAAGTCTTTCTCTTTGATTATAATTATTTATTGATGAATGAAGTGCAGATTTGATTATATATGAATGTATAAAACAAAAGTAGCTGACATCCTCAGTAGAATTGTGTTTTCAACTATTAATGTACACTAGAATTTTATTTTCTAGAAAACATTAAATAATCATGGAATACAGAGAGAAATGTACTTGTTTATTTAGACAGTTTATCCACTTTTTTTGAAAGACTAGCCAAGACTGGCTAACTTTTTGCATTGGTTTGCTTAGCTCTGGTCAAATGTTGATATTTGTTTTTCCAGTTATTAGTATGGTTGAAAACAAACTTATCACCTAGTGACTTAGAGTTCGAGTTGTATCTAGAACTGCAGTAGATAGATGCTCGAATGTTCGCTGCATAGACAGTACTTCTGTTTACAAAGACTTTTTTCTAGTGACTCACTCTGTCAGAAACCTCATTTTTGAAAGTAGAAAGTACATATGAGTCATAATTAGATATGTTTCAGAATATGAGTTAGGGAATCACAATATGAAATTTTCAACTAAGCTTGTTATACAAAACATGAACTGTTGTGCACATCTGTAAGTCTTGAGGTAGATGAAGGAAGGTATTGCTTTATTGTTGGTAGGTCAGCCAAGACAGATCCTAGGCTAGATAGGAAGTGCAATGAAGGAGGAGAGAAGAAGGGGAAGAAGATGGAAAGGAGGAGTCTATTGCTATTTTCAATAGCAGAATAAGCTAGAGCTGATGCTTTTATTTCTTGAGATGCTGATACAAGACACCTAGTATAAGAAAGGGGACTGAACATGTCAACTACATTTGTCTCAGTCTTTTCTGGCCATTGTAAGGAGATACAAATAAGACCTCCCTGAAAGAGGAAAAAGATCTCCCTACCACCATCAGGTCTTTCTCCATTCTAAGAGGAGATTAAGTGGTGATGGACCTCAGGACATCAGAGTCTTGACACAAAGGAAATGGATGCTTCAAGGTAGAGAACAATGGGAAAACCCATAACTAGGATTAAAGGAAGGAAGCTTAATCACAAATTCACTTTTGATGGGCACTGTTCAGCTAGAGAGGAAATAATAGGTGGAGAATTTTTTTATATCAAACACTTTCCCATCCATTAATATTGATCATTACAGGTGAAGATTACAGGTGTGTACTATCATACCTAGATTTTTTTTTGTTCAGATATTGCCTTGCTAACTTTTTGCCAGGACTGATCTTGAAGATTTATCTTCCTAATTTCCAGCCCCTGAGTAGCTGAGATTATAGGCATGAGTCCTTGTGCCTGGCTATATGTCTGTATTTTGACTGTGATCTGTCACATAAGGAATTTTCTGCTTGTTGATACCATGTTGGCATTCAAAAATTGTTCAAAATTTTTTTCTGATTAGAGATACTCAACCTGTATTAGCTGATAGGAGAGGACAGGTGACTCAGTTTTCTTTTTTTCAGTTTTAATTAAAAAATTTTTTATTATAAAAGTGATGAACAGAAGGGTTGCAGTTATATAAGTCAGGTAATGAGTACATTTCTTTTTGGACAATATCACCCCTTCCCTAAGCAACTCAGTTTTGACTGCCAAAGGGTTATTGTCTCGGAGGTAGATTGAATAGGTGGTTGGACTGGCAAGGTCCATTGAAAGACTTTTGTTAAAAAGGTAATGAGAGCTGGGCATTGGTGGTTCACACCTATAATCCTGCCTACTCAGGAGGCTGAGATCTGAGGATTGCAGTTCAAAGCCAGCCTAGACAGGAAAGTCTGAGAGACTCCGATCTCCAACAAATTATTCAGAAAAAGCCAGAAGTGGCGCTGTGACTCAAGTGGTAATATACTAACCTTGAGTGAAAGAGCTCAGGGACAGAGCCCAGACCTTGAATTCAAGTCCCACAACTGACTAAAACAAAAAAAAGGTAATGAGATACTGAATTAGAGGAGTAGTTGTCTCCATAACCATAGCTAAATGCATTCTTAGGAAGATAGAAACAAATAATTGAGGAAATACTTTATTAATTATAGGATGTTATATAAAATGTTAGTTACTATTTGGAAGGAAACAAAGGAAAACTTTAGATGGGCACAGTAGTATGCACCTGTAGTCCCAGTTCCTAAGGAGGCTGTGATAGAAATGTCATGTAAGTGCAGAAGGTCTATATCATGAGATTGTATTTCAAAAAAAAAACGAAAGAAAGGAAATGTTTGTACGTCTCATGTGGCTTTTTGTTGCATAAGATTCCCCAAGGTAGGAGAATCTGATGTGTGTGTGTGTGTGTGTGTGTGTGTGTGTGTGTGTGTGTGTGTGTGTGTGTGTGTGTGTGTGTGTGTGTGTGTGTGTGTGTGTGTGTGTGTGTGTGTGTGTGTGTGTGTGTGTGTACTCACTAGGGCTTGAATTCAGGGGCTGGGTGCTGTCCTTTATCTTTATTACTCAAGGCTGATACTTTACCACTTGAGCCACAGCTCTAACCAGTTTTTTGCTGGTTAATTGGAGATAAGAGTCTTTTGGACTTTCCTACCTGGGCTGGCTCAGATCTCAGCCACTTGAGTAGCTAGCATTACAGGCATGAGCCACTGGCGCCCTGCTGATTTATTGTTTTTTGTTTTCCTTTAAATTTTTTTCCCCTGTCCTGGGGCTTGAACTCAGGGCCTCTTAAACTCTGAGCCTTAGATATGCTCAAGGCTAGTGTTCTACCACGTGAGTCATAGGGCCACCTCCAGTTTTTGAATGGTTTTCACAGGGAGTTTTCTGCCCTGGCTGGCTTTGAACCACGATCCTCAGATCTCAGCCTTCTGAGTAGCTAGGATTGTAAGTGTGAACCACTGGCACCCATCTTTTTTTTTTTTTTTGCCAGTCCTGGGGGTGGAACTCAGGGCCGAGGTACTGTCTCTGAGCTTCTTTTGCTCAAGGCTAGCCCTCTACCACTTGAGCCACAGCACTACTTCTGGCCTTTTCTGTTTATGTGGTACTGAGGAATTGAGCCTGGGGCTTCACATATTCTAGGCAAGCACTCTACCACTAAGCAACATTCCTAGCCCCACATTTGTTCTTTTTTCTTTCCTTTTTTTGGTTCCAGTTCTGTGGCTCAAGGCTTGAACTCAGGTCCTCTTGCTGTTGCTTAGCTTTTACTCTTAAGGATGACACTACCACTTTGGCCACAACTCCATTTTGCTGGTCAATTGAATAGAGTCCAGATTTGTGTACCCAGGCTGGCTTTGAACCATGAGTCTTAGATCTCAGCCTCCTGAGTAGCTAGGATTACAGATGTGAGCCACCATGGCCTAATGTCACTTTTTATGTTTTCTTAGTTATGTCCTACACTCAGAGAGAGCATCAGCGAAAGTGTCCTCAGAGAAGAGAACAGGAAAAATGAGAGAGAATGATACCAGTACTAGAAATAGTATTACAATTCAGGTTTGGGGCTATATATATATATATATTTTGGTCCGGTTGTGGGGCCTGAACTCTGGGCCTGAGCACTGTCCCTCAGCTCTTTAGCTCAAGGCTAGTGCCCTACCACTTGAGCCACAGCGCCACTTCCGGCTTTTTTTTTCTTTTTGCTTATGTGGTGCTGAGGAATCGAACCCAGGCCCTCAGGCATGCAAGGCAAGCGCTCTACCACTGAGCCAACTTCCCAGCCCTGGGGCTATATTTTAATTTTAAAAACTGTCCAAAATGTATTTCAAATAAGAACATTTGGTCTTTTCAATTTAACTATTTATTTTGGGGGTTTTCCTAAAATTATTAACTTGTTATTCCATCGTAGGAAATGATGACAAGGAAAGTATAAACAGGGGCTTTGATTTACAAATGTAAATGCTTACAACGATTGTTCACTTTCAGGTTTAAAGAGGGTTTCTCTTATGGCAAAAATGCCTTTTAAGGTGGTTTTTTTTTTTTTGACAATACAGGGTTTTGAATGCAAAGCCTTGCACTCACCATGCTTGGTTGACTGTTGCTTAACCACTTTAGCCATGCCTCCAACCCTGTTTTTTGCTGGTTGTTTTGGGGTGGTGTCTCAAGGATTTTTTTCCCCTACTTGCTTCAAACCATAGTCTTTTGGATCTTGGCCTCCTCAGTAGCTAGGATTACGTAATGAATAACTAGTGCCCAATATTACCTTTAAGATTTTTAACTTTTTTTGGTTTTTTGGTCAGTCATAGGGCCTGAACTCTGGGCTTGGGCGCTGTCCCTCAGCTCTTTAGCTCAAGGCTAGCACTCTACCACTTGAGCCACAGCGCCACTTCCAGCTTTTTCTGCTTATGTGGTACTGAGGAATCGAACCCAGGGCCTCATGTATGCAAGGCAAGTACTTTACCACTGAGCCACCTTCCCAGCCTCTTAACTAAAATTTTTATAGTGAGAAAACAGCAGGATAAGTTTTAACTTATGATAAGTATAAACATTAAAATTTCAGAAATTAAATCTAACTTCAAAGTAAACTACAGCATCCTATGGATTGAGGTTTGGGCATGGAGTTAGGACAAGAGTTATGCCAATAATTGTGTGTGTGTGTGTGTGTGTGTGTGTGTGTGTGTGTGTGTGTGTGTGTGTGTGTGTGTGTGTGTGTGTGTGTGTGTGTGTGTGTGTGTGTGTGTTCGTGCATTCATCTACATGTGTCAGTACTGGGGCTAGAACTCAGGACAAGGGCACTCCTCTTAGCTATTTTGTTCAAGGCTGGTGCTCTTACCACCACTACAGCTCCACTTCCAGTTTTTTTTGCTGGTTAATTGGAGATAAAGAATCTCACAGATTTGTCTGCCTGGGCTGAGTTTGATTCAGAATCCTCAGATCTTAGCCTCCTGAATGGCTAGGATTACAGGTATGATCCCCTGGTGCCCAGCTACAAGTAAGTTTTAATAATTGTTTGAGTGAAAACTTGGGACCCTTTATTAAGTGATTTCTCCCCGTGGAGAAATTTTTTTTGCCAATCCTGGGGCTTAAACTCAGGGTCTAGGCTCTGTCTTTGAGCCTCTCTTGCTTAAGGCTAGCACTCTACCACTTGAGCCACAGTGCCACTTCTGGCTTTTTCTGTTTATGTGATACTGAGGAATCAAACCCAAGGCTTCATGTCTGCTAGGCAAGCACTCTACCACTAAGCCACATTTCCAGCGCCAAAATTTTTTTTTTATAGTTCCATTTAGATATGTTGTCTGGTGCAGTGCCTCAAGCTTGTACCCCTAACTACTTGGGAGAAGGATAGGAGTGGATATTGTGCTTTGATTCCAGTCCACGCCTAAAAGTTCATAAGAGATTCCATTTCCATAAATGGCCAGGTGTAATGGCATGTGCTTATCATCCTTACTATGGGAGAAAAATAAAGCAAGAACCTATCTTGAAAATGACCAGTACAAAAAGGGATTAGAAGTGTTGCTGTAGGGTAGAGCGCTTGCCTGTAAGCATGAGAACCCAATATTGCCAAAAAATTACTATTGTCCTATAAATTGTTCTAAAATTAGCTTTCTTTTTTCCCCCTATAGAGCAAGCTTTTTGTAACATCCAGCCCCTTTGAAAACTGAGTACTTGTCCTGGTATATTGGCTAAATTCCTTCTCCCTCCCTTGCATCATTAGAAGGAATCAAAAACCTTTTCTCTTAAAAGGACAAAATAAAATGAGAGAACAGTAATTGTAATTCTTGTTAGTAGTGGTTGGTATGGGCTGTTCTTGCTTTTTATCAGTAAATGTCTCTTAAGCTAGTTGTCAGATACACAGTGGGAAGCTTGGAGCAAATAAGGAGGAAAGAAGAGAAATGGTCCTTCTAAATAAAGTCCTAATGAATCTAGGAACAAAATGCAAAATGCATAATCATTTTGCATGTTTCTGCTTTGGCAGGGAGAACAAGGAGTACACAAAGTCAGATGGAAGCCTTTCCTCTGATAAGTTATAAAACGGCACTTAAAGCCAGACTTTAATGGTTCATGCTTCTAATCCTAGATAATTCAGGAGGATGAGATCTGAGGATCATGGTTTGAAGCCAGCCAGGGCAGACAAATCCATTATCTCTAACCACCAAAAAGCTGAAAGTGGAGCTGTTGTTCAAGTGGTAAAGTACCAGCCTTGAGTGAACAAGCTCAGGAACATTGCCTAGTCCCTGAATTCAAGTCCCAGTACTAGCACAAAAGAAGACACAATCATTTTGTTAGGAGTTACATTTTAATTTTTTTTTTCTGTCGTGGGGCTTGAACTCTGGGCCTGGGCACGGTCCCTAAGCTTCAGCTCCAGGCGAGCATGCTACCACTTGAGCGACAGTGCCACTTCTGGTATTCTAGTGGTTTATTGGAGATAAGAGTCTCATGGACTTTCTTGCCCAGGCTGGCTTTGAACCACAATCCTCAGATCTTAGCCTTCTGAGTAGCTAGGATTACAGGCATGAGCCACCAGCACCCAGCTGGCACATTTTAATTTTTATTAATCTTTATTTTTCTTTAATTTTTAAATTGTTATCACAAGGTGATTTACAGAGTGGTTATAGTTTCATAAGTTAGGTAGTGGACTGGGAAGTGGCTCAGTGGTAGAGCGTTTGTCTTACATGCATGAGGCCCTGGGTTCGATTCCTTAGCACCACATATGCAGAAAAAAAAGCCGGAAGTGGCGCTGTGGCTCAAGTGGTAGAGTGCTAGCCTTGAGGTGAAAAGCTGAGGGACAGCGCCCAGGCCCAGAGTTCAGGCCCCACGACCGGACCCAAAAATAACCAAAACAAAACCATAAGTCAGGTAGTGAGTTTATTTCTTTTTGGACAACATCCACCTTCCTTCTCTCTCCCAGTTTTTCCTTCCTGTCCCCACCTACAAGTTGTGTCAATATAGTGTATTTAATTTTTAATGTATTTATTTTAATTTGCATATTTTAATTATACAAAGGAGTTTTGCCTTGTTCTGGAGGTCTGAATTAATTTTTTAAAGAATAACTGTAAGCCCACCAGTACCTTGGAACAGTTTTATATTTATGAGTAACTGTACATGAATGCACTTGTTCCCTAAAACATAGATATCCAATTGCTTTTTGTTGCACAGTAGCATAACACTTACTCCGATGCTGCTGCTCTTATTGAAAACATATATTGGGGCTTTCTTTTCAGTTTGTCTTCAGATCCTGGAATGTACTCGAGTACTCCAGTAATTTTTAAATCTCATGTCTTTCGACAATAAGCTTGATTTTGGGAGAGGAAAGCCAAAAGGAATTTAGAGTCAAATACAGAAAAGTAAGATGGATGCAAGGTGATTAGTATCATTTTGGATCCAAATGAGATATAAGTATAAAATAATGAGACATTTCCTTCTGTAGTGCATAAACTTCCACCAAGTGAAGAATTTCAGAGTCGTTTTAGGACAATAGCAGTATTCTTAGAATAGGGTATAGTTTTCCATTGTGAAATTTGAGAGACTGATATTCATTTGAATATTCAATCTTCGTTATATAAAAAAAGACAATGAAGACATCTGTGTGTCAGTCTTTTGCACCTTTCCCATAAGGCTACTATAAGGTAATAATTGTTTAGCGCCTATGTTTGGTGTTTGCTAAATCATCAGTAATTGTTAACTGTATATCATAATCCTTCCTTTATAGTTCTTACCAAAAGTAATAAAGACTCAGATGGCATTAAAGTGGTAAAATAGCTGAAATGAAGATGCAACATTTCTTTTTTTTCCTCTAAGGGTACATTCAGGGTGAACACTGTAATTGATGTTAATGATCATGTTTTTGCAAACGACTAAGACTGTTTTCTAAGTTTAGTGGGACTTTATAATCAAATTAACTTCTTTACAGTGTTCAGTTTCAACCTATTCTTCTAAGCTTCTTATTACTGATAGAGGCATAAAGATTTTGATCATCAGAACAGTTTTTATGTTTGATATCAGTTTTTTTTTTTTTTTTGGTTGTTGTGGGACTTGAACTCTGGGCCTGGGTGATGTCCCTGAGCTCTTCAGCTTAAGATGAGTGCTTTGCCATTTGAGCCACAGCACCACTTCCGGTTTTCTGGTGGTTAATTGGAGATAAGAGCCTCACAGACATTCCTGCCCGGGCTGGCTTTGAACAATGATCCTCAGATCTCAGCCTCCTGAGTAGCTAGGATTACAGGCCTGTGCCACTGGTGCTTGGATTTGATATCAGTTTTTAAAGTTGGTAGTATTTCGGCATAGTAAAATCTTGTTAGATTTAAAAAAATGTTTTTGCCAGTAGAAGAAAAATTTCTAATTGTTATTATTGCATATTAAATGTCTTTAATGCCTTGTATTTTTAGAGCTAAAAATGCTTAAGCCAGGAGACTGTGGCTCATGCCTTATAATCTTAGCTGTACTAGAGGCTGAGGTCTGACTATTGTGATTCAGAGAGATCCTGGGAAGAAAATTTCATTAGACTCCTATCTCCAATTAACCATCAAGAAGCCAGAAATGGGGCTCTGGCTCAAGTAGCAGAGCTGTAGCTTTGTGCAAAAAAAGCAGAGGAACGGTACATGCCCAGGCCAAGCTCAAGCCCCAGGACCAGCACAAAAATATTCACTTTGAATTTTGAGGCTTTAATTATTTAAATGTCAAATATTTTCTAACCTCTGATTTAAAAAGAACTCTACACTATGTATCTGTAGCTATTTTTCCTACTTGTTACTTGCATGTTTTATAGCATATAACTTAGTACCTAATTAAAAAAGGTGTATTTTATTTAATTATCTTAATTTTTAATAAATTTTTCCATAGACAAATAGTTTTAAAACATTTTAAATTATTCTAGGATTGCTTCTAGCCTTTCTACAGAGAGACAGATGTCATATGATTTGGTTGCCGTTGGTAGAAAAAATGAGGACTTTCATCCAGTTTTTGAACATCTTGACTCATCTCAGAATACTGAAAACAAAGCTACAGAAGAATTTGCTCAGGAAATCATAGCAATAATCCATCAAGTTAAAGGTTGGTATATTTTACACATCTGTTAGGGATAACAGAAAAATAATGTAATGGCTTTTTTTGGCAGTACTGAAGCTTAAACTGAAGGCTTTACATTTGCTAGTCTCTTTACCTCGAGTCATGCCCCTAGCCTTTTTTGTCACAGTTAATTTTCAGATGGAATCTTATTCTTTTGGCCTGGGGCCAGCTCTAGACTGTGATCCTTCTACCTCTATCTCCCATCTAGCTGAGATTATAGGCATGAGCCACTGTGTCCAGCCTACCTACTGACTTTTCATGATAGATATATCGTAGGTAAATAACTATGATACAGTTGACTAGTTACTAACATTTCATTGCAAACAGATAATGAATTAGGGAGTCTTTTTTTAAGAAATCAAAAGCCTCATTCTTTATATTCTCAGTAACTTTCTACTGAAAATTCAGCTGCTATTAGGTTAGAAATCATAAGCTAGGAGAACTTGCTGCAAAAGAGAGTGAGAACAGTGAGAAGCATTAACCTAGAGCCTAACAAGGAGGAAGAAGAAAGATAGGAAACCCAAGTAATTTGGAAATGTAGGTTATTTTGTGATATTCTTTAAAAAATGTTTATTGTTATTTTAAAGGTGATGTACAGAGGGGTTACAGTGACATAGGTCAGGTAAAGTGTACATTTCTTTTTGGACAATGTCACCACTTCCCTCAGTCTCTCCTAGTTTTTCCCTCCCATCCCTTTTGTAATATTTTTTTTCTCGATCGTGGGGCTTGAACTCTGGGCCTGGGTGCTGTCCTTGAGCTCTTCAGGTCAAGGCTAACAACTCTACCACTTGAGCTATAGTACCACTTCCAGTTTTCTGGTGGTTTATTAGAGATAAGAGTCTCATGGACTTCCCTGCCCTGGTTGGCTTTGAACTGCAATCCTCGGCTCTCAGCCTCCTGAGTAGCTAGGATTACAGGTGTGAGCCATGGGTACCTGGCTCTTCTGTGATATTCTTAAAGTTCCTTAGGGCATTCCTTGGGACAGTGTGCCACAAGGAGGTTGCTAAGTAAGTGCTCAATGAAAGATTTCAGTTTCCTTGGCATACTTTATGATATAGAGAATTACATAATAAATGCTTAAAATTGGTTTTGCTCTTGGCAAGTTTTCATTAATTGGAAAATTCAGTGATGTAGAACAACTTTCCCCAGTAACAGCAAAAATAAGGTAATTATGGATATTAGAGGTTGTATATCTTGAAGAATTTCAAATTTTTATTTTATTCTTTCTTGTGCTGGTAAAAATGCTTTTCTACAATCCTGATGGCTGAAGTATATCCTCCTTGCCATCCTATTATAAGCTTGTAACAGCTAATTTGAAAATTTCTTCATGAAGGCAGAGATAGTCATAGTTTGAGAGGAGCCCAAACAAAAAATTGACAAGACCCTATATCAGAGAGAAAGCTAGAATAGACAAGATGGCCTACATCTGTAATTCCAGTAATTCAGGAAGTGAAAATTTGGAGGATGGTGATTTGAGGGGGAAAAAAGTATAGTAAGAACTAGGTGTTTGGTGGCTTATGCCTGTGATCCTAGCTGCTCAGGAGGCTGAGATCTGAGGATCAGAGTTTGGAGCCTGCCTGAACAGGAAGGTCCATGAAACTCTTATTTCCAATTAACCATCAAAATAATGCTGAAGCCGGGTGCCAGTGGCTCATGTCTGTAATCCTAGCTACTCAGGAGACTGAAATCCGAAGATCACGGTTTGAAGCCAGCCTGGGCAGGAAAGTCCTCAGAAAAAGACAGAAGTGTTGCTGTGGCTCAAGTGGTAGAGCTCTAGCCTTGAGCACAGGGAAGCTCAGGAACAGAGCCCAGGCACTGAGTTCAAGCCCAGGACTGGCAGCAATAATAATAATAATTAATAATAATAATAATATAATTCTGGAAGTGGAGCTGTGGCTTAGGTGGTTGAGAGCCAGCCTTGAGCTAAATAGCCAAGCTAAATAGCAGGGCCCAGGCCCTGAGTTTAAGACCCAGTACTGGTGCCAAAAAAAAAAAGCATAGTGAGCCTCTATCTCAGTCAATAAGCTGAGTGCGGTGATTCATGGGGAGAGGAGCATGGCTCACATGGATGAGTGCCTGCCTCCTAAGTGTGAGGCTCTAAGTTCAAACTTTGACACTACCAAGAAAAAATGTCCTCATGAACTCCAGTTAATGTTAAATTTAAACGGCATTGGAATAACTTCTATGATATGTAAACATAACATGTAGTATTTATTTAGAATGTGTGGTGCCTCAGGGTAATTTTTCAACTCTTGTAGGGTTTAGAAAAACACATGAACACTACAAATTAGTTTACAGAGTAAATTTAGTCCCATTTATTTTCAAGAGAAAATGAATTGGATGTCTTTTTTTATTGTCACTTCATGTGCTTATGTTCAGTCTTTTGAGTGGAATCAGTTTTACATTGAGATAAAACTATTTGTTTCATTTTTCAGCAAATTATTTTCCAATGCCTGAAATTACTCTACATGAGCGTTTCTCAAAAATTCGAAACATACATGAAGCAGACGTAAATGAAATTAAATTGAATTCAGATCCAGAAATTCACAGGTAATAATTGATTGGTATGTTCCCACTTAGCTCATGGAAATAAGCCTTACAACAGATTTGGAAAGGTGCTGCTTCTGAGCTTGCTCACCTTGGCTTGCTGTATACTCTAGGAATGAATTTTCTACATAACAAATGGACCAACCCAAACAACATCTGGGCCAATGCATTTCAATGAAATAGATTCCATTAAAGCCATTGATTAACATTGCTTAAATGTGTATGACTTTAAAATATCTTCCCAACTTAGGTTCTGTGTCTATAGTAGTTGGCTTTTGAAGTTATCACTGGAAGAATGAAAGGCAATTGTTAAGCCATTGAAAACATGAGCTGCTTCATGTAGTCACAAATGACTGTTCTCAGATCAGCAGGATGAAAACATATCTTTTGCTTGCACTTGTCTAGCAGGTGGTGTACCCTGTCTTGTGAGTTGAGTTGGATCAATGTTAGAAGGTAATATATCAGCAGAACAAAGTTTGAAGTTACACAGAATGGTGATTTGAGAACCACTAAAACTTCCTTGTAATATGGTTCACAGAATATATATGTCCTGAGAAACTCCATATAGTCGAAGAAACACAACATCATACCTGCTTTATTTCAGATTCTTTTCTGTGGTAGATGTTAGTATATAATTATTTCATTATAATATGCCTTTATTATTTTAGGAGAATAGATATGTCTTTGGCTGATCTTCAAAGTAAGCAAATTATGGTATATGAACCAGATAAGGTAAGTGACTGTGATTTTTGATGAAAGAATCTTCTTGTTGATCTTCTTGTTGGTATACTTTAACAAGAGGAGTTTAAACGCATGAAGGTTTGAGACCTAGGAACTTGAAATTTGAAAAAGGCTTTAAATGATTTTGATTATTGGTCAAGTGACAAAAGGCAAAATGTTACTGAAGAAGGACAGTCCCTAAGGATAACAACTTTATAAATTGAATACAAAAATGCAGCATTTGATACTCCAAAACTCCCCAAAGTAAGTTTGTGGAAGTAGGTTCCATCCTTATTTTTCCAATGTAGACGTGTGGAATGTATTTTTAAATTATATGTGAAATGAATGCAAAGGAACTAAGTTTCCTTTGATACTGTCCTCTATTTACCGTGGAATGTATGAAAGATTCTTTGGAATATATATTAGCAAAATTATGGAAAATACTATATTTCCTTATTATCTTGTTCTTTATATTAACCTCCTCACTACCATTTCTTTACTCTTTAGAAAGACTATCTTGACTAGCCAGGGAAGAAGAAATTTTTTTTAAGTATGTCAAGTTCAAAAAGAATTGCTAAAGTATTCATTAAGAATAAAGTATATGAGAGTAATACAACTGGTAAATATTTTTTTTGTTGGTCATGGGGCTTGAACTCTGGACCTTGGTGCTGTCCCTGCACTCTTCAGATCAAGGCTAGCGCTCTACTACTTGAGCCATAGTGCCACTTCCAATTTTCTGATGGTTAATTGGAGATAAGAATCTCATGGACTTTTCTGCACAGGCTGGCTTTGGACCATGATCCTCAGATCTCAGCCTCCTGAGCAGCTAGGATTATAGCTATGAGCTACTGGCACCCAGCCTGATAAATATTTTTTACTTATAAAATAATTATCTTTATACTTGTAGAAATAGGTTAGTTTATTTAACGGTATTTTCAGAAACTTTCTAAATATCAAAGTATGTATCTTAAGGAAATTTGAGGACTTTAAATTTCATCTATAATTTATCTAAAACAAAATAGTATTTATCTTTGCAATCTTATATATTGCATTTTAACATAGTCACTATTGTAGTATAAGCACTTTTGTATGCTTTTTTATTAGCATATATTGGCTATACAGGCAGTTATCACTCCCCCTTACTCTCTTCTCCTTTCAAATACTATTTCAGGAGGTTCCATTGTTCTATTTTCATATACTTCCCCCCTTAATCCATCATAGTATTTATTCCTTTTATGTAAAAGCGCTGGATTCCCCATGACCTTTTATGATTGAGAATTTTTAAGTTTCAATTAACTTCTTTTCTTTTCTTTTCTCTTCTTTTTTGGGTCAAGAGCAGGACTTGGTACCTGATGATTTCACTCATTAGCACATTCTACCAACTGAGCCATGCCTCCAACCCCTAACTTTTTTTTCAAAAAGTGTTTTTCATGTTGACTTCTACATAGTATTTATTGATTTCAGTGGTTTCACATTTGCCATAATTTAATCAGCCTTTCCTTCCCCTTTAAATTATTTTTACATTTAATTTGCCTCCATTTTCATAATTTTATTTATTTCTTTATTTATTTGGTCATGGGGCTTGAACTCTGGACTTGGGCCCGGTCCCTGAGCTCTTCAGCTCAAGACTAGTGAGCCACCACTTTGAGCCACAGTGCCACTTCTAAGTTTTGTGATTTCAGATGTAAGATTTTAAATATTTTCATGTAGGCAGCCTTGTCTTTGGGATAGAATCCAAAAAGTAGCGTTTACTAGTTTAGTGTTAGGAGTTTTTCTGATTATTGTCAATTGTCTCAAAATATTTATATCAGTTTACACGGCAGTTAGAATGAGTACAAGATAACTTATTTAGGACTCCCCCCCCCCCCATTTCCTGGAGTTCATTTTGATAAATCTTTTTTTTTTTTTATGGTCAGATGCACATAGGCATTGTGCCTTTGTGTTCCTCTCCTAAGAGTATTTTAGGATTTTAAATTAAGGTTCTTGTTAGATATGGTCTTTGTGCAACTAACAGTAATGTGACTGGTTTGTCTTCTATCAAAATTCCTCAGACTCTGGTCAAGATAATAGACCCAAATGACCTACGACATGACATTGAAAGAAGGAGAAAAGAACGGTTACAGAATGAAAATGGACACATTTTTCACATAGCTAGTGCTGCAGAGAGGTAATCAGTAGATGAAAAACAACCTGATATCAGGGTGCTTTTGGTTTCAGCATTTTCTTCAGTTTTTTGGTATGATCATTTTAGTGTAGGGATTTGATCCTTTGAATTCCTTTTATATGTTTAAGTAAAATGTGTCATAGTTATTCAGTGATTATTATATGCAGCTTGATTTTAACAACAAAAATTACGGGGTAGTTGAATATTAGTTTTTATAATTCTAGAGAGGAGTGTAACAGCTTGTTGAATATTGGTAGAAAAGAGAACCAGTGAGTTTATGGACTGTTAACTCTAGCTGATTAGAACTCATCTATTCTGTCCTTTAGATTCTGGGTTTGTCTTAATAGTATAACATTTGCTGAAGTACATTTTTGGATTCTTCACTAGTTCTGCCCATGAAATAAGTAGGCATCATACAGAATTCAGAGGAGACCTACCTAAGTTTGAATATCACCACTGTCCATTTAAAAGCTGTTTGAAACTGGAGTGTCGGTGGCTCATGCCTGTAATCCTAGCTACTCAGGAGGCCAAGATCTGAAGATCATTTTGTGAAGCCAGCCCAGACAGAAAAGTCCCATGAGACTCTTATCTCTAATTAACCACACAAAAACTAGAAGTAGAGCTGTGGTTCAAGTGATAGAGTGCTAGCCTTGAGCAAAAAAAAAGCTCAGGGACAGAGCCCAGGTCCTGAGTTCAAGCTCCACAACTGACAGAAAGCTGGAAGTGGACCTGTGGTTCAAGTGGTACAGTGTTAGCCTTGAGCAAAAAGAAGCTCTGAGTGCCTAGGCCCTGAGACCAAGGCCCAGAACCTGCGCTCTTGCATGCATGCACGTGCACATTTGTGTGTGTGTGTGTGTATGTGTGTGTAAGATCACATATGTATGTGTATGTGTGCACATGCACACACACACACACCACTGTTTGATCTTGGGACAAATATGCTAACTTTCTAGACAATGATAATAAAATTCACTTCTTTTTTTTTTTTTTTTTTTTGGGTCTGGTCATGGGGCCTGAACTCTGGGCCTGCACACTGTCCCTCAGCTCTTCAGCTCAAGGCTAGTGCTCTACCACTTGAGCCACAGCACCACTTCCGGCTTTTTTCTTTTTGTTTATGTGGTGCTGAGGAATCGAACCCAGGGCCTCAGGCATGCAAGGCAAGCGCTCTACCACTGAGCCACCTCCCCAGCCCTAAAATTCACTTCTTATGTGAGGCATTTATGCATATTAGATGACTGGTCCATCTGTATTACTATGCTATGCATGGCAAATAGATCATTAGCAGATCTTGGTTTTTCTTTTTCTTTTCTTTTTTCTTTTTTTTGCCAGTCCTGGGCTTGAACTCAGGGCCTGTACACTGTCCTTGAGCTTCTTTTGCTTAAGGCTATCACTCTACCACTTGAGCCACAGCACCATTTCTGGCCTTTTCTGTTTCTGTGGTACTGAGGAATTGAACCCAGGGCTTCAATGCATGCTAGGCAAGCACTCTACCACTGAGCCACATTCCCAGCCCACATCTTGATTTTTCTGTCCTAAACGTTTATCTCTTTTTAGAAACTCTTAGTCATCTAGTTTGGCCCCAGTTTAGTTCTGAGAAATCATTGGGCTCAAGGCCTAATGGACACCATATGATTATGAAGTATGGGACAAAATTCCCAGTTTAGACAATAATTCTTACATTATTTGAATCTCCTGGAAAGTGGCATTATTTGGATAATAATTCAGATAGTTAGGGCTAAAGGATTTTCCATAATCCTTAGTGCTAAATTGAATCCAGAACCTTACATTCTTATTTAGCTTCCTTATTTATGACTAGTGCTATACCGCCCGAACCATAGTTCCACTCCTTGACTAGACTTTTAAAGCCAAGTTTTCCTGTTAGTCAAAATACATGGAACTTGTTTAAAACTAGTCTTGATTCTGAAAACATGTTTGGGACTAATTAAAAGACAGCGAAACTGTGTATTAATGGCATATAAAACAACAAAATAAAATTGTAAAAATTTTATCTTTTACTAGGTGAGAGTCATTACTGATATGGTTAATATATGGCATAATTTTGCTCTTTAATGACACAAACTCTATGTCAGGTTTTTCTTAACTCAGCAAGTTTAAGAAACCCAGTGTGCCAAGAAACAGAACATTACAGATAGATTTAAAATGACCAGCCATGTAGCTGATTTGGTACAAATTACTTAGTCTTTGTTTTGTCATCTGTGAAGTATGGATAAAAATTATACTTACCTCATACTGGTGGTTAAGATTAAGTGAAGTGATGAGTATAAATTAGTGTAGCTGGTTAGCATTAAATTCATTAAGGACTTTGAGGACACTATTGTAGCATGCAATATGTTCCTACAACATGTCTTGCTCAGGTGGTTGGATTATTTTCTTAGTATTGGATAATTGGTGTGGCATCTGGAGCCATGAGAGTTTTAAAAAATTACAATAGCAATTACCATAAAATTCACCATTCAATACTCAACAGCGCACAGTGTACAACCAGTATCACTATTCCAAAACATTTTAGCACCTAAGAGGCAAACAGTGTACCCAGTAGCTGTGACACTCCATTTCTGTTTCCCCCAACCCCTGCTCTACCTCCTGTCTCTATAGATTAGCCTATTCTTGACTTTTCATATGAATGCAGTTGTATGATATGTGCTCTGATCTCAGTTCACATTTATTGACTGAATGATGAATAAATGAAGACTTTCCAAAGAAGCAGAAAGAACAGAGGATATTTAAGTTGAAATGCATTTTAACAAGGATTACTATTTCCTGTGCCTTAAGGTACATCAACAAGCCAGATTCTTGGGGATTCCATCTAATCTCTTAAGAACCTAAACACAGTTTCTCATCCAACCAGTATAGTAAGTCCACTACAATGTAATTGAGGTATTATATAGGTATGGGTTGTAAGTGATTACATAGCTTAAATATAGTATCAGTGGACAATAAATTGCCAGAACTTTTTTTTAAAGCTAGGTAGTTTATAAGTTTATAGGTAGTTTGTAAGTTTATAAGTGATAGTTTATTACTGTAACGATCTATAATCTATACTCAACTAGAGTGAACTATGTAAAAGGTTTTATTCACATACACAACAAATATTTATATGCTAGTTCTTTATTCTAAAGTTCTTACCCTATATATTGGGCATACAATGAAAAACTAAACTGTACACAAAGCACTTGCAATTTAATGGTAGAAGAAAGAAAACAAATAAATATATGTCCATGGAGTGATAGGTTAAAAAAGCACGTTAGGACTTTAAATTTTTATTTATTTTTGTGCCAGTCCTAGGGCTTGAACTCAGGACTTGGTTACTGTCCTAGAGCTTCTTTTGCTCAAGGCTAGCACTCTAGCACTTGTGCCACAGCTCCACTTCCTTAATTGGAGACAAGAGTCTCACAGCGTTTTGTGTCCAGGCTGGCTTCAAAACCCTGATCCTCAGGGCTGGGAAGGTGGTCCAGTGGTAGAGTGCTTGCCTTGCATGCATGAGGCCCTGAGTTCGATTCCTCAGTACCACATAAGCAGAAAAGGCTGGAAGTGGTGCTGTGGCTCAACCGGTAGAGTGCTAGCCTTGAGCTGAAGAGCTGAGGGACAGTGCCCAGGCCCAGAGTTCAGGCCCTATGACCGACCAAAAAAAAACAACCCCAAAACCTGATCCTCAGATCTCAGTCTCCTGAGTATAAGCTAGGATTATGGTGGGAGCCACTGGTGACTGGCTATGTTTTTAAATTTTTAGCAGGGTATGAATTATATGAATCTGTTATCTGCAAGATTACTTGAGGAGATAACATTTCCAAAGAGAGACTGATAAATTCATAGAACTTGAAGCAGGAACATGGTTGCGCTTGTTTAAGGATTAAGGGGTGTGTGTTGGGAAGACAGGGAGGAATTGTTGGTGGTTGTGCAACATAGTGGAAAAGGAGAATGTAGATGAGACCAAATCAGGAAGGACTTTAATGGACTGAAGGATATGAAGACTGTAATTTTTTTTGGTTGGTCATGGGGCTTGAACTCTGGGCCTGGGCACTGTCGCTGAGCTTTTCAGCTCAAGGTGAGCACTCCACCACTTGAACCATAGCATCACTTCCAGTTTTCTGGTGGTTCATTGAGATAAGAGTCTCATGGACTTTCCTGCCCCGAATGGCTTTTTGAACCATGATCCTCAGATCGCAGCCTCTTGAGTAGCTAGGATTACAGGCATGAGCTACTGGCACCTGGTGTAAGATTGTAAGGCAGATGCTCTTCCACATGTTCAGCCTCAAACAAAGTATTTTTTATTGTGGCACTGGGTTTGAACTAGGGCCTGTGCTTTACAAGGCAGGATTTTTTGGCTGTGCCTCCAGGTCTGTATTTTACTCTGAGTAAAATTAGAAAGTATTTCGGGTTCTAATTAGAGAAGAAACATAATACCATTTACTTTTTATAAGGATTCCTATAGTTGCTGAATAGAGAAAGGTCTGTAACAGCTAGAGGAAAAAAAAATCATTTCTCAAGTGAAAAACAAAAACTTAGGGCTAGGAAGTCTACATGAAATAGGGTAGCATTATAGCATGAACTCATCTGGGAACCAAGCTCCTTAGATCTGGCCCCTTCCATATCCTCTGCATATGGTGTCAGCTTCATGACCTCAGTTGCTTTTTTTGTGCTCTAGCCATCATGGCCTCATTCTGTTCTTTCATTCAAAGACTTCTTGACATTTATACATGATACTTTAAACCTTTTTTGCCAAAATTTAGTCCCATGGCTATGCTTAGCTGTAGGGTGGTTGGGAAGGGGGAGAATCCTTAACCAAGGTGTTCATTTCCTGGTCAAAAGTCACTGATCAAAAGATTTAAAATTTTTAACTGTAGTAAAATATACCTATCATAACTTTTTTTTATGTGCTGGTCCTGGGGCTTGAACTCAGGGTCTGGGCTTTTTTTGCTCAAAGCTAGCATTCTACTACTTGAGCCATAGCTCCATTTCCAGTTTTTTTTTTGGGGGGGGGGGGTCTGGTCATGGGGCCTGAACTCTGGGCCTGGGCACTTGTCCCTCAGCTCTTCAGCTCAAGGCTAGCGCTCTACCACTTGAGCCACAGTGCCACTTCCGGCTTTTTTCTTTTTTGCTTATGTGGTGCTGAGGAATCGAACCCAGGGCATCATGCATGCAAGGCAAGCACTCTACCACTGAGCCACCTTCCCAGCCCCAGTTTTTTTTTTGTTGTTAAGTTAATTGAAGAGTCTCACAAACATTCCTTCCCAGGCTGACTTTGAACCACAATCCTCAGATCTCAGTCTCTTGAGTAGTTAGGATTTATAAAAGCGTGAGCTACCGGAGCCCAGCAGGATTCTTTTTATATATATTTTTGATGTTATACAGGCTGAGCATTCTTTACCTAAAGTGCTTAGGCATAGACATGGTTTATATTCCTCCAAAAAAGACCCCAAGTCTCAATATGAAACTTAAGTTTCACATATACTTTTTATGCAATGTTTTTAGTGAAGCTGTGTGTGATTTTTCTGTTGTTTTTTTTTTAAATAATTTTATTGGGCTGGGAAGGTGGCTCAGTGGTAGAGTGCTTTCTTTGTATGCATGAGGCCCTGGGTTCAATTCCTCAGCACCACATAAACAGAAAAAGCCAGAAGTAGCACTGTAGCTCAAGTGGTCAAGCGCTAGCCTTGAGCTGAAGAGCTGAGGGACAACGCCTAGGCCCAGAGTTCAAGCCCCACAACCGACATACCTACCTACCTACATACATACATACATATATACATACATACATACATACATACATACATAAATTTAATTAAATAATTTAATTGTCTTTAAATAGTTGTACAAAGGAGTTGACATTCAACAAAGCAGTTTATGAATACAGTGCTCCTTGATCAGTGTCAACCCTTTCAATTCTCACTCAAAACTACCAACCTACCCTTTCCTCATTTTTCTTAGTTTTGTAGGCTATGCATTGAATGCTTTTGCCTTTTGACAGAGCAATTCATGTATATAGTGCATCCTGATTTGTGTCACCCCTTCAACACTTTCACCCCCTTTCAACTCACCTCTTCCCTTATTTTTCTTGATTTGGGGTATATGCAATGATTATTAACTGCATTCTCCCCCATTCCTCCCTTTAATCACTATGTCAGATGTGGAATTTGTCATTTGTGGTGTCATTTGTAGTTGGTGCTTATAAAGCTTTAGCTCTTGGAGAATTTCAGATATTATATTTTCATATTAGGGATGCTCAGTCTGTATTTCCTTATATGGCATATGCTTCACAAAGAGGAATTTTTAAAACTCATTGTTTTGCTTTATTGAAGTAGTTATATATGTTAAGGATAATTATTGAGAAAAATATAGTCAAGTATAAAAATATAAGGAATTTTTAATTCTACCAGTTAGAGATGGCCACTGTTAACATTTAGTACAATTTCTGTCATACTTTTTATAGGCACATGGGTATATATTTTAAATAATTGAAATTATCCTCAATATATAGCTTTTTACTCTACTGCTTTGACTTAATATCATATCATGAGCATTTTGACATGATATGGGTTTTATTGAACATTTCAAAAGGCTTGAGTGTGTCTGTTTCATGTCAGTTTCCAGGGTAAGAGAGTCAGCTTACATCACTAAGTATGCAAGCATACCAGTAGTTACAAACATGGAGAGCTATGTTTTAAGACTCCAAAATGCTATATACATGTGCTCATAGCATGAAATACCTAGTCTGCCTTGGAGGGGTTAAAGAAAAGTCTTCCTTGGAAGAGGTACAAATGGAGGTGAACTTTCAAGTTAATCTAAGTGGAAGACAATGATACATAAGGGAGTGCAGGGGCAAAGGTGTAGAAACAGAAGTGTTTGTGGTGCATACTGGGAACCACACATAGTCAAATATCCCTGAAGCTCAGTATGGTGTCCAGAACATTGGAGCAAGGCAGCAAGGGCCAGAACAAATATGTCCTGGGAATTATGCTGACGTGTATGGGTTTTATTCCAATGCCAGTGCAGAGTGTCTGAGAGAAACTGAAGCAGGTTGAAGTGTGAGCAATTGGTTCAGTAAGGAGTGGGGCCCAAAGAAGAAGTAGAAAGGGTCTCTGTGAGGAGATGACAAGGTGAGATTTACATAATGGCTGTGGAAATGAGGTTTTTGGGCTCAGAGGAAAAGCCCAAAGAAGGACCTGCTTCCCACATAGGGTTGTAGGACTGCCTTGATAGCCCCCTTAGTGGCCTTAGGACCTCATGATATCAATGAAAGGGAAGCCTGTTCTTTGCTGCTATTGCCTAGAAACAACAGAACCCTGAGCTCTGCCAGTGAGGCAGTTTTATTCTAGTTCCCACACCTCACCTCTGATGGATGGGCTGGATCTTGAGCCCTTAGAGCTTCTGCCTGGAGAAGTATTTCAGCAGGGGGCAGGCAGGGCAGGGCTGCCAAAGGCTTTAGAGCAGTGTCAATCTTTCCTCAGCAAACAAATGATCAGTTTCAACCTCCAACAAGGCTATTCTTGGACCTAGATTGAGAACTCCTAGTATAGGAATATTGTTTTTTTTCCTGCTGTTAACTTGCAGCGTAGCTAAACAATGCATGTTGAGAAGTGAGGATTTTACTCTTAACTACCATTTATAATTTTAGTAGTGATAAGTAGTTGAGGTTTTACTGGTGTTCTACTTTGTTTTTGAAGGGCTTGTTTCCTGTTCTTGTTATTTGTAAGATAAAAGTAAACTAACAAAAGGTTCTTAGTTTCTCTTTTTATTTTATTAGGAACAATCAGCGTTCCAGTTTTACAAAGTTGAAGAATATTCATGCTGATGGATTCCCCAAACTTCCACATTTGATAAAACCAAATTTTAGAAAATTTATTCAGAAACCTTACATAGTAAGATTGGAGTTTCAAATTTTTCATTTTTGTGCATCCTCTTTATATTTTTTTCAAAAATGTTTAACTACTCATTGATTATGTGTAATTTAATTGAAGTTATATCAGAAGAAATACTCATCTTTTATTTGATTTAGTTTGATTTTATAGACTTATTATAGTACCAAGTCAAGATGTTTTGGAAACAACTTTATTAAGATATGATTTATATGCTCTAAAGTTCACCCATTTTATATTTATAGGTCCTGTTTTACATTCTTATCATTCATTTGTTTTGAATTGTGTATTAATTGTTCAAAAGTATTTCACCATGGTATTTCACACATGCATGTACAGTATGAAATAGTTAATAAGACTGTTGATTTTAGGAAATGGGAAACTATATACAGAATGAGCTTCATCTTTTCTATTGCCACTAGAGGATTCAGGTTCTTTGCAGTTACCAGTTATTTCTGGTACCTCCTGGGCTGATGTAGGAGCACCATCTCAAATCAATTAATCTAAGTTAGCAAAAACAGCCTCATATGGTGTTGAAGATTTGTATTCTTGAGAAGTAGAAACCCTTCAGCAACTACAGATACTAATAGATTGCTTTCTATCTTTGATGCCTGAGTAAATGACTTCTGAATTCATAGTCCATTTTCTAAAGTTCAACAATTATACAACAAAGGAGTTTCACATTAATCACAAGCATAAATGAAATCAGTTCCTAAACTAGCATGGTTCATGTAAAAGAAGGAGTATTATGTGTATGCTTACAGTTAATCTCTATGCTTTAGGTTCTTAACCCTGAATTCTTAAACAAGTGTCTTTTAAATGGTGAACTAGTTTTAAAGCCTTAAAGTATATTAACTCATACCAATGCTTTTTTGTTCAGAATTATACTATGCAAAGAAAAGATAATATTACTTTGAAATCATATGACTTTGATGAAAACCAAGGCTCTAAAATGCTTTATAAGGTATTGTTTTTCATTTAACTCTTTCTGTTGGCTTATACTTTGGACATAACAATCTAAGTGTTCATACATTGAAAGCTATTTTTGTGGCATTCTTTCAAAAAGTAGCTATAAACAAGTTTTTTTAATGAGTATTTCTAATATTTATAGTTAATTGTGGTCAGTTTAATGGTGACCTATTTCCTCAGGACTTGACTTTCATTTTTTATCCAGTAGAAGGAATTCTTTATCAAGCATTGTCTAGAAATAGAGATGCATAGAAAAGATACAGGTGGATTGATTTTAATTGGGGAGTCAGAGTCCTAGATCTTGTTGTTAAGCCTGTCCCTTAACCACTGAGGCCTAAGTTCAGAATTGTAATGTTTTCTCCTGGAGTCATATTTAACAAACCCTGCCCATGAACATATAACCCTCTTGATCATCATATATCTTACTCTAATTGATTGTACATCTATATAACTTTTTTGTATTGGAGCTTGAACTCAGGACCTAGATGCTGTTTCTGGGATTTTTTTTTTCTTCTTAAAGCTAGCATCATACCACTTGAGCCACAGCACTACATCCACCTTCTTAATGGTTAATGCGAAATAAGAGTCACAGAATTCCCTGCCTGGACTGGCTTTAACCCACAATCCTCAGATCTCAGCCTCCTGAGTAGCTAGGATTATAGGCATGAGCCACCAGCACCTGCTATCAGTTTTTGAAATTGGTTTTTATGTAAAACAATTTAAAAAATAATATTAGCAACCAACACTAATACCAAAATACATTAGCAGGTAATTAGAAATATACTTTTTTTTGCCATCATTAACCTCTTCCCTTTTGATACCTGTAATACCTAGAATCAGGACAGGTCTAAGTACTAGACATGTTGCCATCTGCTATACTAATAAAGTTGACTCAGAAACTGTAGTTTTGTCATCAGATTTTTTCTTTTTTAGTATTTATTTTTATTAAGTAGTTGTACAACGGGATTTCAATTCTGAAATTCAGGCTATGAGTACAGTTCATCTTGATCAGTGTTGCTCCATCCATTGTTCTTCCCTGTCTTTCCCCATCCCATCCCTACCCTCACGTTATATGGTTCAATTTTTATGTAATGTACATTGAATATAATGACTTATTTGCTCACCCTTCCTCTCTCCATTCATATACTCCCCCTCATTGCCCTCCTCCCCAGAACATATTCTTTTTTTTTATTTACAGAGCAACTTTAGTGGTGACAGTTTCCAGCCCCATTACAGATCAAACCTGGTACAAAAGAGCTTGTACATTCAGGCTAAATATCAACGTTTACGATTTGCTGGTCCAAGAGGATTTATTACTAATAAATTCAGAGAGAGATTACTGAGGCTAAAAAAGGTTAGTTGGATTATGATCATTTAAAAATGTTAAGTAGTTTTGGAACTCTTAAATCATATATTCATTAGACAAAATTATATTCTTCATTCAGTTTTAAGAAACAACTTGGATTAAAAAAGATTTTTGCATGATATTTGAATAAAAACATTAAGGAGTAATGCTTATAGCGTTGTAAGACTATGTAACCTTAAAATACTTTTAGCTCAAACATGTTGAACTTCTTATTTTAGCTAGATTTCTTTTTGCATTTCTGTTCTATAGTTAATCATTAAAATGGGAATTCAGGTAAAGAGGTTGGACTGATATATTTTAGTCTTTTAATTGTAAATTACTTCAATGCCAAAAATACTGAACCTGACTTCAGACAAAATGTATATAATGGCAAAATATACTAACTTGTCTTTTTCCTCTATTCATGTATTTCTAAATTGTGGCAAAATAGGTAGAAGGAAAAAAATTCCTGTTTAATAATTTTAAAGCATGCAATTAAGTGATATTAATTACATTTATAATTCTATATAATTATTGCCACTATATTATACCTCTTCTAAAACTGATTTTGAATTGGCAAGTAAAAATTACATATGTATTTGTAGAATACAATATGATTATTGATATATGTACTTCTATGAGTTAAGCTTTTTTAAGATTCCAATAGGTTTCTTTCTTCGCCTTGCTATTTCACATAACATCCAAGTTCGTCCATGTTATTGAAATGGCAGAATCTCCTTTTTTAAGGCTGGATGCTATTCCATTATGTAAATATACCACATTTCTTTATCCACAAATGGATACTGATGTTTATTCATGTAATCATGTTCTTAATGCTAATTTTAAAAATTTCTTTACTTGGTCATTTAAATTGCCTACTCTTAAGTTGTGGGTTGGCTTTGTTCAAATTAGCCATGTTGGTATTTGAGAATACAGCATTAAAAATATAAAATTAAGTCATATATAATTATATTTTAACAGAGCAATACATCACATCATTTAAGTGAAGTATATTCATAATTTTTTTTATTTTTTCATACCTTTAAATCTTTTTCTTCTGAGATATGTATATATCTCTAGTTTTGTTATCAGATAACCCAAATAGTTTTATAAATTTACAATTATAAATGTTTTGGGACTGGGAAGGTGGCTCAGTGGTAGAGTGCTTGCCTTGCATGCATGAGGCCCTGGGTTTGATTCCTTGGCACCACATAAGCAGAAAAAGCCAGAAGTGGCGCTGTGGCTCAAGTGGTAGAGTGCTAGCTAGCCTTGAGCTGAAGAGCTGAGGAACAACACCCAGGCCCAGAGTTCAGACCCCATGACAAAAAAAGTTTTCCATGCTTATAAAGCCTTTATACTAAATTTAAAGATTTTAGTAAAGCTTAACTTTTATTTTCAAGAAATGAACTAGTGGAATAAAGTTGACCTCTGATTTGTTTGTGTGTGTGTGTGTGTGTGTGTGTGTGTGTGTGTGTGTGTGTGTGTGTGTGTGTGTGTGTGTGTGTGTGTGTGTGTGTGTGTGTGTGTGTGTGTGTGTGTGTGTGTGTGTGTGTGTGTGTGTGTGTGTGTTGTGTGTGTGTGTGTGTGTTGTGTGTGTTGTGTGTTGTGTGTTGTGTCCAGTGCTGCCCTTTAATCTCTGGTCCTGGGCATTTTCCCCAAGCAGCTTTTGCTCGAGGCTAGCACTCTACCACATGAGCTACAGCACCACTTCCTGCTTTTTCTGCTGGCTTCAAACCATGATCCTCAGATCTCAGCCTTCTGAGTAACTAGGATTAAAGGCATGAGCTACCAGGACCCAGTCAAGCCATTTCCTTTTTAAGGAATAGAAGTAAAACTGGAGCCATTTTCTTCTCTCTCTCTCTCTCCCTTTTTTCTCTCCCCCCTCCTCTCCCTCCTTCCCTCTCTTACTTTCACTCACTCGCTTGCATGATTTTAGGGTGCTTGACTGCTATCCCTGAGCTTTTGTGCTTAACACTAGCACTCTACAAGTTGAGCTCCACTTCCAGCTTTTTGCTGGTTAATTGGAGATAAAAGTTTCACAACTTCATTGCTCAGGCTGACTTTGAACTGCAATCCTTAGCTCTTCACTTCCTGAGTAGCTAGAATCATAGGTGTAAGCCACAGTGCCCAGCTATTTCTCCTCATTTATACCTCCTCTTAAGCTAAAGAGATGGCACTTCTTTTTCTGCTTTTTTTTTTTTTGGTGGGGGGCAAGTTTTCACAGCAGATCTTCTAGACATTTGTGTCTAGTAACAGGTGACAACTTGGCTCTTGTAAGGGAAGCTAGTGACTGATTTCCACTTAAGGATTAAGAGTAAAGCAGACCTTTTCCTCAGGTGCTATGATGGGTTTCTGGTGCATCTTTTCCATTTCTTTTCTCTCTGCTCTATGTTAAACTTTGAATTTTAACCTTTTTCTTTTTGCCGGGCTTGAACTCTGGGACTAGGCACTGTCCCTTAGCTTCTTTTGCTCAAAACATGTGCTCTACCACTAGAGCCACAGCACCACTTCTGGTTGTTTTGAGTAGTTTATTAGAAATAAGAGTCTCATGGAGTTTCCTGCCCAAGCTGGCATTGAACTGTGATCCTCAGATCTCCGCCTCCCGAGTAACAAGGATCACAGACATGAGCCATGGTGCCTGGCTTAACCTTTTTTTTCTTTTATTTTTTTGCCAGTCCTGGAGCTTGAACTCAGGGCCCACACACTGTCTCTGAGCTTCTTTAGTTCAAGGCTAGCATTCTACCACTTGAGCCAGAGCACCACTTCCAGCTTTTTCTGTTTATGTGGTAGTGAGAAATGGAATCGGGGCTTCATGAATGGTAGGCAAGTATCTATCATTAAACCACATTCCAAGCCCATTAACCTTTTTTTTAAAGGAAATTTTATATAGGCTGAAAGCAGGTCAATGTCTGGGGTGAGCATGACCAGTTTTAGCTCCTTTGAACTCCATTTTGCCTCTGTCTTTTAGGTGATTTTGGTACTCCTTAACGCTTGCTTGACTGGCTACTTGAACCTGCAGTTTCTATATTCTCCTTGAACTTGCTTTATTTTCCTTTGCTTCAGATTGTCCAATTCCTGCTAAACACTGTATTCTTTTAGACTATATTGCCCACACAGCAAATAGAAATCAGACTTCAGGCATTTGTCATAAGACATAGGAAGTATGTCCCAGAAGGAGTTACAGTTTGCTCTGGGTCTTCAGTCTTTAGGCCTACACCTTTGGTATCATCTATGATGTAGCAGTTGTACTTAGAGTCCAGTGCAGTCACAGCCGTATCTTCCTAATGGCTTTGAGTACAATCTGAATGCTTTCAGATTGTACTTTTCTTTTTTTTAAAAAGAAGGCCAAAACAGGTCGGGCTCAGTGGCTCAAGCCTGTAACCTAGCTGTTTGGGGGTGGGTCTGGAGATGAGGAGGCCATGGTTTACGGCCAGCCTAGGCAAAAAGAAATGTTCCAAGACTCAGTCTCAACCAGTTAGTGGGTGTTAGGACTCATGTCTTTATCCTAGCTACAGAGGGGTGGGGGGAATACAAGGGCTCAGTATAGTGTTGCATACCTTACATCACAGTGACATGGGGAAGCACAAGTAGGAGGAGACAGCCTGAGCATAAAGTGAGACCCTACCTTAAAAAAAGCAAATGTATGGGGCTGGGAAGTTGGCTCAGTGGTAGAGCGCTTGTCTTGCATGCCTGAGGCCCTGGGTTCAATTCCTCAGCACCACATAAGCAAAAAGAAAAAAGCCGGAAGTGATGCTGTGGCTCAAGTGGTAGAGTGCTAGCCTTGAGCTGAAGAGCTGAGGGACAGCGCCCAGGCCCAGAGTTCAGGCCCCACGACTGGACCCCCCCCCCACCAGAAAAAAGCAAATGTATGAAATGGAGGAAAAGCTCAAATGGTATAGAGCATCAGCTGTGAGAGAAAAAGCTGAGTGAGAGCGTGAGGCCCCAAGTTCAAGCCCCAGGAGCAGCACAAAAAAAAGCAATACAAAAAGAGGATGGAGGTGTGGCTCAAGTGGTAAAGTACTACCTAGAAAGCAGAAGGCTAAAAAATTAAAGCATAAACAACAGCAAAAAAATCACTTCTGTTTTTCCAGTATCTAATAGTCTTTTTTCTTAGGTATATTCTTTGGAATGCTGGTTTATGTATGTTTGTATTATAGCTCTTCCAATCTGACTATTATCAGTGCCTGCAAGCAAAGTCATAGCCAGACTTTTTATAGATTTGTGTTTGAACAAATACATCACTAAATCAAGTACCCTACTATTAGCACACTGCTTAACAGTTGGGCTTCACTTCATTGACCTTTAGGAAAAAGAATGAGGCATTGCAGCTGTTCTATTTCTGCCAAGATCTAAACTAATCCATTTAAAACAAACTTAGCCTTTAAGTTATCTCAGCTGTATTTTGCCGCTTAGACCTCTCAGCTCACTTTTTGTGCTGGTCCTGGGGCTTGAACTCAAGGCCTGAGTTCTGAGCTTTTGTCTCTGAGCTTTTGTGCTCAAGGCTAGTGGTCTGCTACTTGAACCGCAGCTCTATTTCTGTTTTGTTTTGTTTTTTTTGATAGTTAGAGATAAGAATCTCATGGTCTTTCCTACCTGGGATGGCTTTTGAGATCTCAGCCTCCAGTATAGCTAGGATTGCAGGTGTGAGCCACTGATGCCCAACCTTCTAAGTTCACTTTTATCTCAATTTTATGCCCTAAATAAATGTTTCCTTTTTCTTAAATTAGGGGAACTTTTGGTCAAATGGGGTTACTAGGTATAAGGCAACATTTATATCTTTTTTTTTTTTTTGGTCTGTGATGTAGATCAAATCCAGGGCCTTGTACATGCTAAGCAAGCACTGTACAGTAGAGCTGTACCTCTCAAGCTTTTGGCAACAGAGGGAACTTTGAGGGTCTTGCCCTGGAGAGACATCCTTAGTCTGTACCATTTTGAAGATTTGCCATGTTAGGGAGATTATTCTTTTTGCAGTTATTAAACAACTACCCAGAATAACTAAGGATACATGATTGATTACTTGCTCTAAGGTGCCCTAAAATTATATATAAATGTACTTATTCCCACTTACCTCAAAGTCCACCAGAATATATACATTGTTCTTTTCTGGACCCTATATTGAAATGTTCACTCATGACTTGAACATATTTTGTCGCTCATCTGCAGGATAATCTGGTTACTGTGCTATCATGCTATGTGCTTCCTGTCTACAACACAAAACAACTTCAGGAAGTGGCAGGGGTAAATCCATGTGCTCCTAATACATCTTTTCTGCTTACTAGATTAATAGTTGCTTCCCTAAAACTGTATTGGCTTCCAGCTGCCTAGGCAGAGAGAAAAATATAGAGGTGAAATTATTCCTTACTCCTCACATGTTTGTCATGTTAATCTCACTTTGGTATCTCAGATCTCTTCTATCAGGTTTCTTTTTTCTTGGATTCTGTGCTTGATATGGAAGATGAGGTTGGGTGTTTATTATTACCTGGAACAAGGCTTATCTTTTTTTTTTTTTTTTTTTTGTCGGTCGTGGGGCTTGAACTCTGGGCCTGGGCGCTGTCCCTCAGCTCTTCAGCTCAAGGCGAGCGCTCTACCACTTGAGCTACAGCGCCACTTCCGGTTTTCTGGTGGTTTATTGGAGATAGGAGTTTCACAGTCTCTCTTGCCCGGGCTGGCTTTGAACCGCGATCCTCAGATCTCAGCCTCCTGAGTAGCTAGGATTACAGGCGTGAGCCACCAGTACCCGGCTAAGGCTTATCTTTTTATCCACTGACATTCAGACATTTCTTCATCACATATCTTTTGCTTACCATAAAAGGTTTTGGAAACAATTGAGGGTCTGATTATGCATCAGAATAAAAGAAAAAACTTAGTATGAATAACTGTCAGCAATTGTGCTTTTGGTGAAGAAGTCTTAGAGTTCTTTAGTACCATAGGCTTTCTAGCAGTTCTCTTGTGCTCCTAAGTTTTGTGCCTACCACATCCCTTTTCATGGATAGAAAGCAGAGAGGAAAGGCCATAAAAATGAAGCAGAAAGGAAGTTAGAACCTGACATTTGTGACTTTCAGGAAAAGAGTCCTTGAAAGTCATTTAGCACAAAGATAGAATGGGACCACCAAACATTTCTATCAGATATGAGTGCCAGATATGAGTTCTGTAATCTCAGAACTCAGATGGCTGAGGCATCAGAATCATGAGTGTGAGGCTAGCTTGAAGAACAGAGTGAGTTCCAAGCCAGCCTGTGCTACATAATGGGACCCTGTCTCAAAAAGTAAGCATTTTTAACTGTGATATTTGCTGTTTTCCCTCTCCCCCAATCTTTCTGCCTCCTGTGTAGTTGGGATTACAGGCATGAGCCACCAGTGCCCGTGTGCTCTTCTCTTTTGTTGTTCTTCCTACTTTACATAAATGCCCTCACCTCTTCCCAAGATTTGTTGTTGTCTTACATCCTTACTACTTTCTAGACCTCAGCTGTTCCACTGCCTCCCATGGTAGCTGTGAGCTTCCTTAGAAATGTGACAGTTAAGTGACAGAAGCCAGACACAAATGATAACCTATTGTGTGACTCCATTTATATGAAATCTCTTAAGACAAGAAGAGCCATAGTGACAGAAAGTTGATTAATGATTGCCAGGAACTAGGAGTGTAGGAGAAGATTGGGCAGGAGCATGGGTTTTTAGTAGGTATGGATAGAGTTCCTTTTTAAGAGTGAGAAAAATATTCTAAAAATAGATGATCATGATCATCTATTTATTGTACATCACTGTGAATATACTAGAAAGCCACAGAACTGTAAACTTCAAATAATTTAATTGAATGGAATATGAACTATATTTCAGTAAAGCTGTTAAAAATACCAAACTTATGTTCCTAAACAATTTATCTCCCCTCATGGTCCATAACACTTTGAGGTTAGCCAAGCCAACCTAGAAACTTGTCCTACTAATGAATCCTCAAATCTTATTTCTGTCACTCATTCATTTCATTTCATTCATTTTAGTTACTGCATATTCCATGTTTAGATGCATTTTGTATTTCAGGGCTTTGCAAAACTTTTGGCTCACATACTCTAAAATTTTGTAAAATTATCTACCTTCTTGCATCTTTTTGGTTATCTTATTTTTAGGTCCACATTATAGTAAATGATATAATTTCTGGCATATTATGAATACTGGCAGTCTTATTTTTATTGGGGCCACATCTTGTAGGTACCATTACCTGTGTGTACACACTCAAATTCCAGTCTCCCAGAAGGAAAGTAGATAATCAGCATAGCACTCACCAATTAAGGGAAGGAACTTTCCTAAAATCTTAGTTTCTAGATGCTAGCCAAGGGTCAACCTTGTAATAAGTAGACCCTTTCAATAACAGTAACCAGATCTTCTACTGTGTTTACTTTTTTCTGTACAACTATGTGTGCATGTATATATATATATATATATATATATATATATGTGCGTGTATGTATATGTGTGTATATATACGTGTGTGTGTGTGTGTGTGTGTGTGTGTGTGTGTGTGTGTGTGTGTGTGTGTGTGTGGTGTTGCGTTGCTGGTTGTGAGGTTTGAGCTCAGGGCCTGGGCTCTGTCCTTGAGCTTTTTTTACTCAAGGCTAGTAGTGTTCTACCACTTTGAGCCACAGAACCACTTCTGGTTTGGGGGCAGTTAATTAGAGATAAGAGTTTCACAGACTTTACTGCCCAGGATTGGCTTTGAACCTTCATCTTCAGATCTCAGCCTCCTGAGTAGCTAAGATTACAGGCATGAGCCACTGGCACTCCACTGTACAACTATATATATTTTTTTATTATGAAAATACCATACAGAGGGGTTACAATTACATGAGCAAGGTAATGAGTACATTTCTTATCAAGCATTGTTGCCTCCTCCTTTGTTTCCCCTTCCCATCCCTTCCAATCTTCCCCCCATCCCTCAGTATAACTATATTTTTGAAGAGCTTGATTTCACAAGTGGTAAAGGGGGAGAAGAGAAGTACTATAGAAATCATACTACATCATGCTAAGTATTTTCACATATTCTTCATGGAGGAAGTAGGCTGTAAGTTGGGACATGGAGGGGAGCTGGATAGCTTTAGCTAAAGTTAATGATCTGTGCTTGGCAATAGGCTATATAATTAGAAAGAAATAGGAAAACGAAAATTAGACAAGGCTCCAAAATCTGGGGGAAATATTTAGGACTTCATATAGTAGCAGTAGTACCTCTTCTTACACTGAGGAGAAAGTGGTACTTTAGGATGCTCACTTGATTAACAAGAGGTAGGGCTGTGGGGGAAAGATGTGGTACAGGAAGACCAACATGAAACATTTGCAGGGACCCAAGTGTCAAGTTATAAACATACATGAAGTTGGGCATTAGTGTCTTGCACCTGTAATCCTAGCTACTCAAGAGGCTGGATCTGCAGATTGCAGTTCAAAGCCAGCCAGGGCAGGAAAGTCCATGAGACTTATCTCCAATGAACCACCAGAAAACTGGAAGTGGCGCTGTGGCTCAAGTGGTAGAGCACTAATCTTGAGCTGAAGAGCTGAAGGACAGTGCCCAGGCCCAGAGTTCAAGCCCCATGACTGACAAAAACAAATACTTGAGAAGGGGCTTGTATATTTATTTTAACAAGTTTTGTAAAAAGATTTTCAAATCATTGAAAGGGTCAGGGACCAATCTGAGAGACGGTAGGTATTAAAGAAACTATGTCAAGCGTGGAAGTAGTTGATAATAATTGCATGTTTAAAATTTTTTACTGTTATTTTAAAAGTGATGCATGGAGGGCTTAGTTACATAAGTTAGCTAACAAGAACATTTCTTTTTGGACAATGTCATCCCTTTCCTCACTCTCTCCCAGTTTTCCATCCCTTCCCCACCCTAATTGCACATTTTTACAAACAAGGTATTTCCATTGGAATTCTTCAGAATTATTGTAGTTAGTATTTCCTTGTAAAGTTAATAGTTAACACATATTTTGTTTGAAGACAAATTACATGATTTTTACAATGTGTAAAGAAATAGAATACAATGAAATCTACTTTGATTTATTTAAAGGAATGATGTTGACAAAACTATATATGCTTGTATTTATGAACATTTTATTAACCAAAATAGAAGAATAATAATTTCTATTACCACTGTTTTTGTTTGGAATTAAACATTTTCTTAGTAATGTAAGTGCCAAAAAAATAAATCAACTTTTAAATTTCTTTCAGTTTTAATGTAAGAGCCTAGTAAAAGGTAAGGATACATGTATTATTGATTTATTTATTAATGTCCCCGAAAATTATGTCATTCTACCAGTTTTTATTTTATTAGTTGCATGGTCTTAAGTTCAGCTTGTGATTGGCAATTTAATATTTTGCTTAGTATCCAATAAAAAAGTCCACATTCATTACCCTTTAATCATAGTCTTCCTGTTCACGTAAATTCCTTTTCCTATATTTATTGAAACCTTACGTTTTTGTTTCATTAACCAACTAACAGCAACAAAGCTTCTAGTAGTTTTCTCTGCAGATATCCATCATTAGAACAGTCCAAATAGTTTTAGAATTGGAGAATCCTGTATAATGAAAGAGATAGAGTACCAGTTTCAGGTTGTGCTTGTACTGGAGAGACTAAGGTTTGAGTCTTCAGTTTATGCCAGGGTTGGCTCCACTGGAACTCACCCAAATAGCAGAAAGTCGTTTTCATCAATTTACTAACACCAGTGTTATCTAGTATTATATGTGGGGTTTTTTTTTGTCCTACTGACTTATCCTTTGATATCTGCTTTGATGTGTTCTGTGTCACTTTGCTTCTTTGGGACCCCACATACCTTTGTGGGGATTTTGAGGTGCAAAAAGTACTATGTAAATTAAACTGTTTTCAAAATTACATTGTGAACTAACTCTAGCTTAGATGTTAGAACTGACTCTTTTTGAAGCCTGTATTTCTTTTGTTTTCTCTCTATAGGAATATACAGACGACACTGAAACGTAGTTTGGAATTACTACAAATGGAAACAACACTACTGAAGGATATTTGGAAGCATCTCTTTTTGTCAAGAGTTAGAATTGGCACTAAGGCACTAATACTGTAACTTTATTGATAAAAATAACTATTTTTCAGTAGTGGAATGCTGCAACATTTTTACACTTAACGATTGCTTTTAAAATACAGTATTCAATTTAAAAGTTGTATTAACTACAGTTTCTTTGCAAAATGTCTCAATAGAATCACTTGAAGGGCATTATTTCTTGATGCAATTTTCTCCAAGCATGGTTTCACTGAGAGAAAGTTATATCTGGACATTTATATGTTGAAAGCTTTGGTTTGGAAATAAAACTATGAAAATCGTATGTCTGTACATGAAAGACCTTTACAGTGGCCTTACAGTAGCAAATTTTATACCAGATTTTTTCTTTTTCTGATGACATTTTGTCTTATAACTTGAAGTTTTTCTTAAGTTTCTGAAGATCAAGGCCTATAATTCATACATTTCATAATACAATATAAGAAGGCTAGAGAAAAGGTGCTTCAACTTTTCCATCAGGTAGTTGTGAGTGCACTGAATTTTTGGTAATATGTTCATTCAGTTTTTTCCACAACTATTTGCTCTTTTCCAGTTTCAAAATGCTATTGTGGAAAATATGTAAAGATTTTGTAATCTATATTCCATCTTATTTTTCCCTCAGGGCAAGCTTGTGCATATATTTTTAAAGGCTTTTAGAACATCTGACAAATGAAATGTCATATTTGAAAATTGTACTTTACTACTACAGCATTACACATTTTGCAAGCACATCTTACAGAGTGTTTATTTTCAGTTCAGTTGATATGTACTGCATACCTACTATGTGTAAAATAGAGTTGATGACATTTTAAATGCAGTTTTTAGGTCTGAGTACTTTGTTTCTTTATGTTTTTGGTGTTCTGCTTACCAGTACATATACATTCCCAAACCAATTTTTGTGAAATGTTTTATTTGTAATAAAATAAAATATTGTTGGTCTTCCTGCTTGAAGAAGTTGCTTGCCATTTTATCAGAACATTATTTTGGTTTTCTGAGCTTTTGCGCCCTAAGTAGGATCTGTCACTGTCTAACACTGTTAATTATGTAGGTAGAGCTTCTGAGTGGAAATAGAGAGGTTGGTTAAAACTTTTTTTCTAGGCTGGGCACTGGTGGCTCATGCCTGTAATCCTAGCTATTCAGGAGGCTGAGATCTGAGGACCACATTTCAAAGTCAGCCTGAGCAGGAAACCCCTGAGACTCTTATCTCCAATTAACCATCAGGAAACCAGAAGTGGTGTTGTGGTTCAAGTGGTAGAGCACTTGCCTTGAACTGAAGAGTTCAGGACAGCGCCCAGGCTCAGAGTTCAAGCCTCACAACCGACCAAAAAACAAAACAAAAACCTTTTTTCCTAACTTATTATGTAGTATCATAGTTTTTACATTTATTAAAATGATGAGTCAGTCTGTCTTAAATGGGACAGTGATAAAGAGGGCTAAGAGTACTTGACTCATTGCTAAATGGGTAATAAATTTAGGTAAATGGCCTTTCTTATATCATGTGCCATTTCTGTAAGGTTAGGTTTCCAAACATACTAACATTTTGCTTATAGTATGAAATAATATTGCAACTTTATATTGTGTAGGTACTTAGAAAAGTTGTCTTAAATGTGAAGATAATTAACTCTGCGGTTGTTATATTCTAGGAGACTGTTATAAACCTTGAATATTTAACAGTTTGATTGACAGCTCTGTTTCACCAATATTGTATGCTAAAATTGAAGCAATGAAAAGGAGAACAAAGTACAGGGACCATACCTTTATGATGCAAACAACCTAATAGGGAAAATGGACATGGAATATATAAATGAAACGTGGTAAACAACATTGATTCTGTAGCTCTCTCCCTTCTTTTGTGTTGGTCCTGAGTCTTGAAGTCAGGGCCTGGGCTCTGTCCCTGAGTGTTTTTTGCTCAAGACTAGTCTTTACCCCTTGAGTCACAGTTCCACTATGCAGGTCAGTTGGAGACAAAGAGTTTTATGGAATTTACTGCCTCAGCTAGCTTTCAATCATGATCCTCAGGTCTCACCCCCTGAGTAGCTAGGATTACAGACATGAGCCACTGGAGCCTGGCTATATCTCTGTTTTTACTTTTTCCACCCCTAGTACTGGGGATTGAACTCGGCCTTGAGCATTTGCTTAGCCTTTTCACTCAAGGCTGCCACTCTACCACTTGAGCCACAGTTCCAATTTATTGCTTTTTGATCAATAATTGGAGATGGTATTCTCTCAAATTTGTCTGTTTAGGCTAGCTTTGAATCTTGATCCTCAGGTATCTCAGCCTCCTTATTAGCTAGCATTATGGGCACAAGCCACCAGCACCTTGCCTCATAGCATTTTGAAATGATGAAAGGAATTTGAGTTTTTGTGTGTGTATGTGATCTGAGGATGGAACTCAGGGCCTGAACTTAGGCAAGTGCTCTACCACTTGGACAGTTCTACTTTTAGTTTCTTTCTTTTTTTGGGGGGGGAATCAGTCGTGGGGCTTAAACTCTGGGCCTGGGTGCTGTCCCTCAACTCTTCAGCTCAAAGCTTGCTCTCTACCACTTGAGCCACAATGCCATTTCCGGTTTTCTGGTGGTTAATTGGAGATAGTCTCATGGACTTTCCTGCCTGGGCTGGCTTTGAACTGTGATCCTCAGATCTCTGCCTCCTGAGTAGTGAGAATTACCGGCATGAGCCACTGGCACCTGGCCAGATTGTTTCTTAGATAGGATCTCATGCTAACTTTGCCTGGGCTAGCCTCAGCCCTATCCTCTTACTTCTACCTCCTGAGTAGCTAGAACCACAGGTATAAGTCACCCTGCCAGCTTATTTTTGAAATGAAATTGCACTTTTTGTCTAAGTTAGCCCCAGACCTTGATCCTCCTGTCTCCTTTCTGTGTAGCTGAAATTATAGTCATGTACCACCAAGCCAGGTAGTACATGAATGCTTGATTGCATAAGACTTGGGGATTTTTAAAAAAATGCATTCTATACTATTGCCTTATTCCTACACCACTCACTATATACTAGGCCTTTCACTGGCACTAGAAATAGAAAAATAATGAGACCTAGTTCCTGCTCTAAGGAATCTCAAATTACTGGGGAATAGATTTATAAAGAAAAAGAATTGTAGCTGGGTGCCAGTGGCTCACACCTGTAATCCTAGCTACTCAGGAGGCTGAGATCTGAGAATCACAGTTCGAAGCCAGCCCTTGCAGTATAGTCATTGAGACTCTAATTAACCACCAGAAAGCCAGAAGTGGTGCCTCAAAGTGGTAGAGCAGTAGCCTTGAGCAAAAAAGCTCAGGGACAGCACCTAGGTCCTGAGGTCAAGCTCCACTACCAACCAATAAACAAAAAAAGGAATTGTAGCATAGAGTACTAAGTATTATCATGAACATAAAGGCTAGAAAAGTTGACATTCCCATTTAGAATCCCCTCTTCAAGTTTATTTATTGATTTCAGAAGACATTATTCTATTGATGGTTTTGCTTTTTTTATAAGTTGATCTATTGGAGGAAATGGTAAATTTACATATTTTTACAGTATTGTTTCTTTGTTTTGTTTCAAACTTTTCTTGTGTGCTGGTACTTAGGAATTGTATGTTTTGAACATAGAGCCTCTCCCTCTTGCTCAGCTTGCTGGCTCAATGGCTGGTGCTCCACCACTTGAGCCATGCCTCTAGCCTAGCATTTTGCTGGTTAATCAAAGCTGGAGCCTCACAGACTTTTCAACCTTGCCTGGCTTCAGACTCTAGAATCTCTAATAATTACTCAGGCCACTGACTTGCTAGAATTACAGCAATAACCAATGCATGACTGTATACTTGTGTGTGTGTGTGTGTGTGTGTGTGTGTGTGTGTGTGTTGTGATGCCTGTCATAGGCTTGAACTCAGCGCCTTGGTGCTTTCCTGAGCTTTTTTGCTCAAGGCTAGCACTCTGCCACTTGAGCCACATCTCTAATTTTGGGCTGACATCAAACCACTATCCTCATACGTCTCCTGAATAGCTAGGATTATAGCTGTGAGCCACTGGCACCTGGCTTCTTTGTGTTGTGTGTGTGTGGTTTTTTTGTTTTGTTTTGTTTTTGTTTTGTTTTTTTGGGGGGTCCGGTCGTGGGGCCTGAACTCTGGGCCTGGGCGTTGTCCCTCAGCTCTTCAGCTCAAGGCTAGTGCTCTGCCACTTGAGCCACAGCACCACTTCCGGCTTTTTTCTTTTTGCTTATGTGGTGCTGAGGAATCAAACCCAGGGCCTCAGGCATGCAAGGCAAGCGTTCTACCACTGAGCCAGCTTCCCAGCCCGTGTGTGTGTGTTTTTATTGCTTTATGCGAACCTATAATTATTTCAGTGTAATTTTCAATAAGAAACTACCCAAAGTATTATCACAGAGAAAACTGTCATACATAGTTTGAAGGATACTTTATTATTATTATTTTTTTGTTAAAATTACCATTTAAGCACCACAGTACAGTGACTACATTTTGCCTAATGAATCCTGCCCTTCTTTGTGCTAGTACTGGAGCTTAAACTCAGGAAATGGGTGCTGTCTCTTTATCATTCAAGGATAGCACTCCATCACTTGAGCCACAATTCTACTTTGAGGTTTTTGGTGGTTAATTGGAATTAAGAGTCTCAAACTTTTCTTTTTTTTTTTTGGTCAGTCGTGGGTCTTGAACTCTGGGTCTGGGTGCTATTGCTCAGCTCTTCAGCTCAAGGCTAGCACTCTACCACTTGAGCCACAGTGCTACTTCCAACTTTTTCTGTTTATGTGGTGCTGAGGAATCGAACCCAGGACCTCATGCATGCGAGGCAAGTACTCTACCTCTGGGCCACCTTCCCAGCCCCTTTTATGCACGGGCTGGCTTTGAACTGCAATCCTCAGATCTCAGCTTTCTGAATAACTAAAATTACAGTTGTAAGCCACGGGTGCCTGGCTTGTGTGTGTGTGTGTGTGAGAGAGAGAGGGGGGGGGTAGGAATTAAACCCACGAACTCTCACATGGTAAGTGTTTTTTTTTTGCCAGTCCTGGGGCTTGAACTCAGGGCCTGGGCACTGTCCATGAGCTTCTTTTTGCTCAATGCTAGCACTCTACCACTTCAGCCACAGCTCCACTTCTGGCTTTTTCTGTTTATGTGGTCCTGAGGAATTGAACTCAGGGCTTCATGCATGCTAGGCAAGCACTCTACCACTAAGCCACATTCCCAGCCTGCTAAGTAAATTCATCTTTTTTTTTTTTTTGTTGGACTTGGGGCTTGAACTCTGGGCCTGGGCACTTTCCCTCATCTCTTCAGCTCAATGTTTAGAAAAGAAGAAAGTGACTTTGTTTTTATAATGCTGAGGACTGAATTCAAGTTCTTGCACTTACTTGCTAGGCAAACACTTTCATTTAGCTAAATCCCCAACCCTAGGAAATTGAATTTAATGTCGTAAAGTTCTTTCTGGTGACGTTTTGTACAAAGCATTACAGTTAATATTGCTAACTCAATGATCTCTCAGCTTTTGTAAAAAAAAAAAAAAAAAAAAAAAAAAAAAAAAAAAAAAGAAAAGAAAAAGAAATATAAAAGAGTTGCCAGGTGCCAGTGGCTCATGCCTGTAGAATCCTAGCTACTCAGGAGGCTGAGATCTCAGGATCATGGTTTGAAGCCAGCCCAGGTTGAGAAGTCCATGAGACCCTTATTTCTAGCCACCAGAAAGCTGGAAGTGGAGCTGTGACTCAAGTAGTTGGGCACTAGCCTTGAGCACATAGCTCAGGAACAGCACCCAGGCCCTGAGTTCAAGCCTCCGAACTGGCACACACAAAAAAGAGGTATACAAAATGTTCCTTGAAATGTTAACCATAGAACAACCATACAAGCCAGCAACTCTTCTCAACAGGGCTAAAACTGGGAACTTACAGCCAGGTGCCAGTGGCTCACGCCTGTAACTCCTAGCTACTTAGGAGGCTGAGATCTGAGGATCACAGTTCAAATCCAGCCCAGGCAGGAAAGTCTGTAAGACTCATCCCCAATTAGCCATGATGATAAAGCTAGAACTAGCGCTGTGACTCAAGTGGTAAGCTCTTGAGCAAAAAAGCTCAGGGACAGTGCCCAGGTCTGAGTACAAGCCCCAGGACCAGCAAACCAAAAAAAAAAAAAATTGAATGCACAGTTCTACTCTTCTTGAAGTGAAATCTGAAATTACCTTTCATAATCTTGTTAATACTTAATGAATACAAATATGAGGCCCTGGGTTCGATTACTCAGCACCACATAAGCAGAAAAAGCTGGAAGTGGGGCTGAGGCTCAAGTGGTAGAGCACTAGTCTACAGCTGAAGAGCTGAGGGACGGCGCCCAGGCCCAGAGTTCAGGCCCCATGATCAAAAAAATTAAAAAAAAATATATATAGTATTGGTGACTGTCTTAAAAGTGACCAACAAAAAGCCTAGATGGATAAGAAAAACAACCTGGGGGTAAGGCTCAAATGGTAGTAAAGTGCCAGCTGTGAGCAAGCAAGGTGAGCAAGAGTGTGACTTCAAGCAGGGTACTTGCACATATATATAAGAACACAACACACAAGTCTTTATGTGGGTATAGCTTTTCGTTTCATTTGTGTAAATATCCAGGAATGGGATTGCCAGATTATGTAGTAGATACGTGTCTAATTTTGTAATAAATGACCAAATGATTTTCCTGTGTAGCTGTCCCATTTCACACTTTCATCAACAATGTATGAGATTTCCACATCCTCATTAGCTTTGGTATTTCCTTTATTGCTAGCTGTGCTGGATTGTGTAGAATGCCATCTGATTGTGGTTTGTGTATGTATTTCACTGGTAAGTAGGGATTCTGAGCATCTTTTCACATATTTATTTTTCTGTAATGTACAAAGGGTTTCAGTTCAGTAGGTCAGAATATGAGTACAATGCATCTTGATCCATATCACCCCTTCCATTGTTCTCCCCAAACTTTTCCAACCCTACCAATACCTTCAAGTTAGGTGGTCCCATTGTCATATGTACATTGAATATGAATGCATTTGCCCACCCTTCTCTCCATTTGTCTACTTCCCTTGATTTCCCCTGCTGACAAAGCATGTGTTAGTTTGTATATGTTCTTATTTCCCCATTTTCCTTGCACAGAAAGTAGCATTCTCTATAACCTGTTTGCACTTTGCTACTTTCACCTAAGGAATGGAAATTGCTCAATATCACATTGCAAGATTATCCTCTTTCTCATAGCTTTTTATTGTCGTTCTTTTTCATAGCTTCATGCTACTCCACTGTACTAATTCAAACACTTATTTTGTTGGTTGTGGGTTTTAAACTCAAGGACTTGGCACTGTCCCTGAGCTTTCTCAATTAAGACTAGTGCACTACAGAGGGCCACTTCCAGTTTTCTGGTGGTTAATTTGAGGTAAGACACTCATGGATTTTTCCTGTCCAGGCTGTCTTTGAATGGTGATCCTCAGATCTCAGCTTCCTGAGTAGCTAGGATTACAGGCGTGAGCCACCAGCACCCGGCTCAAACACTTACATTGGACATTTAGGTAGTTTCTATTATTTTGTAGTTATAATATGCTACTATCTATAACCTAGTATATATTTATTTTCATATTATTTGAGGTGTATGTTCAGAGTAAATTCCAAGAAATGAGATCACTGCCCTGAAGGGTAAAGTGTCTATGAAGGAATGGTGGTATACACCTATAATCCCAGCATTTGGAAGGCTAAGGCAGGAGTATCACATGTTCGATATAGCAAAGCCCTGTCTCAAAAAAAAGTATATGGAATCTTGTTAGATAGAGCCAGACCATCTCTCTACATACATAGAAGCGGTACCAGTTTGTACTTCCCCAGAATACTATGGGAGAGCCAATTACCCCCACAACCTGGTCAGCATGTATAAACAAGCTTTTGCATTTTTGCCATCTGACCCCTGAAAAATGATTTCTTGGTGTGTATTTGCTGTGCATTTCATCCAGAGAAGTTTTAATAAGTAATCTTAGAAAAATGTCCTAGTTACATGTAGGTACTTTAAAGAATCTCTTTTGAGGCTGGGAATGTGGCTTATTGGTAGAGTGCTTGCCTAGCATGCATGCAGCCCTGGGTTTGATTCCTCAGTACCACATACACAGAAAAAGCTGGAAGTGGCGCTGTGGCTCCAAGTAGTAGGTAGAGTGCTAGCCTTGAGCAAAAGAAGCTCGGGGACAGCGCCCAGGCCCTGAGTTCACAAGGACTGGCAAAAGAATCTCAATTTGGTTAAAAGCTCTAAAAAGTTTTTACCCTGGAAAAAATGTTAGCACACATTCTATCAAGTGGAACCAGAATGACATAACTCATTGTCTGCAGTATGATCTTTCCTGTTTTTATTTTGCCTGGTGAGGAGCCTTTTAAAGCTTTCTTGCCCCACCTAATGGACAAGGAAGGAAGTTGAGTTGCCTTTCTCCAATGCTGCCTACAAATCAGAGGGCATGCGCACCAGAGATGTCATAGTCTCATAGACTTTAGGGTAAAAAGAACAATCTGAAGAGAACAATATCTGTAGATGTTATGATAACAGCTTCAACATACTTCTAGATTGTGCATCAGTAAGTCATGTTTAGAGCATGTTAAAATAGTTGATATATTTTCTTAGCCATGCTAATAGCTATGTAACTAATCTTTGGTAATAGCAACAGCTGTGGTTAGTGTCTAGATTTTCACAGGTTCATTTCAAATATGATTTACTTATTTGTTTGCTTGCTTGTTTGTTTAGGCACTCTGAATAAGTAATGCATGCATGATGGGGAAAGTCCTAGAAAGTAGGAGAAAGTATAAAGGAGAAAGGTTTAAATTGCCTGTACTACTATTCAGTGGTAATCTCATTGAACAATTTGGTTTCAATCCTTGTGGCTTTTGGCACAGATACCCATTTTGTATGTATTCACCTTTCCTACCCTTCCTTCCTTCCTTCCTTCCTTCCTTCCTTCCTTCCTTCCTTCTTTCCTTCCTTCTTACCTTGTGTGTTGGTACTGGATCTTGATCTTAGAGACTGGGTGCTGTGTCTTAGCTTTTTGTTCAAGGCTAGTGCTCTACCACTTGAGCCACAACTCCACTTCCAGCTTTTTAGTGGTTAATTGGAGATAAAAGCATCTAGGATTGTCTTCCCTGGTTGGCTTCAAACTGCAGTCCTTGAATCTTAGCATCCTGGGTATCTAAAACTACAGGCATGACCCACTGGTGCCAGGCTGCATTTCGTTAATTAATTAATTTTTCTGCTAGTCCTGGGGCTTGAACTCAAGGCTTGGGCTCTGTCCCTGAGCCTCTTTGTGCTCAAGGATAATGCTCTACCACTTGAGTCACAGCACCACTCCCAGCTTTTTCTGAGTAGTTTATTGGAGATAAGAGTCTCACAAGCTGGGTGCCCGTGGCTTATGCCTGTAATCCTAGCTGCTCAGGAGGCTGAGATCTGAGGATCGTGCTTCAAAGCCAGCCTGGGCAGGAAACTCAGTGAGACTCTTATCTCCAATAAACCAACAGAAAACCAGAAGTGGTGCTGTGGCTCAAGCGGTAGAGTGCTAGCCTTGAGCTGAAGAGCACAGGGACAGCACCCAGGCCCAGAGTCCAAGCCCCACGACTGACAAAAAAAAAAGTCTCACAGACTTTTCTGTCCAGGCTGGCTTTGAACCATCATCCTCAGACCTTAGCCTCCTGAGTAGCTAGGATTACAGATGTGAGCCACTGGCACCCAATTTAACTTCATTTTTTTTAAATACATATAAACTGTAGGGGCTGGGAAGGTGGCTCAGTGGTAGAGTGCTTGCCTTGCATGCATGAGGCCCTGAGTTCGATTCCTCAGCACCACATAAGCAAAAAGAAAAAAGCTGGAAGTGGCGCTGTGGCTCAAGTGGTAGGGCACTAGCCTTGAGCTGAAGAGCTGAGGGACAGCGCCCAGGCCCATAGTTCAGGCCCCACAACTGGACCCAAAAATAAATAAATAAATAAATAAATAAATAAATAAATATAAACTGTACAAATTAATAGGACTCATTTTTTTTGTTAGTTGTGGGCTGGGGGCCTGGAGACTGTCCCTGAGCCTCTTTGTGCTCAAGGCTAGCACTCTACCATTTGAGTCACAGTGCCACTTCTGGGTTTAAGTGGTTAATTGGAGATAATAGTCTCACAGGGACTTTTCTGCCTGGGCTGGCTTTGATCTGGGATCCTCAGATCTCAGCCTGCTGAGTAGCTAGGATTATGGGCATGAGCCACCAGCACCTGGCTTATAACGTTTATTTCTACACATGTATAATACATTGATCATTGAAAATATAGACCTACCTTTGTGTGTGTGTGTCTGTGTGTGTGTGTCTGTCTGTCTGTGTCTGTGTGTGCCAGTCCTGGGGCTTGAACTCAGGATCTAAGCACTGTCCCTTAGCTTTTCCACTCACGGCTGGTAGTCTACCCCTTAAACCACAGCTCTACTTTTTTTTTTTTTTTTACTGGTTATTTGGAGATAAGAGTCTCATGGACTTTTCTTGCCCCAGCTGGCAAAACCACTGATCCTCAGATCTCAGCTCCTCAGTAGCTAGGAGTGAGCCACTGGTGCCTGACTTGCATTTGCTTATCTTTAACTAAATCCCTTTTTTTGTCTCTAGCTGTCCCTATCCCTTTGTATTTTTAGTTATACTTCTTGGGGGAACTTGGTGTTTCTTGAATTATGAATTTGCAAAAGTATCCATTGAGTTGTTCTTCTAATCCATAAGCATCTAGCTCTTTTGCATTACCCCTCCCACCTTCCAACCCCATAGTCTCTCAATTTATTGTCATGTTTTTACTTAATCAATATTCATTATTCAACAGTATACAACCACATAAATATTATTGTATCTGTTCTGATGAATATTTTTTCTTTTAAAACATTTATTGTTTTTTTCTGATGTTAACAACTGTTTCAATTTTTTTTTACCGCTTGCTTTTGGACACTAACCTATATCCAAGTTTCTTATTGCTGCTATAATAAGGCCAGAAGTTCAAAGTGGAGCTTAGTAGGCTAAAATCAAGGTGTCGGCAGGACAGCATTGCTTCTGAAATTTCTAGAGAATCCATTTCCAGGCCTTTTCTAGCTTTAAGAGTCTGTATTTTTTGGTGAGTATACCCTTCCATTTTTTCTCTGCATACACATGATTGCGTTTATTGTAGAGAAAGGTAATTAAAAGTAAGCTTGGAGAAAGAAAAGGGATGGAGGCACCAACTAGATGTGTTTCCTACCCACAGGCCTCAGCAGGCGTGTGTGGATCCACCCTATTCTTTCGCATTAAGAAGTTGATTTTTTTGAGCCATTTCCATGTTGTAAATCCTCCAGCAAGTCTCATAGCTTTCCTGCTGTTGCCAGCGAAAGGCTTCTCATAATATCATCTTGCTTCATATCCTCTATGAGCCTATCCACTGTGAGAATTCTGTTTAGCATCCTGTATGCACCTTCTACATTTCCTTCCTGTACCATCACAGTCCTGGTAATGGAATTCAGATTTTTTTTGTCAGTCATGGGGCTTAAACTCTGGGCCTGGGCACTGTCCCTCAGCTCTTCAGCTCAAGGCTGGTGCTCTACCACTTGAACCACAGTGCCACTTCTGGTTTTCTGATGGTTTATTGGAGGTAAGAATCTCATGGACTTTCCTGCTGGGGCTGGCTTTGAACTGTGATCCTCAGATCTCAGTCTCCTTGAGTAGCTAGGATTACAGGCATGAGCTACTGGTACATGATTGACTTCAGATGGTTTGCTATCACCTTGGATTTAAATCTTCACACTATAATACCCACCCACTGGCAATGCCTGCCTGGTGCCTGTGGACCCAGCTGACCCCAGCCCTCACCTTCCATTTTTTTGGGGGGGGGTCTGGTCGGGGGGGCCTGAACTCTGGGCCTGGGTGCTGTCCCTCAGCTCTTCAGCTCAAGGCTAGCACTCTACCACTTGAGCCACAGCGCCACTTCCGGCTTTTTTCTTTTTGCTTATGTGGTGCTGAGGAATCGAACCCAGGCCTCATGCATGCAAGGCAAGCGCTCTACCACTGAGCCACCTTCCCAGACCCCTCACCTTCCATTTTTAAGTTCTCATGCTGCATTACCCTCCTGACATTCTCTCCTTCCCTGTTTCATATTTAATAGCCTTTGTGATTACATTGAACTTACTTGGATAATCCAGATGATCTCTCTATCCCAAGTCAGATAATTTAGCAGCCTTATTTCCATCTGCAACCTTAATTCTTCTTTTCCATATATACTAAAAAGCAAGCACAAATAAAAAAAGGGGGGATGCAAACCCCTTTTGTGGCTGGCATACATTGATTGTGGTATAGCAGTCATGCCCTCCTAGATTCCGGTCTCATGATCTGGTTAATTTTAACCTTTAGCCACTTCAATATGGTTCCTTGTAGATGTTTTGATGCCACTAGAATAATAAATAGCTTGGACAATACCTTGTTCCTGCTTATTGAAATTCTTGCCTGCAAAGAATAATGTAATGAATGACTAATGGCATCAACATCTTTTGCTATTCTTGTGGATCAATGAAGTTTTCTGTAACCTCTTTCTTGTTTCTCTTTTTAAAATGATCTATAAAACCAGATCCCTTGCGAGCACTTATTCTGAGCAAATAAGAATTTTTTTTAAAAAATTCATGGCCATCCTTATTTTGGCTCCAATAAAGGTTCCATTCTCATATGCAGTGTGTCTCAACTAGCCTTTTAGGTTTAAAGTAGCATATTCAAAGATTCCAGGGTTTAGGCTGTGGGCATGTTTGGCAGGACATTTTTGGCCTACCACATACTCAATTAAATCTACAAACATTTGTTACTGTTCCATGAAATCAGATCCCCTTTATAAGTAATCTGAAATCATATTATTTTACTGTCTAGTCCTGCTACCTAATGTTATTCAGAACTTTTATTTCCTCTCACCACTTTTTTTTTTTGGTCGGTTGTGGGGCTTGAACTCTGGGCCTGGGCGCTGTCCCTCAGCTTTTCAGCCCAAGGCCAGCACTCTACCACTTGAGCCACAGCACAGCTTTTGGTTTTCTGAGTGGTTTATTGGAGATAAAAGTCTCCTGCCCAGGCTGGCTTTGAACCATGATCCTCAGATCTTAGCCTCCTGAGTAGCTAGGATTACAGACGGGAACCTCCGGCGCCAGCGGCTTCTCACCACTTTCTTATATGGGATCTCTCATTTGCTTGCTCCCCTTCCTCTTTCTCTCTCCCCCTCTCTCTTTCCCCGTTTCTCTGTCTCCTTTCTCTTTTCCTTCTTTCATTTTTTTTTTTTTTGGTCAGTCCTAGGGCTTGAACTCAGGGCCTGGGTCCTGCCCCCGAGCTTCTTTTGCTCAAGGCCAGTGCTCTACCATTTGAGCCACAGTGCCACTTCTAGCTTTTTCTGCTTATGTGGTGGTAAGGAATCGAACCCAGGGCTTCATGCATGCTAGACTAGCACTCTATCACTAAGCCACATTCCAGCCCTTATGTTTAGTTTTTTGAGGAACCTTCACACCACTACCCAGAGTGGTTGAACAAGCTTATATTCCCAAGAGTGTATTAGAGTTCCCTTTGGGCATATCTCCCCCAGCTTTTGTTATTTTTTTCTTGATAATGGCCATTCCAACTGTGGTGAGGTGGAATCTCACTGTTGTTTTGATTTGCATTCTCTTTATGGCCAGAGATGTTGAGCATTTCTTCACGTGTCTATTGGCCATTTTAACGTCATCTGAGAACTCTTTCTTTAGGTCATTAGCTTATTTATTAATTGGGCTGTTGGTTCTTTGAAGGTTTAAATTTTTGGGGGGGGGGTCCGGTCATGGGGCCTGAATTCTGGGCCTGGGCGCTGTCCCTCACCTCTTCAGCTCAAGGCTAGCACTCTACCACTTGAGCCACAGTGCCACTTCCGGCTTTTTTCTTTTTGCTTATGTGGTGCTGAGGAATCGAACCCAGGGCCTCTGGCATGCAAGGCAAGTGCTCTACCACTGAACCACCTTCCCAGCCCCGAGGGTTTAAATTTTTAAGCTCTATGTATAATCTTGTTATTAAGACTTTGATGTATAGTTGGCAAAAATTTTCTTCCATTTTTGTAGGCTTTTTTTTAGCTTATTGACTATGTCCTTTGCTTTGTAGAAACCTTTAAGTTTGATACAATCCATTTATCAAGCCTCTATTTGATTTGTTGTTCTTCTGTATCTTTACTCAGAAAGTTCTTTCCTGTGCCAATGAGTCCTAATATTTCTTCCTCTCCTTCTTGTAATAGTTTCATGGTTTCAGGTCTTACATTGAGGTCTTTGAGCCATTTTAAATTGATGCAGTTGCAAGGTGATATATAAGGATGTGGTTTCAGTTTTCTGCATGTGGGCACTCAGTTTCCCAGCACCATTTGTTGAAGAGGTTGTCTTCCAGACTATATTTGGCTCCCTTATCAAATATTAGGTGGCTTTAGGTCTGCAGGCTTATTTCTGGGCCTTCTGTGCTTTCTCATTGGTCTTTAGGCCTGTTTTTATACTAATATCAAGCTGTTTTTATCACTATATCCCTGTAATAGAGTTTCAAGTTTGGCATTGTTATACCTCTAGTACTACTTTCTCTTAGGTTTTTTTTTTTTTTTTTTTGATCAGTTGTGGGGCCTGAACTCTGGCCCTGGGGCTGTCCCTCAGCTCTTCAGCTCAAGGTTAGTGCTCTACCACTTGAGCCACAATGCCACTTCCAGTTTTTTCTGCTTAAGTGGTGCTGAGGAATTGAACCCAGGGCCTCATGCATGCAAGGCAAGCGCTCTACCACTGAGCCACCTTCCCAGCCCCTCTCTTAGCTTTTTAAGTACTGCCTATAATTTAGACATTGAACCTTCTGGAATGATCCTCTTATTTTTGGTTCATTTTTATCTCATTATCTTTTTTTTTTTTTCCAGGGCTGAGGACCGAACCCAGGGCCTTGCGTGCGCCGGGCGGGCGCCCTTCCACTGGGCTAAACCCCCAGCCCCTCTCATTATCTTTTTATTCTAACTTTTTTTTTTTTTTTTTTTTTTTTGCTCGGCCGTGGGGCTTGAACTCTGGGCCTGGGCGCTGTCCCTCAGCTCTTCAGCTCAAGGCGAGCACTCTACCACTTGAGCTACAGCGCCACTTCCAGTTTTCTGGTGGTTTTATTGGAGATAGGAGTCTCACGGTCTCTACTGCCCGGGCTGGCTTTGAACCACGATCCTCAGATCTCAGCCTCCTGAGTAGCTAGGATTACAGGCGTGAGCCACCAGCGCCCGGCTTTTTTATTCTAACTTATGGGAGGTTTTCTTGACTTTATATGATAATACTTTTTGCTCAATTAAAAAAAAAAAGTTCAGTTATTATATCCCAAATCGCCAAGATTTCTTTCATGGTCTTTTGTTACATTTATTGTAACAACTTTGCCTCCTCTTTCCCCCTTTCCCTTTCCATTGTTTTTTCTTTCATTGTCATTCCTACCCCATCTTTGTTTCACCTTTGAAGGCAGGCACTATTCTCTCCATTTTATAGATAAGGAACCTGAGGCTCCAAGAAGTTAAGAAACCTCCCAAGGTTACTTGCCAGCTAGTATCAAACCTGAATTGGCCATGCTAGAGCCAGTCCTATGCCCTGCTAGCTTAGAAAATAGAAAGGATCCCTACTGTTATGTGGCTTCAAGATGGACTTTAAAACTTAAAAAATTATCCGTAAGTAGTTACACAAATTAGTTTATAAGTACAGTGCATCTTTACAAGATGACTTTTTGACCTTTTGGAATATTTGCTTACAAAGTTCTTCATGAATTTCCTAAGATAGGAAATTGTAAGTGCAGGGGTCGTGTCAGTATCTACCTTGCTTCTTTTCATTTAGTGTTATGCCATGAGCATGCGGTTCCAAATTTTTGCATAAAGAAAAGTATCTACAAGGTTACATTGCAATTTTATGTTAAAAATCATTGAACAGAAATTCTGAACTATAACCAAATTGGGCTGTTCTGTCCAATTTAAGACAGTTCCATGAATCCAAATGGAATCAGACACAATTGACTTTACATTTGCTGGCCTGCTCTCTCCTGATTAGGGACAATGATTGGATATGACAATAACTCATGTTCCATGATGTGTTAAAATGGGGGTAATAACATTTAACTTATACTGTTGTTTTTTTGTTGTTGTTGTTTTGGTCAGTCATGGGGCCTGAACTCTGGACCTGGGCGCTGTCCCTCAGCTTTTCAGCTCAAGGCTAGTGCTCTACCACTTGAGCCACAACGCCACTTTCAGCTATTTTTTCTGAACCCAGGGCCTCATGCATGCCAGGCAAGCACTCTACCACTGAGCCACCTTCTCAGCCCAACTTATACTGTTTTGTGATGGAAGAATATCATAGCCCCCTGCTCCTCTATAAATGACAGTGATCATCTTAGTATCATCTTTGATGGCCTGACACATAGACACTATGTCATTGCTTGTTGCTGTTTTTTTTTTAACATTTTATTATTATCTTTAAGTAGTTGTACAAAGAAGTTCCCATTCTACAAAACAGTATACGAATACAAGATGTCTGACAACATTGCCACCCTCATTGCTTGCTAAAGAGACAATAACACTATATTTTTTTAGCATGTGGAATCATTTTACTTGTTTATTTAGAGAAAATATTCAATTCTCACCTGATGGATTATTCATTTTTTTATGAGGACTGAAACATATACAAAACTTTCAGAAAATTTAATTATGAATACATGTCAAAGTTTCATTTCAAGAGTTCTTCCTGGGTTTGTGGAGCAGCTTCAGTGGTAAAGTATTTTACTGGCAACTTTGAAGTCTTAAATTCAAACCCCAGTACTGCCAAAAGCAAGGAGGTAAGACCCACAGCTCAGTCTGGAGGTATAGCTCTGTGGTTGGGCTCCTGCCTAGAAATGTGAGATCCTAGTTCAAACTCCAATTTAAAAAAGAATAAAAATAAGAAATTTTAATTACTTCCCAGCCATTCCAGGGCTGGGAAGGTGGCTCAGTGGTAGAGTGCTTGCCTTGCATGCATGACGACCTGGGTTCGATTCCTCAGCACCACATAAGCAAAAAGAAAAAAGCCAGAAGTGGCACTGTGGCTCAAGTGGTAGAGTGCTAGCCTTGAGCTGAAGAGCTGAGGGACAGCGCCCAGGCCCAGAGTTTAGGCCTTATGACCAACCAAAAAAAAGCCATCCCAGACAGGTTCAATATTTCACAATCAAATTTATGGGAAAAAGAAAAGATGATTTGAGAATCCTCTTAGAAAAATAGTGCCCCTCCTCACTTCTCAGTTTCCATTATTAAAGTGCAAATGAGCAATTACTAGCTCAAAAATGATAATGATAATACAGGGAAAAATCACATATCTTACATAGTTACACATTTGAATAAAATGTCTAGAGGGTTATTCCATCAAGAGTTAATAGTGAGGGCTGGGAAGGTGGCTCAGTGGTAGAGTGCTTGCCTTGCATTCATGAGGCCCTGGGTTAGATTTCTCAGCACCACATAAGCAGAAAAAAGCTGAAAGTGGCACTGTGGCTTAAGTGGTAGATTTCTAGCCTTGAGCTGAAGAGCTGAGGGACAGTGCCCAGGCCCAGAGTTCAGGCCCCATGACCCACAAAAAAAAAAAAGAGTTAATATTGATTAGGAACTGTCTCTGCAATCATTGATGATAGATTTACAGTTAGATACTGTAAATCTTTACATTTTAAAATATGGAGCAACTGTTACTTCTATAATGATACAGCAGGTTTCCAAAAACATCACGGTGCGCCACCAGGTGAGGTATGTGTGTCATCCGTACCCCCTTAAGCCCATTTCCATTGCGGACCAGTCAGTTCATCAGATGACCCAAACATTCATCTTGGCCCTGAGGAGTCAAAGTACTGCAATGGTTTTCATGTTGTATTGCATCAAAATCTCCCAGAGGACTAACTAATACACAGGCCACTCACTGTGTTCCAGGTTGACATGTCTGGAGTGAGGTTCATGGAATGTATTTCCTTTTTTTTCTTTTAGTGGTTTATATCTGTTATGGGTGGAGGGGGCGGCACATTTGTGGTAACATCTCCACACATGCTATCACTGTATTCCAATCAATCTCACTCCCTCCATCATATTCCTTGTACCTTTCTCTCTAAGACATAATGTCCCCAGGAGATTTCTTTATTCTGTTTTTCTAGTTATGAGTAGTCTATCGTGACAGAGTACATTTCTTTACTTTTCTTTGCTTTTTGGGGGGCTGGTACTGGAGCTTGAACTCAGGGCCTGGGTGCTGTCTCCAAGCTTTTCTAGCAAGGCTGGCACTCTACCACTTGAGCCATACCACCACTTGTGGCCTTGCATATTTGGATAAACACCTCATGAACTTTCCTGTCTAGGCTGTCTTTGAACCGCTATCCTCAGCTCTCAGACTCCAGAGTAGCCAGGATTACTGGTGTGAGCCACCTGCAATTGGCTGTTAAGAGTGCATATCTAACCAATTCCTGTGTGTGTGGCTGTTGCTGGTCTTAGGACACCGGAAAGCAAACTTAAGCAGGATAGTGGAAGCCTAAACTCAAGGCTGGCAAACAAAACAAGAAGGATGAACTACAGTATCTAATTTTGCCTCTGGCTAGCCTGCAGTTAGTTTTCAGGAGTTGAACTTGATTTGACTGACTCTATTTAATAAGAAGCCCTGCTAGATAAGAGTTGTGACATATCTTATTAAGTGAGCACCTGGTTCAGAGAATTTTCAATTAAGTCTCATGCCTTTGGGGCTTTGAGAACCTGTCTGAGCTTGGCTTCTTGTATTGGGGTCTTAACAACCAGGAGGATAGCTTTGGCTTCTCACCCTTGGCTCAGGCCATTGGTCTTGGTTTCTCTGAACTCTCAGCAGGTAACATTGAAGGTTTCCAGGTAGTAGTTATTGGAATATTGATTTCTTATTTGGGAAGCAATGTGTGGGGGTATTGTTATAGGTGGAAAACATAAGGGAAAAAGTCCACTTAGCTCCAGAATCCAATAATCACGAATGTATTCACTTGGAGTCATAAAATATACATGACATAAAATTGACCATTTCAACTATTTTTAAGTGGACAGTTAAGTGGCACCGAATACCTTTACAGTGTTGTTGCTGGTCCATTGCCTGCAAGGTCTTGTTCACTGAGAGACCATTTAGATTCTGCTGTTTGATTGCACTCTGGCCTGTTCCACACAGTCCCCTAGAAAACACCATCTGTTCCCCAGACTCTGAGTATACACTTGTTCTTTTCCAATGTCTGGAATGTTAGCAAGTATCTATATGGTCTGGAGATCAAACTCCAATGAAACACAGATTGTGATCAGACCCCTGAACTTAACTTTGGAAAGTTCAGTTAAATTCAGGGAAACAAGAAGTCTTTTTTCTTTCTCTTTCAAAATCTTTCTTGCTTTCAAAGTCTTCCTTTTCTTTTCTTTTCTTCTCTTTTCTTTTCTTTCCTGTCTTTCCTGCTCCTAAGTGTTGGGATTATAATCACAGGCATGCACTACTATGCCAAGCTTAGAACTTTTTTGATTATGATTTAATTGTAATTTTATTTTAGATACATTGTTTAGACTTTTTAATCAAAGAACACTCCACTCTTTTTAATCTCTCCCTCTCCCTCTCTCCCCCCACCCTCTTTCTCTTTCTCCTTGTACTGGGACTTGAACTCAGGGCCTGGGCTCTGTCTCTGAGCTTTTTTGCTCAAGGCTTGTGTTCTAGCACTTGAGCCATGGCTCACTTCTCCACTTCCAGTCTTGGTGGTTAATTGGAGATAAGAGTCTCATAGACAGGGCTGGGAAGGTGGCTCAGTGGTAGAGAGCTTGCCTTGCATGCATGAGGCTCTGGGTTCGATTCCTCAGCACCACATAAGCAAAAAGAAAAAAGCCGGAAGTGGCGCTGTGGCTCAAGTGGTAGAGCTCTAGCCTTGAGCTGAAAAGCTGAGGGACAGCGCCCAGGCCCAGAGTTCAGGCCCCACGACTGGACCCCCCCCCCCAAAAAAAAAAGAGTCTCATAGACTTTCCTGCCTAGACTGGCTTTGAACATCAATCCCCAGATCTTGGCCTCCTGAGTAGCTAGATTTCAGGCATGAGCCACTGTCTTCGAGCTTTACCATGGTATTCTAATGATGTGTTTATTTTCTCTTCATTTCTTTTTTACTTATTAATTGAAGGTTCTCTCTAAGGAAGACTTATTCTTTTCTCCCAGATTTATTTCCTTATTTGTGACTTGAATTGTTTCAGCTTTTGCCTTTAGGAGCCCTTTCAGGTTGGGTCTTGTGTAATTTTGATGTGTCCCATTATTTATACTATGAGAATTTTACATTTCTCCATAAAGCTCATCATAAGTAACATATAATGACTGTCTTTTGTAAAGCACTCAGCATATAAGTTAAATTACTGTGAAGATGATGTTAAAGGTTATCAAAGCAAAATATCATTCATTACATGTAAATTGCAGGTGTTAAGGCCATGTACCGGAAGAGAGCAAGTGACAGACCATAAGTGCTTCTCTAGGCTCAACCATCTTCAGTTTTTATCCAAAACGTTATCACCATTCAGCAACACAGTGAAGCCACTTGTGTCACGTGACGCCATTGGAAGTGTGATAGTTCAGATACTTTCTATCTTCTAAATGCATTATCTACTCTGGTTGAAATGGCAGTTCAGTGGGACGAATATGTGGTTTTAAATACAATTGTATTTAGTATCTCTAGAAATATCCATGAGATGAATTCACATAATTTGAAATATTGCATATGCTATTCTGTTAAAAATACATTTGTATGAAGGAGGCAGGATGAGGAATTATATATGTATTCATGTCAGCAGCTAGGCTGGAATCTTGATTTTAACTTCTCTTGTGCTGGTCAGAAAAAGTTTCTCAAAGGAAAATGAAAAGACAATAGTAATAATTCAGAAGAACTAAACAATAAGTTAAAAAAAGAATGTTCATTTGTAATTTAGAGAAACTTAAAATGAGAAAAAAATCTATAGCTTTTTGAACAGAACTGACAAAACTTGGTTTGGTTAAGGCATTAAAATTAGAGATAATTCATGAGTTAACAAAACAAACTTAAGTCTTTCTTTTGTGATGAAATGATTAATTTGTCCTCAAAGAAGTACTATGTAGGGCTGTGGCTGTAGTTCAGAGGTACTTTTCTAGCATGCATGAAGCCCTAGGTTCAAGCCACAGTACTGCAAAACTGAATTTTAAAAAGAGTATACTTTGAAACAGACTAAGATTCAAAACCTCAAGTGATCTGTCTTCACCATTGTAAGGCCAGCAAAACAATTCAATGAGAAGACTATCTTTCCATATGGGACAAAGAGATGATCAAGATTAAGCAAGGCATAAGAAAAGATGATGGTTTCTTTCCCCTCCCTTCTTTCCTTCCTCCTTCCATTTTCTTTTTCTTTCTTTCTTCCTTTCCTTTTTGTTGCCAGTCATGAAGCTTGAACTCAGGTCCTGGGTGCTGTCGCTGAGCTTTTTTTTTTTTTTTTTTTAATCAAGGCTAGTGCTCTACCCCTTGAGCTACAGCTCTATTTCCTGCTTTTTAGTAGTTAATTGGAGATAAGAGTCTTATGGAGTTTCTTTCCCAGGCTGGCTTCAAACCACAATCCTCAGATTTCAGCCTGCTGAGTAGCTAGGATTACAGGCACAAGCTACCCACACCCTGATCTCTCTCACTTTTCTTTTTTCTGCCCTACAGAGTTTAGGTGCAGTGGACTCTGCGCTATCCGGGGAAGTCCGGCTATGGTAGGTCTCATCAATATGTTTGATAACTTTTGACTCAGCTTGGAGAATGCATGAATCAGCCAGCTGAAAATCATTAGCCTCCTGAGTCAGGCCACCACAAGTCTAGCTCAGCTATTTCCATGCAGAAACATGATTAGTCTCTTTCAGGGGCTGCATGTCTTTGAGAAAGGATTAGGATGATTCAGTGACCCTGTACTTAGCAAAAAGAACCATCATTGGAATCGGACAGATCCCAGACAGACTAGTTCTTCTGGATAGGTTCTAGGGCAAATTGCTCTAGTAATAGTGGGTTAAGCCAGATCTCATGAGTTGCAGCATTTATAAACGGTAAGATTGTATCACCAGGCTTCATTGCCCTGATTAGACCATGATATGCCAAGACATGCAATGAGTGAGACACTAGGGTGCCTGGCACAAGTCTAATTGAATATTCATTCCTGCCTGCAACAGTTTAGATTCTTAATCTCCAGGTTCTTTAATCTCTTCCTTAGAAGTCTGACATTGAAGTCACCACACCTTCCATCTCAGCAGTTGTGTCACGAGCCTTCTGTCCCTTGATTAGTCTCCTGTTTAGATTGCTTTGACACACATTTGATCTCTTGCTGCTAAGTCTCTGACTTTAGGAAATTGTTCAGCTAAAGAAACAGTTATAGTAACATTTTTTCAACAGAAACTCTAGGACATGACCAATTTACAAGCATTGTCCAGTGATCTTTTTTTTTTTTTTTGGTCCTGGGGCCTGAACTCTGGGCCTGGGTGCTGGCCCTCAGCTCTTCAGCTCAAGGCGAGCACTCTACCGCTTGAGCCACAGCGCCACTTCCGGGTTTTGTGGCGGTTAATTGGAGATGAGTCTCACGGACTTTTCTGCTGGGGCTGGCTTTGAACTGTTATCCTCAGATCTCAGCCTCCTGAGTAGCTAGGATTACAGGGGTGACCTATAGGCGCCTAGCTCTGTCCAGTCATCTTAGATGAGAGATGGAGACAAGCTCTTCACTGGGTAGCGGTGTCAGTTATTGTCACATTTGGGTGCATTAACCCTGTCTCTTCTATTTTCAGGGGCCAAATGATCTAATTTCTTTATTGCCTTATACTTCTCTGTGCCTGAATGCATCCTATCGATTTCATTATCTCTTTCCACCACCAGATGGTGGAAAGGGAAAAGGAAATAAGAGGCTGATAAATGAATGTGGGCCCAGGCGGAGTAGCTATGGCTGAAAGGTGTGGTGGGCAATGCACCCAGAAAGGAGCTTGTGGGTTATCCACAAGCAATTCCCACGAATTCCCTGTATTCATTTTAGCACCCAACTCAAGGGTCCGTTCTCCAAATCTGGGGGCTAATATGGCACAATGATGCTTGTTGGGGGAAGAGTCAGCCCTTATCTCGGGATTCCTGGGACTCTTAGAGACTGAGAACATTCCTAAGCAATTGAACCGCACCTGGACCAGGCACTGTGTTAATGGGCTTAGGAGGATCCTGTGAGAAGTCACCTAGAGAAGTGTGTCCCACGGACACCCGTTTGTCCTTGTTTGTCCCCTTCTCGTTCCATCACCTCCGACAAGCAAAACTCGCACCTGGCCTGCCGGCGTTCCCACGCTGCGCTGAAGGGATCCTTTCTCCTTCCGCAGCAGCCCCCCTCAACGCAGGTTTGTTCTGGATTGCCTCCAACCCACCCCGCCGACTCCCCCCCCCCCCCCCGTCACCTGTTACCACTCAGCACAGCAGGTGTTCTGCCCTTCTGCATCCCTATGACTTCCCCTCCCCGCCCCCCCGCCAGTCTGTCCTCTACTTCGCCTCGGTAGCTCTCCCCTCCGGATCCGCCCCTTTTCGCCTTCTTCTCCACGTGCCCCTCAACTCCGACGCCCCCTCCCCCTGCGGACCCCCAATCTCTTTTGGTCTCGAGGAGTCTCGCGGCATTTCCCGGGGCGTTAGCGGAGCCTCGGCATACAGACGGGGAGGTGGTAGGGGGGTGGCCTCTCGGAGCTGGGGGTGGGGGTCCTCCAGAACCAACAGTGAGGAGGACGTTGGAGCGCCTCTGCTGCAGAAACGCGCGGGGGAGCCAGGGCGGCCCCGCCCCTCTCCGGCCACTCCCCTCTCCGGCCCCGCCCCCGCCCCGGCAGCCGTGCGTCCCCTGCAGGCGGAGCCGCGGGAGCATCGCAGCGGCGGCGGCGGCGGCGGCGGCAGCGCTGAAGAGGAGGAGGGGAGACTAGGCAGCGCGGTAGCGACTGCCGGGCGCTGTGCTGGGCGGCGCTTTTTTTTTTTTTTTTTTTCGTAATTTCCACTCACGGAGAGCAGGAAACCCGGTGCAGCCGGGCGCAGCGGGCCGCGATGCAGCAGCAGCAGCAGGAGTCGCCCCAGGGCAGCAGCGGTAGCAGCAGCAGCAGCAGCAGCGGCAGCAGCAGCGGGCGGCGCTGAACCCCCACCGCCGCCACTGAGGAAGAAGCCCGCCCAGGCGCCGCCGCGTTCTGACGCCCGCACCCGGATCCCCGCGCCCCTCATCCCGGCGCCCAGAACCTCACGCCCGCCTCCGCCAACTTTCAAGCTGCCTCGGCGGCCCGACCCGGCTCGGCGCCAATGGGTAAGTGGGGGGGGCGCCAGAACCCGGGCGTCCACCTCAGCTTGGGGGGCGGCGCGCCCATCCCGGGACCACTGAGCCGAGAAGGGCGCCACGGAGCAGACCTGGGGCGGGGGACATCGCGAGGGGCGTCCTCGCCCGCCTCGCGCGCTCCTCTTCACTCCCACTTGCCTCAGTGTCCCCAAGGAGTCCAGACGCGACGCTGATGGGAACCCGTGGTGGGGGGGGGTTGGGTTGAGGATCGCGGGGGCTGGCCCCGGGTGGCTCTGGCTGAGGGATGCTGGGGGGGGTGTGGTTGGATTTTCGGGTGGGCGGGGAGAGTTTGGGTCATTTTCTCACCCAAGTGCACCCTCCTCCGTGCTGCAGATGCAGGTAGTGAGACCCAGTGGGCTCTGGCCTGGCTTGGGGCTCGCGGTGCCCGGCTGGCCTTGCTTGGGGGAAGCTAGAATTGGGGTCTCTGGGGGAACTAGGCTGTCTTGGCTGGGAACAGGAGTGAGCTGGAAACGCCCCAGAACCGGGCCTGCCGCACCATCCCAGGGTCCTGAGCTGTGGAAGCCCCTCCCTCTGCCCTCCCCTCCCCATCCTCCGCCTGGTGCTCTGGCCCTGACTCCCTCCCTGCTTGTCTTCCTAAACCCTTTCTCCACTCCATGATGCTCAAAGGTACTTCCCCTGGCCTTAAGTCTGCAGGGCTAGGGAACTGGAAATGTTCATGGAAGCCTTGATTTACTGCGCAAATATCAGTTTCAAGTAGACAGCTCACATTAGGACCCTTGAGTACCAGTTGGTATAGACCTTGTAGTATGGAAACCACCTTGTTGCCCAGAGTACAGGCACTTTATTGGGCAAAGGACTTGTGATTGCCTGGGCTTGCTAACAGCCAGCTTTTCTTCTTTATGCCTCTAGCATATTATTTTTGGGTGTTTCTAGGCCAAGCGTAGGAAGCCTGCACATTATAATCAATCATTATAAAGTGAGACCTTTCTGTGTTTAGGTAATGGGGCTTGGGTATACCAGTCGGGTGGTGAGAGGTGAGCAGTCATAGGATGCTTAGGAAGACAGAAGCTCTGGAGGACAAGAAGTTAAACAATCAGTTGTTGATAGATAAAGTTAAAATCTCCTTTGTAGTCATTTTCCAAAATTATTTTCCTTTTCCCAAGTGGTGGAATTCCACATTTAAATGTCACCCTTTTGCCCTTCTGGGATCCCTGTATCACTCAGTCTAAATTCCTTCCTGTTACCTTTTCTCATCAGACACTTTTTTCTTGGTTTAGTGGCAGTATTATGGCTGAGAGTTTGTTTAATATGTATTTTCCTCTACCAGGAACTCTACTATCATAGGGACAGTGCTGTGTTGTACCGGTTGCTTTGGTGCCTGGCACAGAGCAGGCCCTAAGTAAATATTTGTTGAATGGATAAAAGAATGAGGGGCATGAAATCTTCCTACTTGGTGGAAGACAACAAACACAACCTAAACACAGCACTCTTGTGTTTTGGTCCCTGATAAGATGACTTATTTCATTGGCAAAAGTATATACTTTAAACCTTACATCTCACGAATGGATTGCTTTCTCCTGAGGTAACCAGAAATGCTGTGATGATCATCTTTCATGTTGGGTGGGTCATGCATAGGACGTTACATACAGAAAGAAGTGAAATCCAAATGTGTGCTCTCATAGCCAGTTTTCTTTGTGGATCTCAATGGGAAAGGGATGGAGTCTCCTTTAAGAAGAAACAGACCTGTTTATCATTTGGATCGGAACTGTTTTCCATTTTTTAGATTCTCTTTAAAAAATGAGAGTTCTTCCTCATTTCAAAACCTTTTCAAGTGTTCATCTTTTTCATTGTAACCATAACCTGGGGAAGGGGGGCAGCAGTGGATTTTTATTTATTTCAGGAGTTAATACTTACAGGTGTGAGGATTCAAACAAATGTCTTGTAATTCATGAAAATGTTTAGAGTAGGATTTAAGTTACTTGTAGTAGTTTGTGGGTAAAGATCACCTGTTCTTAAAGCATCCCCAGCATTGCGTTTGGGATGAAGTACAGGTATTTATTTAGCAGCTTATTCTATAGCACTTCCCATGGAATATGACCTGGTAGGGCTAGGCTTGTACATATCACAAGCATACCCTTTTCCCCTGAGACTTGGTTTTCAGAAGATTTATCTGATTTATCAATTTGATATACTTGTGTTCTTGCCTGGTCTGATAATGATTTTTCTGTTGCTGCATAATACAGTGAAAGTGTATCAGAATAGTCTTTGATCTGGAAAAAAAAAGTCTGAAACTCATCAAATCTCTAACCCTGAAATGAGGCTGGTTACTTACAAAATGGCCTCTTACAAAAGCCTATCAGAATGTGCCCCTTGAACTTGCTGGGAGATGCTTACAGTGCCAGACACAGGGAAAGCCTCTTATAATTAAACAGTGCAAATATTATGACCCAAATCTGGGAGCAGTGAAGGGTTTGCAAGCCCAGCAAATGACCTATGTTTAAGACTTCCAGAGTAACAGCAGAGTTTGGACAGTTTTGGTCCATGTATTCTTTCCGTGGTAGATTGCTTTATGCTAAACTAAAGCTGAGTGTAATGTGATGACTTGCACAAACAAATCTTGAGTTCAAAATAGGAGAAAGCATTCCCACCTTTATTGCGCATGACCTTTACCCCTTTTTTTTTTATCCTTCATGGCCTGAGCAAGACCTTGCTGCCATCCGGGTTGCAAAACCATGGTTGTTTCTTCTCTTACCACTTTAGTTCTTTTTGCATTATTGACATTCTTTTGACATTCTTTTTTTTTTTTTTTTGCCAGTCCTGGGGCCTGGGCACTGTCCCTGAGCTTCTTGTGCTCAAGGCTAGCACTCTACCACTTGAGCCACAGCGCCATTTCTGGCTTTTTCTGTGTATGTGGTACTGAGGAATCGAACCCAGGGCTTCATTCATGCTAGGCAAGCACTTTACCACTAAGCCACATTCCCAGCCTTGCATTATTGACATTCTTCCATCAATGCTTGCTTATAATTGTTTTAAAGTATGTAGCATACAGTATTTATGCTTGGTCAGTATTTGTTCATTTATCCATCTATCTAGTTTCTCTTGACCTCCTGACTTGTGCCAGGTGTTATTCCAGAAATGGGTACACCATGCATGCACACACACACACACACACACACACACACACACACACACACACACACCTGCCATCTCACTCTCACACACACACACACACACACACACACACACACACACACACACCTGCCATCTTGGGCTTCTCAGTCTAGTGGAGGACTGGAGTGCAGTACACATGGTAATGTGGAACTAAGAGCTATTGTAGACCTCATGAAAGCAGAGCAGAGCTCATGAAAGCAGAGTAGAGAAGGGGAATCTGATGTAGGCTGGAGAGTGGTTAGGATGATGTCTTTGAGGACATCAGGTTTGGGCAGAAATCAGAATGTTGGGTATGAATCATCACTGTCTCCCATCACCCCCTACAGGAACATACTTGGAGTTCAACTGATTTTTCTTCTCCTTGCAGGGAGAATACCCATCATTTGAGTAAGAGGGAGGCAGAGAGGCTGACTTAGAGGATTGGTGCTTGTTATCAGGTGGTTTGAGGAATGTATAAGGAAGCCAGATGATGCTCTGGATTGGATGATGCCAGGGGTACTTCTGTGATTTGATATCTTAACAAGTGTTCTCTAGAAGCAGGGAAAATGGGAGTCACAATTGGTTAAATCAGACTAGTAGGGAAGTAGCAGAGACTTGTATTATCCATGATTTGGGGACATCTGGTCACATTTGTGGTTTGGACAAGGCTTATGTTTTGTCTGTGTTCAGACATGATTATGGAGAGGCTTGATTTTTGTGTCTTATCCCAATATAAAGTGACCTTGCTTGATACTGGTATTCTCAGGAATTTTTTTGTCAGTTGTGGGGCTTGAACTCTGTGCCTGGGTGCTGTTCCTGAGCAATTCAGCTCAAGGCAAGCTCTCTACCCCTTGAGCCACAGCACTACTTCCGGTTTTCTGGTAGTTCATTGGAGATAAGAGTCTCACAGACTTTCCTGCCCCGGCTGGCTTTGAACCTCGATCCTTAGATCTCAGCCTCCTGATTAGCTAGGATTACAGTTGTGAGTCACTGGTGCCTGGCTAGGAATTGTTTCTTTCATTTTTTTTTGTTTTTGTTTCTTTTTTTTTGGTGCCTGTCTTGGGGCTTGAACTTAAGTTCTGGGCACTCTTCCTGAATGTTTGTGCTTCAGGTTTGTGCTCTACCACTTTGAACCACAGTGCCATTTCCAGCTTCTGGTAGTTAATTGGAGATAAGAGTTTCATAGACTTTCCTGCCTGGGCTGGTTTTAGATTGCCAGTTTTAGATCTCAGCCTCCTGACTAACTAGGATTTCAGGTGTGAGCCACTGGCTGTACTATCAGTTTTAGTTTTGTACTTTATTCTTTTAAAGTAGTAGATAAAGGGGTTTCAGTTGCACAGGTCAGATTATGAGTGCAATACATATTGATTTATATCATCCCTTCTATCATTCTCCCCTATAATCTTGTACTTTTGTTCAACATTAAGCCAAATAGACAACTGGAAAGCTCTACCAGGAAGGGGGATCTGGGGTAACACAGTTGTTGAGAACCAAGAAGTTGAGCTCTTCATGGGAAAGATGTAGCCCTGGAAAATACCAGAATCCTTACAGTGTTACAGAAGAGCCCCTAGTAAAGTGGTTGCAGAGTGTGATTCCCCCTCTGATCCCTGATAAATTCTGTGGCCTAAAAGGGAATCTTACTGCATTGTTGGTGGGAATGTAAACTTGTTCAACTTGGAAAGCAGTATGGAGGTTCCTTAAAAGACTCCACATAGCCGAGTGTCTGTGGCTCACGCCTGTAATCCTAGCTACTCAGGAGGCTGAGATCTGAGGATCGCAGTTCAAAGCCAGCCCGGGCAGGAAAGCCTGTGAGACTCTTTTTTTTTTTTTTTTTTTTTTTGTCGGTCGTGGGGCTTGAACTCTGGGCCTGGGCACTGTCCTTCAGCTCTAGGCTAGCGCTCTACCACTTGAGCGACACCGCCACTTCCGGTTTTCTAGTGGTTTATTGGAGATAGGAGTCTCACAGTCTTTCCTGCCCGGGCTGGCTTTGAACCGTGATCCTCAGATCTCAGCCTCCTGAGTAGCTAGGATTACAGGCGTGAGCCACCAGCGCCCGGCTCTGTGAGACTCTTATCTCCAATAAACCACTAGAAAACTGGAAGTGGCACTGTGGCTCAAGCGGTAGAGCACTTGCCTTGAGGTGAAGAGCACAGGGACAGTACCCAAGCCCAGAGTTCAAGCCCCATGACTGACCAAAAAAAAAAAAAAAAAGACTCCACATAGAGCTCCCTATGACCCAGCAATCCCACTTTTGGGCATTTACCCAAATGATCACAAACAAGGCCATACTAAAGCTACCAGCACAACTATGTTTATCTCAGCATTATTCACCATAGCTAAGATATGGAACCAACCCAGATGTCCCTTACTATATTAATGGATCAAGAAAATGTGGTATATGTATACAATGGAATTCTGTGCCTCCATCAGAAAGAATGATACCGCCCCATTTGTTAGGAAATGGAAAGACTTGGAAAAAATTATATTAAGTTAAATTAAGTCAGACCCAAAGAAACATAGGTCCCATGGTTTCCATTATTTGCAATAACTAGTATATGTCAAGGATAATCTTACCAGACAAGCAGAAAAGGTCAAAAGCTATGTACATATGACCATATAAGCGAAATGAGCCCCAAGATAGGGACACAAGAGGTTTTTTTTCCTTTGTTGCTGTTATTTTTAATGTACTTACTATGTGATTTTTTTTGTTTCTTTTGTATGTTCTTCTCCCTATGGTATAACCCCTGTTGTCACTGTATTTGATTCTGGTGTCCTGCATCTTGTATATATGTTTCTAATTTGGGGAGGGGAAAGGAAATAACAAAATGCTAAAACAAGGATACAGATTAACCCATTGTAACAATGAGATGTACAAGACACTATGTTAAAAACTTGCAGGGGGGGGGGGAGAGGGAAGGGATAGTAGGGGAAAAACAAAGGAGGGGGTAACAATGCTCCATCAGAAATGGACTCATAACCTTACTCATGTAACTGTAAACCCTCTGTATAGTATCTTTACAATAGAAAATATTAGTGCTCAGCAATCTTGATTTTTAACGTGGCTTCCAGGTGGGCTGATGTAGAATCAAATATAGAACTTCTTTGCCTTACAGATAAGCACTCCTAGCTCATTGGAGTACACAGGCATTATTTACAAACAAGCTGTTATTATAAGTAACATATAACCTTAGAGTAGGAGAAGAATGTGGTCCTAGTTCAAAACATGCTTCTTATAGCATGAAGACGGTATCTTGTTTCAGTTTTTTCAGGAATCCAGTCTAAGCCACACCTGTAACACCTGGATGTTAGTGAGACTCAGTGTTAATCATCTGGACTTACATCAGACTATCTATCCCATAGAGCATTCCTATTGTCTTTCTTTTCCCTCCATTCTTTTTCATATTGGGATTTAAAATACACTGTTAACATTATTAGGATATTTGATATTTATGCTTTCCTGTACTGAAATCTTGTATTAGTTTCTGATTGTTGTAACAAACTATCCTAAATTTGGTACCCTGAGACGTTACACATTTATCATCTGTCACTGGGATAAAATCAAGATGTCACCTGGGCTGGAGACATTCCTTCTGGAAACTCTTATTATTTTTTTATTGTTATTATTAAGGAGTTATACAAAGGGTCCTTCCAGAAACTCTTAAGAATTCCTTCCCTGGCCTTTTTTTGGTTTCTAGAGTTTGCTTGGCTTTCTTGGCTCCTGGCTTCTTTCCCAAACTTCATCGTTAGTAATGACTGGCCAGTCAGGTCTCTCCTGTAGCCTGTCCCTCTGACACTGACTCTTGTGCCTGTGTAAGACATTTACGATGACATTGGTTTCACCTGGAGAGTCCAGGATACTCTCCCCATCTGTGTCAGCTAATTAGCAACTTTAACTTCCCTTTGCCATGTAACCTAACAGAATCACAACTTGTGGGCATTAGAATATGGATACACACAATGTGTCCCACATGTCCACATCTTGATCTACATACCATACTGCCTTTTAGAGGATTTGGCTTTTCCCTGTGTTCTCCTGAACAGTTGGTTGTACTCACAGTCAACCGCTTTCTTCCTTCTCCTCAAGGTTCCATCTTTGGTTTTAAATTTAGATATTTAAATCTTATTTAAAAAGCCAATTGCTAGCCAGGAGCTGGTGACTCACGCCCATAATAATAGCTAACCAGGAGGTTGAGATCTGAGGATCACAGTTCAAAGCCAGCCTGGGCAGGAAAGACTGTGAGACTCTTATCTCCAATAAACCACCAGAAAACTGGAAATGGCGCTGTGGCTCAAGTGGTAGAGCGTTAGCCTTGAGCTGAAGAGCTGAGGGACAGCGCTCATGCCCAGAGTTCAAGCCCTACCACTGACACACACAAAAAAAGCCACTTGTTATAATTTGTGTGTTGGCCCCCAAAAGTCTATGATTTGGAATCTTCATTCCTAAATTTATGTTAATGGCATTTGAAGGTGAAGCCTTTGGGAGGCAAATAGGATTAGATGAGGTCATGAGAGTGAGGCATCTATGATGGCATTAGAGACCCAAGCTAGTATGCTTGCTGTTACCTCAGGTGATACCTTCTGACTGGAGCCTCACCTGGAGCCAAGTCAAGACCAACACCATGCTTTGTCTTCCCAGTCTCAAGAAGCATAAGCCAAGTAAACTGTTCTTTATAAGTTACACAGTCTCAGGCATTTTGTTACAGCAACAGAAAATGGATGAAGACCACTTTATGGTTATACTTTACATTTTTTTTTCTCTTTACTACTTTTTCTTGAGACTGCTCCTCCTCCCTACCTACGTTGCTCACTGAACCTGTTCTGCACTTACCAGGACCACCGTTCTCTGGCATTTCTCTGACTGTGTTCTAGAATCTGTTCACGTTAAGGTAACTTATGAATGATCAATCTCCTAATCAAAAAATACATTGTTTCAGCTATGCCTCAGCACCTTTGGTTTAACTGCACTTTGAGACTATTTCCTCCTGATTTTCTCTATTTGTTTTTAACTTCTTTTCTGGTTCTTCCTCCCCGTGTACCTCTGGAGCGTTGTTAGTCCTGGTCCTCTTCATGTATGAAGTGTGCTCTTGAGTGACCTCAATCACACTGCTGATTCTACTATCCCCTATTGATGATGGCCGAATCTCCATTCCAAGTCTTGCTTTCTGTTAGCTTAGGAGCTACTCAACTGTGCTATGAAGGTAGGCACTTGATCTTATTTGGTCATTGGGTTTCTGTTCCTGGCATACAGTAGCCTAAACATAATAGTGGTTGAGTGGATTTTCATTCATAACTTCCTAGCCCATAGGTGTGTCTTAGACCCCTCAAACTGAGTATGTTGCGAATTAAATTCAGAGTTTCTTCTCAATAGTTTCTGCCCTGCCCATTTTTGAAAAATGGGATTGGAGTTGGAACTGAAGGCCTGGTGCTTGCTAGTTAGGTGCTCCACTGCTGAACTTTGCTTCTGGCCCTTTTTATTTTTGAGATAGGGTATCATTTCCTGTCTCGGTGTGTACCTGAATCACAATCTTTCTATTTTTTTCCTACCCTAGCTTGGATGACAGGCATATACTGACACATGCAGCTTTTTCCATGAAGAGAGAGAGAGTTTGGTGGAGTTTTCTGTCTGGGCTGGTGTAGAACCACAATTCTCCCATTCTTAGCCTTCTAAATAGCCTTCAGTTGTGAGCTACTAGCGCCTGGCTACTCTGCATTCTTTTTTTTTAAGTCTTCCATCTTGTTGAGGGTACTATTACCTTTCCTGTTACTTCCATAGGTGCTCCAATGTCTGCCTTCCCTCTTACTCTTCCTCCCCCCCTCCCCCAGCCTCTTCCAATCTAGAGTACCTACCCTCCTGAAAATGCTTTAGAGCTTGAATTCCTTAGCAAGGGCTTCTGAAGCTTAGCAGCTCATCTCATTCTTTGATTGTTTGGGCCTCTGAGCCTTTACTCATATAGCTCCCTTGATTGGGAACAGATATCACTCTTCTCTGCTTTGCAGTTGTCCTGTGTTAGTTTTCTATTGCTGCTACAACAAATTACTGCAAAGCTAGTAACTTAAAAAACAAAACACCATTGAGGTGTAATCTTGTAGTTCCGGAGGCCAGAAGTTCCACATGAGTTTTAATGGGTCAATATCAGGGTGTGGGCAGGGCTTCATTTCTTCTGGAGGAGTTCACTTCTTTGTCTTGTCCAGCTTCCGGGGCTGCCTACATGGCTTCAGCCTCTGCTTCTATCTTCTCATCTCCCTCTATCTTACTGTCACCTTCCAACCTCCCTTTTACAAGGCTTGTCATGTTATATGGCACCCACTTGAATCCCGTAATCCCAGCTAACCTCCTGTTCTCAAGAGCCTTAAATCTTCACATTGCCTTTTGCTGTGTAAGGCAACCCACTCACAGGTTTTAATGGACTCAGAAGTGGACACTTTTGAGGAGCCAATGTGCAGCTTCCGCACCCCTTGTTTATTTTGTAAAGCCTGTTCTGAAGGTTGCTGTATGAAAGTATTTGTATGAAGTCTGTTCACCTTAGACCAGGGCTCCCAGATTCCTTCCCTGGCTCATTGCTTGGTGAAAGTCAGTGCCATATGTTAATGAATGAACGAGCACTCCCTTCATCCAAGTACTGTTACTACTTGCAATCCAAGACGTGGGCTGCCAGCAGTTGGCCTGCCGTTCTGTAAAGCCCCCTGGGCAGAGCACATTGGCAGGGTCTGTTTACTGACAGTATGTGGTGGCCTGTGACACAGTGGAGGACAAGAGTGACACCTCATGTGTCACACAGCTTTCACAGAGAGCTGCGAGTTTTAAGATAGAAAATTCACTCCGGGTTTGGTCCTTAACTGAGAGTGCTTCTCTCCTGCTCCTGGGGGGCACTTGCCAATGTTGGGATGTTTTACTTGGTTACAGCTGGGGAGAGGGGTCAGTTTCCTGGCATCCAGGGGGCAGAGGCTATGGACATGGCTAAATATCCTACAGTACACAGAAGAGTCCTCATCACAAAGACTTGTTTGACCTCAAATGTCTGCCAGGCTAAGGTCGAGGCAGCCTGCTCTTAGGGCACCTCTGAGGCTCATGACCACAAATGGCTGAAACGTTTCCCTTACTTTATCAGCTGACCTTGTTCTGGAACAGAAGGTGTTTTTCCGTAGCCACAGTCTTGTTTTTGTGACCGAATCTAGAAGTCCCCAGAGAGCAGGATACATCCCCCATTTTTCCCTTTGAGTAAAAGGTGCCTTTAACACAACTGTTGCCCCTTCTTTCCAGTGTCTGGGGCATTAACCTGGAGAGAGGTGAGGGATTTGGGGTACAGCATTCCTAAGCTTCTTTCTTGCAGTATTTGACTCTCTTAATGTTTTGCTTTCCTGGTGGGATGTGCTTCTGTGTTGAGTGACAGATAGATCCTGGTGATACTCATTTACTAGTTCCTGGAATGGAAGCAAGGGATGAGTCCTTTGTTGCTCTGCCCCCACGCTATCAGGTGCTGAAACAGATCCACAGAGGTATGGTATGTGATCCCTAGCCGTGGAACCTGGCTGCCTCCCAACATAGGGAACAGGCTGCCTAATTTCTTCACACACATTCGATGATGAGCTCTAGTCTCTTCCCTTAGTAAGTTTTGAAAAACAACTTTATTGACAATGTATGCTATACAATTCACCCATTTAATGTGTATTCTTCAATAGCTTTGTGTGTGTGTGTGTGTGTGTGTGTGTGTGTGCGTGTGCTTGCAAGCATACACATGTGCCAGTCCTGAGGCTCTTAACTCAGAGTCTGGGCACTGTCCTTCAGCTTTTGTGCACAAGACTACCTCTTGAGCCATATCCTCATTTCTGGGTTTCTTGCTGGTTAATTAGAGATAAGAGTCTCATAGACTTTCCTGCCTGGGTTGGCTTTGAACTTCGACCCTCAGATCTCAGTCTCCTGAGTAGCTAGGATTACAGGCATGAGCCACCAGCATGCCACTTACATTATTAATTTTTGAAGTGGTAATTATATATAATAAAATTAGTCATCTAATCATTTTAAGTGTAAATTCAGTGGTGTTAAGTATATTTATAATACTATGCAATCACCACCGCTAACTAGTTCCTAAACTTCTTAAAATTGCCCCTCCCTGGCAAGTTTTGCATATGAAGATCAGAATCATAATTTACTGGTGACTCTTGCTACTGATTTGGAAAAAAAAAACCTAGAAGCTCAAGTATCCTAGTTGAGATTTAAAAGGAATATAAGAAAAGAGGAAGCATGGTTTTCTGTCTTAAAAATGTTATAATTGCCAGACACTGGTGGCTCATGCCTGTAATCCTAGCTATTTAGGAGGCTGAGATCTGAGGATCACAATTCAAAGCTAGCCTGGGCAGGAAAGTCTGAGAGATTTTTTTTTATCTCCACTAAAACTACCAAAAAAAAAAAAAACAGGCAGAAGTAAGAGCTGTGGCTCAAGTGGTAGAGCACTAGCCTTGAGCAAAAGAAGCTCAGGGGACAGCCCAGGCCCTGAGGTCAAGCCTCAGTATTGGCACACAGCATAAGTTCTAATATGCCAGGCATTGGTGGCTCATACCTGTAATCTTAGCTGCTCCGGAGTCTGAGATCTGAGGATCAAGGTTTGAAGCCAGCAGGAGCAGAAATTTTCATGAGACTCTTATGGCCAATTAACTACCAAAAAGCCAAATGTAGAAGTGTGGCTCAAGAGGTAGAGTATCAGCTTTTAGCAGAAAAGCAAAGGGATAGAACCTAGGCCCTGAGTTCAAGCCCCAGTACCAAACACTCTCTCTCTCTCTCTCTCTCTCTCTCTCTCTCTCTCTCTCTCTCTCTCTCTCTCTCTCTCTCTCTCTCATACACACACACACAGTTCTAATCTAATCGGACTAAGTTATAGTAAATGCATGTATGAACTATGAACACCTAAAAGTATTTTGGGGACTTCAGTTTTGCTTATTCTCTAGGCACCTAGTTTCTTGTCTCTCATCCTGTGGGGGAATTTAGAATTTGCTTTTATATCCTGAAGTATGTGTGTGTTAGTTTCTTGGCTAGCTTCCTTGACAATTCCTGGGGTTCATGAAGGAATGTTTGAATCCTAAAGAAAAACACTACAACAGTCCAATCACATTCAGGGTTGACGGTGTTGTACATTGTTTCCCTTAAATTCTGTTAGGTTGCAGTGGCACACCGGGCACCTTGTTGGTTATAAGCACTTGGTTTTCAACTTGATCCTATTTGTTGCAGTGCTTGGGGATCAAACCCAGGCCAAGGGGCTTTGCACCTGCTCGGCAAGCTCTGCCACTGAGCTGCTCCATCCAAGTTTGGCAGAGGCACAGGTGTCATTTGGAAAAGTTCTCTTCAGAAATGGCTGAGTACTTCAGTCTCAACTGGTCTGGATTCTAACTGATAGAAACTTCCTCCTTATTCTTAGTCAGTCTAGGCTTGGTTCTTAACTGAGTTAAGAACCATCTTCCCACTTTTCTGTGTGTGTTGACAGAAGCCAAATAGAACAACCTGTAAAAAAAGAAGGGTGCTAATTCCCAGAGGTCTTTCAAGAAACCCAAGGCATCTGTTGAAGGAGTTGGCCTCCAAGGACAGTCTCGAACCAGGGATGGATCAGCACACACTATGATCTCTGGCCATCTCTTCTTCCTGCTCCAGTCCCCTTTCTCTGTGGCCAACTTGGACATGGGCCACACCACACAGTCTCAGACTCCTCTTCCTCCTCCCCTTCCTCCTCCTCTCCTTCTTCCTCCTCTACTTCCTTCTCCTCCACTTCCTCCTCACCTTCTTCCATTTTTTTTTTTTTTTTTTGGATCCGGTCATGGGGCCTGAACTCTGGGCCTGGGCGCTGTCCCTCAGCTCTTCAGCTCAAGGCTAGCACTCTACCACTTGAGCCACAGCGCCACTTCGGGCCTTTTTTTTCTGCTTATGTGGTGCTGAGGAATCAAACCCAGGGCCTCATGCATGCAAGGCAAGCGCTCTACCACTGAGCCACCTTCCCAGCCCAACCTTCTTCCATTTTTTTTTTGTTCTGGTACTGGGGCTTGAACTCAGAGCCTAGATGCTGTCTTTTAGCTTTTTTTCCGCTCAAGGTTGTCACTCTACCATTTGAGTCACAGCTTCATTTCTAGCTTTTTCATAGTTAATAGGAGGTGAGAGTCTCACAGACTTTGCTACTTGGGCTGGCTTTAAACTGGGATCCTCAGATCTCATTCTCTTCAGTAGCTAGGGTTATAAATGTGAACTACTATTCCCTCTCCCTCCCTCCCAGTCAGCTACTTCTTCTTTGTGAACTTTGAGGCTCCGAGAACCAGTAGGTGTCCTCCATCCCAGTGGCCTTTCTACGTGCAGGAGGACAGGTAGAGGGGAGATGCCTATTTCCGGGCCTCAGGTAAGTGACAGGCATTGGCAAGGTGCTGGCACATGTTGGTGACCCAGGAGAAGCATGCCCTGGGGAGCAGTGCTTGGGGAGGTGTGGGTGCGGTGGGACAGGATGTGGGTGTGGGTACTGTGTGAGGATGCTTCCAAAGCCATAAGTCCGAAAGCCTGGGAATGTCACAGGCTTATTTCCCTCTGATTTCTCTTGACAGAGGGCAAAGGGCTGCTGGTGGATGTGAGGTAGTCTGGCCTTTCCTGTGCTGTGGCCACTGGGGACATTCAATTCACCCTGAAGCCTTTCCATGGGGCTTCTCTGGGAGAGGAAGTCATGTTTGCGTCATGGGCTTGTTTGTACCCTTAGAGACCCTGTATTGTGTAGCTGAGTTCATAGTTTGCATTGGTGGCACTTAAAAAGTGTGGCTGTGTTTTTTTTTGTGTGTGTGGGGGACTCTCTGATGGGTTGGAGATAGCACTCCATGGGGGATGGTACAGTTGTGACATTGTCTGGCTCTTTTAGGGAACCTGTGGGTTTTTCTTTTTGAATGGAGGAAGAGATGAAGACATTGTGAAAAACAGCCACTGCCTCACAAGTTAACCCCTGAGGCCTACAGGGCTCTTGTTTTCCTGCCTTCTCTTTTGTTTTTCTGCTCTCCCTTCCTTTGTTGACTAACCTTCTTTCATCTCCCTGCCTTCCCCATACTCTGTCTCCTCTTTTCCCTCCCCTTGACAGCCCCCATATCCTGTCTCTCCAACTTCTCCCACCTAGACCCTCTTCTCCCTGATCCTTACTCCCTCCGTCACCTTACCTCCTCACCCTTCATGCATGCCCTCTCTCATTTTATGCTCTCTCTCTCTCTCATGCCTTTTCTCACTCCCACACTGGCTAGCTCGAGATCTCTCTTCTCCATCTTGTCAGTCTTTCTTTCTTTTTTTGCTCTTCTTTGCTTCATTCTCTCTCTTCTCCCTCCTCTCCCACCCTGGCTTTGTAGCCCTTCTCTCCCACATCCTTTTTCCTCTATATCCCCCCCTCCATACTTCCTCTCCTCCTACTACAAAGCGCCTCTTCTCCTTCCCCCTCTTCCTCTTCCTCTGCCTTCACACCCCTCTACTTTCTCAGTCCTCTTTATTCCCTCTCATCCTCTCATCTCCTTTACTTCTTCATTTTTCTACCTCCTTTCTTCCTCTACCCATCTCCCCTTCCTGAACCTCTTTTCTCCACAAACCTCTCCACCTTTTGGTCTTCTACAACCATATCCTCAGGTTTTCTTCCTTTAAACCTTTTCACCTAGCTGGGTGCTGGTGGCTCACACCTGTAACCCTACCTACACAGGAGGCTGAGATCTGCAGATCGGGGTCCAAACTAGCCCAGGCAGAAAAATCTGTGAGACACTTTTATTTCCAATTTGCTACCAAAAAAGCCAGAAGTGGAGCTGTGGCTAGAGTAGTAGATTGCTAGCTTTGAGCAGAAATGCTAAGGGACAGCAACCAGGCCCTGAATTAAAGCCCCATGATGCGGGGAGGGGGGGGGGAGGGGGGAAGGAGAAGGATTGGGATGGGGGGGAGGGGGGAGGCTGGGAAGGGATGTGAAGGGTAAACAAAGGAGGAGGCTGCAATGCTTGGTAAGAAATGTACGCATTATCCTGCCCATGTAATTGTAACTCCTCTGTACAGTATGTTCACAAATAAAATTAAATTAAATAAAAAAAGTCCCATGATGCGCTTTCTCTCTCTCTCTCTCTCTCTCTCCCTCTCTCTCTCTCTCCCCCTCCAACTCCCCCTCCCTGTCTCTCCCTCACACACACACACACTCACACACACCCCTCCACAGTTTCTCAGTGGATACTATCTCTTTTACTCTATGAAGAGTTCTAGAGCCAATGAAATTACCATTTGTTTTGTGCAGTCTAAAGTCAAGCTGACACCCAAAGTAAGGTTGCAGGGATGTGTGGATCCCTGGAGAAGAGCTAACTTGGGGAACATCATCCTTTGCCCCTGAGGGTTGTGTCCTGTCTCATGGGCAGAAAGAGCCAGGGAGTGGGATGAGGCAGGTCTGCCCTGTACATAGCCAGCCAGTACATCACAACCTCTCAGTGATGGCAAGAACTCCGGGCTTAAAACCCTTCCAGGAGGGTATAGAGGTATTGATCTCTGACTAAGGAGCTGGTTACATTCTAAGGCAGTGTTTAACATTCTAGCTCTAATACCATTATATAGTGGCTGTATTACAGAATTTAGAAAGTGGGAAACAGAAGAGTGTAAATTGACCATTTTCTGTAGTTCCTTAATACAACCTCTGATTCTATTTTTGGTGTATTGTTTATGCTGGTACTGGGGCTTGAATTCAGGGCCTGGTGTTGTCTTTTAGCTTTTTCACTCAAGGCTAGCATGCTACCACTTGAGCCACAGCCCCACTTCCAGCCCTTTTCTGGTTAATTAGAGATAAGAGTCTCTCAGACTTTCCTGTCAGACTTTGAACCGTGATCCTCAGATCTCAGCCTCCTGAGTAGCTAGGAATAGAGGCCTGAGCCAGCTGCCCATCTCAGGTGTATTTCTTTTTTACACTTTTTTCTTTGAATTAAAAACATTATAAAGGTGATGTACAGAGGGTTACAGTTTCATAAGTAAGGTAATGAATACATTTCTTTCTTTTTTTTTTTGTTTACAATATTATGTCTTCCCTTGCTCTCTCCCTGTTTTTCTCTCCCATTTCCACCCACAAGTTGTATAGTTCATTTTCAACATAGTGTCTAGCAAGTACCTCTGCTGCATTTATTCACCCTTTGTCCCTCCATTTCTGTGCCTCCTCCTACCCTCCCAAAGTCAGATAAATGAACAAACAGGACAAAAATAAAAGAAAACACAACAATAAAGAAAAAACTTCTTTCAGGCTGGGAATGTGGCTTAGCAGTAGAGTGCTTGCCTAGCATGCATGAAGCCCTGGGTTGGATTCCTCAGTACCACATACACAGAAAAAGCCGGAAGTGGTGCTGTGGCTCAAATGGTAGAGAGCTAGCCTTGAGCACAGATAGGCTCAAGGACAGTGCCCAGGCCCTGAGTTCAAGCTCCAGGACTGGCAAAACCCCCAAAACTCTTGTTTCTATTTCCTGGTTTTAGGCTTTTTATTATAGTCCTGTTGGTATATGTTCATGTGAATACATATTTATGTATCATATGTATAATACATACCTATATATTTCTGAACTTCCTAGCCATCTTTAAATAGCTGAATATGAATTTATGCATTTTTTGACAGTACTGGAGTTTGAATTCAGGCCCTCACCCTTGCTCAGCTGGTTTGTTCATGGCTAGTGCTCTACCATTTGAACTATACTCCTAGCCTGGCTTTTTGCTAGTTATTTTGAAGATAATATCTCATAAACTTTTCCATCCTAGCTGGTTCTAAACTGTAGTCCTCTGAATCTCAGTCTCCTGAGTCACTGGTGTTTAGTTTACAGTTCATGCAACTTGATTCATGTAACCACTTTCCTGTATTTTAGCACTTAAGTTGCTTCCATGATCTTCATCAAGGGCATAAGGTATGTGCATGAGAGAAGGAGGTAGAGGGAGATGAGAGGAAGAGGGATCGCTGGTTTCACACCTGTAATGGAAACTACACGTGCTGCCTTCATGTCTTCTAGCACTGTGCATACCTGTCTCCTAGCACTGTTCCTATTTCATGGTTTATACTATTTTGTGATAACTAAAACTGGTCTTGGTCAGTGGAGGATGGAAGCACTGGGGTTTGTTTTTTTTCTCCTTTCTTTTTTTCCTCCCTTCTTTTGCTTTGACCAGACTGGTAGTTCATTTTCCATAACCATAGAGAGAGCTAAGATCTGAAGTGTCTCCCTATTTGGCTGAGATACATGCCCTAGTTCTGTGCTAGTAAGTAAAGGGTCATGGCTATAGTAATCTCTTTGTGGTTTCTAGCTTAGCTTTGTATCATCATCATATACTCTTCCTTGAAAATTATACTTAAGAGCCTAGTATGGTGGTATATGTCTATAATTCCAATGTTTGGGAGACTGAGGCAGGAATGGAGGATATTAGAGTTATAGGCCACTTTGGTTGATAGAGCAACTTTAGTCCAGTTTGGACTACAGTGAGGCTCTACCTAAAACTAAAAACAAAGAAAAAACAAAGAAAAAACCTTGAAATACTCTTAAGCTTTAAAAGGTTAAAACTTCCAGATCCAGCACGGAAAAGTCATCTTGAAGGCAGGCATTTTTTTTGCATAGGTTTTGTTAATGGACAGCATTGTATAAAAAGTTGGTTCCTTAGCTACCAACTAACTATATATCAAATCTCAGATTGTGCAGCTGGCAAAAGAGTTAGTTAAATATTTATGATGACTTTTCAGGGTCAGAGTTTCTGTGAAAGTTCTAAAATTCATGATAACAGATATATTAGAAAACATTACTAACTAATATATACTATATTCTTCCTTTTTTCACATTGTGAACATAACTTTATTTGAATTTGTGGGGCGAAAAAAATACTACTGTTTATTGGAATTCAATTCAATTCTACGTGTTTATTGAGTGCTTGTTAAGTATAAGATCTGAGGAAGTATAGCCAGAGGAAGTCAAAGATATCTAAAAGTTTCACTCAATGATATATTTTACTTAACTTTCATTTCCTTAATTGGGAGGAGATTGTGGTGTGATAATTTCAGGATCTACACCATGAAATAAGAAGTTAAAGCAGAATACCTTTGAGAAACATCTGTTTATCCAGAAAAAAAGGGAAAAAAATGAAGATTTCAAGAAAACCCATCAAGTGAGGGAAGAAAGCTTTCTGAGATAGAACAAAGTCTAGTCAGTCTCTGAAACCCCCTCATCTCTGGGGGTTTAGAGAAAGACAGAATAGGTTTCTTAAATGACTAATACTGAAGTTTCACCCCACAAGGGGAAAATATTTCCCAAGAGTCCCTATATTTTGCCTTCAACTCTTTCATGTTTATTAGCTTTTATTTATTTATTTCATTGTGGTAATATACTCACAACATAAAATTTTATCATTGTAATCGTTTTACAGTGTTCAGTTCAGTCTTGTTAAGCACATTCCGGTTGTGCCATAGCGGTCATTACCATCTCCAGCAAGTTTTCATATTTCCAGTGTCTCACTGTAGTCACTCTGCTTTCAGTCTCTGCGAAGAGAACATGGTTACTTACTGTAGCTACATCCTAGAGGCAGAATGACACAGTGTTTGTCCTTTTGGGACTAGCGTGTTTCATTCAGCATCACGTTTGCAAGATCCATTCTTACACTAGTGTGGGTCAGAATTGCCTTCCTTTTTAATTACCTTAAACTATGTAATAATAATGCTACTTAAAAATCAGTCTTTTAACTAGACCTGAGCTACTTTTGCTTCTATCTCATTTACAAGTATCAACCTGAAATGAATTCACAAAGAAGTATAAATGAACCCATGGAAGTCCAAATCATCACTGGTAGACATGTGATGGTTTACTTTAAAGATGAAGTTGTTCATTGGTACCTTGACCGCTTGCTTTGGTGTAGCCTTTGGTATAGATGTGGCTCTCTCATCTTTCTTCTGTGTTCCAACCACTGGGAGAATCTTTTTTTCATATGGTTTTTTCAGAGGCCTTCTGAGCAATGCCTCATCTATGCGTCTGATCCTATAAAATAATATTTATCAAATTGAAAAAAAAAACAGTTCTGAAAGCTGTTGTGATATTTGATGTTATGTGAACAGCATCAAGTGTCATCCTAAAAGTACTTGGTTGTGGAACCCATTCCCCAGAGCAAGAACTTAAAGCTGTGTGAGCTGAGGCTCTGGCCTTCCTTTTTCCATGTCCTAAAGAACAATTTCTTAAAAAAAAAAAAAAAAAAAAAGGAATTTTTTTTTTATCATTTCCATATGTATCTCTTAAAAACATGTTGTCTGGTTTTGGTTGGTTTCAGTTTTAGCAAAGTGGGATTGAAACCACACAGAGACTTGTGACTTGGTTTTTGTCTTTAATTTTGCAGTTCATTTATTTTTCCTGTCGGGTATCCATTGTTTACATGCGACTGTGTATTTGTCCTATCTCTCACTGATGGACTTTGCATTGCTCCTAGTGTTATGAACAGACTTCCTTTCATTATTCTTACACGTCTCTTTTTTATTATATTATGATTGTTTATTTATTTATTGAGCCACAGTGCCACTTCCAGTTTTCTAGTAGTTAATTGGAGATAAGAGTCTCATGAACTTTCCTGCCCGGGCTGGCTTTGAACCGCGATCCTCAGATCTCAGCCTCCTGAGTAGTTAGGATTACAGGAGTGAGCCACTGGCTCCCGGCTTATTTTTTATTATTTTTAAGTTGTTGTACAAAGGAATTACCATTCAACAAATCTGTTTATGAATGTAATGCATTTTGATCGATGTCACCCCTTTCGTCATTCTACACAGTCCTGGGTCTTGAACTCTGGGCCTGGGTGCTGTCTCCTAGCTTTTGTGCTCAAGGCTAGTGCTCTACCACTTGAGCCACAGCTCCACTTCCTATTTTATTGTGTGTGTTTTAATTAGAGATGAGAGTCACAGGGATTTTCCTTCTTGGGCTGGCTTTGAACAGTAATCCTCAAATCTCAGCCTCTCAAGTAGCTAGGATTACAGGTATAAGCCACTAGCACCCAGCTGTGACATGCATTTTTTTTTTGTGGTCCATGGTGCTTGAACTTTGGGCCTGGACACTGTCCTTCAGCTCTTCAGCTCAAGGCTAGCACACTACCACTTGAGCCACAGCACCAATTCCGGCTTTTTCTGTTTATGTGGTGCTAAGGAATTGAACCCAGGGCCTCATGCATACCAGGCAAGAACTCTACCACTGAGCCACCTTCCTGGCCTGACATGCATTTTTTAAGCATGCATAGCAAGGTGTTATTTTGTTAGGTTTTAAGTTCTGGATTTGCAAAGTGTTTATAACTGGCTTATGTTCTAAATGAATGGACTAATTAATGAGTGAAGAATATAACATATTCATGGAAGTAGAGAGCATATGAATATTTAGTTTTAGAACATCTAATTGATTTTCAGAATGTATAATCTGAGAGTGCAGACATTACTGCTGCCCCATTCCCAACAGTATTTTTTGTCCTAGATCTCTTGAGGTACAGGCAAACTGCTGACACAGAGATCCTAAGGTAGAACAGCTGTCTACTTCTTTCTCAAGCTTTTGTTTGCTGATCATAGGACTAACTAGTCAGGTTGGCCAAATGCTTTGCTCTATGAGAGGTCGTTGGGGACCAGTTTCCTTGGCTATTTTTGTCTGGACTGACCATGGCTCCTTAACACCGTATCTACCCACCAGCACATGGCAGCCTCTCTTTTGTTAAGGAAACTGCTTACCTTACTTGCAGCCATACTCTATGCCAAGAAAACGCTATTTCAAGAATGCAGCCACAGTCTCACACCTAGCTGCAGGGGACTTAGTGGAAAAGTGATTTTTAGCTAGGCAACCATGTTCCCAACATAAAATACAGGCGGGGTAGTTATTTGTTCCCAATTGTTTCCCTAATAGATGACTGACCACAAACTCTGTGGCCTGAAGAACACAGATTTATCTTTCAGTTCTGGAATTCAGAAGTCCAAGATGGATTGATACTGTTGAGTACTTTGTGGAAACGCTAAGGGACCATCATTTTTTCTTGTTTCTTTCAGCTTCTAGAGACCACCTTCATTCCTTGGCTCAGAGCTGCTTCTTCACATCACTCCAACTCGTTTTCCTTCATCACATCTTTTCTGGCTCTTCTGACTCCTTTTGTCATTTACAGACCATTGTGATTACATTAGGACCACCCAATTAATCTAGAATATTCTGATTTCAAGATCCTTATTCAAATCTGCAAAGCCTTTTTTTGTGATGTTGATGAACACATTCACATGTCCTGGGAATTTGGATGTGGACATATATGGGGGCGAGGGAACATTTATAGTTCTCAAAAAGAGGAAGGTAAATATTGGTACTGGAGATAATTATCCGTGTCTGCTAAATCATTTGACTACATTTTTGCTAGTCTTATGACTGGATATATTTAAGTTGTAAGAGCTGGTGAACTTACTGAAGACAGGACTTTGTTCCTTGATACTTGGTGATTCATGGGGTTCAAATGTCTAAATATTCTCCCAAAGCAAACCACACATGTGCACACATGCATACACACATATTTGGTGGTATTTGAGTTTAAATTCAGGGCCTTGTGCTAGCTAGACAGCAACTCTACATCTTGAGCCATAATTTCAGTCCATTTTGCTTTATTTTTCAAATTAGGTCTTGTGTCTATGTCCTGGTTGGCTTGGACCATAATCATTCTATTTATACTTTCCACATAGCTGGGATGGGTATGTACTACTTCTACGCTTAGCTTTTATTGCTTGAGATGAGGTCTTCTTAACTTTTTTTGTCCAGGCTGGCCTTGAACTTCATTCCTCCTGATTTCCTTGCTCCTGAAAAACATATTTCTGAAGTCTATATTCTGACTCATTAGTGACGGTTTCATCTACTGGTCTCCTTTGCTACATTAATTTTATGAAGGGCATTTCCAAGTACATTTGTGCTCATTGTTTACCTTAGAGAAGCTAAGAAGCTGACAGCATCACGCTGATAATGACATGGTGTTTAGTAGGATCCTGGCACATAGTAGTCATTCAAATGTGTTACAAATAAAAAAGAATAACAAAAGCCCACACTACCACACTGAATCTAGCTATCTTGTATGTGAAGACCCCTCCTTAGACAGTTTGTGCACACAATAGGTAGATTAATTCAAATCAGCTTTCCTAATACCTTTGAGCCTTCAGCTTTTTTGGGTGTATGTTGTGGGAATGAAGAGCAAACTTTTCCTTTCCTTTTTTTTTTTGTGTGTGCTCGAACTCAGGGCCTGCGTGCTGTCCCTGTGCTTTTGTGCTTAAGGCTAGCACTATACCACTTGAGCCACAGCTCTACTTCTGTGTGTGTGTGTGTGTGTGTGTGTGTGTGTGTGTGTGTGTGTGTGTGTGTGTGTGTGTGTGTGTGTGTAACTGGAGATAAGAGTCTCATAAACTTTCCTGCCTGGGCTGGCTTAGAACTATGATCCTCAGATCTCCGTCTCCTGAGTAGCTAGGATTATAGGGGTGAGCTACCAGTGCCTGGCTCAAGCTCAGTTTTATTCAAAACTCATTTTGCCTTTTTTTAAAAAGGCTGATCCAGGAGAAGGGTTACTGCTCAAGCAACCCCATCAAGGACTTCAAGAACCCTGAAACAATCATGTTGTGTAGATGCTAGTTTCCCTAGTGCTTAGGCAAAGCCTTTTCATCCACATGGGTAGCCCACACCTGGCATAGTGTCACAGCACCTAAAGAAAGTGTTTGTTGAATGAACAAAAACAACATATGTAAGCCAGAGTCTCATTTCCCCAAACTAGGGAGGAAACTGACTTTTAATGGTATGCCTTCTTCACTTCTGTTCAAACATACAGGACATACAGCAAGAAGCAACTGGGAAAGTCAGTCAACCCTTTCTTCCTTGCTATTGTCCCTGTGTGTTGTAAGGCATGTAAACATTTTATGTTTGGAAATATTTCTCTACTGAAAGATATAAAGAGTTGAGTAGTTGGGTGCTGGTAGCTCACAGCTATAATCCTAGCTACTCAGGAAGCTGAGATGTGAGGGTCACAGATCAAAGCCAGCTGGGGCAGGAAAGTCTGTGAGACTCTTATCTCCAATGAACCACCAGAAAACCGGAAGTAGCTCTGTGGCTCAAATGGTAGAGCTCTAGCCTTGAGCTGAAGGGCTCAGGGACAGTGCTCAGGCCCAGAGTTCAAGCTCCACGAACCCCCTTCCCCCACCCCCCCAAAAAAAAAGTTGGGTAAAAATGACTAGGGATCATCACAATGGCATTTGGTCCTAGAACACTTTTATCATATATAGGAGGATCTTCTTGTGGCCCTTGGTTAGTGATCAACAGAAATTTCTTTTGCACTGAACTTGCCAAGAGAAGACCAATCAGTGATTTTTTTTTTCAGAGCATGTGCTTTGTCATTAGGGCAGCTGGTGAGCTAGCTTGGTTTGCTGTCTCCTCCCGAGTTTCTTTGCCATAGCCCTACCACAGTAGAAATCTTCTACTTTATCTTTCTCAGTTGTGGTCAGCTTGCAGGCTTGCCACACTTCCTCTTGAGTATGTAATGAAGCACATTTGTGTGCTCAGGCTTGTACCGAGTAGCTTTGAGATAACGGAGCCAGCATGCTTATTTCTGTAAGGCTCTCATCCTTTATTTTAGGGAAGTGCTGCTGACTGGCCCCCTGTACATACTTCAATGAGAGAGAGAGAGAGAGAGAGAGAGAGAGAGAGAGAGAGAGAGAGAGAGAGAGAGAGAGAGAGAAGTTTTCTCCACCTCTACTCCCCTCCCCATACCCTGCTTGATGTATTTTAACTTTATCTTGAGCCAGTCGTTGCTATTTGCTTCAGGTTTGTTTTCTTCTCTCTAGGGAGTAATTGCCAAGAAAATGCCCTTCTGTCAAAAACATAAAGCCTTTCTATATTCTAAATTGGTAGCAGAAACTCCTCCATCATCTGGCTTAATATCCAAACTGTCCCGAATGGCTGAGAGAATGTCGTGTGGTGGCAGACCCTTTTAGAAGGAAGTCTTTGGGTCGACTAGGATGTTGGCTGTCTGCATTGGGCAGTGATCGTACACTTATTTGGGAACTACCCCATATATCACAGACAGTTTAATCTTTAAGTTTTCATACATTTTAGAGATTATAGGAGCCATATGCTGCTTCACAGGTAACAGATTTGCTTAAATATAGAGCTTATGGTCCCACTGCCCTGGCATTAGAAATCATTGTTCTCTAGTTTTAGACCAACCTTTGTTATCCCTACCTATCCCTACCTAGCCCAGGGACTAGGAATCACTGAGCAAGACCATAGTCAGCTGACCACTGCTAGAGTTGGAACCTTCACTCTTAGTTGAAAGGGGAAATCTAAGTCTGTGAAATAGAAGTGCTAATCTTCACGTGGCTCCCCTTCTCTATCCCACCCTGGCTTTAAGGAGGATTCTATTTCCCTGAGGCTTTAGGATACTTTCCATTAGAAAAATACCTTGAAGAGTGAATTCTGGCTCTTTGTGAATTTATGGCACTATCTAAACAGCCAGAAGAGCAGATGGCATAAAACGACTTTGAGACAGTTAAAGAACACCGAGGCTGAGACCCACGCACTGTGAGCTTTGGGTGGTCCAAAGTGACAGTTGACATCACCATACTTAGTTGCAAGTCGATGCATAAAATTGGTAAGGAAGAATAGGCTTACCTACCATTGCTCATTTTGTAAGTAATAATCTCATTTTACTATCCCCATTCTTGCCCACCTTCAGTGACAGAAATAACTCTGAGTGGGTTTTCTTTTTAAAGATCTGTGTCAAGCAAATACCTCATAAAATGGTGCGAGTGTTCTATTTAGAACTTGCCCTGTGACACAAAACCCAGATGGGTTTTCAGTTGTCTGACACTGGTTTCTTTGGAGTTAAGTGAGAAGGGAATGGAGACCCATAGTAGTTAGTGGCATCGAGTTGGGTCTTTAGGAGATACAACCTAAAATGCTGAGAACTTTGCATAGTTTTACTTAAAAGTAAGACTCTGTTATTCATTAGGTCTGATCCAAACTACTATGGCATTTATTAAACAGGTATACATGTTTCCTGTCCTAACAAAACAGCATGAAATTAGTGGCTTAAAACAATGCAAGTATATTAGAAGGCCAATGTGAGTTTCACTTGGTTAATATTAAGGTGTGGATGAAGTTGCATTCCTTTTTTTAAGCTGCAGGGGAAGATCCCATTCCCTTGCTTTATTTCTCCCCATTTTCTGGAGAAAGCCCACATTCTTAGGCTCACCTCTACTTCCACCTTCAAAGTAATGATTCTTTCTCATGTCTCCTCAGTCTGACCTCTTCAATTGCCCCTTTCTTTCTACCTTTAAAGCCTCTTGAGATTATGTGGGCTCCACCTAGTGAATACAGCATACTCTCTGTTTTAATGCCAGCTCCTTAGCAACCTTAATTCCACTTTGCCAGCTATTTACAGGTTTACTGGGATTTGGATGTGGGTAGGTTGGGAGGGGGTACATTATTCTGCCTCTCATGCCAAGGGACTTTGTTTTCTAGATCTTTGCATCAAGTAGGGCTACAGGAGCAGTAGTTTTCATGGCAGCTTGCATGGAGGACAGCTTCCATCTTTGCATCGTTTCAGGAAGTTGAGAAGGAGGTTTTTCTCAGAGCAGTGGGCTGTGAAGTTGGTCTGATACTTTGCTTCTCTGCTTCCATCCTGGAATTTTGATGGCCTCAGCTGGGAATTATGGAGGCCTATCTCCCTGGGGCTGCTGGAGTCCGGGGATGGCCTTGAAGAGGAGCATGGAGTCAGGATGACTAGTCCCAGCTGGGAGAGGAATGAGGAAGCAGGGGGATGAGGGCAGGAAATGACAGATGAGTCTGCCCCTTGGGAGAAAGAAAATAGAAGATGGGGTTGATTACATCTGGCCTCAAAGAAAATAAAAATGGAGGCTTAAAATTGTGTGTGTGTGTGTGTGTGTGTGTGTGTGTGTGTGTGTGTGTGTGTGTGTGTGTGTGTGTGCGCGCGCGCACTTTGTGATTGAGTCCATTACAGAGGTGATGTCGAGACTCTGGGCTGAGTAAATTTGATCTTTTTTTTTTTTTAACATCTGGTACACTATTGCCAAAGCCTGAGGGGCTTAATGCTTGTGTCTCCTGGGGCTTGACACTGCGCAAACTGCAGTCTCTGGAGAAAGCAGCAGCTCAGCTGGTGACCTTGTCCCAGGAGGGCTGCACTTTGGGGAATGTAAACTTATCTGTCACATGTTCCCAGAGCCTTAAACGTGTTCTCAGAATCCTAAGATAGAATCTTGTGAACTGACGGACACTGATTTGAGCTTTGAAGAATTGTCAAACATTTTGAAGACATAGCTGGTGGAAGATTTGGGCTGCATTTTCCACAATTTCCCGACCAGGCAGTGTGTGTGACAATTGTTAGCTAGCTCTGGAAGCAATGCCCCCTGCTGGAAAGACTTTCAAGGCAGGTGCAATAGAATTTCCTTGGCAGGATTCAGTTAACCTCCAAGACAGGGGCTGGGAGCCTCCTTTTGTGGGCCACCATGGGCTCTGACACAGTTCTGGGCCATTCTTTTCTCTTTTCTTCCCTCCCTCCCTCCCTTCCTTCCCTTCTTTTCTTTTCTCTTCCTTTTTTTGTCAGTTGTGGGGCTTAAACTCTAGGCCTGGGCGCTGTCCCTCAGCTCTTCAGCTCAAGGCTAGCGCTCTACCACTTGAGCCACACAGCCACTTCCGGCTTTTTCTGCTTATGTGGTGCTAAGGAATCGAACCCAGGGTCTCATGCATGTGAGGCAAGCATTCTACCTCTGTGCTGCCTTCCTAGCCCTTCTTTCCTTTTTTCCCTTCTTTCTTTTCCTTCCTTGTTTTTCTTTCCTTCTTTCCTTCCCCTCTCCCCTCCCCTCTCCTCCCCTTTCCTCCCCTCCCCTCTCCTCCCCTCCCCTCCCCTTTCCTCCCCTCCCTTCTCCTCCCCTCTCCTCCCTTTTCCTCTTCCCTCCCTCTCCCCTCCCCCATCTTTTCCCCTCTTCCCTCCCTCTCCCCTCCCCCCTCTTTTCCCCTCTTCCCTCTTCCTCCCCTCCTCCCTCCCCTCCCATCTTCCCTCCCCCTCCCTTTCCTCCCCTTCCCCCCCTTCTTTTTTCTTTTCTTGTCCTGGTGCTTAAACTCAGGGCCTGGGCACTATCTCTGAGCTTTTGTGTTCAAGGCTGGTATTCTACTTTGAGCCGCAGCTCCATTTCTGGCTTTTTGGTGGTTAATTGGAGATAAAAGTTTCATGGATTTTCTTTCCTGGGCTGGGTTTGAACTGTGATTCCCCAGATCTCTACTTTCTGTGTAACTAGGATTACAGGTATGAGCAACTAGCACCTAGCCTCTGAGTCCCATTTCTGAATAGGGCAGTTCACTGCTCTTTTTAGGTTCTTTATGTAGTTCTTGGAAAGGTCAGAATGGTAGCACAATATTTTCACCAACCTATGGAACAGGGAGCCATTTCTCATTTTCACGATGCTGATTAAATTAACAAACTCTGATGAAGATGGACTAGTCTTTCTAATGCTAACCCACTGTCCCTGGAATATTTATTTCTGAGTTGGGTAATATAAGTGTAAGCTGACTACTTTCAGGGTAAGAATTAAAGCTAATTAATTTACAGATACATATTACATTGCATTATTTAAACCATGGATTGAAATTTTATCCTTTTATTTTGAACCAACTTCAGGCTTTCAGAAAAGATGCAAAATGATATAGTATTCATATAGCCATCATTGTTTCCCCTAATGTTAACATCTTATACAATCATAGTACTATTATTAGAACCAGGAAACCACTGTTGACATAAAACTATTTACTGTATTGAAAGTGGTATTAATGCCATTGGTTTTTCCACTAAAGTCATTTTTTGTTGTTCTATGATCTCATCTAGGATTTATTTTCTCATTGCATTCAGTTATTTAGCCCTAGTGTCCTACAGCCTATATATTTTCTTCATCTTGCCATGTCTTTATATATATATATATATTATTGTAAAGATACTATACAGAGGGGTTACAGTTACATGAGTAAGGTAATGAGTACATTTCCTATTGAGCATTGTTACCCCCTCCTTTGTTTTTCCCCTACCATCCCTACCTTCCCTACCTCCCCAACTCCGCCCCCCCCAAATTGCCTTGAATTTCATGACCTTCATACTTTTTTTTTGTTGTTGGTCGTGGGCCTTGAACTCTGGGCCTGGGCTCTGTCCCTTAGCTCTTCAGCTCAAGGCTGGTGCTCTACCACATGAGCCACAGTACCACTTCCAGTTTTCCGGTGGTTTATTGGATATAAGAGTCTCATAGACTTTTCTGCTGGGCTGGCTTTGAATCGTGATCCTCAGATCTCAGCCTCCTGAGTAGCAAGAATTATAGGCGTGAGCCACTGGTGCCCAGTGACCTTCATACTTTTGAAGACTGTTTTCTTGACTGTCTCCTCACATTGAATTTTCTCATTTTTACCATTTGATGAGTCCAAGTCAGAAAAAGACGTATTGAGTCCCTAACTTTCCAGTCAGTGCACCAAATTCATTACTAGAAGCTTTAGGGCACCTAAATAGGCTCATTCCTTGAGTCTAGCAAGAGAAGAATTCAGGCAAGATGCAAACATAGTAAAGATGACAGAGAAGTTTATTAGAATAGAAACATGGCAGAGAAAGAGAACATGAGGTATAGATATGCCCTAGGAAGATAGCACTTTAGCCAAAGTCAGCTATCTTGTAGAGTCATCCTTGTTATAAAGCATGGCCTTGGGTTAAATAGGGGTGAATTGGAGTCCTCAAAAATGACTTTCTTATTAGTGAGTCTCCCTTCTGTTTCCTGTAAAGTTGTGAGTCCTGTCCTTATTTCGTCATTCTTTTGTATTTCTTACTTCCTCATTCTTTTGTAGTCCCCCTGCCTTCATTTCCTCTTTAGGCAGGTCCTGGTTTATCAGCTTATCCTGCCATCTGCAAGTGCTATTGGATACAATTCTCTGATGGTTTGCTTTTCACCTAACTTGTATCAGCATGATTACACTGACGGAATATATTTTTAATCTTGTGATAAAATATATATAACATAAAGTTTACTTTAACTATTTCAAAATGTACAATTCAGTGGCATCAGGTACATTCCTAAGTATGTCACTACTGTTTGCATCATGTTTTCATTACCTCAGCCAAAATCCCTATCCATTACATCCCTGGTCACCATCATTCACTTTCTGTTTCTGTGACATTTGCCTATTCTAGGTTCTTCATATAGGTAGGATAATACAGTATTTGTCTTTTTGTGTCTGGATTCTTTCACTAAATTCCCAAGGCTTATTTACATTGCAGCATAAATCAGGATTTCTTTTTTTGTGGGTCTGTGGATTAATCCAAGGGCCTCACATGTATGGCTCTCCACTGAGCTATATCCACCATCCTCTTTTTTTAATGCGTGTCCTGGGCTTGAACTCAGGGCCTGGGCACTATCCTTGAGCTTTTGTGCTCAAGGCTAGTATTCTACTACTTGAGCCACAGTTCCTCCTCTGGCTTTTTTGGTGGTTAATTGGAGATGTGTCTTATGAGCTTTCCTGCCTGAGGAGGCTTCAAACCTAAGACCTTAGCTTCCTGAGTAGCTAGGATTACAGACGTGAGCCACTGGCACCCAGTTCAACACTTGCCCCCCTTTTTGAGACCTAGGCTCCTTAAATTACCCAGGCTGGCCTCGAACTTGTGATCTTCCTTCCTCAGTCTCCCAAGTGCTGGCACTATAGGCATGTGGCAACTAGGCCCTGCAGCCTCCTTCCCTTTTAAAAGGGATAGACACCATTTTGTTTATCTGTCAATTCCTTGATGCTTAATTGGGTCCTTTCTCCCTTTTGGTTACTGTGAAGAATGCTGCTCTGAATAGGGGTACATATGTCTTTGAGTTACATTTTCAAAAGGAACTTGGAGAAGCTAAAGAGATAATATAGTTTGGAAAAGCACTATTCTATTTTTCTATCCCTGACTAAGACTTCCACAGAAGAGAAGATTGCTGTGGGTGGGGCAAGGAGGTGGCAGATGGTTGAGGGACCAGGGGGAGAAAGGAAGCCCAACCCATCAGACTTGTTCAAAGCCACTACCACTGGAGGAGGGTCTAGAAAGTGCAAAGCCAGGCCAATGGACAGAGTCAGAGGTCAGAGAAACTAGCAAGAGAACAATCAGGATCACAATCAACTGTGCCAAAGGCACCTCACTCTGTACCACCCAGAGGTGGCAGGGAGAAAGAGGTACAGGGGTCATCTTGGAGATTAAGGCCACTCTTTTTTTGTTTTTTTGGTCTGTCATGGGGCTTGAACTCTGGGCCTGGGTGCTGTCCTTGAGCTCTTCAGCTCAAGGCTAGTGCTCTACCACTTGAGCCACAGTGCCACTTCTGGTTTTCTGTTGGTTTATTGGAGATAAGAGTCTCACTGACTTTTCCTTCCCCAGGCTGGCTTTGAAGTGCAATCCTCAGATCTCAGCCTCCTGAGTAGCTAGGATTACAGTTGTGAACCACCAGTGCCTGGCAAGGCCACTTTTAACTCCTGATATTTTCCAAAGTTTTGTGAATGTATCACACTAGTAAGAAATAATATTTTTGCTGGGCATTGGTGGAGATCGAGGTTCAAAGCCAGAGCAGGCAGGAAAATCCATGAGACTCTTCAGTTAACCACCAGAAAACCAGAAGTGGTGCTGTGGCTCAAGTGGTAGAGTGCTTGCTTTGAGCTGAAGAGTTGAGGGATAGTGCCCAGGCCCAGAATTCAAGACACACAACTGAAAAAAAACTTGAGCAATTACATTACATTGCAACCTTGTATAAACACATGTTTAATAATGTCACAGCAAACATTTGATGTCCTCTGATGTTCAATTCTGTTCCATTAGAAAAGGAATGTTTCTTGTGATGTTGATTGCCTTCAACATGTAAACACTGTGCTACTGTACAAAGCTCCATGGACTAGAAAGCTTTGTTTTTTTCCCTCTGTTGGCTTTTTGTCCCCCTCCAGGTAGAAAATATAAATCTTGTGATCAATCACATTTTCCTTTTTGTTTTGGTTGTCAGGAAACTCAGAGCCAAGTTGGCTCAACCAGGTGGTAGCATTCTATGTAGTAGTCATGTATTATATGTACTACTACTTTAACGTTCCCTAGCTCTCAAACTTCTTGCTGTATTTTTCCTGATCCTAATGATTCATATGATTTCTGTTTGCTGCATGAAGTTTTGGAAGCTGCTACAAATCTGTGTGGACTGTTGTGATGGACTATAAAACAAATCATTCAGAACTTTTGGACCCAAACTGGTCAAAAAGTCTGGGGTAAAGTCTACATCCAAAGAGAGGAAAATGTTTTTTTTTTAAAGCTTAGTTTTATGATTCTCTAATTAATTATTTTATTTTTATTTACTTTTTTGCCAGTCCTGAGGCTTGAACTCAGGGCCTGGGTACTGTCCCTGAGCTTCTTTTGCTCAACGCTAACACTCTACCACTTGAGCCGCAGTGCCACTTCAAGCTTTTTCTGTTAATGTGGTTCTGAGGAATTGAACCTAGGGCTTCATGCATGTGAGGCAAGCACGCTACCACATTCATAGCCCCTTTACTTTTTTATATTTTGTTTTTGATCTTTCTTTTGGATTATCCAGAAAGTAGTCTGTTGCCAAGTGCTGGTGGCTTGCACCTATGATTCTAGCTACTCAGGAGGCTGAGATCTGAGGATCATAATTTGAAGCCAGCCCACATAGAACAATTTGTGAGACTCATATTTTCCAGTAAACTATTCAGAAAAAGCAGAAAGTGGTACTGTGGATCAAGTGTTAGAATGCTACCTTTGAGCAAAAGAAACTCAGGGACAGTGCCCAGGCCCTAAGTTCAAGCCCCAGAACAGGCACACACACAAAAATTAATTTCTCATAGTTGCACAGAGGAATTAGAGGATATTAGTGTCAGAGGGTAGGTGCCTATCTTTAAATAGGATGGTTTTTACTTACATTTTACTTACATTTACTTAACATTCCGTTGTTTATGTATATTTTTTGAGGCACTGAGGTTTGAACTCAGGGCCTCATGCTTGTAAGGTAAATGTTCTATTGCCAAGCCATGCCTCTAGGCAGGCCTTTGAAGCCTTGCTGTGTAGCCAAGTAAGGCCTCAAATTTGTAGTCTTCCTGTCTCTGCCTCCCAAGTAGCTGGGATGATAGGCATTTGATATTGTGCCTGGATTTATAAAGGCCTTTAAAAAAAATCCAGGGCTGGGAATGTGGTTTAGTGACAGAGTACTTGCCTAGCATGCATGAAGCCATGGGTTCAATTCCTCAGTACCACATGCACAGAAAAAGCTGGAAGTGGTGCTGTGGCTCAAGTAGTAGAGTGCTAGCCTTGAACAAAAGGAGCTCAGGGTCAGTGCCCAGACCCTGAGTTCAAGCCCCAGGACTGGCAAAAAAATTAATCCCAGAAATCATCAATCAGTCAACAATCAATCTCTCTCTGTATGTCTCTGCTGTGGTTCAAACCCAGGGCTCAATTTTTTTTTGTCAGTCATGGGGCCTGAATTCCGGGCCTGGGAACCATTTTTGGCTTTTTCTGCTTATGTGTTGCTGAGGAATCGAACCCAGGGCCTCATGCATGCAAAGCAAGCACTCTAACACTGAGCCACCTTCCCAGCCACACCAGGATTCAATCTTGTGATATATGTTCTGTACTATTGTGCATTCCCTCAGTCCCCAGGAATATCTGTATCCAAGCCCCTTGCTCCTGTTTTCTTGCCTCTGCTCATGTTGGCATCTCTGAGCTCTGCTGTCTAGCTGGTTTCCCTACCATGTTCAGTCTCAGCCACCTGAACCTTCAGAGAACTAGCCATTTACTCTTGTATTTCTCTCCTGCTCCAAAACTTCCAGTGACTCGCCATGCGTGCAGATAATGCAGTCTCTTGAGGTTCTATCAAGGATAGAGAGCACCTCGCCTGTTAGTGCACTTCAACGTTCACTGTGCCCCTGTACAGGTTAGAAGGCTCTGAAGGAGAATGAAATGAATAGACTTTATTGAAGCAGGTAAACCATTTGAGAAGGGATTTAGACAAGGGAGGATACATTTGGAGTTATATTCATTTAGATATACTTTTCACCAAGAAGGAACAAAAACTTATTAGCTCCAGGGGGGAAAAAACTCAAAATGGAAAAGAAACATAATCTTATTATACCATGTGGCTAGGCTTTCAGTAATGCTTGTGTAGTTTTAATGCTGTAAAAATACTTAGGATAATTTTCTGGGGCTGCCTGAACAAAGTACAACCGACTGGGTGTCTTAAACAATAGAAATTTGTGTTCTAGAGTCTAGAAGTCCAACCTCAAGGTGTTGGTGGAGTTGGTTCTTTCATAGAGTTGTAAGGGAAGGCTCTGTTGCAGAACTGCCTTCTTGGCTTATACCTGTTTGTCTCTTTGTAGCATTTTACATCTCTGTCTCTGTGTGTAGATTTTTTTTCATTTTTAAATATTTTTTTGGTCAGTTGTGGGCCTGGACACTGTCCCTGAGCCTCTTTGTGCTCAAGGCTTGTGCTCTACCACTTGACCCAAAGCACCACTTCTGGTTTTTGAGTAGTTTGTTGGAGATAAGAGTCTCACAAAGGTCTTTTCTTTCTGGGTTGGCTTCAAATTGCAACCCTCAGATCTCAGCCTCCTGAGTAGATAGGATTACAAGCATGAGCCGCTGGTGTCTAGCTCATTTAAAAAATATTTTTTTTGGGGGGGTCCGGTCGTGGGGCCTGAACTCTGGGCCTGGGCGCTGTCCCTCAGCTCTTCAGCTCAAGGCTAGCGCTCTACCACTTGAGCCACAGCGTCACTTCTGGCTTTTTTCTTTTTTGCTTATGTGGTGCTGAGGAATCGAACCCAGGTCCTCAGGCATGCAAGGCAAGCGCTGTACCACTGAGCCACCTTCCCAGCCCATTAAAAAATAATTTAAATAAATTTTGGCAGCAGTGGGGTTTGAACTCAGAGCTTCTCACTTGATTGGCAAGTCCTCTACCACTTGAGCCATTTCCGTAGCCCTTTTTGTTCTGTTACTTTTCAGATAGGGTCTCACGCTTTTTGCCCAGGTTGGCTTCAAACCACTGTCCTTTTGATCTCTGCCTTCCAAGTATATGAGTTAAATATATGAGCCACCATGTCTGGCAGTAGAGATTTCTTTTTTAGTAAGGATATTGGTTTATTGGGTTAGGTCCTACCCTAAAAACAATTCTATCATAACAGCATTTAACACTGATGCAACCCAAATTATACTGCAACCATATTGAGGGGGCAAGGCAAAGTGGATAGTTTGTAAGTATGTGCAGGAAATAGGGTAGGAGATCACACTTGAACTCCTATGTAGGGAAAACAGACCAAAAACGCCTGAGTGAAAAGCATCAAGGTGAAGCAATATTAGCATCTTGTTTAGAAAATATAGAGACATGGAAGCCACGTAGTTGTTACAGAAGAGGGATAGTTGGTAGAGGGTAGAAGAATGCTCTTTTCCATAACAGACCTTTACAGCTCTTCAAATGTTTAAGTGGGTGCGAGGGGACTTCAGTGACATGGACCTGCATTTTCTGTGCTACTTCTGCCTTTATTTGAGGTGAGGAAAGGAAATGGGGTTTTTTATCACCATTAAATATCACAACTGACAGGAAGTGAAGTCTTGGGTTTTCTGGGACCCACTTAGTGTTTCATTCTGAAAAAAATCTCTTTATACATGACCTATTTTATCATTATTATTATTATAATTATTATTTTGTGCCAGGCTTGGGTTTGAGCTCAGGGGCTAGGCTTTTGTGTTCAAGGCTAGTGCTCTACCACTTGAGCCACAGCATCACTTCTGGCTTTTTGGTAGTTAATTGGAGATAAGAGTCTCACAAACTTTCCTACCTAGGCTAGCTTTGAACCATGATCCTTAGTTCTCAGCCTCCTGAGTTTCTAGGATTACAGATGTGAGCCACCAGCACTCAGTTACATGATCTATTTTAACATAATCAAAAGTAGGCTGATTTTTTGCTGGATGAGGTACTGATAATGTAGTTTATTGCATTTGAAACTCTCCAGAACATGTCTACTTTTTTCCCTGTGTTGCAGTTTAGAAGCATGTGACAGGAACTGTCACTAACTCAGTCTAAAATTAATTTTATTTTGGTTTTAAGTAATTGTTTCATGTCTGCTTTTGTGGGGAGTAGTGGTTCATAGATATCTTCTTTCTGAAACCTTAACTATTTCCTATGCACATTCTTCTCTCCTGTTGTATTCCTGGGATGTAACGGGGGAAATGTGGAATTCCCCCATGGGCACTGCCCTCTGCAGAAAACCCTGGTTCTTCCTATGGATGGGAAATCACTTGTGGAATGCGTTCATCTGTTAAGTAGCTGCTGGAATGAATGTATTATTCTATATGTAGAAATAACTAGAAGAAAAATAACTAACAAAGGAGTAGACTAGGAAAGTTAAAAACCACTTTATGATACATAGTCCAATTGAGTTAGCACTAGTTGTTATAAATTAAGGTTTGTACCTTCACTGTGCACAATAAAAATGACAAAAACATATCACTCAACACACACACACACACACACACACACACAATTTCTCCTTGGATACCTAGCACTGTTCCAGGCAGGAAACAGTAGTCCCTTCTTTTAAGGATTTTGAACCTGATTTGGGGTAATATGACATAGAATGTTAGGAGTAATAAAAGGAATTAACAGTATAAGATAAGGGTTGATGAATTATGATCTAAAAGCCAAATCTGGCCTGCTGGTTATTTTTGCAAATAAAATTTTTTTTTATTGGAACAGAGTCATGTTTCTTGTTTCTGTGTATTGTCTATGGCTGCCTATCCTTGTAACAGTAGAATTAGAACATATGGCCCACAAAACCTGACATATTTATTGTCTGGCTATTTTTTTAGGAAAAAAATACCTACCAACTCCTGGTTTAAGAAATAATTCTAAGCTTTTACAGGACATTATGTGATTTATTTATTTTTTTGCCAGTACTGGGGCTTGAACTTAGGAGCTCTTAGCGTTTTCACTCAATGTTAGTGCTCTACAGTTGAGCCACAGCTTTACTTCTGGATTTTTGGTAGTTTATTGAAGATAAGAGTCTCATGGACAAACCAGGTGCTTGTGCCTCATGCCTGTAATCCTAGCTACTCAGGAGGCTGTTATCTGAGGATCACAGTTCAAAGCAGGGGCAGGAAAGTCCATGAGACTCCAATAAACTACCTGAAAAAGGGTAGTGGCACTGTGGCTCAAGTGGTAGAGTGCTTGCCTTGAGTTGAAGAGCTGAGGGACAGCACCCAAGCCCAGAGTTCAAGCCCCACAACTGACCGACCACCACCACCACCACCACCACCACACACACACACACACACACACACACACACACACACACACACACACACACACACACACACACACACACACACACACACACACACACACACGCCTGACCGACCACTCCCCCCGCCCCCACACACATGTAGGGCCTGAACTCTGGGCCTGGGCGCTGTCCCTCAGCTCTTCAGCTCAAGGCTAGCGCTCTACCACTTGAGCCACAGCACCACTTCTGGCTTTTTCTGCTTCTGTGGTGCTGAGGAATCGAACCCAGGGCCTCATGCTTGCAAGGCAAGCACTCTACCACTGAGCCACCTTCTGGTATTCCAGACTTTTCTGAAGTTCTTTAGATTCTCCTCACAGTTGACCTTCAGAACAGTTGACCTTCATTGCTATGCAAAAGAAGGTGTCAGCTCCGCAGTGTCCCCTCATCTTCATGTATTTATTTCCCTGTTGTAACAGTAATCTCTTTTTATCCAGTGACAGAGAAGGAAATACTTTCTCTTCTCTCTTATCATTTCTTGGCTTCTCTTATATGATGTACCCTTGACTCCTTTCTAGTTGTCCGGCATGATGCCATGTTTCTTCAGACTCTCAATAAAGACTGGATCAAAGTGCCATTCTTGTCTGGGAAAATAGTGAAAAATTTATGAGTGGAGTGCCTTGGTTTCATATTTGAGCCTACAACCTATATTTATGTGTGTACTTTGATAGGCCAGTTTGAGCTACAAAGCAAGGCCCAACCTCAAAGCAAGCAAACAAAGAAAGATAAAGGCTCTGTTAGGAACAAGAAAAAAGAAAAGAAAACGTGCTGGGCATGTTGGTGGCTCATGCTTGTAATCCTAGCTGCTCAGGAGGCTGAGATCTGAGGATCACAATTCAAAACTTGCCCAGGCAGGAAAGTTCCTGAGATTCTTATCTCCAATTAACTACCAGAAAGCCGAAAATAGCGCTGTGGTTCATAGTGATAGAGCACTAGCCTTGAACCCAAGCTCTGGGACAATGCTCAGGCCCTGTGTTCAATCTTCAGGACTGGCCCCCAAAAACAAAATGAAAAACAAAAACAATATCCCCAACATGATCGTGACATCAAGACTGGAGACATGACTAAGTGGTAGGGCATGTCTTTTGTACAACTACTTAAAGATAATAAAAATATAATTTACAAAAGAATGGGGGTAAATATAATGAAGCTCAGTTATTTAATATGGACAGGTTGAAAATGAAACTTCCTTGTACAATTAAAAAAGAAACAATATTCATAATCATGGTGTCACTTGTACACCTAAACGAAGTCTTCCTTTCATAATGGAGAACTCAAGAAGCCCAAATTCAGAATGATCACATACAGCTTGAGGCATAGGCCTAGCAGTAGAGCACCTGTCTACCAAAGTGCATACACACACACACACACACACACACACACACACAAACACACACACACACACAAACACACACACACACACACACACACACACACACACACACACAATTTATTTTATTGGTCATAAGTCTTGAACTCAGTGCCTGGGTGCTGTCCCTGAACTTTTGTGCTCAAGGCTAACATTCTACCACTTTGAGCCACAGCTCTACTTCTGGTTTTTTTTTTTTTGTGGTTAATTGGAGATAAGAGTCTCAGACTTTCTTGTGTGGGTGGGCTGGCTTTAAAATGTGATCCTGGGCTGGGAATGTGGCTTAGAAGTAGAGTGCTTGCCTTGCATGCATGAAGCCTTGGGTTTGATTCCTCAGTACTACACACAGAGAAAAAGTTCAAGGACAGTGCCCACACCCTGAGCTCAAGCCCCAGGACTGGCCAAAAAACAAAACAAACAAAAAAACCAGGTGATCCTCAGATCTCAGCCTCCTGAGTAGCTAGGGTTACCGAAGTGAGACACCATTGCATTAGGAAGGTGGATATGGTAGCATATGCCTATAATCCTAGCAGTCAGGAGGCAAGAGGAAAAAGTCCATTCAAGGTCAGCCTGGGTTACATAGTTCAAAGCCAGCCTGAACTACTTGGTGAAGCCCTATTTCAAAACACCAAGGGCGGGACTGGGAATGTGGCTCAGTGGTAAAGTGCTTGCCTTGCATGCATGAGGCCCTGGGTTCCATTCCTTAGCACCACATAAATAGAGAAAAGCTGGAAGTGGTGCTGTGGCTCAAGTGGTAGAGCACTAGCCTTGAGCTGAAGAGCTGAGGGACAGCGCCCAGGCCCAGAGTTCAAGCCCCACAACTGACTAAAAAACAAAACAAAAAACCCCACCAAGGGCTGGGAATGTAGGTCAGCGGTGGAGCACTTGCCTAGCATGTGCAAGGCTTTGGTTTCCATCTGTAGCAAAGCAGCAGCAACTAAAACAACAACAAAAGGAATTAGGATTAAATATTGTTCACCCTCCAAAGTAAACACAGATTAGTGTTTTCTGCAATGCATCTCTTGTAGGGCGATTATCACTTGATATTTTTTGGTATTTTATATTTCTCATTCCAGAAAACAAACTTTTACTAAAAAGGAAGATATTTTGGATCCATTATTTAGAAAAAGTATAGATAACCAGTGCCTTTAAATAATGAAATCAAGTACACACACACACACACACACACACACACACACACACACACACACACACTTTTAATATCTGTTACTTAAAAAAATACATCTCCCTTTTCAAGTGCATTGCTGTTCATAACATGGTTAGTTGAATCTCTTATGAAATAGTGATTACACCAGCTAGAGTTACGCCAGTGTTAAGATTTTTCTCTTCATCTTTTAAGTGGCGTCACTTGGTGTGTTTAGGCTATTTTAACAATGCGGAAGTGTTTCATCATGGATTTTGTAAAGATTTGGATTCTTTCTCAAACCATAAACTAATATCATTGGAAAAGCTACAATTTCTACCAAAGTTCCCTTATCATCAGACATCCAGTTTTGCATATGGTTAAAATGTTTAAGAAAGCGTTTGAGGCAGGCTTTGGAAGACATTTGTAGGTGTTCAGTTACCTTTGAGTCTGTTTTAATCTAGGTTTCTCCATCTCATTTTTTTCTTTTTCTTTTTTGTTGGTTATGGAGTTTGAACTCAGGGCCTGGGTGCTGTCCCTGAGCCTCTTTGTGCTCAAGGCTAGCAGTCTACCGCTTGAGCCACAGTGCCTCTTCCGGTTTTTGAGTGGTTAATTGGAGATGAGAGTCTCCTGGGAAATTTTCTGCTCAGGCTGGTTTTGAATGGTAATCCTCAGATCTTACACTCCTGAGTAGTTAGGATTACAAGCGTGAGCCACTGGTGCCTGGCCCCATCTTCATTTCTTTTTCTTTTGTGATTTTATTTTTGGTGACTTTGAAGAAATTGAGTATTTACTATGGTCTTCATTTGGGTCTTGACTACACCCCTAGGGTGCTATTTAATACATTTCTGAACCTCCAGATCTATTTTTTGATAGTAAAGTGTGATTAATTAGGAAAGCAGAATTATACCTCTAGGGGAGTAAGGCAGGCAGTTTGGGCAAGGGCCAATTGTTTGAACAGGGTTAGTACATCTCAAGGAGTGAGGTGGACAGTACCAGATAAGGATTCATTACACAGAAGCTGTGAGGGATTGGGATTTTATTGAATAGCATGTGGTGTGTGAAACTGAAGGACCTTCCCAAATTGTTTGGCTGACGCATATGGAATACCTGGATGTGAGAAGGCATGGCCTTACACATTTGAGTCTCTGCGTTTTCCATTTGATTTTCTTGACCTTTCCAGGTTCAAATTGATTCAGGAAGTGGGTTCTATAAGGATATAGGGTAATTCACTTAATAACTGGTCCAAGGTGTGAGCATCTGGGTTTTTAGACTGGAATTCTGTAGCCCAGGGCATTTCCTTGTTCTTGCTCATGCATGCTCATTTACCTATGCTCACATTCCACGCTCAAGAGCTCAGGACTTTGCATTCTTCTAGGATATGGACTGGAATTCCTATAAATTCTTGTAAATTGATCCCATTCAGGTTTAGCTCACTGGCAAGAATATTTCACTGCAGGTAACACATACTTCTGTCCCAAGGCTCTCAATACCTGGTTATCTCTCTTATCTTAACATCAGCCTCTGTTAGTAATTATTGCCCAAGGTCTTCATTACAGTAGAGGTTACAAAGAATTGGCTGTCCTATTTTCTCATTCCTTTGTCATTTATTATTTGAGAAAAATAATTTCTTGTGTACTCTCTAGTTATTCTGAATTCATATAGGAAAAGCAGGGCCAATGTTTGATTCTTTCTCTTAATTTAGCAATTTTCAAAATAATGAATTGGTTCACTAGCATCTTCCAAAGGTGACAATGATATTTAATAGTACAAATGTTAAACACATATCATATAACCTGTGAGACATAAAACTTGCTTGATGTCTTTTAGGCCATGGTGGCTATCCATTGCAGTATTGTATATTGTTCCATTTGTGGTCAGTGTGAGGTTCTTTGCATTTGATTCTGAATTTGTGTGACATGATCCTAGTAGTTTCTATTTATTCATTTATTTTTATTTATTTTTATTTTTTGGTTGATTGCGGGGCTTGAACTCTGGGCCTGGGTACTGTCCCTCAGCTCTTCAGCTCAAGGCTAGTGCTCTACCACTTGATCCACAGTGCCACTTCCGGTTTTCTGAGTGGTTTATTGGAGGAAAGTGTCTCTTGGACTTTCTGGCCCTGGCTGGCTTTGAATTGTGATCCTCAGATCTCAGCCTCCTGAGTAGCTATGATTACAGGTGTGAGCCACTGGAGCCTGACTAGTTTTTATTTATTTTTTTAAAAATATTTTATATTGTAAAGATACTGTACAGAGAGGTTACAGTGACACAAGGAAGGTAATGAGTACATTTCCTATCAAGCATTGTTCCCCCCTCCTTTGCATTTCTCCTACTATCCCTTCCCTCTCTACCTCCTCAACACCTCCATCCCCCCTATTTTTAAATAAAAAATATTTTTAAGTAGTTGTACAAAGGAGATGCAAACAGTTTATGAATACAGTATGTCTTGGTCAATGCCATACCTTTCAACATTCTCACCCATCCCTCCTCTCCCTACCCTTTCCTTCACTCTTCTTAATTTTGTAGGATATACATTGGCTTTTGACTGCATTCTCCCCTCCCTCTTCTCTTCTTCCTTTGACCCTAGTAGTTGTGATGGCTTCCTTGCTTTCTTTTTCTTTTCTTTTCTTTCTTTTTTTTGTCGGTTTGGGTCTTGAATTCTGGGCTTGGGCGCTGTCCCCGTGCTCTTCAGCTCAAAGCAAGCACTCTACCGCTTGAGCCACAGCACCACTTCTGGTTTTCTAGTGGTTTATTGGAGATAAGAGTCTTACAGACTTTCCTGCCGGGGCTGGCTTTGACCCGTGATCCTCAGATCTCAGCCTCCTGAGTAGCTAGGATTACAGGCGTGAGCCACCGGTGCCCGGCTTCCTTGCTTTCTTGGGGTGACATATGGTCAAAGTTTATCACCTTTCCTGTCCATTTGTCTAAGACTTCTTGGCTTCCTTTTAATGAAAAATGGTATTTAGAAATGCAAATGTGGCTGGGTGCCAGTGGCTCATGCCTGAAATCTTAGCTACTGAGGAGGCTACTGAGGAGGCTGAGATCTGCCATTCATGGTTCAAAGCTAGGCCTTTGAGACTTATCTCTAAGTAACCACCAAAAAGCAAGAAGTGGAGGTGTGGCTCAAGTGATAGGGCACTAGCCTTGAACAGAAAAGCACAGGGACAGCACCCAGACCCTGAGTTTAAGCCCCAGGACTGGCCAAAAGAAAAAAAAAGAAAATTAAATGTAAGAAAGATTAACATGAGAGGTGAAATTTAATCCAAGTATATGTACATATATATACACATATATACATATGGAAGTATCACAGTGAAACCCATTTGCTCAATTCAAATATACTCAGCAAAAAGAAAAAAGTTTAAGTGTGCAAAATGTATATATTTCTGGAAAATGTAGATACTTCTGGAAAAAAATGCATATATTAATGTTCTTAGATCATAACTCTAGAACTCTCTTGGTGTGGTACTGTTGATCTTCTATCTATGTATTTGTTTTTATTGGCTTGTGTTTCAGTTTTGAACATGGCTTTATAACTTTTAAACTCCAGTCCAGTTTATTTAGGTCTTACTTTAAATTGTCCAACTTTAAATTGTCACCTACAAAGAAAACGAGGTGTAAATTCACTTCTGTTTTATGTTAGTTTTCTGATACTGTGGCAAAATATTTACATTTCGGCTATTAAGAAAACATACTTGAAGCCGGGCGCTGGTGGCTCACGCCTGTAATCCTAGCTACTCAGGAGGCTGAGATCTGAGGATCGTGGTTCAAAGCCAGCTCTGGCAGGAAGGGCCAGGAGGCTCTTACCTCCAATAAACCACCAGAAAACCAGAAGTGGAGCTGTGGCTCAAAGTGGTAGAGCACTAGCCTTGAGCTGAAGAGCTGAGGGACAGTGCCCAGGCCCAGTGTTCAAGCCCCACGACCGACAAAAAAAAAAAAAAAAGAAAAGAAAAGAAAACATACTTGAAATACATACTGAACCAGCTTTTATTCAAAATTATTTTTCAGAATTAAAAATGCTATTGAAAATGCTAACCCACATGACTCAAAACTCAGTGTTAGCTGGGTGCTTAGCTCAAGCCTGAAATCCTTGCTACTCAGAAAACTGAGACCTGCCGGGCGCCAGTGGCTCATGCCTACAATCCTAGCTCCTCAGGAGGCTGAGATCTGAGGATCGTGGTTCAAAGCCATCCCAGGCAGGAAAGTCTGTGAGACTCTTATCTCCAATAAACTACCAGAAAACTGGAAGTGGCACTGTGGCTCAAGTGGTAGAGCGCTAGCCTTGAGCTGAAGAGCTAAGGGACAGTACCCAGGCCCAGAATTCAAGCCTCATGACCCACAAACAAAACAAAACAAACCTGTGGAACCAGAGGTTTAAAGCCAGACTGGGCAGAAAAATGGCTGAATCTCATCTCCAGTTAACCAGCAAAAAAAAACAAAAAACAACTGGAAGTGCTAGTAGGCCAGCCTTGAGCAAAAATAACCAACTGAGAGCATGAGGCCTTGAGTTCAAGCCCTGGTACTGGCACCAAGCAAACAAACCAGGAACCCCTAGTGATAGTTACTATGTTGATATATGATATAGTCACATCCACCAAGTAAGATTAATGGGAAACCTTGTGATGAAACTATCTAATGCCTTCTTCACCAACAACCTCCATACTACAGTGCTAGATGTTATCTCGCAATTAGATGTTTGAGACTTCTGAGTAGTGGTGCTTATGACAGTTTAAAAGTCTAGACAGCTTTGAAGAGCCACTGTTAAGCCATTCTCATCTGCTTTTAGTCTTATGCATTTGTTTCAAATCTCATTTTCTTGGACTCTCAGCTTTTCATCAGAATCACCTTTGAGTTTCTCCTCAACAGCAAGCCTTTCTTGAGTGCCTGATGAGGCCATATACTCTGCTAGGTATTTCAAGGAGGAATAAACATTGGGCAATGTGCCTTTCCTTTGGGGAAATTTAACTCTCTACTTCTCTCCTGCCTTCTACATACTCAGAGTTGCAGGATTCTCACGCATGGACTCCTGTAACCAAGGGGCGTAAATGAAGCCTGAAGGAGATCATGAAATCTGCTGAGGAAGGCAGTGAAGGTTCACTGTGGTTTCCTCTCACTTTCTTGTCTACTTTCTCTCTTACCAGAATGCATTTCTCGTCAGCGCAAGGCCATGCCGTGACTCAGACCTCGTCTCCATCTCTAACTCTATTTTTCTGTAGACTTGTTCTTAACTACCCTTCCTTTGACCTGGACTCTGCCTCTCACAGTCGACTCAGTTTTAGTTACCCTGAAGCATGTCCAAAAATAAAGGCATTTTCCTATCTTCCTCATTCTCTCCTAGGTAAAAGCAAGTGTTACATTCTATGACAGCCCTTAGAAAGTATCTCGTACTATGGAGCTCATGAATTTTTTTTCCTCTTCATGGGGTTTGAACTCACAGCCTGGGGTTCTGTCCCTGATCCTCTCTGTGCTCAAAGCTAGTGCTCTACTGCTTAAGCCACAGTGCTACTTCTGGCTTTTTTGGTTTATGTGGTACTGAGGAATCGAACCCAGGCTTCATGCATACTAGGCAAGCACTCTACCACTAAGCCACATTCCCAGGGGCTCATGAATTTTATTTGAATAAAATTCTTCAGTGGTGGGGAACCTTTCTTCTGCCAAGGGCCATTTGGATTTGTATGACATCCTTTGAGGGCTTAAACAAAATTATCAATATAGGTTGCCATGGGCAGCCAAAGAGAAGCATCTGTGTGTGTCCTGTCGTCTACCAAATGATTGCAAGGGCTGTATACAACCTAAGTGTCAGATGTTCCCCACGCCTACTTTAGATATGTTAACTATATTCAAATATTCAAAAATGTTTCAACCATATCTGCAGTCTCTGTTTAACAAAATTATTTAATGACAGGAGTTGTTTGGAGTGTGGAGGAAGCAATGTTTTCTAGTTATTCTATTTTGCATAACCTATAGTTAAATTAGTATGTAGTATAAAGTCATTTGTGTGTTTCTTCTTCTGTTTTAAGGTTTAGATATTCAGATTGGCCAAGAAATCTTTCGGATTTGTAATGGTTAAACTTTTTTTTTCCCCCTGGTACTGGGGCTTGATATCAAGGCCTCTCTCACTTGATTTTTGTGCTCACTTCTGGCACTCAACCACTTGAATCATGCCTCCAGTCTGGCATTTTGCTGTTTAATTGGAGAGAGAGAGTTTCTCAGGAGTTTCTGTCTGAACTGTGATCCTTCGATCTCAGTCTCCTGAGTAGCTAGGATTATAGGCATGAGCTACTGGTACCTGGCTCTCGATGGTTAATCTTGTCAATTTGATTGGATTTAGAACCACCTAGAAGATGAGTAATGCTCAGGCTTTCTGTCTGTCTCTTTCCTCTGATGATGAACAGAAATATTCAAAAGTATGAACTAAAATAAACCTTTCCTCCCTTAAGTTGTTTGGCTAAGGTATTCTGTCTCAAGGCTAACGGAGGTTCTTCCCACTGAGAAAGGCAAGGGGTCACTTTCTAATTAGTCACTTATCTTTTGGTCTAATTAGTCACTTATCTTTTATCACTGATAAAATTGGGGAAAATCTCTGCTCATCCTTAAGCCATTGTATTGCTTAAAATTGTAAAACATTTATGTAAAGCAACATTCATATTGTTCTTGAATTAAAAAAGGTTGTATCTTCTTCAATGCCATTCCTACCTCTGACATGACCATTGTCCTCTAACAATAAAAGATCAGAGAATGGTACAGAGGTCTAGAGAGGAAAGTTTTTACAAAGCCTGGAGGCTTTTGGAGCCAATGTTCTGGAGCCTCGGGAACAAACAACCTAGGGTCTCGAAAAATGTTATTAAGCACCTACGGACTACAATTAACCCTTGAAGCAATCCTAGCCCACTGGGCTTTTCACAAGGCATTAGATAGCTTGATTAAGAATAACTTGACTAGAAAAAGACTTGTTAAGTGAAAAAGGAAACATAGAATGTCTGTTGATGAGTCTGTAGATTTAAAAAAAAAATAGTGAAGACGGCCAACAAGGCCACCTTGGGCAAAAGCATGAGATGCTATTTGATAAAACAACCTAAATGTACAAAGTGTGAGGGTATGGCTCAAGTGTCAAAGCCATGGTTTAACAAGCATAAGGCCCTGAGTTCAATCTCCAGTACCACAAATATATACATACATACATGCATAAAGAGTAAAGACAACTGATTATAGTTGGTTCATCAATATAGAAAATGGTTCTGCAAAACAATCATGGAAGGGAAAATAACCACTTAGAACACCAATTTAATAAAATGTCAGTTTAATCACAACAGTTTAGCCACTTAACTTTATATTTGGCAATACTGTATTTTGAGCTCAGGGCCTTGCACTTACTAGGCAAGTATTCTACCATTTGAACCATGACCCCAGGCTTTTTTTGGCTGCAGTTTTGTTTTTTGCTGGTCCTGGGGCTTGAGCATTGGGCCTGGGCATTGTTCCTGGGCTTCTTTTTGCTCAAGGCTAGTGCTCTACCACTTGAGCCACTGCTCCACTTGTGGCTTTTTCTGTGATTAATTGGAGATAAGAGCCTCCTGGACTTTTCTGCCTGGGCTAGCTTTGAAGCTCAATTCTCAGATCTCAGCTTCCTGAGTAGCTGGGATTACAGGCATGAGCCAACCAACCACGAGCCACCAGGACCCAGCGTTGTAGTTATTTTTTTGAGTAGGGTCTCTCATTTATGGCAGGGCCAGCCTGGACTTCAATCCTATGTATATTTCCTGTCTAGTTGGGATGATGGGCATATACCAGCATGTCCAGCTTTTTATTTATTTGAGATGGGGGTCTCACAGACATTTTTTGTTGTGCCTGGACTGGCCTCAACCCATAATTCTCCTAATGTTTGTATCCTGAGTAGCTAGGATTGTAGGCATGAGCCACTGTATCTGGCAGGTTTTAATCTTTAAAAGGTATAAAGGAACTGGTGCTGTAGCTCAAGTGGTAGAGCTCTAGCCTTGAACTGAAGAGCGCAGGGACAACACTCAGGCCCAGAGTTCAAGCCCCACAACTGACAAAAAAAAAAAAAAGAATATTTTAGGGGCTGGGAAGGTGGCTCAGTGGTAGAGTGCTTGCCTTGCATGCATGAGGCCCTGGGTTCAATTCCTTAGCACCACATAAGCAGAAAAAAGCCAGAAGTGGCGCTGTGGCTCAAGTGGTAGAGTGTACTTGCCTTGAGCTGAAGAGCTGAGGGATAGCGCCCAGGCCAAGAGTTCAGGCCCCACGACTGACAAAAAAACAAAAACAAAAAATTTTTTAAAAAAAGGTATAAAAATTACACTCATTTTAAGTGTAGAATTTAATATGGTTTTGGTAAATTTACAGCCTTGTACTACTCCCACCACACTTCAATATTAAGACATTTCCATTGTCCCAAAAGATCTCTTGTAGTATATCCCCATCGTTTATGTTCAATCCTGTTCCCATTCTCTTCCTAGTCTGTTTTCATCTCTTTAGATGTGAATATAGATCTTTATATGTCTCTGGCTGTTGTAATGCCTGGGTATTCTGGAAATTCTGATATATGAGGCAAGAGAGAAAAACTGTCCAATAATGTGGAAGTCCAGATGTTGCTAGTCTCAGCTATCTCTGCTCTTTAGTTTAGATTTGCCCTTGTCTCCGGAGCACTAACACTTGGGAGAGTGGAGTCCTAATCTTGACACTGCCATTTAGCTCTCAATCTCTCTAAGCTTCAAGTCATAAAATATTCCAGACCTCAGTTCTTCATCTATAAAATTAAGAAAACGATTTGACAAGACGGTATCTAATGTTCTTTCTGTCACCAGTAATCAGCAATCATAGTCTTTTTTTTTTGTGAAATCTTTTCTGGTGAAAAATTGCTTCTTGATTTTCTGTGCTCTTTTCAATCAGAGGCCTGAAATAAAACATTAAAATTAAACATTTATTCAGAATTCACACAGAAGTATAAAGGGATAAGTGCAGCGTTTCTACTTCTGAAATTACTAAATTTAAAAGCTTTCACCAAGACCTTTTCCACTGTATGTGTTGTGTGTGTGTGTGTGTGTGTGTGTGTGTGTGTGTGTGTGTGTGTGTGTGTGTGTGTGTGTGTGTGTGTGTGTGTGTGTGTGTGTGTGTGTGTGTGTAGGATGATGGAAATTAATTGGAAACCCTCATTATGCTTCATGCTCTAGGATTTATTCAAATATGGATTGACTCAGGGTATGAGGTGAGGGAAATAGAATCCTGGGAACAATTAGGGCTTTTCCTAGATGGAACTTGTGGATTGGCTGGGGTAAACAGACATGAAATTGCTGCTCAGTGAGCTCTGGGTGTGGAGAGAGGAAGTCAGTACAGTGTGCAAGGCAGGAGGGGCCCAAATGCCACTGCCATTGCCACCATGAGAAGTTGGCCAGGAGAAGCTACTTGGCCTCTGACTTAGCCAACCTGACAGTTAAAAAAAACACACACACCTATTTCATCTTTAAGGGGAGGAGACATTTAGCAAGTTTGAGGGCGGAAGAGTAGGAAAGTTGAAGTGCTTTGCATTTCTAAGCAGATCTCTTATCTCCTCCAGCTGTATCTTTCCAAAACACTAGGTTAAGGTAGCTTTGGCTTCTGCAAACTTGTGGAGGCTGGTTTTTGGCACAGCTGGTGGTTGACGAGTAGCATTTTTTTTCCCCAGATAGAGAGGTTCTTAAGTTTTGTATTTTAGGGTGTCTTTTCTTTTTTGTGCCAGTACTAGGCTTGAATTCAGAGCCTTGAGTGCGGTTCTTAAGCATTTTTGCTAAAGGCCAGCACTCTATTACTAACTCAAGCCACAACTCCACTTCCAGCTTTTGGCTAGTTAATTGGAGATTAGAGTCTCAGACTTTCTTACCCAAGCTGGCTTTGACCTGAGTATTTTTTTTCAGCTCTCAGCCACCTCAGTAGCTAGGATTATAGCCATGAACCACCAGCTCCTGGCCATGATGTCTTTAGATATGGGATTTTGTTTACTGTTATCCTGATTATACCTTTGACATATTTTATTTAGCTTAGTATTTTTAATTTCATGCTCATGGCCAGAGGTAGTTTCCCAATAGATACTATTAAAACAACAGTTTTCTCCTCGTGTTTTGTCTTTGCTTTCAGTTTCTTGAAAACAAGGCAAGGAAATAATTTTGGGGGCATATTCTTTCTCCTGGGCTCTTGTAAGTGTGTTGGCTCTGTTTGTGCAATCTTAGGTCCTCATTGCCTCTGAGCCAAGTATTATCTTAAACCATTGCTGTGCAATAGAAATAAGATACAAGTTACAGCTATAATTTTAAATAACCAAGCAGTAACACTAAAATCATGTGAAATTAATTTCAATGTACTTTAGCCCAACATATCCAGAGTATTGTAACTTAGAATCAATATAAAAATTCTTGAGTTGTTTATTTTTGATTGGTCAAGGGGATTGAGTACTATCCCTGAGCTTTTTGGCTGAAGGCTAGCATTCTGTCACTTTGAGCCACAGCTCCACTTCCAGTTTTTTTGGTTGTTAGTTGGGGATAAGAATCTCACAGACTTTCCAACCTGGCCGGCCTGCCTTTGAATCCTAATCCTCAGAACTCAGTCTCCAGGGTAGCTAGGATTATAGGCGTGGGTCACCGGCACCCAGCTCTTTCTTTTCTTTGAGTTATTATCTATTTATTTTTTCTCAAATAAGTCTTTGAAATGAGGTGGGCTTTTATAGTACATCTCAATTCAGCACCACATTTCAATACTCAGTAAACACATATAGTTAGTGATAATTGCATTGGATGAAAGGAGGTCTTGATAAAGCCTTGCACAAGGTTTCCTACCCTTAGAGAAACCTGATACGTAAAAATTCATCTTGACAGGAAAGGTAAAGCAGGAAGTGATTATTCATGTTACAAAAGATTCAACCACAGGATCTTTTAAATAGCAAACTCCCTTCGTGTACTGATGAAAATGACTCAATTTGCAAAAAAATGTGATCGACACTTGACATTTTAGTAGCACCACTGTTGGGCAGAGAACTATCTGTCAATATAAAATGTAAGCTGGATGGTGGAGCTAAGGGGCACACCAAGGAGCCAGGAAGGTGGTAAGAAGGGAATCCTGTTCCTGTGGGGGCCAGAAGGCAGGGAGCATCCACATTATTACTTAAGTTTGAACAGTGTTGACTTTTTTTTTGTCCATCATGGAGCTTGAACTCTGGGCCTGGGTGCTGTCCCTCAGCTCTTCAGCTCAAGGCAAGCGCTCTACCACTTGAGCCACAGTGACACTTCCGGTTTTCTGGTGGTTAATTGGAGATAAGAGTCTCATGGACTTTTGTGACCTGGCTGACTGTGAACTGGGATCCTCAGATCTCAGTCTCCTGAGCAGCTAGGATTAGAGGTGTGAGCCACCAGTGCCTGGGTGTTAACATTTTTTTTGTACTAGTCTAGGGGCTTGAACCTCAGGGCCTGTTTTTTTTTCTTAAGACTAGTGCTTAACTACTTGATCTACTCCACTTCTGGCTTTTATGGTGCTTATTTGGAGAGGAGAATCTCATGGACTTTCCTGCTTGGGAAAGTCCCAGCCTCCTACTAGCTAGGATTATAGGCGTGAGCCACTGGTGCCCCACAGGATTAATTTTCCTTTAAACTGGGGGTACATTTTTAAAGTTGGGAATAACTTCCTTTTTAAACTGGGAATTTAAAGAAAGGGTAAGTTAGGCAGGCTAGCTAGATTGGATATTGGGAAGAAGGCTGGAATGTTATGCAGTTATGCTGTATTTATCTTTGAATTCCAGCCTTCCTCAGCAGGCATCCACTATGGCAAGATGTTGGGCTCCTCCAAAGGAAGATTGAAGAGAAGTCTGGATACACTAGCATTTCTCTGGTTTATCATAGCAGGCAAATGACTATTTTGTAACCATTGGCTTGAAGCACAATTCATTTGTCCTCTTCTAGCTTTACCTTGGAAAGGTTCACATGGAGATCAGAGAAAATATAACTTGCTTCATAGGGAGGAAGTAAGGCTATATTTCCTAAGTTGGTTGTTGTGAGATGAACGCTTGACCAGAGGTCTTCCTGGACCGTTTGTTTCCCTTTACTCCTTTCCTCTCCCAGGAGCACTGGATGAGGCTTCTAATTCTACCCACCATGCTTTTAGTTTCCACATCTGAAAAGCTGACAGCTTTCCTCTCTGGGTGCTAATAGGCTAAGCCTTGGAGAGCCTAGCTCAGTGTTCTAAGCCTTTTGTTCTTGTTTTAAAAGAGTTAACTGTAGTTAAAACATAGAGCCAGGTACACATGGCTCAGGAGGCTGAGATCTGAGGATCAGTGTTCAAAGTCAATCTTGTTAGGAAAGTCTGTGAGACTCTTATCTTCAATTAACCACCAAAAAGCCTGAAGTAGAACTGTGGCTCAAGTGGTAGAGTACTACCTTTGAACAGAAAAGTTCAGGGACAGTGCCCAGGCCCTGAGTTCAAGCCCCAGGAGTAGCCCAGAAATAAAATCAAAACAAAAAAACCAATATCAAGTATCCCTCTGTTATTTTATTAACTTAGGTGATTACTTCATTGTCTGAACAGTAGTGCACTTGTACAAACTAAGATGGCCCCAGGCTCAAATTGTAGGAGGTCCACATATCAGGTCTGACTATTCAGATTTACTTACCAAATAAAGAGATATGGTGAAGGGTAAAGAAAGGAGGTTTATTATGTGGAAGACCGAACTTGAGTACATCAACAGTTATCTTGAGGGGAAAATATATTATTTAGCCTTAGGCTAAATAATAAGGAAACTGGCAGGGGGGGAGGGAGGGAGGGAGGGGGCAGTGAGAGGTATGCCTAGTGATTAAGCATTTCCAGTCACAGGTATGTCCTGATTGACCATTATCTCAGTCTATTTTTGGAGCTGTTCTAGAGAAGTTGTTAATCCTGCATCACTTGAGAACAAGAGCAAGTTAGTCACTGTGGCCTGATGGGTGGTCTGACCTGAGTTATGGCTAGTATCTACCTTTGGACCAGTTTTACCTTTTGCTGCATGATGATAAGAAGGCATTGTCAGCCAGGCACTGTTAGTCTAGTTACTCAGGAGGCTGAGATCTGAGCATCCTGGTTCAAAACCAGCCAGGGCAGGAAAGTCCAAGTGTCTCCTATTGACAATTATCCACTAGAAAACTGGAAGTGGCGCTTTGGCTCAAGTTGTAGCCCTACCTTTGAGCACAAAGAAGCTCAGGGACAGTGCCCAGGCCCTGAGTTCAAGCCCCAGGACCGGCAGTAAAGAAAAAAGAAGGCGTTGTCTGTCTGAGGAGCAGTCGATGTCACAAGATGCTTATCAATAAATCCTGTTCTTTCCTGTGTCCAAGGTGATTGCAAAGTGACTGCCAGAGAGAATGGCTCAGATCAAAAGACACAAATGGGGGTGGGGGAACTAGGAGCCCAATTTTTATCCAGCTTTTTTTTTTTTTTTTTTTTGGTACTGTCATGGGGCCTGAACTCTGGGCCTGGGCGCTGTCCCTGAGCTCTTCAGCTCAAGGTGAATGCTCTAACACTTGAGCCACAGCACCACTTCTGGCTTTTTTCTTTTTGCTTATGTGGTGCTGAGGAATCGAACCCAGGGCCTTAGGCATGCAAGGCAAGCACTCTACCACTGAGCCACCTTCCCAGCCCCTTTATCCAGCTTTTACTTAATTCATAGGCTCAGCAAAAACAGCTTTTAAGCACATCTTGTGAGCATTGGGTAATATAATCTTATCAGATCACCATAGTATATATGATGTAACAATTTACTGAAATGTTCTGTGCCATACGACTGTATATTACAGTACTAATTTAGGATTGAGGAGACCTCAAGAAAGCTCCTAAACCTTTGTTATCAGGTTTGGTAAGCTTTTTGGGAAACTTAACATCGAATATTTTGTGGCTATAGACTGGGGGAAAACAGACATTTTTTTTTCATGATTCAGGTAAATAGTTTTTACATATTGCTCATAAATAGTTTCTTTTTGTACATATTGCACGTAGTTCCAATAGCTCAACAGTTACACATAGCTCAAGGGTGGAAGTAAGGCAGGATAGTTAAGGTAATGTGACAGGGGAATTAAAAAATATATCAGAAATTAAGCCAGCTTCAAGAGCTGTGACAGAACCAGCAACTAAGCCAGCTTGAAATTTCACCAGAATAGGCCTGAATTCCTTCTATTCCCCTCTTATCTCTTTTCTTGTCTTTTGGAATATTTTTTATTATCTTTAAGTAGTTGTACAAAGGAATTTGCCATTCAACAAAGCAGTTTATGAGTACAGTGCTTCTTGATCACTGACAACCTTTTCAACATTCTTACCCACCCCTTTCCTTACTTTTTTTTTTTTTTTTTTTTTTTTGTCGGTCATGGGGCTTGAACTCTGGGCCTGGGCACTGTCCCTCAGCTCTTCAGCTCAAGGCGAGCGCTCTACCACTTGAGCTACAGCGCCACTTCCCTTTCCTTACTTTTTTAATCTTTGAGAATATGATTTTTTTGCCACTTAACAAAGCAGTTTATATGTACAGTGCATCTTGATCTGTTTCATCCTTCCAACGTTTTTGCCCTCCCCTTTGGTCCACCCCTTGCCTTATATTTCTTAATTTTTTTGGTGTACAGAATGAATTCTTGACTACATTCTCCTCCCTCCTCCCTTCATTCCCATATCCATCTTCCTTGACCCCACTCTTCCTCTTACAAGGACCCATTTCCTGGTACGTTTATGTTGGGCTTTGACTTAATGTTGCTAAAGAATTATACTATTTGAGCTCTCCATAGAGTCTCTTATACTTATTTATTTCTAACCACTTACTATCCAGTATGTTTACTTATAGATTAATAGGCACATTCTAACTACCACAAATGAAGAAAACAATGCAACCTTTGTTTCTGTGGGACTGGCTTACTTCCCTTAATACAATTTTTTTCTAAGTCTTTCCATTTCCTTATAAATGGTACAATATCATTCTTTCTGATGGATGAGTATTCCATTGTGTATACATACCACAAATCCATTCAAATGCAGATCAAAGGAACACTAAGTAAGATTCGACCTCGCCCCAGTTAGAATGGCTGTCATCAAGAAAACACAATAATAAATGATGATGAGGATCAAAAGGAGATTCTTTTTTTCCAGTTCAAATTTGTTTTAATTTTTTTTTATTATAGAAATACTGTACAGAGGGGTTAGTTACATGAGTAAGGTAATGAGTACATTTCCTATTGAGCATTATTCCTCCTCCTTTTTTTTCCCCCTTCCCTCTCCACCTCCCCAACTCCTCCCTCCCCCACCTCAAGTTGTAAAGTTCCTGTCCACATAGTGTCTTGTACATCTCATTGTTACAGGGTCAACCTGTATCCTTTTTTCAGCATTTTGTTATTTCCCTTCCCTTCCCCAAATTAGAAAAATGTGTATACAAGATGTAGGGCACTGACACCAAATATAGTGAAAACAGGGGTTATACCTTGGGGGAAGAACATACAAAAGAAACAAAAAAAATCATGTAGTACATTTTAAATACGTTAAAAACAATAGCAAGAAAGAAAAAAACAAGTTGTGTCCCTATCTTGGGGTTCACTTCACTTAACATCATCTTATGTGGTCATACGTACATAGCTTTTGACCTTTTCTGCTTATCTTCTACTAGTTATTGCAAATAAGGGAACCTATGTTTCTTTGGGCCTGGCTTACTTCACTTAATATAGTTTTTCCAGGTCTTTCCATTTCCTAACAAATAGGGCGATGTCATTCTTTCTGATGGAGGCATAGAATTCCGTTGTGTATATATACCACATTTTCTTGATCCATTCATCTACTGAGGGGCATCTGGGTTGTTCCATATCTTAGCTATGGTGAATAATGTTGCAAGAAACATAGTTGTGCTGGTAGCTTTAGTATGGCCTTGTTTGTGATCATTTGGGTAAATGCCCAGAAGTGGGATTGCTGGGTCATAGGGGAGCTCTATGTGTAGTCTTTTGAGGAATCTCCATACTGCTATCCAAAGTGGTTGAACAAGTTTATACTCCCACCAACAATGCAGTAGGGTTCTCAAAAGGGAATTCTATTACACTGTTAGTGGGATTGTAAGCCTGTTTAAACACTTTGGAAAGTAGTATGGAGGTTCCTCATAAAGCCAAACACAGAGCTACCCTATGACCCGGAAATTCTCTCCTGGACATTTATACAGTAGAGCACAAACAAGGCTACAATAAAGCCACTAGCACAACCATGTTCATTGCAGCACTATTTACCATAGCCAAGATATGATATAAAAGCAGATGCCCCTCTCATCTCTTCTGGCTGAGGAATTTAATCCATGAACAGAAAGTACCTGATTTTTCAGGTCTTGAACTCTTATCTTCCAGAACTCAGCCTTGTGAGTAGTTAGGGACACAAGCCACTGGCACCTAGTTAAAATTTAGTTATTAAAAAAAAAAATCTGAGTGCTGGCATTGTCCAGAAAAAATTAGTAGGTTTATATATAATTGTTAAAAGCTGAACTGAAACGACCAAATGAAAAAGTTTTTACTTGCATTAATGCTTTATATCCCCACATTTATATAAAAAACTTTCCCACAAATACAAATGGAAAAACTGCCAAAAAAAAGAGAAATACCTGCCTTTTCTTGTAAATGTGTGTCCACGAAGAATACCTTAAAAAGAAAAAGAACAGAGCTGGGCATCAGTGGCTTACATCTAGCTACACATACTAGCTACTCAGGAGGCTGAGATCTGAGGATCATGGTTGAAATCCAGCCTAGGCTGGAAAGTCCATGAGACTCTTGCCTCCAACTAAGCACTAAAAATGCTGGAAGTGGAGCTGTGGCTCAAGTGGTAGAGCACCATCCTGGAACAGAGAAGCTCATGGATAGTACCTAGGCCCTGAGTTCAAGAAAGGTACTTAATGGTATGCAAAGGAACATAAAGAAATGGTATTTAGTGGCACAAGATCCTTTGATTGTAAGACAAACTTAACCCTGTTATCTTTATTTTATTTTTTTTTAATTTTATTTTATTTGAGAACATACTGTACAGAGGGGCTACAATTACATGGGCAGGATAATGCATACATTTCTTACCAAGCATTGCAGCCTCCTCCTTTGTTTACCCTTCACCTCCCTTCCCAGCCTCCCCCCTCCCCCCACCCAATTATACCCCCCTCCACCCCCCACAGCGACATTGTAAAGTTGGTTTTGACATGACATTTTGTACTTCTCATTGTTGCAACAGGTCCACCTGAATCCTGAAACGACTAGTTTGTCCCCATCTCCTCCACATGTTATACTGACATCAAATATAGTGAAAGCGGGGGTTACACTGTGGGGGAGGGACATACAAAGCAACAAAGAAATAATCTTATAAATACGTTAGAAACACATGCATGAAAGAAACGAAAACATTAAAATACATATTTAAGGGTTCATTTTCCTAACATCACATTATCTGACCTTTTCCGCTCGAAACCCTGTTATCTTTAATACTACTACTTGGGTGGTAGTATTAAAACAGGGTAATTGGCAAATTGCTATGTGACAGTTTTGGACTTGTACCCTCGACACAGAAAGAGACGTAAATACCCTTGGATTGAAGACTATCCACTAAGCCTTAGCTCCCACTTCTGATAGCTTGTCAAAGGAGCTAGCTTGTTCTCCTCTTTCTTTACACCCTGCTTTGTCTTCTTGCATTAAATACATCTTTGCTGACCTATACCTTGTGTGCCTCCTTTGTGGATTATGTCAAATTTATCCTGTGTATAGTCCAAGTTCCTAGTGTCCCAGTGGGTTTGGAAATTTGAATATAGATTTCTTCTAGGATGGAAAATCTTCTCTCTTTCAAATACCCACTTAGTGACCCACGTAAGCCCATTTGTCTTGATAATTGAGGTGTTTGGTCATTTCCTTGTATGATGGGATTAGTTTGTGTTCACCAAGAGCAGAAGTAGAAGCTCCATTATTTTCTTTCTTTCTTTTTGTTTTTAATCAGTCATGCGGCCTGAACTCTGGGCCTGGGCGCTGTCCCTCAGCTCTTCAGCTCAAGGCTAGTGCTCTACCACTTGAGCCACAGCGCCACTGAGGCTTTTTCTGCTTATGTGGTGCTGAGGAATCGAACCCAGGGCCTCATGCATCCAAGGCAAGCCCTCTACCACTGAGCCACCTTCCCAGCTCTCCATTATTTTCTTACTTACTTGAAGTTGAGTATTGTCTATAGCTTCTACTTCCTTCACACCAATCTTTCAAGCTGCTAATCTATTTAGCTAATCTATTTTATTTCAATGGGGTAAGGTCCATAAAGCGGCTTTAGCAGTAGACATCACACAGCTGCAGAGCTCCCCCTGGTGCTGGAGTTGGTGACTGCTCTAGCAGGTTTCCTTGTCCAGTGTTCCTTGGTTCTGCTGTCTTAGGCTGCTACTTCCTGCCCCTTGGAGGACCTCTGACTGTCTGACCTAGGGACCGGATGAAGGAATCAGCATTATTCTATAAATAGGAAGCTGAATTTTTTTTCTTATGAAAAAGTACAAATAGATATTCTAACATTTTCCTCCCATCATGGCCACAGGCCCCTGAAATTGACATGTCTCTTTGGAGTGCACTGGCTCAGAAAATGAGCTCAACTTCCTTGCTGAGCGCCAGGTTCTTTCAGTGGGAAGATAGGTATCATACTATTGAATTGGGAAATGAGATGAAATGTAGGAAGGCAGTGAGCTGTGTTTGGCACATAAACAGTGGTTGTAATCTCAGTTCCAACAGATCAATCTCTAGGTGATCTGAAGAAAACTTTTTTCTTCCTTTGCAATAGGTGTGCCCACTATGATGTCTAGACTTTTCTTTTTCTTTTTGTTTGGTGGGGGGGTCCGGTCATGGGGCCTGAATTCTGGGCCTGGGCGCTGTCCCTCAGCTGTTCAGTTCAAGGCTAGCGCTCTACCGCTTGAGCCACAGTGCCACTATCGGCTTTTTTCTTTTTTGCTTATGTGGTGCTGAGGAATTGAACCCAGGGCCTCATGCGTGCAAGGCAAGTGCTTTACCACTGAGCCACCTTTCCAGCCCCATGTCTAGACTTAAACTCCTGGGCTCATGAGTTAATAAAATCTTAAAAACCACAATGAATTACAGTTTGAGCTCTTTTAGATCTGTAGTCCATTTTCAGTTCATTTTAATACATACACACAATTTTAATAGAAATTATTTAACTTTTCTTCTTAAATTATTTCAGCATATCTCTTTCTTTCCTACCAGTCTTGGAGCTTGAACTCAGAGCCTTCTGTCCAAACATCCCAAATAGCTAGAAGTTTAGGAATGAGCCCCTGAACTTGGCTGAAAGCAGACTTTAAATATCCCTGCTTCCCATTGGTATAACTGCTGGGGAACAGTGGATGGCCCAAGGAAATCAGAGTATTTCTGCCTGCTTACTGGCAACCAGGAGGAGTAAAGAGAAAGATTGTTTTGTTTTATGTTTTTACATTCTCTTTTCATTGAAAAATGATGACAATAGGTCATAACCCAACTTCATGCTGGATAGATTTATAGTGGTAGAGGGAGCCAGAAAATTTTGGAATGAATAAATGATACAAGAAAAGGAACTTCCACTTTGAATCATTTCTGGTTACACTGTCTTTGAGTGGACCAGCCAGGTAGAAAGGATATTCTGAACAGGAAGTGCTTTGAGAATTTACCCATAATGGATACGCCAAGCCCATGTGATGGGACCAACTTACCCGTACTCACCTTTCTCCTGGAAAATGTAAGGTGTTAAATCCCTGGCCATTGAATTTTGTTAATTATTTATGTTGTTTTTATTTTCCGTTTAAGAAATCTTCACCAAAGCTAAGTTTCTTAGATCTGGAGGAGTTTAAAGGCTCTAAACAAGAAGGAATGACACGAGAAGGACATGCTAATCACCCAGATTTGACCAGTGTGCATTGTGCATGTGTAGAAATGTCACACTGTACTCCATATGTAGGATCATTATATGTTAATAAAATTTTACAAACCACAATGAAATAAATGACAGTTTGAGCTCTTTCAGATCTGTAATGCATCTTGAGTTAATTTTAGTATATATGAACTTTTTCTAGAAAGTATTTAACTTTTCTTCCTCCATTATTTCAACATAACTCTTTTTGCACCTGGTCCTAGAGCTTGCACTCAAAACCCATTGCTGTCCCTGGGTTTTTTTTTTCCTCTCAAGGCTCTACCATTTGAGCCACAGCCTTCCAGCTTTTTAGTGGTTAGTAGACAATAAGTCTCACAGACTTTTCTACCTGGGCTGGCTTCAAACCTTGATCCTCAGATCCTAGCTTTCTGAAAAGCTAGGGTTATAGGAATGAAACATTAGCTCCCATCTAAGATGTTAATTTGCCATCTTAAGATGTTAATTTGCCACTGAAGTTTCATTTAAGTTTCACTAATATCCTTATATTCCTCCCTCCCTCCCTCCCTCCCTCCCTCCCTCCCTCCCTCCCTCCCTCCCTCCCTTCCTCCCTTCCTTCCTTCCTTGTGTGCCTTTGGGTAAGAGAAACCTCATTATGCCACTTTCATTGTGTGGTTTCCCCTCTGAAGCCCCTGCTGGCCTTGAGACTTGAGGCTACCTCGCCTGTGTCTATGACCAGCACGTTGTGGTTTTTGTGCTTCAGGTTTTAGGTTAACCAGATTCGGGTTTCTGTGTGTGACTCTGTTATTTTAAATATTTCTACAGGGAAAGTCCCTTTCATATGACTGTTGGTCTTGCAGGAGGTTGAACTTCTATAACATTTAACCTAAATTACTCTGTTTTTTTTCTCTGTCCCTTTCAGTGGAGGCTATAGTGGAGTTTGATTACCAGGCCCAGCACGATGATGAGCTGACAATCAGCGTGGGTGAGGTCATCACCAACATCAGGAAAGAGGATGGAGGCTGGTGGGAGGGACAGATCAACGGCAGGAGAGGTTTGTTCCCTGACAACTTTGTAAGAGTGAGTACAAAGCAAAACCCTTCTCCTGTCTTCTGTCTGGGCTCTGCTGACCAATTACTGTGGGGGCACTTGATGACTTGCATGGGACTCTTTTTAGGGGTTGCTTTAAGAGCTTGATCTCCTGGGTGATATCAACAAGTGCACGTGTAGTTTTGCCCTTGCTATCTGGGATGCCTGCTTTGAAATTGTGTGTGTGTGTGTGTGTGTGTGTGTGTGTGTGTGTGTGTGTGTGTGTGTGTGTGTGTGTGTGTGTGTGTGTGTGTGTGTGTGTGTGTGTGTGTGTGTGTGTGTGTGTGTGTGTGTGTGTGTGTGTGTGTGTGTGTGTGTGTGCGTGCGCGCGCGCACCAGTTACCAGGGCTTGAATTCAGTGCTTGGGGTTCTCAGCTTTCCTACTCACAGCTGGTGCTCTACCACTTGACTCATACCTCCAGCCTGGCTTTTTTTCTGGCTAATTAGATGTGGAGTCTTGCATTATACCTCTTCTACTTTGATCTTCATGGTCTCAGACTCCTGAATAGCTAGGATTATGGGGGTGAGCCTGGCTGAAATGGCTTTTTTTTTTTTTTGGCCAGTCCTGGGGCTTACACTCAGGGCCTGGACACTGTCCCTGGAGCCTCTCTGTGCTCAAGACTAGCACTCTACCACTTGAGCCACTGTACCACTTCTGGCTTTTTCTGTTTATGTGGAACTGAGAAATTGAACCCAGGGCTTCATGCATGCTAGGCAAGCACTCTACTACTAAGCCACATTCCCAGCCCTGAAATGGCTTTTTTAATGATACAGGATAATCTTTTCCCAAACCATGTGTCACCTCTTAGAAAATGCTGGAAAATATAAAGCTTGTTAAATTGTTTATATTCTTGTTTATTGGCTTTGAGAATTTAAAAGAACATTTCCCTTTTCATTTCATGCAAAATGGAGGTGAAACTGTTTTGACCACTTCCATCAGGTAGCAATCAAACTAAATGCAGAATCTGAATTAATGCTGTTTCCTACCTTTGTGTTCATATTACCTTTTTGATAGGAATGATATTATTTTCCTTTATTTCCTTATATCCTTGAAGTATCAAATAAGACCCATTTTTTCAGTGATGTTGTGAAAACTAGGTCCTTTGTACAATTCACCTAGGACTTAATCACAAAAACGTAGCTCATTTCTGTTAATAAATTACATGGCTCACAGTTGTAAATAATAGTTTGAATTGCTGGGTAAAAAAGGGACCACCTGGAGGTTGTTCCTCAAGGGAAGATTAGGCTTAAAAGACACAATTCCATATTGGAATATTTCCTACTCTACAACAGACCAGAACGGATCGCCATTGGTATGAAGAGCTGCATGCAGAAATCCCAAGAGCCTTTGCCATATTCCCTGAGGTATTAGACCATACTTAGGAGTGTGCCCCGGCTGTGAGGAACAGGTAGTTTGGGAACCTTGGTCCCAGAGAAGTGATTGGCCCTAGCTCAAAGAGTCTCTCACGGCTGGGTAGGAGTGCTGATGGAAAAAATAATGTGAGGTGTTCTGGATTTCCAGCCCCGGGGCTCACTATCTCTACTTCTTAGGAGTCCATTCTTTAGGATCTTAGCTCAGAGTTAAAAATAAAATGGTACTTACATTTTTTTGGGGTGTGTGCAAAGCCAAAGGGGGAAGTTTTGTTGGTAACATGCAGATAAAAATTGCTTTTTGAAGGGGGTCAGAGCATAGACATCCTCCCCCCAAGACCATGCTTAAACCCACCAACTCTCTCCTATTTTAAGAAGGGGAAAACATTACATCAGGGCTAGCATTGATTGATTCTGTTGATGTGTAAATGGGAGGTAATTTATTTTCTTTTCCAAACAAACTTTGCAATTTTGGGAAAGGACTTCCCTGGAAACAGAGCCAAATTCTAGTGTGAAAAGAGGGATTTTTCCACATAAAATGGGTGGTAGTTGAAGTGAAGATTGAGGAAGGAATTAGAGGAGTGTGGGAAAGAGGAGAGAGAGAGAGAGAGAGAGAGAGAGAGAGAGAGAGAGAGAGAGAGAGAGAGAGAGAGAGAGAGAGAGAGAGAGAGAGAGAGAGAGAGAGAGAGACGACCTGGGGAAGAGAGAGAGCTTTGGGAAGGAGAGGACAGGCCTGGGAGGAAGGGATTGCAGCATAGGCTCCCATTTTGGCCTCGTTTTGAAAGTTTTGTATATGTCCTGTTGACTTAGTATGTCCTTATTGTCATACCTCAGATCCATAGAATCTGAGAACTGGGCTGGAAGGCATAGGTAAAACCTTTGAAATTTGCTCTGCACACCGAAGCTGGTGTTTCCACAAAAGATGGAGGGAAGGAGGGAACCAGGCTTGGGAAAGATAGGAGCAGGAATTGCTCAGCTTTGCTAGAAGGTGACCCTGTTGGCTCCTGCATTATTGCCCATTGAGGAACAGAAGATTCCTTCGCTTTGAGATGAATGTGATGGGGTCCTTAATGGCAGGAGGTCTTCCATTGCCCTGCCTGTGCTGCCTTGGGCTGGTCTAAAGAAGGCCTCAGCAAGACTTCTGACTGCAGTAGGCTTTGGCTTAAGGGGATATTTGTCAGGAGAGGGCAGGAAGGCCAGTGAGATCAGGGGTTATCCTCTGACTCTCTGCCTGTGCTGTTCCTTATGCATGGTTGGCTTGTTCCATCCAGTGTACCTTTCTCCAGGTCCCTGTTCTGTCATTATGTCAGGTATGGGGGCTCACTTGTCTCTAGCCCTTGGCCTTGGGATTTCTGTATATCTCACTTATTTATTTATTTACAAAGTATCTATTAATCCAGCCTAAGATTACCCTTGTTTGGACATGCTGTTTCCTGCGGCTCCTGTGAGCATTAACTGACACAGCTCTGACAATCATTTAGCACAGTGGTAGCCACCTACTGAGTGTGCCCCTATTCTGTTAGCAAGTAAAGAATGGCCCTCTCTCTTGGGCTGGACTTCCTGCTCTTGCCTAATCAATTGTCATCTCACCTTGGCTGGAGCTTGTCCATTGAGGGAAAGTCACACGCTTGGCAGGGGCTTGTTTTATTGAGGGCAGAAAGGATGTAGAGGAATGGCTGGGGCTGCACTACTTGTGCCTGTCACATTTGGCAGAAAAAGAAACTTGGATTCTTTCAGATGGCTGAGTCTCTTTTTTTTTAAGTCTTCACTTTTAAGCTTATTATTGAAAATATCGTAGGCAGAAGTGGTGGAGTGAACACTAATCAAAGCTCCTGTAGAGAATTCTACCAGCAGAAAATGTATCTTTAAGTAATAGCAATCATGTTGTTTTTAAAAGTGGCTCTGTATGTTCCATTTGGTTTCAGAAGGATTTGTCCCCAGAATGAATGGGGGTAATCTTGTGAAATCCCATTGTCTATTGATCAGACCCTTACTCAGTGTCCCATTTGAGCATGTTCTCCAAAAGTGTTGGCATGCATTGTCTACCTTTAACTCTATTGTCTCAGGCTTTCAAGACAAGAAAAGCAGCCATCCTCTCCTTATACCAGTCCATCCCAATGTTCAGAAGAGAGCAGTGTTTTGCTAGCTCTTAGGCTACAATCTGTTATCCCACATGGCCTTTTCGTTTTTTTTTACTTACTGTTTTGTAAATACGGATGAAGAATCTTTTCCCCCTACCTCTTTCCCAACTACGGGTGCCTATATCAACAAACTGGAGAAATCTTGTTAGTACTCTAATGATATACCTCAAGCTCCTTGAAAAACAGGAACAAGCCAACTCAAAACCAGTAGACAGAAATAATAAAAATGAGGTGAGGCTGGGTGCCAGTGGCTCACACCTATAATCCTAGCTACTCAGGAGGATGAGATCTGAGGATCACGGTTCAAAACCAGCTGGGGCAGGAAAGTCCATGAGACTCTTATCTCCCAAGGCTTGAGCTGCTGTGCCCCATTTAAAAGGTTTTATTCATTTTTGGTGAAATTTACGTAAAATAACTTGCATCACTAGTGTGCATGATGATTTTAGTTCTTACATCTATCATCCAGTTCAGTACTATTTATTTCCCCATAGAAAGATCCATCACGCCCTTCCCCTTTCCCTAGGCAATCAACCATCATACATTAGTTTTGCTTGTACATGAATTTCATATAAATAGAGTCACGTCCTATGTGCTCTATTTTTGCCAGTCCTGAGGCTTGAACTCAGGGCCTGGGCACTGTCCCTTAGCTCTTCAGCTCAAGGCTATCACTCTACCACTTGAGCCACAGCACCACTTCCAGCTTTTTCTGTTTATGTGATACTGAGGAATCGAGCCCAGGCCTTCATGCTTTCTAGGCAAGCACTCTACTACTAAGGCACATTCCCAGCCCTACATGCTGTTTTATATCTGACTAATCTCGTCCAACAAAATGTTGTTGTATGTATCAGTAGTTTGTTCTTGTAATGTGGTATGCTATAGTAATGAGTATAACATTATGTGTTTATTCATATTTATTCTTGTGTTGATAGGTGTTGTTTCCAGTTTGGGATGATTTTTATGAATAAAGGCTTTGGACAGTCTCATGTGTCTTCTGTGGACATAAGTATTCATTTCTCTCATATATATATATATATATATATACATACATACATACATACATACATACATACATACATACATGTGCAGGAGTGGAATTGTCTCGTGTGCTTTCAATCAGTAGGGTTTTGTTTTTCTGTGTAAACCAGTAGCTTCTATGAAAGACAAAGAAAGGGAGGGGGGTGGAGTTTCACACTTGTTTCTTGGCCTCATGTATGCCACACAAACCAACTGAACTAATCACCTTGGATCTTGGTGTCTTTGTTTTCCCATGTATGACCTGTGAGGAGTCCTAAAATACAGAATTTCATGTTCTAAGAATGATCTGATTGGTGGGCACAGGAACTATCCAAGATTAATTCTTTTTCTTTTTTTTCGTAGTAATTGGGTACTAGGGTCTTATGCATGCTAGACAATTACTCTACCAGAGGGAGCCATAATCTCCCCTTAACCATTTTCTTTGTACTCTTCTGTGTGCTGATACCAAGGCTTTAACTCAGGCTGTTGAGTTCTTGCTTGGCTTTCTTGCTCAAGGATGGTACTTTATCATTTGAGCCTTGCCTCCAGCTCAGCTTTTGGCTTTTTATTTTGGAGATGTACCCTCCCAGACTTTTCCTGCCCAGGCTAGTTTTGGGCCATGATTCTCTAGGTTACATCCTCCTAAGTAACTAGGATTACAGGCATGAGACACTGGCACTTGGTTTTGTATTTTGTTTTTGAGATAGGGTCTCACTGTTATTTTGGTTGGCCTTGAATTCACAGTCTTGCCACTGCCTCCTGAATAAATGGTATTACAAACATGCCCCACCATGCCCAGCTACAGACGAATTCTCACATTATAATAAGCATGCCAATTGAGATCATGTATCTTAGGTTTTGTTGACTCCTTTAATGAAAGAACTAGCACAATAACAAAACTGATTCAGTGAGGATATGCAGAATTGGTTAAAAGACAGTGGATTGTGAAGTTAGATTCAAAACAGATTCATGTCTTAGAGGAAAATAAAATTCTAACCTTTGGGATTACCTTCTCTACCAGAAAAGGAAAAGAGGAAGCAGTATACCTTACTGGTTTCTTCTGTTTGTGCTATCCTCTGATGTTTAGAGGAATGTAAAATGTCCTCATAGTTGCATTCCTGAGTGACTTATTAGAAAATACGTTAACATGACATTAAAATGTTGCACAATTATCATTTTACTTAATATTCAGTTTTGAGATATCCTTTTTTTCTAAATAGACCACAATAGTCCATAATATATAGAGTATGATAATAGGAAAACTGCAATGGGTCTTCAAAGTTATTTAAAAAAATATAGCTGCCCTTCTTAGACCTCAAACTGCTATATAAAACATGAGACAGTCTCCTATTATAAGCAGATGTGGGCTTTTTCTTTGCATTTTAATTAGCAGTGTCTTCCTTTAAAAATATGACTTAGTGTGCTTTAATCACACAAAAGATTGGCAAACAGCCCTTTTCTGGGCTTTCTCTGACATTGAGCCATACATAGACATTTTTAATGGCCAGCAGAATGAATTTTACAAAGAAAATCAAAACTGTGGCTTGGACCATGCACAGTTTTGTCTGCTTGTTCTTGGAGGGGACATTTGGTAAAGTGTAGCAGGACCCAGGCCTGGGATATTTTGTAGCTCACAAATAAGAGACAGAAAAGCAGGAAGCTGTGGTAGGGGTTAAAAAGAATATGCTTGTTGGTCTTTAAATTGATCTGATACTGTTTGTGAGGAAGTGAGCTGTTTTCTTAGCCTCTTTCTGTGTGTATGAGGTAGAAGTAAATTTTGCACGCTGCCTGTCCTGTTGCAGAAGGTTGCAGTGTGTTTACTTGCAGCTCATTGTACATATGCTAAATGTAACAGTTCTCAGCTTGCTTTCCTACTCCTTCACTGTGTGTTTCAGATCTCTCTCTCTCTGCATATTCAAAGCCTTTTTTCGTATTTGTGCAAAGTCTTTGATGAATACATTTAATAAATGAGGCACAAGGCCAGTAGTTGGTATCACCTCAAGATAAAGTGCACAGTTGCATTTTTATTCCTATCTTATGAAAGAAAGAATTGTAAATTGACTTCAACAAGTGGCATAAAGGCTTCCACGGTGTTGTTCGGTATTCAAAGATTATGGCCTGGCACTGGTGCCTCTCACCTGTAATTTTCAGTAGGCTGAGATATGAAGATTGCAGCTCAAAGCCAGCCTAGGTAGGAAAGCCCATGAGACTGACATCTCCAATTAACCACCAAAGAAGAAAAAGCCAGAAGTATAACTGTGGCTCAAGTAGTAGATTTCTAAAAAGTTCAGGGACAGTGTCTAGGCCCTGAGTTCAAGCCCTCATATTGGTACACACAGAAAAATTAAAGATTACAGCATTCTTCTTTAAATTAATGACACAAAGGTCATTAATTTTGTGAATTATAATTATAGTTATTTTAAGATATCAGTCTTGAAAGACAATATATGTATTTTGTGATAGGCTGAGTCTGTTCTTGCTCATATCATTTCCTCATGCTTTGATTGGGCATGTGGGGGCCTTTGCAATCATTAAGCAAACATTTGCTGAGTGTTTGCTACATGCTATAAGCCAAAAAGGGGATACATTGAATGTGGAGTATCGTGTTGTCACAAACATGTGTTTTCCTACAGGATGAGTTTTAGGGCCTGTGGCCTAGTGTTGGGTTCTTCTGTGCTCTGGAGAGTACATGTTAGGCATTGTTCTGCAAAGATGTTGGACAGAAGTGCTCAGGAGTTAAATACCACTTGAGAAATTTCAGAATTGATTATTAGGCAACTGGTAGAATGTCGTAAATGAACTGAGCATTTTGGGCCCCAATTGCTGAGTTCATTTGTGGAATGATGATGTCTACCTTCTAGTGAAGGCTTATGGCTACCCAGTGTTGTATATATAATTTGTGTGCAATGTCTAAAATATAACAAACACTTTAGTCTGGCAGGAGGTTAATTTGGATTCTTCATGGATTTTATAGCAATAAAATCTTTATATCACTCTATGACACAAGTATTGTGTGTGTATGTGCTGGTCCTGGGACTTGAACTCAGGGCCTGGGCTCTGTCCCTGAGCTTCTTTTGTTCAAGGCTAGTGCTCAGTCATTTTGAGCCACAGGTCCTACTTCCAGCTTTTTGGGTGATTAATTAGAGATAAGAGTCTCACAGACTTTCCTGCCTGGGCTGGCTTTGAACTGTAACTCTCAGATCTAAGCTTCCTGAGTAGCTAGGATTACTCAGGCATGAGCCACTGGCACTTGCCACCGGTATTGTTTTTATTATATGCATTTTCCCAGAAGAGGTGATGGAGGCATACTAAGGAAGAGATAGAGAGAAAGGGAGAGAGAGAGAGAGGGAGAGAGAGAGAGAGAGAGAGAGAGAGAGAGAGAGAGAGAAAGGAGGGAGGGAGGGAGGGAAGGAGGGAGGGAATATGAGCATGAACATTAGAATACTGGTCCTGAGCTCTAGGAGGCAGCATTATCTGGCTGAATTGTCTTGTTGGCTTTGAGCTCTTTGCCACTGCTGTCAGCTGCATTGTACCTCCCCAAGTGTTTTTTATCAGGTAGAATGAAGGTTATTAAACTTACTTTCTGAATTTTAGGAACTCTTTTCAGAAGTTGGTTATTTCAGCCTTCACCTACTTTTATGAGCTTGTTCTAATTTTCTCCCCTAGCAATTCAATTAGCAAAAACATTTCATTTTTTATTTATTTGTACATAAATGTCATTTTACAGTGTTCTGTATTTGCTATTAGCAGGAATGTGACTTTTATCAGTGGAGGTAATCCAGATGTGTGACTATTGATTGTTTCCTATCCCTAGGGCCCTCAGCAGCAATCAATTTCAGCTCATAATATGTTTTGGACTTTAAACATATAGTTTATTTTCAGAAAAAGAAGTCCTACAACTGGAGCCTGTTAGATACTGTTCTGAGAATTGTTAATCCAAGTAGGGTGTAGACTAATTAAGGAGAAGTATGTGAACAGTTAAAGCTCAAATCATTTAGTGAATTCCTCTCTTTGTAACTGTTACAGTTCAGGGATGTGTGTGTGTGTGTGTGTGTGTGTGAGAGAGAGAGAGAGAGAGAGAGAGAGAGACAGAGAGACAGAGAGACAGAGAGACAGAGAGACAGAGAGACAGAGAGACAGAGAGAGAGAAGGAGGGAGGGAGACAGAGAGGGAAGGGGGGGGTTAAGTAAGGGGTTGTCTTGTGATTCAGGGAGAGCTGTGACCTCAGTAAATTTTAGTTCCCCCGACCCAGTCAATTTAGGTGATTGTACATAATGGAATCTTACTTTCTTAGTGATAAGATTATCGAATGTTACCTTAGAAAGCTTTCTCCAAGACCAAAATCTAAGTCACTGTCTGACCAGATGTTGCTTGTGTGGTCATTACTGGATATTTGGACTTCTAAAATGTGAGACTCCCACAGACTTCAGACAGTGAGTCTCTGACTTGTTTGTGTTCTGGGTAAGCTGTACTGTTGTAATTTTGGAGTGGGGGCAGGAGAAGGGTTAAGAGACTGAGAATTAGTTTTAATGGTTCCTTGGTAAAGTTTGGGCATTCATTTTATACAGTGGTCCTGATAGGCTCGAATCATCTTGTATATCTAATATCTTTTCTCAAGAACTTGGGTTGGTAGTCAGTGATCTAGAGTTGAAAAATACTATAGTATCATTTCTAAAGTAACCTTATGTATATAGTGTGTGAATATCATCATGTAGAAACTGGAAGAAATGTTTCCACAATTATGCAATGAACAGAGTTAAATATATAAACAATAGTCAAGTCTAGTAGAATAAATACATTCTAAAACCCAAAACTGTGGACCATATAACTAACTCCATCCTTCTCCCTACCCAGTAGGAGTGAGGTGAGTAGAATTCCTCAAGATTCCACTTGCAGATCCCCTCAACCTGTCATTAGGATGAGCCATCACTGCAGTGATTGTGGGTTTTTTTTTTTATTTGCTGGTCCTGGGGCTTGAACTCTAGACCTGTGCTCTGTTCCTGAGATTCTTTTGCTCAAGGCTAGCACTCTACCACTTGAGCCCCAGCACCATTTCTGGCGTTTTCAGAGTGGTTTATTGGAGATAAGAGTTTTATGGACTTTCCTGCTCAGGCTGGCTTTCACATCCATGATTCTCAGGTCCCAGCCTTCTGAGAGCTAGGATTATAGGTGAGAGCCTCCAGTGCCTGGCAGTGATTGTGTTTTGTTATATATAACCCAGATGACCTTAAAAAGAGCACCAGTGGCTTATACTTGTAATTTTAGCTACTTGACAGGTTGACAACGGGAGGTTCATGATTTAAAGGCAGTTTGGACAGAAAAGTTTGAGAGACCTTTCTCAAACTATAGGTAGGCCCAGTGATGTATGCCTGTCACCCCAAGCTTACATGGAAGTCTGAGACTGGGACAATAACAATACTAGCCCATCCCAGGCCGAAAAGTCCATAAGACTGTCTCTATGGAGAGAAGCTGGATTTGGTGGCATGCATCTGTGATCCCAGTGATATTGGGTAGCCTAAAAAAATGTAGGCAGCTTACGGTTGGACTCACACCTGTAAGGTATATTAAGTAGGTAGGTTTCATTAGGTTGCCAATGAAGACAACACCACGTGCTATTCAGGCAGTAAAAGAAGTTTATTTACCGAACTGCTGTCCCCACCAGGCATGATGGAGAGGCATGGCAGAAAAAGGGGAGACCCACCCCCAGGCAGAGACTTATATAGGCCGGGGACAGGAAGAGGTGTGGCCAGGTAGGGAAAGGTGTGGCCACACTGGATCTGGGCCTGGAATCCTCCTAAGGTCATATGGGAAGTGTGTGACCAGAGGTAGCCCAGGATGTGACCTAGTAGGAGGGGGAAGTGACTGCTTCCAGGTGTGCCAGTTACCTAGGTAACAAATACCGTGGAAACTTAGTAAAGAGCTAGGGAGGTGTCTGCACAGGGCCTCGGGGCAGACCTTACAACCCCTAGGTAGAAGTGAGACGCTATCCTAAAAATAACCAGTGAAAAACAGAGCTAGAGGCATGGTTTAGTGTTGCCTATGCTAGCTACCAAGTGAGAGGCTCTGAATGTCACCAAAACGAGACAGAGTTAGAAAAAAGAAAGGGAGACAGAAAGAGAAGGAAAGTTATCCAGAGAAAGAAAAGGATGATTATCCAGGTAGGCTTAATTTATTACATGAGCCCTTAAGAGCAGAGAAGTCTCTCTGCCTAGTGGCAGGAAGAGGAAGTCAGAGAGTTTCACAGCTTGAATAGAACTTCCTGCTGAAGCAGTGATCGTGTGGGAAGGAATACAGATTACCTATTGGGGAAGAGTATAGCAAGAAAGGAAATGGAGGCCTCAGGCCTTCAGCCACAGGTAATTGGATTCTGGGGGAATAAAACCTAACCAAACCAAAACCAAAACAAAACTCAAGTACTGAGTTTTAAGTGGCTCATTCTCTCAAACCTCCAGATAAGAAGCTAGCCAGGTTGATAACTTGATTTTGGCCCTGTGAGACACAGAGTGATCAAAGATCCTGGGCGAGCTTGCCAGGATTCCCAACCTACAGAATGTAGGATAATAAATTAGGGGTGTTTTAAGCTATTTAAGTATATGGTCTAAAATACAGAAAATATCTGGCCTGTGGTATAGCTGTCCTCCATTGGCAGGTGTCAGTGGAGTGGGGAATCTGGACTTTTGTATCTCGCAGCACCAGGCATCCCATGACAACTTTCACCTCACCTGTTGATGACCAGAGACTCTATACTTCGTTCATCACCCCATGATTAGTATTAGGAAGCATACCCACAGTGGGGGAAAGTCTTTGAGAGGAGGGAGCTGGAGAAAGGGATTCATTAGTCCAGGCAAACTCTTGATCTACCCACAAATCAATCTGAGTAAAATTAACATACTGAAAGGCTTAATGATAGAAATATAAGTGTGGAATATTAACCAGGTTTTCAGAATGAGCTGTAAGTAACAAAAATGAAGCAGATTAGACTAATACTGCAGGGCTCTACTCAACTATCTTTGGCAGCCAACAGAAGTAGCCTAGGACCTATGTACTCAGTCTAGATAGTGTGACTTCAAATTTTCAGTGAAACTGAGTCTTGTAAGAAAATAGTCCTGATGCTCAGAATACAATTTAAAAAATCACATTTCATACCAGGAATATCCCAACTTGAATGAGAAATGATAATCAGGTTCCAACACTGAGAAGACTCAGATGTTGGAATTTTCTGGCCAAGATTTTAAAGCATTTAGCATAAAAATACTTTACAAGCAAGTGCAAACACTATTCAAACTAAAAATTAGAAAAAAGTTAGCAAATAAATAGAAAATATAAAATTTGGAAATTATAGAACTGAAAAATTACCAAAATTAACAAAGCTTACTGGATTAGCTCAACTATTGATTATGTTATATCTGTGACATAGTAAAGAGTCAATTGAAAAAAAATAAATCAAAACAAGGCTGGGCGCTGGTGGCTCACACCTGTAATCTTAACTACTCAGGAGGCTGAGATCTGAGGATCACGGTTCAAAGCCAGCCCAGGCAGGAAAGCCCCTGAGAATCTTATCTCTAATAAACCACCAGAAAACTGGAAGTGGCGCTGTGGCTCAAGTAGTAGAACACTCGCCTTGACAAGAACAGCTCCCAGGCCCAGAGTTCAAGTCCCAGGACCAACAAAAAAAAATCAAAACAATCTTGAAATAAATAAATAGAGCATCAGAGAAATGTGGGGACAAGCTTATGAAGTCTAACATTTATATCACTGGATCCAAGACAAATAATAGAAGAGTATGGTAATAAAAGATTCAAACAACTATTACCTGGAAACTCTCAGAATTTGGCAAAAAGCATAGGTTGCAGAGTTAAGAAGCTAAGTAAAAATACAAAATCCAGCAGGAAAATCTCAGACAAATCTATGTCAAATCATTTCAATCAAACTTCTTTAAAATTAAAGACAAAGAAAAAGCACCAAGAGATAAATAATACATCACCTATAAGGGAAGAGTTTTTTGAATGATAGTGGATTTCTTTTTTAAAATTTTATTGTAAAGGTGATATACAGAGGGGTTACAGTTACATAAGTAAGGTAGTGAATACATTTCTTGTCAAACAGTGTTACCCCTTCCTTCTTTTCTCCCACATTCCCTTCCCTCAATTCCCTTCCCCTCCAAGTTGTAAAGATCATTTCCAACATAGGGTCTTGTGATTATCGCAGTTGCATTGGTTCACCTTTTGTCCTTTGTTCATTGTAGCATTATTTACCATAGCTAAGATATGGAACCAACCCAGATGACCCTCAATTGATGGAATGGATCAAGAAAATGTGGTATATATGCACAATGGAAAGTGACATTGCCCCATTTGTAAGAAAGTGGAAAGTCTTGGAAAAAATCATATATATATATATATATATACATAATCAGTTGTGGGGCTTGAACTCTGGGCCTGGGTGCTGTCCCTCAGCTCTTCAGCTGAAGGCTAGTGGTCTACTACTTGAGCCACAGTGCCACTTCCAGTTTTCTGGTTGTTTATTGGAGATAAGAGTCTCACAGACTTTCCTGCTGGGGCTGGCTTTGACTGTGATCCTCAGATCTCATCCTCCTGCGTAGTTAGGATTACAGGTGAGAATCACCAGTGCCAGGCTGAAAAAAAATGAAGGATAGTCCTAGCAGAGGCTCATAGTAGATCAATAGCTATGTGCATATGAACATATAAAATGATGCTAATTGAAGTGAACTCCAAGATATGGAAGTACGAGGTCTTTTTTAAAAAATTTTTATTTATTTTTTATTGTGAAAATACTGTACAGAGGGGTTACAATTACATGGGCAAGATAATGAGTACATTTCTTATCAAGCATTGTAGCCCCCTCCTTTGTTTCCCCTTCTCATCCCTTCCCATCCTCCCCCCCAATCCTCCCCACCCAATCCTCCCCGCCCCCCCCACCTAAGTTGTAAAGTTCGATTTTGACATAACAACTTGTACTTCTCATTGTTGCAACGGGTCCACCTGTATCCTTATTTAAATGACTTGTTTTTCCCCTTCCCCTCCACAAATTATACCGAGGTCTTTTTTTTTTTTAATGAACCGTGTGAAGTTATTTCTTTTTTCTTTCATTTTCTTCCTTTGGTTTTTCATTTTCTTCCTCTGTTGTCACTGTTTTTGATAGTTGTACCCTGTGTCTTGTGTATACGTTTATCTGATTTAGGGAAGGGAAGGGTAATAACAAGATGATGAGACAGTGGATTTCTTATATGAAATCCTAGGAGTTCATATAAGAAGGATGTGCCTACCATTTTCAAGGGGATAGAACAGAATGCCTAACTCCATTAAAAATTTTTTTTTGGTTACCATAAAGGTGATATACAGAGGGGTTACAGTTGTGTAAGTTAGGTAAAGCTAACTCCAAATTTTAAATCTGGTGAAAACATCCTTCAAGAATGAAGAGAATGCTGGGTATTAGTGGCCTGAAGTCCTAGCTACTTCAGAGGCTGAGATCTGAAAATCACAATTAAAGCCAGCCTGACCAGGAAAGTCTGTGAGACTCTTATCTCCAATTAACCAACATAAAAGCCAGAAATGGTGCTGTGGCGCAAAGTGGTGGGGCACTAGCATGAACAAAAACAAGCTCAGGGACAGTGCACAGGCCCTGAGTTCAAGCTTCAGGACTGGCATGAGTATGTGCATGTGCATACACAGGCACACACACACAGAGGAATGAAGAGAAAATAAAAAAATATTTCAAATGAAGAAAAAGAGAATCTAGTTGGGCACAGGTGGCTTAGGCCTATAATCCTAGCTACTCAGGAGACTGAGATCCGAGGATCACAATTCAAAGCCAGCCCAGGCAGGAATGACCATGAGACTCTATTTCCAATTTATCACCAGAAAACTGGAAGTGGCATTGTAGCTCAAGTGGTAGTTGAAGAGCTCAGGGACAGCACCCAGAGTTCAAGACCCACGCTCCCAACCCCCCCCCCCCAAAAAAGAAAATAAAAGAGAATCTATAAGTAGCCAATAAATGAAGGAAAACAAAGAGAATTTATTAGTAACTGATTAATCCTTAATGGCTAAAGTGAATTCTCTAAACACACAATAAAGATAAAAACATAAGGGAAATGATAACAGAAGACTTGGAACTTCAGAAAGGAAATGAAAAGGTGTAGGTAAAAGTAAGAACCTATATGATAATCTATCTTTCTCATTGCTTTAAAAATGATGTCTGAGGGGCTGGGAAGGTGGCTCAGTGGTAGAGTGCTTGCCTTGCATGCCTGAGGCCCTGGGTTCGATTCCTCAGCACCACGTAAACAAAAAGAAAAAAGCCGGAAGTGGCACTGTAGCTCAAGTGGTAGAGTGCTAGCCTTGAGCTGAAGAGCTGAGGGACAGTGCCCAGGCCCAGAGTTCAGTCCCCACGGCCAGACCCCCCCCCAAAAAAAACAAAAAAAAAACAGATTAAAGTGTAGTGAAAGTTATCATGGACAAAGAAGTGACAGTGATCAAAGCATCATTATGACATGGAGCAACTACAATCGCAAGTGTATATGCATAAACAACAATGCTTCAAAATAAGATGATTCCTGATTTGCAATGATTTAACTTACTGATTTCTTACTTTATAATGGTGCAAAAACAACAGGAATTCGGTTGAAACTTTACCTCAGATTTTAATTTTGATCTTTTCTGGGCTAGTGACAGGCAGCACAATACTCTCATTGAGTACAATACTGTCAGTGGGTAGTGGCAGTGAGCTGTAGTTTCCGGTCAGCCACATGATCACAAAGGCAACAACCAGTACTGTGTAGTATACTGTATTGTTACATTATGATGTTTAGTGTGTCAGGTGGATTAACTGTGTTTTTATGCCAGTACTGGGGATTGAACTCAGGGCCTGGGTGTTGACACTCTATCATTGAAGCCACAGCTCCACTTCCAGCTTTTTGCTGGTTAATTGAAGATATGAGTCTCACAGGCCAGTGGCTAAAATCCTAGCTACTCAGGAGGCTGAGATCTGAGGATCATGGGTTGAAGCCGGCCCAGGCAGTAAAGTCCATGAGACTCTTTTTTTTTTTAAATTTTAATTTATTTTTTATTGTGAAAGTACTGTACAGAGGGGTTACAATTAGATGGCCAAGATAATGAGTACATTTCTTATCAAGCATTGTAGCCTCCTCCTTTGTTTCCCCTTCCCAAGTCTTATCTCTTATCTCCAATTAGCCACCAGAAACCTGAAAGTGGTACTGTGGCTCAAGTGGTAGGGCACTAGTCTTAAGCAAAAGAGCTCAGGGACAGCACCCAGGACCAGAGTTCAGGCTCTATGATTGGCAAAAAAGAAGTCTCACACAGACTTTTCTGTCCAAGGTGGCTTAAAACCATGATCATCAGATCTCAGACTCCTGGGTAGCTAGGATTACAGACATGATCCACTGGTGCCTGCATATTTTTTGTTGGTCATGCAGCTTGAACACAGTGGCTGAGTGCTGTCCTTGAGCTTTTGTGTTCAAGGCCATCACTCTACCACTTCAAGCCACAGCTCCACTTCTGGTTTTTAGGGTGTAAGTTGGAGACAAGAGTCTCCTGGACTTTTCCTGCCTAGGCTGGCTTCGGTCCACAATCTTCAGATCTCAGCCTCCTTAGTACCTAGTATTACAGGCATGAGCCACCAGTACCTGGCAAGCTCCTTCATTTTTGACTTAGGATAATTTCAACTCATGGTAGGTTTACCAGGAAGTAAGTTGAATAAAACAAGGTGAATTGAAAGACAGATAAATCCACAATTATACTCATGAACTTTATTATTTCTTTCTCAGCATTTGACAGAGAGACTAAATAGAATACTAGCAAGAATATAGAAAAACTATACAGCATCATCAACCAAGAGGTTCTAATTGTCCTTTATAGAACACTCCACCCAGAAACAATAGAAAATACAGTATGTTCAAGTATACATAAAACATTCACCTACTTAGGCCATATTCTGGGTCATACACCTAACCTCATTATATTTAAGGGACTTGAAATCATACAGAGTATGTTCTTTGATCAAAATGCAGTACAATTAACAACAGAAAGTTAACAGGAAAATATCGAAACTCTTAAAAATCAAGAAACACACACTTAGATAATTTGTGCCCAAGGTTAAAATGGCTCCTTTTCTTGCCTGACCCACCGTACATGAGGTCATTTGCATAGAGGAGCTTAAGAGTAGTGTTTGGTGTATATGAATCAGTCACCAAACATTAGCTAATTTAAATATTAAGGCATTCTGAGTACTCTTAGAGCCAGTTGTTGCAATGGAGTTAGGAACACAGGAGTTCATTTGGAGGATGGAGAATACTACCCTGCAATATGAAAGAGCAGAAGATTGGGCAGGGAGAGCCTGTGATGCCCATCACTGCCAGCCATACTACCAAGGAATTCCTGAGGCAAAGATAGCCTCATAGGAAAAAAGGGAAGATGTTGGTCAAAGGCTCTAAAATAAGATGAATGAGTTCTAGAGATCTGATGTATGTCATGGTGATTCTAATTAATGATAATGAGTTGTATGGTACTTGAAATTCACTGAAAAGATCTTAAATGTTTTTTTTTTAACACAAACAAAGGTAGCTGTGAGGTAGTGGGTATGCTAATTAATTTGATAGTGGTAAACATTTCACAGTACATACAGTATACCAAACCATCACATTATTCACCCTGTAAAAATATATTTATTTGCCGATCACATCTCAATAAGACTGGAAAAATGAGAACAGGCACAAATAACTAGATCCTAGTGCCCTCCTTATATCAGTAACTAGTGGAGGGGGCTTCCTGGGAAGAGCAGGACTTTGGCTAGAAGGAAAGCAGAGGCTAATGATGCTGAAGGTGTGTGTTCTTGTGGGGCATATGGGTAATACAACTTTAGGGGAGCTCAGCAGAAATGTGACTTCACTTTATTTTCTTAAATCACCAAGAGATTTGAAATTACATATTCTCAGTCCTAAGCCTATGGGTCAGTTCCCCCATCTTTGTATTCCTGGAGAAGATAAGAAACTTTAAGGGCAGTACAGGAAGAGAAAAGATGTGTGAATGTGTCTTTATTGCATAGTCACAATGTACACCAAGGCCAAACCCCTGCCCCCACTTCTTTGCAGAAAGAGGCAAATGAGGTCAGCCTGGTTTTGCTCTTAGCTGACTATTTTGCTTGCTATGAAGGAATGAACATTTCATCTATTGTTGTACTTCCTCTGGGACCACCAGGTTTTTCCCACGAAGGCCAACAAAGAGATGATTTGTATCTGGGAGTCTGTGTGCAAAACCAAAGTGGGTTTGCCTGAATTTGTAAGCTGAGAAGTTGTTCAAACCACATCCTGTCTCAGGGGTAGTAGAGGCAGGTGGTCCCATATGGAGAGTTAGACACTGAGCAACTAAGTTAACCCTGTTCTGCTTAAAGCTCCAAGGCCATGATTAATGGGTGGAGATGCTCTGGCATCATTGCCCCCCACCTTTTTTTGTGCTGGTACTCAGGCTTAACTCAGGATTGAACCCAACCACTGTCACTTCTGGCTGGTTAATTGGAAATTGGAGTCTCATGGCTTTGCTGCTTGGGCTGGCTTTTTTTTTTTTTTTTGCCAGTTCTGGGGCTTGAACACAGAGCCTGCGCTCTGTCCCTGAGCCTCTCTGTGCTCAAGGCTAGCACTCTACCACTTGAGCCACAGCACCACTTCCAGTTTTTTTCGAGTAGTTGATTGGGGATAAGAGTCTTACAGACTTTCGTGCCTGGGCTGGCTTTGAACTGTGATCTTCAGATCTCAGCCTCCTGAGTAGCTAGGATTACAAGCGTGAGACACCAGCAACTTGTTTGGTCTGGTTTTGTTTTTGTTTTTGTTGATTGTGAAGCTTGAACTTGGGGCCTGGGTGCTGTCCCTGAGCAATTTTTGCTCAAGTCTAGTACTGTACCACTTTGAGCCACAGCTCCACTACCATTTGTTGTTGTTGTAGGGTGTTTTTTTTTTTGGAGTGGTTAATTGGAGATAAGAGTCTCTTGGGGACTTTTCTGCCTGGGCTGGCTTCAAATTGCAACCATCAGATCTTAGCCTCCTGAGTAGCTGGGATTAAAGTGTGAGCCACTAGCACCTAGGTACTACTTGAAAATCACAACATTTGTTTCTATGTCCATAGCTACAGAGTTTAAAATGCAGCTAGGGAGCTGTGCATTGGTGGCTCACCACGCCTGTCATCCTAGCTACTCAGGAGGCTGAGATCTAAGGATTGAGATCTAATGTTCAAAGCCAGCCCTGGCAGGAAAGGCTATGAGACTCATCTCCAATAAACTACCCAGAAAAAGCCAGAAGTGACACTGTGTGGCCCAATTGGTAGACTGTTAGCCTTGAGCACAAAGAGGCTGACAAAGCCCGGGCCTGAGTTCAAGACCCAGGACCGGCAAAAAAAAAAAAAAAAAAAAAAAAATGCAGGCCACTCCCACTTCCAACTATGTCCTGTTAACAATGAGCTTTTCTTCTAAGGAAGAACAGCTCACTGTCCCCACTAAAGGTGAAAAAACCAGTCCAATTCCACTTATGTCTGTGCTGTAGCTCTTAGAAAAACTCTTTCCTAGCTTTAAAATAAAGCCATGGTCAAGATCTGAGATGGCGACTGCGAGTCTCTAGTATTAGCACAGTGGTGTTCAAGGAAAACTAGTTTTAGGAATTGTTTTTACCTAATATGGGAGAAAAATAAAACTGTGTTTTAAATATTTACTAGCTGTGCATTTTAGTCATGACTGTATCAGGATTGAAACTATTCAAATATAACTGGCATTGAAAGTATCAAGTATCAAAATGTGAGCAGGTTGTTACCAGGACTGTGCCCATTTGGACAAGACTTCATTGTTTGCAATGTTCTATGGTTCGCTTTCTGACCAGATATGATTCATAATGAAGGGTGGGCAGAAGATGACATTGTAGCTGTTTTTATGCTCTAAACATTATCAAGTGATAAATGCTGAGCCATGCCGTGATATTGGGACCTTCACAGGCACAAGAAAGGAAGGTTTATTTATTGCTGTCATTCTGTAATGGCGTTGCACGGCCTGGCTCATCTTCACAATTCAATCTTCTATATTTTTCTCCACACAAATATATGCAGTTTTTTTCTCCCCAATCTTTTTGTTGTTAATATTTTGGGCAGTGTTGGAGGTTGAACCAATGCAATGGTCTTGCACTTGCTGTGTAAACCCTTCTACCACTTACCTAGATCTCATCTCCTTTCCTCCATCTTGAAATTGAAATAATTGCCAAGCTGTCTATTAGGACTACATCTGCCATATGAAAATTGTTCCAGCTCTTCTGTGTTAAGCAAGTGATTATACCATTAGGTTCTTGTAGCACATAATGTGAACTTTGAAAGAAATTTCATTTTTTATGGTTTCAAGTGCTGGTAAGACTTTTTTTGGTATGTTTATTAATATTTCTTGCAGGGACTTCCCTGTTAACCTGGTTGAGCATGTTACATGATAGCTGATCTCTTTGGTGTGTGTAAAATCCATGCAATTAGAGTGTGAGTTTCTGCTGTCAGTGGTGGTTAAAAAGCTATAAAACCTCACTCCCTTTTTGAGCCACTGATTTAAAAAAATTTAACCCATCTTTTTATTTTTAAAACTTGAATTTCAATGGGTTATATTAACAGGTATTTTAAGGCGGCAATCAAATCTAGGATGCTGCCAACTCTAAGCTGAACACAATCCTTAGTCCTCAAGCTAGATAGAAAATCTAATTTCAGGCTTATTGCAATGCAGAGACATAGCTGATTTGTAAACAGACATTATAACAACATAGTACAGTTGACAAACCGTTTATGGGCAGGGTGAAGTGTGTTATCTAGCTGTCTAAATGGTAATTATGATTGCAGTTCCACCGAGGGTGCATCTCACAGAGCCACAGGCTAAGTAAAGGTACACATTCATCATTGGTAGATTCATCTCATTTTAGTCTCATTACATACAAACTTAGGCCTGTTTTCATTCATGATAATGAAATAAGGATTCACTTTACTAAAAAAAAAAAAAGAACAGTTCTTCTCTTCCCTTTAGTTAGAATATGCAAGTGAATATTAAGGCATAAAATAATTAAAATTCATACTCTGTAATGAAATTATTATATTACAGACATTCTTGACCCTGTGGCATGTTCTTGCAGTTTGTGGACTACATGGACGCTCAGTTTCTCTTTGCTTGTCTGCCCTGATAGCAGGGCTGTTAGGTGATTCATATTGGCCCATTCCTTCCTGAAGTAGCTAGATGGGCTTACAGATGTTGAAAGAGTGTTTTAAATATTCATCTAGTTTGGTTGAATTTAATATCCAAACTTTAAAATTTTTAAATTTAAAAATTTTTTTAACTTAAAATTTTAAGTTTTGGAGTTGTTAAATGGCCCACTTTGTAATAGCACATAATTTATTTGGTGTTCTCTAAGTTAGTGAATAAATTATTTAAGTAAAAGGGAAAGTTCTTTCTGTGTGATGGATCTTATCAAGCTGATAGCACTTTCATTTACATAGGATTACTGATATTAAATTAGGTTTGTGAGTAAGAGGAGAAATGATAAACCAAAGTTTTAAGATGTATACCTACTAGGTATTAAATCATGTATTGCAGTCTAGGATCTGACAGTTATTGGCTGTCTCAAGATATGCCTGTCTGTGCATTCTGCTTGCTAGGCCGTCACTCTACCACTTGAGCCATATTCCTAGCTATCCCATTTTGCATTTGCTTTTCTTTTTTTCTTTGTCAGCTGTGGGGCTTGAACTCAGGGCTTGGGCACTGTCCCTCAGCTCTTCAGCTAAAGGTGAGCGCTCTTCCGCTTGAGCCACAGTGCCCACTTCTGGTTTTCTAGGGCTTTATTGGAGATAAGAGTCTCACGGACTTTCCTGCCTGGGCTGGCTTTGAACCGTGATCCTCAGATCTCAGCCTCCTGAGTAGCTAGGATTCCAGGCGTGAGCCACCTGCGCCCAGCTCTGCATTTGTTTTTCTTTTTAAAAATTTGTCATTATATTGAGTTGGGCTCTAGTGCTCATACCTGGAATCCAAGCTACTCAGGAGGCTGAGATCTGAGGATTACGGTTCAAAACCAACTTGGGCAGGAAAGTCCATGAGACTTTTACCTTGAATTAACCACCAGAAAACTAGAAGTAGTACTGTGACTCAAGTGGTAGAACACTAGCCTTGAGCTGAAGCGCTCAGGGACAGCATCCAGGCCCCAGAGTTCAAGCCCCACAACCAACCAAAAAATTGTTATTATAAAGGCAATGTACAGAAGGATTACAGTTACATAAGTCAGGTTGCTGTTGTTTTTCTGACTAGGGTTTATGTCCTGAGAAGCTTGTTACCTATATCTTTTTTTTTTTTTTTTTTGCTGGTGATGGAGCTTGAACTCTGGGCCTAGGCACTGTTCTGAGCTCTTCAGCTCGAGGCTAGCATTCTACCACTTGAGCCATAGCACCCACTTCCAGCTTTTTCTGTGTCTGTGGTGCTGAGGAATCAAACCCAGGGCCTCATGCATGCAAGGCAAGCACTCTACCACTGAGCCACCTTCCCAGCCCCTGTTACCTATATCTTGATTCTCCTATTTACATTTTTTGAGTAGCTGGGTGTAGTGTTTCATGCTTGGCTTTTATTGCTTGGGATAGTGTCTTGTGAGCTTTTTTCTGTCCTCAAGCTGCTATCCTCCCAATCTCTGCATCTCCAGCATCTAGATTTGTAATTGTGAAATACTGCCCAGCATGCATATGCATATGTATTCTTAACTTGCAGTTTCCACAAACAAGGATGATAGTTGGATATCATTTTAAAGAACAGTTAATGTTATTCATATTACTGATTTATAAACAGGCACACGTTAACATACATTTTTACTTCATTTTAAAATAGTGACTTAAGACACTAATTTTCGATTTCAATTTCTTTTTTTTTCTTCTTTCACACTGAAATTTAATGGTGTAATGGGACAATTTATGTATTTTCAAAATAGTTTCTGAAGTGCTACCAAAAATGTTGGTTGCTTTTGAAAAGTCAGATGATCTCTGTAAATTATAGAACAAAACTCAAGTGTTGTATACATATTTCAATCCATTTTTATTATAGTAATCTTTTTTACTATGACCACCCACACCTTGATTTCATAATATGAAATATCACTGAACTATTAAGATAATAGAAGAGTATGAAAATATAACCTACATCTAGCTGCTCACTACCTAGCTTTATCAAATATTACTATTTTGTCATAGTTCTGATCCTTTAAAAAAACAATAGATTTTGTATTTCTTTTCAGAGATGTAGAGAGCTACAAAAGTCCCTCCCATGCTTCCAAGGAAAAAAAATTCTGGGCTGGCAGGAAATTAAGAGAGAACTGAGTTTGCAGAGCAAATGGCCATTTCAAAGTCTGGGGAGAGAGAGTACTTCCTGTGAGACACAGGACATTACCTGAGCTTCTGCTTATGGGAGCAGAAGCCATGAGATGCCATGGAAGTAGAAAGGAAGGCTGAGCTAGAAAATGTGGCCAAGCCCTGGGCCTGCTTGAGAGTTTGAAGCTCCTGGAGGAGGAGCTTCTACCCTTAGCAAGCTTTTCCTCTCAGAGGCCCACTGGCTCTTCTAAGGAAGATTGGGGGGAATCCAGAGAAAGCTCATGGTGCTGGCTCAGGAACCACGGAGAAATCTGCTCAAACCCTTGGCCTTTAGCAAAAGACTTATTACTCTGCAAGGGAAGGGTCTGATGTGAGGTCTTGGTGCTGCAGCAGCTGGGCCAAGGGAACTCACCCAGGCCCCACCCCTCGCGCTGCTACCCCATCTCATCTAAAAACACATTTTCATCGACAGGGGAGAAGGGCCTCATGCAGGAGATAGACTAAGAACATCAGTGATAACCACTGCAGCCTAGGGATGGGGGAGGGGAGCTCTTGCTCTGAAGTAGAGGCAGAAACACCTGTGAAAGCTACACTGGCTGCCTGTGCAGCACAGAGAGCAAGGATTGAGTGTATTAGAGAACAGACCCCCTTCAGCTCACAAGCATACCAGCAGGGCCTGGGAATAGCAGCAGTGAAGGTTACAGCAGGGAGAGCTGCACAAGACATCCTTGCTCCTGGGAACAGTACAAAGGAAAGCCCCAAAGCTAAGAGGGGATGACAAAAACCCATGAGAGAATTTGAAGTCTGATGTCTATAGGAGCAACAACAGTCCAGCTTCTGTTCAGATGAACACAAATGCCCACACTAAACATACATTTACTTCAGTATCTACTGTCCTATACAACATGTCACCCTTTCAAGCCCCAAATACAAGGCATACCAAAAAGCCTGGAAAAACAAACGGAAGAGACATAGTAACAATTAGGACCACATACAGATACGTTATAGCTGTTGGAGTTACCAAACCATATATGCACATGCTACTTAGCTGTCAACTGAGTACTGTTTAGGTGCTAGGTGAGATTTTGGGGTGACATTTTTGGAGTGGGCTTAATGAGGCTTGAGCTTTTGGAGAGCTTAAGTCTATCAGAGGGCAGAGAGCATAATCACAGATGGGCAAACAGATAATTAAAGATTGTGAAAATAGGCAATGAAGGAGGGGAAAACATAAAGTGACTGTGGGCTCAATTAGCTAGAGTCATTCTGGAAGACCTTTCAGGGGGAGGTGGTTTTAGAGCTCACATGTGCATGACAAAAATGGTCCTGCCATTATTAAGAGCCATCTAAACAGAAAACATCAAGTGCAAGGTATGAGGTATGAACAAAATTGGATCCTAATGTAGAGGAGAGCAACTGCTGGTTGACCTGTCTAACTTAGGGAGGGTGGTTGGGCTTTCTCTGGCTCACATAATTCTTTTTTTGTTAAACATGTAGGAATGACTCCTTTCTCTCTTCATTTTGGAGGGCAAGGAGAATCTATTATACCTTTTTTGCAACTACTTCAGGATATCGTACAGAATAAAAGAAATGTGAATTTGCAATTGTGAGTAGATAACTTCATTTCTCCAGTACATTTGTATTGCTTGTCTTTGTAATTGCAGAGAATGTATATTAGCTACTACTCTTCTATCTCCTGCCCCAGGTAGTTGTTATTTCTATATTATAGGTGGGAAAACTGAATCTCAGAAAGTTACTTGACTCCACAGGTATTACAGATCTATTATAGGTCAGTCTTAGCATTTGAACCTGGTGGCCTGTAAGAGCCATGTGGAAAGATGTTCTTTTTTTTTCTTTCTTTCTTTCTGTCGGTCATGGGGCTTGAACTTTGGGCCTGGGTGCTGTCCCTGAGCTCTTCACTTGAACCACAGCACCACTTCTGTTTTTCTGGTGGTTAATTGGAGATAAGAGTCTTATGGACTTCCTGCCCTGGCTGGCTTTGAACTGTAATTCTCAGAACTCAGCCTCCTGAGTAGCTAGGATTATAGGCGTGAACCACCAGCTCCCAGCAAGATGGAGGTTCTTAAAAGTGGGAAAAAAAAGAACTGAAAAATGAAATATATTTGTTGAATTCTCTTTTTTTTTAGCGGGGGGGGGGGGGGTCCGGTCATGGGGCCTGAACTCTGGGCCTGGGCGTTGTCCCTCAGCTTTTCAGCTCAAGGCTAGCGCTCTACCACTTGAGCCACAGTGCCACTTCCGGCTTTTCTTTTTCTGCTTATGTGGTGTTGAGGAATCGAACCCAGGGCCTCATGCATGCAAGGCAAGCGCCCTACCACTGAGCCACCTTCCCAGCCCTTGTTGAATTCTTATGGTTAGCCTGCCTTTGTTAAAGCATTGGCTGGTGAAATTTACTGGGGGAATGGATTTGATGAATATATATTGAACAATCTGGCACTTGTTCATTTGTTCCAGTTGCTTAGAAATTGTAAACGTGGGTAGTTTGAATAGTTGCAACATCCCAGTTAGTTCCTTCTGCTGTCTTTCTACTACAAATGTTACTATATAATATTAATACAGTGAAGGCAATGTTGTCTAGTATTTATCTACCCAGAACATTCTGAAAACCAGTTTTTTGTGATATCAGTAACTTTTAAGTAATTAGTACCAGTCTACTGTTTTGTAGACTGCATTTTTAATTGTCTCTAATGACTCTCGTTCATTTTTATACTTAATCCTTATTCTTTGAGATGAAATGAGGCATAATATAAATAACTATATTGAGAATACAATTAGAGAGGCAGAACATTGTGTTGGATGAAGAGGATGATTAGGGGCTGGGAGTATAGGTTAGTGGTAGGGCATGTGCTTATTAGCATGTGTGTGGCCCTGAGTTTTATCCCTAGCACAAAAAAAACAATCCCCCAAAACCAACAACAACAACGACGACGACGAAACTTTCCCCAGAGCATCTGTATTGGCCTAAGGCTGCTGCTATTTGATGATCATAGTTTTTTTCTTTCTTTTTTTTTTGTAGGAAATGCAATCTGAGTAGAGCTGGCAGTAATAATTGAGGACCTACTCTATGCATAGTTCAGTTAGCTGTACCATTCATGGGATTTCATGGTAGGAGACAAAGTCAGCACTTTTTTTTTTTGTTGCCGGTCCTGGGGTTTGAACTCTGGGAAAATCAGCACTTTTATATAGGGCTTCTCATAGTCTAAAGAAGTTAAGTAACTTGCCAGGGGAACCAAGATTGTAAATATCAGTTCTGGATTTGAGCCTGTAGATGTTTTCATTCCAGTCCGTGTTCTCTCAACTTTTAACTGTACTATGGTAGAGTATTGTTGGGTGGCCTCAGTTGTGTGTGTGTGTGTGTGTGTGTGTGTGTTTAAAAGCTAAAGCAGATAGTAATTAATTAGCATGAGAGATACTGTGTGTGTGTGTTGTGTGTGTGTGTGTGTGTGTTTAAAAGCTAAAGCAGATAGTAATTAATTAGCATGAGAGATACCCAGATCTGTCAGGTTCTAAAAACTTGCTGGGAATCTTGGCTGAGCTCTGTGATAGGGTACTACAAGATTTTAAAAAAAATGGAACCATGTCTCAAATGAAACCACAACTTCCTGTGAGTGCCTTATGATGTTATTTGAAGAAGGGAAATAAACATGAATTTTTAAAAAGTCTCTTCAAGTATATTGATTTTTATAAATGGATACAATTAGTAGGTCTCATTAGTTCCAAGAAGTATTTATCCTGGCATGCCTTGGTGCCACGTAGCACTCCTTAATGCTAAAGGGTTTTGCAGGTTCTGCTGCTTTCACTCTCTAGGATTCAGATGTGACGGATGGCTTTAAACATGCAAATGTTGATGCTGCCAGCCCAAGTGGAAAAATGTATTGCTTTAATTTAAAAAACAGGCTGTGTCTAGTTTTTGACTCCCTTTACATTTAGCCAGCTCTATTTTCTGGGAGGGTGGAAAAGAGTAGGGGCAGGATTAGGCCCTGCTCTTCTTCTATGAGATCCCAGAGGACTGGGTCAGGGGTGTTCATGTGCTTTCTAGGCAAGATTGTGCCAGGCCTTGGGTTTCACCCCCAAGCACCCCTCACCCAATCAAATAATTACCAAAAATATTTTTACAGCATGCCTTTTGATGGTGCTCTCTCACTTGCAAAACCTTCCAGAAGATACTGGAGCCAGGTGGTAGTGTAGCCCTGTTTTCTGAATTCTAATGTACCACTTCCCCAGATCTTATTAGATGCAAAATCCGATGAGAGTCTAGGCCCGGGCAGTGGAGAAGCTTAGATACTGCAGGTGTAAGAATTCTTTGACCATGCAGATTTTGTGTGTGTGTGTGTGTGTGTGTGTGTGTGTGTGTGTGTGTGTGTGTGTGTGTGTGTGTGTGTGTGTGTGTGTGTGTGTGTGTGTGTGTGTGTGTGTGTGTGTGTGTGTGTGTGTGTGTGCACGCATTCTCGTCCTGTGGTTTGAACTCAGGGTCTGGGCACTGTCCTTGAGCTTTATTTTACTCAAGGCTAGTGCTCTACCACTTGAGCCATAGCTCTTCTGGCTTTTTTGGTGATTAATTGGAGATAAGAATCTCATGGACTCTCCTGCCTGAGCTTGCTTTGAAATGGATTCCTCAGAGCTCAGTGTTCAGAGTAGCTAGGATTCCAGGTATGAGCCAGTGGTGCCTAGCATACATACTACTTTTAGTAGAAGGGATCACTGACCTTCCAGAACCCAGCCTCTAGCTCAGCCGGTACAGATTATTAGAATCACTTAGAAGGGGTGAGGGTTATTAAACAGCACAGATTTCCAGGGCTGTACCAGATCTATGGAATTAGAAAGGGTGAGAGTGGGGGTGAAGCCAGCAGATATTTGTTGCAGGTTGGTGGGTGAGGAAAAGTGCTTTGGAAATAAAGCTTTGATCTTTGTTTATTGGGGGCAGGGAGGAAGGATTACCAGCTTGGAAATCTTCATTGTAAGAATAAGATTGAGGGGGCTGGGAAGGTGGCTCAGTGGTAGAGTGTTTGCCTTGCATGCATGAGGCCCTGGGTTCGATTCCTCAGCACCACATAAGCAGAAAAAGCTGGAAGTGGTGTTGTGGCTCAAGTGGTAGAGCGCTAGCCTTGAGCTGAAGAGCTGAGTGACAGTGCCCAGGCCCAGAGTTCAGGCCCCACGACTAACCACAAACAAAGAAAAAGAATCAGATTGAGGTGTGACAAGTTTTCAGACATCCCAAGAGCTTCAAAGCTCTTTGACCTAAACTATGTGAGAAGTCTTACTATACCACCCCCTCCCCTTCACCCCATGGAAGGGAATGGAGTTGTTGCTCACGATTGTATCCAAACTGGCTTAAATCAGAGAGCATGGAGAAAAAAGTACTTAATGGTTAGCTTGCTGGCCTGCCTAGCATTAGATAATGTCTGCAAAAGCTTGAGGAGTATGTCCAGGGAAGCCAGGCCCAAATATGGTAAAGAGAAGTCATGATTATGAGGTAGGAGTTGAAGTTACCATTGCAAAGATTTAAAGTGTCATTTCAGCTCTTTCCTCTGCTCTTGGGTTTGGGGTTCCATTCTAGTGGTGTGTGGAAAGCCAGGACCCACTGGCAAGAAGGCCTGGGATTGTCTTTGTTGTGATGAAGCACAGATTCCACAGTGGAGTTTTGTGGGTCATTCCTGACTGCCCAGCAAGTAGTTCGTTAGCATCTGCTAAACCTTACAATTGATCTTTTTCTGAGGTCAGGCAGGAAGCTAAGAACCTAGGTGAGGATTGATCTTCCTAGCTTTTGCTCCTTCTTGTAGCTATTGTGTCCCTTTCTCTCTCTTTTTTAAATTAGCTATATTAGTTGTACAAAGGTGTGTGTTGGGGGGGGGGAATTCACTGTGGTATTTCCACACAGATACAAATATATTCCAATCAATCTCACTCCCCCGCAACACTGTCCCTCTCTTAACTTGCAGTCTTTATTCAAAACTGTTTAGAGGGGACACCCATGGCTCTCACTTGTGGTCCTAGCAACTCAGGGAACTGAGACCTGGAGGATAAAGGTTTGAAGCCAGCCTGGGCAGAAAAGTCCATGAGGCTCCATCTCCACATTAACCTGCAAAGAAAAAACTAGGCTGCAAGTTTGGCTTAAGTGGTAGAGTGCCAGCCATGAGGGAAAGGGCTGATTGAGAATGTGAGGCCTTAAAACAAAGTTCTGGCCTCAGTACTAGCAAACAAAGCAGAATGAACAAGCAAAAGAACAGCAACTAAGTTTGCCTCCTTATCAGAAAAGAAACTTTGGAACCTCCCTTTTCAGCCCCTTGTACAGCTTGTGGGACACATTGTATTGTTCATTCCTGGGAACTTCTATCTCTGCAGTGGTTATCAGAACAGAGAAGCAGAAGCTGTGTCTCAGCAGCTCTTATCTGAACAGAGAAGCAGAAGCTCTCAGCAATCAGCACTGGCAGTTTCTGTGGGAGTTCTCCTTATTGTGTTGTAGGCCTCAAGGGATCAGGCTGAGTTCCTTGCTGAGCTTAAGGTCACTGTAGGACTGTTGGTGTAGGTGACAGCAAACACACCTGGAACCTGCCCTTGGCCCTCATACCCCCTACCTCAATGACACGAGTGATCTGTGCGAGAAATGGATACTCTTCCTAAGGGAAATGTCAGAGCAGTCCAGTGGGTATCTGTTGAGTGTCTTCTATGTCTTGGTTCTGTTTTAGACACCTGCCCCGCCCCCCCCCCCCCCCCACAGGCAAGCCTGGGAGAAGGACAGTTTGACACAAACTTTTCTTTCTACTCTTTATGCTGTGGGCTTAAGAGTGGGAAGGGAGCCCCTATGGTGATAAAGGAGGCCTAAGAGTTAGAGAAAGATAGGATCAGGTGGGGGACGGGTGAGTTCCAACACAGAAGAGGATTTGGTGTGAGCCAAGGCCTGGAGGTGGATTGTCTGTTTGATGACTATATGGCCCTGCCAGGGCATAAAATGGAAAGTGTGTGCGTGCATGTGTGTGTGCGTGCATGTGTGAGTGTGTGTGTGTGTGTTGGGGAAGGGGACTAGGGGGGGAAGTAGCAAGGAGATAGAGGGATCTTGCATGCCATTGTAAGAAACTTGGCTTCTATGGGTAATAGGGAATCATTGAAGGAAGGACTTAAATAGGTAAGCTCCGCTATGTACATGGAGGAAAAGCTCCTTCAATTCATAATCTCTCCTGAATGAATACCTGCATCCACATAACTTTAAGAAACACCTTTGTAGCTGGCCACCAGTGGCTCATGCATGCAATCCTAGCTCCTTAGGAGACTGAGATCTGTGGATTGAGATTTGAAGCCAGACTGGGTAGGAAATTCCGTTAGACCCTTACTTCCAATTAACCACCAAAAAGTCAGAAGTGGATGTGTGGCTCAAGTGGTAGAGTACTAGTCTTGAGTACAAAAGCTCAGGGACAGTGCTTAGGCCCAGATTTTAAGACCTAGGACTGGCATGCTCTCTCTCTCTCCCTGTGTTTCTGTCTCTCTGTCTCTCTCTCTGGTGCTCTCTCTCTGTCTCTGTCTCTGTCTCTCTTTGTGTCTGTCGGTCTGTCTGTCTGTCTGTCTGTCTGTCTGTCTGTCTGTCTGTCTGTCTGTCTCTCTCTCTCTCTCTCACACACACACACACACACACACACACACACACACAAAGAAACAGTTGTATGTTGGTGATTCACACCTGTAATCCTAGCCACGGAGATCAAAAGATTGCTGTTCAAAGCCAGCAGGAGCAGAAAAGTTTGTGAGATTCTTGTCTCCAGTTAACCAGCAAAATACTAGGCTGGAGACTTGATTCAAGTGGTAAAAGCACTAGCCATAATCAGGCAAGCTGAGTGTTCAAGGTCCAGTTACCCTACTCAATATCAACAACGACAACATAGACAGAAAAAAATACTGTTTTGCAAAATCTAATTTACACACCAAAAATCAATGCATTCAGTGTCGTACTCACTGGTTCTTAAGTACACAGTTTTACAAGGTCTTCTGAATCTTCTTTCCAAACACTTCCATCACCCCGAAAAGACACTTTGGTTCATTTGCACTAACTGCCCATTTACCATTCCCAGCCCTAGGCTTTTTGTAATGTCTCCTTTTTCTTTAACGTTAAGGGAATGTTTTCAGCGAGTATTACTTATTTTAAAGAATGTCTTTTGCCAAATTACAAACTCTTGCTCTCCAGCTACTGCCTAACTCATCCTTGTCAGCATGCTTTTAGATTTCATGTAACAGAAACCTGTCTGGGACTGTCTTAAACACAAGCTTATCTCATATAATTGGGAGGCAAGAGGAAGGTAGACCCCAGGGGAAGTGTGAGTTGTTCAATGGGAATGTGACATAGGAAACCTGTGTTTTGTTTTGTTTTGTTTTTGTTGCCTTCTTCATGGTATCATTGTGGTAATAGCTTCACTCCAGAACTGGCTTCTCTTGGTTATAGCATGGCAGTCATTGACAGCCATTGGCAGTGTAGCCTTTGCTTTTTTATTCACAAGCCCATATAGAAGAGTTCATTCTTGCAAGCTGATTGGGTGAGCATAGTTCTTGTTGTCTGCTCTGAACCAGTGATTATCTTAGATTTGATTAGGCCATTACTCTAGAGCTAGGAATGGGCTCTACAGGGTATAGTGGGCTCTTCTAGGGTAGGAGGAAGGGAACAGGGTTAGGCAACCAACAGTGCTCCCTTGGAACTATTGGAGAACGCATTGAATTGTTTGTACTGCATTTCCTTTCACTTGTGGTGTGTGTGTGTGTGGGGGGGGGAGGATTTTCTATGTTAAACACAGGCAAGGTCATCATCTGACTTTAAGCTTATTATCATTATCGGTAGACATGTAGACACAATCACAGTTCATCCTGGCTAGGTGATTGGTAATGGATGTGATTAATGATTCTAATAGGCTGGAGAAGAGTGGTATTTTTTTTGAAGCCAGGTCTAGCTTAAAGTCTCTGGTGAATTTAGGAGTTTCTCATAATAGCCTGGGAGGTTTACCTTTGGACAGTTTAACAGTGAAGGCATTATGGGGGATGGTGTTAACATTAGCACATGGGGAAAATATTTTCTCAGATCTGTGTACTTTAGGATGAAATGTTAAAGTAAAATATAACTAGTAGTAAACAGAAAATCACAGATATCTAGTTATAAGAATCATACCTGTGTGTGTGTGTGGGGGGGAATAAAAGTCCTACACTGAACATGTGTCAGTATTTTAAGACAATATGAACTCAAAATTAAAAAAAAAATCTACTTTGTTTCGAGATTAATTTACGCTTCACTAAACCAAGTAGATATTCTACCAGTTATTAGGACTTTATTAAACTCTGCCCTATATATTACAAAAATCAAGGTGGGCCTTTGCATTGCGAAGTCATTTGTTTGTAAACTATATTTCAGAGTCTATTTCAGGGTGAGGTTTGTCCACATGTAAGTAATGAGCATTTGCTGGTGCAGCTCTTAATGGTGAGAACGGATGTTGAAGAAAGCAAACACCATATGCCCTTTGTTTCCCGTGCATGTCTCCTTCTGGAGGCCTGGGTGGAGTGTCTCAGCTGTCTCAAATAATCTCCATTTTGCTGTTACTGCAGACTCTGCGGTTCTTTGACTCTCTCCTCTCTGATGTTAATTATAACTTCTTCCTAATTAGGTGGCTCTTCCTCCTCTTTGGTTGTAAAGGTTCCACTCTCTCAAGTGCCAACGATTGGATTAATTTTGAAAACTCAGTTTCACTTGATTTGTGACCGAACTAAGCGCAAAGAATTGAAGAAAGAAAAAAAAAACCCTCACTCGTGTGACTGTGAAGTGGGAGGGGCAGGAGGGTTGGGCATGGGACAGGATGCTTAGAATAATTCTGCTGCCAAGTGAATCAGTGAGAGGCTTGCAGTTCTCGGAGAGCACGGAACTCACTCCTGCCCAGAGTTCAGCCAGCCAGCTCTCACCGTTTCATTCTCCACAGAATGGATCCTCTAGCAGCTAAATCTCCAAGTATCACAGACTTGTCTGAGAGTGTAAGTAGGCCATAGGTCTGTTTTGATTGTTATGTCTATATTTTTTCTAGCCTGTTGCCTAATTATTTCATTGGCCGGGAGGGAGACCTGATGGGGAATTTGGTCCTAGCCACTGTCCTTCTGAGATAGTGATAAATAATTTTCTACTTGGACCCAGGCCTTGATTTTTCTTGTTTATGGTGAAAGGGATTTTTCCCCCCAAGGCACCCTCTGTAACAAAGTGGTTTCTTTTGGCGGAGTCCATCGTATAATAGCATTTATAAGGATTTGAAAACATCTTATCATTTGCCTTGGTCTGTCTTTCCTTCTGTGGCTGCTGTCTTCAACAGATGCATTTTCCCCAAGGGACACTGCGCACTGCCAGCTCCATCCAGGCAAACCCTGTCAGGCATCCATTTTGGTAGTAAGGGACCCTGTTGGGTTGGGAGCAGGTAATATTTCTGAGGTAGCCACAAGATTTGGGCGCCTAGGATGAAGCCAGGTGTGCAATCCAGCTTTCCTGTTTGGGAAAGAACAAAGGGGAAGGTAAGAATGAAATGGCAGGTAGGAGATAGAAAGTCAGCTGGGGGTTTGTTAGAAGCACTGTTGAAAGCAAGGTACTGGTGGCTCACTCCTGTAGGCCCAGCTACTCAGGAGGCTGATATTTGAGGATTAAGGTAGAAGATGCTATCCCAGACTGAAAAGCCAACAAGACTCTTACTTCCAATTAGCCAGCAAATAAGAGCCGGAAGAGGTAGAGTATCAGCCTTGAGTGAAAAAGCCAAAGGTACAGGCCCACGGAGGTATCTGGGTAGGCTCAAATCTCTATTCAGCTAGCCCAATAGCTTTGTACCTCTAACAACAATCCTTCTAAGATGGGTGCAGTGCAGGTAGCTTCCACCTATAATTTAGTTACTGAGAAGGCTGAAATATGAGAATCAAGTTTTAAAGACAGTTCAGGCAGAAAAGACCATGAGACTCTTTCCGCCATAACTAGCAAACAAAAGCCGGAAGTAGAAGTGTAGCTAGAGTGCCAGCCATGGAAGAGCTCAAGTCCCCAAGTTCAAGCCCTCATACTGGCACATGTGCACAGGAAAACCCCTCCAAGTTGTAATGTGTTTCATCTGAATTTCTCAGGCATAGCCTTTCACAGGACTTTTTTTTTTTTTTTTGGATCCGTTTGTAGGGCCTGAACTCTGGGCCTGGGCGCTGTGCCTCAGCTCTTCAGCTCAAGGCTAGCGCTCTACCTCTTGAGCCACAGTGCCACTTCTGGCTTTTTTTTTCTTTTTGCTTATGTGGTGCTGAGGAATCGAACCTAGGGCCTCAGGCATGCAAGGCAAGCACTTTACCACTGAGCCACCTTCCCAGCCCCTCACAGGACTTTTTGATTGTTTGAAAAGACAAATATGAGAGCACCTGGCACTTGATTGCTTGACTCAACCCGTGCTTCCCCTGGTGCATTCTCCCGTAAACACAAGGTATGCTGGGATACCGTATTGAAATGTCACCAATATTGCTCTTTTGGCTTGTTTCAAGGCAGCTTTGGAGACCACCATGTTCTGGTTGATTTGTAGTTAGATCTTGGGATTGGCCTGTTGGTCAAGTGATCCTACAAAAATGGTCCTTAAGAGAGGGGATTAGTGGGCTCTACTTACGTGTCACAGATAGTGGAGTCAATGAGTCTTCGAGGGACCAGTTAATTCTGAAGAGCAGTTTTTTTGGTTTAGCTTTGAGTTTAGAAGCTAAACTTGAAAGAATGTAGGGGTAAGAAAAAGAAAAGATAAACTCGGATGAACACTACTCAGCAGTTCATCTAATTTCTGATTCACAAGTATTCATAGTGGCTCGATGGCTCATGCCTGTAATTCTAGCTGCTCCAGAGGCTGAGATCTGTGGATTGCAGTTTGAAGCCAGTGCGGAAAGGAAAGTCTATGAGACTTTTATTTCCAATTAACCACCAGAAAACCAGAAAGGGAGCTTGGCATAAGTGGTAGAGCACTAGCTTTGAGTAAAAGAGCTCAGCGACAGAGCTCAGGCCTTGAGTTCAAGCCCCATGATGGTACAAAAAAAAAGTATTCATAGGGAACTGCCATAGTTCATCTCCATCAAGTTTTAGTTACAACATGCATCAATCTAGCAACTGCCAGGCACATGGATAGACCTCCAGTTGCCTTTCTGCCAGGTTATATGAATGAGGGGACACTTTCCAAAGCCTGTCTTGTTTGTTAACTTTACTAGATGCTTTGTATTTGCTAACCATGAGTTAATTGCTAACAATACTCTTCTGTTTTCAATGACAAGTTCTTACATTGTATTTCATTTCATATTTAAACTGAGATCCTTTGACAAGACTCCTCAATAATCGTGTATTGATGAGTTCTAACATAGCTAACATTTTCCCCCCTTCATTGCTAACTTTTGTCCTTGATTTTGGAGAATCGGTTTGCATGTGATGATTTATGAGTGCCTTCTATCTTATCTACCATCAAAGCGATGTATCATAGTGTAGGAACACTGTGCAGTTTCTGTTCGCTCTTCATTGAAATCTGGTTCCATGGCCTGCTGTGCCTTCTATGGCCTAGCTTTTCCATGCCTTTTCAGGTTCATCAGTCACCGTCCTGATTGACTGTTATCTTTCAGCAAAGTGATTCCAGCTCCAGCTCTGTCCCTTCTTGCCTCTGGATCCAAGCACTTATAGGTGGCTTTCTCTTCCGTAGTGTACTTGTGGCTCTCTCTTCCAGGAGTGTACTATCTTTGGTGCCTTGCTTGTCTGACGTTTTCCTCTCTTTCAGATGTGACTCTAAGCAATGTTCCTGGGTCATCTTCTCTAAAGGGATTTCTGCCATCTTGCATTTTCTTTCTCTCCATATCATCACCATTTGTGTGTGTATGTGCGTGTGCATGTGTGTGCGCATGTGCACGTGCTCACTAATAACAGGGGCCTTGCACTTTTGACATGGCTTGCTTGCTCACATCTGGTGCTCTACCTACCACTTGAGCCATACCTTTAGTCCAGCAATTTGCTAGTTAATTGCAGATAGAGTCTCACAGACTTTTGTGCCTGAACTGACTTTGAACCTTGATCTGCCATGTTTCACACTTCTCAGTATCTAGGATTATAAATGTGAACCAATAGCACCTGGCTCATCACCATTCTTACAGAGTAGTTGTATCATGGCCTGGAAAAACTTTTGTTGACTCATTGATTTATTGGCATATGCTATCTTCTTAAGTGGAATTTCAGCTCTGGGAAGGCTGGGGCCTTATTCTGTTTTATTCTCACTGTGTCACTAACCTCTAATTCAGTTCTAGATGCACAGTAGCTGCTCATCAAATATGTGGTGAATGAATAGTTGTTTTGGATAATTTAGTGGATTTTTGAGTAGTTTGTGATTGCAAACTAATAAAGCTAGTTCTATATTTTCTGTGTGGGACTCCCCTCCTCCCCTATTCTATATCCATCATAGCACGGGCACTTTGAGAACACTCCAGACCTCAGGGCTCTGTTTCTCTCTCTTCATAAGCCTTTTGGCTGGTATCTGGAGTCACCCTTTAACTGTTTTAAGCATCATTTTTGTTCTCAAAATGAAAACCACCTGTCTTCAAAGTGATTTGCTTAAAACAAATGCTTAGTTCTTGACTGAGGCCTTTTTCCCCTTCTGCGTTTTTTTTCCCACCTCTTGCCAAGAATAATGGGAAAAACCCTATTATCTTGGAAAGTGCTTTTCCCTCTGGTCAAGAATGCAAAGCTGGATGATTTATCACCAAGTTTGCTGGGACAATTGCTTTCCCTGCCCCACTGTGTGTTCTCAAATGTTAGTGGTTTGTTCTCCCTGGGACCTCAACAGAGTCACATGATTGGGGCTCAGCCTTGGCCTAGCCCCCTTCTCCTAATGTTTCCTTCAAGTTTCCTCCCTGCTGATAAAGAATCTAGCTCAGGACATTGTGTTATGGCAGCAGAGCTAGAAACAATGTCCATGTAGCACCTTGTGACAGATTGTTCATCAGCTTACAGAGACCTTCACACCAATACCAGTAAGAAGACAATGTTATCCTCATTTTTTTGAAGTTGCAAAATTGGTGCTGGTGGCTCAGGCCTCAAATCCTAGCTACTCAGGGGTCTGAGATCTGAAGATCATGGTTCAAGGCCACTGGGTAGAAAAGTCGATGTGACTCCAATTTTCAATTAACACCCCCCTCCAAAAAAAATCCAGAAGTGGATTTGTAGCTCAAGGGGTAGAGCACCAACCTTGAGTGAAAAAGACAAGTGAGAGTGTGATACCCAGAGTTCAAACACCAATACTAGCACAAAAAAGAGAAAGAAAGAAAGAAAGACTGCAAAACAGAGATTTGGCAAAGTTAGGTGACTTATTTCTATGCACACAGGTTGTAACAGCCAAAATTAGAACCCAAGTCTGTCAGACTTTAAAATCTATTTTTTGTTGGTGGGCTCAAGAGTTTCTTCAGGCATTTTTGATCATGTTTTGCAGTTAAAAAAAAGTGACTTAAGCTGGGCGCCTGTGGCTCACACCTGTAATCCTAGCTACTCAGGAGGCTGAGATCTGAGGCTCAAGGTTCAAAGCCAGCCCGGGCAGGAAAGTCCATGAGACTGTTATCTCCAAAATACCACTAGAAAACTAGAAGTGGCGCTGTGGCTGAAGCGATAGAGTGCTAGCCTTGAGTTGAAGAGCGCAGGGACAGCCCAATGAGTTCAAGCCCCATGACAGACCAAAAAAAAAAAAAAAAAGCGACTCAGGAGCTACTCAGGATGGCACATGTATATAATCCTACTACTTGGGGGACTGAGAAAGAAAATCTTAAGTTCAAGGTCAACATGGGCTAAATGATGAGTTTGAGACAAACCTGGGTGATATATTGAGATGTCTCAAGAAAAGAAAAAAGCAGCCATAGCCTCTCCTCCCTCCCCCCAAACCACTCTCTGACAACTTGATGTACATGCACATGCCTGCATGAGTACACACATATAATTGAAATAAGTTTTTTAAATGAGTAGTTTTTTTCCCTAGTATGTATGATGCTCTCTTGCATTCCCCAATTCCACAAAAAATTAACATACTGGTATCTTCTTTATTTTCTTTGTTTTTGTGCCAATACTGGGGCTTGAATTCAGGGACTCATACTCTCCCTTGGCTTTTATTTTTCACTCAAGGCTGGTACTCTACAACTTGAACCACACCTTCACTTCTGGCTTTTTGCTGCTTAACTGGAAATAAGAGTCTTATGGACATTCGGCCCAGGCTGGCTTCAAACTGCTATCAGATTTTAGCCTCATAAGTAGCTAGAATTAAAGCCTGAACCAACAGTGGTTGGTGCCCTTCCTTCTGTCCTTCCATCATTCTCTCCTTCCTTCAGGGGTCTTCTACTTTCCAGGCAAGTGCTGTTCCACTGAGCTAAATCCCCAGCCCCAAGAAGTTTTATTGTTTTTGCCAGAATACCATTTTGAACTCAGGGCCTAGTGCTTGCTAGACTGGCACCTTATCACTGGTACTATTTGTCCAGCTCCTTTCCCTTCCCTTTTCCCTTCCCCTCCCCTTTCCCTTTCCCCTTCCCTTCTTTTTCTTTCTTCTTTTTTTTTTCATATTGGAAATCACTCTGCAGCCTAGGCTAGCCTTAAACTTGCAATCATCCTACTTCATTCTCCCTTGTACTGAGATGACAGATGTATACCACCATGTCCAGCTGCTGGTCAGACCTTCTAAACGGATTTGTTTGCCCTTTGATTGGTGGTAACCCAGTTTGATAAACACTGTTGTGGGTGATGTGTGAATTATACTTTGTGTAGAGGCTTACATGCTGTAAGTACTTTTAAACCAATTTTATGGCAATATAACATACATACATACATACATACACACACACATATCATAAAAGAGTACAGCTTGCTGAATTTTCACACTCTGAATCTGTCTGTGTACCCAGCACTAGATCAGAACACATGCCACTGATGTCAACTTCTTTGAATCAGGACAGGCCGAGTACAACAGAAATGGAGAGCCTTTAATTTGTTCTGAATTATGCGCATACAATTATTTGCTAGACCCTCTCTTTGTGGAGGTCTGTATTTTGCATTTACAGTGATGGTGCCTGGCTGGAGTTTTAGATCTCACAACTGCTAAAGGAGTGGAATGTGGCCTCCCTAACGGCTGTCAGAAATTGGCACAGAAAGAGGGCTGACTGAGGATGTGCCTGGTAAAATGAACAAGGAGAGGGACGGGCAAGTCCCTCCAGTTGAGTATGGAAATGTTCAGCTGTGAGAATTTATGGTCATAGTAATGGAGACTTTACTGAAGTGGACATAGCGGGGGAAGGGGATTTGTGATTAAAGTCTCCCCACCAGAGATTAATGAACATCTATATAAAATAAGGAACATTCATTTCTCATGAGTGTTGACTTTTAAAGAAAATTGTTTTAGCATACTAAATAAATACTGATTTCTTGGCAAAAGTTCTAGATGAATCTCTCTATAAAAGCAAGCCAGAAAAACTTAACATTCCAAATGTAAGATTCTGTATGGCAGACTTGGTGGACATACTATATATAATTCATTATAATGAAATATACATGGAAATGATAGGTTAATACTCTTAATGTGCTTTTAGACATTGAATGCTAACTATTTTGCTAGCTATTCACAATAACCAAGTTTGGAAGTTGACTATTGGAAGTTTTTCAAATCAGCTTGTGTGCTCATAAACAGATGAATGGATAAAAATGTGTTATATATCCATAGTAGAGTATTTTTCAGCCATAAGAATGGAATTATTTACAAGAAAATGAATCCTCGTGTTAAATGAAAAAGCTAGATTCATAAAGACCAATACCATGTTAACAAAAAAAACACCCCAAAACAACTCAAGTTGGGCATTCACGGCTCATGCCTGTAATCCAAGCTACTCAGGAGCATTGTGGCTTGAAGCCCCCTGGGGCAGGAAAGTCTGTGATGCTCTTATTTCCAACCAACTACTCAGAAAAAGCCAGAAGTAGCGCTAGGGCTCAAGTGATAGAGCGCTAGCCTTGAGCAAAAAGAAGCTCAAGGACAGTGCCCAGGCCTAGAGTTCAAGCCCCAGGACCAGAAAAAAAAGACTCAAAAATAGAAGGGGGATTTTGGGGGGAAAGGAAAGAGACCAGCATCAGGAGGGAGAGAGGTGATAAGAGAGAGCAAAAATGAGGGGGTGAATATGGTCAAAGTACATTATAAACATGTCCTAATGAAAGCACTCATTTTTTTTTTGTGTGTGTGTATATATATATATATATATATATATATATATAGTATATATATATATATGTATATACACAAAAAATCAAGTGCTATGCTATAAAATTTAATTAAGTATTGCCTTCTGTGAAATTAACTTTTATGGCAGTACTGGGGTTTGAACTCTGGTCTTTCCACTTGCTAGGAAGCACTCTACCACTTGAGCTTTGCTCCCACCTTCATTTTTGGTAAAGAATCTTTTTGGCTCTTACATATTAATAAAGGTTGAGTTGGCACACAAAATAGGCAATATGATTCAAGGCAGTGACAATGTGCTAGATAAAGACCCTAAATGTGTTTTCATTGGCACACCTAGCTAATTAGAATCCTGGAATGCTAATGTCATTCACATATGCATGGTTCTTTACAGTTTACAAACCCTTTTTCTCTTATGTTATTTCTCTAAATCCTAAGTAGTGGATGGCACTTTTCCTAAATTACAGAGGACAGAGTCAGATCCAGAGCATGACATGGTTTTCTGCTTGAGGTCTTACAGCAAGAAAAGGTGTTGATCAGATATTTTGTCTCCCAGGTTGGTACTAGATAGGTCTCTTGGCCAGATGTTCTGACAACAACCACTAGAGTATACTGTTCATGGAGGATTAGCAAGCCACAGGGAGACAGGGTAGTCTAATGAAGGACTTCTCAACCTCAGCACTGTTATCATTTTAGGTCAGTTAAGTCTGTTGTTGAGGCTGACCTGTGCCTTGTAGAATGGTTATCAGCATCTTGGTCTCTAACCTCTAGATGTCAGTAGCACAAGTTGCGACAGTGCAGAGTACACATTACGAAATTTCCCTTGGGGTGCACAGTTGCCCCCTTATAAACCTCTAGCTTAACATAATAGCTGCATTTTAAAGAGGGACTCTATAGTCAATTAACTAGCAAAATGCAGAACCAGAAATGTGGTTCAAGTAGTAGAGTGCCAGCTGTGAGCAAGAAAGCCCAGTGAGCAAGAGCAGGAGGCCCTGAGTTCAAGCTCAAAAACAAACAAATGAAAGAGATAAAGACAACCTTGAAATATTAGACCTATTATCTTTCCCCTCCAATTTCTAATGTACTAGAGAAACCATTAAAAGACCAGCAAAAGGGCAGGAGGGAAGAGATGGGCTAGGGGGAAGGGGAGAGGGGAGAGAGCAAGTAATATATTTCATGTTGAATTCTTGTCCATAGAGAGCATTATATCTGCCAAGGAAGGAGGCAAATAGCTAACATTTTAAAAAGTTAAAACCATATAGTTAAAATATTTTTATAGAAGAGTTAGATATCAGCCAAAATGTATACATTTGAAATCTCTTGTAATTCTACTGTCCAGAGGTAACCATAGTTCACATTTTTTTCTCTATCTTCTTCTACCTTTTTCAACTTTTGTGTTACAAATGTTTCCACACTGGTACTTTTCAAATAGGTTCATGTTAAAATGCTATGATCAGCTTTCTAAGATTTAGCATACAACAAATATATTTGTATAATAACAAGGTTTTTAATGGGCACATAATAGTTCATTATATGGCTACTATACAGTTTTATTTATCCACCTTTTGTCATGTATATTTATTTGTTTCCAATTTTGATTTGTTATTTCAAGTGAAGCTATGAGTAGTCACATGCCTATTTCAGCCCTTCACAGCTCATTCTTTTCCTTACAGAAATTATAATTGCTGTAATTTTTAGTATTCACTGAGAAAGCTATGTAATTCATAATGTTCTAGCTTATATTTCAGTTATGTTATATACCTTTACCTCTTAACATTGTGTAAAATGCATTGATAAAAATTTATGCCCCAGGTTTGCACAGTGGAGTGTGAAAAGTTCTTTGTTTTTTTTTTAAATTAAATGATGACTAATTAGAAGTCATTTAGGTTTCATGCCTTGTTCATGAAACCCACTGTTACAGTATCATGCTACTTACTGAGGAGGAATCAGCCTGGTGAAGATCGTCAAACCTTCTTTTAAGACTGTACACTGCTGAGAGAAATTTAAGGCTGTATACTCATGAAGTCTCATTGCCTGTGGTTTTGTCTTATATGCACTTTAAATTATAAAATTATAAACTCATAGTAAAATCTTTCCAATGGTACTAAAGAGCTCAAGATTCCCTACTGTTCCCACTCTTTGATTTTTCATTCTTCACAGTTCTCCTATATGAAATTTAAATGCAAAAATATTTAAAAAACCCACGAACTAAGCAACAATGCATTTATCTATTTTTCTGCTCCAAACACCTTATTCTATGTAATTGCTGATTTTCCTCCTGCAACAAATCACCTTTTTTAAATGAGAGTCTATCCAGGGGCTAAGTGCCTACCAGTGGAGTTGCTGGATATTGCTAAATTGTCCTTCTACCAACTTGACTCAGACATTCTTTTTTTCTGCCTGACAGACTATTAATTGATAAATTAGCAGCATAAAGATAGGGCCTCATCTACAACATTTGTTTGGAGGAGACCACATTCTCTCTAGAGACTACTGTAAGGATTGAGGTTTCCTGCCTTTGGGATGCTGTGGGGGATGTGTGTTTATTGGTTTTTCTTCTGGGATTGGCCTGAAACTGGATTTTACTTTTGTTTACCCATAGAGAAAGAAGTACATGTATAAAATTAGGAAACAATACCAGATAGACAACTTTCTGATAATGTTGGATGAACAGTCTCAATTAGAATTGAAGTGGCCTTCTACAACGAATTGATTTTCATAAAAGAAAAAGAATTGAGGTGGCTAGAAATGGACGACCCTTATTACTAAAGAGGTTGCAATATTTATTTCTCAGTGGGTCTTTGAAACAGAATGTGTCATTGTACCTCATTCTTTATAGTACATTGTACAAATATCACATGGAAATGCCACTTTAACATGGTATAATCATATAGTAATCATTTTTGCTAGTTTCTCTTTCATAAAGTCTTTTCTGATATTTCCCTATTCTCCAGCTTTTCCCATTTCATGCTGAATTATTTTATATTGCCATTTAAAAATAATTATCATATTTGATGTTGCATTTGGAATCTTTTGTTCTTTAATTTTATTTTTGACCAGATGTGTTTACATAATCAAATCATAAGAAACACTTAGTTTGGAGTTCTCATCCTCCTGACACATAAGGTTTGGTACATAAATATTTTGATAAGGTGTTCATCATAGAATTCCTATGCTTGGTAAAGTATTCTACCCCCTCATCCCTTAGAGTAGAAGCAGGTCTCAGGAAGCCTCTCAGATGTCAGAGAGTCTGAAATAGGGCCAACTCTTGGCGCCTTTTCTAGTACTCTAGTTTATGCTAAGAAGGGGATTAAGAATCCACCCTAGAAGGTAGAAGATGAAATCTGTTTAGGTTTGGTCCCAGGCTAGGTTCTTTTTTTCTTCTTCTTGCGGGCTCTCTAAGGGTTTAAATCTGGGGCCTACTGAAAACTCTCTCAGATACTTCCTGGAGGATGGCTTAAGACTTGAAGAGATTCTTTTTTTTTTTTTTAATAGGTTATGGGGCTTGAACTCCAGGGCTGGGTGCTGTCCCTGAGCTTTATCCTATGAAGGCTAGCACTCTACCACTTGGAGTTACAGCATCACTTCTGGTTTTCTGATGATTAACTGGAGATAAGAGACTTTCCTGTTGGGGTTGGCTTTGAACTGCAATCCTCAGATCTCAATCTCATGAGTGGCTAGGATTATAGGCAGGATCTACCTGCGAGGCTGGAGATAGGATTTTAAAGAGTTGAGTAACTTAAACAGCCCTTAGGGCAGACCTGATCCAACAAGACTGTTGTCCTTATAGGAGATTAGAACACACAAAGGGTTGACCATGTGAGGATATAGCGAGCAGGTAGCCATCTATAAGCCAAGGAGAGAGGCCTTAGAAGAAACTAAACCTAACAACACCTTAGTTTGGGACTTCCAGCTTGCATATCTATGAGGCAGTGACTCTTAATTATTTAAGCACCCCCAAAATGAAGCATTTTGTTATGATAGCCTGGACAGACTAATACAGGGACTTTTCACAAATCCGTGCATGTGATTTTGCTTCCCTAAAGAGGTCAGCAGCACCTACCCTTTGGCGTTGATGTGGAGGATGGACAGTGGCCAGCTTATCAAAGGTACTCATGTACAGTCATTTTATATCATAATACAGTTACAATGCTCCTCCCTCACCCAGAATTTCTGGTTCAAGCCTAGCTTGAGGGATTTATTTCTCTCCTGCATTTTTCTTTTAAGTCCTTTTCAAATGGGGTCACAAAGAGAAGACAGGTACTTTATGAAAAGGGTCTAGATTACAGTGAAACACTTTTATTTTTTATCTTTTTCTCCTATTAACAAACTGATATTTCAGACAAAATATCCGTTAGGATAAGGATTCTACTTCTAAAAATTGATTGAGGTGGTATGAATACTTAATGTACTCAATATCCATTGTATTAGTTTGCTCCCACTGCTGTAACAAATACCACATACTGAATGGCTTAACCAATGGAAACCGAACATTGATCAATAAGGCCAAGATGTCAATAGACTTTGTTCCTTCTGATATCTGCAAGGAAGGATTTCTTCCATGTTGTTCCCTTAGCTACTGGTAGTTTCCTGGCAGTGTTTGGTAGTTACATCCACCCAATTTCTGCCTTCGTTCTTACTTGGCATTCTCTCTATGTGCATGTCTCTATCCAAGTAGTCCTTTTGTAAGAACTTCAGTCAGGTTAGGGTTCACTTAAATGATTTCATTTAAATTTCATTACCTGCAGTGATCCTGTTTCTGAATAAGGTCAAATTCACAGGTACTGGGGATTAGACCTGAGCATCTTTTAGGGGAGATCCAAGTCAACCTGAAACAACAGTTATATTGGAACCCAGTTTGTCACCTCTTCCTCTGGCTGGAAACGTCCTTCTGCCTGGTTTGCTACTTCCATCTGTCATTCAGGTTTCAGCTCAGAAGTGACCTTCTCAAGAGGCCTTCCCTAGCCACCCTCAATGATAGTAGATTGATTGAATGAGTGACATAGATTACAGAGTAGAATTAAAATGGGAAGGAGAATTGTGTTAAGCATAATTTATTCTTAAAAGTGTGACAGAGCTCATCTCCACACCACATCAATGTTACTTGTAACTTTCTTGTATATGTTGGCCAAGTCCTCACCACAGATGCTATTTAAATATCATTTTGTGCCTGTGAATTGAGATGTCGGGCACCTTCTGAATGTCATGATGTTTCTTGTTCTGTGTACAGAATATGCCAGGAGGATTCAGTTTGTTGAATTTGGATTTTTTTTGGCATTGAATCAGTCTTCCCTAAAGGACATGTAGGTCTAGAAAGCTTGTGATTCTTAAGTAAAGAACGTGTTCACTAATGCGAGTTAACATCTGTTGAGTATATTCTTATTGCTAAAACTGCTAGGGGTGATGCAGAGTACAAAAGTAGTGTAGGGAATATTTCCAGGCGAACACAACTTGCATCCAACAGTTGAATAATATGCCACTGTACATGTACAGTTGTGTGAAAATATGTAGTATAAAAAGTGGGTACCTGCTGTGGGCCAAAATTATCAAGAAAGACTTTGTGGGAGAGCTTAACCTAGCCAGGGTTGCTTCTGATAATTAGAGATTTCAGAAGAAGAGGGATCATAGTATTAACACAGTATCATTCTTCTGTGTAATAGTTCCAGTATATAGTGAGCTACCATGTTTGAACTAAGTTAATTTTGTTCACAGGGTAGGTATACTATGATTTGTAACTGGAAAACATTGGAAATATCCCACAGATTTATCATTTGGGGCTACAAAAATTATAGTACAACCATATCATTGAATAGTCTCTGACCAGAAAAAAGAATGTGGATGCCTTTTAGTAATATGGAAAGACATTTCAAACATATTAGGTTAGAAAAGGGAGATATATTGCAGTGTGAGTTAGATACCTGATGTATGATAGTTGTTTAAAGAAACTGGTAGAGTCCATGAGACTCTTATCTCTGATAAACTACTCAGAAAAAGCCAGAAGTGGATCTGTGGTTCAAGTGGTAGAGTGTTAGCCTTGAGCAAAAAAAGGCTCAGGGAGGACACCCAGGCTCTGAATTCAAGCCCCAGGTTGGGCACAGAAAAAAAAAAAAGAAAGCAAAGACACTGGTAGATGCCCAAGAAACTCATATCCTAAGAATAGTAGTGATGATTTCCTGAGAATGTTAAGACTAGGGGAATAAAAACTAGTTTGTCTGTCTATTTCCACCTACTACTCTGTTTCTCTCTTTCTGTGCATGGGATTTGAAAGATGTAATAGATCCTATTCAGAAAATTAAAGCCAGCTGCACATGGCTACTCCCAACTACTCAGGAGGTTGAGATCTGAGGATCGGGGTTTGAAGACAACCCAGACAGGAAAATCCATGAGACTCTTATGTCCAATTAACCATTAAAAAAAAGCTGGAGTCTAGGAATGTGGCTTAGTGGTAGAGTGCTTGCTTAGCATGCATGAAGCTCTGGGTTCCGTTCCTCAGTACCACATAAACAGAAAAAGCCAGAAGTGGCACTGTGGCTTAAGTGGTAGAGTGCTAACCTTGAGCAAAAGAAGCTTAGGGACAGTGCCCAGGCCCTGAGTTCAAGCCCCAGGACTGGCACAAAAAAGCTGGAAGTAGAGCTGTGGCTCAAGTGGTAGAGCATGAGTCTTGAGCAAAAAAGCTTCAGGGATGATGCTCAGGACCTGAGTTCAAGCCCCCAAACCAGTACAAAAACAAAGGCTAAAAGTAAATATGAGAACAGCACCATTTTGTTTTATTGTTGCAATTTTTAAACTGACTTCTGTACTTCAAGTGCTCTGCCTTGCTGGGACAGAATGATTGACAATAACCAGCCATACTGGACATCTCAAAGATGTGCTTGCACTTACATTTTCCTAGAGATGAAATGTCCTTGATTAGCTTTTCACTTTTATTGCTTATCACTAAAAATGTTTCTAATATACACTGAATAGACAAAGTAGTCCATTCAAACCCCTTTGTACCAATCACCACCTTCAGCAATTATCTTGTCTCATTGGCCGTCCTTCCTTCTATTCTCCCCCTCTATCCTGACCTCAATTATTTGGAAGACAATGCCTTTCTGATTGTATTACAGGTCGAGCTTTGGTGAGAATCTGAAAATTTTCAAAGTCTGAAACTTTTGAGCATCATCATGATGCCACAAGTGGAATATTTGTAGCAAAAATGCAGGAACACTAATAATATAGTATAAGGTTATCATTAGGTGATGGGTTATAAAAGTATATATGAAACACATAAATGAATTTTATGTTTAGACTTGGCTTTGATTCCTAAGATGTCTCATATATATGCAACTATCTCCATACCCTAAAAAATTCTAAATCCGAAACAGTTCTCAATCTAAGTGTTTCGGGTAAGGGACACGCATCCTATATTTAGAATTACTGCTCTGGTCACCTGAGTTGTATTGTTGCACCAGACACACAGGTAGATTGGATGACTGAGCTGCTCAAAGCTTTCTTTATATTTCACTATGTGTTTCTTACTTTACTTAAAATATTTTTAATTGTGGTAAAATACACATACCATTTTGCCATTTTAACCATTTTTTTGGGGGTCCGGTCGTGGGACCTGAACTCTGGGCCTGGGCGCTGTCCCTCAGCCCTTCACCTCACGGCTAGCGCTCTACCACTTGAGCCACAGCACCACTTCCGGCTTTTTTCTTTTTGCTTATGTGGTGCTGAGGAATCGAACCCAGGGCCTCAGGCATGCAAGGCAAGCGCTCTACCACTGAGTTACCTTCCCAGCCCCCATTTTAAAACCATTTTAATGTGCCATTCAGTACTGTTAAGTGCATTCATATTGTTCTGCCTCCATTTCCAACTTGTTCACCTTGGAATACCAAAGCTCTCAGCTAGTAATCCTACCATTTGGTAGAATAAGGCAGGAGGATCATGAGTTCAAAACCAGCTTGGGCTACATAATGAGGCCCAGGCCAGCCTGGGTTACATATACATAGTGAGACCCTGTCTAACTGCTGCAACAAACTTTACTCTTTTGCCCTACCTAGGAACACAGAGTTGTGTGGTTTGCAATAATTCCATGCCTAGCCCATCAGAATGCATTAGCTTCCTTTGATCTTCTAGCTATTAATTCTGAGAAACTTCCTCCCAAATACTTTTTTTTTTTTTTTTTTTTTTTGCCAATCCGGGCCTTGAAATCAGAGCCTGGGCACTGTCCCTGAACTTCATTTACTGAAGGCTAGCACTCTACTACTTGAGCCATGCATCACTTGCAGCTTTTTCTGTGTATGTGGTACTGAGGAGTCCAACCAAGGGCTTCATGCATGCTAGGCAAGCACATTCCCAGCCCTCTCCGAAATAGTTTTGAGTTGCAGAAACTGACAAACCTTCCTCTTGGCCCTTGTGACCAACGATACCATTTTCTCTCCAGGTTTTTTTTTTTTTTTTGTCGTTGGTCAAATTAAATTTTGTTTCTTATGTGCTTGCCTTGAGCTGAAGAGCTCAGGGACAGCGCCCAGGCCCAGAGTTCAAGCTCCACGACTGGAAAAAAAAATTGTCTCTCATTAGACTAGATTATGGATTGAAAAAGACACTACTGGAACCCCTGCCTTAGTCTTTTTCAATCCATAAAAATTTCATAAATAATATTTTCATAAAATATTATCTTATATGATCATATGCACATAGCTATTGCGCCTTTGTCAACCACTAGTATGTATAGCCTCCTTTGGCTTGAGTGTGTGAATGTCTAGAGTCCTGTATAATTTATCAGGTCTCTTTGGTTCTATTATTAAATCTGATGGTGAAAAACTCAGACTCTGTAGAAGACTCTAAAGAATAGAGGAGTGTGGAGTAGAGATTTTGGGGTAGACATCTCTCCAATGTTCCTCAACTTACACCACAAAGGTGGTCATTCACAAATAAAACTATATCAGACTGTAGTAGTTCTAAAGGTAACATTTTTGGAATTCTTTGTTCTGTGGTAACATTTTTTGAATAACAAAGACACCACCATCTAAAAAGTTATTTTAGGTTTAGCTTAAATGTGTACCACATTTCTTAGATACACATGGATAGAGAAAAGAACCTCTTCTTGACAACATCATCTTTACAAAGAAACTCATAGAAAATCTTTGTGGGCATTTTACCATGGCAAGAAGTCAAAGCAATAATAGCCGAGGAAAATGAAGATTCTGGAATTAGAGATTAAAATGCTGGTAAGAAAGTATGAAGGGAATGTGGCTTAGGGCTATAATGCTTACGTAGCACACATGAAGCCCTGGGTTCCGTTCCTCAGTACCACATAAACAGAAAAAAGTTGGAAGTGGTGCTGTAGTTCAAGTGGTAGAGTGTGCTTTCCTTAAGCACAGAGAGGCTCAAGGACAGTGCTCAGGCCCTGAGTTCAATCCCCAGGACTTGAAAAAAAAAGAAAAAGAAAAAGAAAGAAAGTATGAAGGGAGATGTGACTTGAATATTGAATCTTGTTGATTTTTTGAACTTCATACCAGTTAGTACATTTTTATTTTAAGCCTGATTTCCAAAGTCTCTTGTTAGCAACCAGATGGCTGTCAAATAATTGATATGGGTTCATTTTAAGCCCATTTGGGGAACATAGTGGCCTGGATTTTCCAGTAGAAAGATTTGGTAATTCTGCTGATCTTCGAATGCCAACAAGGTTCTTTTGGAAATTGAGTTCCCTAATGTCTTGGAAGTAAACCCTTGGAAAATTGGAAACAGCGAATTGGTTGCATGATGTATTTGGAACAGAAAATTAGGGCTATGGGTACAGTTTATTTCAGCTGCACATGCCCAACCTTAGAAGTAGTTAAATTTGTAAAGTTAGGTGAGGATTTTTTTTCTTTAATGTACAAGTTTTTTTTCTTTCTATTTGTTTGAGACAATTATGAAGACATTTAAAATGTATTGATCTGATTTTATTCCCAATTTCAGAGAGTGGTTAAAAAAATGCAAAACTCTAGGCTATGCTATTCTTCAATCTCACTAAATGCTTTTCAAAGAACCCCCCCCCCTTTTTTTTTAAATGTGAGGTTTGCAACTAGAAAAAGGGTTGTTAAGTTGCCTCCAGGCCTGGGTCTTTCTTGAGCTGCAGAAATCTCTCCATGACTGTTGGGAGGAAGCTGAGTTGCTGCAACAATTTAAATGAGAGCTGAGCCAGACACACTAGTGGCTCACCCCTGTAATCCTAGCTACTCAGGAGGCTGAGATCTGATGATCACAGTTTGAAGCCAACCCTGGCAGGAAACTTTGTGAGACTCTTACCTTCAATTAACTACCAAAATACCTGAAGTTTAAGTTGTGGCTTAAGAGGTAGCGCACCAGCCTTGAGTGGAAGGTCCTGAGCTCAAGCCTCAGTACTGGCACCAGAGTAAGAGGGAGTGGGAGGAAGAAGCAGGAAGAATGAGAGGGAGGCTGCGTTTGAATGGTGACAAGACAGTAGTAAAGAATAGCTATGCCATGGCCAGGCAGTCTTTGTTCAGTGCCCTTTGAATTTGCTGATGTTCCTCAGAATATCTGTAGGAGTTTCAAGAACGAAACACTTTGTCATTGGCTTTAGAGATTTAGAATGTTCTCTTCATCTTGAAATCCTTAACTGAAGTACATCTGCAAAGACTCTTTCTGCAAGTAAGGTCCCATTCATAAGTTTTGGGAATTAGAATTTTGCTATAGCTATTTTGGGGGTCCCTAGTCAACATGGAGTTGGGCCTTGAAAAGGAAGTGCAAAGAAAGAAGTCCTTCATCGGTAATATTTTAAAGCAGCTAATATTACATTATTTTTATTATTAATTTACTTTATTGTTATTATAGAGGTGATGTGCAGAGGGGTTGTAATTACATAAGTCAGGTAATGAGTACATTTCCTTTTGTATAGTGTCTTCTGTTACCTGAGTTTTATTATTGTAACATACATGTAACATAAAATTTACCATTTTAACAATTTTAAGTGACAGGTCTGTGGCAATACGTATATTATTTTCCAAAAAGTTTTCATCTTCCTAAATTGTAGTTATGTACTCCTTAAACACTAACTTCCCATTTCCCCAACCCCTAAATTATTACTAATTTATTTTTTTCAATGTTTTAGATGTGCTATTCGATCATTTAAAAAAATCTGCTTGATTCATTAAAAAACTTACAAAACAGTAACTTTATTAAGGTATATTTTACATATATAATCCATTTATTTTAAGCATATAATTCTATAAATTTTAGTAATTTATCCACATATGCAACCATTACCACCAAAGACTTTACAACATTTTTACCACCCCAATAAGATCTTTTATGTCCACCTACAAATAATTCCCATTCTTATCCTCGAATAATTGCCTCTCTCCAGCTAATAGATCTCTGCCTTTTCTGCTGTCTCATGGGAAGTTTCATTTAAAACTTAAAAATACCTTCCTAAACATAAGCTGAAGTGGCTTATGCCTCAGAGTTTCAGAGCCTGCCTGCAAACCCTTTCCACAAGTGGAAGCATAGCTTAAGTGGTACAGTACCATCCATGAAGAAGAAAAAACAGAGCCAAGAATGTAAATGTATACACACACACACACACACACACACACACACACACACACACGTACACACACACACACACACACACCCCTTTCTGATTGTAAAGTTTAGAGAAATTTAATCCTATCATCTAGAGCCTATTAGAAATAGGCTCTCAAGTCCTTCCCTAGAGCTTTGGAATCACAATCTGCATTTTAACAAGATTCCCAGGGGGATTTGCATGCATACTAGAGTTATGGATACACTTATTTGTTGTGTCTACTATATTGATCCTTTGGCCACTTCATGTATTATAAGTATTTCCCCCAAATCATTAATCTCTTCTGAGAACATTTAAAATCCCATTGTATGAATATACCACAATCTATTTAATCAGCCACTTTATGGCAGACATTGAATTTCCTATCTTTTTTGAAAGTAAAATATAATGATCATCTGTGAGTATAAATCTTTGTGTTTAGTTTGATACCTTATCTACCACTATTTTCATTTCTAGGAATCCTAAATTAATAATTATATTGCCAGCATTTAGTAAGTGCAGACAAAAGCTGATCAGTGCAGCTAGTTAAACAGTTTTACTGAGAACTTGACTTAAAGGTGACCAGACAACAGGTAATGTGGGACCCCAACAGAGAATGTTAGATCACCTAGAAAATTCTCATCTTAACTTCTGGTTTTATTGTTGTGTGAAATGAAAGGAAAAGGAAAGAAAGAAAAGCAAAGAAAAGAGAAATAATAATTTCTCTTTGAGCTAGGGTTTCACTTTGTTGTCAAGGCTAGCCTCAAACTTCTGAGCTCAGAGGATCCTTCTATGTCAGTCTCTCCAGGGGCTAGGAATACAGGTTGAAACCCCACACCTGCCTTGAAGTATAGTTTGTTTGTTTTTCTAAGAAGTAGTGAAATACAGAAAATAAATAGACTTGTATTTAATTTTCTCATCTGTTTTGTTCCTATTCCACTGAATAGGATTTAATCTTATTCTCACTGGATATCCAGTAGTTATTTCTGAGTTTGCAAGCAGCCCTACCTGTCACTCACTCCTGGAAGAAGACCCTGTTCCTTGAGAAGGGAAGTATGTGAGGAGACTGGGACTTGTGCGTCTTCTTCACATCTGCCCCACTCCTAGAATCATTGGTTCGAGGAAGAAAATTGAATGGGTCCATAAAGATGAGCCTGAATGTTCCTGTTCCTTTTTCTTTTCCTGCCATGTGTTTTGAACTTTCCACTACTACGATATTTCCTGAAAAGAGAAAGCCTTTTGATTTCCTGAGGAGGCAGAGGCTAGGAAGATGTAAGCTATGCAAAGATCTCACCTCCTCCTCCATACACATCTCCCCAGGGTTCAGATCTGGACAGCTGCTTTCCAGCGTCTTTAACCCTCCTGTACCATCACTGTCTGGGTAGCCTTTCTTCTTCCTCTGGAATGTGATTCTTCATACCACACTGTATATCAAAACTAAGAGGGCTTGTAAAACAGGCTGCTGGGCTCCAAGCTGTCTTCTGGTTTAGTGGGTTGGGTTTTCTGGTCCTGCATTTCTAATAAACTTTCTGGTCTGCTGCTGTTCTTTTACAACCCCACATTGAGAACTGCTTTAGAATGCCCCCCACCATGGCTTCTTACCTCCCCTTAAATGGCTTCCCAGTAGTTTAAACAAGTCACTGGAGGAACTGGTGCATGAGAGGCTTTGCAGCCGGGGTCCTGTCCAGACTTGGCAGGCGTATGTGCTTGACTGTTGTATCCATGAAGGAGGGAAGGCTACAGAAATTTTTTTTTTAAATTTTGCCAGTCCTGGGGTTTGAACTCATGGCCTGGCACCATCCCTGAGCTTCTTTTGCTCAAGGCTGACACTCTACCACTTGAGCCACAGTACCACTTCTGGGTTTTTCTGTTTATGTGCAATTGAACCCAGGGCTTCATGTGTGCCAGGCAAGTACTCTACCACTGAGCCTCCTTCCCAGCCCCAGAAAAATCTTTTTTTCATCGAGGGTCATGAACTCAGGGCCTGGGCGCTGTCCCTGAGCTTTTGTGTTCAAGGTGAGCACTCTATCACTTTGAGCCACAGTGCCACTTCTGGTTTTCTGGTGGTTAATTGGAGATAAGAGTCTCATGGACTTTCTGAAGACTGACCTCTCCCCTCTTTTGACTTCCACCCTGTTTTCCTGGGTGCATATAGATACCAGGCAGGCCATAAGTGCAGACTGCCTGACGCCTGTAGGGCAATCTATCCAAGTCTGGCTGTAAATATTCCACCCTGGGCCCAGCTGAAGAGCCCCTCACCTTCTTTGACTTAGTAGCTTTTCATTAACCTCTGCCTCCTTGCTACACTCCATAAAACCCCATTCCTGAGCCCATCTCTGCACACAACCCTGTATACGCCTGGGAGGGTCTGTGTCCTTCACTGGCAATAAGTCCTCGCATGTTGAGATCGAGTCTGGCCCATTCCTTTTTTTCTCCTTCATTTCCCTAACACTTTCCTGGTTGGGCTGGCTTTGAACTATGTTCCTCAGATCTCAGTCTCCTAAGTAGCTGGGATTACAGTAGTGAGCTGACGGTGCCTGGCTAAAGAGAAATCTTTAAGAGTAGAAGGACTAGCAGCTCATTCAAAATAAAGTAGCCCCCTCCTAATCTATGATTTTATTTATCTGTGGTCAACTGTGATAAATAGTTGGAAGAAAATTAAATGGAAAGTTCCAGAAATAATTTGTAATCATTAATACAATTCATTACTTTCAAAATGGGCACTATTCTTAATGGTGAGATACAATCTCACACCATTTCACTCTATTGTACCTCTTCCTACCTGGGATGGGAATCATCCCTTTGTCTTGCTTGTCCATACTGTGTATGCTGCTCCTTACCCATTCGTCCTTGAATATTGATTTTCAGTTACAGTATTGACTCATGAGCGTATACTCAAAGAACCCTTATTTTACTTAATAATGGCTCCCCAAGTATAACATTTAATACAGTCCATTGTTACAATTATGCTGTTGTCTCATTATTGTTGTTCATCTTTAACTGAGCCTCATTTAGGAATTAAGCTTTATCCTAGGTATTTATATAGAGGAAAAAAATCAAGCGTTATATAAAATTTGTACTATCTGTGGTTTCAGGCATCTACTGGGACGTGGAATGTATCCCTTGATGATAAGGGAGACTCCGTAGTGTGGAGGGTGGCAAGATTATCAAGTCATATAGGAAAACAGGGGATTCAAGAGGAAAGGAACAGAGCCCCGGGTCCTTAGGGCTTTGATAGCACTCTAGAAAGTTACACCTTGGTATTTTGGCTCACACAGGGATGCACTGATTAGCTGGATATTATAACCTGTTAGCCCTGTCTCATTTTCTGGCTCATTCTGTTGACTTTCTCTCTTTCCTTCTGGTTAGGGCAGAGTAACTCTTCCAGAAGATTCTGGGTGGGTCTAGGCTGTGTCCTTGAGCATCCCACCTGGCTCTGTACCACACAGCCCCAGCCAGATGCTGGTGGAATGTAAAATCTATAATGAAATGAAGAGTGGGCTGTGGTTGCTCAAACTGTGTTTTTAAGGATTTAAGCTTTTTTTTTTTTTCTCCCAAGGTTTAAGGCCAATATCCTGAAGAGGGATAGAGAAGTCAGAGAGAATCCTGAATTCACCCTGTTATGTTGCTCAGTGATCTCTCAATAAATCTTTCTGGTCATGGTCGTAAGCTGTGTGCTAGTTCAGTACAGATTTGGTAGTTAGTGGTTTGTTATAGATCAGAGGGATACTAAAATATGCAGTGGGTGAAGATTCCTATGAAAAGTAAGGGAGGAAGTAGCTTTAAGGAGCCAGGCCGTCAAGCTAGATTGGACTTAATTCTATTGTCCTTCAGCCCAGGAGCATCCCTGCCTAGTGGACACCTCTTCCACCACCCACTCTCTTGTTGGGTTTGCTTCAGTGAGTTGCATCCATGCTGTGCTATATCCCTCTACTTTTATTCCTCCATCCCCCAAGCATGTTTTCTTAAGCTCTTCCCAGGCCTCTTGAGCAGGAATATACAGGCTCAGGCCATAAAACATTTCTGGCACAGGGCCATTATGGCTTATACATGTGAATGTTCATAAGTATATATTATTTTGAAAGTTCTGACTTTAGATAATTTTGATGCAAGTTTCTTCTGAGGTCTTTTTTTCTCCTGTAAACTAATTGAAACAATGTCCTTTTTTGGGGGGAGGGGAGGGAAAAAGGTATTATTGGCATGTTCTGTCCTTCTTTGGGTCAGACATGGTTGTGCTAAATACCAGTGAAGCTCCCTGTAGACACTGGGATAAGGATCCCATCTTATTCTTGCCAGCTTGCAAGGGTTAAATTAGGCAGCAGCACTTGTGACTAGAATTATTAACTATCAATGGGGGATAATAAATGTGAAGTCGCTTGCAATTCTTTCGATATTATGGCTGTTTCAGTGAAAACACAGCTGCTAAGATACTTTCTTAGCTGTAATCGAGAAGGTAATTTTCTTTAATGCCAGATCTTTAGTGCCTTTGGGTCATTAAGAAACATGAATGGGGTTAGTCTCTGAAAACGATGAATAGACACAGAGCTGAGAGCAGTAGTGTCTGTGATATCGAATGGCAGCATTGAGGGCCTAGGTTTTCTGAATAGACCAAGGTCTAATTTGTTGTGTGGTTTGTTAATGCACTGGAGTTAACCCTGTACTAATACAACCACTCTTCCATTTTGAGTTAATGTCCACTCTAAATTTTCCTCGCTATTGAATGATTTTGAGTAAGCAGGCATGTCAGTGAAGATAGTGCTAGTATTTCATGAGACACATTGAACGTAGCATGATGTTTCAATCAATAGATGGAAATAATGTGAGGTAAAAATTTCCAGGAAAGGATTATGGGCTAAATAAAAGCAGTTAATTGGAAGAAAATCAAGGCCACCCAATATTTAGATTTGTTTAGAAGCCAAATGAATAGAAGAACAATATCTTTAGTTCTAGAATGTTATCCATTTTCCTGGTGCATGGTGGAACTGTTGCAGTGCTGTGGCCCCTCTACCTCCCAGAGGCTGATGGGTATGAGGGAGTGTGGTTGAGCATTGATTGAAGCATTTTTGTACTGTATTCTTGAACACCTGAGGAGAGATTTGCCTCAAGTCAGTTGGACTGTTCTGCCTTATGTCAGGCCAAAGATGGAATTTCCATAGCCTGTGCTGCAGCCTGGTGACACATTTCTTTGTGAAAATTCTCCATGACACTGGTAGACAGAGAGACTTTTAGGGAGGGGAGGGGAGGAACTGCCCACTCCCCATAGAATCTTGATCAGCCAACATGTAGACAGCCTTGTTGCAGGTCTGATCAGATTTTCAGTTCTAGCTTGGTAAAGTAGAAGTGCCCTGCAATTATTTTTCCATCACACATTTTTGAATTTCTCTATAATTTGAGAATATAGAATCCCCCTTTTACTTCAAACAACTATATTCCAAGCATTCCAATGGATATGCAAAACTGCAGATGGCACATTATTTTTTTCCCCTACACTTGCATACCTATGATAAAATTTAATTTCTAAATTGGGCACAGTAAGGGATAACAACAAGATAGAACAATTATAACAATATAATAGAATTTATGTGAATGTGGTCTCTTTCTCAATATACTGCGTGTGTGTGTGCGCGCGCATGTGCACACGCTGATACTAGGGCTTGAACTCAGCTTTATATTCTTGCTGGGCTTGCTTGCTCATGGCTATGGCTGTACAACATCCCCAGCCTAGAATTTTGCTGCTTGGTTGGAGATAGAGTCTTGTGAAGTTTTCTGCCTGAGCTGGCTTCAATCCATGATCTTCAGATCCTAATCTCCTAAAAGGCTAGAATTACAGGCATGAGCCACTGGTGCTCAGTGTATGTGCTGCTGCTGCTACTGCTGCTGCTCTTCTTCTTCTTCTTCTTCTTCTTCTTCTTCTTCTTCTTCTTCTTCTTCTTCTTCTTCTTCTTCTTCTTCTTCTTCTTCCTCTTCCTCTTCCTCTTCCTCCTCCTCCTCCTCCTCCTCCTCCTCCTCCTCCTCCTCCTCCTCCTCCCCCACCTCCTCCTCCTCCCCCCCCCTCCTCCTCCCCCTTCTCCTCCTCCTTTTTGGTAGATCGTGGGGCTTGAACTCTAGGCCTGGGTGCTGTCCCTGAGCTCTCCAGCTCAAGGCGTGTGCTCTACCACTTGAGCCACAGCACCACAGCATCACTTCTGGTTTTCTGGTGGTTAATTGAGATAAGAGTCTCATGGACTTTCCAGCTCAGGCTGGCTTTGAACTGCTGGCTTTGAACTTTGATCCTCAGATCTCAGCCTCCTTAGTAGCTAGGATTACAGGTGTGAGCCAGGGCACCCAGCTGTGCCGTACTTCTATATGACTAGCAGCATCAGTACTCAACTTCAAAATATTTTCTTGTACCTTTACCTTTTTGCTTAAAGGAAGCACTTTATATCTTCTTGACACATTCAAATCATCACTCCTGTACTGTAGGGCCATTAAGAAGTAAAATAATGGTTACTTGAACACACTGTGATACACTGTCAAGAACCAAACTGAGTCAGTTACTAAGTGACTGAATGGCGGGTACTGCCTATAGTGTGGATATGCTGGACATGTGTAAGACAGGATAGCACAGGATGGACTGGAGGAGTGCATGGTTTCCTCATTGCTTCTCATTATAGTGTTATTTGAAACTTGCGAATTGTTTATTTCTGAACATTTCCATTTAACATTTTTGGGCCACCGTGGACCTTGTTAACTAAAACCATAGGAAGTAAAACCTGTATAGTTTAAAAAAAATTGGAAGGGGGCTGGGAAGGTGGCTCAGTGATAGATTGCTTACCTTGCATGCATGAAGCCCTGGATTCCATTCTTCAGTACCACATAAGCAGAAAAAGCCGGAAGTGGTGCTGTGGCTCAAGTGGTAGAGCACTAGCCTTGAGCTGAAGAGCTGAGGGACAGCGCCCAGGCCCAGAGTTCAGGCCCCATAACTGACAAAAAAAAGGAAGGTAAGTGCTTATTTCTCTGTATATTAACAAATTTATTAGGACAGACAGTGTAAATTAATATTTCTTCAGGCTTCTTAGAAGTTAACCAAATGATCATAACTGAATACCCATAAGTCTTATGTATACACTGATACTTATTTTTACTTAAATAATTGTTTATGACAAATAAGATGAAAACAGATTAATGTAGGAAAGCAAGTACTTTTTATTTATATCCAAATAAGTAAGAAAAAGATTAATTCAAGACTGAGACAGTAAAAAAAATCCTATAGTTAGGTTGATGGAGAGAGTTTTTTTGGTTTTTTGGGTTTTTTATGGCCAGTCCTGGGGCTTGAATTCAGGGCCTGGGCTCTGCCCTTGAGCCTCTCTGTGATCAAGGCTAGCACTCTACCACTTGAGCCAGTGTGCCACTTCCAGCCTTTTCTGTATCTGTGGTACTGAGGAATCGAACTCAGGGCTTCATGCATGCTAGGCAAGCACTCTACCACTAAGCCACATTCCCAGCCCCTGGGGAGAGTTTTTGAACCATGCAGACCATTTGATCTTGGTGACAATGCATTCACTGAGTCCCAGCAAGCTGCCTTTCCAGTCATGTAACATTTGCGAATGCTGACGTGCAGCTGCGAATTCTCTTTTCTATAAAATGGTAGCACTGGGAGACAGGGCATGATCTGATTGCCAGAGCCACATGCTTTTCACACAGTGGTGCTGTCAGCTAGGACCTGGGAATAATGTATCAATTGAAACCGTGGCTGATCATTTAGCTTTTCTGAAAATGGTATGGTATGGTATGATTGTGTGTGTGTGTGAGGGGGGGGGGGTAAGGGAGAGAAACTGAATTGTTTGATAAAATTTGCATTCAAATTCAGTGATAGGAGCCAACATTCTTTAAAAACAGCAGGTAAAAGAAGGCTGATAAATGTGGATGACTCATGTACGGGAACCTGTGGCTTCACACTTACAGAAAATGAAATACCCTTTCTGTTCAGTTTGAATAATTTAGGGTGAGGTAGAATTCCAAAGAGCAGGCTGTGATCTAGGACAAAGGAACCCTGGGATGAGTGACAGTTTGGAGAGATAGAGGTGGGAAGAGGAAGGGAACAGAGCTATTAAGGTTCCCTATGCCAGGGACTGCTCCAGGGCCTGGGGCATCTCTATGGTGTCTTCTGCTTCTCTGTATGTCTTTCTCTTTCAGTGTCTGTCAGTGGGGCTGGGAGTGTCATTCTTTTAAGATGAGCTACAAAGGAACTCTTGCCAGGCAGAGAAGTGGGCTGGGTCAATGCCACATCTGATTTCTGACCAGTTGCAGAAGGGCTAGACCAGGTGAAAATGGGTGTGCCTCAAAGCCTCATATACAAGGAAACTGGTTTCTCATGATCATAGGATACCTGTTCTAAGGGCGGTGGAGGATGAAGAGAAGGGGATAGCTGAAGTTTTAGAAGTGTGTTTAATGGGGGGTTACATGCTCTGTTCCACTCATTTCCCTGACAACCCTCTCCTTATTTTGAATTACTTGCATCCTTGCCCATCTCCATGGGATATTCCCTGAATTCTGAATGCTTCCTTTAGTTTTCTCTTGTGCAAAAAACCACCCCCGGGAATTATTATTGTAGCGCCTGTTAATTTTCATGTTCATGTTCAATGTTGCAAAGAAAAGAAATGAGGGAGCATGGGTAGTGATTCAGAAAGCTGGAGAAATTGCCTTTATTAGGTCTATAACTTTCCCTTTGAATTAAAAAAAAAACCTGGCCATAGGCAGTTTAGATCTTGTTTTTTGATTGCTAGCTTTCCTTGACCACTCTATACATTTCTTATTTTCCTTAATTCTGTTTTGAGGTTCATAAAATTTCCCAAACCTATTAGACATGACTGTTAATTGCCTTGATTTTTTTGGTGTGTGTGCCAGTACTTGGGCTTGAACTCAGGGCCTCATACTGTGTGCTTGGCTTTTCTTGCTCAAGTCTGGCATTCTTCCAGTTAAGCCACACCTCCACTCTTTATTTTTTGTTAACTCTCTTTATTTAAAGATTCCTCTTCAAGTATTTGAACTCATTGCTCCTTATAGCACTCCCATCATCTAAAGCTACTCTCTTATTGTCACTAATTACTTGAACTTTCAAAAACAACATTGGTGGCTGAGTATGGTGACCCATTTGTATAATCCCAGCACTGGAAGGCTGAAGTTGGAGGATCATGAGTTCAAAGTCAGTCTGGGCTACATAGCAAGACCCTGTCTCAAAAAAAAAAAAAAAAAGACATTGTCGCTGAAAATAATTTAAATAACTTTCCTACAATTGACAGGGAATTTATATACAGAACAGAAAAGAACTCTGACACCTATAAACCAAATAACTGATTTAAAAGTGGACAATAGGCTTAAATAAACATTTCTCAAAAGCCATACAGATGGCCAACAGGTATGTGAAAAATACCATCGTTAATCACTCAGGAAATGCACATTTGAATCACAATGAAATATTACCTTATTCTGGTAAGAATAGCTTTTATGGAAGAAAAAAAAGATGAGTAGTGCTGTCAAGATATGGAGAAAAGGGAACCCTTGCACACACGGTGGGTGGGAATGTAAATTAGTACAGCCATTATGGAAAACAATATGGAGGCTCCTCCTAAAATTAAAAATAGAGCTATTATAAGAACCAGAAATCTCCCTCCTGGGCATATATCCAAACCAAGTGAAAATCAGTATGTCAAGGGACATCTGCACTCCTGTGTTTGTTGCAGAGCTACTCACAATAGCCCCCCTCCCCCATGGAAACAATCTAAGTGTCCATCAACTGATGAATGGAAAAGGAAAATGTGGTACATATATACAGTAGAATACTGTTCAGCCTAAGAAAAATGGATGGAATGTTTTGATATGCGATAACATGGATGGAACTGAAGACCCACTGTGATCAATGAAATAAGCTAAGCATAGAAAGACAAGCATTGCACATTCTTATACATATTGTTATACACATTCATATCTATCTATCTATCTATATATATATGGTGATCTCATAGAGTAGAATGGAGGATACCTGAGCTGGGAGAGCAGAGGGAAGAAGGACAGGATAAGCTTGATTACTAGGTAGTAAATTGCCATAGGTACTAACTTCTTGCAGATAGAAACAAGAAGTTCTAGTCATTTGGTACAGTAGAGTGACTATAATAGTTATTTGCATATCTCAAAAAGCCAGATGAAAGGATTTCAACTGCTTTTTTATTTTTCATTGGTCATGGGGCTTGAACTCTGGGCCTGGGCACTGTCCCTGAATTCTTCAGCTCAAGGCTAGTACTCTTACCATTTGAGCCACAGCACCACTTCTGGTTTTCTGGTGGTTAATTGGAGATAAGAGTCTCACAGTCTTTCCTGCCTGGGCTGGCTTTGAACTGCAGTCCTCAGATCTCAGCCTCCTGAGTGGCTAGGATTACAGGCATGAGCCACTGGTGCGCCCAGGTCAACTATTTTTACCACAAAAAATGATAAATGTTTGAGGAGATAGATGTTGAACCTGATTATATTATGTATATATGTATCAAAACATTACATGGTACTTTATTAATATTTACATATGTGTATATATGTTATTTTCCTACAAAAATGGACTTAAACTATAGACGATAATTTGTAAACAAATATATATATATATATATATAATTTAAAATGTGGTAAAATGCATATAGAATGGTAATCAGTGTTTCCTTCCTTTCCCTTCTCTTTCCCCCATTTGCCTTCCTCCAAAGTGTGCCAATACAGAGTTTTACAGTAATATCCTTCAGTCCCTGGGTAGAATCAGCCTTAAACTTTCAGTGCGTCTTGTGGAATGTATATCATTGTTTGAATTTCACTTCTCTAATTACATTTAAATATATCTTCATATATCTGCTTGCTTCATATAGTTCCTTTTGGTAAATTATTTATAACCATTAGATTTCAATGTTTGTTTATAAATCTCAGCATAAGAACCCCTCATTTATACTGTGCCTGTATAGTTCAGATGATATTTTCAAGAATCAGCTGATGACACAAAGGGAGAGGCATTTGGGTTGAAATTTTTTTTGGGAGGGTCCAGTCATGGGGCCTGAACTCTGGGCCTGGGCGCTGTCCCTCAGCTCTTCAGCTCAAGGCTAGCGCTCTACTACTTGAGCCACAGCGCCACTTCTGGCTTTTGGCTTTTTGCTTTATGTGGTGCTGAGGAATCAAACCCAGGACCTCCTGCATGCAAGGCAAGTGCTCTACCACTGAGTGACCTTCCTAGCCCGGGTTGAAACTTTTAAGTTTAACATAAGAATTTGGAAAGAATAAGAATCTGTACCTTGATCTCTGATTTTAAGATTATGAGATATTGCTTGGCTTCTTTCCATTTAGGAATGGGCCATAATATTGTTTAGAGTGAAAATCCAGTGATAAAGTCAATAGGGACATCAGGTTTGGAGATTTGTTTTTGTGCTAGTCCTGGGGCTTGAACTCAGGACCTGACCTGGGCATAGTCCCTGAGCCTTTTTTGCTCAATTCTAGTGCTCTATCACTTGTGCCACAGTGCCACTTCTGGCTTTTTCTGAGATTTTATTGGAGATAAAAGTCCCATACACATTCCTGCCAGGCTGTCTTTGAACCATGATCCTCAGATCTCAGCCTCCTGAGTAATTAGGATTACAGGCATGAGCCTCCAGTGTTGGACTGGAGATTTTTTTTTAAAAAGAATTTTACCTTTCTTTCTTGCTCTAGAACTTAAACTGGAATGTGAGTTCAGACCTTGGCTTATCACCACCATGCACTGTATTAAAGGACCTTGTATTTGAGCAAAACAAGAAGTGGCCTGCACAATTTGGGTACTTTCTGTCATGAGTTGAGTCAGTCTTATGTGGATTACCAAGTGTTCCACATAGGCCTTTGGGTGTGCCTAGAATATAGTTAGGATATGTTCTTTTTTGTGTGTTTGCTAGGTAATGCTAAATATGCATTAATATTGCATTGAAAATGAACAAAAACGTGATATGGCTATTTGCAAAGAAAATAGAATGCAACTTTTCAATAATGTCATTCACCGTTATCTTATAATAAACATTTTATGATAATAAATATTATTATGACAAAATAAACATTATCTTATTATAAATAAAATGGAAACCTATTTCTGGCTAACGTTTTCCCTATTTCCAGAAAGGAAACTTTATAATCTAAGAAGGATCTTACTCATTAAAAAATGTGTATATTATATACACATAGATACACATGTGTGTACACACATATATACACATGTATACATAGGTATATACACATATGTGTGTATATATGTACATACACACATATACTGAACTTGGGCAGACAGGAACACAAGATATAAACTCAACTTTTCTGCCTTTCCAAATGGAATATCTCTAACAACTATATCTAGGATTTTGTGACTGTAAGAAATGCCAAAAATGATTCATGGGTACTCATTAATCAGACCATGGGATAACTGATCAAAGGATGTCTAATTGGAGATCAGTCTTGGATTCCCTTCCCTCTGCTCTCCTAGATGTGGTAACCAGCATTCAACCCAAACTTTAATCTTCTATTGTGAATATCTATTTTATATTGAAAACTCAGCATATCCTGTTTCTTCCAAATATAGACACACCACAAATAATTATTTTGTATTTTTTTCCTTCAGGGAGAACGTGTGTGTGTGTGTGTGTGTGTGTGTGTGTGTGTGTGTGTGTGTGTGTGTGTGTGTGTGTGTGTGTGTGTGTGTCATAATATAGACACACCACAAATAATTATTTTGTATTTTTTTCCTTCAGGGAGAACGTGTGTGTGTGTGTGTGTGTGTGTGTGTGTGTGTGTGTGTGTGTGTGTGTGTGTGTGTGTGTGTGTGTGTGTGTGTGTGTGTGTGTGTGTGTGTGTGTGTGTGTGTGTGTGTGTGTGTGTGTGATGGGGCTTGAACTCAGGACCTTGTCATTATCAGAGGATTTTTTCCCTCAAGGCTAGCATTCTCCCATTTGAACTACAGTTCCACTTCCAGATCTTTTTTTTTTTTTTTGGTGGTTAATTGGAAATGAAAGTCTCATGGACTTTTCTCTATGGGCTGGCTTTGAACCGGATCCTCAGATCTCAGCCTCCTGAGTAGCTAGGATTACAGGCATACACCACCAGCACTCAGTTGAGAACACAGGTTTTTGATATTTTTAATTTTTATTATTTTGTGAGGCTAGGGATAGAAAATGGGGCCCCATATATGCTAGGCAAATGCTGTACCTACCACACAACTACATCTCCAGCTAGAAAATTCAATTCTTTGTGTTATCTAAGCTCCAAGGTAAGTGCTAGTTGACATTGTTTAGGATGTCCAGGAATGCCCATGTCATATGCCACTTAGTTGTGTGTCAGTCAGTTACAATTAGGTAAATTTTTAGCTTCACCCTAAGTGGTTGTTAGGTTTGTGGATAACATATGTTGAACTTGAATTTCTCATTTATTTGAAATTGTACAATGATGCTATTAATTTAGGCCAAATCCTAAATACTGCTTTGTGCTTTTCTTCCCTCTTGACCATGCCATGGAGCCTTAAATACTTAAATAGTAGGTAACCTTTTAGAAATGAGCAGGATGGGAAAGCTGACTGGCCTAAGTGGGCATAGTAGTACAACAAGATAGCTGAGGAGAGAAATAAATCCTGTAGTTCTGTTCAGCTGTGTTTTTGGTTGGGTGAAAAAAAAAAACTCATAAATTGTATGTGTGTGCGTGCGTGCGTGCGTGCGTGCGTGTGTGTGTGTGTGTGTATGTGTGTGTGTGTATGTGTGTGTCTGTTTTTTATTCTTGATGGTAGTCAATTGGAAAACTGATGTTGACATGATAGATTATTATGGATACATGCTTCTGTGTGTGTAGCCTAAAACCACTCTGCATTTCCATTTGTCAAGCTCCCCAGTGTGTTCCGGGTTCAGAGCAAATTAACTTCCAAGTGTTTTTTTTTTTTTAAACCCACCAAAGCCTGCGTGAACTGAAGCTAAGCTGCTGGACTGGAGTGGGGGCAGGGAGAAGGACAAGGGCAAATTGAGAAATTGTTCTGTGTTTCAGCCAGCTAATTATTGCAGCCTCGCAGCATGTGCGAGAGGAGAAACAAGACTAACATCAATAGTGATTACTTTCTTTCATTATTTGGTTCACCTGCTATTTATTGTGAACATTCCAGGGAGGAGAGATTATCAGAGGCTGACTTAAAAAAAAAAAATCTAGTGCCCCAGAAGCATGCTGTGCCTGCCTTCAGTACTGTATGGTAAGGGTGGGGCAGGGCTGACACTAAACTTTCAGAACTATTTTTAAGCTTTGAGGACAAAATTTGTAAATATGAGCTGCTGCTGCTTCTTTTGGTAGAAAAAAAAGTCCCTTTCTACTCTAAAATAGAATCTGCTGAGAAAAAGTTTGCAAATTGTTTATTAAAGGGAGACTCAAAAAAATCAGCTGTTTCTGTATAAAGGAAAAAAAACTCACCTGGCAGCTACTCTCTGAAAATAGATGTGGTTTCCTGGGAAGGACTATAGGACTTCTGAGATTTTAATGACAGCATCAGAATAGAAAATTAGAAATTTTCCCTTTAGGTCTCTTTTCAGACCCTCCAAATCCTATTCATTTATTTTGACCAAGTTGGTATAATATCCCTTTGGAAAGGCATCTCTGATTTCTCCCAGGCAGAATGAATGGCCCTTGCTCTATTCTTACAAGAACCCTTAGCCATCTATACCTGTCTCCCTTCTGTAATAATCTGTATTACATACTAAAAGTCATTTACTACATGCCAGGCACTGTGCAAAACTCAGTTCATGTGTTATTTTGTTGTTAGATAATAGCATTTTTCTAATTTTAATGGGGACTCTGGTAGGTTGAATAATGGTCCTCCCAGTATGTCCACATCTCAACCCCCAGCACCTGTGAATATACATGGCAAAAGGCGCTTTTTTTAGATTTGATGGAATTAAGGACGTTAAGATAGAGATTGTAATCACAAAGAGTCTTCTGAGAGAAAGAGGCCCAGCATTTTATTGTGGTGAGATGGGAGTCTTGTGAACTTTTTGTTCAGGGTGGCCAGGAACAGCAGTATTCATGTCTACATACTTGGATTATAGATGTGGCCGCTATGCCTGGCTTCCTGTGTTGTGCCTTACTTTTGTCCTAATAATTACTTCTAGTATTTTGGTGCTATACTTCTGAACAATACTGAAGTACTGCTACTTCTTGATTTTAGCCATTATGTGGGAACCATTCATCATAGCTGAAGATTTTAGTTCACTTCTCCCATACCCATATGCTCATAACTCAGGTTTTGCTAGACTTAATGCTTTCATTAATACAGTAGTGTGTTGATACTGAGTACAAATACAGAAGCAATAATGTACTATAATTAATTTCCTCAAAAACTTTTAATTTTCCCTAGAGATAATAATTCTCCCTCTTGTTTGTTGACATCTGAATCTTCTCATACTGGGAACTGTGCAGTTCTTTTTAAAAAATGCATCTTGGGCTGGGAAGGTGGCTCAGTGGTAGAGTGCTTACCTTGAATGCATGAGGCCATGGGTTCGATTCCTCAGCACCACAGAAGCAGAAATAGTCAGAAGTGGTGCTGTGGCTCAAGTGGTAGAGCACTAGCCCTGAGCTGAAGAGCTGAGGGATAGTGCCCAGGCCCAGAATTCAGGCCCACGATTAACAACAACAACAACAAATGCATCTTGAGGTAAAAGTATCTCTCCTCCTTTTCCACCTCTCCCTGTCTTCCTTTCTCCCTCCAAGAAAAAAAATCCTAAGAGGCTCTCAGAGCCTTCCAACTTCTGCTTCACTCTGAATTAGTTGCTCCGTAAGGAAATATCTGCTACTTCTTCCTCATATTGACTGTCATGTTACCTATATTCTTCTCTTTCTTTCCTTACTTGATTTGGGAGGGACCCCCCCCTTGCCCCCGCCCAAGTAGCAGGAGAGAGTGCTTGGATAAATTTTTGAGACTTTTGTTAAGACTAACCATAATAGGAGATGTATATTAGAATGTCGATTTTTCTTTTTAATACGCAACTGTCCTATAGTACCTAGCCCATATGCCTGTTGACATGTGGACTTTCTCCTGCTCATGGAGCCTGAGAATCCTGGGTCGCAAAGGCTGTGTCTTCATTTACAAGAGCTCAATCTTCCGTTTTACCATGGACAAAACTGAGGCATGGAGGTTACAACATCAGCCATATCAGAGGCAGAACTGAAGTGTCAGCTGCCTGCACCAGGCTGCTGCCTTTCCAAACCCAGCTGCTCCTTTTGGGAGAGGCAAATGCCAGTCTCAGGCTCCAAGTGATTAAATGCAAAATGTAGGACCATGGCTGCTGGGCCGAGTCTATTCTGGGTACTCACTTGGGTCTGGTTCTTGACAACTTCCGGTCTACTTAGCCATTCTTTGCTAGAAGAAATCTCCTAGTCTTATTGTCTGTGCACATGTGTATGTGTGTATTTAGGTGTGTGTAGGTGAGGCAGAGACAATGATTTATAGTTATACTTCAAACTCCTTGTGATAATTAAAATGCTTCGCCTATCATTTATTATAAGCTCAGTATGATTAGTTTTTGCTCCAGTATTTGGTTCCAAGCAATATAAGAATTGTTTCCTCCATTCCTTATATAATGTGAAATCCCTCATTGCTTAGGAGTTTGCCACTGATTGTGCAATTTAGCATTTGATCTTTTTGTTAGCCAAAGTCAGGTGATCACACACAGGGTAATTAGATTAACCTGCCCCTCTGCTCCCCTACTGGAACAGTGTAAAATCCCATATTCCATTGGCACATACTTTCCTTAGATTAATGATGTTGGAATCACGGTGTGGAAATTTGCATAGCTCCCTACAGCTCTGAGAAATGAAAATGCCCAGCTGTCTAAAAGCTTTAATCAGGAAATAAGCATGAAATAGCATTGTTTTGTCATGGGCTTGGAATAATTTCTTCTTGATAATCGAGTTAGCTTGGATGAAAATGTATATAAACATTCTTTCAACAGCTAGTAAACAGGTGCTTTTTTGTTGGTAAAAATTCAAGATTGTTTTAAGTGGGTAGTGGCCTGCAAATCATGTTAGTTACTGCTGAAAGTTTACAAACTGTAGTCATTTTCCTTGTCTCTTCTTCTGAATGGCAGTTTATAGATCAAGAGAACAAGCTTAGGAAACATACATGTTATTTGGGCAGAGTGTAGAATAACTAGAAGGAATAGTGACTTAGGAGTAGAACTACCTGGGCTAAGCCTTACCACCCACTTTTTTTTTGCCAGTCGTGGGACTTGAACTCAGGGCCTGGGCACTTTCTCTGAGCTTCTTTTACTCAAGGCTAGTGATCTACCACTTGAGCCACAGCACCACTTCTACCATTTTCTGTGATTAATTGGCAATGAGTCTTACAGTCTTTCTTGCCTGGGCTAGTTTCTAACTGCGATCCTCAGATCTCAGCCTCCTGAGTAGCTAGTATCGCAGGCCTGAGCCTGCTCAGCACCACCCACTTTTTGTCTCTGTGTTTGTTGCCTCTTGGGATCCCCTTGCCCCATCTGTCAAATAGAAATGGCCCCTACCTCTGAACCTTGAACTCAGAGCCTTGCATTTACTAGACAGGTGTTCTACCACTGAGCCAAAACTCTAGCATTTTTTGCTCTGGTTGTTGTTGTTGTTGTTATTATTATTATTATTAGGTGCCAGACCTGGGGCTTGAACTCAGGGCCTGGGTGCTGTCCTGCATTCTACCACCTGAGCCACAGCTTCACTTTCTGCCTTTTGGGTAGTTTATTAGAGATAAAAAATCTCATGGACTTTTCTTTTTTTTTTTTTTTTTTTTGGGTCCGGTCGTGGGGCGTGAACTCTGGGCCTGGGTGCTGTCCCTCAGCTCTTCAGCTCAAGGCTAGCACTCTACCACTTGAGCCACAGCACCACTTCCGGCTTTTTTCTTTTTTTTTGCTTATGTGGTACTGAGGAATCGAACCCAGGGGCTCTGGCGTGCAAGGCAGGTGCTTTACCACTGAGCCACCTTCCCAGCCCCTCTCATGGACTTTTCTATCTGGGCTGTCTTCAAACTATGATCCTCAGATCTCAGTCTCCTGAGTAGCTAGGATTATTGGTGTGAGCCACCAGCACCCAGCTTGCTCTGGTTGATTTAGGAATAGGACTCCCTGCACTGCATTCTATTTTAGGCTTCCCATCATATATAGCTAGGATAGCAGGCATGCACCACTGCATCCAGTTCTCATTTGAGCAGGAAACCCATGAGCTTTTCTGCCCAGGCTGTACCTTCATCCAATCTCAGCCTCCCAGATAACTTAGGTCACAGGTGTGAGCCTCTGGTACCTGACAGTGCTTAATAATTGCTTTTAAAAGTCCAAGGAAAGTCCAACTAAATACAAGACCGTATTTAGTTTCTTTTTTATGTTTCAAGCATCATAATTCATTTAAATTTAACTTAACATTGAGTTAGATGCATGTACTACTTTCTATTTGGCATACAGTAGGCAGTCAAATATTTGTTAAAAAGAACAATAGGAAGTCGATGTAGTGTTATACAACTGTAGTTCTAGGCCAGCCTGGGCTACCTAGAGAGACCCTGGCTAAGGATAATAGCTAACATTCATCGAGTGCCTGGAAGATGAGTGAGAGCTGTTCCTTACTCTGAGGCATTCAGCAGAGACCAACTGAAAAGCCCATACTTACAGAACAGGCAGTGAGACCTTGAGACTGAGATTCCACCAAAAGATCACAGGAGCACAGGCTCTCATCATCGAAGCTTTTAAAAGCACAGCAAAAGTGACGGTTGAACGCTGGGCATCATTTCCTTTTTTGCCTTTTCTCAAGATTTTTCAACGTTGCATGCAATCTATCAGTGCCTGTTAGGGAGGAAGTACTGCTTTGGGGACCAGGCATGATGTTGTCCGTGACATTGAAAACCTTTTCAAGAAGAGACGGATAGGAAAGTGCCCATACCTTAGAGAACTCAATTTGAGGTCCATGAATTAACCTTTTGGATCATTATTAAACAATCCCTAACGGTTTAACTCTTGTTATATTCTGGGTACCTGAACAAAGAATTCTACCCACCATAAAACTCACCATAAGTGAGATTTAATAGGGCTTACTTATATGCATTTCATTTTTCTTGGTTGTTGTCATAACACTGGTTGTACTTGTATTTCAAGAGCTGAGCTCGGTGATTCACGACTGAAATCCTAGCACTTGAGAGGCTGAGGCAAGAGGATTGTGAGTTCAAGGCCAGGTTGCGCTACATAGTAAAACCCTGTTTCAAAAGAAAAAGAGAGAATGTTGAATTTCATGTTGTATCTCTTGAAAAAAACCAATTCTTGATCAAGCCTGACGTGATTTCCCTCATAGTTTAGCTTTCTAGTCTGCTTGATGAAATATATGGATTTGGAGAACTTCGCATATGTGTATGTCCCTGTGACCAATAGTGCTTTGGTCTATAAACCTAGCAGTAGAAAGCTAGGAGTGTTCAGGGGTTCAGTCCTCATCACTCCCAAAGGAAAACAAAACCAGTACTGGTAATCATTCAGCCTTTTACTAGGGGGATGTGCCAACTTCTTTGCAAAAATTGTAGTAGTCAAGAGTCTTAATTGAACTGTAGCAAACATGCTTCAGTTGTTTACTCCCCCCGCCCCCCCCACGGCGGGGAGGGATTAGTACTGCAGATTGAATTCAGAATCTCAAACTTGCTAGTCAGTGTTCTACTACTTGAGCTACACACCCAGCCCCCTTTTTACATTGATTACTTTCAGGGTAGGTCTTGCTCTATGCTCAATAGACCTGAGCTGAGATCCTCCTACTCATACTTCCTTCCTGTGTTGCTCAGGATGATGTGAGCATCAGTGCACACAGCCGTTGTGTACCCCTGTTGCTGGGGTAACAGGAACTAATGCTCCCAGTTATTAGTTGAGATGAAGTCTCATGTTTTTTTTTTTTTTTTTTTTTTACTAAATTTAAGCATGCTATATCAATTTACTTTGTACGTATGCCATTTTGCACATGCGCAAATATATTTAAATTCCTGGAAGTGGAAATAATGAGTGAAAAGGCGTGGGCATTTACATTTTTGATAGATAATTGTTACGATGCTTCCCACAGAGATTGCATGAATTCATACATCAATTTGTGCTCTCATTAAGAAGTATAAGAGGCGGTCTCTCTACATACTTTTCAGCATTATATTATCAATATTTTGTGCCAGTACTGGGGCTTGAACTCAGGCCTTTGTGCTCACTACTGGCACTTTACCACTCAAGCCATACTCCAGTTCCTATTGTTTGCTTATTGGAGATAAAGAGTTTCTCAGATTTGTCTGCCCTGGCTGGCTCTGAACCTCAGTCCTCAGATCTTAACCTTCTGAAGATATTATCAAGTTTTTGATTGATGCCAATCTGATAGATAATATATCACATTGTAATTTTAAAAATGATGTATTTTCAGTATAGGCTGTCAACTTGGAGCAAGCCTCGTACATGCGCATCTCCATATCCCTCAATTTTTGTGTGAATACTAGCTATGTGCCAGGCAGTGAGATATGTACTGTGAAAACAGAGCTAGTTTTCTGATAAAGCCAGACTCTAGTTTGAGGAGAAATGTTAAGCATTGTTATCATATAGTAGCTAGCTGTTATAATTCTAGGTTTAAATAACCAGAATGATATGGGATCCTTCACACAAGATTGTTGAACGAATCCCACTGTAATTTGCACTTAATTTATGAGTGCAGTTAAGCATCTTTTCATGTGTTTGAGTCATTTGTGGTTTATTTATCTTTTCCTCCTATGGACTGTCCTTTACTTTTTCCTGTGTCCTGTCCTTTTTACCTCCCCCCCTGCACCCCCTCCCTCCAGTCCTTGGGCTTAAACTCAGGGCCTGGGCACTGTCCTTGCCCTCTTTTTTTTTTTTTTTTTTTTTTTTGCTTAAGGCTGGCACTCTACCACTTGAGTCACAGCTCCACTTCCGGCTTTTTTTTGCTTATGTAGTGCTAAGGAATTGAACCCAGGGCCTCATGCATGCAAGGCAAGCACTCTACCACTGAGCCACCTTCCCAGCCCTAAAACAATTTTTAAAAAGTGCTTTCAATTAGAATTTAAATGAATCAATTCATTTTGAATGTCTAATATTCTCAGTCAAATAAATACCGCTTGTTTTTAAAAATGAGACTCTGTGAGTATTGTTAGTGTTATCTGTTATGACCTTTTCCCACTTTTTGCCCAGATCTACATCTTGTGAGCTGAAAAGTTGAGAGTGATCCAGTGAATTCTAGTTGTATCTCTGTAGAGGTGATATAGTATAGCTTTGGGCTATATTGAACTCCCTTACCCCATCTGTAGATAGTTATTTTGCCTATAACACTCGATTGGCTACTCATTTGACCAATATTTATTGAGAGCTCTGGAAAGCATGTCCAAACATCTGGTTGGTATTGGCACTATTTGATCCAGTGGTAGTAGTCATCTAAATGTTTAGCTGGGCGGGGCAAGCGTAAAGGCATCCGCTGTCACAGGTAATTGTGTTGTACATCACAAAGCAACATTATCTCTTCGTGACACATGAGTAGCCCCTTTTCATCTCTGTCTAGTATCTAGCCCTTGCTGTGCTTTTGGCAACATTCCTTCCCATCTTGTAGGTCAAGAGCTACTTGTTCTTTCTCTCATGTGCTTGATACTTTGCTCTCTGTATTATCAGTGGTTCTTAGGTGGTAATACAAGTTTATGATATTGAAAATATACAGTTGAAGATTGATGTAGAAACAAATAATGGGTGTCCTTGTTCCAGTCAAACTCTTCCTTTTTTAGCCTTGAGCTGAAAATGCCACTGGTGTATTTATAATTACATGTCAAAGCACATTTCTAAAGTGGCCTTGTATTTTGGAAATATGCAAAAGCCATTATGGTGTGAGATAGCAACGCAGTTTCCCTATGTAATTTCTGGAGGAAATTATGAAATATTTCATGCCTATCACAAATATCAGTGTGCTTGTCATCTTGCCTATTAGATCCTCATATCTTGCCATATTTACCATATATATGTATGTGTATGTACATGTATAATGTACATGCATGCACAAATTTCTGCTCTGCTTTTCTCTAATGAAGTTGATATATTTCATGGTTATTTCTTTTGTTGTGGTAATCAGATACTTGTGTATATATGTGAACATGTGTATATATGTCTACACATGAACACACTTATATGTGCATGCACACACGTGTTTATATATGCATATACACATGCACACACACACATCCATACATTGCACACCTGTATATGCACACATATACATGTACACACATGTATAGACATGAACACATATATACACATGCATATGTATGACATCCATGTTTATATAAGATATGTGTATATATGTGTATATCGATGTATATACATATGTACACACACACACACACACACACACACACACACACACACACACACACACACACGACGCGATACAGGGTTTCACTGTGTAGGTCAGATTAGCCTAAAACTTGCAGTGTCCCCAGTGCTGAGATTATACGCATGCATCCTCATACCTAGCTCATATATATATATATATATATATATATATATATATATATATATATATATAATATAACATTACATGATATATATAATAAATAAATATATATATATTTATATATAAATATATATAATAAATATATAAATAAATATATACTGTATATATTTATTATATATATCTTCAAATGAGGAGAATCTTTCAGGTTCAGTAGGAGCTCCCTTGAGTGATGGCCATTGCTCTCAGAGTTTATGTAGTGTCTTCCTAGTCTTTTGTGAAGGAGAAAATGCTGGGAAAAAAGTCTCTGCATGTGGGGAAGACACTCTGAGGACTGCTGTTCCTCAAGCTTGCCTTTTGCTTGGCAACGAGGAAGATCTACGGAGGGTAGGGTTTCTAGGGTTCTGTATCTATTCAAGCCCCTTGTGATAGTAGATTTGCGATAATGATTTGTTTTTAGTGAGTTCCTTCTACCTCCAGCCAGTGGTAATTTTGTAAAGTGGGTTTCCATGAACTAGCACAGGGGGCACAACTGTGATGTCACAGTCATGTCTGGCTTGAAAGGAAGCTTTTTTTACAGGAAGGAGTAGCCCAGCATAGAAGGATGTTGATCCATGTTGACTGTTTTCCATGGCTTCCTTTTACTCTCAGCACTCCCTCCCTGAGGTTAGGGGGAACCCTGCCCAGCCTGTCTCAGCTCTCCTAATGCACAGCCAGCGAAGTTAAGACCTGCAGTCTGAGCAGGTCAGGATGGTACTCAGCTCCCCCTGCTGTCGGTGGCACCAGCCTGCTCCACGTGCATGTACTACTGGTGGCAAGAGACAAGGAAATCTTGCAAGATAGAAGGCAGACAGCCAGAGTGGAGATCAAGGATCCATTCAGCTCATTGTGTAAATGAGATGAGCCATGCCTTGGCTCACCCACCTACTCAGTGGGCTTCATCTGGCACATTGTGACCATCCGTTCCCTTAATGTTGATCCCAGAAAGCTTCCCACTGTCAGAGATGAACATTAAACTATCCAAGACCTTGCTTGTCATGTTTCTGATCTTCTAGGGCAAAATATAAGCATATTTGGATGTAAAAGAATCTGTTTTCGTCTTCTGGCTGGAGTATTTATGTTGTTCTTTTAAACTGAAATAATCTAAAGTGCAGAGGTGTTAGAAATACAGTTCACTGGACCTGTTATGTGTACACCTGTGTTACTATCATCTGACCACAGGAACGAACATTTTTATTCTCCTCTTACCTTTCTCCTCTCTACCAGGACCTGCCCAAACCTAACTGCTGTTCTGAGACACATCTCTAGTGGTTGATTTGGTCTGTTGTTGAACTTCATATAAGTGAAATTGTATAATGTTTAATTTATCACTGTGAGGTTCATGGGTTGTTATATGTAGTTTTTAAAAATAGTACTTTAAAAGTGACAGTAAAGAACACCTTTTATACTATTCTCCAATTCACTATGTTATCCTGAAGACACCTGTGTGATGGTAGATATAATATTAGATACCTTTTACAGATGACAAAAGGGCTGCTTAGAGGCCTTAAATGTTTTCCCTCAAGGTCTTAAGCAGTACTGTCTGCACTGATTTAGACATGTGGGCATGGATGTATGGATTTCCATAAGCCCTTATGGCCCACAGTTCTGGCCCAAGGGATGGCCTCTGCCACTGGGCTAGCATGCCCAGGTTCTTAACCAAGGCGTTATAGTCAGAAAGCTAAGACTGAGGGTGGTGGGCTGGGAACACCCAGCCTTGGGTAATCCAGAGACCTACAAACCTGAATCGGAATCTCAGAGCTCCTGGTATGGCAGCTGTTTATGGACAGCAAGTGTTGCTTCGGTGCCAGTGTCTCCCTCTTCTCTGCAGGAAGGAACTCTTTTATGTGGAACGTGGGACTTCTCATACCTACGCCTCCATACTCTTGGGTTTATGAGTAAAGTGGTATATTACATCTTTTAAGCATGGAGAAAAACTTTGGTCCCTACTGGAGCCATTAGAGGTAGAGTGGCTTAGAGGACTTTCTTCTGTAGTCATAAAACTGGTGCTTCTTGGGAGATAAGATGCAGCAAGTTGGCTCTGCCACAGTCCGGTGACCAGCTCTGCCCTTGTTACTTCCTTTGTGGCCTCTGTCTGCTCCTATATCCTTCTGGACTGTGTCTTACTATATTTGTGGGCAAGAGGGCATGCTGGGGATTGAAATCAGGCTCATACTTGTTAGGCAGGTGTTCTACCACTTAAACCATGCCTCTAGTCCCCTAATACATGAATTATTTTCAAAGTAGAGTCTTGCTTTATGCACCAGCTAGCCTGGGCTATGATCCTCCTACTTGTACTCCTCAGTCTCCCTAAGGATAACAGGTACATGCCACTATGCACAGCTATTGTGTTTCCCCTGTACTTGGGTTAACAGGTGGGTGCCACCATGTCCAGCTATTATTTGAGATGGAGTCTCAAGAATTTTATGCCCAGGCTGGCCTTGAACTTTGAGCCTTCTTTCTCCACCCTCCAAGTAGCTAGGATTACAGGCTTGAGCTACTGTACCTGACATGTGCAGAAATATATGTCTGAAAAAATAAAATACTTTCCTGACATTGCTATTGGGACACACAGTGGAAAGAAAAGTATCTGTGAAAAAAATTTTTAGGTGTAAGGTTGTGTCATTGTTAACATCATCATGCATTTTTTGAGTATACTGATAGGAGCCTATGAAATCTATGAAGGTAAGATAGTTACTAACTTGGTAACAAGGTAATTGAAACCATGGGGGCACAAGCAGCATGTTTCCCTTCCTTCCTTCCTTCCTTCCTTCCTTCCTTCCTTCCTTCCTTCCTTCCTTCCTTCCTTCCTTCCTTCCTTCCTTCCTTCCTTCTTTCCTTCCTTCCTTGCTTCCTCCCTCCCTCCCTCCCTCCCTCTGTCATTCTCTCCCTTCCTCTCTTTCCCTTCATCCTTCTCGCCCTTCCTCCCTTCCTCCCTCCCTCCCTCCTTCCCTCCCTCCCTCCATTCTTCCCTCCCTTCCTCTCTTCCTCTTTCTTCATCCCCCCTCCCTTTCTCCCATCATTCCCTCTCTCCAATTCCCTTCCCCCTGCAGGACTGAGGATTGAAACCAGAGCCTCAGTCTTCAAGTGATCTACCACTTGAGCCATGCTCCAGCCCTTTTGTTTTTGTTTACTTTTTGCCGGTCTTGGGGCTTGAACTCAGAGCCTGGGCACTGTTCCCTGAGCCTCTTTGTGCTCAATGCTAGTGCTCTATCACTTGAGCCATAGCACCACTTCCACCCTTTTCTGAGTAGTTTTACCTGGGCTGGCTTAGAACCTCCAGCTTTTGATCTCAGCCTCCTGAGTAGCTAGGATTAACAAGCATGAGCTACTGGTGCCCAGCTCCTTTTGTTTTTAGTTGTTCTTGAAATAGGGCCTTGTGTACTTTTTGCCCATTGAACCACAATCTTCCTGCTTCCGCCTCTCCAATGGGATTACATCACTCCAGCTTCAGACATTTGTTTTAGAAGTGTCTCTTGTAGCATTGTGGAGGTTAAACTAGGACTTGTGGAAAGCATGGTTAAGAGATGAGCCCCTAGGGTAGACAGGTTAGGTTCCACTACTGGCTCCTACTCTTTCCTGCATCTTGGTGTGTTTATCTGTGACTTTGTACAGATGAAAAAGTTCCATCTAGATTAAGTTCTTAGAGCAGAGTTTGGCACACAATAAACATTCATACATTAGATAGTATTCATGTTGGGGAGTTTTTTCCCATTTTTATTGCAAGATATATGAAATTATCTATCTATCTATCTATCTATCTATCTATCTATCTATCTATCTATCTATCTATCTATCTATCTATCTACTTACCTACCTACCTATCTATCTGAGTCACATGGACTTTTCTGCCCTGGATTTGAACCACGATCACAGATCTCAGCCTCCTGAGATCTAAGATTACCACTTCCATCCAAATTTGTTTTTATTGATAGTTAATTTTAACTTTTAATAGCCAGTGGTATTGCTTATATTATAATGTTGTGTAATCACCACTATTTCAAAAACTTTTCCATTATCCAAAACCTGTAACAGTTAAAACAGTAACTGGTTTCTCCTCCCGCTAGGAAATTTCTCATTTACTTTCTGAGTTTGCTTTTTCTAAATGAGTCACATAAGTGGGATAATAGATTTGTTATTTTGTTTTTGGCTTATTTCACTTTTCATGTTTTCTAGGTTCATCTATGTGATAGCATGTATGAGAACTTTTCCTTTTTGAGACCAAGTAATATTCCTATGTATAGATATACCACATCCTGTTTATCCATTTGTCTGTTCATTGTCACTTGGGTTACTTCCGCCTTTTGGCTCTGGTTAATAATATCGTGGTATGCATATATCTGTCCGCACCCCTGCTTTCAATTCTTTTGAGTATATTCCTAGGAGTAGAATTGCTGGCACATATAATAGTTCTGTTTAACTGCAGACGTGCTTTGCAGCTTTTGACAGATGTTGTGCAATTTTACATTCACTCAGCAATGTACAAAGATTCCATTTTCTCATCACATTTGTGGTTTTGATTTCAATTTCCTTAATGAAGCTGGGCGCCAGTGGCTCATGCCTGTCATCCTAGCTACTCAGGAGTGTGAGATCTGAGGATCACGGTTCAAAGCCAGCCCGGGCAGAAAAGTCCATGAGACTCTGATCTCCAATAAACCACTAGAAAACCAGAAGTGGCGCTGTGGCTCAAGAGGTAGAGTGCTCACCTTGAGCTGAAGAGCTGAGGGACAGCGCCCAGGCCCAGAGTTCAAGCCCCATGACCGACAAAAAAAAAAAGAAAAAATCCTTAATGACTTGTGATGTTGACCCTTTTGTCATAGTCTTATTGGCCATTTGAATATTTGCTTTGGAGAAATGTCTATTAATATCTTTTGCTTAGTATTTGTGCCCCCCCCCCCCCCACGCAATTGAGGAAGAATAGAGAGAAACAGAGATTGAGGAAGTGGATAAAGCCAGACTAGTAACATTTTAGATGGGGGAGGGGGCTAAAGCTGACTTTTTTTTTTCTTTTTGTCTGTCGTGGGGCTTGAACTCTGGGCCTGGGTGCTGTCCCTGCGCTCTTCAGCTCAAGGTGAGCACTCTACTGCTTGAGCCACAGTGCCACTTCCAGTTTTCTAGTGGTTGATTGGAGATAAGAATCTCATGGATGTTCTTGCCCAGGCTGGCTTTGAACCATTATCCTCAGATCTCAGCCTCTTGAGTAGCTAGGATTATAGGCGTGAGCCACAGGAGCCCGGCTAAAGCTGACTTTCTAGCCCTGGTAAGATGGTTCTCTTCTTTGGAGAGAAAGGGGCAAGTTGGAGAGCAGGTGTTGGCCTCAGGTGGGGCTGCACTGAGCTGAACTGTTGTTCCCGTGAGGAGGCTGCAGAATTCTCTGCCACATGATGTACCAGATTGTATTTTCCTGAAAAAAAAAGTAGGACATATTTTGTTCTTTTTTGTCAGTCATGGGGCTTGAACTCTGGGCCTGGGCACTGTCCCTGAGCTCTTCAGCTCAAGGCAAGTGCTCTACAACTTGAGCCACAGCGCCACTTCTGGTTTTCTGATGGTTTATTGGAAATAAGAGTCTCAGGGACTTTCCTTGCCTGGGCTGGCTTTGAAACATGATTCACAGATCTCAGCCTCCTAAGTGGCTAAGATTAAAGGCGTGAGTCACCAGCATGGTGCCCAGCATGGGACATATTTTAACTTTTGTATCCTCCCTACCTCCATGTAAGAAGCAACTTAAGAACTTTGGTCAATGTTGGACTTTGGGGGTGGGGGAGCAAATGTGAACTATCCTTGTGAAAACAAAGAAATATGGGCCAGCCTTCTGATGTTGTATCTAAGCCCTACATTCACCTGATGGGATAGGGTTTCCTAGCCAGATTCTCATGATATGCTGTTCTCGAGGCTTGGGACCTGAAACTCTGCAAACCATAGTTTCAAAGGCATTATAAAGTGACTAACCTAACTCCCAAACCTTTGATCAGCTCCCCCTCCCCCATCTTCATGCTATTAGCAGTGCTAAGCAAGCACTGGCCACGTGGCCCCCAGGACCCACTGAATTTCTTGGAGTCACTGCTTGGCAAAGTTGGGTGTTATATTACTACATTACATTGTGCCTGGGTGGGGATATTTATGTTTGCACAGTCATACCCACACTGTGACAGAAAGTGAGGTCTGAGCAATTGTTCTTCCCCCAAAGAAGCAACTGTTGGGGAAATGAATGCAGTTAGTGGCTTGTAATCTGTACTTGTAGAGCTATAGTTGGCTGGCAGCCATCATGCGGCTCAGACAGGCCTGTGGCTCAGGCAGGCACTGTCTGCAGATTTGATACCATTTGTCTGTGAGGCTGTTCTGAGGTGGAAGTCTATATAGCAATACACATGCGTACATGCCTCTGGTGTGCAGAGGTTACTGGTGTTGGCTGAGGCTGAGCTCTGCCTAGTCAGGCATCTGGGATGCTTGCTGAAGCTTACAACCAGCAAAGCACCAGCCTCACTTGCTGGTTTCCGCTGGGGCTCTGGTGAGGGAGGAAGAGAGGCTCAGGCTGCTGTGAACTGAGCCCCCTACCTCCCCAGTTAGGGAATTGGATATGACTACTAATGCACACTTGCAGGTGAAGAAAGCCAAGGGACAGTGGCAATGGTTTGACAAACATTTGTTGTTTTCTTTCTACCTCAGCCCTCAGGCCTCATCATGGCCTCTTACCAAATTTGCCATCTTTATGCTCATTTTAAAGTGGGAATCCTTCCCCATTTCTTCCCCTGCTGTTTCGAAAGCACACATTCCTTATGTTATTCTTCCTGCCACTCGGCCAAGCTTCATGTCTAGCTCCTCATAAGGTTAGTCCAAGCCTAGACACTCCTTGCTCCGTTGAGAAGAATTCCTGTGTACAGATCTGCACTATGTATGAGTTACTGTCATTGCTAAGCTATTGATGCTTTTGCAAATAATTATGTGAATAATTTGAAATACAGGTCACATATCTTTTATCAAAAGTCTTTAGAGCCAGGTGTCAAGAGCTCACACCTGTAATCCTAGCTACACAGGAGGCTAAGATCTGAGGATTGAAGTTCTAAGCTAGCTCAGGTAGGAAAGTCTGTGAGACTCTTTATCTTTGATTAACTGCCAAAAAAGCCAGAAGAGAAATGGTGGCTCAAGTGATAGAGTGCTAGCCTGGAGCACAAAAGCTCAGAAACAGTGCCTAGGCTCTGAGTTCAATCCCCAGGTCCAGCACTAAAACAAGTGTTTGGAGGGCTGGGAAGGTGGCTCAGTGGTAGAGCGCTTGCCTTGCATGCCTGAGGCCCTGGGTTCGATTCCTCAGCACCACATAAGCAAAGAGAAAAAAGCCGGAAGTGGCGCTGTGGCTCAAGTGGTAGAGTGCTAGCCTTGAGCTGAAGAGCTGAGGGACAGCACCCAGGCCCAGAGTTCAGGCCCCACGACCGGACCTAAAAAAAACCAAAAAAAAAAAAAAGTGTTTGGAACCAGAAGGACCTCAGATTTAGATATGTTTTGATTTTAGAATATTTGCATTCACCTAGTGAGCTATCTTAGGGATGAGACCACATCTAAATGTAGAATTTATGGTTCATATGTACTCTTGTAGATATAGGATGAAGGTAATTTTATGTAGTATTTTTAGTGAGCCTCTGATTTGATTGTGACCCATCTTGGGAGAGCAAGTGTGGAATTTTCCACTTGCATCATTTTAGTGCTCAAAGTTTTGGATTTTACAATATTTGATATTTGAGGTTTGGAATTGGGGTATTTGATTTGTAATGTATTCTATCAGCCTATAATAAATATATCTAAATCTCAGTGGAGCTTTGATAAGAGTCTATTTAGAACAGGAACAGCAAACCTTTTCTGTAAGAGGCCAGATTTTTAGGCTTTGGTTTCTGTCACAGATCCTCAGCTCCACTGTTGTAACATCCAACCAGCCATACAAACATACACATTATGTGGTTGTGTTCTAATGAAACTTTGCTTGCAAAATAGGACAGTGAGCTCTAAGTTTATTGACCACTGGCCTAGAATGATAGTCTTTATTTTAGTCTGTTGGCTTCATTGTTTTTTTCCCTGTCAAGAGTTGAAAAATCAGAGGAACTCAATGACTGTAAATGAGTTTAAATCATCTTTTGGGTTAGTATAATTGTGAGCACATTGGAAATTGGGGAATGTAGTTCTCTGAACACTTTATTGAGAAGAATAGAAATCAGAAGGCTGTTAAAAGGTGTGAGTCTGCTTAGTGAAAGCTTGTTATTATTCAAAGAAGTAGAACAAGCTATCATTTAGAGCTGTATGGTAGCTTTTATGTACGGGTCACTCTCTTGATGGACACCGAGAATGGCTCCCATCACATAATGTTAACTTACCATCCTGAGTATCATCCTACTTTGATGCATTAGGTGCTTTTCTAATGACTGTAAGAAAAAAAACAACTAGGAATTATATAGGAAATGGTGTTTCTAAAATATTATGTTCAGTCGACTTGGCATTATTATAGTTCATTTTCAGAAAAATGAAACTGAAGATAGTGAAAGGGGCACTCTAAAGTTTTTCAAACTATAATCTTTTTTTCCTTTTATCTGTCTCACAGGAAATAAAGAAAGATGTGAAGAAAGACCTTCTCACCAGCAAAGCTCCAGAAAAGCCCATGCACGATGTGTCCAGTGGAAATCCTTTGCTGTCTTCTGAAACAGTTCTAAGAACTAACAAGCGAGGTATGGCAAAGGAGAAAGAGCTCCTCTCCCTGCATACCAACAAAACTGGAAAGTTCTGGGTGAACTGTGTCAAATTTCATATTATTGAAAAATTGGATTGAGTTTGCCCTTTTGGCTTTCAGTATTACTTTGAGGCACGCACGCACATGCATACACACACACACACACACACACACACACACACACACACAACTAGTTACTATAACAAAGGGAAACTAATAAAAGTGTTTTTTTCCTCACAACAAGAAAGTTGACAACATTTGTAAATGATTACTTATTAGCATCCACTTTCACATCTGTTTTTACGGATAAAAGGTGAATTTAGAGAATGATACAGTGTAGGCTGAGCTGTATATGACCACAGTCTCCTTTTACTTTGATGCAAACCCTCTAAGGGTCTTTCTCTAACTGCCAAGCTCCCACACATAGAGCCTGACTTCTTGGGGTTATGAGTCAGAATGTATGAAGGTAATCCATCCAGCTAACCCAGACACCTTTAACAATCTAGTTTTCCCTTTTTGGAGACCTTGGATGACTTTTACATATTAGCTTGTTATAATTTTTCTTCCCCATCTTCTGCTGATGATCATTGTTGTTTGAAATGATATGAGAGAGAATTTAAGATTGCAGAGACAACCTTACTCAGGTCTGTAGTAGACATCCTCAGTATTTCCTGCCTGTGGACCAGCCAGGTGAAATACTGAACTGAGTGAGCCCGTAATAGGTCAGCCTTCACCTCCTGGCTTTTCTGGGCTTATTATTTCCTTAAAGGGAAATAGTTGTTCCAAAGCAAGAGTAGGAAATGATTTAATAAAGTATTCCGTTAACAAGGAAAAAGAGGACAAGTTTACATAACTTCAGGGAGAAGCAGCTAATCTTTCATTAAATTTAGATAGCATAAGAACTTCTTCAGCAAACTGCCTATTGATCATAGCACTTGAAACATTAGCTTTGTGTCTCTTTTCCTTCCTGCCTCTTTCTCTACCCTCTTCCAGCTGCCCCGGGCTACGTTTCCTTTTTTTTTTTTTTTTTTAATTATTCAGTTGAAATATTGGCGGGAGGCCCACATTGGTTAGCAGCTATAGGACTTGCTTTATTTTCCTCATCACACAAAAGCCAGGGGTTTCCCATTTCAAGAATTAGCGTGAGTTGATGTAAAACTATAGTCTTTCCCCAAAGTGTCACCTATATCCTTGCAAATAAGTTCCCCAAACTCCTGAAACTTGAACTCATTGGATTTGATAGCTAGAGTTCAGTGAGTCTTTTTTTTTCCTCTCAGCCTCTCAGGCTGGTCTGAGCCATCCCTGCCTTCTGGCTCTTTTTGGGTTGGTGGGCCCAGCAGTTCTGCAAATGCTGACCAACAGCAAGGCCTCACTGCACAGCCCTGTGTTTGTAAATGCAATGAGAGACTCAAGGTGATTCATTCATTTCACATGAGAAAGAACTAAGGCAATTCTCTAGATGAGTTTAATAACACTAGCTGAGAACCTTTTAAATAATCATCAAAGGAACAGAACTCTTCAAATAATTGGTTTTTTGACAACTAAAAATATCTAGTTTTTGAGTTCTCCTAACAGAATTTATCATTCACCAGAAAAATGAACTCAAAGGGATGGCTTATTTGACTTGCAGTCCTTTTTAAAGGTGTCTACCTTAGACCTGTAGCTGCTTTAAGACCTACCTTTTAATCTTCCACCGTTCACATACTAAATAAGCCAGTGGAGGCTTTCTGTAAATATGGAATCCATAGCGACCCATCTTCATTCTATCCCAGACTTTGCACTGACCTCCTAGGTCACCTGGACCGAACATAAATTTCAACTGAAGGGAAGCATTGTGTAGCAGGCCTTGTGCTACTGTTAGGCTCTCCCCAACCCAGCCAGGCCGAACAGTATTCTACTACTCCTTACAATAAACAGGGAGGGGGGGGGGAGATTGATTGGCCTTGTCAGGCCAGATAAATAGTTCATTGTACTGAGCTCAAAAGCTACAGTTTTTCCCACCCCAAATCAATGAAAAAACACTCTTTCCCCCTAAAACAAGGATCAGAAGCTAAATGTATAGGGTGATTCTAGTTACTTATAAACACTTTTGTTCAAGTAATTTCTAAAGTTTTTATGATTTAAATGACTGAAGTCTGTCCCCTCCCTTTTTTTCCCCAGTAAGCTTGTTCTTTGAAACCTGTAATATGGTAGGTCCGGTAGTTTCCTTGTGGCTGTTATACAGAGAGGAAGTTGTTCTCAGGACTTATTGACCTGTTTAGATTTGCTAACATGGAGTTTTTCTGAGCGTATATGAGTCCACTTTGTAATTCAACCTTGGATCCTATGAGACTTTAATAGAATGAACACAGCTTTTTCAACTTTATCAGTGATAGGTGACTTTTCTTTATAGGTGCCTTGTCATTTGATACAGGCTTAGAATTGGTTTCATAAGGAGTGAATTTTATTTTTATTATAACTGAAACTTAATCACTTTGTTGGGACAGACTAAATTGAAAGGGGCTGCCCAGCTGTGTCCAGCTGTTTTGCACATTTTTTTCGACATGCCTCACATCCTCACAATTGCAAACAGGTTGTAGTCTGAGATGAGCTCACCCTCCCCAGGTACCTTCATAAGGGCAGAAGATACTCAGAGCTTAAAGGAAGTTATTGCTACCCTTGAGAAAAATGTTAGTTGGGAGCGGGGACCGAGTAGTTTCAGTTTTCAATTTTGATTTTTGCAGCTTACTACAGAGTTGATTCAGAGAGGTACAGGAATGAGTCCAGGGGCTTTTCACTTGAGAAGAAGGAAGATGTGACAGCAGGTCCTTCCACCTGGCTTCGCAGACATTAGCTCTCCATTGGGGGCAGTTGTGTCACAGGACAGAGGAGCTTCCTGTTTGAAACAAGCCTTTCCCAAGGAAGCAATAGTTCATTTTTCCCTTAAACTTGCCACATGGATGTAGTATATCCTAAAGTTATCCCCGTCTCCAGAATGTTGATGAATCGTAGCCAGAAAATGTAAAAACTTGCTTTAGAGCCAAACGTCATTCTCATGAATCAGCCCCCAAAGGAATTGTCTGTTTTCTTTTGAGAGTGACTTACGCTTTTGTCTCGTCTATCATTAAACCCATATAGGAGAATGGTGAGCCTTCCTAAATTGGAACATTGATATGAAGAGGATTTTTCTCTCTCTCCCTTTACCTCCCCACCCTCTGCCTTTCTTTCATTCTCTCTCTGCCCTCTCTTTTTGCCATTCAGGAGTTTGAGCCCAAGGCCTTATACCTAACTAGACAATATGCCCTAACACTTGAACTATAACTGCAGCCCTAGAGGAAATTTTGTTGTTTTTTGCCAGTCCTAGGGCTTGAACTCAGGGCCTGGGCACTGTCCCTGAGCTTCTTTTGGTCAAGGCTAGCTAGCTCTGTACCACTTGAGCCACAGCACCACTTCCAGTTTTTTCTGTTTATGTGATATTGAGGAATCGAACCGAAAGCTTCATGCATGCTAGGCAAGCACTCTACCACTAGGCCACATTCCCAGCCCCAGGAATTTTCTTTAACAAAGCATTGAAACCAGGAGTGTGTAAGCAACATTTGAATAAGATAAAGGTTTTAAGTTACTAGCAAATATTCTCCATATATTGAAAATGAGGAGTGCATTTAAAAAAAATGGTGACTGTAAGGCTCTTTTCTACTGGAATTTTTACCAAAATGAAAATCACTTGGTTTTATCCCTAGAAAGACTTCCTAATTCATTTGTATCACGTGACTGGTTCAGTTCCCACTGGCCAATGTGAGAGCTCTATGTCAGGAACAGCCACGTGGGCAAGGTGTGTTTCTGCCTCTCTCTCACCCCTCCTGCTGCCACCCCTTCATTTAGACATTGTTCCTTTCGCACGTTTTGATGAGCACCAATGAATATTCCACAGTGTATGTTTACTGCACAGCAACTGTACAACTGGCCCTGTGCCTGGCGCCAGGGCACATGCAAAGTTCCAGTTTGTTGTGTCACATGGGAACTGTTGAGCAAATCCTACACATTCCTGATATATTTTGAATGACATGGTGGGGGTGTGTCTCTTATTTACTTGTGTCATTCTGAATGTGAAGCCATTCCTTGGGTTTCTGGTTGGCTTTATTTGTCCTTGTTTCTATTTCCAGTTTATCATGAATTCAGTGTTTGGTAAGTCTTTATTGTATTTTGTGCATTTATTATTCTTTGCTATTAATGTTAATATTGTTATGCTCTCCTGATACAATATGTATTTTATAATCATCTTTTTAAGTCGCTCTGCTACTTTGGCATCTGCCTTCTGAAAGAGAAACTGCTTTTTACCATCTTTATTTAAGGTTTGTTATGCATTTGCATTCTACTGCCCCTTCTAGAGATTAATGCAGAAAGATCTGACAGTCTTAAAGATGTTATTTGTAACAGGTCTAGCTCTGATGCTGCTAGGTGAGATCGTGGGTCTCTCATGAGATTCAGTTTAGATGGGGGAAGGTTGCTCTCTGAACTGGTATATGGGTCTGACTTTCTAGAACATTCCTGTGTGGGTTTATTTGTGGTATGTTCAGTCCTTCTGACAGATTCAATTCAAAAGTGTTCCTTGATAGAGGAACCAATGACTGCTCTGCCTCTGGTGACACACTGTTGCTTTAAAAGTTCATACAGGACTCTACGAATCCATTTTGTGTATGGATGGGTGATCTATACATGGCTTTCACGTTAATATGGTCCATGTATTAGCTGCACAGAGGGCTCTCCATTTGAGTCTGCTGCCTGTAGTTGTCCTTTCTGAAGAACTGAACGTAATTTTACTTAACTGTATATCCTTTCTGCCCCCCCCCACCCGCCTTAATATCTGCACTACTATTTCCAATTCCTAAACAGATCTGACCAGATGACCTTTTGCTCTTACTCCTTTCTTCTGAAGGGGAAATGTGTTTGCCTGCCTGTCTGCCTCCCTCCCTCCCTCCCTCTCTCCCTCTTCCCCCTTCCTTCTTTCTCTCCCTCCCTTCTTCCCCTTTCTCTATCTCCCTCCCTCCTCCTTCCTTCTTTCCCTCCCTCCCTCCCCTTTCTTTCCCCCTCTCCCTTTCACTCTCTTTCCCTCCCCTTTCTCTCTCCCTCCTTTTCTTCCTCCCTTTCTCCCCTCCTTACTTTTTTAAGCAGTACAAAAATATGAACCCAGGACCTTCTACTTGCTAGGCAACTCTTTTACCATTGGAGCCATACCCCCAGCCCATTTTGCTTTGGTTATTTTTCAAATAGGGCCTCATGTTTTTGCTTGGGTCCGGCCTCAGCCTGTGATCCTCCTATCAACATGTCCTGCATAGCTGAGAGGATAGGACGTACTACCACAGTTGGCTTTTGTTGTTGTTGTAGAGCTGAGGTATTGCTAACATTTTGCCCGGGGTGGCCACACACCACAATCTTCCTAATCACCACTTTCTCCCAGTAGCTGGGCTTGTAGGCATGAGGCATTACACCTAGTCCTTAAGCTGTAATTTTTTTTTTCTCTTTTTAAAATTAAGTGACGGTACTGGGATTTGAACTTATTGCCTGACACTTGTTAGGCAAAAGTTCTACCATTTGAATCACACCCTCAGCCCATTTGGCTTTTGGTACTTTTAGAAAAGGGTTTTGCTTTTTGCCTGGCCTGGCCTGGATTTCAATCCTCCTATTTATGCTTCCTGTTTGGCTAGGACAAAAAGTGTGAACCACCGTGCCCAGCTTTCTATTGATTGAGATAGGTGTTATAAGCATTTTGGGGGGAGTAAGATGGGATGACGTTAAACCTTTATCCTCCAAATCTCGCCCCCCTCCAAGTAAATGGGGATCATAGGCATGATATACCATGCTTGGCTATTCCTAAGGTATCTGTTGAATAGGTTTATGAGGATCTGGGGAAGGTGTAGGTGAGTGTGTGCATGTGTGTGCTAATGCGCATGTGCTGGCTGGGAATGCTCCAAGTGGCCATGAGGAACTCAAGTGACTATAGGCTCTCTGTTGGAAGTGAAACAGTAAACAAGGGATGAGAAAAAATGCACCCTTAGTAAATAAAATGTCAACCTCTTTGGCTTTGGTGGCTTGTTGTTTAAGATAGGTGCAAGATCTGGGGGTTTGTTTGTAAGAAAGGAGACATTTTTCTTTAAATAAATGCGCATTCGCTTCTGGTTAGCATGGCATTTGGGGTCACATTTTTCTTGGACAGATCATATCTCCTGTCACTTTTACCTCTGGAGCTGGTTTTTGTGGACTTGACCAAAGAGTAGGAGTTAACAGAAGGCATCGCTGAGTTGTGGAAGCTCCTGGCTCTCACCTGAGCTCTTCTTTCCCAGAGGGATGAGAGTAATGCTGGCAAGCTGCAGTGAATGGGGAGGAAAGATAGTGATTCAATAATATATGTGTGTGTGTGTGTGTGTGTGTGTATGTGTGTGTACGTCCAGAGAACCTTTTCTTTCAGTAGGTCTTTATTCTTCAAAGCTTGACAGTAGAATCTTTCAAGAGACCTTTTAAAGTTTTCCCCCTCCCCCCTTTCCTGGGCTGGTATTGGGGCTTGAACTCAGGGCCTCATGCACTTGCTTACTGTTTTTGCATAAAGCTGGCACTTTACCATTAGACCAACACCTTCAGTTCCAGTGTTTTGATGGTTCATTGGAGATAAGAATCTCATGGACTTTTCTGCCTGGGCCGAGTTTGAACTGTGATCCTCAGACCTCAGCCTCCTGAGTAACTAGGATTACAGGTGTGAGCCACCAGTGCTTGGACTAAACATTACGTTTCAGACAGATTTTATTGGAAGCCTGTGTTAATAGATGTGGTTGACATTATAGTGTATGTCACCCTTGCTTATTCCTTAATGAGTGCTACTCCTGTCAAGTCTAGGTATGGAGTGGTAGTATGGGTAGAAAGCTCTTTAGAGGGGTACTGCTATCGCATATTCTCTATACTTTTGAAATATGAGTCACTGAAAAAATTGGTGTTTCAAATTTTTCTTCTATTATACTTCTCTCTTTTCAATCCTTGTGTCCTGGCTGCAAGGCTTTGGCATTAAAATAATGAGTGTCCCATAGAATAGTCTTGCATTTAGGTTCCCATCCTGCTTCTCTTGGGTTTCTAGCCAAGTTGGTTGGTTGGAAGATCCATCAAGTGGATTTGAAGTAGTGGCTCCACCTGGTGGCTGTCCTAGGAAATGCCTCCTGTTTACCATTTTTTTTCCCCCTGGGAAAATCTTATTCAAGGAATGCCTTTGGTTCCTGTGACCTGGTGTTCTCAGTTCATGCAACTTCATTGCAGACCCACAGCTTCTTGTACTTGAATACATCTTCTCTTCAGCCACTATTTATTTATTTTTGTGCTGGTACTAGGGCTTAAACTCAGAACATTAGGTTCTTGCTCTACTTTTTCACTCACAGCTTGGTGCTTTGCCCCTTGAGCCATGCCTCTATGCCAGCATTTTGCTGTTTAGTTAGAGCTAGAGCTTCTTGGACTTTGCTCAGGCTGGCTTCAAACTGCAATCCTCAGATCTCAGCTTCTTGAGTAGTTAGGATTAAAGTCATGAGGCATCAGCGCCTAGCTCCCCTTTCCTTTCTCATTTAAAGATTTCTTTATTAAACTTGTATGATCTGTTTCCTTATTATTGCTCTATCTATGATGCCTCTGCTGACCAAGATTCTTGTTGACAAGCACTAAAAAAATCAAAAGGACTGCAGTGGGCATGAGTTTAGGTATAGATATTTATTTGGATGTAACAAAAATCCCACTGAAATCTCTGTAGATGAGCCAAGGTTTCCTCTTAATAGCTCTGAGTATCCTTAATTACTTCTTCAGACCTTGTTCAACCTGTGTTTCCTCCAAGGAACAATATTTTATTACTGATGTTGTTTTCAGTTGCCAGCAAGTAATGAAAGTATAAAGGCAACTGGTTCTGTAGCCTTTGTTGTTTATAGATTCTCTATGGGCCCCTTATCTGGGTCTGAATTGTCCCAAGCTATGTCACTGCGCATAAGGACTCTGATACATTAAACTTAATCTCATTTTTTATGCCTGAACAAGGGCTTACATTTAGGGCCCTACTCTTTTGTTCTACTTTTTTTTCTCATGACTGGTGTTTTACCACTTAAGCCATGTGTCTAGTCCAGAATTTTGTTGGTTAATTGAAGGTGGAATCTCGTGGATTTTTCTGCTCAGGCTAGCTCCAAATAGAGATGGTCAGATGTCAGCTTCCTGAGTAGCTAGGATTATAGGCATGAGCTACTGGTGGCTCACTTGATCTCATTTATTTTGAGTTTTTGTTAAATTGATAATATTGTAGATATGCCTTATTTTTAGTTACATGCAAGATTAGTCTGGGAGATTAGTCACCACTTATAATTTCTTTTTCCTATGGGAAATGCATTTGGAATTCCAAATGCTTTGCATATATTATAACCCATGTCTGACTTCCTAATTTCTTAGTGTTGTTAGTAACGAAGCCTGAGATAGCTTTAAATGTCGATCTATGCAACTGAGGAGGACGGAAGTGTATTGAGATTGCCTAAGACTTGACAATTCTCATGATGTAGAACACAGAACTGTCCATGTCTATGTAGTACATATACCAGGCTCTGAGGTCAGCTCTAGGTTCAGTCACATCACATCAAGTTCTTTTTTTCCATATAAGACATGTGGTTATTGCAGGTGCTAATGTGTATTGCCATCTACTAGGGAAGAAACCTTTACCACCAGTGTGACATGTTCAGATAGAAACCAAGCCAGCATTTCCCAGTGTGTGTTATGTGGGATGACAGCCCTGTAAAGTGTTCCACAAAAGAGGCAGACCTAAGAGGGAAAGCAAGTGTCTTTCTGGTCATATTTCACCTGCAGTGCATCTCTGCTACCCTCATAGAGATGGACAGGTACATTAGCATATTGCTTCCTCTCAGATGTCCTGAGGTAACACGACCTGCTTATCCTCCATCATTTTATTCAACATGTTAGCACTCCACAATGGGATATGCTAACAGTTCCTGTTAAATGTAAAGTGACCAAGTGATCCAGAAGTTTACCTCCAAGAGAAACGAGAATGTATGTGTCCACATATAAATTGTACCCAAATGTTCATAGCAGCAGTATTCAGAATAGTCAAAATGCAGAACAACCCAAATAGTCCAGCAACTGAAGGAGAACAGATGAACAAAATGTAGACTGTCCATGTGGTAAAATATTATTGGGCCATCAGAAGGAATTAAGGTACATCCTATAACACGAACAAATCTTGAAACATGCTAAGCGAAAGAAGCCAGACACAAAAGAGCACATATTATACAATTGCATTTGGATGAAATTTCCAAAATAAGCAGATCCCTAGAGAAAGAAAGGTGATTGTTTGCCTAGAGCTGGAGTGGGAATGAAGAATGACTGCTAATGGACATGAGGTTTCATTTTGGGGTGATGGAAATACCGCCCAGTCCACTTGTGTGATGATTGTACAGTTGTGTGAAGATAGAAAAAGCTTTTAACCATTTACTTAAATGGGTGAATTTTATGTTATGTAAGTTCCATCTCAATAAAGCTATTTTTTATTTTTATTATCTTTAAATAGTTGTACGGAGGGGTTTGTATTCGACACGCCAATTTATGTGTACCATGCGTCTTGATCAGTGTTACACCCCTTCCGTCAGTCACTCCACTCCTATCTATCCCAACCCCACCTGTCCCCTTTTAAACAGAGGGCAACAGGAGTGCCTACCAGGCAGGATGTCTGCCTTTATCTCGTTAACATACCCATCACTGCCACCCCTCCTCATCTGAGGAACGAGATGGGCCTTCTTTTATTTAAGTGTTTAAAATCATATATTTCTCAGTGAAGCTTTATATTTTCTTATTCAATCAGTTGCCTAGGAGATAGTGAGTCTGAGATCAAAATGACACTGTTTTGCTAAGAATGACCTAAATATTAGATAATCGATTTGCGAAGGGTAGAGAAGTGACTGTGGCCTCCTATTGTTCATTTCTTGAGAAGAATGAGATTGCCTGTAAATCAAAAGCCAACCCTCTTATATTTGAAATTCTGCGCCTCCTAGAGAGAGCCTCTGCTGGAAAGAAAAGCATCCATTTATGTTTCCAATTTTTCTTGCCATTGTTAGTAACTGCACTGGCTATTTTTACTCATAAATCCTTTATCTGCAGCACTGATGATTTCTTCAGGAAAGATTTTTTTATGGGAAATTACTGTACAAAAGTGTGTATACATTTTATGGGACTTTGATTCATTATCAGCAAATTGATTACCGGAAATCTTGTATCAAATCTTCACCACAACCAGAAATGCAGAGATGCTTTTTAGTGTGTTAAGCTTGGATTTCTTGGATTAATAGGGTGTGAACCTTTTCCTTCTATCACTCATTTATTAGTAATCTTTGTTCTTTATATTAAAGTCTTTATGCTTTTCTCACTGGACAGTGTGTTTATTATTGCTTTGTCATTCACAACACATTTTGCTTCCACACAGTTTAATCTCTTCATCTTGCTTACCATTGATTTTAATGTACAGAAATAGGACATTTTAATGTAGATGAATTTATTGATGCTTTTGTGGTTTCTTGGAATAAATTCTCAGCTAATTTTTCTTCTTTACCAGCTTCATCTTCTACTTCAAAAATTTAATCTATACGGACTTTTGATGTATAATACGAGGTTAGCGTGAAAATTGATTTTTATTTTGAACTAGCCACTTTTCTAGGATCATCTATTAAATAACTCAGCCCTTCTTTGCAAATGTGGGAGACCTCATTTATTATATAATGTTATTTTGTATTTTTGTATTTTGAGGCTTTCCCTTGGATGTTTAATTCAGTGCCATACATTTTCTTAACTGTTCTTGCACCAATAGTTAATGATGTAGCTTTATGATATGTAAATTTTGTCCTTCCTTTTACCACTCTTCATTTTAAAATGTTTCTATCTCATCTCATTATGGTTATTGTAAAGCCATGTCATCTATTTTTTTTTAAGAATCTCATTGAGATTTTGATTTTAATTTCATTAAAATCTTAAGTCAATATTGAGTGCATTGACATTTTATAACTTATTTTTGCTTCTAAGTTTTGTATTGTCTTACAGATTGTCTTCCTACACAAGCATGTAAGTGACTACCTAACTTCTACCTCACTTCGACCGCACCCCTCCTCCCAAACATCATAATAGATGAGTCCTTGCAAATTAAAACATATATCCTGCCCTGAGCTCTAAACAGCTGTGTCTAGCCCTCTAATGACATGAGTTGTCACTTTCTTTAGTTAACTGTTATGGTCTTATTTGGACAGTCTTGTTTACTTCTAATAAACTTTTTTTTTCCAGATCAGTTATGGTTATTGTTGACTTGTAAATAGGAACTTTTCATCCACATACTTTGCTGATATATAGAAGAGTTTTAACTTTCAAATATTTCTTTTACAATAACTCTTTGTGGAATGAAATCTTTTTATGGAATAACTCTTGTGAGCTTAAGAAAGGTTCCTCTTAGATATAAGAAAATTGTTAGTACTTTTTAGTTCCTAGGTTTCATAGGGCCAGCCAGTGGTAATGACAAAACCCTATATTTCAACAGATAGCATTTTAAAAACAAAAATTCCTTGACTTGGATAGGACTTTATAATGTGTATTTGTGTATGTATATGCTCATGTTTATGCATATGAACACAAGTAGAGGAATTTTATCTGTGTGCATACATTTAATGTGTGTACACACGCAAATACATGCATAGGTATATATGAGAGGGAGCGGGAGGGAGATTCATTTGCTCTTTAGGTAAGTCCATGAAGGGTTTTCCATTTTCAAAGTAAGGCAACAGGTGAGAAGAAGTGAAAAATGATTGCCAAAGGCACCGCCGGCACAAGGCCAATGTGGAGGACCTTTCATTCCTCTATTTTGTTATATTTTATTATTTTTAATTATCTTAATTGTACAAAAGTGTTTCAAATTCTTTTGCAATAGAGTCAGAAAAGCCTTAGTGAATGGCTGATGTTAGGTAACTATTTTTGGACAATTGTGGCTGCATTTCATTGGCAGTGCACTTTAATTCTTTTGCACAATTCATGTTTGTCTAATTTTTGATGTTCTTTACTGGATTTTAAGTTTCTTGAACAAGGAAGCTACCTACATCTTACTCATCTCAGAGCCAACTTTACTTGTTGAATTGAAGTAACTATCTATACTCAGGCATCTAGTAAAGGCAAATATATCTGCATCATCAACTGAGATTGGCTTGTTCAAGATTTGGGGAGATGGCAGCCCTATTTTTTTTCTCCCCCTTATTCTCTTCTGGAATCTTTTCCCACTCCGTGCCCTTTCTTTTTCCCTAGCACCAACCTAAATGACTCTTGATATTGCCATTCCTTACAAAGGAAAATCAAGCTTCTAGATGTTTTTGCCACTTAGTTTTCTCTTTATTTCTTTTAATCTTTTTCTAGGCCAAGTTATTTAATGGATGAAAACAAACAAGCATTCAACAAAGCTGTTAATAGTTTTATTTTTATTTACAAGTGATATTTAGGAAACGTGATGCTTGTTTTCTGCTTGGCTTAGAAAAAACACTTTTTTAATTATTTTATTTTATTTTATTTTATTTTATTTTACTTTATTTTATTTTGTTGTCAGTTGTGGGGCTTGAACTCTGGGCCTGGGCACTGTCCCTCAGCTCTTCCGCTCAAGGCAAGCGCTCCACCACTTGAGCCACAGCACCACTTCTGGATTTCTGGTGGTTAATTGGAGATAAGTCTCAGGGACTTTCCTGCCAGGGCTGGCTTTGAACCTCGATCCTCAGATCTCAGCCTCCTGAGTAGCTAGGATTACAAGCATGAGCCACGGGTGCTGGGCTTAGAAAAAAAAATTAAAGCAGCCCTTTGCTAGCGAGAAGTAAATTGTTTCTCTGAAAGAAGTTAGGGTTCTTAGTAATTTACTTTCAACTAAAGCTTTGAATGAAAAGGTAAGACACTTGAAGAGAAAGAAAAGCCTCCCAGTTATTGATATATCTTAGGCCATGTACACAGGGGCAGAAAACCAAGATTATCTAGGAATAGAAATTCTGTTTCATACCTATCCATACACAGAAATATTCATAGTCTCTTTCCTAAGCTTTGGCCCTGTAGCTCTGCTTTACTTGCATGAAAACTATGAGCATATAGTTCCTATTAATAGTTAAGAAACTCTTTCCTTTCTCTCTCCCTTCTCCTTCTTCCATTATTCCTTCCATCTTTCTTTGACTATTTCCCTCTTTCTTACCTCACGCTTGAGGTTCCATATTGATCTGTAGTGCATCTGTTGGGTATATGTATGTGTATATGTATTCATTTATATGTATGCATATTTATGTGTGTATGCATGCATATGTCTCATTTGCTCTTTTATACACTTTTACTGAATGGATGGTAATAATTTAGATCGTTGAAATCCAAGGGTCACCCACTGAAATCTTTTTGCAGTTAAATGAGCTTAGAAATGACTAAAACCTAGGCGGCAAGAAGTAAGAGAGGAATCGAAACAGGTATCAGTCGGGTGGTTCCGTTGGATCAATCGCTTTCTCTCTCCACATCTTCATAAATTATGAACCATATCGATTCATTCACATTGATATATGAACTCATTCTGCCAAAAGCCTTAGTTGAAGTAGAAAATGGAAAGTGACCATTTATTAGAGCTGATGAGTGTCAGGTTTGCACGGAAACAAAATACAACAAAAGCACACAGCCTGGATGCCCCCTCTTTCATTTGTTAAGATCCTATGGCCACTTACAATGCAGATGGAACTGGAGGCAACCCGGCAAGGCTTGCTACCAATCACAAACGTTCTGTCTTTTTCAGAGACTTTGAACTGGATGGTAAGTTCCTTGGAAGATGGAAAGCCATCTTCCCTTATACTTTCTTCCTTTCTTTCTCTTCCCTTATATTTCCACAGAGGATGATTTAGAGACCTTCATTCCAGGACACCCAAGGCATCCACCTATATAATAACATATAAATTCTCTCCTTTACCAGTTAATTAGTAATGGACTGGTCAATTGGAACATGGTACCTGGTGCTTTAGCTCTTTGAGTAGCGCTCTCCCAACTGAGCCATGCCTCCAACTGTTAAAGGGATCATTTTTGCTTTTCTTTTGCTTCCCCCCACCCCAGTAACTTTTAATCTGGAGACCCTTGCTGACAGTTTTTTTTTCTTCCATTCTTTATTAGTATATAACTAGTTCTTCAGATCAAAGTCAGGATGCTATTTAATCTGCAGTTTTCAAAATGGTTTAGCCTGTGCAACCCCAGTTTTTGGCTATTAAGCCCTTTGAAATGGTAAAGCTTAAGGATACTACTCTTCTCTTTGCAAACATTCCCCAGGATTTCCAGGAATATTGAAGTCCACACTCCAATGCCATCCACAGCCCATTCTGGTTCCTCTAGCTGACAATGTTTGTTCAGTGAATGTGGTTCCCACATGACCTGTCAGAGAGCTTTAGAGGATTCTGTTTTTTGTTTTGTTTTGTTTTCCTAGGAAAGCTCAATGGTGATTTTTGTTGAGTAATGACATTGCTTCTGTCTTTGCCAAAGCACCCGTTCTCTCTCACTGCATAGTAGTGCAGGTTTCTGCCAGTCTTTTGTTTTGTTTTGGTATGGGAGTTTGAACTCAGAGCTTTGCACTTGCTAAGCAAGCACACTACCACTTGAGCCATGCCCCCAGCCCTCTGCTAGTTTTTACTCAGTTTTATTGCATTAAGCAGGAGAGAAGATGATATAAGATACTTGCAACTTTCCTCCTCCCTGAGTGATGGTTTTAAGCATTTGCGTTTTTTCTTCTGCATTTTAGTTTGTGGATTTACCAAACTTGACTTCCTCCGATCAATATATAGAAGTAAAATTTCCCCTCCTCTTCCCACTCCTCCCTTTCTCTCTTCCCTTCTCCCTTCTTGTCTCCCTCTCCTCTCCCTCTCCCTTTTCCTTTTCCTTTTCCTTTTTTGTCTTTCTGGAGATTGAACCCTGGGCCTGACACATGTTAGGCAAGTGCTCAACCACTGTCCTTTGTTTTGTGAAATCATTACCAAAGGCCTTTTCTAGGACAGGCTCTGAAATAATGTATAGCAATCCACCAGGAGGCCAGCTGAGTTCCTGCCCTATGGGATTTAAGAATCAAACAGTACTGGGCAGCAGGGGAAGGGTGAAGAGATCTGTATGCATCAGCTTTATGTCATTCCATGATAGTCGTGGGGATGGGGGCAGTCAGAGGAGACACCAGGATTGGATTACTTCTAAACTGGTGACTCAACCCTAGCAATGTGTCTTTCTTATTAAAAACAAATCAACCTTGCTCTTCGATTTGAACCCTTACCACTTCTTCCTATAGACAGAGTTAGCACCCTATGGCCATAGGACTACTCTGGCATTGCCTTTTCTTTTTTCTTTTGGCCAGTCCCTGGGGCTTGAACTCAGGGCCTGGGTACTGTCCTTGAGCTTCTTTTTGTTCAAGGCTAGCACTCTACCACTTGAGCCACAGTGCCACTTCTGCCTTTTTCTCTTTATGTGGTACTGAGTAATGGAACCCAGGGCTTCATGCATGCTAGGCAAGCACTCTACCACTAAGCCACCTTCCTAGCCCACCTTTTCTTATAAATAAATTATTATCAACATCTAGCCACATTCATTCGTTAATGTGTTATATATAAGTGATTTTGCATGGCAACAGCAGTTGTGTCGCACAACTCACAAAGTGTCAGTTACTTACTGTCTGGTCTACCATAGAAACATTTGCCAGTTCTTGTTGTAGATTGGTAGAACACCTCAATTCCTGACTTCCAGGAAGTTTCATCTTATAAAAGGACACATCCATTTCCAATATATAGAAGAACTTTATAATAATGCCAATCGATGTAAAGACATTTAAGTACTGACAAAAAATAGTAGTATTGAGGAGATGAATGCCCCGTTATTTTTCTCTGTTAGTCCTTTTTTATGTTCTGCAAATGAATCTACATTCTTTTTCTTGCCTCAAGACTTTTAGATTGACACTTTCTAGATGTACAGGTTCTAAATTTACACTCTTCATGACACTCAGTTCCCTCCCTCTGAGGGGGAGAGTAAAGGTGCGGATTGGAAAATGAAAAGTCTGAAGGTGAGATACCTTTTTTTTTTTAAGGCACCTTTGGTCCTTTTCCGAACTTACAAGGAAAGTAGGAATTGGATGAGAAAAGTATTTGCTTTGAATAAGTAGATAATATGCACATTACTAACCTGGTGTTTTTTTTTTTTTTAAAGACTCCTTAAAAGCCTTCATTTGGAGGTAGGCCCACCCAGTTCTTTCACCTGCATGGTGATTCTTTCACTTAGAAGAGTGCTCTTTTCCGAGGGGCCTTGGCAATAAAGCCATTTACAGCCCCTCTAGGAAGTCCAGACTTCTGAGTGGTTTTGTTGCTTTGACCTGCACACATCATCTGCTCAGTTGGTGAGCTCTTGTGCTATTGTGTTATTTAGGCTTCACTGCTATTTTCTTTTTCTGAGTTGTGTATTTTCTTTTAGGCCACTCTTGTTTCCATTTCTTTTTTAAAAAATTATTGTAAAGGTGATGTAGAAAGGGGTTACAGTTACATAAGTAAGGTAATGAGTACATTTCTTTTTGAGCAGTATTACCCTCTCCCTCATTTTCTCCTGCTTTCCCTCCCCCTACTGCCCTCCCCGCCAAGTTGTAAAGTTCATTTGTAACATAGTGTCTTGTATGTATAGTTGTTACATTGGTTTACCCTTTGTCCATTGTCTCACCATTTTGTGATTCCCCTTCCCTTCTTTAAATCAGACAAATGAATATGGGGTATATTTGGGGTTCAAAAAAAAAAGCAGTGACAACAGGAGATAAACCAAAGGAAAAAAAGGAAAAAAAGAAAAAAACTTTACATAGTACAAAAAAAACCCCAAACCCTTCTTGTTTCCATATCTTGGAGTTCATTTTGATTAGCATCATTTTTTTTTTTTTTTGGGTCGGTCATGGGGCTTGAACTCTGGGCCTGGGCTGTCCCGCAGCATTTCAGCTCAAGGCTAGTGCTCTACCACTTGAGCCACAGTGCCACTTCTGTTTTCTGAGTGGTTTATTGGAGATGAGAGTCTCACAAACTTGCCTTCCTGGGTTGGCTTGAACTGTGATCCTCAGATCTCAGCCTCCTGAGTAGCTGGGATTACAGGCACCAACCCACTAGCACCTGGCATCGATTAGCATCATTTTATATGGTCATATGTACTTAGCTATTGAGCTGTTGTGATCCTCTGCTAGTATAAAGAATAATGTCCAATCTCTTCCTCTTGGGAAAGACCTAGTTCCTGATTATTCTCCACCGAAGATATCTGTATGTATGTATGTATGTATCCATTATTGTATATCACAAGCAATTTTGCAGATACTCAATCAGAGCGCATGTGATACATACATACGTATTGGTGGTTTTAAAAAATGTTTTTGAAATAAGACAGTTTTACGTAGCTCTCAATCCTCCTGTCTCAGCCTCCTGAGGAGGATTACAGATGTGCCCCACCATGCCTGGCATTTGTATGTGTGCTTAAAACACAGATGAGTTCATATGGTTTGTGCTATATAGGATTTTTTATTAGGTTAAAGAGAATCTTAGAAGTCTTGATGCATTGCTTCACTTTGAGCTGTACCAATCTGTAGTAGTCTGTGTATAGTTATATTTATGACTTAACTAGTCCCCAAATGACAGGATGTTTAAAATGATTCTTGTTTTTCATTATTCTGAATAATGTAGCAGTGAACATTATATATATATATATATATATATATATATATATATATATATATATACATCTTTATTTATACATTTCATGTAAGTTCCCTGGTGTGTGTGTGTATGTGTGTATCTTTGTTTATACATTTCATGTAAGTTCATGGAGTAGAACTTCCTAAAAATAGAATTTGAATTTTTGTGATTTTTAGATTTTTTTTTCCCATAGAAGAACAAGTCAGATGCTTCTGGTCTCAGCTAGACTTACTGGCCTGTGGTGCTTTCATCATCTGTTGATATCACAGAAATGGGACTTTAGAAGGAGTCAGGAAACCCTTCCAGGAAAATCTGGTGCAGTGATAGACATTGGTATAAACTTCCCTTCCTTCATGTATGTCTTCAATGCCCGGCAGGCTGAGGATACATATGAAATGCAGGGCAGTGCCACTGAGTAAAGAACGAGGGGAGGGCTGGGAAGGTGGCTAGTGGTAGAGCACTTGCCTTGCATGCATGAGGCTTTGGGTTCGATTCCTCAGCACCACATAAGCAGGAAAATAAAAGCCGGAAGTGGGTGCTATGGCTCAATTGGTAGTGCCCTAGCCTTGTGCTGAAGAGCTGAGGGACAGTGCCCAGGCCCAGAGTTCAGGCCCCACGACCAGAGCCTCCACCCCACTCCCCCCAAAAAAGAACCAGAGGAGTGTGTAAAGCCCTAGGGGTTCATGGGAGTTCTAGTGCTCTCTTCATGCTGAGGGGGTGGGAGGTTTACAATGCTTTTCAGAATTTCACTAGCTAAAATAGGGAGAGAAACATAGGTCTGTGTTGGGAGGGAGTGGTAGTGAGGCTGTGTCAGGTGTCAGCCTGCAGATTTGCTGTGCTGGCCTTTCTGGAAGGGAAAATGGGCATGAGCTCAGCTGAGCCAAGGTGCCAGATGACAGAGCACAGCTCTTGCCAGCCAGTGACCCGAGTAATAAGAGGGCACTTGGCGAGCAGCCTTGTGAACAGTGGGGCACATGGCCATTTGTGGATGAGGACTCATGAAGTTCTCTCATTTAAGTTCTTTTGTTGTGATGTGTTATGCTCAAACTTATGAAATGTTCCAATGAACAGGGTCTAAATGATATGTTGATTGCTTTATTTTATGTATTTGTATAAAATTTCCCCTTTTACCTTTGAGTTTCCTTGGAAACCTGAATTAGAGGTTCTTAAAAAAATTATTTTTATTGCCTTGGATCCCACTGGTAAAGCCTAATGGACCCTTTTTAGAATACTGTTTGTAAATGAATAAAACAATGCATAAGATAAAAAAGGAAGGCAATCATATTGGAATATGGTTATCAAAATATTGCAAAGCCACATTCTTTTGAAAATATTTTTATTAGCACATATGTTGTGGAAGGACAAGTATGATCGAAGTACTTTATTTACATATGTGAAAATAGAACAATGAAACTTGTTGCAATATGTATTCTTTATTGATGCAATATGTAGCAAAATCCTGTAGTGGATCAAAAAGTGATTTTGATTTTAATACCAGCGTGATTTGTGGCCTGTATTTATAGTAGAAATAAAGGCCCTATCTTGGTTAAAGGATAGTAAAAATTTTTCTCCCTAAGTTTATTAATTGGTGCTGGAGATGGAATTTAAGGCCTTGCATAAACTAATAAGCAAGTACTATATCACTGAAATACATCTCCAGCCCCTATCCAAGTTTACAGCCACTGGATTGTATCCACAAACTAATGAAAGACCTCTGCTTAAGAAGTATAGACTTTTAGCTGGGTACTGGTAACTCATGCCTGTAATCCTAGCTACTTAGAAGGCTGAGACCTGGAAAATCAGTCTGAAGCTGTACTGGGCAGAAAAGTCTGAGAGCCTTCAATTAACCAGCAAAATGCTAGCCTGAAGGCATAGTTCAAGTGGTAGAGGGCAAACTGTAGGCGCGCACACACACACACACACACGCACGCACGCACGCACGCACGCACGCACGCACGCACGCACGCAAAATGCTAGCCTGGAGGCATAGTTCAAGTGGTAGAGGGCAAACTGTAGGCACACACACACACACACACACACACACACACACACGTGAGAGTGCAAGGCCCTGAGTGCAAGCTTCGATACTGACACAAACATATATAGCCTTTTAGATACTGAAGAATGAATTGCACACTGGATGTGGTGGCTCATGCCTTTAATCCAGCTACTCAAGAGGCAGACATTGGTAGGGTCAGAGTTTGAGGCCAGCCAGGCTAAGAGTGAGACCCCTGGGGAAATAAGAAGGGAAGCTAAATTAAAGCAAGTCTTGTTTTAAAAATATTTTGACTATGACAAAGTTCTTCCCTTCCCCCAAGAAAGTGATACTTAGAATTTTCTGTCCTCTAAATCTTCTGTTACAGTGGCTGAATTTTGGTACTGATTTTAAAAATTGGAAAACTCTAGATTTGATTATGGTAAGTATTTTCCCCCAGATTCTCTAAGAATAGGCCAGAGATATGGATTCCAGTCAGGATCTTTAGGGTTTTCTAAACTTCTGTCACAGATCCTAAAATGTCTGTGATACCTTTCCTTTCCTCTCCACTTCCTTCCCTGTGTTTCCTCTCCTTCTTCTCTCTCCTTTTCTTTCCTACTCTATCCCTCTTACTTCCTTTTCTCCCCCACCCCCATCTTCTCATTTTGCTTCCTCCTTGCCTACCCTTTCCTTTAACTATAAAAGTTTCGGGGTTTGATAAATCCATTTGTCAGCAGCAAAGTTTGAGAGTGCCTTTAAAAATAGATATGTTAGAGGGAGTATGTTGCAGAGGAGGGAGAAATCTTGTTTATGCTCAACAAATAACTTATATTTAGAATCTTCTTTCAGTTTTTCCTTTGAAATTTTGTAGTCTCATTTCACTTGAATGACTCTGCATGGAGCATTTAAAAGTAGATCAAACAAAACTCTATAAATATGTTGAATTCTTTGGGGGCATTTTGCCAGAATCAGACTTGTTAAAGCAGAGAAGAGCAATGTGCTTTATATATTAGATTTTTCCCTCTGAAAATCCAGGTTCCTCTCCCACAGAGCTAGCTGCTTGAGCTGAGGGACCCTTGGGGAGGTGTCATTTGGAATGGCCTGAGTCATTTGGATTGGTGCATGGTGAAAGGCCAAAACCAAGGCCTGAGACCAGCCTGAGGAAAGGAGAAATACAGAGGTTCAGTGAGAGACATTGCTTATTTTTTTTTAAACTGTGATTCTTCCATGTCACTGTGATGGGAAGGGGAGGCTGCTATAAAGAAATTTGGTTGAGCTAGTATTAATAATTAACAAAGCTGCCTTTTAACATAAACCTGAGTGTGAAGCCAAATATTTAAAGGGGAGGGAATCGGGTAGAGGGTAAGCCCTCTTATTAAGTGGGACTTATTCCATTGTTTCTAGTATATGCATAAGAAAACCAAGGCCAAGAGCCCTTCAATAATTATAGTGCTGACCAATTTGGCTCTGTGTTTCTTCTGTCTTTTTTTGTTGGTGCTGTCAGTTGTAGGGCTTGAACTCAGGGTCTGGGCAATGTCTTTGAGCATTTTCACTCAAGTCTAGCACTCTACCTCTTTGAGCTACAGTGCCGCTCCTGGTTTTTCGGTGGTTAATTGGAGATAAGAGTCTCATGGGAACTATGCTGCCCTGGCTGGCTTTGAATCATGATCCTCAGATCTCAGCCTCCTGAGTAACTAGGATTGCAGGCGTGAGCCACCAGTGTCCTACCTGAGGCTCCTCTTGATGTACTTCAATAATTTCAGTGTGGACTATGAATTCATGATCAGTAAAAATTAGAGCTCATGTGTCTTTTCAGAGGCCTAATTCATACACCATTTTTAGAAGACAGTTGAGGTAGAAGACATTATGCCAATGACATAGAAATTACATATGTAGCTTCTAAGGCAATATCAGATGATATTGCTTATGTAGAAGATATCTATATACGAGTTCTCTGCTGGAAAAATTTATGGTCTCTTTCTGTATTATGCTGGCAGTATAAACTAAGTTTCAGGGTGTTACGTTAATCAGTCAACTTCAACTTGTAAACTTCTTCCAGTGGCTTCCTTATATTCTGAAGATTCTCTCTTTCAAAATATGTTGTACATGGACCCATACATTGATTGAGATTGGGCATTTTATGAAGAAATAACATCATAATAACCATAGTAAATAGCTGGTAGATGGTGAATTGAATTTATCGAAATATAAATTGGTGCTCACAGATAATGAAGATACAATGAGTGCTAGGATAGTACTTGAGAAAAGCAGTGCTTATTAGGAAAATGCAGAGAAGGGGCCTCTTTGGCTGTGTGTGTGTGTGGGGGGGTGTGTGGGTATGGGTGTGTGTTTTCTCTTCTATAATTGAGTGAGCATGAGTGAGTGAGCTTGGAGGTGAACATGAGACAGAGATGGCTACATGGGTGCGTGGACCTCACAAGTTAGACCAGGAAAATGATCTTGGGTTGGTCACTAATGGAAATACTCTGGCCTTCTCAAGATGCTTTGAGTGTACCTGATCAGAACACTAAATAGTACAATACGACAGGTGTGTCAGGGGTTCTCTGGACTTCCTGCTGTTTTCATGGGCATAGCTACTAGTCATTGGGAAGTTAGTGCCATCGTCATTCTGCCTGGGAAAATTCCCTTTCATCCGGTTTGATTAGTATTTGTTTACTTGTAGAATAAGAACTAGCTTTACTATTAATGTCATTTAATTGTACTGGTAATGTTTAGAAAGATGAGATTCATGGTACAAGATAATTATTTTAATAGATGACTGCAGTGTTTAAAACAAAACCAATTACAGTGCATTATATCCTCTTTGTAAAAGCAAATTGATTGGCAGAAACTTTAAACAAAGATCTCTTGATACCTCCCTGAAGTACTACTGTTCTGCTGGAGTATACCTTATACCATTTTCTTACACACATGTGTTGGTGTATATGTGCACTTTTTCATTCATTCAAAGAGTCATATTAAACTTTCACATATTAGTTGACTATTGAATGGATTCATTTATTTGTTGATATATATTTGTTGAATGCTGCATACTCTGTGCTAGGTTTTGAGGGATTGGAAGTAAGTAAAATATTGATTGCGCTTACAGTTAAGAGTATGCATGTGTCTATAAAGTTGGGAGGACATGCACATTTTTTTTCTTTTAATGTAGTATGAGCACCTTTTCACATCAATATGCATAGAGCTATTTGTTGTATTTAATGGCTGCCAAATATAGCATGGTTATTTTTTATCCCCTCACCTCCAATGGACATTCAGATTGTTTCACATATAGATCTCTGCATATATGCATTTACTATTGGAAACAAGGCCATTGTCAGCATTCTTACATATGTATCTCTGTCTTCATAAATATAGTCTGTCTTTTATGAAAACTAAACTTAAAATCAAATATATAGGACACTATAGATTATATATAATATGTATAACTTGTAGATAGCCTTGCTGTTCTGTTAAATATAAAAAGTACAAGTAGACTATGAACTTGTAAGGAAAGAGCCATTAGGAGCAGATCACTGTTTAAAATTACAGATGCTTTGTATTTTATGTTGATGGAGAATAAGGGATCTTTGAGACACTGGCAAAACTTAGCCTCCACAATCTTTCCCTTCCTATGTCATCAACAATTCAAGATGGCATTGACTTTTAAGTAGACACTGGCAGGTGCCTTATGTAGCATTGTGTCGAGACTTTACTTCTCCTTCCCTCTACCCTTTCTGTCCTTCTCTGCTGCCTCTCTGGGAGTTTATATTCCCCAAACCATGACCACAGACAGGATATGGTGTTAGTATTCATTTGTTCATGAATCCATTCATTTGTCAAGAATGGATTGATCATTTTATTCATGTGCCTTGAAAAAGTGATCTAGCCTTTCTGTGCTTGTTCATGAGGATGGGGCCAACACCCCAAATTTCATAGAGTTAGTGTAAGAACTTGAGGGAAGGCACTTAAGGCTTAAGGACAAGCATGGCTCCTAGCACATAAGAGACATTGGACGTCCATTTTCTTCATCTCAGATAAGATGAAGTTCATTTCCCTTTTGTAATATTGGATAGTACCTGTCTCCCTTCCCTTCTTCTAGGGTTCAGAGGCTCTAATAAATGGGTCCTGACTGCTTCTACATTTTCTCTTGTATTCTGAATAGTCTTGGGAGAAAGTGAGCCCTAGCTAGCATAGCTATCACCACTTTTCAGATGACTCCTGCTACTTCAAAGAAGTAGCAGGCAAATGGATTTCCTGTTTCTCACCATGTAAAGATGTTCATTTTATACATCCCTTTGAAAAGCAAGCACGCTCATCTCCAGAGACCACACACTTCTAGTTGGCTTACATACTTTACATTTTCATTATAACAGTCCAGTATAATAGCCCAGAGTTGTTGATGAAGAAAGACCTAACCGGCCTTTTTGTTCTGGAGTCTGATTGGCTTCTGAAGTATCCTCCTCGTCCTCTGAGTTACATTACATTGTAGTAGCTTGAGAGGCAGCATGCTACCAATAAATTATATGATGCAAGGTATGCAAGATCGGTAATTCAGCTTTCTCTTCCTTTGTATTGAGAATATACTGTGTGTCTCACATAAAACATGTGAATGTCTGTATTGATTTAGTTAATAGTTAATATTGCTTTTTCATCATGAGATAGGAAACCTGGCCTCTTATATATATAATTTTATTTTATTGTTAAGATGCTGTACAGAGGGGTTAGTTACATGAGTAAGGCAATGAATATATTACTTGTCGATCATTGTTATCCCTTCCGTTCCTTGTTGTTGTCCTGCTATTCCTTCCCTCCCCCATGATCATCTATTCATTGTTTATCATTCAACAGTCTTTAGTAAAAACAAATCCTTTTGGTTCTTATTCCTTATCTATTTATATAATCTATCTGTCTAGTATATTACATCTCAAGCATGTGACTATGGAGTTGGGAGTTGGTTTTGGAAATTAATACATTATAGTAGAGCCTTTAGTAATCCTACTCTTTCCCCAAAGTTAGCCACTAGAAGGTCTGAGAAACTGGTTTTGGAATCATTTCATTAATTTTATACAACCAGATCTTTTTAGTCCTGTCTGATATTTTCTTTGCTCTGGCTCCCTACGAAGTCAGTTCCTATGGAGACCTAGTTCCTCAGGGACTGCATTTAATTTAGGAAGACATCAGAAGTTTTATGGCATTATCAAGATGCATTGTTCTCATAAATTTACACATTGAATTGACACTCCATTGTCCAACTACTTAAAGATAATAAAAAAAATTAAGCCAGGTGCCAGTGGCTTACACCTGTAATCCTTTCTAATCAGGAGGCTGACATCCTCAGGATTGTGGTTCTAAGCCAGCCTGGGCAGGAAAGTCCATGAATCTCTTATCTCCAATTAACTACCAAAAAAGCCAGAAGTGGAGCTGTGGCTTAAGTGGTAGAGCACTAGCCTTGAACAGAAAAGCTCAGGGATACCACCCACACTTTGAGTTCAAGCCTCAGGATGTGTGTGTGTGTGTGTGTGTGTGTGTGTGTGTGTGTGTGTGTGTGTGTGTGTGTTACTCACACACACACACAAAGATAATTTAAAAAATCGAAAAACTTTTTATGAAAGCTTCCTTGGGAATGTCAATGTGCAACTGAGACTGAAAACCACTAAATTAGAGTCTTCCAGGGTAGATTACCTGTTTCACAAGGTGATTTCTTATCCTCTGCAATATGTGGTGTGAATTCATTACATGACGTTTCGATTTTTGTGCGCATTACCATGCAAGGCAATTCAGGTCCAACTCCAGAGTGAGTTCAGTAGGTCTGCACTGGCACAGGTGGCCCCTCAGGCCTAGCCTGGGAAAGATGCCCAAAGTAACCTTAGATATTGGAAGTGAGAAGCCTCTGATTTTCCTCTTTGACTTTTATCATTTTTCTCTCTTGCAATATGGTTTCAGGATACTGCCATATTCTCTAGATATGTGATAAGGATCCATTTGGTTAATTTAATGGAGTCCTTAAAATATTGGATTATTTAAAGCTGGATGGTTTTATTCAATCATGGAAGATGTGAGATGTTAAAAACATAGGCTGTATGAATATTGGAGTTTTTCAGTGAACTCAAAGACTTTTTTCACCCATTGTGTTGTTATATTTTTGTGGTCATTGAATGAATTGTGCTAGTAAAATTTTCACATGCCATGAGACCCTAAAGACTCTGAAATGTCAACATGTATCTTTTATTTCTGGAACTGAGTCATGGTATGCTTTTCAGTTTCTGTGATATCATTCTCAGAAAAGGTGAGTGTACTGCATTGCCTCTCCATCAACTGGCTTTATTTCATTAAAATGGGAGCTGATAGGCCCCAGTTCCCTGAAGCAGTAGGGCTGTTTCTTATTTGCATTTTTATACTTTCACCTATTAACAATGTACTGTGTTATTTCAGTCCCTTCTGAGTTATCAAGACGAGCTGAGAATTCTTTTTTAATTATTTTTTTTATTTTAAATATTTTTTTTATTTTACAGAGGGGTTACAGTTACATGAGTAAGGTAATGAGTACATTTCCTACCGAGCATTGTTACCCCCTCCTTTATTTTTCCCCTCCTGTCCCTTTCCTCCCCACCTCCCCACCTCCTCCCTCTCCCCACCAGCTGAGAATACTTAAGAATAAACAGATGTATAGGAGGCAGTCTTTAGAGTTGTGTCACCTGATTTGAAATTCTAGGCTCTCTACTTACTACCTTATAATTAAGATGGATGGATGCAACTGAACTACAATTTCTTCCTGTGCCCCAAGTTCACAAACTTGGCACACTGTTTAAGTCAGTGTGGTGGAAAAGCAGTAGTTTTTTTAAATTGGGGGGAGTCTCTGTAATGGTGAAGACCTGAGCTGATGTTTCACAGTATTGCAGGAAGCAGTTAACACAGATTGCAGAGAATTCAGAACTAGATGCAAACTGAATTGGTCATTTATGACTGATGAAAACACTCTGAACTCAGGCCAAGGGAATACTGCTGCTTAGCTTGGTGATAATCTTGGGTAAATTACTGAGCTATGATTTCCCCATTTGCAAAATGGTTGTTCATTCTGGCTCTTTTTCTTTTAATTTACATGGTTGACTGGATGACATACAGTGATAGGTATCATAAATGTTTAGAAATGATCATGAGCTATCCCTGTGTAATGAGATGACTCCGCTTGGGGTCAAGATCAGATGATCTTTATCATCAGCTGCCTCTGAGTCTCTTCCTTGTGCTCTCTAAAGCTTCTCTTAGTATTTTGGCAGTGTTTTTTTGTTTTGTTTTGTTTTTTGCTGGTCCTGGGGCTTGAACTCTGGGCCTGGCTGCTGTCCTGAGCTTCTCTTTGCTCCAGGTGATTGCTCTACCACTTGAGCCACAGTGCCACTTCTGGCTTTTTTGTTGAGTAGCTTTTAATGGATATAAGGGTCTCACAGACTTTCCTGCCCGGGCTAGCTTTAAATGGAGATCCTCAACTCTCAGCCTCCTGAATAGCTAGGATTATAGGTGTGAGCCACAAGGCGTCCTGTGGTAGTGATTTTTATATGGCTTCATGCCACCAGATAACTAACCTCAGAAACTTTTAAGAAGTATTGATTAGCTTACTGGATTCTTTTTAATGGAAGTACAAAGTAGAGATGTAGTTTTAGAGAAAGCTGATGATGCCAGGTGCTGGTGGCTCACGCCTGTCATCCTAGCCATTCAGGAGGCTGAGATCTGAAGGATCTCGGTTCAAAGCCAGCCCAGGCAGGAAAGTGAGACTCTTTTTTTTTAAGACATAATGCAAGTTTTATTGGGGAACATGATTGAAGTGGGGGTGATATAGCTCAGTGGATGGAGGCCTTCATGAGTGCAGGGCTCGCCACTTACCCAGAGGACCATGATTCGGGATGTATTTGACTCCACAGCCATCAGGGATGAGGCGCTTCTCAGCTACCATGTCTTCAAACTCATCCGCGCTGAACTTGGTAAAGCCCCACTTCTTGGAGATGTGGATCTTCTGACGACCAGGGAACTTGAACTTGTCCCTGCATAAGGCCTCAATTACATGTTCTTTATTCTGCAGCTTGGTGCGGATGGACATGATTACCTGGCCAATGTGAACCCTGGCCACAGTGCCCTGGGGTTTCCCAAAGGCTCCCCTCATACCTGTCTGGAGCCTAGGTAGGGGACAGTATAAAGTTAGAGTCATGAAAATACACTGGAAAACTGTCTCCAAGGTCCCTTAGGGCAACCCATACAAGCAACAGGCTGCATATACTACCAAGGAGGTTGCTGTTTGCAACCAGTGCACACCACGTCCCCATGAGAAAAGGAACCTGGTCGGCTTAATTGGCTGCAGAGAAAGTGACACTCTTATCGCCAATAAACCACTCAGAAAACCAGAAGTGGAGCTATGGCTCAAGTGGTAGAGCCCTAGCCTTTAGCTGAAGCTCAGGGACAGCATTCAGGCCCAGGGTTCAAGCCCCATGACAGAGAGAGATAGAGAGAGAGGGGGGAGGGGGAGAGGGAGAGGGAGAGAGGGAGAAGGAGAGAGAGAGAGGGAGAGAGAGAGAGAGGGAGAGAGAGACAGAGGGAGATAGAAAGAGAGCTGATGATTCTGTCCTGGGTTAATCTTTAAGAATATATCACTATTGCCTTTGCCATTTGTGCAGTATTGGGTTAGCTACTGGTTTTTGTTGTTGTTATAGTTGCTAGCTACTGTCCTACAAAAGGACTTTTTTTTCTTTTGTGCTGGTACTGAGACTTGAACTCAGGACCTGGGTGCTGGCCCTTAGCCTTTTTGCTTAAGTGCTGTACCACTTGAGCTAGCTCCTTTGTGGCTTTTGGTAGTTAATTGGTGATGAGAGTTTCACGGACTTTCCTACCTGGTTGGCTTTGAACTGTGATCCTCAGATCTCAGCCTCCTAAGTCACTAGTATTATAGGCATGGGCTATGGGCACCTAGCCCAGAGGGTCTTTTTTAAGGTATGAATTTACATATATATATATATATATATATATGTTTTATGCTTTTAGCTATCACTGAATCTTTAGATGTTATTTTTTAAGTTACTTCAATCAGGACTTTGGTGCCTTCTGTGGTTGTAAGCATCACTTGTCAGATATTTGTTATTTCAGTTTTTCATGTTCTGTTTGTGCTTGCAGAATTCATTTTAACCTAAAATATAGAAAAATGAAAGCTCTTAAAGAGTTATAGAACTTCATATTAAGGTACACACGTGTATGTGTATGTATATATATATCTACTACATACATATGTATATGTATATATACATATGTGCAAATATATGCAAATTGGGAGAAGCTACCAAGATTGCTTTGCCACCTAGATTTTTTTTTCTAGAATGAGAAGTGTGTATTGTCTCTGGTTCAGAGGACTTGATTTCCCCTCTCTGTGGTGTCAGAAGCTATGGAGCAGTGACATTGAACTTGGTTGTTAGTATGTTTTTTAAAACATCTCACTATATAGCCCAGGCTAGGCTCCAACTCACTATGTAGTCTGAGCTGGCCTGCAATTTACAATCTTCCTGCCTTAGTCTTCTGAGTGCTGGGATTATGGGCGTGGGCCATCATGCTTGGCTTTCATAGTAACATTCTTTATACTGGATTACCACTCTCTGGAAAGGCAAGGTGGGATGTGTCTTCTGGCACTGAGAGAGCCAGGCTAAACTACTCAGCCTACTAACTGGCTGCAGTGCCTATCTGAGATGGGCCTGAGAGCTCTGCATGTGTTCTTCCTAGGAACTGGCAGCTTATGACTTTGTGCTAAGGGGCAGGAATCATTTATGTGGTTGCTAAAGATATGATCAGACAAAGTATCGATTCTGAACTGCCCTGTTCCCTGTGTTCAATCCCATTCTTCCTTAGAGAAAAATGAAGCAGAGAGAACTAGGCCACTGGCTTTTGAATAATATTGATTAGGAAGCATATCGTTATAGCACACTTTTCCCCTTGTGTGATGCCATGCTGTGTGAGGCCTGCATGTACCCTGTGATCACCCCTGTAGGGACTTCCTTTCTCATGGAAAAGATTAGAAAAGTAGAACAAGAAATCCCTGAAGGCAGTACCCCAAAATACTTTCAGCGTTTCTAAATGTGTTTCTTTGAAGTTGTTGATCCTTTTGGTTTTTTAGGCCATGTGGCAGCGTGGAGGAGGTCAGTGGTGATGAACTACCTTCTGAGCAATGTCTGTCACACTACGTGGCATCTGTCCACCTCTCCCTGGCCTCAGCCACCACTGCCGCATGTCTGTGTGTCTGTCTGTCTCGCTGTTGTGCATATTCCACATGCATGTTCTTTCTCCCACAATGCCCATGTACTGGACAGTGATGTCTGTGCTGGACAGTGATGTCAGATACACTCACAGGTAGACCATTTTGAGTGAGTGAGATGGGGTAACTATCTTAGAATGTACTTTGGTCAAGTGAAATGTGTGGCCCTGGCTTTTGTTTAGATTTGCTTGGTTGAGTCTGTTATAAACAGCCAGGAATCTTGTTAATAGATCCCCTGAGCCCCAGGGAAGAGGACAGAAGTGGATTTGTTGAACCCTGTGGAGTGTGTGAAATGGTACCAAGAACAAGCTAAAATCAAATTGGCTTTTACTTATCAGGCCTGAGTTCTAGCATGTTGAAAGGATGATGATTAGTGAGAAAAAGGCCAGGATACTTTATCTTTTCTTTTGCACATTTAGGGGAAAAGCCTTCTGCTTGCTAGCATTTGAAGCAGACCATTATTGTTTCTCTACCACATCACATCAGCTTGCATTAAAAATCAACAGCAGCGAATATAACACCCTATCCATGGAAAAACCATTTAAGGCAACAATGTGCTCCAGTGCTTGAGGGGTGGGGTTTTTTTGCCTTCTGCACCAATGGATCGGTTTCTCATATCCATGCCTTTCTGACCCAGCAGCTTTTGAAAGACCAAGAAGCATTGCTCTGCTTTCTAATGCCTTCTGTAAGAGACCAGGGCTGCCATGCCTCTAGCCATGTCCCAGAGAGCATATTTGAGACAAGACAGCTTAATTTGCCTGCATGCCTAGGAAAAGCCTCTCTTTAAAACCTTAGTTTGGAAGAGCTGTAGCTAAACATTTTACTTTTCCCATCCAGGTGAACGACGGAGGCGCCGATGCCAGGTGGCATTCAGCTACCTGCCCCAGAATGATGATGAGCTTGAGCTGAAAGTCGGGGACATCATAGAGGTGGTAGGAGAGGTAAGCAAGTGGACGGGCAGCATTAGTGCCTCATGTGGCCATCAGACATATCTGTGCACCCAGCCCTGAGGAGCCCCTGCTGCAGATGCACAGGCCCACCCACTGGCCTTGACATTGGATGTTAGAAACTCTAGAAATGAAGGAAATGGGCTCCAGCAGAGGAATGACTTCTTATCATGTGCGGTCAGATGTGGGACTATTTGAAACTATTTTCTTTCTAACATGGCACACTTAAGTACCTCAGAAATTACAACCTACTATTACCAGCTTTCTCTTTTTGCTTTAATGATAAAACTCTGGTTATCTACAGTGATCAGAAGCTCCCATAATAATGGTAAATAATAGATAAATTGGCCATAAACACACATTCCCAAGGGGGGAGGGGGAGGACTATCTTAACCATGTGGAAATGTTCCATTCTGTTACTCATTTAAAAAGTCCAAATTAAGATAGTAATAAGCTTCTACTTATCAAAATCTAAGAAAGTATTTAATGGTAAGACCATTGGTGAGATTAACCAATGGATTTATATATCTGTATGATCCTTAGAGGAAGGTATTTAGCAAGGTACATCAAAAAAGCTATAAAAATCCATGTAACTATCTGACTTGATCTTATTCCTAAAAATTTATCTGTAGAAAATGGTTAACAGGGACTTGGAAGGTGGCTCAGTGGTAGAATGTTTGCCTTGCATGCATGAGAACCTGGGTTTGATTCCTCAGCAACACAAAAGCAGAAAAAGCCAGAAGGGGTGCTGTGGCTCAAGTGGTAGAGTGCTAGCCTTGAACTGAATAGCTGAGGGACAGTGCCCAGGCCCACAGTTTAGTCCTCATGACCGACAAAAAAAAAAAAAAAAAAAAAAAAAAAAAAGAAAGAGAAGAAGAAAATGTTTAACAATTTTTTTTTAATTCATGGAAAATATGTTAATTGCAGCAGTGCTTGTGATAATGAAAAATAATTGTGACTATTAAGTTGTTTCATCAAGCCCAGCAAACAGTAAAAGCATTAAGGTGGTACACATAGGCATTTAAAAATATATTTGTTATGATGCTTTGCATTACAATTATCAGTTATAGTCTAGTAAGCTGAGAGCTTTTTAATAGTAGAGGCCTGGTTTTTGTCTATCTTTTTATTTATGGTACCTGGTATAGTACCTGAAACCTAGTGAGCACTTTAATAAATACTTACCAAATAAGTAAATGAATAAATGGAAATATTAGTACAGGATTTTTTTTGTAAAATAAACGAACATATCAGAACACAATTACATATGCTAGGATATAATCATGTAAAATATAGCTATGTCCACATAACAAAAACTGAAAGGGAACAAGAGTTGAAAGTAGATCCTTTACTGTTTTCGTGCTGCTTTAAGAATACAACTAAGGGGCTGGGAAGGTGGCTCAGTGGTAGAGCGCTTGCCTTGCATGCATGAGTCCCTGAGTTCGATTCCTCAGCACCACATAAGCCAAAAGAAAAAAGCTGGAAGTGGCGCTGTGGCTCAAGTGGTAGAGCACTAGCCTTGAGCTGAAGAGCTGAGGGACAGCGCCCAGGCCCAGAGTTCAGACCCCACGACCGGACCCCCCCCCAAAAAAAAGAATACAAATAAAGCCAAGAAAAATGATTAATGTGATTTTGCCCACCTATTGGCCATAGGGAGACTGGGTATGGGTTACTCAAGGAGAAGTCTTTGTAGAGCTATGAGCATACTCAGACTATGGGAGGAGGAGGATAGGGCTTCAGCTCCACCTGCAATTCAAGGTTCCTTTCCACTCAGTTCCAGCTGAATGGTAAACTGCATCCTGGATTTGCCTCAATAGGAAAAAGGGCATACATCCATAGAGAGTTGATACTTGCATAAAATGTAAGGTTGCCTTTAAAACAATAAGAAAGAATTTCCTTTTGTTCCTGTGTACTTGCAATGTTGCAGGTATTGGGGCCATTGTTGCTGTATAAAAGACTATGCTTTCTCTGGGATAAGTATTGTATTTGTGCTAATAGGTAGCTCTTTTTAAATTCTGTTGAAGAACTAAAAGCAAAATAAGCAGAAACCTCAATTAAGCAAAAGCCTTTAACAATACAGGGACATATCTGAAATATCCCAGCATCCCTGGACTAGTGGGACCTCCACCTCACGATCAGCAAAAGCAGTCACCAACACTCAGTCAATAGAGCTAGGAGTCCTTTAATAGCCATGGCGTCTGACCTCCACTATTGAGATAGTGAAGACTAGCCCTGAAATCAAATAGCTCCGCATATTTAAAGGCAAGATACATGGGGGGGGGGGAGGTGCCACTCACAGGTGGTCAAGAAGACAGTTACAAAAGCAAAACTAGCAGTTGGTTATTACAAATGGCATCAAAGCAAAGTATGGTGGCTGAGACCAAACAATTCCCTGAAGACATCCTGGTGCCTAGGCAGGAGATGGGGGCTGTGCACCAACCTCCAAGGCCTGGAGGTAGAGCAAGCCTTCCTTTGAAGTCCAGATACCTGGCTCAATGGTTATGAGCTAGGAGGGCTCTGCTTCAGCCTTAGGAAAACATTACCTCCCCGAATAGCAGAAAGCATTGATTAGATCTCCAAATGGCCCAGTGGTGAGATAAGTCATCCTTAGAAATGCAGTTGCCTAGCTCAGCCATCCTTGGTGCTTAATTCTCTACTTTATTCAACCCTTTATCTTTAAGCATTTGGCCCTACAAATGGTCAAGTTTCAGTAACTATTAGAACGCAGCCTTGTTCTATTCCCAGGGTCTGTACCTATGTTTCTTTGGTTACCTGGGACTTGTTTGTGCCAGTTAAATTTCCTTCTTCCTTGGTCTAATCAATGCCCTATCTGCTTAATTTTTACCTGGTCCTAACAATTTCACATTTTATATTCTTTCTTTTGGGGGGAATCATCACAATATCAAGATAAGAACACAGTAGAAGTGTTCAATTCAGTCAGGTCAATGTATTAATCAATAAGAATGAAACATGCAGGGCTGGGAAGGTAGCTCAGTGGTAGAGCGCTTGCCTTGCATGCATGAGGCTTTGGGTTCAATTCCTCAGCACCACATAAGCAGAAAAAGAAGAGCCGGAAGTGGCGCTGTGGCTCAAGTGGTAAAGTGCTAGCCTTGAGCTGAAGAGCTGAGGGACAGCGCCCAGGCCCAGAGTTCAGGCCCACAACCGGACCCCCCCCCCCCCAAAAAAAAAAGAATGAAACATGCTCTATATGCAAAAATGAAACATGTTTATATACATATATGTATGTTCTTGTTGATGAATTGGTAGACTTTTCTCTATAATGTTGCAAAGGTGTATACACAAAAGTGTACCTGTATTTTTTGTTCTCAGACAACTTTTAGAAAGATTTCGAATTTATTGCTAGTTTAAAAACAAAATGAAGTGATTGAATCAAGTAGAGAAACGTAAAAAAATGACATACCTTCATCTTGATATCCACTTTCAGCTTAACATACCAAAGTATACAATAATTTGTTATTTATCCACACAACATCATGATTCAGGGCAAGGCTATTTCCCCAAATACAGGTTTTCTGATTTCAGTTTCTTTCTTTGTGCATGCATAGTGTATCCTCTGTGGTTCCCATTGTTATTTTTGCTTTTTTAAATCATTAAAAAATTATCATTAAATAGTTGTAAAAAGGGTTTCAGGGTGTATGTCCACATATATAATGTGCAGAAGTTATATCTAAAATATAAACATATGAAAACACATACAGGGCCATATATGCATGATCGAACTGATTAAAATATGGTATATGAGAGGATTGCAACCTCTGAGCTAAAGCCTAACCTAGCTTTGTGGTTTGCAAAGATGATAACTTGCATGTTCAAAATATGCCTGCATTCTCTTTCTTATGCCCATAAAAGGAGATTTGCCTCACTGAATTAGTGTTACAAACACCCTTGAATGCTTCAAAACTTTCACACAGAAATATAACCTCTGCGTGGATGGATAGTTCATCTTCTTTCATTTTTACTCATGAGAAGTCAAGTTCATTAAGAAGCTGATTGGTTAGGTTATACAGACAGGCCTTCATTCTTTCCCATTAAGATTCTGCCTTGCTTCGGGAGAGCTCTTCTTATCCCTTTTCAAAAAAGAGAACCTTGTAAAATCCATATGGGAATTTGATCATCCAAAGAGCTCAAATTTCTTTAAACTTTTTTCCAAATAACTTAGGCTTGTATACTTCTGATTTCCCATTGTATAGAAATAGTAAAACATAGCCGGGCGCTGGTGGCTCACGCCTGTAATCCTAGCTACTCAGGAGGCTGAGATCTGAGGATCACGGTTCAAAGCCAGCCCGGGCAGGAGAGACCGTGAGACTCCTATCTCCAATAAATCACCAGAAAACCAGAAGTGGCGCTGTAGCTCAAGTGGTAGAGTGCTCGCCTTGAGCTGAAGAGCTGAGGGACAGCGCCCAGGCCCAGAGTTCAAGCCCCATGACCGACAAAAAAAAAAAAAAAAAGAAATAGTAAAACATTCATATTACAGCAAGGGAAGCCATATTTAGAAGAGAAAGTGATTAGATTTGAATCATCAACACACTAGGTTGCAACCATATACAAGTAGCCAATTTGCAAGTTTAAAAGTATTTATGAGATTTTGCTGTGGAATTCATCAAATATTCCAGTGCTTACATTCTGAAAGAAATTGTGTTTATGAATATTCAGAGATTTTATTAAACAGAATGTAGGCGTTGAGATAGACTTAGTCTAATCAGGGAAGGTAAGACATAGATACCTAAGAGAACAATTAAAATCCCATAATGTGACTAGAGTGTCAAAATAACAGGATTGACAAATGAGCAAGGAATTGAAAGGTAGGCATTCTCATTGAGGATGAAGAAGGTGATTCGTAGAGTAGATAAAATAGTGACTTGACATGTGAGAGGTGATCAGTGTTTGGATTAATTTGTCAGAAGATGCATGCAGTATCATGCTAGGTGGTAGGCTAGTATGGAATACAGCCTTATTTCATGAGTAGGGGCAACTTGTAAACATTTGGGCCAAGTGTGGACTTGTGAAGCAGGTGCTTCAGGATGCAACAAGACAAAGCTTAGTGCTTCCCACACTGAACTTTCAAAGGGGCATGCCACTCAAAGCCTCCCTCAGAACTGGGGGTTTTCTGAGGTGAACATGTCCCCATGGGTGATTTTCTCACTAGGGAATAATAACTGACAAAGCTTAAGGCTTTGATTCATCAGAAAGGCCATTTTGCTGGTTTGATTTCCTCTTTGTTTATATTTTTCAAACTGGAATGATGACAAAGCCTTAGTAGAGTCATTTAGTAATTTGGGGGCCTGTAAATAGCTCATGGCTCTTTTCAAAGACACTGCTGAATGATGTTTCCAGAAGTCCTACCACAAACTAACTCTCCCTTTCTTCTCTCCCTACTTCCTTCCTCCCTCCCTCTTCCTTCTTCCCTTCCTTTGTTTTTGAGATCAACTCTTGCTGTATAGCTATGTAGTCCAGGTTAGATTCCAATTTGAGATTCTCTTTGTCTCAACCTCCTGAGTGCTGGGATTATAGATGTGTAGCACCATATTTGGCTTTAGAAACTCTACTTTGATGAAGATCATGGATGTTGTTCTGCCTTATTGGGCAGAATTGTTTAAGCCTTAAATAGAACTTACATGTTTTCCTAAATCATTTCCCTTCCAACTACTCTATAGACTTATCTTTTGAAGCTCCCTTCTTATATGAAATATGATTGTTCTCAGAAGAAAAAGGGGAGGGAATAAAAATGACACCTCCGCCCCCATGTAAAGAATGTTCAGGTCCAGCCAGAAAGAGGTGAACTCCACAGGAGCTGGGAGGAAATATTGGCCTAGACATTTAGGACTTAGATAATGCTTGTTTATATTTGACACAACCGGCTTTCCATATCCTAAAGTCAACAGGGAGAGTTATTTAAAGCAACCAAAGTGGAAAATAATGTAGATGTTTATGCCTTCAGGAAGTGGCCCCTTAGAAACATATTTTACCTTAATGTCATTGATAAAAAGATATTTTCTGACAAAACACTTCGTAATTTTTTAACAATAAAAGAGTTAAATTATGCCTTAGGACAATTAGGCAATCTAGAAATGGTAGAACCAAAGGTGATTGCTTAAAAATGGACTGGGGAATTTTCAGGGTGATGGAAATGCTCCGTTGACAGAAGTATGGGCTACAATAGGTATAAACAATATGATTGTACTCTTAAGATCTGTGCATTTATGTAAACTGTATATCTATTTTAAAAAACATTTAAAAAATGATCTTAGTATTTTTCAAGTATTTTCACATTTTTCAAAATACTTTCAGGTACCTTTCAAATATAGGAGAAATGACTAGCATTAAAATTCTCATTTCATTCTTTCTGGGAAGATTTTGAGGAAGATTTTTAAGAATGGTAAGATACAGCTCTTTCCTTAGAGTTTGGAATGTCTTTTTTTTCTTTCAGGCAAAAAGAACTACTATTTAAAAAGTGGAGCTAACTTTATTGGCCTGTGTACCTCTTTCCCTTGAGTCTTCAACCTTCCCTTTCAGTTTGCAACTGACTGGGTTTGGGGGAACAAAGTAGTCATTGAGTGAAAAAAGCTATCGCAGCCCTTAAGTGGAATTTTCTCTGGCTGCTTGTACCCACAGGTAGACATTAGACTTGGTAAACCTGCTGTTCTATTTTTAGTAGAGCTGACAGGTTTAAAAAATTCAAGAATGATAAATAGGAGCTCTTCAGAATAGGTAGATACTCACGGGAAAGTGTTTCGCTTCTTTATTCCCAACCATCCTACTTCTTGCCTAGCAAATGTAGATGATGTTTGCATGATTGGGTAGGGTGGGTAAATTTACCTAGTTGTCTCCTCAACTTTCACCAGGGCTAAGATTTTAAAAAACACACTTTCTTGGGCCCTGAACCTACTTAGATGCTATTGATTCTAAAGGCATGGAAATTGCCAGGCTATAAACGGTATAAGTGGTTTTACTTGGCCTTTCTCTAACAGCACCATGTGGAAGCTACCCTGCTCCCAGTTCTGGCCATAGGCAGGATTTGCCTTGGGGCACAGATTGTAGAGCTGGCCAGATTGGTCACAGAGGGACACAGGTAAGGTTTGTTCTCATCCTAGAGCCACGGTGAGAACAAGACTATTTATGTGTAGGGTTGTGTGGTTGTAGGACAAGGTGGCACCTCTCCCTTTTTATTGCTTTCCTGAGGGCAGAAGTTGTAAGTCCTTTGAGGCCTCTAAACTCTAGTACTTTATTACAAAGAGGACACATTTCTTTTCCTCCTTAAATGCAGAAACATCACCATAAATCAACCTGATTTCTAAGCAGGTGTACAAGCTCTGCCAATTCCTTTTTTGCTACAGAAGCTTTTCCAGGATGGGGTCTTTTTTATCTGTTTTCTTCACCAGTGAATTATCAAGAGGTCATGGGGAAGTACAGGATAGATGATCATTAAACATTGGTGGGATTGGTGGCACTGGGACAACCATTCAGGCCTGGGTATAGCAGAACTAATTCAGAATAGTGGCAAAGTTGGGTAGGTACTTGCACAAGGCCATGGATTTGTTCACTAACACCACAGGAGCATGTGTATACACACACACACACACACACACACACACACACACACACACAGAGGTGACAGTATAGTCTTGGTCTGTTGGTGCCCTTGGTTTCTCACAGGAAGGGAAAAATATCCTTTGTGGGACAAATCAGAGCTTGATACCATGGAGGACTTCTCCCAAAGATCTCCATGTTGTTTATTTCCTTGTTCATTCAGTATGCGGTACTGTGCTTTATTCCTGGAATGAAGGAAGGAAGAAAGGAATATCATTAGTTGGGTTTTTAAATGTCCTTGCCTTTATGTCAGAAGTTGAACTAAAATATCCCTCAAATGAGATAGTGTGTCAGCAAGAATCATTTTTCTCCTACCTCCAGGCACAATCTTGAGACCAAAACAGCAGGCTGTAAGAAGAAATAGCACAGAACAGCACTCTTTGGTCTTGGGGCCAGGCTCTCCTCCACCATGAAGGGCTCACCTCACAAAGAAACACGCCTTGGGCCTGTGGTGCCTTTGATGGGAAGTGTGCCCCCAGGCGATGAGCCATGGTTTTGTTGTCTGCCCCTCCATTTGTTGTGTAGCTAATGATAGATCTCTGCTGCTTTCCCGTAGGCCTCACAGACTGTTCTTTGACAGTGATACAGGCATCTGGGGGTGTGGCTAGGTGAAGATACCCCTGTTTTCCCAGCAGGCAGCCACTGATCTTACACATCAGATGCACTTCCCTCCAGGATCTGGGGCTAGACTGCTTATTACTGGGAACAGGAACATTTCAGACATCATCAAATTGAATGGCATGGGATTGCTCTTGCTGCCCTGCACAGCCAAGGATTTGACCACAGATGGCTCATTTGTGGTTCCTGCCCTTGGTTTTCTTCTCCTGCCTTGTGATTCTGAGGTTACTTATTCAGGACCAGCACAAAGGACCCCATGCTACAAATTCTGTAACTTTTGATATTCAGACCCATAGCAAACCTTCCTAACCATCTGAATTCTACAAAAAAAGTTCCTTGAGAGAATAACATATATATATCCCTTGGGTTGGCATAGACACATGGAAATGCCAATCAATGTAAATGCTATTGAATGTACAAGTTGATACTGAATAGTCATTAGGACAATCATGCATATAGAGCTGCTGTCTGCATTCTTTCCCTTAAGATTTTGTGGTTGTACAAACATGATCACTACTCTGCAAGTTTATCCCATGAGTTCCCTAACAAATGCTCTAAACATACTGTTCTGATTGTCTCTGTTCCAAAGGCTTCATCAGCTCCCGTCCCCTTCTGGAATGTCTCATACGCCTGTTCTCCAATCATAGCTATTGTTTCTCCTTCCTTCAAGACCTATCTTAATTTTGATTTCTCTTTTCTCAAAGCCTTTAGTTTCTTGGGTCTCACTAAGCTCTGCTTTGTGTAACAAGTTTGATTTCTTGCTAAGTCATGGTATTTTCTCCTCTGTTTACCTCGCATCACTAGTTTTCTATTCATACCTTTCTGTTTTGGTAGATTGTTATTTTCTTCAGGAAAAATAAAGACATGTCCCATACAGCCACCTGTATAGAAACATAACACACATAACATGTGTGATATGTGTTAATTATCTTTATTATATAGCTAGAGGAAAGGGCTTTGCTTTAGTTAGAGGTGAGTGAAAATAGTGTTAAGTTTTGTCCATTGGTGTTTGTGATTACCTCCCTTTCCTTAGTCTGAAATCTCAAGATTATGTGGCCTGCTTTCTGGTTCCCTGGTAACTTTTCAGCTTTGGGTCCCTCTCTCTGTCCATTGGTGGGCTCCATTCCATGCCATACAGATTGAAGAATGTCTGACTCTTCTCTTTGCTTCTCTGCAGGTAGAGGAAGGATGGTGGGAAGGTGTTCTCAATGGAAAGACTGGAATGTTTCCTTCCAACTTCATCAAGGAGCTGTCAGGGGAGTCGGATGAGCTTGGCATTTCCCAGGATGAGCAGCTTTCCAAGTCAAGTAAGAAAATCTATCCTACTAAACAGGAAAAGGGGGACCAGTGGACTGCCCCAGCTTCCTTTCTGTACTATGCCCTATGCTGCAAGACTCTGACAAACACTCTTGGATGTTTTCTGGGTTGTGCTATGTTGACCCATTGCAGTTTAGTAGATTTATAAAGCTGGGACCTGTAGCCATACAGTCTATACATTTCTGGATAGGTTACTCTAGCCTATGGTTTGCCATGGAAGTAATGTTTCATGAGTGGCCCATGTTGCTGTGCCTCCATGCACTTCTAGAATATTGTTTACTATTGAATTCGTAATTACCTTTTAAATGAACCCAATGCAATAGTATTTCTCACTGTCCCATAAGGACCTTGGAGAAAAGTATCAACAAAAAAAAATGCATTGGTGGCAAGAAGTGCTGTGTGCAAAATTAAGTGCATGCCAGTTCCCTTGGAACTATAACATGATGACTGAGAATCCAGGCCCCTACCTTGGGTAAGCTTGTGTTGCCTTCTGAGATGGTGAGATCGAACTTCAGGTCTTTCTTTCTCCAGGGCCCGAAAGTCTCCCTCCAGCTTCTCTGCTGCCCTTTCCAGCTCATGGAGCAAAAGGTCAGGACCGGGAAGCTTTGTTCTCCCAGTGGCTAACCCACCTTTCCATGTGGGCGTCTCTGTTTTATCTTGTGCCATGTCGAGCCAAGGTCATAGGCATGACTGTTGTCGGAGGCTCCACTGTGTTGTAGTGGTGCAGCACCTGGGGTTGCTGACTCTCCTTCCTGACAGAGGAGGAAAGTACAGCTCAGTTGCCAAAATAATTGTTCAATGTCGTTAGTTTCCATTTGGAACAGCTTGACTTGAGTGATGTTCTTATGTTGGCTTGGTGTCTTTTTTCTCTCGTGAGTAGCATGATTTAAGTGCTTGGCTCGGAAGTAAAGCCATTTCCAGGGAAGTGCTCAGATGACCTCCTTTGCTTGGTTGTCTCTACAGCTCTGCATCCTCAGTCTGACGTGCATAGAAATGGCTCTCCTGGCGAGTTAGGTAGTTCAGTAGCTTCAGCAGCACCCCTTCCCTCCACTGCCAAGGCCTGGAGCTCTCATTCCTTGAATTCCTATCCATCCTAGAGTTTATGATGGGAAGGACCTGGAAGTGCTTTGGGAGCAAATGAAGTATCTTGGAGCTCCTGTTGCCTTCTTTGGTTTGGGCTGCAGGCTTGTTTTTTCTCCAGTGAATGAGTATGCCAGTTGGAGCTGCTATTGCACCTCTTGCTCCAATCCATATTAGAACTCTGGACTAGTATCATACCTGGTAATCAGGTACTATAATAACAGTACTGTACCTCAAGGACATTGTGGATTAAATGTGATTTTTTTTGGCGGAAGGACCAAATTGGGTCATTATAACTTTATTTCCATGTGGAAATGCATTCTGAGTTCCAATAGCAAGAATGAGTGTAAATCACCTTACCCATTGAAGGCCCTCAATAAATGGTAGTTCTCATTGTTAATCAAGATAGACAGTTGGGTCATAGTCTAATTGGACACTATGGATATAACTGGTTAGTGTTCAGCTGTTTGGAAGCTGTTTTCCTCACTGATGGATGCTCTGGCCATTGAAGCATCTTGTCTACGTTTGGAAATTACTTTGTAACGAGTCTCCTGATACAGAAAAGGAAATTTGGGAAATTTTGGTAGACCCTTGACCTCTTGGTGACCTTCTGTCTTAGCTATGTGTTCTCAGAGCTGGAGAGTCAGAGAAGAATAAATGCCTCCAGAGCTGTTGAAATATGTTGTCCCCTACCTGTTCTGGGTCAGTAACAGACAGCTGACCCTGCTTGGACTCTCAGCTCAAAGCATGTGATGCTAGTGGTGCAGGAAGATTGGGAGGCTGAGTAGAATGGTTTTTTCAGTCATCTGACTTCTCTTTACCTGCCTGTCATCATTCAATTATTAGCCTTCAGGTTCAGGATTAAGATAGCCCAATGGTTTCAGCAGCCATGTTTAGTTTATGACGGATGCTTCTGATAAAAACAGAAGGGCTTTTGTATAGTTCAGGAAAAGAAGGCCCATCTCTCCATCTACCTGACTATATTCATATATCTGCTTTTCTTTCTCTCTTTCCTTCTTTCCTCCTTTGATTCTTCATTTGTTCAATATCTCTTAAGCTTCTATTTGTTACTAAAATGCTTTCTGAAGCACTGAAGATCCCGAGATAAAGTTTAAATCCCTTGTCGTCTGCAAGCTTACTATGACAGAAAGGGAATACATATATTCCTAGAAATTTAGGAGCTGACATCTGAGGAAGAGTGGTTTATAAAGACAGAGATGCTAGTCCTACATTTTCTAGGGGAAGGTGTGGTCACAAAGGGTTTCATGGAAAGGTAAATGTTAGAATTATGTCTCTGTAGTTTACTCCAAATGGAAGCAATCTCTTGAAAGAGAAAAATAGCCTTTCTCAAGTGTTCTGACAGGATTTATATGTGAACTTGTTTCAGCATATGATTATGTGAAAACAAATATAATCAGATCACCTATAGACATTATGGAAACTAGTGGGATTTGCATAAGCAGCAGCTTTCATTCTAGAGTGAATTTGTTTATTCACTATCCCCAGCGAGTAGCATTAGTACTTTTGATGTGCTTTACATTTTGAAAAATCTTTTTTTTTTGTTTTGAAATAAATAAAGATTCACAGGAAGTTTTAAAAAATCAACATAAAATTATAGGAATGGCACAAGTACACCTCACCGTGTTTCCCCTCAGTGATACTTTTAAATTATAGTAAATGCATATTTATTTTTGCCTGAAATTAGCTGATGTAAAATGTAGCTAATGTACAAAAGGGATCTAGATTTTTTTCTACTATGAGCTAAAATGTACTTCATTAAGTAGGTTGTTTGACCAGCCTATGTAGTACTCTGTAAATTCCAGTTAATTTTTCCTCAGAGATTGCTTACTTAATATATGACTCTGGGGATAAGTTAAAATCTAATGTTTGTACCATATTTGTAATTTTTAGAGGTCACAGTGGCATCATATCAATATTCTTTTAAGCGCTGCCAGATGTTAGACTATTGCTTCTAAAGATAGATAAAAATCTGTATTTGAGTATTAGAGAACATTGTGTGCAATGTAAACATCTTTTTGTTTAAAACATGAACACACACACAAACATACACACACCCTTACCCCTATAAGTGCACACGATCATTTGGCATTTACGTATTTCACATTTCTTCTTCAAGAAAGCACTTGAGGAAGTTCCTGAACTTTGTATAATAATGATTGACTCTTACAGAGGAGTCATATGCCATAACTGTGTATAAAACATGGTAGGTGTTTAGTAAGTGCTTGATAAACATTACTCAAAGAGCATTTTTATCTTTCAATAACAGGTAAAAATTGCTGGAGCTTGATTTTTCTTACTCTGATGTATTTTTACATATCGCAGTTGGTTAGGACAACCTCCATACCTTTGTTTAGCATAATCTTTGTTCAGCATAATCTTGTCAATTAAAGGAATTATAGTAGCAAGTGCTAGTGGCTTGCACCTGTAATCCTAGCAAATTGTTGAAAGGCTGAGATTGGAAGGATTGAAGTTTGAGGCCAGCCTGGGCGTATACCTGAGACCCATTCAAAGCTAGGTGCAGTCGTGTGTGCCTGCCATCCTATCTATAGGGGAGGCTGACATCTGAAGGATCATGTCCAGCCAGGGCAGAAAATTGGTGAGACTTCATCTCAGCAGAAGCTGGACACAGTTGTATCCATCTGTCATCTCAGCAGGAAGCCAAAAAATAGGTTAATTGCAGTCCAGATGTTCCTGGACAGGAAGTATGACCCAATCTCAAAAATAACTAGTGCAAAAAAGAGGGAATGTGTCTCAATAGTAGATTGCCTGGCTAGTAAGCACGAGCCTCTTGAGTTCAAACCCCAGTACTTTCCAAAAGGAGTTTGAGCTATAGTATTGATTGAGGTTTTGGTTTAAACATTTTATTTCAGATAAGAAAATCCTTCATTATATTGTAGCAAAAATATTTTTGTTGCATATTCAGATTTGCAAACACCTTTACCATTCATAGAACTTCATAAACCTTAAAAGTAGTTTTCCAAAAAGATTTTTGTTACAAAATTTTGTGTAATATAATTTCTAACATATACAAAAGTAATAATAATTTAATGAATCCATGTGTTCCCATTACCCACCATCAGCAATTGTCAACCTATGGGCAGTTTGTTAATATACAGCCCTACCTACTCCCCTCCCATATTATCTTAAAGCAAATGTCAGGTATCATATAATTTATTTGCAAATATTTCAATAAGTATCAATAAAAGGAGTTCTTAAAATGCAATTTTCACAACACACACAGTTACTGCAGTTTCTTAAAATAATTAACATATGGTCACTGTTCACTTGGTTTTTTTTTTGGGAGGCAATTTGTTAGTGGGAATCTGTATCCAAATAAGGTACATATATTGGGTTGGTTTATATTTCTTGAGTACCTTTCAATCTATATATTTCTTTTTCAGAATTCTGTGCACTTTTTTGTGTGCTGAAGAAATTGTGCTCCTTTGCCCATTTTTTCCTCACAGCTCGATTTGTGATGACTTCATCTCTGCTGTGTTATTTAGTCTGTATTCCTCTAAGTTGATAATTAGACCTTGAGACTTGAGGAAATGAATGTTTTATATATTTACTAAACTTATTTATCGGGCTGGGAATGTGACTTAATGGTAGGGTGCTTGCCTTGCATGCATAAGGCCCTGGGTTCAAATCCTCAGTACCACATAAAAATAAAAATAAAATTATATCAAAATATATATTTATCAATTGCCAACTTTCTTAGGTGATGATAGGTGCTATGCCTGAAGGCTCATATTGCCTGGCTGTCTTTCTTTTGAATGTTAACAGCCATTGGCACTTGTCACTCAGACCTAGCCACCCAGGGATTAGCAACTAGGGCAGGACCCCTGATTTTAGTCTCTAGTACCACCATCAACCACACACATACACACACACACAGGCACATGTGTGTACACACAGATGTATCTTGCATTTTCAACATATTTTCATAGTACTTAATTTAAATAATAATTGTAACACTAAGGTTATTTCTGGTTTTGTTGCATAGACATAGGAACATTTTCTGTTATTTCTCACAGTCTTTGGAAGAATAAAATTTGCATTTTCTTTCTGTAACCTTGGACTTTTTAGATTTAATTGAACTTCTCATTTTTCCCGATTCCTTATTTTAGTGACATCTCAAACCAAGACAAAAATAGAGAAAGCTTTTAAAGGACATATAAATGGCAAACCACTCCCATTATATTGTTTTCTATCAAATCAGAAAAAATACTGTCTCATAAACTATAAAAACCAAATATGAAATATAAATACCTTTAAAATATAAAAACCTTTAAAAACAAAAGCTAGGCTGGGGAGTTCCATCCTGTGGCATCACTGACTTTTATTTTTTAATATCTGATATTTGTTTTATGTTTCATCAATGTTCCATTGGCAATGAAGAACGATTAGAAAATTATGAAACAGTTTTAGGTGAAGTCAGGTGTTACCTGTCTTACAGTGTTCACTGCCTAATATTTAATAGTGACAGTCAATATTTCCACCAATTAGGTAAACCACACACACATTCATGATCACTCTGGTTGCCGGTCCCCCTTCATGTCAGAATACTTGTGTCTTCACCCAGCCTAGCCAAGATTACATCTCAGATTGCCTTGCTGCTCCCATTCAGAGACATCAGGACCATGGCCTGTCTGTCTCATTGATTCTATGATTTTCTTGAGGAGAAATGGAGGTTCTTTTATACTGAGAAGAACTAGTTATTATCAAAATACTGATTTTTTTCCTTACATTTTTTTTCCTGTCACTGAGAAAATTGCTGTCATTTAGTCTTGTAGGGCCTGGCTCACAAACAGATATTTTTTAGGAGTAATGTTAATCATCAAAGTTAAGAGTTGACCAAAATAAACTAGTCACTGCTAACTTGCTGTTTTTGTCATCAATGTCCTCAAAAGCTGCAAGTGTTGATGGTTCTCCATTTTTATATGGAGGGTTTCTGGGAAATGAGACACATGGCTTTCTCCCTTCTCAGCTGTAGTCTGCTGCCTTGTAAATATAGATTCACACCTATTATGAAGGTATATGATTGGCTGTCAGTTTGAGTATTTATAAGCTGTGATAAAACTTATTTCTTAGAGTAATGCATTTATTAATTGCATTTGCCTTTAGAAAATCATTTTACCTGCTAGTGCTACTCTCTGTAGGCCTCTACTCTCATACGTGTGTGTGTGTGTGTGTGTGTGTGTGTGTGTGTTGGTGGGTGGGATAGTATGTATGTATATTCTGTGTACTCATGGTTTAGGATATTTGGGCGTTAGCCTTGTTCAATCTTAACAATGTTGATAAACTTCTGAGTAACAAATAAAATGACACTTGAAGCTGGGTGAGTCCCTTGTCCTCATGCTTGCGTACAGTCTCATGACTGATATGGAAAAACCTCAATTAAGCTATTTCAAGTAATAGAATTTTTTGTGTCCTTCGTGTTAAGCAGAACCTGCCCTCCCTTCCATTTATGTGGATGCCACTATTGGTTTTAAGCTGTATTGGTGAAACTTCCTGTCTAGTATTAATCTATAGCTTTGTTTAAAGATACAGACACATCTTTAACTTATTTGTTTCCATATTTGTTTCTGTGGTTCCGTATCAAATCCAGAGCCTTGTACATGCTAGACAAGTGCTCTACCACTGAGCTACACATCCAACCTGACATCTCTTAAGGAGAATTCTGTATCTTATTTAGAATATTAGAGTTTGAATATCAGCTTTGACCAGGTGTGGCTGTAGAGTTATTAGAAGATAAAGAATAATTAGCCCAGATCTACATTATACTTAGGTCATGGTGTCCAAAGAGAAGATGTTGCTGCATACTGGAGTTCATGAAGGAATCCCATGAATCAGATTCCCTCTGATTAATTGAGGTTTTCCTGTTCCTAAGTTGAAGTGTTAAAATGGCTTCCAGTTTTTACCTGGGCCTAACCTGTATGTCATTCCTTGGTAGAGGCAAGGTCTGATTCTGACTGTTCAGTGCCATCGTGGTAGCATGGGGACTTTGGGCTCATTCTAGAACATTCTTGAAGTCTGCCTCGAATGGTCTCTGAATGAATTTTGCTGATTAAGTTCTTACAGCAAGTTCAGTTAAAAACTCTTCCTCTTCCTTCTTTTGCCATCATTTGCTCCCCCCTGCCCTCTCTCTTGTTTTTTTTTTCTCTCCCCTTCTCTTCTCTCATTCACTGTCAGGAAAGACTACCTTTGAAGGGACAATTCTGTACCGAGCTGCACCGGGAAAGACGGAGGGCCACAGACGCTATTACAGTGAGTGACCTTAACAGCAGGAGACAATTTGTAAACTAAAATCTGGGTACTTGTGTTTTTGATGCAGGTGCCCTTTTCTGAGCTGCTCATGCTTATGCTAAGTGTTTGTGTGAATTTCTGATCCAAGGATATGGACTTATTTGCCTGCGATAAGTGTCATTTCCTTGGTGTATGCTACAAGAGCATTCTCACCACTAGCCCTTGATGCTTTCTTGTTTGCTTTTTGCCTCGTTCATGTATGTGACATGCATGCATGAACTGTGTGTGCAGAGAAGAGAGCAGTAGCATTGCCGTGGCACATGTTTGTGTACTAATATCCTTGGGCTTCTGGAGTAGTAGAAGTTGGCTTCCAGCAAAGATATCAGCCTCTCGTAGTGCTCTTTCTGAGTGGGTCATTCTTCATTGCGTGGTTCAGAGAAAGAAGATTTGGCATGAAAATCCATGCCAGAAATGGTGTTTTGCTTTGCTCATTCAGCTAATCACCACACGGCAGACTTCTTTTGGCAAGACCAATGTGTAGCCTTGTGTGTTGTGGAATAAGGCTGCCAAAAGTTGATGGTAAAGAGATGAATGAAATGAATGAATTAATAATCTCATGATGTCTTTCAAATGGTTCCTGCTACATAGTAAACACTGCATGTGTATGTGAAATTGAAAACAAAGAACGACTCTGTTCAGTGCTGGAAGAGTAGGGTAAATCCATAGACGTGGACAGTTATAGGACTGTCACAAGCAAATTTGAGGAGGCTCTGTTCTTTTCTTACGTTGAAGGAAGAGCATATGCACACTTATTGTACTTCTCATTGTGTACCAGTAATGAGATCTTCGTGAACTGTCCCCAGTCTGCAGTTCACGCTCTGGGTTTCACTGCCCAAGAATGTCATCTGTCATTCTGAAAATGACATGAGAACATTTTGTGGGATAATATGTATTTTAGGTATCAGTTGCTAAAAGACACAGCACCAAACAGACATAAAAATGAAGTTACCTTTCTTTCCTAACGAAGGGAAGAAACTAGATTTTTGACTTACTTCATCAATGTAGATCTTTTAATTTATGTACTCAAAAAAATGACAGAAACAGGTTGCCAGAATTTCTGGAAGAAAAAATCTGCCGTGTGTTTCCTTCCCAGACAATGCTTGTGTGGTTGAATAACCGTATGACCTCTTCCTGTGTTAATACAAAGTATTTCTCACAGGTATTAACATGAAGTTGTTAAGCCAGAAGGCAGCAAATCCCTAAAACTGGAAGCTTGGTGAAAATAGGATGGCAGTGGTAACAATATTATGGTTCTAGCTAATGGAAAGAACTCTTCGAATTCCTTTCTCCGAAGAATTAAAGCAGACTTGCTCCGGTCCATTGGCCCTGCTGCTTCATGGTGTTGGCGGGAGGAGGGATGGAGGAAGGAGGGAGATGATCGTTTCTTCCCACTAACCATTTATTTTATCCTTAAATGGTTCTTTCCAAACCTGCAAAGAATATACAAGCCATTTATCACACAGAAAGAATCCATACGGCAAAATGAGAACATGTTAAAGGAGAAATGACACAATATTTAGACTCCAAAATTATAATCCCCAGTAGGGATAGTTCCAAAAACAATGAGCAGATAAACACATGCATGGATAGCTAATGCATGAGTTTTTTCATGTTTGCACACTCAAATTCAGTCCCGTGAATTACAGCCGACCCCCTTGTTATAGGCTGCTTCTCATTGTTCTGTCCTCTCTTGTTGCTCACAAATGTTTGTGTTTAAATTAATTAAAATGTGCACCAGGGATCTTCCTCCTCCCCTACTCTTTTGGCTTAGAAATACCATTTAATGGAAAACAGCAGCAGCAACAAAAGGCAACCGTTGTTTTAAGGATTTGATTTTGAAATTGGTAGCAATTCATAATGACCTTTCTATATTTTATCTGTTTCCATTTAAGTTTCTTCCTGCACTGAGACTTCCTCATTTGAATGACTTCAGCATTTTATGATATTTTATGTGAGCAATTATTTGGCATATTATTCTTGCAGACTAGGAGGCCATCTGACCTGTAGGAAGATAATGAACAACTAAGTAATAAGAGATCAAAATTTGATGGCTTACTTAATCCCAAGAGCATTGTTATGATCAGGAGATATGTAGTAAATGGTCAGGAGCTATCCTACACATGTAGAGGTTTTGAGAGATAGTTTAAAGACAGAACTTAGTATTTCATATAATATCCTATGAATCTTGCCCTTTGATGGTATAATTGATATACTGATCATCAAGGGAAGAATGGATACCCAGAAATTAACTGTGCACAAATAGGCTCCTACTTTTAGGAACATGATTATGGGCAGATCCTGGGGAAAAAGAATCTGGGGAGGTAAGTGTCTATATTGTCCTACCAATAACTGTTTTATGCTTCCTAACATGTAACAAGAGATCAAAGGAAGAGTGTCTTACCCACAGTGTTTTCTTTGGAAAGAGATTCGCTTTCCAAAAAAATGATGGTGTAAAGGAGGGAAGAACTATGGATATGGGGAATTCAGGCCTCAAGGAGGGGGATTTCTGTCCCTCTTTGGCCGACTTCATCATCTTGCTAGTGAAACCATCTTAATGTCAAGATTGGTTTAATGCTTTCCTAGAGAAACACGCCTGCATGTATTTATTCCGTGTGAAGCCATCCAAAGAGATTTAATTCTTTGGCAGTCGTAATTTTGTGTGATTTCTTTAATTGCTAATTTGTTTAAATCACTTTTAGCTTTACAGTTTCCCTTTAGAAAAATGTTACTTTCATTGCTAATTGACATGAGTCAGAGAGAGATTGGAGGTATAGTATGTGGTACTGATGGTGTGGGGATAAGAGGGGGCGGGGAGGGTGATATCACACCAGCCACTGCCAAATAAATTTGGATCAGGACCAGGTTCCAGCTGAAAAGGGGGTGAAATGTCACATATGCAGAGAGGTCTGCTTGAAATTACTAAAACGTTATTTTTGATTCATTGCTTACAATAGAAGTCTGAAGGGTAGGAAGATCAAACAAGACATAGAGCCAGCCAAACTCAACACACTCAATACAATGAATGTAAACCTTCCTATATAAGTTATCCTCTCCTGGGTTAGAGGTGGCCCCTGGCTGACTGTAATGTTCTTCTTCAGGGCTATGGCTAATTTCTGAGCTCTTTCTCTCCCCACCTCCCCTTTCAACAGGCTTAAGGGAAACTACTGGCTCCGAGAGTGATGGAGGTGACTCGAGCAGTACCAAGTCTGAAGGTGCCAATGGGTCCATGGCAACTGCAGCCATCCAGCCCAAGAAAGTTAAGGGAGTGGGCTTTGGAGATATTTTTAAAGACAAGCCCATCAAACTGAGACCAAGATCAATTGAAGTAGAAAATGACTTTCTGCCAATGGAAAAGGTATGTTTCACACTTTCTGTTTTATTTCTACATAATTTGGAATATTCAAAAGTGCATTGTGGGATTTGACATCAGACATTTCTAGTACCTTTTTTTTGGACTTGTGGTGTCCTCATGTACTAGCTATTTGCCATTCCTCCCCACTAACCATCTTTCCTGTGCAGGAATGGCTTCTTTTCAAACAGCTCATGCTCTAGTGTGCCGCTTCCTTTCTTGTCCATCTCCTATGTTAGTCACCTTTCCATGGCTATAGCAAAATACATGAAACATTTAACTTATAAAAGAAAATGCCTATTTTGACTTACAGTTTTGGAGATCTAGTTTATGATTGGTTGGCCCCACAGCTTTATACTTGTGGTATGACAGCATGTCATAATGGGATTGCATGATGAGGCAGAACTTTCACTGCATCAGCCAGAGAGCAGAGAGAGAGAGGGAGCAGGGAGGGAAAGACACACACACACACACACACACACACACACACACACACACACACACACACACACACACACACACACACACACACACACACACACACACACACACACACACACACACACACACACACACACACACACACACACACACACGGCGGGGTGGAGGGAGGGGAAAGCCATGGACTCATAATCTCCTTCAGGGACCTAAAGACATTCCAGAAGACCTCACCTTTCAATGGTTTCACCACCCTCCAATAGCTCCATCCTAGAGACCAAGGCTTTTAATATATGGGCCTTTTGGAGCATGTTCAAGAGTCAAGATTGAAATCATAGTATCTCTCTAGGGAATAGTTCTCAGGATGACTTTTCAAATGACCCAGCACTTCTCCATCTCCTTCCAAGAAAAACAAAATCCTCAACACCAAGACCCAGGTCAACATATGAGCCAAATACCCAACAATCTCTTTCCTTTCTGTAGACATTTCTCTAATGCTTTGTGCTTGGTTTTGTTGACTACAACCTGCATTCGAGTAAGGCAGTTGTGCCGTTTTTCTCTTGGGAGTTGGATGGAGACAATTTCAGACTGTTGAAAGGAAGTCTAGTGTGTGTGTGTGTGTGTGTGTGTGTGTGTGTGTGTGTGTGTGTGTGTGTGTGTGTGTGTGTGTGTGTGTGTGTGTGTGTGTGTGTCTGTGTGTGTGTGTGTGTGTGTGTGTGTGTGTGTGTGTGTGTGTGTGTGTGTGTGTGTGTGATTGGAATCAGGCTACTTTCTGACTCCCTGGGTTGTTCCCATCAGGAAACAGGCTGTTTTCTTCTGCCTGTGGATCTGAGTTGGGGAGAGACGAACAGCTCTGTTGCTGCTGAGTATGTTGTTACTATGGCAACACACCCAGAGTCATCACACTTGTGGCTGCTGATGACGTCTACTGTGGTACATATCTAAGCATCATAGCCTTGCTTAGAAGTTGATAAATACTGTGGAATTTTCCAAATTATAATAAACTACACTCATGCTGTGCTTCAGGAATGTTTGTTAATTTGATTTAGTGCTGAAATGTTTGCTTTGACATTTGTGCCAGCAGGTTTGGGGGATGGGGTATGGTACCGTCTCTAATTTAGGTTTATCAGAGGCTTTTTCAATGTACTTCATTTTTTCAGGGAGTTGAAAATTAGAACAGTTGTCTCATCTTCTGCAGCTTCAGAATCTCCACTAGCCACCCTGCCCCCAGAAACCTGGCCCAAGAACCATCACGCATTAGAAACAGATTCTGAAGGGGGAAATTTTTGGATACTTAACACTCTTAGAGATGAATATGACAGAAAAGGAAGATACATAAAAGTTGTAGACTGTTTCCTTCTTTTTTGGGGGGGGGGTCCAGTCGTGGGGCCTGAACTCTGGGCCTGGGTGCTGTCCCTCAGCTCTTCAGCTCAAGGCTTGCACTCTACCACTTGAACCACAGCGCCACTTCCAGCTTTTTTCTTTTTGCTTATGTGGTACTGAGGAATCGAACCCAGGGCCTCATGCATGCAAGGCAAGTGCTCTACCACTGAGCCACCTTCCCAGCCCTAGACCATTTCCTTCTAACTCTGTCAAAGCTTCTTTGCACCAGCATTGTTCCTTTCAGTAAGCAATCTATGGTGTTTCATAGGATCTGCGAACTATAGTTAATATCCCAGCTTGTGTGATAGCCTCACTTCTATCACACACAATCACATTCAGATTCCTGTAAGGATTTACTAAGGAACAAGTCTCCGTCTTGAGAAGCAACAACATCAGTTGATTCAAACCTAAACTCTTCCTCCTCCTATTGCATCTTTTCCTACCTCTGTTAAAGGCAGTGCCACCACCATCTTGATTCTCAGGACAAAAACCTCTGAGGTTGTCCTGATTGGTCATCAGAAAACTCCATTAGCTCGGCCTCCTAAGTATGATCCACTTGCTTCTAATCACCTTTGCTCTTCCCTAAAAGAGTTTCTTCTTTCTCATTGATGTGCATCATATACTTGGAACAGTGAGTGATACATAGTAGGTATTCAATAAGTATTTGGAGAATGACTAATATTTTAAAATACTGTATTAATGCCAGTTGCCAGTGACATATACCTAGCTACTCAGGAAACAGCTCTGAGAATCTCATTTCAAACCCAGCCCAAGCAAACAAAAGTCTCAGGATTACTTGTCCCCAGTTAACCAGGAAAAATAAGGCAGAAGTAGAGGCATGCCTCAAATGGTAGAGCACCAATTCTGAGCAGAAAAGCTGAGTGAGAACACAAAGCCTGGAGGTCAAGCCCAGTACTACCCTCCCAAATTGTATTAATATAACACTTTAGAGATAGAAATCTACAGAATGAGGGGACTAGATAGAGTAAGAGAATAGTGGTATAGTTGAAAATATAGCATTTGTATGGTTAACTATATTCTTGTGAAATAGATTTGTAGGTGACATGAAACATCAGTTGTGTAAGTATGTGTGTGTGTGTATATATTTTTTTCTATATTTGCATGCACATGATTCCTGATTTGTTTATGGAACAAAACCACGTGCCAGAAGTTTTCTTAACCCACTTCTCAGTGTGAAGCCTCTGGTGAAAATATAAACTTCCCAGCCTGTTTTACTGGCTGCAGACAATTTTTATGACATCTAAAACGATTTGAAACTATCTCCGCCCCCTGTTGTTGGTGCCATGGATAGTTGTGTAGATTTATGGGTCCATTAGATTATTGTACAACCTGGCACGAGAGCTGATAAGCATGATATTGTTTTATTACTGAACAGCCTGGTCCTCATCACATTTGAGATGTTTTTATGTCCAAGATTTATTTTTAAGAAAGAAGATTTCCTTTGAGAGTGGAGCTTGCTGTTTTGATTTTTGCAGAAGCATACAGTGAATCTCATGTGACAGCATTTGGTAGGTGAGGCCCAAGCATGTCTCTTGCTTAGGATGGAGCAGTTGGCCTTCTCACAGGTCTACTTTGATAATCCAGATGGGGGAGGAGGGAATGTGACAGCTATAAACCACTAAATTATATACTTTCCATTCAACTTTGTGAAAATTGAGATCTACTTTTCTGGCTCAGTAGATAATTTTTTGTTTACCTTACCTCTGATTCAATTCCTATCATCCAGAGTTGATGATTAGATTATATACCAGTAGAGGTATTGTATAACATCCCTCTGCAAACTGTGAATACAGAAATAGTGAGTATAGATAGTCTTGCTTTTCTTACAAAGCTATAAGGAAGGACTCTGTTTATGAGTCATTTTAATATGACCAAATGGATATGCTTGTGAATTATTTGTATAATGTACCATTTAACTGAAATATTTACAGATAAAATGATATAATGTCTGGAATTTGCTTCCAGCAGTCTGAAAGATGGAAATGTGTGTGTGGCATAGAGGAGACAAGATTGATCATGAGTTGATAGCTGTTGAAACTGGACAGCACATTCATGGGAGCTGGTTACACTCTATTTTTATATGTGTTAGAAATTTCCTTTGATAAAAGAAGTAAAAACCCTGGAGATAAAGAAGTACCATTTAAACTAAGCTCATATGTAATTATGTGCTATTCAAAATAATGGAAAAACTGTGTAGATGATGAATTGAGTTAAATAGCAGATTGGAGAGGTATGGTATCATTGCCCTAGCTGATTGACTTTGATAAAGCGGGCCTCATTTGGGCCATCTGGAAAATGAGAGTATTTTTTGTGACCTGTTCTACCTCATGAGATTTTACAATACATATAGCTAAAATGCTTTATAAATTGCAAATATGATTCATTTCCACCAGTGTTTGTTGAGTGCTCACTATATGCTTAGCTCTGAGAATATAGCAATAAAAGATGCCATATCGCTGCCCTCAGGGAGCTACAGAAAAGCAAACAAGCAAAACAATGCAGTATGAGAAATGATGTGCTCAGTCTAATAACACAGTGTGATGCCGTAGGAGCCCTTGGGCATGGCAGGAAGTGGTGAGTTGTTAGGGATTCACTTCCTATAGGAAGTGATGTTTAGACTGAGACTCCCTGGTCCAGTAGGCATTTATCCAGCAAAGGAGAACTGTGTTATCAAGGTGGGATAGGCAACGTATGTAGAGGTCTCCAAGTGGGAAAGGTGTAACACAGATGGTGTGGATAGACCTCAGCAGGAAGTAGAAGATGAGACCAGGAAAAGAAGTGGGGCCCAGATCCTGAAGAGCCCTGTAAGACTTTTAAGGAGTTTGGATTTGATATTGAGGGCAGTGGAAACTGGGAAAAGATTTAAAGCAAGAAGGTGATATGATCAGATGGGTGGTTTAGAGAAAGCAGACAGGTCACAGAAATGTTTCCTGTTAAATAGGTCCTCACTCCCAATGTAGACACTAAAAAATTAGTAAGATGAGTCAGACAGCAGGATATCAGAAGGCTATTTTTACTCATATTTCTGAATGAATAATCAGTTGACTTAGCAGTGTTTCCTGAAAAGATCACCCTTTTTGTGCTGCACAGCCCCACAACTTTGTCCTAAGTTGGCTGTGTGCATGCGGATCTGTCCCTGGATTTCCTGTTCTGATCTAAGGTCTGTTCATGCTTGCATTCATTCTTCAATGACTTGATCTTTGTTTTTTTTTTCAAGATTACATAGCTTAATCTTGGTTCCTTCTACGTTCATTTAAATTTTAGAATTAACTTGTCAATATACCCCCACTAAATCCCCAAAATACCTCTTGATATTTTTATTGGGATTGCATGGAATCTTCTTCTAATCTATGAATATAGTAGGTTTCTCTCTTTGTGTAGGTCTTAATCTACTTTGTGAGATGTCTTCAGTCTATATACACTTAAGCCTTTCTACTTTGTGCATCTTTCTGTGTGAATCTTATCTTGTAATGTTGTTACTACTGGTGAAGGCAAAGTTGGAAGGTCTAGGTTAGTGTGAGAACCAAATGGACCTTCCAGCCTATCCCCAGAATTACACTCCTGTACTCTTAGTAGCATGGGACTAGTTTAGGCCCATGTGATTTAGAAGGGGCTTCTTGGGAGGAACAGAAGAGAAGGCCAACTTCTGTGAAGGGAAAGAGAATTAAGCTGAATATATCCAATTTATTTTCCTAAGTTCACCTACCAGAAAAGTCACTTGACTCTTCCAGGGATGAATGAACAAGAGAGCAGAGAGTACTAGGAGCATCCAATAATATCCACAGGGTGTTCTATTGAACTTGTTGTATGTACACATCAAGATAAGGAACCATCAAGATAAGGAATGTTTTTCCTAACAGCTTGAATTACTGTCATGGACAAAAATGGATGTTTAGGGGAAATATTTTGAAGATAGAAGTTTGATAACATGTACAGCACAACAGAGAAGGATGACTGAAAAATAATGCCCTGGGCAAGTGATATAAGCAGCTAGGCAGATTGTAGTACTGTTTCCTGATGGGAAGACCCGAGGAGGATGATATTTCAGGAGGAAGCTCATTGGTTAGACTAGCTGGATTTTGAGTATTTATGGGACTATCAAGTGGAAGCATCCAGCATGCAGATGGATAAAGAAGTTTGGTGATCAAGGAGAACTATGTATGTGGGTTTGGGAATGCTAACCTAGAGATTAAGCAAGAAGGTATCCCACATAGGACCTTAGATCATGAATACAAATGGTATCTTTATATCCTACCTGTGGACCTAAGGGAGAATTTCCTCATCACACTGTTCCGCTGTGACTCCCAGCCTGGCCCTACATTCAATTTCTAACCTGTTGTTCTTTATATGAGTCACTAAGATGAACACTCTTGACTAAGCACTTAGGTAAAGGAGTGTCAGATACTATACATCAGTAGATAAGCTACAGATACTTGGGCCAGTTCCAGGACTTAACCTGATGTGGATTTATACCATAGTAATCCTGGCTTTTTTGGTGCCAGGATATTCCATGCCCAAGTTCTCTAAGTACTACTGGTATTGATCACTTAATTAGTGGGGTCCAGTCTTTTTATCTGGTTAGAAAAGATGTTTTGAAATGACAGTTTACCGTGTTGGTAGTTTACTGGTTTTCCAACAAATAAACACCGAATTCCTATAATGAAGCTCTTTTCCTTTGGCCTTCCTTTCTTAGTTGATTTCCATTAGTGACTTCTGATAACTCTCTATTGAAAAGATTTTGTATTTCTACATTTTCTACTAGATGTTGTTTGTGACAGGCTCTTTTTCAACTGTCATCATCTTGCATTTCATTTATAGAGTCACAGGCACCCAAATTAATACCTTTGTGGTATCAACATTGTGGCTTCAACTTGTGACGGAAATTTGAATTAAAATTATGTGTAAATGAGTCACTAATCAATTGTTTTAGTCAGCCCACTTTTATTAAGAAATTTTTAAATTTTTCTTATATATCTCAGATAGTGTTTTTAAGCATTGTAGTAAAATTTTCTCAAGCTATATACATAAAGTTAAAATATATAAATATCTGAAGTGATGATCTTGGTCCCTTAATAATGAGAGATCTATGTCTCTAATCTTTAGAAGATTAGTAATAAGCTTTTGGGAGCTCTGGGGGCTAATGATGTATTTTTTTTGGGGGGGGGAGGTCCGGTCGTGGGGCCTGAACTCTGAGCTTGGGCGCTATCCCTTAGCTCTTCAGCTCAAGGCTAGCGCTCTACCACTTAAGCCACAGTGCCACTTCTGGCTTTTTTCTTTTTGCTTATGTGGTGCTGAGGAATTGAACTCAGGGCCTCAAGGCAAGCACTCTACCACTGAGCCACCTTCCCAGCCCCTAATGATGTATTTTTTGACTAATAAAACATAACTGGGCTAAAACCTTGTGATTATGAGACCTAGAATATTGAACGCCCTTCAATTTGGTTGCAAGATAAGACTATATGTGACATCTCTTGAGCTATTGGAGAATCCATGGCTTTTAATGAGCAGATGATACTATGACGCCCACTGGTTGGCTTGGCTGAAGGAAACAATTGGGATTGTCAAACTTTAGGTATTCTCTCTTCAGTTTATTTCTATTATGTTTATCTATGTAAAGCCAATGAGGAGAGGTCACATGAGAAAAGGGTAGGCACTATTGCAGGGTTATGCTTGTACATGTTGAGTGCTCTTCAGGGTTATATATGTTTGACCTGTGCTGTCTAAAATACTCAGCCTAATATATTTTGTAAAATATATTTCATTTCAGCTAGGAATCACATTTACAGAAGGTATTAACATTGTGTTTTTAGGAGTACAGTGGGTTATTAAGCACATAGGCCAGAGCGCCCAGGTTCATCTTCCAACTCTGCCTCTCCCTGGGACAAGTGACTTACTCAGTATTTTAGTTCCTCACCTTTAAAATTAGAATAACAAGGGCTGGGAATATGGCTTATTGGCAGAGTGCTTGTCTAGCATGCATGAAGCCCTGGGTTGTATTACTCAGTATCACATAAACAGAAAAGGCCAGAAGTGGTGCTGTGACCCAAGTGGTAGAATGCTAGCCTTGAGCAAAAGAAGCCCAGGAACAGTGCCCAGACCCTGAGTTCAAGCCCCAGGACTGGAAAAAAAAGAATAGCAAGAGGATATGCCCCCCAGAGGATTGTAGTAAGGAGTGATATATAAAGTGGTTAGTAAAGTATTTGGGATACAATAATCTCTTGATTGAGGTCACTTATTATTATTATTGTCCTTCTTCTTATTAGAAAGAAGGAGTACCTAAAATGGCAATACCATCTCCAGGATAATTTTTCTTTTTCTTTGGTGGTGGTACTAGTATTTGAAATCAAGATCTTGGGCTTGCTAAGTAAGGTATTCTACCATTTGAGCTACACCTCCAGTCCCATTTGTTTACTTTTTAATGATGGAGACTTTCAAACGCCAAGAAATAGACTTGAATTTTTGTGTATCTGTGGTAGCTGTTTCACATCCTCAAGTCTTAAATGTCAGCCACTAGGAAGTAAGTGCCATAATTTAGGACCTTGTCTGTGCTAATCACCATAGTATTTACAATTCCTTGAAAATAGTTATTAAAACAATTATATGTAGTTGGCTCTCAATAAATGTTTGTGGACTACATGAATAAAGGTAGTAGTTTGAAATTATAAAGGAAAACTCAGATTCTGTTTTGAGTCTGCCTGTGGTCTAGCTATAGATTGACTTCTCTGTTTATTCTCCAATTGGCTCACTTATTCATTCACTGAAGCATTGTTGAATTTCTTTTATGGATCAGCAGTGGCAGCTCTGAGATTTCTGTATGAATGAACTAAAGGCTGGTAGTCCATGTGGAAAGGAATTGGCTGGATGGCATGTCTAGATGCCATATTTGCATAATAAGTGCAGATTTTTTGCCTGGCAGGTTATTGATTTGGGGTAGGATAGGTCTGGTCTTGTTAATTGGACTGGAGTTAATACTAAGTCATGCCTTGGATCAGCTATCATATTCAGGCCTTCCATTTGAGATCTTGGATTGCTCTTACATTAAAAAGAATTGTATAAAGCTGGATGCCAGTGGCTCACACCTGTAATCCTTGCCATGCAGGAGGCTGAGATCTGAGGATTGTGGGTCAAACCAGCTCAGGCAAGAAAGTCCATGAGACTCTTATCTCCAATTAATCACAGCAAAGTTGGAAGTGGAGCTGGAGCTAGTGAAAATGCACTAGCCTTGAGAGAAAATTTTAAAAAAAGCTCTAAGACAGTGCTCAGGCCCCGAGTTCCAGCCCCAGGACCAGCACAAAACAAAACAAAAAGAATCATATATGCGTCACTATAATTCAAGAGACAAAGATTAGCAGAGGTATAGCCAAAGTATCTGAAAATAGGAAGGAAGGAACTATTAACATCCCTGCATATGGAGAAGGAGTAGATGAGGTGTTCCAGAGATCTTTTCAACGAAAGTAGTAATTGAACAACATTTTAAAGCTGATAGAAGCTCTTGGTACTGGCAGTGTGTGTGTAGAAAAGGAAAGAGCTTGGTTAGGCTGAAGGAGTAAAGAGGTGAGTTGGGCTGGTATGCAGGGGTCATAGAGATAATGGGCAGCTGGAAGGCCAGTGGTACCTCTTCCCACAGGGCTCTGCCAGTGCACTCACACACTTCACTTGTATATAGGTTGGCATGCTGGTGGAAGAGTTCAGCTGGGCAGTGGCATGAACAGGTTTGTACTTTAGAGAGATAACTGGGGAGGGAGGTGCTGAGGAATGTGGACTAGAGATAGGACAGGAAGTAGCTGGGATTGTTGCCAGTCTGGTGCTCTGTGGTTGATGACTAATTGGCCAGGCACCAGGAACTTCTAGTAGCTCTTGGAAAAGGGCAGAAGGCCCCACGTCATGTACACTCTTAAGCTGGGCCGCCATTGCCTGAGTTGGCAGCAAAACTGACAGAAGAGCCAAGTTTCCTTTCAAAGAAATGCTTTGGTGTATTTTGGGAACCAAAAAGTCAGGAGTCAGCATTCTACTATCTTTGTTCATAGATAAGCTAAAGATAGAGAGAAATTGAAAAAAAATTAAGTTGGCAGTGTATTTTGAAGTATATTTATATACATATGGACTTAATCATGTATATGTATAAATCACACATATGCATTTTTTGGATATTCATATTCATACAGCAAGCCTATCTTTCTAATCAGCTTTTAAATCAACCTTTCATTGTAGGATAGTTTTAGATTTAAAGATGCCTAAGATACTATGGAGAGTTCCTGTTTAGTCTACCCCCAGGTTTCTCACTCGTTAACAGTTTATATTAGCAGTAATATATTTACCATAATTAATGAGCCACTGTCGCTATATCCTTATTAACTAAACTTCATTCTTTACTCAGATTTCCTTGGTTTTTACCTGGTGTTCTTTTCTTTTCGTTCCAGGATCTCATCTACGGTACTAGATTACATTTAGACACCCCATCTCCTGCGACCAATTCTCAGACTTCCCTTGTTTTTGATGATATTGGCAATTTTGAGTTTTGTTGAATATTCTTAAATAGGTAGTTGTTTAAAGTTCTTATCATTAGACTGAAATGATAAGTTTCGAGGAAGAAGACCACAGAGTTGGAATGCCATTCCCATTATATCACATATAAAGGGCACATACTATCAAGATGACTTCTCATGGCTGATATAAACCTTGTTCACCTTGACTAAGGTGGTATTAGGGATTTCTGCCCTGGAAACATATGAGTCTATCCCTCTTTACATACTCAACTCTATTGGAAGAAGTCCTTATGCACACCTTCCACTTAAGGAGTAGGAGTAGGATGCTATGCTCCTTGATGGAGGAGCAGCTAAATAAATGATTTGAATTCTTCTTACATAGCTTTGGCTGCTCCCTTGTTCTACTTAGGTTTTGATAAGGTGACTTCTTTTTTTAAATTAAGTTTTTTTATTGTGAAAAAACTGTATAAAAAAAAAAACTGTATAAAGGGTTACAGTTACATGAGCAAGGAAATGAGTACATTTCTTATCCAGAATTGTTGAAAGTGATTTCTTATCTGTCTTCTGAAGTCCAAATGTTATTTCTGCATCACATTGTTATTTACCACCTAGTGACATCTCCCACATTAGTTTTTTGTTTGTTTGTTTTTTGTTGGTGGTGGGGCTTGAACTCAGGGCCTGGGCTCTGTCCCTGAACTCTCCTGCTCAAGGAAGCACTCTACCACTTTGAGCCAAAGCTCCATTTCTGGTTATTGAGTAGTTAATTGGAGATAAGAGATTCATGGGGACTTTTCTGCCCAGGCAAACAAGGATCCTCAGATCTTGGATTATTGGCATGAGCCACCAGCCAGGCCTCACATTAGTTTTATGTGTGTCATATATAAATAGATCTATATCTTATTTACCTTGCAGAACTGATAAAACATTTATTTGACCACCCACAGGGTTGGAGACAGTACAGCCAGTTACTAAATATCAAATACATGATTTTAGTTTAATTTAAAAATTTAATTATCAATAGTTAATAACGGGAAGAATTAATGGTAAAAATTCATTGGAGAAAAGACATTGTCTTCAACAAATGATCCTAGGAAAAATGGATGTCTACGTATAGTAAGATTGAAACTGCATCTGCCTTTCACCCTGCACAAAAATCAATTCAAAATGACTCAAAGACCTAACTGTAAGGCATAACATTTTGAAATCACTACAGGAAGACATAGGACAATCACCTCAAGATATAGGACTAGGTAACAGATTTCTGAATAGGACTTCAATAACTTAGGAAATAATACCAAGAATTGAGAAGTGAAATTACAGTAAATTAAAGGGCTCCAGCAAAAGAAATGATTACCAGAATGAAGAGTCAACGTATAGAATGAGAGAAAATCTTTGGCAGCTATTTGTATGAGAGGAAATTAGTATCCCAAATAGAGAAAATACTTAAAAAAATTAGACATCACAAAATAATCCAATCATTGTGTGGGCCAATGAACTGAACACTTTTCAAAAGCAATAATATAAGCAAATAGATGAATAAATGTTCAGCATCCTTAGCCATAAAGGAAAGGCAAATCAAAGGACACTAAGAGTTCTTCTTCCAGTCAGAATGACAATCAAGAAAATAAACAGCCACAAATTCTGGCAAGGGGTGGGGTAGGGATGTGACTGGGTTTGGGATACTAATGCACTGTTTATAGGGTTGTAGTACATTAGTGAAGCCACTATGGAAATCACTATAGAATTTCCTCAAAAAAACAAAACAAAACCTAAAAACAGAGCTACTACTGGGCTCTGGTGGCTCATGCCTGTAATTCTAGCTACTCAGGAGACAGATCTGAGGATCTTGGTTCAAAGCCAGCCTGGGCAGGAACGTCCCTGAGACTCTTATCTCCAATTAACCACCAGCAAATTGGAAGTGGCACTGTGGCTCAAGTGGTAGAGTGCTCACCTTGAGCTGAAGAGCTCAGGGACAGTGCCCAGGCTCAGAGTTCAAGCCCCATGATCACCACCAACAACAAAAAAAAACCCAGAACTAACATAATGATCCTGCTCTTCCACTCCTGGGCATATATCCAAAGGAATGTCATAAGTCAGCATACAACAAAGATACCTGCACACCCATGTTGATAACAACACTATTAACAATGATTGAACTATAGAGTAAGGCTTAGTGTCTATCAACTGATGAATGGATAAAGCGAATGTCACATATACACATGTATGTGTACAATGTTTGTATATTCATATTCATATATAATATACATATGCACACCCAGAGTGAAATACTTAGCCATAAAGAAGAATGGAATGATGTCATTTTTAGGAAAATGGATGGAACTGGAGGGTCCATCATGTTAAGTGAAATAAGCCAGGCTGAGGTGGACAAATAATGCATTTTCTATTTCATATGTGGAATCTAGACCTAAAAGGGGGATGGGGGGGTGGGGAGGAGAATGACAAGAATGTGAAATGAGGGGCCTGCTTGGAGGTGGCAACCAGTGAGAGCAGAGAGGGTGAAAGAAGGGCGCAAACGGGGCAGGAGGTATATGATCAAAATATTTCCTATGCATGTATGAAAGTAGAGTAGTGAAACTCATGAAATTGCTTATAAAAGGGTGAAAAATGGGCCAGGCACCAGTGGCTCACGCCTGTAATCCTAGCTACTCAGGAGGCTGAGATCTGAGGATCACAGTTCAAAGCCAGCCAGGGCAGGAAAGTTTGTGAGACTCTTAATCTCCAATTAACCACCAGAAAACTGGAAGTGGCTCTGTGGCTCAAGTGGTAGAGTGCTCGCCTTAAACTGAAGAGCTAAGGGTGAGTGCTGAGGCCCAGAATTCAAGCCTCATGACCGACACCAACAACAACAACAAAGAGTGAAAATGGATAAGAAGGAATAATAAAGGGGAATGCATTTGATCAAGTACATTATATACATTTATGGAAATATCACAATACAACCCCTTTGTCTAATTAAAATATACTAAAATAGTATAAACATATATATTATATATACTAATATAACATTTTTTAATTGAATAAAAAGGCAAGAAAGTAGAGGGAGGACTATTTTGGAAGAGAAAAGGGAATAGCAGGAGGGGGAAGGGAAAATAAGAGTATGTATGGTGTGTGAACATAAGCCTATTTTATACATGTATGAAAACATTATATACTAATAAAAAAAATAAGATGAGGATACTGTTGGCTTGGCAACCTGATTTGTGAAGCCTTCCTGAACTTGTAATAGTGACTAATATGGTACTTACCATGTGACAGGCTGTTTTATAAGCACTTTACATGTATTTCGTTTTCTGGGTAACTGTATATGTTGATGCCATTCCAGCTGTTTTTATTATTGTTTGGTGATGTTGGAGATCTAACCCAGAGCCTTGGACATACTTAGACAAGCACTTGTACTAGTGGGCTATACTTCTCGGCCCTATTATTCCTATTTTATGTTAAAGAATCAGAGATGAACCAAACTTAAGTTGTTCAAGATTGTTGACAGTTGGATCTGATCCTCTGTGGCTCTAGAGTTTTGAACTCTTTATCAGTAGGCTCTAAAGTCATTACAATGGAGAATAAAATGGTATCTCGCTTGGGGGAAGTAAGCTTGCTATTTAAATACTTCATCCCAGCCTTTTAGGATACTGCTGAAGACATGGCAGAAGTCTTGCTATATTTTTCCCCCCTAGGGGAGGCATTTCCATAAAGCCTCAGCTGTTTTTCCTCCTTCAATATTTTGTTTGTTTTGAGGATTTTTTGTGTAGTATAATCTTATTTCCTGAAACACAAGTGTGTCTACAATTGACAGTTCATATTCCAGACCATATTCTATATATTCTTCACTTCTCAGCCCTGTGACCTATTGAAGGATAGTGAGCTTGTTATTTCTCCCCTGGCATTTTTAAACAGAAGTGGTTACTGGGGCCTGCCAAGTAAATGCTCACTCAGTGTGTTCCTTGTTTGAATGGTTACACCTTGGGCTCCAGGAGGCAACCTACTCCTCTGCAGTGATGTAGGCAAGGGAGGAGGACTTGCAACGAAGCCACCCAAGCCATGAATCGGCCCTGGCTTCCTGAACCATAAACAAATGCAAGCTTTGTTCTCCCCATTTCTCATTTGGTCCCAAGTATGACTCAGGATTAGGCTGGGTCTTCAGGCTCCGTGCCTTTGGCTGTTGGAAGGAAGTAGGAGGATTTCAGGGTAGTTCTGGGACCTTTTCAAACTGAAGAAAGGAAGCTGACTGCATGATGGGAGAAGAGGTATTTTTTTCTTTCTTTGTTTTTTCATTTTGAGATGTAATAAATAACTTTAATATGTATCTTATCTATACTATTTTGCAGCAGAACTTGTACTGAGTTTGTATCGTGGGTTAAAAATGATGTGTGGGTCAGCTAGAATCCCATAGTTGACAGAGAGCTACGATATGCTAAGGGGGAAAAAAACCTGAAATTTTAGGATTTTTTTCTAAAGTCAAATGTTGCACTGAAGCTATTTAGCTATTTGAATCCCCAGCTTCAGCCCCCAACGCGTTGGTCAATTCAGTCATTAATTTTTACAGATGTTTCTAATTTCTCTCTGTCTTGGTTTTCATGTGCTCACACTGTACAGGGTAACGTGGATGGGCAGTTTGTACAAGCAGTAACTGTTACACCATGTCACAGAGATGTTTAGCAATTACAGATGTTTTGTGCAGTAAACAAACCCAGCTTGCTTTTCAGGTTAGTATAGGAGAGGAAAGTATTGGCCACACAGAGCAAGCCAGCTGAGGGGCATTTTACTTTTGGGGGGCACGGACATTTGGAGTTTTCCTTGTGAATGGAGCAGCTGTGAGTAATGATTTCTGGGGTTGTGAACTAGTTTTTTCTTATGGGGATATTTGCCTAAATGTACAATGCTGAGAATTTAGTCATATACTCATATGGAATAGGAGTAAATACTAAATTATTTGCTTTTGTAAAAGATTACTAGTTTGCTATTGTCATATTTCTCTCTCTGAGTTATCCATATTTGTCTACCTAAAAGCAGAAGTCTGTCATTTTCCAAAAACAAAATAAAAATTCCCTAAATAAACCACAGGATAAGTAAGGCTTACAATGCGTCATATGTCTTCCATATTCCTGCCTCTCATTGAAAAAATATTTTAAAGAGAAAGATGAGATCTATAAAATGTGCCTCTATGTCTTTTTTCTGTCACCTTTAGCTTCTAAGACTTTAAAAATTACAAAAAAGGACAATTGTAGAGCAAAAAGGAAACACATTGTTTCATTGCCTTACTTTTCTATATTATTATTATTATCCTTAAGCAGTTCACAGAGAGGAAAAGTTGTGTTTTTTCAGGGCATCTGTTGCTTGTCTGGAGGAGGACAATACTGGGGTGGCATGGGTTGATTAGAATAATTAGAATAAAAATAAGTTTATCTTTAATGGCCTGAAAGGATATTCCTTGGGAAGAAGACTTGAAATTTGCTGGTCTTACTGCTGGATTTAACCATTCTGAATTCTGATAAGAACTTATAATTATGTATTGCTATGCCCAGATGATACAACTCTTCACTGGGGAAATAGTAAAAGCATGCTAGATTGTAAGGTGTATAGTATGGGAAAGTCTCAATAGCATCTGTCCCTCTCTCTGAAGCTTCTCTGGCTTCTCAGGTGAGGTTCTGGAGATGGGAAAGGAAGGAAACTCCTAAGAACTCTTACCTGCTCTGCCTTTGTTCAGTCACCTGTGAACTACGTACTGCATTATTTTTTAGTACTCTTGGAACCATATGTTTGCTTGTCAAAAGCGAATTAACTATTCTCTTGTGACAAAAGTATTTGTAGTAACAATAATAATAACAACGCAAAAGTTGAGAAGCATGAAGAAATAAATAGAAATTACCCTTAGTCCTAATATTGAGAAACAACTTTAGTTAATGTTTTACGTATATCCTTCTGTACTTTTGAGGCTGAATGTGCATAATACACACATTTTACTCTTCTGACAATAATGATCTCCTATCCAATGTTGCCAGGTTTTAAAGTATATCATATACTTACAGACTCCTTTTTTCTGTTACATAGCCACTTGATATGGTTAAGGTTTCCATCTACTATAGAGGTATAGCAACATTTATTGAACCTGTTCCCCTTGGTAACTGTTTAGGTTTCTTACACTTTTTAAATACTAAAACCAGGATTCTTGTATATACATTATTTTGCCTTCCCTCTTTAGTTCCTTAAGGTAAAATGTTTTCTTTCTTTTGCTGTGCAAGTACTGGGACTTGAACTCAGTGCTTGATTGTGCTTAGCTTGTTTTACTCCAAGCTGCTACTCTACCACTTGAGTAACACCTCCACTTCCAATTTTTTCATAGTTAATTGTAGATAAGAGTGTTTAGAATGTTTTTGCCTGGTTGGGCTATGAACTTTGATCCTCAGATCTCAGCTTCCTGACTAGCTAGGATTATAGGTTCAAGCCACCAGTGCCTGGCCGTTATAGTGTGTGTGTGTGTGTGTGTGTGTGTGTGTGTGTGTGTGTGTGTGTGTGTGCGCGCACGCTCACACTGCATGCATGCACACACATGCTAGTCCTAAGGCTTGAACTCAAATGGTGGGCTAGCATTCTATTGCTTGACCAACAGCTCTACTTCCAGCTTTTTTGGTGGTTAATTGGGGATAGCCTACAAAATTAAGAAGAATGAGGGAAGAGGTAGGTGAGCATGTTGAAAAGGGTGACATTGATCATGATATATTGTACTCATAAATTGTTTTCTTAAATGGCAACTAGTTTATATAACTACTTAAAGATAGTAAAAAAATAAATAATAACAGATACATTTGCCCTTCCTACCCTCAAATACATCAATTCATCAAATAAAAGCAAGTAAGAAAAAACAATAAAGAAGACTGTCATGGACTTTGTTGCCTGGGCTGGCCTTGAACCAGAATCCTCAGATCTCAGCCTCCTGAGTTGGTAGGATTATAGGCACGAGCCACAAGCACACATGTAGGCTGGGTTTTTAAAAAAGCTTATGTTTTAGTGAAAATAACGCTAATATATGGTTAAAAAGTAGAAGAAAAGTAAGACTTTCTAAATCCTTCATAGTCAAGATTTACTTCTAGTGGAAATTCCCATAATAGCTTTATATGTGGTTGTGTAGAAACATGTAATTGCTTTTGATTGAGGCAAAACATACATAATATGAAATTTGCTATTCTAACCGATTTTAAGCATGTGGCTCATAGGGTTAAGTACATTTCCATTGCTGTGCAGCCTTCTTCACTACATGTCCACAACTTTTCTGCACTGCAGTACTCCATATCCATTAAATGTTAACCCCTATTTCTCTCTTTTTAAACTTGGGCTATAAAATGAACAGTCACAGATTAAGAGTATATTGAAATTGCCTTAAAAGGCACTGCTTCATCAAAAGGCCATCCTCAAGATGTTTCATGAATGGCCTGTGATTCTGGAGTGTTTCCTCAATTAAACTTATCTTTGAACTTTTAGGGATCAAATAGGCAGTGTTTGGAAACATGCAGGAAGAAAATTGAGCCATATCACTAGAAGTTGTATTTTAGTCTTACTCATTAGATGAGGAAGTTAAACATGGTAAGGATGGATTTACTGCTTCATTTTCTTTTGCTTCTTTCACTGGCTAAGCTTTTTCACCCACCACTGATTTTATTATGTTTTGCTCCATTTGTTTTGGTAGCATCTGCTCAGTTTGTTCTTTTTATTTTGACTTCTTAGGGTTCTCACTTTTTTTCTTTCCACTAGCAACAGCTTCTCTGAAATTTCTTGAGTATTTTTTGTAGACTATTAGTACAAGTTGGTAGGAAGTAAAACAATAATATAAAAAATATTGAGACTTCAGATTCCAGAGTAGATCACATTTGTCCTTTTCTTACAGTGCTTGACATTGGAAGAGCTTGATGCCTTTTAGGTCTTACATATCTAATTGTATGTTTAATTTCCTTTATACCAAATAGATGCCTTGTTAGAAGAGAAAGAAGACTTATTTGTAAATTAGATTTTTGGTGTGTTCAAGTGATAAGAATATAGGTACTGTATTCATGAGAGACAAAAACATTATGGAACTGGTAACTATGCCCACTCATAGAAGTAATCTACCCAACCAATATGTATCACAGCACTGATCAGCAAAATAGTAAGAAACCGAGTATTATTAATAGATGCCTTTACTGTGCTTTCCAGTGAAAGGTTCTAAGATGTCTGTTCTTTTGGTTCAGTTTTTGTATCTAGTGCCCAAGAATTCAAACAGGTCCATATTTTTATGACCTTCAGTCACAGATCACTAAGCCAGAGAAGAGAAAAGTAGTCAGGGTAGTCAGGGTAAGAGATGAAAAGAAGTCTCAAGAAAGTTAATGGCAAGCATAGAGAGCTACAGCTGGGTTAGGGAAGAATTACTGAGTTTCCAGTAGTAAAAATGGCTCCCGGGCTGGAAAACTGTATGGTTATATGTAGCCCAATTTTGACTTTGGTCTGTCCCAACTCTGTGCGAAATGGAGATTTTAGCAATGGTTGATCATCTTGTCATGAAATTGAATCACTACACAGAGTCAGGGGCATTCTGAGAGGCAAAGGTGGAAGAAAGTGAATGAAAATGGTTAAGGAACTGGACACCAGGAGTTTTGGATAGTGGGCATTACAGCAAAGAGTCTGTCTCTGAAGAAATGAAATATTATGCAGGATTTAATGGGTGACTGTTCTCTAGTCCCACTAATGGCTGAAAAAAAGGGGACCCATTTAAATGTAGGAATGGTAATCAAGCTAGGAATAAAGGAGAAGTAGCCAAAACCAAGGGCTGATAAAAGTCTTTATTGTCCTAATGGGCCAGAATATAAAAATCTTCTGTTGAAAATCCCTGTAAATTTAGGGACATATTCTGAAATTCATCTGTCTGAAATAGATTAAATACAATAATTCAGGAGTAATGAATGGGCTGTCTACTCCAAAGCACTCTCCTTTGTCACCATCTTCTGTGAATTTGTATTGTATTTTCCCTGTGTGGAGCCTATAGCAAGTCTTTGTGGAAGGCACAAAGAGGAATTGCAACTCTCAGGAGCTTACAAGTGGAGAACATTGAAATGAACGTTCTCCATTGTCATAGAAAAGGACAAAGAATTGCTCAAGACCAGAAAATGTATCTATTAGAATACTTTACTGGGTACATTGTCTTGTCTAGCCCCTCCCCATCACAAAATATACCTTAAAAATAACAACCACAAAAAGTGTGACTTAAGAAAGCCCAGAGAAAATAGGTGATTGTGCTTTCTTCTTTCCATGAACATTTCCCGTTTTTTCCTTTGGTGGCACTGAGATTTGAGCTAGGGCTTCATGCTTGCTGCAGATACTTTGCTACTTGAACCTGTGCCCTACCCAGACCTTTTAGCTTTTGTTATTTTGGGGATAAGATCTCATGTTTTTATCCACGATCAGCCTTGGACCACAATCCTAGCTACAACCTATAACTAAAATTATAGTTATAACTAGCCTTGAACCATGATACTTCTTGTCTCTATCTCAAGTAGCTGGGATTATAGGTGTGAATCATGACATCTGGCCCCTTCAATGAAGGTTTTTTTAAAAAAAATACCGTGACTTTTTAGCTCCTTTTTGTATGGTTTAGTGTCTGCATGTACTACAGAGAAAGGGCAAGAGAATCAGGGAATATTAGTGAAGAATGAGAACAAACAAAATCAGTGGTGAAATCATCATTTGTTCTACTCAGGCATCTTCAGAAAAATTTACAGCTTTAGGAGAACTCCTCAGACTTGTTATTAAAGTTAAGAATGAATGCAAATGACATCCATATACAGACCTTATTGAACTCTGGCTCTATCAAACCAGGAATGACTCTCCAAAGTAAAGATCTCTCTAGAAAGTGCATTTAGTTAACATGTTCCCACCCCTGACTGGAATCTCATTTTTTTTAAGTCAGTCTTGTTTTTTAGAAGTGGGAAAAACCAAGGTATGGTCATGTTAAATAGAGATGTTTGTTAAAGAGCTGAGAAATGAAAACATCTGTGAAATCTATATAATTTTTTTTTATTTGAGAACATACTGTACAGAGGGGCTACAATTACATGGGCAGGATAATGCATACATTTCTTACCAAGCATTGCAGCCTCCTTCTTTGTTTACCCTTCACCTCCCTTCCCAGCCTCCCCCCTCCCCCCACCCTATATAATTTTAAAATTATGATATACTTAAGAAAATACACCAGTTCCAAAAGTAGCAAGGAAAAAATGGAACCTCAGAATTTGGGAGGCTTGGTTTTCATCACATTTTCTTTTTTTTAACTATTAAAGAAAATATTTCATATAACTACTTTGATTTGTGTCTGAAGCAAGTTTTTATTTTTGAGGCTAGTTAAGCTCAGGACCCATTGTGAACAGATCCTACCTCTTGAATCCATACTTCTTCAAAGACCAGAAATGAGGAATTTCTGAGCATTATCTTTGATCATACATGAAAAACAGTTACAAACAAGTTATTAACTCTTTTCTCAGTCCCTTTGAGATACATGAATAAGGAATTCATGGGTTTAATTAATTCATGGCTTTAAAAACATTTGATAAAATGTCTCAGTAATTTCTTTGTAATATTAATTGGAAATGGATCTACATCATGTACTTACTGAAGATATGAACTGATGAATAACTATAAGAAAAGGGTGAGGATAAATGACAGAGACAATTCTATATGGATAGGCTCTTGTAAATTACACTCATGACTCATTGTACAGCTGATGTTCTTAACATCCTGACTAATGACTTAAAAATATAATGACACACAAATGAAAGTTGTATGTGATTTCTAGTTAGGAGGTGTTTTGAACCAAATCAGACCATATGAGCAGGCATCAATAATATGGGAAAATAGACTATATTTTTTGTTGTTGTTGTTGGTCATAAGTCTTGACTTTCATCATTTCAGCTCAAGGCTAGCCCTCTACCTTTTGAGCCATAGCACTACTTCTGGTTTTCTGGTGGTTAATTGGAGATGAGCCTCATGGACTTTCCTGCCTGAGCTGGCTTTGAGCTACAATCTTCAAATCTTAACCTCCTGAGTAGCTAGGATTACAGGCATGAGCCACTGGTGCCCGGCATGACTATAACTTATAGCTATAGTTGTCTACTTTATTTTCTTAAAATTTCTTTTTATTATGAAATGATAATTTTTGAAGCAGTGGAAAGTAAATCAATAAAAGGAAAGCAAAAGCACTAATCTCACTGGATTAACATTTTTAAGTATTAACTTTCAGTCCTGCTGCTATACATTTTTAACTGGTTGAGATCATATCATGTATATAATTTTTCCGTACATGTAATTTTGTATCTTTCCCATTTTGCATTATAGAAAATCTCTTTTTAAAAGGCTGTGTGTGGGGACTGGCAAGGTGACTCAGTGGTAGAGTGTTTGCCTTGTATGCATGAGGCCCTGGGTTCGATTCCTCAGCACCACATAAGCAGAAAAAGCCAAAAGTGGCGCTGTGGCTCAAGTGGTAGAGCACTAGCCTTGAGCTGAAGAGCTGAGGGACAGTGCCCAAGCCCAGAGTTCAGGCCCCGCGACCAACCGACAAAAAGAAATAAATAAAAATAAAAGGGTGTGTGTGTGTGTGTGTGTGTGTGTGTGTGTGTGTGTGTGTGTGTGTGTGTGTGTGTGTGTGTGTGTGTGTGTGTGTGTGTGTGTGTGTGTGTGTGTGTGTGTGTGTGTGTGTGTGTGTGTGTGTGTGTGTGTCTGTCTGAGGTGTGTGTGTGTGTGTGTGTGTGTGTGTGTGTGTGTGTGTGGCTGAGGTTTGGACCTAGGCTCCAAAGATGTAGGATCTTGTATATGCTAAGCATGCATTTTACTACTTAGCTATACTCCTAGCCCCTAAGGTTCTGTTTTAGGCTCTAGATACATAGAGGAGTTGAAAGGACTATAATTTTGGTGATTACCTTGATTGTCATTGACATTACATTTAAATCTCCATACTAGAACTAACAACACACTTTCTTGGGGCTGGGAAGGTGGCTCAGTGGTAGAGTGCTTGCCTTGCATGCATGAGGCCCTGGGTTCGATTCCCTAGCACCACATAAGCAAAAAGAAAAAAACCGGAAGTGGCACTGTGGCTCAAGTGGTAGAGCACTAGCCTTGGGCTGAAGAGCTGAGGGACAGCGCCCAGGCCCAGAGTTCAGGCACGACCGGACCCAAAAACACACTTTCTTTCTTTAAATTTTATGTATTTTTAAATTTTTATTACTTTTATTTTTATTTTATTTGTATGCTTTTTATTATCTTTAAGTAGTTATACTTAAGGAGTTGCCAGTTTATGAATACAATATATCTTGATCATACTTTCTTGATAACATAAAAATAAAAATAACATAGAAAGACAGTTTGGGGCTTACAGACTGCATCATGGTATTCAAACTGCAAAGACTTGTTGAATTTAATGTACTACATCCATCTAGGATCTAAGGCAGGATTCCAGTTCTCCCTTCCTTGTTGATCTTGAAAGAAACCGTTAAGAGCAATCTTTGGCAAGAGGCCTGACCACTCCCAGATACAGGATTGTGAATTCAGCTTTTCACATTAAGTATCTGTCAGTAATTTCCACTAGTGGCTTTAGAGATCTGTGCCCTATGAGTTAATGGTCTCATTTAGACCTATTTCTTACTTGCCCTGGGAGGAGTATTTGGCATGGCGCTTTAGGATTTCTTCATCCATTATTGAATAGATGCCAAGCTTTGTAAAAGATGGCTCGGGGTCATTTTCTATGGTGGTGTGTTTGCTCCCAAGTATCAAAATTCTCAATAAAAGGCTTTCTGTTCTCTGACAACAGGCTGTTTTTCCCAGACACATGCCTTGTTGTTTTACCATAGTTTCCATCTGATGGATGTTGGCATGGGTTTGTAATTGAGGGGTGGTCTTCAAGCCACTCACTGGAGACACCACCTAACTGACATAATTGACCTGCAAACTCTTATGTGTTGTTGGTTCTGGCCTTCCTCAGTCCTCCTGTCTTCTTATTCTACCTGTTTTTCCTCCCAGACATTGCCTATCTGGGGTTAGTTATTACATTTCATCCTTTCTTCATGCAAACACATCTCTGCTGTATAACCATCTTAGAAAAGTTGCTTCCTACTCTCCAGTACCCAAGCAAAGGGAGATGGTAGTTAACTTGGTGTTTTAGGAAGTTCTTGTAATCGAAAATTCTTTGGAATTACAATTCATTTTCTTAAAAAAAGGCATTATGATGATTGATTTTTTTTAATTCAGCAAAATTCAGTAACAGAACTTTACATACCCTTTTCATTAAATCCTCCTAGAAAATATATTATATTTTATCTCTATTTCAGAAGAAGAAACTGACATATTAGGGAGGTGTAGGTAATGTTCCCAAGATCACATAGCAAGTAGAAGCTGATCCCAGAAATCAGTTCTATTCCATATTAGCTCACATTAGTGCTAAGCACCAAGAGAAATGATTTGGGTTTGTTTCCTCCATTGTCTCCTCCTTAGTACATTAAAATGCATCACATACTCTACTTTCTCCATAAGTCTCAGAACTTTATGGTGGATGTTGAATTTCTCTTGGACTGAAGCAAATTCTGATATTTGGTACTTCCAATGTGTAAGGAACTTTAAAGCAGTCAAAGATGAGCAGGACACAGTCCTTTTCCTCCATGCCTTCATTCTACTTAGTAAAAGTTAGTTACAGAGAGAAGTAGCCGGAAAGCCAAGGCAGGATGTGAGAGGAGGTTTCAACCATTGTCATCGAAATACACTTCTCTGCACTAAGAAGATGTATCACCTGTGTACCTGATCTCCAGCTATATATCAAAGAAGCCCCTATTTTGGATAAATATGTGACCTAAGCTCATTCTTTCCAATAAAAACAATACATAAAAATACGATTAAGCCTTCTTAAACAACTTTCAATTTAATTTTCTCTGCCCTTCTGTAAATTTGAGGAGCCTGGATGATTTTTTTTTAAAGTATTATTCTTTAGGAACAGATGATAAAAGTAAACAATGTATCCTACAATATTAAAGCCAGTATCACTTAGCATTAGTCAGATTTAGAGAATGGCTTTCTGGGATCAATAGGTTATCTTTTGTAGTTGTAGAAGGGGTGTTTCTGATAAGACAGAGGTGAATGAACATAGCATGGAGTCCTATGCTGGAAAGCTTCTGGACAAAGATGGATTTATTCTCTAATTTGTCTCATTAGATGCTGTTTACTCCCCCTGGTTATTTTGTGGGTGAAAAAACTTTATGAGATTAAGTGATTATATAAATTTTACAAAGTTCACAGTATTGTAGAATAGTGACACTCAGTTAAAGTCACAAACACATTTTAACCTTCACAAGGCAAATTGTAATTATCATGGTCTATAAAGTTTGTGAATTCTATGAGCTTTGCTAATACAACAGTTTCTTCTACATCAGGTGATATGTACATTTTTTTTTCCTTTTGCTTAGCGTAAGCTGTCTCCTCTTTCCCTCTCATTCCCTCCCTTCCATCGATGCCCTTGAGTTGCTTAGTTCATTTTCATCAATGTCCAGTGCAGCTGATGGGCCCTCTGTTGTATATTTTCCTCTGTTTCTTTGTGGGTGAATATTAAGCACTAGGATATCAGAGCCTCATAAACAAAATTTTGCCATTGCAGTTGACATTTGTAGGCAGATGGAGAGATGCTCACCAGAAAGAGGGGTATGGTCTAGGATAGCATAAAATCTACCATTGGAACCATTTTTTCACTCTATTATTGAGTAGTCATACAAAGAGGCTACAATTGCAGGTAAGTTATGAGTACAAATGCTTCTTGATCAATGCCACCCCTTCTATTGTCTTCCCAGTTGTCCTCCTCCCATTCGTACCCTCAATTTATATAGTTTAGTTTTTATATAATGAACATTAGTTATAAAACCATGTTTAAGTATACCGTTCAGTATTCTTAAGCATATTCTCATTGTTATGCAAGCATTACCACTGTCCACTCTAGAACATTTCTTTTTTTATTTTTTTATTTTTTATTTATTTATTTTTTTTTGGTGTCCGGTCGTGGGGCCTGAACTCGGCCTGAGCACTGTCCCTCAGCTCTTCAGCTCAAGGCTAGAGCTCTACCACTTGAGCCACAGCACCACTTCCGGCTTTTTTTTTCTTTTTGCTTATGTGGTGCTGAGGAATCGAACCCAGGGCCTCGAGCATGCAAGGCAAGCACTCTACCACTGAGCCACCTTCCCAGCCCTAGAACATTTCTTATCTTGCAAAACTGAAATTATACCCATGAAGCATTCCTTCCTTCCTATCTGTAGCCTGATAACTAGCCACATTTCTACTCTCTGTTTCTATGAATTTGAGTACTCTAGGTACCTCATATATATGGAATACTATAGTATAGTTAGCCTAATATAGTATGGGGTATTGGTTTCAGACCCACCATAGATATCAAAATCTATAGTGCTTATCTTTTGTGTATATAAAATAATGTAGCATTTGCATATAATCTATAAGCATCCTCCCCATACTTTAAGTCATCTCTAGATTATTTGGAATATCTAATATGCTATAAATTCTATAAAAATGGTTGTTATACTATATTGTTTAAGTAATAATGACAAAGAAAAACTATGTGCATGTATAGTATGGCTATAGTATTTTTTCCTCAATTTTTTAAGTCGGAGATTGATTGAATCTGTGGATATAGAACCCACAGGTGTGTAGGGAGGGCTAACTCTGTTTGCCTTTTTGTGACTGGCTTCTTTCACCTAACATGTAACGTATTCCAGACTTTTCCACGTTGTTGCCTTCCTTTTTAAGGCTAAATATTCCAATGAATTCCTTAAGACTTTTGTTTTTGTTGGTCATGGGGCTTGAACTCAGGACCTAAGCACTATCCTTAAAAAAAAAAAAAAGATCTTTTGCTAAAGTCTAGCACTCTACCACTTGAGCCACAGCTTCACTTCTGGTTTTCTTGTGGTTAATTGGCAATAAGAGTCTCAATGACTTTCCTGCCCAGGCTGGCTTTGAACCGCGGTCCTCAGATCTCAGCCTCCTAAGAGCTAGGATTACAGGCATGAGACACCAGTGCTTGGCTTCCCTAAGACTTTTAAGAGGCAGTTTTACTTGAAATCAAAACAGCAAAACATGATTCAAGTACTATCTCTTTTCTGACTAAAACTATTTCATTTCCTTTCCCTACTCTGCAGGACAGATTATCTTACCACCACCACCACCACATACACCCCCTCACACACACACACAAGAAAGTCTTGTTACGTAGCTCAGGCTGGTCCTGAACTCACTATGTAGCCCAAGATGGTCTCAAATTCACAAACCTCCTTACTCAAGCTCCCAAGTGGAATAGCAGGCATGTATCACCCTGCCTAGTTGAAATTTCCCATTTTTGTCTTTAGCTCAGGACATTTTTGGAGACAAACTTAACTAGCCAACTTACTTTCTAAAATATAATTTTAATTTATTTTTAATATAATTTCATACAGCGGGATTGTATGAAATATATTTCTTTTTGGATAATCTCTCCCCCTTTTTCACTTGCCCTTAGTTTCCTCCTCCTGCTCTTGCCCACAAGTTGCATAATTCATTTTCTACATAGCATATACTGAATAGCATGACTGCATTTGTTCGCTCTTCATCCCTCCATTTTTGTGCCCCCCCTTTTACATCCCCTAAAATGACAAAACCTCCAAAGGCAAAAAAAAAAAAAAAAACACCACCACCATCTATTTACTTTCATCAGATTAGAAAGATGTTTTTCTATGTCAAGACCTACCTGTATGTCTTGTTTTAAAAAATATGTTTCAGTTTTCAAATGGTAGGTGGTTTTAACAAGAAGCTATATGTTCAAAACTATCACAGGCTTATTATTTCCTCACTAAATGTTTTACACTACTATCAGAATTCTGAGACACTCATATCTATGTGAGTCTCTCCATTAGGATAAATTCTCCACAGTACTTTCCTGAGCCTCTAGCTCATTAATCAAACTGTGAACTTGATGTTGATTTTTTCACGTGATTTCCACTCAATAGCCATGTAGCATGCATGTGTTTAGACTCAAGAGCATAACAGAATTAGAAAATTTTCTGCCATGTTCATACCAGTTCACAACCACTGATTTATGTCTATGGTGACTATGTACTTTTGACAAAGTGGGCAGTCCTGGTATTTCTCAAGTCTCTTTCCTACATCCACATTTTCACTGCCTTGGTTGAATTATGTCTACTTTCCCTCTGCTTCCTGGGCTTTCTCATACCCTTTTCTTTCCTCTTCATTCCTTATCAGTCTTAAAAGTCATAAATTGGATCATGTCATACCACTGTTTACTTTTCATGAGGACCAGATGTTTTGGAGATAAAGCATAAGTCACTGTAACATTGGTCCTAACTTACCTTGCTTGCCTTGAACCTCTATTTTCACTCTGCATATTCTTTAAAAAATGTTTTTATTGTAAAGGAGATATACAGAGGGGTTACAGCTACGTAAGTAAGGTGATGAGTGCATTTCTTGTTGAACATTGTTACAGACTCTAATTTTTCTCCCACTTTCCCTCCCACTCCGACTCCCATATCCTCCGCCCCAAGTTGTAAAGTTCATTTCCAACTGAGTATCTTGTGAGTATCCTGTTGCATTGGTTCACCCTTTGTCCTTTGTCTCACCATTTTGTAATTCCCCTTCCCTTCCCCAAATCAAATGATATACAAGACCCAAGGTACCAAAATAAAAGACAGTGACAATAGGGGATAAACCAAAGGGAAAAAAATGAAAGAAAACAGAAATAACTTCACACAGTACATCAAAAACAAAAGCAAAACCTCTTGTTTCCATATCTTGGAGTTCATTTTGATTAGCACCATTTTATATAGTCATATGTACATAGCTATTGAGCTATTGTGATCATCTGCTAGACTATTCTAGACATATATTAATGATTATAAATGAAGGAAACCATGGAGTCTGTGTTTCTTTGGATCTGGCTTACTTCACTTAATATATATTTTTTCTAAGTCTTTCCATTTCCTTATGAATGGGGCGATGCCATTCTTTCTGATGTAAGCACAGAATTCTGTTGTGTATATGTACCACATTTTCTTGATCCATTCATCTACTGAGGGGCATCTGGGTTGCTTCCATATCTTAGCTATGGTAAATAATCACTGTGCATATTCCTATTCTTGTTTTATTTTTTGAGACAGATTCTTGCTGTGTAGCTCAGGCTACCCTTGAATCCATGATCCTCCTGCTGCAGACACGCTCATGCTACAATTCCCCGCCTAGCTCTTGCATATATTCTTAATTTTCCTTTTGCTTTCCTCCTCCCCTCCCTCAGCTAGAGTAGCCTTTCTGTCATTCTCTATTCGGTCAACAATTGTTCATCTTTCAGAAGTTAGCACAAGTTAGCACAAGCCTCATCAGTGAGGCCCATTTCCCTGTGTAGATTTGTTATGAGGTCCTTTTTCTTCTTCTGTGCACAGCTGTATTATAGTGTTTATCCCTGTGCTTAGTGCTGTTCTGTTAATGAGTCTGTTTCTGATTATAATTTTGAACTCATTAAACATTAAAGACTATGGCTATGCCTCACACATATGCACAATCCAGTGTAGAAGGCCAAGTGGATGAATGAATAGCTAGATGGGTGAATGAATGAATGAGTCCCTGAAGCAAATCTTCATTTTTGATGTATAAGGGAAAGCCAAATGAAATATGTCCTTGCCCTCAGGTGTATCTTACGTGTAAAATTGTCATGAGCTGGTGTGGATTGTGTGTCAGAAGTAAGAATTGCTGAAAACTACCAAACACTGGACTTTTTTTGACTCTTTGACTGATGATAGATAGATAGATAGATAGATAGATAGATAGATAGATAGATAGATAGATAGATAGATAGATAGATAGATGAACTCCCATAGGATGGTGGTGGAGGTGCCATCCTCAAGTAGGGGAAAGAGCCTGGACTATAATGTGCTTAAGTAAACAGCTGAACATACAGTCCTGCAAAGTGTCTTTGTATGTGAAATTGATTTTATACATTTACTATATGGGAAAATTAGGAATTGATCTACCTTTGTGAAACACATTTGTTGTTAAAGCGCTGGGCAAATGACACCCAAAACAGCCCATAATACTCATGTGTACCATACCATCTTTTCTTCTCACTATCCACTCTCAAATTCTCCAAATACAATTAAAATAAAGGTGTTGTTCATCAAATAAATGCTAAGAAGCCAATCCTCTGATAGAAGGAATGTTGACAATTTCTGTTTATCTGTCATAGCAGTGGAAAAGTCTTTTTTTTGGGGGGGGGGGTCCGGTCGTGGGGCCTGAACTCTGGGCCTGGGCGCTGTCCCTCAGCGATTCAGCTCAAGGCTAGTACTCTACCACTTGCGCCACAGCGCCACTTCCAGCTTTTTTCTTATGTGGTGCTGAGGAATCGAACCCAGGACCTTGAGCATGTAAGGCAAGTGCTCTACCACTGAGCCACCTTCCCAGCCCATCAGTGGAAAAGTCTTTTAAAGTATAATGACAAACTGGATTTTGCCAATGTGGTCTGTGAAATAGAAATTAACTTTGGCTTGTTCATCTTCTGTGAGGAAGGTGATTCTACAACACAATTGAATGCAGGCTTCTGTCTTGGGAACAGTAGGAGTAAAATATAAGCAGTATTTTAATATAGTGTCAGATGTTCAGGGAGAGCTGCTGTCTGTGATTTTAATATGTTTGAATGTACATTCTCCACATCATTGAGCTAATTAATGCTCAATGTCTTTGATGCTGTTTCTCCAGTGTGAATGGAAACTCCTAAAGCCACAGACAGGTATTTTGCTTCGATAGAAAGACAATCGTGTGTGTGTGTGTGTGTGTGTGTGTGTGTGTGTGTGTGTGTGTGTGTGTGTGTGTGTGTGTGTGTGTGTGTGTGTGTGTGTGTGTGTGTGTGTCCATATCTTTGGGTTCATTTTGCTTAGCATTGTCTTTTTTTATTGTGAAAATACTGTACAGAGGGGTTACAATTACATGGGCAAGATAATGAGTACATTTCTTATCAAGCATTGTTGCCTCCTCCTTTGTTTACCCTTCACATCCCTTCCTATCTCCACCCCCCCCCCGGCCCCCTACCCCTCACGAAAGTTGTAAAGTTCGTTTTTTGACATAACAATTTGTACATCTCATTGTTGCAATGGGTCCACCTGTATCCCTATTTAAACGATTTGTTTTTTCCCTTCCCCTCCACAAATTATACCAACATCAAATACAGTGAAAGCAGGGGTTATACCGTGGGGGAGGGACATACAAAGCAACAAAGAAATCTTATAAATATGTTAGAAACAATTGCATGAAAGCAAAAACATTTGAATACTTATCTTGGGGTTCATTTCACCTAACATCAACTTATCTGACCTTTTCTGCTTGTCTCAGACATATACTAGTTATTGCAAATAAGGGAAACCATGGGACCTATGTTCCTTTGGGCCTGGCTTACTTCACTTAATATAATTTTTTCCAAGTAGAAAAACAATCTTAACCCTTTCTATGACTGTGGGAAATGATATCTAGAGGTGTTGCAAACAAAGGAATCAAATGATCACATCCTGGCAGAAGTTAAATACATGATAAATAACAGAAATTGTCTCAGATTCTACTCATAAGCAGTAATTCATCCATGTCTGTCTGTTTCTCTCTTCACCTCTCTTTCTCTGTGTCTCTCTCTAATACATGAATTCAAACTGGAATCTAGATGACATCCTCAGTCTTGGATGAGCCTTTATGGTAATCAGTAATTAATAGGAGATTGTGTGTATGTTTGGAAATGAAAGGAAGTGTGATGTAAGTGCTCATGAAAATATTGTGGACAATGTGCCATCACCAGTGAGCAGGTTGGAAAAATGTTGGCGCATGATAATGATAAACAAGCAGGCACCAAGAGGTACAGAGGTCTCCCGATTTATCAGGGAGCACATCTCCTTTCTCTGTACCTGGTGCTAGGGAAAAGGGTGAGTGGATGGTTTCTCCCAAGTTCCCTGCTTTACCAGCAACCTCTCATTTTGTGAGTACAAGACATTAATGCTACATCCCGTCTTGCTCTCACGAAGGGTGTTGTTTCCAAAGAGTAATGGCAATATGGATAGTTAATCTGCCAAATGCTTCTAGGGCATCTGTGACTCTGATGAGGTCTTTAACACAGATTAGGCAAGAGGTTTAGTTTTGCTGGAATTTCTCAAAACAACCAGGACAAATGAACAATAAAGGAATGACTCTAAATCTTAAGCCCGATTTTTTTTTTTTGTCAGTCTTTGTTTTTGTCAGTTGAAACTTGAACTCTGGGCCTGGGCACTGTCCCTCAGCTCTTCAGCTCAAGGCTAGTGCTCTACCACTTGAGCCACAGCACCACATCCAGCTTTTTCTGTTTATGTGGTACTGAGGAATCGAACCCAGGGCCTCATGCATGTGAGACAAGCACTCTACCACTGAGCTACCTTCCTAGCCCTTAAGCCGGATTTTATAATCAGAAATTTAACTGTAAAATTTTCTGTGTGTCATATAAGATTATTTCTTTGTTGCTTTGTATGTCCCTCCCCCAAAGTATAACCCCTGCTTTCACTGTATTTGATGTTGGTATAATTTGTGGAGGGGAAGGGGAAAAACAAATCGTTTAAATAGGGATACAGGTGGACCCATTGCAACAATGAGATGTACAAGTTGTTATGTCGAAAACGAACTTTACAACTTTCATGTGAGGGTGGGGGGAGGACAGGGAGGATTGGGGGGGACGGGGGAGGATGGGAAGGGATGTGAAGGGTAAACAAAGGAGGAGGCTACAATGCTTGATAAGAAATGTACTCATTATCTTGCCCATGTAATTGTAACTCCTCTGTACAGTATTTTCACAATAAAAAAACTTCTGTGTGTGTGTGTGTGTGTGTGTGTGTGTGTGTGTGTGTGTGTGTGTGTGTGTGTGTGTGTGTGTGTGTGTGTGTGTGTGTGTGTGTGTGTGTGTGTGTGTGTGTGTGTGTTTTACTAAGGACTGAACTTCAGGCCTTTGCTCTTACTAGACTAGTGCTTGAGTCACGCACCCCAGTCTTAAGAGTTTAATTTCTTATAGCCAAGTTAAAAAGTAGGGGCTGAGAGGCATGCCTCTTTGGAGGAGTTGGAATTGGTATAATGTTATAGGAGGTGCTTCAAAGGTTAAACCCTGTACCCAGGATGGAACGGCAAATGTAGTTTTCCCGTTTATAGGAACACGCCTGTTACATTTAGAGTTTTGAGTTATGTTTTACTCTGGCATAGCTTCTGTTGATATAGTGCAGCTGAAACTGGGCCCACCAAATGCAAGCGGATTGACAGTTGTTTATGTAAATGAAAAGCCTTCCAGTAGGGAGTGCACAAAGCACTCCATTGTGAGGACAATTCTTTGCACTCCTTCTTCTCTGGCTCTAACATGCTCTGCTCCTATAGCTCCCTGCTGAGAGCCAAGAAGACTTTCCCTAATACCACTGGTCAAAGGTGTTCATGCAGGGAGCATGTGAAAATAAAAACTTTACAGGGAGTTTTCACAGCACTTCAGGGATCTTTCTGAGTTGTAGTAGAGAGGAAAATCTGAAAATCTGATATGGTCATGTATTGAGAGCATTCGGTCCCTCCTCTTAGCACTGTGCCCTATCCCTTATAATTCTCCATATCCTGTAGATGAGCAGAATGGAGGATTACCATGCTCTACTCTTGGCCACTCCTCAATTTACCACTGTGGAGAACCAGTTACCCGCCCCCCAATAGTTGTTTCAGTGTTTGTGATGATGTTCCACATCTTCCTATGTTGTTGTGTGCGTTCCTGCCTCACATTGAACAAGCATCTAACAAATATGAGGTAGTTGGAATGGTAAGGAATGCTGTCAGATGCTAGTGTTGTAAAAGGAATGCATCCAAGAGCCACCCTTGATCTTGGGTTTTGCCAGTTGTTTGAAAGGTCATCTCATGAGTTTGGCGTTGTATGAGGGCATGAGTAATATCTAAATGTAGTTTCTCAGGCCATCTTCTACTTGTAGCTTACAATGCAGCTCCTCCTCTCTCTCTTCTTCCTACTCATTAAACCTGGCTGCCTTGGTATTGCTGGAGTTCTGTGTGGTTCTTTAGAGAGCAGACCTTCAGAGATGAATTTAAGCTTTCTCCTTGGCATTTTTTTGTCCTGTAATTTGCAACTTCTTTTTATACTCAAAGGAGTTTGCATATAAGTTGGAATAAAGTCAGAGGAGTGATTTTTATACTATTGATTTGAGCAGGAGTCTGGTCCCACATTCCACTATCACAAAAAAGCTAGATACATTTATCACTTGGGAACTAATTCCCTTGGACTGAAATCGAGTGATTGTCTTTCCTGGAAGCATTAGTTTCTTCATTTTGGCATGAAAAAGAAAAAAAAAGTTACTTGTTCCACTAACTAAAGTCATATGTTACTTATCTGTTCAGATGCTATGTTACCAGATCTTGTGGCACTCAGAGAATACATGCAACTTCCCCCAAAAGTTTATTTAGTGCTTTTGGCAAAGAGAGCTAGAAAGAGAGGGAATTAGTATTATTAAAGGTTCAAGGAGAGGAGTTTTTGGAACTTTCTTTTTCAACATTAGGTTTGCAATGGAGATTGGGATGTAGTAAGAGAGAAAAGTGACACCAATGTGGTGATTATCGCTGTATCTTGAAGCAGATCTATAGCCAGTGTCAGTGGAATATTTGGCTGTATAAATCCTTCCATATACACATCCACTCCTATATGAAGAATTGGCATCTGGCTTGGGGCACAAGCAGACTGCATCAATGTGGATGTTTGTGCTAAAAAAGTCTTTAGCCACCTCACTGAAGGAAGAGGAAATGTTGGCTGGAGCTAGAGAGCTTGGGAGTCTGTTCCTTCTGAAGATACACAATGAAATGGCTCTGTTTACTGACCTCTTAGGAAGTGAATTGGCCACACATGTTGTCTGGGATTGTCAACATAGCCCCTAAGTGCCTGGCTGGTGCTTGTCCTGGATAAACCATCTTTCTTAGTAGCCGGGAGGGTGGGGACATGCTATTCTGTGAAGAAAGCCACCAGTGGAGAGTCTTAAGTCCTCCTCCTTCCCTACCTGGTAGATGTGGAGAGATGTATACACAAGATTCCCTATTTTATTCTTTTTTTTTCTGTCATGGGGCCTGAACTCTGGGCTTGGGTGCTGTCTCTCAGCTCTTCAGCTAAAGGCTAGCACTCTACCATCTGAGCCATAGCGCCACTTCCGGCTTTTTCTGCTCATGTGATGCTGAGGAATTGAACCCAGGGCCTCATGCATGTAAGGCAAGCGCTCTACCACTGAGCCACCTTCCCAGCCCCTCCCTATTTTATTCTGTCCTCTGAAGCCTGCTCCATAACTGGCCTTCAGTTATGTATGATCTAAATTTGAATGTGTAGCTTACTGGCAACGATAAGTTTCTTTGTCAGTGAGAATAGACAAGGGAAACTTTTTTTGTGTGTGGAAAAATGGAAAACATGCTTTGTCGTTTATCTAGAATAGAGAATAGGCATCCGAGTTTTTAATCTAACACAAGGTATTTATTTAAAATGAGTGTAATCGCTGCTGTATTTAGGTTGATGGCCCTCACTTGAGCATGCATGAGAACCCATGGAGGGTTTGTTCCCTCTGAGACTGCTGGGCACCATCCCCCGAGTTTCTGATTGAGAAAGCCTGGGGTGGGGCCTGGGAATTTGCTGTGCTAACAGTCAAGGGCCACACTTGTCTAGGCCTAGGTTCTAGAGAAGACAGAAGCATCAGAATTCCTGTAGCACTGGACTCTAGACTTTATATCACTGCCCATAAAGGAGATGGAAGGATTTAAGGTCTAGCACCCCTAGAAGATGAGCATGATACCACCTTCACCATTACACCTGGTACCGAGATCCACCGAGGTCAGTGCATAGCGTTTGCTACAAGAGTGAAGAGGAAACCAGAGGAAGCATTGCTTTTTCATGTCTTTCTGTACTAAAGTAAGTGCATTTAACTGGTGGTCTTTCTTTTTTTTTCCCAGTCCTGGGGCTTCAACTCAAGGCCTGGGCACTGTCCCTGAGCTCCTTTTGCTCATGCCTAGCACTCTACCACTTGAGCCACAGTGCCACTTCTGCCTTTTTCTCTTTATGTGGTACTGAGTAATGGAACCCAGGGCTTCATGCATGCAAGGCAAGCACTCTACCACTGAGCCACATTCCCATCCCCCTGGTGGTCCTTCTTAATATTTGTTAGTTTGGACATCTGGTAAACTGGGTCATGAGACATGAAAGCAATGCTTCTTTTGCTACCAGAAAGTGGAAGTTGTTATAATATGCAACCTGCAAGGGTTTCTCCAAAGGAAAACATCTGGCTTAAAGATTCAACCGTTGCATGTCTTTTTATTTTTCAAGAAAGTAAACCAAGACTGGATTGGAAGTAGTTCTTGAGCTTGCATTTCCTGGTTCCCTCCTTCTATCACTGACAATCTAGTTGTTTTTGTTTTTCTTCCATAATGTCTTAATAGTAGGGATGCTTTATTCTAGACCCTAAAAAGAAAAGAAGAGAGATTGGTAAGGATGCTGTTAAAGTATGAACAGAAATGTCAGTGAAATGATGCTTTGAGAGTTTCTCATTTTACTGATAATACCTGATCTTTCAAGATAATCCTAAGAACATTTATTCATCAAATTTGACCTTATGGCAGAAGAACATTTAACTTTTTCTTTTCCGTGATATTTTCTTGGCATCATAAAATGTTATTAGTTTGAGTACTTAACACTTGAGGGGTGGCATATATTTGGGGTTTCATTTTTTTTAATCCGATATAGAAAGTCTTGCAGCACCAAATAAAAATGTCACTATGCAAAATGTAAAGGCTTTCTGTCACAAATGTTTTTAAAAATTCATGAAGGGCTGAAAATTTGATTTATCCTCTTTCTGTGATTTATTCATATTTAATGCTAGTTTCAACATTTGAAGCATGAAGAACCTTTGCAAATTAAAAACTGGTGAATTACTTATTTGAAGAAAAATTCTACCATGCCAGTTTTTGAATTATGTAGCCCATTCCTCTTCATATGTTCAAGGGCACAGAGATGTTTGGTTTCCCCATTGGTCGGAATTCTCACTGGTGAAGCTCTTATTGGAGGGAAGTTGATTCACTCGGCTATGTGGTTGTGATAGCTATTTCTCTAGTATCAGTGAATACTTCTCAGGCATTAATCTTGATCACACAAGTACAATGACAGAAGAGTGGGAACAGCCCTTGATTCTTGACCCATTGGCTTGGTTTATTTGGATTTTTGTTTTTGATTTTAAGTTCCTGGGTAACTTATATTTTCAGGAGCTTCTTTAGGTAGAGATAATACTAACTTTTCTAGGATGATTTCATAAACAATGAATGAAAATAAAGTTATCTCCAGATGAGGGAAGAAAATGAACTCAAATCAAACTTGTATGTATGTATGTAAGTATGTATGTATGTATGTATGTATGTATGTATGTATGTATGTATGTATGTATGTATGTATGTATTTTACTGGTCCTGGAGCTTGAACTCAGGGACTAGGCAATGTCCTCGAGTTTTTGTGCTCAACGTACCACTTGATCCACAGTTCTACTTCTGGTGTTTTTGGTGTTTATTTGCCATAGGTCTTACAGACTTTCCTGCCCAGGCTGGCTTTGAACAGTGATCCTCAGATTTCAGCTTCCTGAGTAGCTAGGATTACCAGTGTGAGCCACTGACTCTCAACTTTCATAGTCTTTATTTTAACTAGTGAGTAGATGCATTGGTTCTAAGGCATTGAATCTTTTCAAGGCCCTGGAGAGACATTTTGGGGACAGTGAGACTGTCTTATCCTAGAAGACAAGAGTCAAGAGTATGTTTGCTGCCGGGCGCTGGTGGCTCACGCCTGTAATCCTAGCTACTCAGGAGGCTGAGATCTGAGGATCGCAGTTCAAAGCCAGCCCGGGCAGGAAAGACCGTGAGACTCCTATCTCCAATAAACCACCAGAAAACCGGAAGTGGCGCTGTAGCTCAAATGGTAGAGCGCTCGCCTTGAGCTGAAGAGCTGAGGGACAGCGCCCAGGCCCAGAGTTCAAGCCCCACTACGGACCAAAAAAAAAAAAAAGAGTATGTTTGCTCAGACTCTGTAAAGTAGCTGGAAACTTAGATGATGATGAGGAGTTACAATAAGACTCAGTTTCTCTGAGCACCCTGGCCTCTCCCTGCCCATCCATCTCCCTGTCCTTCCTATCCCTGCATCCCTATATTTACTCTAGTTTTCTTCCTTCTTACCTTCGTTCTCCTGCTTTGCATTTACTTTGAAGCACCTCCACTAAGTCAACTGTTTGACCTCTGTAGATTTAGTCAGCTTCTCAGAAAATGAAGCAAACTGTAAATGTTTTCTTTGCTAACAATAATAAACCTTTTGAACCCTCCAAGGAAGCAAGAACATAAAAGATACTGAGTACCTTCAAGGATAAAGCCTGTTTTATCTAGTTTTCTCTTTGTTTATCGTTGAGGATCAGGTCTATTAAAGTATGGCCACCAATACAAAGAGTAGTACAAATTTGAGAATGTGGTTTTTGGAACCAGTTTTGTCTTTATGATCTTGATTTTATTCTTCTGCTTGGTGACGAGAACCATCTTAATGTGTAAAATTATCTTTTCTTTCACAGACTATTGGGAAGAAGTTACCTCCACCTGTGGCAACTCTAGACCCATCAAAAACAGAGATGGATAGCAAGACTAAGAGTGAGTTTCCTTATTTTGAAAAGAAAATCCTTATATAATATGTATATATATTACACACACATACACACACAGACACAGACAGAAAGACAGACAGACACACACACACACACACACACATATAATTTGGGGCTGATATTGGGACTTGAACTCAGAGCCTTGCTAGGCAGTCATTCTACCACTTCAGCACACTCCCCCACCCCCAGCCCTGTCTGTTTTCATTATTTTTTCCAGTACAGTCTCTAATTTTATAGGATGGCATATACTACAATCATTCTATTTTGTATATTCCAAGTATTTTGCACTGTTTTTTTATTATTATTTTTTATTTTGCACTGTTTAAGTGGAAGAAAGACTCTAAAGAATAACAGCTCAAGTACTTTAAAGATTCATAGGACTTGAGGTCATTTACTTTTAGCCTAAACCACTCAGCCAACACTACCCACCCTGATTTCCTGCAGGCCTTCTCAATGCATCTCTCCTTAAATACTTCCAGATACTTTTGTAACATAGCAGGGAGGAGACAAGAGGCGTTTAGAAGGATAAGATACTACATAGTAGGGAGTTAGTTGTGTCTTAGAACATTACTAGCTATAGGAATATCATGTGAGCCAATTGAAGTAATAGGTAATTTCAAATTTTCTACTTGGCACATTAAAAAAGAAAAAAAAAACAGCCAGGCACTGGTGGCTCATGCCAGTAATCCTAGCTACTTAGAAGGCTGAGATCTGAGGATCTAGGTTAGAAGCCAGCCTGGGCAGAAAAGGCTTGGTGAGACTCTTATTTCCAATTAACGACTCAAAAACTGGAACTGATGTTGTGGCTCAAAGTGGTAGAGCACTAGCCTTGAGCAGAACAGCTCAGGGACAGTGCCCAGACCCCAAGTTCAAGCTCCACAAAACAAAAAAAAAAGAAAAAGAAAAAGAAAAACAAGAGCCAGGCACCAATGGTTCACAGCTTTAATCCTAGCTACTCAGGAGGTTGAGATGAGGCTCACAAAATTCGAAGCAAACTGGGCAGGAAGGTCTTTGAGTCTCTTATCTCTAAAAAGAAAAGTAGGAAGTAGAGCTGTGGCTCAAGTGGTAGAGTGCTAGCTTTGAGCCAACAAGCTCAGGGAAGAGATCCCAGGCCCTGACTTCAAGACCCAGGACAGGTACAAAAAAAAGAGAAAGAAAAAGAACTGAATTTAATTACATTCTATTTAACTTAATTTGTCAGTATTACCTTTTAACACGCTACCCATATAAAATGGTCAAATGAGATAGATACTTTCTTCTTTTTTTCCCATGTGATGTCATCACAATCCAATGTATAATTTATTTAAGTAGTTGTCCAAAGGGGGTTCAATCGAACATGTCAGTTTGTAAGTTCAATGCATCTTGATCAATGTTACCCTTTCCATCTTTTTTCCAATGCAAATTTACAGGTATGGTATATTTCTATTTAGAGTAGCCACGTTGTGAGTGCTTAGTAACCATGATATTGGAAAATGTAGTTTAAGGGTAATTCCTAGGCCTAAGATAGGCTTCCCGTGCCTGTAAATGAGTGTAAATGAGTTACAAGTGCTCAAATCCATGTGGGGAAAGCCTGGCCGCTAGTCCTACAAATATCTATTAACCATACCCATTTACCTGGCTAAAAGCATCCTGATGGGAAAATAGATTGCTAATGAAGAATAGGTTTGCAGAAACTGGGTAAAGTGTTTTAGAGTGTTAGAAGGAAGAGTGCTGTCACTAGCCATGTGACTTTGGACACATAATTTGATTTCTCTAGCCTTCCTCCTCATTGTCTACATTATAACTTCAGAGAGTTGTACTAGAGAAAGACCCTGTCATTTCTTCCAACAACTTCATTTTCTGATTCAATTCTATAAGCTTTAGAACTCAGAGAGAAAGGTTTTTTTTTTGTTTTTTTGCAGTCCAAGTATTGAGTAGCCAGATGGAAGACAAAGAGAAGTTGTGAACAATTCAGTGAGAGTATGAGACAATGTTGAGATTAGTGTGTCCATAAGTGAGTAGCAGTCAGGAAGGAGAATTATCATTGTCAGTGAAGTCTTGAGGGATGTTTACTGACAGACATAGAATTCCTTTACACTTAAACCATTTTCCTGCTTCTGGATTTTGATGCACATCTATGTTCAGGTGCAGAATGCTAACCATCTCCTTCCTTCTTCCTTTCTGATCTAAAGACACCCTGGACAAAACTTGCCCAGCAGTACAGCAGGAGAGCGGCAGCTCTTTCCTGCACAGCTGTCTCCTTAGCATGCTCTACTACAAACTCACATCAGAATTCAGAGTTATGATGTTGCAAAAAAAATGTCCATAGGGGTTGATATTTTCTGAGTGAAAGTGAAATTCAGCTGATCAGGATTTAAACAATGTCATCTCTACCCCTCACCCCCAACAAAAGGCTTTTTATGATACTGAAATTCATCAGAAACTCATTCTGAGGAACAGATTGCCATAATTTTCATAACAAGAGGAAAACTGTCTAAATATTCATAACGAAGTACCCTGAGGTTCCTCCAGCACCTCACATCTGGAGTTTCTCCTCTTTCTTATTACAATTGATGCAGATTTGTGGCCTCTGTAGATAGAAAAATAGCCCAAAGAAAGGGCTAGTTAACATGCTTCAGAACTATTAGCTCAGTCTTACAGATTCAGAAGAACAAATGAACAAGTGGGTTTGGAAAAAAAATTGTTTGACAGAATTTGTACAAGCTAAATCAGACTTCTGAATAAATTATGACTAGAGGAGACAAAAGCTAAGTTTTCCCTACCCAACCTTGTTGATTGACTTGGTAACCGGACCTTCTTACTACCTGATTGCTTCACTCATTGGTTTGCTTCCTGGGAGCAGTTTCTCCCTGCTTGAATGCCTGTTTACTCTGGAGTCAGCCTTACGTGTATCTGTTTCCTCTGCCTCATGAATGGCTGTGCCCAGTGTTAAATCTCTCAGTCCCAGCTCAGTGTTACCTTCTCTCCACATCGATAAACAGGAGAGAAAAGGGTCAGCTCCCTTGTGCTGCTTTTTCCTCAGTTTCATAACATATACCCAGGAGCCCTTCAGCCCTCTTTTTCCAGGCCGGTTATTTTTGCTCAACCCCTCCCCCCACCTCCAGTGCTTACTCATGCTGGGGACTGGGGATTAGGGTCACACCACCAATTAAGTATGAAGTATATTTTCTAACTGTATTTTTTTTTTGTCTTTTCTTTTTTGGTACTGGGGATGGAACCCAGGACGTTGCACTTGCTAGGCAAGCGCTTTGCCACTGAGCTACATTCCAGCCCTGAAGTATATTTTCAACTCACCCTTCAGTGCCACTCACATCTGAAGTATACTAAAGCCTTCACACTAGATGTCCCAGAAGTCTCCCCTCTTTCTAGAATGCACCACCTTTTATCAAGTGCCTCACACAAAACTGCTACGTAGATTCAGAGTGAGAGCCTTCCTAGAAGAGTACCTGGCTAGCCATGGTGCTTGAAGATCTGATTTTCAAATGTCACCCTCTTACAGAAGAAAGACTTTTCCTAGTGGATTGCTTCTCTCCCAAAGAATCTGAGCTCCTTACCTGAGCAAAGGAATCTCTATTGAGAGAAGCCAGGATCTGGCCTCTGCTTTGTAGTAGAGAACAGAAAGGCTTTGCTTCTCAGATTTTCATTTTCTCTTTAAAACTATTTCTTCTTAAAATTGAGAGTAAAGGGTGTTATAATTAATACTTGTAAAATAATTGGTCAGTCCCAATTCCCGGGAGCATTGAAAACCAAAGGCTACTGTGTGCCAATAGCATCCCAGTTGTGACAACCAAAAAAGTTTTGAGGTATTCCCTTGGGGAACCTCATCTGTCTTAGTCCATTTTGTGTGCTGTAATGGAATGCCACAGTCTAGGCACTTTATAAATGATAGAAATCTGTTTGGCTTATGGTTCTGGAGGTTGAGAAATCCAAGATTGAGTGGCCACATCTGGGGTGGGATGGGATAAAGGGATTCCTGTTGTTATTACGTGGCGAAATGCATCACAAGGGACAGAGAGAACAAGATACTGAACTCACAGCCTCAAGATCTTTTGTAACTAGCATTAGTGCATTCACGAGGCTGGGGTTCTTATTAACTAAATCCTTCCAGTAGGCTTCATCTCCCAACTCTTTACTGGGGATTCGTCTCCATCATATCAACCTTGTGAGGGACACATTCAAACCATAGTAGAACCCTACTAGTAAGTGCCACCAGGACACTGCTGTATCCCTATTGCCTGATGCACAGTAGATACTCAGTTATTATTTACTGAATAAATGACAAGCTCCTCCTACTAACACCAGGTGCTGAGAATGTGACCTAGAACTGGAGTGCTTGTCTAAATCTAGCATGAAGCACATCCAACCCCAGTGTCACCATCAAACTGGTCTGCATTCCCTATCCTTAGCCCTAGCCTTACCTGTTGCTAGATACTGGCTCTCAGTGTGTTCCCAGAACCAGCAGCAGCAGCTCTTAGTAACCTTGCTAGAAGTACAGATCGTCAGACCCCACCCATTTGAGTTCTACCCAATCAGAAATCGTGGAGGAGGAGCCCAGCAATCTTTTTGCTAGTCCTTCATCCGAAGCTGATGCCTACTCTAGTGTGAGAGCCACAGACTGACATGACACCAAGGTCCCACTTTACATTTGAAGATTTATATCGTAGGGGAGGGATGTAGAAAGCTATAGTCAACAGGTGCCTCACACTTTAAAAAATACTGGAGTTTGACTTCAGGGCCTAATAATAGTAGGCAGATGTTCTACCTCTTGTGCCATAGCCACAGCTCTTTTTTTGCCTTAGTTATTCTTCAAATTAGATCTCAGACTTTACTGATCCTGCTTTAACTCTGTAGCTTAACTTTTTGCCAGGGTTAGCCTCAAACGAAGTCTGCCTCTGGAATAGCTAGGATTACTTGAATGCACCACCATACCTGGTGAAACTTTTTTTTTTTTTGTGATAATGGGCTTTGAACTTGGCCTCACACTTCTCAGGCAAGAACTCTACCATGTGATCTGAACCTCCAGCCCTTCCCCAACACACTGCTTAACATTAGGAATGGTTGAGAAGCATACTCTAGTCCTTCTCTGTCTGTTTCCTAGGACATTGTACAAAGCCCATTGGCATTCTACTCCTCTAAGACGGAATTTTTGAGTGTCTAATTTTGGAAGTTATTTTCCCATTTCTGACATTCTGATACTTTAAATGAGTGACCCTCATCTTCCTCATTGTTACTTTATTGTCTGCACATCTCTTCCTTCTACTTGATTATAACCTACCTGACTACCAGATACTAGTACCTTAGTCTGTTGTTCCTAGAGCATATAGAAGTCCACACCCTTACATGCACTTCCAAAATACCAAGAGCTCTGAAAACAAGAAGAGTTTTTAGTGCTCACTAATGGATAAAACTTGTTCTGAACGGACATGGACCCATTTATAGTATATATTTTCTTATGTGGGATAACTAGTCATCTATTTGCTGCAGTCCTAGACTCCACCAGTGGATAATACCTAGTATATAGTCTATGCAGTATATTTTCTTTCTAAAAAGGTCTTACCAAAGGTTCTGTTTAGGGATTACAAATTAGTGTCCTAGATAATAATATCAGTCAAATGGAAGAATTTTTAATACAATGTTGGTGAATGTAGATATCACTGAACTTGATACTTTCATTGTAGTGTCTCATAGGAAAAGAACTCAGGGCTTCCAGGCCTAGATGAAACCCAGTACTTTCTACTACCTGCCAAAACCCAAGGGCTTATGGGCTAATTTTTTTTGTCAGCCATAGGGCCTGAACTCTGGGCCTGGGCACTGTCCCTCAGCTCTTCAGCTCAAGGCTAGCGCTCTACCACTTGAGCCACAGCATCACTTCCAGCTTTTCTGTTTATGTGGTGCTGAGGAATTGAACCAGGGCATCATGCATGCAAGGTAAGCGCTCTACCGTAGCTGAGCCACCTTCCCATCCCCTATTTTTTAAATTTTATATTTTTTTAGTGCTGGTGCTAGGACTTGAGCTTAGGGCCTTGTACTCTTGTTCACCTTTATTTCTCATAGCTGGTGTTCTACCGCGTGAGCTATGTCTCCAGTACAGAATTTTGTTCATTAATTGAAATGGAGTCTTGAATAATTTTCTTCCTTGGCTAGTTTTGAACCATGATCCTCCAGTTCTCCACTTCCTGAGTAGCATGAACCATTAGCACCCAGGCTGGGTTGTGATCTTTGTAAGCTAAAACTGAGTCTAGAGATTTCTGGATTTAACATTATTTCCTTATGCGTATTTGTTCACCTTACTAACATATTTATCCTGTTTGTTTCTGCTTTTAAGCTGGGGCTTTTTTCTTGATTGTTTTAAGTTTTTCTTAATTGAATAGGTTGCAAAAATAACTGGAAGGAGTCATGTGGTATGAACATGTGAGCTCAATTCCTTTAAATCTGTTTTCAATATATAAATTTCAGAAAGTCTAGAGATTGTAATAATATTTTCAGAGGTTGGGAATCATGACTGAACTTCTTGATCATTTTAAACTGAGCAAGTTTCTTCAAATTAATTGGTGCAAGAGCTAGTTATCTGGGAACTAAGTCATAATGACAGGGTTCTTGAGCCTTGTGATATTATATACATTTCCCCACTCAGTTGAATGTGTTTGTATGGTCTGTTTTGTTTCTGAAAAGGAGTCATTGTGTTTGTCAAATTCTTAAAGGACTCTAAGAAAAGAGTCAGGATTTAAAACACATGGTAATTTGTTAGTATTTTTAATCTTTCGAAGGACCAAATAAAGACAAGTCATCTCAATTGCTGAGTAAGTTATGCTTTCGTTTTCTATTATGTATGGAGGTATTCATTCCTACTTGGTTTCAGACTAATTAAATCTATCTAATTGATGAATAGATTGAAAATGCCTGCCTCCAAAAATTAATGTCATTCTTTTCTGTTCATCTATCTCTGTCTCTGCTACTCATTTAAAATTTATAAACTTCCCACATCCAGAAAAGGATTTAGAAGTATACTCTTTTATAATCTTTAAGTAGTTGTACAAAGGAGTTATCGTTCAACAAATTAGTTTATGTATGCAATCCATCTTTTTGGTATTTAATAAATTTTATTTCTCTTTCACACATATACCTCTGACATTTTACTGACTGACAGATTTCATGTTCTACATGTCTCATTTAATTGTATACATTTTCTTTTTAATAAGCATTTGACTTTCTGGGGTCCCTTGGATAATGTCTTTTGACATCATTTTTTTTTATCAGTGTCACCCTTTCATTATTTTTCCCATCCCTCCCAACCTCTTAAGGCATATAAAATGTCTTCATTTTATGTGAACTTTCTCTTGTATGCATTCAATCTTGCCTTTCTCTGAAATACCTCAACAATATTTCATCATAGCAAGTTTGTGCATATATTTGTATTTTTTGTCAGTCATTGGGCTTGAACTCCAGGCCTGTGTGCTATCCCTGAGCTCTTTTACACAAGGCTAGCATTCTACCACTTGAACCACAGTGCAACATCTGGCTTTTTCTGAGTAATTTATTGGAGATAAGAGTCTCACCGACTTTTCTTCCCAGGCTAGCTTTGAACTGTGATTTTCAGATCTCAGCCTTCTGAGTAGTTAGGATTATAGCTGTGAGCCACTGGCTCAAAGTATTAAATCTGTATTTGTGAGGGCTTTTTTTCAGTACTAGAGATAGAACTCAAGGCCTTGTACATGATAGGCAAGTGTTCTACTATTGAGTTATAGCCCCAGCCCCTAAACCTTTTTTTCTGTAATGTCAGAAGAGCCAGGCACTGGTGGTTTAAACCTGGGATCCTACTACTCAGGAAGTAGATATTGGGAAAATTGTGTTTCAAGGCCAGCATGGGGAAAAGTTTGAGAAAGCCCATTTCAATCAATAGCTGGGTACTGAGATATGTACCTGTCATCCCACCTACATAGGAAACTGAGATCAGGAGGACAAAAAAGTTCACAAGACAACCGCCTCCCTCCCCCACCCTCATACCCCCAGCCATCTCAATAGAAAAAGATAAGTATGGTGGTATATATCGATCATCCTAGTTACAACAGGAAGCATAAATGGAATGATCTTAATTCAGACCAGCCTGGGCAAAAGCAAGACTCTTTCAGAAACAAACAAACAAACAAACAAAAAACAGATAGAAAAAGGCTGAAAATGTGGTTCAAGCAGTAGAACACTTGCTTGGGGAAGCATGAAGCCCCAAGTTCAAACTTTCAAACTGCAGAAACAAACAAAAAGAAACAAAAAACCCAAAACAAGAGCTATCTGTCCTTTTCAGCTTATAGGGAAACTATAAGCATAAAACAAAATGGTCCCATGGAACATTTTAAAGGCATGCTAGTACTTGATTAGCAATATTTTCCCACTATACTGATTACAAGTCAATTCTGTAGTTATTTATTAACTGTCCTACTATATGTCACAGCCTGAAATACTAAAGGAAGAAATAAAAGGAAAAGGAACAATAAAGACACACATAGGAACAGGTGCTTTTAGTGGTGGAAGTGGCATATCATGCCTTGTATTTAGAAGAAGTAACTAGAAGTTAGCTCTTTTTTTTCTTCTCTTGAAATCTTTCATGCCAGGGTATCTTCTGCTTTGAGTAGTGGAGCCTTATCAGATCACAAAGTGGCGGTAAATGGTTGGTTTATTCTAGTAATAAGTGATCCAGAGACAGGCTTCTTGAAAACTGATGAATTTGAGACATTTCAACAGTATCAGGACTCTGGGTCAAATTCTCTGTTACTTTCTTGGCTTTTCTCTCATTTGAAATATGGTTGCGACAACCCTGAACACAGGTAAAACAGCGTTCAAAGCAGAAAGGGGCAGCTGTTTTTTCCAAGTCTCTTTCTCTTTTAATTTTAGCTAGGAAACAAAATCTTATAGCCTCTATGCCAGCATATTTCCTCTCACAATTCTTTGGCTGGGACTAGATCATATGTCCATCTCTAAACCAATCACCAACCAAGAAGAATAAGTTGGTCATTATTTGCCTGGGCAGATTTTATTCTTCCCTAGGGCTGTGGGAAGGTTTTCTGTTCTTGAATGTAATGTCTCAACGAATTAGGATTCTGTGAACTAGAAAGAGGGTTGGGAATGGCTGCTAGAAATTTAATCAACAGAAGTTGATCACAATTTATTAACTTTTTGTCTGTAAAGAAGAGAAACATCTGTTCCTTCATTTTTGGTTGGTCATAGGTTTCTGATATTCTTTGTAAAATGTGTCCATGGTTTCCATTCAAAGAATTATTCTTAAATTTCCTCAATAATACTCTATACATTTGTGTTGTTTTGAGCTTGGACGGTCATATTTCACTAGTATAGTCAATAGGGAAATTGTTAAGGAGCTATCATTGTCCAATTTAAAGATTGTTTAATATATTCCCTCTTTAGGACACTTGGCCAACCCGGATTTGAGGAAGTTTGCTATTATTAATTGAAGAGTGATTGAATGCTAGTAACTGGGTAGGTTTAGGGATTTGGGCTTGGTAGGATTTAGAACTAGTGCTCCTCAGTAAAGGTTAGTGAGCAGGAGCTATCAGAAGCTCAGAATACCTATCTAAGGTAGAAAGTTTCCAACATTGGCATAGGGGATGTAAGTGATACTTTTGTAGAAAACATCCACACAGAAGTAAAGTGATTCCCTCTCACCCTACCTTTCCCTCTCTGTCTCCCAGTTATATTTCAATCCTAGACCACTGTGTCTGTATTATAGAATTTTGTTGTTTAGTTTTTGTTGGAGGGGAGGAGTTGAGAGAGGGTCTCACTCAAAATTTAGGATTCTCCTGCCTTCACCTTCTAAGGACTGGGATTATAGGCATGCAGCGCTAGCTTGGCTTGTAGTGTGGATTTTTAAATTGCCTTTATTTTGCATGTCACTCTCTTTGATTGATGAGATGTTTGGCAGCATAAAGATATGCATATCAGTGATATAAAGTATAGCAGGGACAGCATAATTGATACTTTTATATGTTGCTGTAGGTTATGATCTGTCTGCAGAAACTGGCCTAAGTGTTGGGAAATATCTCAGGATATTCAAAGCCATTAGATTTGTTGACTTTGATGAATAATAATAAATGCCAGCTTTAGTAGATAACAGTTCTCTGGAATTTTTCTTTCCACCTACACTGAGTCATGAAAGCCCAGTTTTCGAAATCTTCATTACTTTAATACCATACAGATGTTTTCACTGTCTTATCTGGGGCTTCTCAATAGAAATAATTTACTAGAAAACCTTTCAAAAGCATATCATTAAGGACATTTTTCCTGAGTTTGAGCAACCCTAAATTTTTCCTTCTTTGATGGAGTCTGTGTGCTTCCTTTACAATGAATATCCCTGTCACTGAATGATCAGTTTCCTACAAAGAAGCCATGGAGACAAGTTCATCCCCCTACCACATCTAAAGAATGTCCTATTGGTATTTGTTAGTTTCTTTGTGGTTGACACATATGCACATATAAATACATAAGCATTTGTCTCTTAAGATAGACCACAGTGAGGTCTTTTTTAGTGTTTTATGTACCATGTTGCCTTTGTAATATGTAGAAAAACATTATTTCTATGTTTGTAATATATGGAAGAAGGCAATGAGGAAAAAAGTAAGCTTTATCTCTTTGCAGATATCTACTTATACATGTACCTGAAAAGTTTATAAAATTGTACACACTTGTAGGGCACTGGTGGCTCACACCTGCAATCCTATCTACTGAGGAGGCTGAGATCTGAGGATAGCGGTTCAAAGCCAGCCCGGGCAGGAAAGTCCTTGAGACTCTTATCTCCAATTAACCAGTTGAAAAATGGAAGTAGCTCTGTGACTCAAAGTGGTAGAGTGCTAGCATTGAGCAAAAAGACTGCACACAGGTCCTGAGTTCAAGCCCCACAACCGAAAAAAAAATTTGCTTTCCTGAAACCAAGGACAGTTTTCTTTTCTACCTGAGCAAAGCAAAGCAGTCAATAGCATTTCATGATGCTACATGATTTATAAGGGGGGAAAATGCAGAGAATATGAGCATCTATGAGCATCTTGACGTAGTTTTCTGAGGGTGACCCTTTCTTTATGCAGTCACAATCCCCTACCTGTTAAGCCTGCCTTTCCCTAAGGTTAATGTGACAGGAATACTTTCTCCTGGGTCAGCTCATTAGATAAAGTGCCTTAAAGGTTGTGTTTTCTTTTCTTCTTACAGCCAAGGATTACTGCAAAGTAATTTTTCCATATGAGGCACAGAATGATGATGAATTGACAATCAAAGAAGGAGATATACTGACGCTCATCAATAAGGTAAACAAAGGTTCTCTCCTACCTTCTAAACTATCAAGTGCTCTAGAGTGTACAGGAGATGGCATAAGCATTTTCTTTGGCCAGTTTTATTTTGAAAGTCAGTCTTGCTATATAGTCTAGACTGGCTTTGAACTCATACATAACCCTGGCTGGCCTTGAACTCTTGGTCCACCTGCCTCCACTCCTTAAGTGATGGAATTATCTGGTTTGCTTTAGCCTTTGAAACACTTGGTTTTTGTCCTGGATTTGTGAAGAAGAATTTGCATCTGATTTTTTTGGGAGGAAGCAGTACTTGGGTTTGAACTTAGGGTCTTGTGCTTGCAAGGTAGATCCTCTACCACTCAGCCATGCCTTCGGCCCTGATTTACACTGGTTGGTTTTTAAGATCTGGGCTCACTTCCTTCCCAAGCATGCACCCAGGCCATGATCCTCCTATTTTTCACAACTAGGGTGATGGGCATGTGCGACCATACCCAGTTTCTTCTGTTGAAGTGGAGTCTCACAGACGTTTCTGTCTAGGTTGTCTTGGAACTGTAATTCTCCCAATCTCAGCCTTCTACATACCTAGGATTGCAGGTGTGAGCCACCAGAGCCAAGCTTACATTTTTCCTTTTGATCAGGTTAAGCCTATGTGAATGAAGGAACTTAAAGATCAAATCAATTTCTCTTTGCTTTTGGGTAAGCTGCAGATTTACATGGTCCTGAAGAAAAGTATGTCCCAGAAGGAATAACTTAGAAGGTAGCCTGCTTGGCTGAAGGTTCTAGCCTCTATAGCAGCCAGGCTACAAAAGCTCTGTGACATAAAAGAACCACAGGATTTTTTTTTAATGCTGGTCATGGCTTACAGGCAACAAACATTTAAAAAATGTCTGCTGTTCAGATCATAGACAGGTAGAGCGCCTGAGAGAATTTTGCTTGTCTTGTTTGGAGTAAGAAGGTTGGATGATTTTATTATCTTTGCAGCTAGAGCCCTGTAGACACCAGGGGAGCTATAAAATCTCTGTGAAAAGATGCACTTTGCCGGGGTCTTGACCACATACCATTTCTGCTTTCATGCAATGCTATGTACCAAGTCAATAGTTGAAAGTCATATTATTCTAGTGGTTCCTAGAGCATTCAGCCTTTTCTCCGAGGCATGGTTTTTTTTATAATAGTGGTCCAATTCAATGAGAAGCCAAGCAGTCTTTAATATGTAGAAGGTGATTATTCTTGTCTACAGGTGACTCGAAGGCAGCATGTTATTCCCCGCATACAAGCTTGACTTGGAGATCACTCTAGTTACCTGAATCCTCTCCTTTCAGGGATGGAAATCATTGGTAGGTAGCTACAGGATACAGGAAAGAGCAGACAGAGCAGGGGATTAGCATGGGGGAATGCTCAGGCTCTTGCTTCCTGTGGCCATTACTTGAGGGGATTTGTGGGGACCACAATGTTGCCTTCCTTCACCCCCAGGTTTGTTCATAAGATGATCAGTAGGATTCACATTTACAATTCTGAAAATGGCTTTGCCAGGTCCCAGTGGCCTGTATCTGTAATTCTAGCTACTCAGGAAGCTGAGATCTGAGCATTGAGGTTCGAAGCCAGCCTGGGCAGGAAAGTCTATGAGACTCTTACTTCCAGTTAACTACCAAAAAAAAGTTGAAGTAGAGCTGTGGCTCAACTGGTAGAGTGCTAGCCTTGAGCTAAAAGCTCAGGGAAAGTGCCTAGGGTGTGAATTCAAGCCTCGGAACAGAACAAAAAAGAAAGAAAATGGCTTGTAGATTGTGTATTTGAAGAGCCTAATGCAAAGATACCAGTGAATTGAGGACTGCAAAAGTGAAATTAGCTTGCCAAACCAGCAGGTGTTTTGTTAGGGAGAAAGTCCCATGGACTCTGAAAATGGTATTCAAAACACATTACTAGAGCTATCTAGACACCTTTCTGGAATAACAAATTATCCCATTTTGCAAATCACTCAAGAACTCGTCCATCTTTTTACCTGTGAAATGTTCTTCCCTTAAGTTATTTCTATATAGCTCTGTGGGTGTTGAAGGTGGGTGGAGAAAATGAGAGGAGGGGAAAGATGTTTCCCTTGCTGATTTCTGCAAGAAATGGCTTTTGCTTTTTTTTTTTTAAAACCATCCTCTCCTCCTGTGCCTAGCCTTTCTTATGCACAGTGCGATTCCTATTTTTAATCAGACTTGTAATTAGACATATGATAAGGCAGTTGGTAAATAAGTATGAAGCATAATACAAATACATTAATAATTAGCAACAAAAATTGGTTTTAGTAATACAAAGAACGCATAAAGCCCTTTCCCCATCACAAAGATAAAGCCACCAGAAAATTCTGGTGCCATTCTCTGCCATGGGGGAGGGGATTCACTGTCTTGTTTCTGTTTTGCTTTTGGAAGAGGAACAGCCTCTTTTTTAATTGAAAGCTGAGTGTCTCAATAATATTTAACAAGGCTTAAGAAAAGAAAAGCCACTGTGGTTTTTCTCTTACCTGAACACATCAATTTCCATCTTGACACATTATCCTCCAGCCCTTGCCATTTGAATACATATCACAATGAGAAACACAATCATCTTGATGATTGTGTTCCTAACCTCACAGCCTGAGATCCAGTCTGATAAACAGAATCTGTCTTTTTTTTCTGAAGGCTTTGTTTGGAAAAGGAACATCCAACAGTCCCAGCCATGCAGAAGGGAACCATGAACAGGCAGATGTATCAGACTACCTTTTACTGTCCCCTAAGGGTTGCATCCCATTTCTCTTGTTACATGGGTTAAAGTACTTTGAAGCCGTTTGTTACTACATTTGTGAAATGTGACATTCTCATCTCTCCTCTACATGTAGACAAGGCATAGCTTGCATGCTAAGTCTGTTCCCCAGGGCGAAAGTGCACATATTAGCTTGATACTTGATGTCCCCTCTCTCACCTTGCCCCTTATCCCAAGCTGCCTCCCTGTATGTCCCTGCCCCTTCCTGTCCATTCAGGCTAAGCCCAGGCTTGTGAGCCAGCTGTGCAGATGCTGGGCCTCCTCCTTGGCACCTGCTCCAGAGGAGCATCCTGGGGTGGTGAAGAATGGCAGTATGTTTTCTCTAGCCTCACTCATTCCATATCCATTTTACCCCTAGTAACCCAACCTCTTTTTTGTTATGCCAGTCCTGGAGCCTGAACTCATTTTTTTTTTAACTTAAGATGAGGGCTCTACCACTTGAGCCACAGTTGTACTTCTGGCTTTTTGAGTGATTATTTGGAGGAAAGACCCAGGCTGGCTTTGAACTGCAATCCTCCCATCTCAGCCTCCTGAGTAGCTAGAATTACAGGCATAAGCCACCAGCACCTGACTCCAGCTTCTCCTTTTTGTCATCCCATAACCACGTGACCCCTGTGCAGCAACCAAAGTCTTCAGTAGCTTGTCTTTCCTCTTGATAAAATCCAGATGTGAGGATGCTGACACTCCTTCTCCTAGGCATTCTGGCCACATGCTGTTTTTCTGGCCATGGTCCATGTGATATTCTGATGTCCCCCATCATGTTCATGTATTCTCATGGTCCAGACCCCAAGCATGTATTTCTGCTGCCTGAGATGCCCTCTGTCTATCCACTTAGCTGCTTTGTTCATAGCTAATAGCAGAGCCAGTCTTGAATCCATTATGATTATGTTGCTTAACAAAAATTCCCTGTGCCCTGTCAGTTTGTTTTTACTATTTCATCATCATCATCATCATCATCATCATCATCATCATCATCATCATCATCATCATCATCATCATCATCATTTGTATTATTTTCTATGATCTGCTGGAAACCAGGTCTTTTATTGTCCTTTACTGGTACAGATTTTATTTTTATTGCCATATATTTCCTGCCAACTTTGACCTAGCCCTCCAGTTTGTTAGAAGCAGTTCATGAACATATCATGTAGGCTACCATCTCAAAGAAACCAAGATTTGAGTCCTATCTATGCATTTGCTGGCAGTATGTCTTTGGGTACATGATTTAACCTCTCTGAGCCTCAGTTTTCTTAGCTGTAAAGCAAGGGCCATAAACCTGATGTTATAGGGCTGCTGTTAGAATTTACTAAGACACAGTGTATAAAATACTCCTTGTCGGAAGGGGTCTGTCCGTGGTACCCATAAATCCAAAAATTGTCTCTTCCACTTTGACTGCTTTTTCTCAGACTTTAGAAGGATTCTTACGTTTAGGTCCAGTTTGTTGCTGGGGCTGGAATACTGTACATGAACAGGTAAAAGTGATTTTTAAAAACTCACCTAAAGTCCTAAAATAGTTAAAAATGGGTAAGATTTGAGCATGCATTTGGAAAGAAAACATGCCATAAATATTTTGTCCGTTGATAGTGGGAAAATGGAGTCTGAGCTATAAAAACCTGCTGCCATTATTGTTGTAATGCTTACCTCTTCTTTAAAGTTAAGCCTCTACACATTCATTTAGATGATTGTATTCCATTATAAATACAATAGTAACATGGCCTGCCATGATTTATTTAATGTGCATTTTGATATATATATATTTGTTGCATGTATCAGTTGAGGTAAAATCTTTAAACATGCTGTTCTCTAAATTCAGTTGCATTTGCTATGACATGCTCTGTCGGCCTCAAATTCTGCTAACATTTCCTTTCATAGTCAGTTAAGGTGGTTTCCTCTGCCCTGCTTTTCTGTGCCGTGGCAGGAGTCGCAGAGCAGGTGTTGCCCTCATTTTCAGTCCAAGATTATCATTGCATGTGGCTTTCTAGACAATAAGTCAAGACACCTTTAGTGGGTATCTATAAGCCCTTTGCAGTTCCTGAAATAATCTGCAAAGACCTGAAAGAACTATTTGTATATGTCCCTAGAAACTAGGATGAGATGTGGCAACCCAAATGGGTATTTTTTTTTAGTTTATTTATAAAAAAAAATTCTTGTGGATGCGGGAACATTTCCACTTGTGCAGAACACACCTGTGTTTAGCTTTTATTTTCAGTCACTCAAAAATAGCTCCTGCGTCTGTGTGCCTGCCGCCCCCATCCCTGCCTTCCTGATTTGTGCTCAGAGTATGTTTAGGAAGGTTCTGAAGCCTCTGGGTGTGGTTTCTTCAGGGAGAAGCTCCTTGGGGAAGGGCTGAGGGTAGATTTGGAGAGCCAGGCTACAGCTGAGCTATGAGATGGGCACCATGAAAGGGTAGGCTTGCCTATGCTTGTCACCCCTTGAGACAGAAATGAACCTAGCCATGGAGAAACAATGTGCCTTCTGGCCTCAGAGTAATGGCCTTTCACCAGGACCCCTAGCCTAAAAGGAAAGACTTCCTTTTGACCCCTTTGTAAGCAAGGATGTTAGGTTTGTACTTATAAAAATGACTTTACCTGAGTAGTTGTGTCAATGATCCTAAAGCAGACACAACTACAGCAGCTTCAGTTTTTTAAGTCTGTTTGACAGCTTCAAGATGCACACTTAGAAAGATCATATGGTGGCTGAGCATTATCAGTAGCTTACACCTGTAATCCTAGCTACTTAAGAGGCTGAGATCTAGAGGATTACAGTTCAAAGCCATCTGAGGTAGAAAAGTTCATGAGACTGTATTTCCAAAATAAATAGCTAAAAGCTGGTCTGCAGGTGTGGTTCAAGGGGTAGAGCACCAGCCCAGGAAGGAAGCTGAGTGAACATAATTCCCTGAGTTCAAACCCCAGTGCTGACAAAAAAAGACAAAGAGTATATTGTGGGCTGAAATTACGGAATGGTAGAGATGGAGGGAAGAGAATAGAGCAAGACAATGTAAGCTACCATTGACACTCACAGAATAAAATGACTAGATTTACCCTACAGAGGGAAGGGACTCAGAGAATGACATAAAAGTAGTTCAGGGAACCTCTAACTCTCCAAGAACAGTCACCTTTCCTTGGACCATAGGATCCTCCACTGAAGATTATTGGGGGTGATTTTAAGTTGTGCTCTGTCCTCTTCCCCTCCCAATGTTCACTCATTCATGCATTCATTGAAAAAGATGTATAGTATGCCAGGAGCTATGCTACGAATGTGATAGTGAACAATGGTTACAAACTGAGAAGTTTGCCTTTTCCAAGCTCCAGATATTTGGAGCTAGACATGCCGGGGGTTGGCGGTTGGAATTGGAACAGAATATTAGCTCATCCAGCTTCTTTCATTTGTACTCATTTCATTTCATTTCTACCTCAACATGTTTTCTTCCCATCTTTCCCTGTCAGTGCTTCAACATTTAAATACCTGCAGGCTTCCCATGTAGGATTCTAGGCCACTCTTAGCAAGAGTGCAGGCCCCTCAGCACCCACCATTCCTTTCACCTCACCAGTGTCCTAAGCATTTTGCCTTATCCTCCCTCACAGCAGACCTGAAAGTCTCGTGAGACCACAGGTGTTCTCTCCAGATCACCAAAGATGAGCTGAGGCCTGGGGCCATGGAAGCTGTTGTCCCTAGGGACTCCTAGCAAGTCAGAGGCAGATCGAGGGCAGAGGTTCCTCCTGACCCTCTCTTGAGTGCACATCGAAACTGGGGGCTGAAGGCAGCCTCTCCTCTGTTTCCCATTGAGGCTATCAGATAGTAGGTGGTAGGTGGGGCTCTGTCACTCCCATGTGACTCTGATCTACTCATTGAGACTCATTCAGTTGTTGCTGAATGCCCAGGGCTAGTGTCTGTAGAGTTTCCTCTCTTAATTAATGACACTATCATGATTATTTATCAGAGCAACATGCCATTATCTCTTCCAATTGGCTCTGGCAGTTTGGAATCCAGAGGTCTGGTCTATTAGAGTCCATGACTTTCCAATTCGATGATCACTTCTACCCGAATGAAATGGTAGCTGGTACACAAAGAAACGTGCCTGGCCGTGCGCTGGTGGCTCATGCCTGTAATTCTAGCTACTGAGGAGGCTGAGATCTGAGGATTGCAGTTCAAAGCCAGCCTGGGCAGGAAAGTCCGTGAAACTCTTATCTCCAATAAACCACCAGAAAACCGGAAGTGGCACTGTAGCTCAAGTGGTAGAATGCTAGCCTTGAGCTGAAGAGCTGAGGGATAGCTCAGGCCCAGAATTCAAGCCCCACGACCAACAAAAAATAAAATAAAAGAAATGTGCCTGAGGTCCCAACACACTAATGTGTACTGCTTTCTTCCCATGTCTTCTTTACTTCTAGAGTCAGGTGGCATTTAGTTTTCTGCTTGCTGTTATTGGACAAAAAAAGAAAATTGAGTCCTGAGCGCCTTCCTAGGATAATAATTCATTTGCTACATATGATTTTCCATCTCCTTGTCATGACTCATTGATTAATTGAAACATTTTTTTTTTCACAAAAAAAGACTTCATTGCTTCCCACCCCACAGGAAGTAGGATTGCTTTATTTTCTTCTTCATGAAGAAAAGTGGCTTTGTGAATCTCAGCAAACTTCTTAGCTTATTATCAGAAAGCCAATCAGCTAAATAAATTGCTGGCCTTCCCCTTTCTCTCTGCAATGCTGAAGCTTTTAGCAGAGCTAAAATGCTAGGATGAAATTCGATGCCAAGGGTGAGGAATAAATTAGTAGGTGTCACCCTAAAGATGATGACATGCTGGGAGCCCCATTAGAAGGACATACTTTATGGGTGAATCAAGAAGTTAAGCACAAGTCTGGGATCATCTGGGTTTGCACACATTTGAAAAATGTTAGTGTAGGGCAAATGAGTCATTTATGTCATAGAATGTATTTCTTACAGTATGGTCTGTCTCATTAGACTTTATATGTCCATATTTAAGATATAAGTCACAATGTATCTCCTCAGACTATTAGATGTCTAAAGGAATACAGTTTGCTGCTGTTTTGTCTTCCTCTTAAAAATAGCCAGGACACTGAGATGGGTAAAAAGAATCATGAAACCCTAAGTGTATTTGATGAAAACTCCTCTTTGAGCTTGTTTGCTAACACAAGCACATAGGGTTTTGTTATACTTTGTGCCAGTCGTGAACTCAGGGCCTCACATTCTCACTTGTCTATTTTGCTCATGGTTGGTGCTTTACCACTTGAGCTATGCCTCCATACAGTTTGCTGGTTACTTGGAAATAGAGTCTTAAGGATATTTCTATCTGGATTAGCTTTGAACTACAACCCTCAGATCTCAGCATCCTGGGTAGCTAGGATTATAATCATCAGCCAGTGGCACCTGGCTACAAATACATAGTTTTAAGTTAGAAGAAGATATATGGCTTGAGGTGGGAGAAAATGTCCTCTCAGTTTTCCAGTAGAAAAAACCATGGCACCAAAAATTGTGATGGTCCTTATTATGGAGTTTTACTTTGTATCATAGACAAATGAGTCTGCAGGTAGCACACATTCCTAGGTTCATCTGCCTCAGCAAACTATATGAAAGATTCTAAAGGGACTATAGTTGTTCAGCCTAATTGACATATTACTGCAGAGGGCTGTGCTTTAGTAGCAGGACCTTCAGTAATCCTCACCACACTATTTTGAAACACTATTTTTTCCTGCAACATGCAGAAAAATCAACAGGTATCATAAGGAATAAAAGAATTTCCCTCTTTTTTTCTGTTTTCTATTTCCAACCCTTCTATTTGTATTACTGAGGCTTGGGTGTTATGAGGTTTAAATGAGATGTGCGGATGAAAATGCTGTAGAAACACAAAAGTTAAATTATAGTTATTGCCCTGATAAGTTATGATAGGAAGAGGAAAACAAATGTCTGGTGACTTCCTGTTCTTTCTCAGTATATTAATTAAATAAGAGCAGTACTTTCCCTGAAAAGTTTCTCCATTCTTTAGGATGAAAGTTACTTACTACAATTATATAGCCCTTGTCTTGTTAAGCATCTCCAATCTCTTTACATTCACATTCTCCTTTCACCTTCTCCTTTTATTAAAATAAATGTTATTAAAGTTGGAAAGTGCATGGGTTACAAGTTTATGTATTTGTATAAGTATGCTCTTGGAAAAAATGAGAACAAAATAGATAAATGCAACAAATCGAAATTACTCAAAGCCTTACCACCTCCACATACCTTTCTTAGTATTTTAGCAATTGTTCTTCCATACTTATTTATATGCATTTAATTACAGTGTGAAATAAAAGTGGCATCATTTTCACATCATTTGTAGCTCTTTTTGTGCAAAGTATGTCATGACTATCTTTGGCAATATGGTTAAATGGTTCCTTGGCATCTTCGTGTATGGAAGGAGTATCACAATCCTTTTTAGTGTCTACCTTATTTCCAGTTTTTCTGTTTTAGAACATGTTGCACATAAGCTTCATTCTTTCTCACAAGTCTTTGTGCACGGAATTATTTCTGTCGCTTTCTACTATCTGTGAAACCCAGGGCAGGTTCATCTCTCTGCTTTACTTTCTACATCTGTGAAATAGGGGCAATCATTTTTACCTCTGGTTTTGTAAAGATTAAGTAAGTTAAACTAGTCGCTGTGGTTTGAATGTGTAGGGGATTTCATTTCCAGTACAATGATATTGAGAGGAGAGAACTTAAAAAGAAGTTATTGAGTGGTAAGGATTCTGCCCTCATAAATGGGTTAATACCAATGACATGGAAATGGATGCATTATTGCCAGAACAAGTTCCTCATTCTCTTACACATGCTCTCTTGCCTTTCCACTTTCTACAATGAGATGGTATAACAAGATACAGATTCCTTAACTTTGGACTTCCTAGTTTCCAGAACTATAGGGAAGTAAATGGTTGGCAGGGGTGGGGGGTTTGTTGGTTGTTACTATTTTAGACAGAGTCTTTCTATCTAGCTTGGATTGGCCTAGAACTCACTATGTAGCCCAGACTGGCCTCAAACATGATCTTCTTACTTCAGCCTCTGGAATGCTAGGATTGCAGATATATGCTACTGCACCTGGCACAAATCTGTGGGGTTTTTTGTTTGTTTGGTTTTTTGTCGATCATGGGTCTTAAATTCTGGGCCGGGTGCTATCCCTCAGCTCTTCAGCTCAAGGCAAACGCTCTACCACTTGAGCCACAGGGTCACTTCTGGTTTTCTGGTGGTTAATTGGAGATAAGAATCTCATGGGCGATCCTCAGATCTCAGCCTCCACAGTAGCTAGGATTATAGGTGTGAGCCACCGATGCCCCGCTAAATCTGTGTTTGTTGTTGTTGTTGGTGTTTTTTTTTCTCTATTTCTTATGTTTCCGAAATAAGTACATTACTTTTTGAACAGTATTACCCCTTCCCTCATTTTTTCCCACTCTTCCCCCTCCTGACTCCTCCCTCTGCCCCCTCCCATTGTAAAGTTCATTTACTACATAGTGTCTAGTGAGTAATACTGCTGAATTGGTCCACCCTCTGTCCCACCATTTCTGTGATTTCCCTTCCCTTCACCAAATCAGAGGAACTTATATATAAGACAAAGTGTATGGAATTTTGTTGTAATAATTTACCCAGTAACAGACAAGACAGTAGGTGAAACACTTAGAAAGCCTGACTCATAATAAGTGCTATATAAATGTTACCAATTATTATTTCCTGATGATAAATTCCTAAATGTAATGCTGTATATTTTGAGGGTGTTTAAGTGATATTCTAAAAGATTGTGACAATTAGTCTCCCCCTAAGAGTGTATGAGACAGTTTGCTATTCTTACCATCTCTGCATGCAATCATTCTTTCTAGTTTCTGCTAATATAATTTAATATCTTCTAATTCTGCATTTTAAAAATTATTACTGATGTTGAGAATTTTAGGCATCATTTTTCTATTGATTTTCAATAAAAATATCCCATATTCAGGTTATTAACCTGTCATCTTTCATATTACAAATATTTTTTCTTCTTTTATGACTTATGGAGCTAGTTAAGAAAAACTCATTAAAATAAATATGTTTTAGATTTAAAATGCCCTCATTTTACAGTTAACTATACAATTCAGTGAAGTCACCCTTTTAAGAATAGTTTTACTTAAGGCTTTTATATTTTAGTCCTAGGTGGAGAGGGTAGCCAGCTATTAAATGCTTTCCTTTTCTGCCTTCCTCAGGGCTTTCAGAAGTTCTATTTAAAGCTTCTGCCCTTGCAGTATTTTTATAGTGGCATTCAGAGAGCCCCTGAGGTTTTGCATGGATGCTTATAAGGATCCTCATATCCTAGACCGGAGCTTGGCAGACTTCTTCTGTAAACGGCCTCAAAGCAAATATTTTAGGCTTTGTGGGCCATACAGTCTTTGTCACAACTACTGCCTTGTAAAGGGAAAGCAGCCACAGAAGTAAATGAGTAGGCATGGCTGAGTTCTAATAAAATTCTATAGCGCTCAAATTTGAATATCAAATAATGTTCATATTCTTTGAAATATCATTCTTCTTTTGATTCTTAACCATTAAAAATGGAAAAACCATTCTTAGCTCTTTGCCCATATGCTGTGGTTTGCTGACCTCTAGATCAGAATATCTGGAGATAAGTCTATAGAAATTCAGGCAAATGGGCTGGGAAGGTGGCTCAGTGGTAGAGCGCTTGCCTTGCATGCCTGAGGCCCTGGGTTCGATTCCTCAACACCACATAAGCAAAGAGAAAAAAGCCGGAAGTGGTGCTGTGGCTCAAGTGGTAGAGCACTAGCCTTGAGCTGAAGAGCTGAGAGACAGCGCCCAGGCCCAGAGTTCAGGCCCCACGACTGGACCCTCCCCCCCAAAAAAAGAAAAGAAATTCAGGCAATTAATTTTCAAAAACTGTACATAAAGTTTAAGAGAGAGAGGATAATCCTTTCAAGAAAAAGTTGGAAAAAATAGACATACATGCCAAATAATGAAATCCAATCTAAATATATTACATTATGCAAACATTAACTCAGACCATATATCTATATGTAAAACATAGAAGCAAAAAGTTGTTAGACATGAAACCAAAAAGCACAAGTCTGTGAAAGTAAAAAATGAGCCAAATGTGTCAGTATACACCTGTAATGCCAGCACTCAAGAGGCAGAAGCAGGAGGATTGTGAGTTCAAGATCAGCTTGTGCTGTATACAAAGGCCCTGTCTATAAAAACAACAAACAAAAACAACATAAAAGAAAAAAATAATTATACAAACATACCTCAAGTGATGGAATGCTTGCCTAGCATGCAAAAGAAAAGGTCTTGGCTTCAATTTCCAAGACCAAAATAGAGGATGGGAGCAGGAAGGGAATAGAGAAGTAAAGAGGAGAAGAGTAAATGGGGGAGAGAAAAGGGAGCTGTGAAATTGAACTTCAGCAGCTTTAAAAAGTTGTATTGTGCAAAGACACTGATAAGAGAATGTTAACGGCTATTTTTCTATGAGGCTGTCTGAGCCCCAGTGTTCAGGTAGTAATAACCTGATACATTATTGCCTGAATTTCAGGTTTTGCTCTGAGTCTTCCTAAGAATCATGTGTGTGTGTCTGTGTGTGTGTGTGTGTGTGTGTGTGTGTGTGTGTGTTTCTGTGTGTGTGTCTGTGTGTGTCTGTGTGTGTGATAGAAGACCATAGATCTTCCATATTGGATTTTCCCCTGCTCTTGTTGTCTTTCCTCCCTCAAGGAGGGAAACATTGTCATTGTCCACTGGTCTGACCTCGACTCTGCTGAAGAGCCCCGAGAGTTGTCTCTGCACCAGCCTACAAGTGAAATAAGTTGAGTATAGATGGAAAGGCCCCAAAGAAAATTTTAAGCTAAAAATTTAATTTTTCTATTAGAAAAGTTTCTTTAAGATACACTGATTTGTCATATTAGCATATTAGAAATTTGTTAACACCTGCTGCTACTGTAGTTGCCTTGGGTATTCTTAACCTTCATGATGAATATGGCTATGCCATTCACCTCTTACTCCTTTCCAGCCCTTATCTGTAAAATCCAGACTAGCAGCTCTTCCCCGTACTGCCTTCTTTGTCTCTTAGAGGTGGGGGTAGAAGCCAAGAAAATCAAAAGATAATAAACATTGCTGTATGAATGTCACTATCTTTATCAATGAAGGACAATGATTTTCTGCCATATCTACTATCCTTCTAGTGAAACAAAAGCATATATTTGGAATCAGAGTCTATACAGTTCTCTAAACAAAGGGAATAAAAGCTCAGCTGCAAGATGCAGGGCATTCAGAAGGAAATTGTGCATTTGGCCATGTGCTGCAGATGAACTGAAGGCACTATTGGAAACAGCGCCTTCACATTCAGTGCTCACCTTAGTATAAATGATCAAGCAAGTCGAAAATGAGGGAGTTTTTATGAAAATATATACTACATAAGTTAAAGTATTTGCTTATGTTTAAATGAGCAGAAACTATGTATAAGTACCATCGTAATGACTTGTGTTTTCTGTATGACTTACTTACATGCCCTCATGTACAGTTGATGCCTCTTGTCATTGCCAGACTACAATGACACAGAAATGGCCCTATGTATTTGACTATCCCTTTTTCACACTAGTGCTGATTTGTAGAATAGACTTATAGAAGTGGAAAGTGTTGTTTTGCTATCACTATAATAAAGGGTAAGGCATAACCATTTCCTGAGACAATTGAGGATTGTATATGCCACAAATGAAATAAAAAGTAATTCTGATATTTTTCTGTGTTTATACTCTGCAGCCATGCCCCCAACTTAGGGGATGCCCAATATGAGTAGTGACTCTGGAATTGGGCAAACATGACTGCCTATGTTGAGCACTTGTTTCTGAATAGGCTCCAGACAGAAGTATCTTTTTTTAAGAGGGAGACCAGCTGTGATCATAGATGGCTTTGGGGTTTCTGTCCTTGATTATCAGCTATTAAAATCTTCTGGCCTGTTACTGTCTTTCTACCTACAGAAGCTCTATTTTCTATCTTGAGATGGAGATTTGATTCAAGCTTTTTCCACACCCTCTTTCTTAGTGACATCTGGACTCAAAGGTTACTTCTGTAGCATTTCCTAAGCTATATGCTATATATGAGTAGGTTGTAGGAAAGTGATCTGCTCAACATTCTGGGATGATGGCCTCTAATAACCTTTGGCCTCTAAACTATGTCATAAAAATACTAATCATTTTATATGTATGCCATTATCTGAAAAAGGCAGGGTGGCATGTGTTTATCTTACTATATATGCATATTTAACTATGGCTCTATCTTAGGGAATGCTTTAGCATCCTAGTTTAAGAAAGGTATGTATGCCAGCAAAGGAAACTCTAGGATAATTAGCAAGTGATGTATGTATCATTTCAGTCATTCTTTTCCTAGGACTTCTTTTGGGAATTAGTCTTTGAAATAGCTCAGAGGTTTAAAGATAGGGCTTAAAGTTCTGTCCTTTCTTGAACAAAATAAATTCACTCTAATTATAAAACAAACAGTATTTTAAGGGAATATGTAACTTCTGATTGCAGCTGTGATGGAGTAGAGTAGTCAACTCGTTTTCCTGTCATCAACAACTCTAAAATACAACAAAATATTCTAAAGATCTGTTTTAGGCACTGGACAATATATAGCATAGGAGTGTGATCTTGGAAAGAAGGGGAACGTAAAAGTGGCTCTAGTGGCTCATGTCTATAATTCTAGCTACTCAGGAGGCTGCAGTCTGAGGGCCAGGGTTCAAAGCCAGCCTGGGCAGGAAGGTCTGTGAGACTCTTATCTCCAATTTATCACCAAAAAGCCAGAGGTACAGTTGTGTTAGAGCTTTAGCCTGGAGCACAAAATTTCAGGGACAGTGTCCAGGCCCTGAATTCAAGCCCCAGGACTGCCCAGAAAAGTGAGTTTCAAATTTGAGGGTGTGCTTTGTAAATTGCAGCACAGGCTGATGGAATCCAAGCAAAGAACAAAACTTATGGGATAGAAGAAACAGAAGAAATTATCATTCAAATTGCTAAGATGGCTCAGATTTTCAGGTCAGAGAGCGCAGAAGAGTGAGCCATACAAAGAGAGAGTTCCAAAATCTGTAGATGGGTCCTTTGGGTCTTTGGCCAAAAACTATGCCAAGCACCAGTTAGGGTAAAGTTTCATTAAGCAGAAAATAAGGACTTCAGTGGTTACAAGCTGAAGTGGTTATCCCAAAGATGAAATGCAGGAGTTCTGGTCAAACAGAATAGAAAACTATGATGAGAATCCAGGACAGACAGTCATAGGAACAGAGCTACCCTAGAATCCGCCTAACAAAATTTTAAATCCAAGCCTTGCTAAGTCAAGATGGTGTACCATAACAAACTTCCCTGCCACAGTAAAATTCTATATCCTTGCAAGGAAGACAACAAAGTCCAATCTTTCAGAAATATAGCCATGCACAGTTATTGGCAGTATATAATCTCAAATAACTAGATCTGTGAAGAACCAAGTATGGTATGGGTAACTTATAAAAGATAAAGGGGCATTTCTGAGTAGTTTTTAGGCATCCCTACATGCTTCAGTTAATATTGGCATGACCAGTAAGAAACTGTACTTACTGCTGTTTGTTTGTTATCCATGTAGTTATACAATATATAAAATGGGGGAAAAAAATCAAGCCTGGTGCCGGTGGCTCACACCTGTAATCCTAGCTACTCAGGAGGCTGAGATCTGAGGATCGCGGTTCAAAGCCAACCTGGGCAGGAAAGTCTCTAAGACCCTCCTCTCCAAGAAACCACCAGAAAAACTGGAAGTGGTGCTGGGGCTTTGAGGGTAGAGTGCTCACCTTGAGCTGAAGAGCTGAGGGACAGTGCCCAGGCCCAGAGTTCAAGCCCCACAACCGACAAAAAAGAAAAAAAGAAAAAAAAATCAGAAATTCATATAACAAGGCATATAAATTGTTGCCCACTAAGATGCCAGGAGTTTTTTTTTATGAGTGGATGAACACCGAGTTATGACTTTCTAGTATCACCATAGACTGAATGACTGCCTAAACCTCGATGATTCCTACACGCCGCCATTTGGAATGTGGCATTTTTGTGAGTGTATTTCTCTCTAGGACTGTGTTCCTGGGCTTTCCCTATTATCTGTGGTCTGCAGGCATTTCTTCTGACACTAAGATATAGACCATTGTGCTGAGCCTGCTTTAATAGCTGACTTTTGGGGATGCTGGAAATTCTGAGCAACAGTCCCAGGCATACAGCATAATTGCATCTCTTAGGGAGGTGTTAACAAGCACAGGCTTCCGCTTCCATAGAGCTTTTGCTCACTCCCACCCCCTCCCTCGAGCTCCAGGCAGAAGGCATTCCTTAGTAAATATTAGACATCATTTTCCTTACTACTGGTAGATGGTGAGGATATCAAGCCCCCTTGGGACACTCTGAGGTTCCCTTAACAGCCACATCGAAATGGTTCAACACTCACCTCTCCTTGAATGATATCTCAGCCATCTGAGAAAACAGCCATGCTGACTTACTTCTAGGAAATCAGTGCTAGGGAGTGTGGGGACTAGTGACCACCAGAAGTGACAGAGTTCTTCAGAACAGGTGACAAATCCATTTTTACCTTTTCATTTTTCGGTTTACCATATCCATTTCCAAGCTGCATGTCCCTCTCTGAGCTCAAAGAATGCGTAATTTCTGAAAAAATGGGTGCCACCTTTGAAAGCGGTACCTTTTATATTTTGATCATAATTGATGGCAAATAAAATAAGGTCAATTCTGTTCAGCAGGCAAATTTTATTGTATAGATGACACTCTGTGGAGTGAATCTTAATGTCTGCTTCTTGTGCAACGTCACCATACTGCTGCTTGTAGTTGGAGAAATGTGGAATCACTCTGGAGGAAGTTCAGGGCATTTATCTACTCATTCATGCAACCAGTACTTACTAATAATTACTATGTACCAGACACCATATTGAATATTTGATGGCTATAAGGATATGAAGATACATCCTTGTTTTCAAGGAACTTTCCCTTTTTGAGAACATTGCTACTTAAAATATGGTCCACAAGGCATTAACATTGACTTGACCTTGTAAATTCTTAGAAATGCTTAAGTCTAGGACTTGCTCTTTACCTATTAAATCCAAATTGGCATTTTTACAAGATCCTTAAGTGAGAAGGATATGCATCAAAGTTTGAGAAACACTGGAGCAACTCAGGGTTTCTCACCTTGCACACTAGAATGAATAGCACTGATTTCCCATACACAGAATTTATGACTTCATTGGGGTAATGTTTAGCGTAGGCATTGGCCTCTTCAGAAATTCCAAGATGATTCTAAATGCGCAGGCAGATGTGAGAGCCACTCATTTACTATATCATTTTGAACTCTGGATAAAACCAGCCCAAACAAATGAGGTTGTGGCCCATTCTTTTAACCAAGTTCCTGGCCAGGTGGAAAAATGTGTCCTTTCTCAAGATTTGAAGTGCCTAGCGTAGAGGTAGACACATCAGATCACACTGGCGACTGCTGCTCACATGCCACTTACTGGGCCAACAGTTGTCAGAGAGTGGCTGTCAGTATGTACCTGGCACTCTGGCTGTGTAGAGCACTGGAATGTTTCCACCAGGTTGCCTGGGGCTATGCTGGCAGGATCCATCAGACTGAGGAACGATATGGAAGTCTGGGCATAGCCTCCTTCTTCAGCCACCCCCCAAGGCCTTGGCTTCCTTCCCCTGGGCCCCCCTCCAAGTGTGTGGGTCCATGCCAGGGACTAGAATTGGCTTACTTCAGGCAGAAGGGAGTAGGACTGGTTTATTAATGCCCTCAAAAAGCGTGCTGAGTCACATGACGAACACATGGGAACTTAATTAAGAAGCATTTTTAAGGGCGTTCCCAGATTTAATGGGGAACAATTAGCAGCCATCTTTAAGGAGCCATTCAGCCTGCATTTCCTAATATTTGTAGGCAGAATTTGGTAACTCCTGACACGTGGAGAAAGCCATCTTCCTTGGAAAAAGGATTTCAGAGTCTTCTAGGAAACATGTCATTAACATGTAATACAAAAAAAAAGGAGGAGGAAGAGAAGGCTGTTTCCTGGTCACATTATCTCTGAGGGACTTTGGCCAATCAGTGCCATTCCTGCACCAGCAATAACAACAGCTAGGGAGCTAATTGTGATCCTTTTTCCATCTTGGAAAGATTTTCATATGTAGCAAGAAACAGATCTGGAGGGTTTTCACCCCTAGTCCTGTAGCCTGTGTTTCTCCCTTCTTCATCTCTCTAAGTTCCATATAGGCAAAATAAGCAAGGGCTGCTTTGTTCTACCAGACTATTATCAGGGAGCAGATAGCCTGAGGTAGTGGACAAGGTGATTCCTTACAAGGAAAATTGACGTTTGCATTTTGTTCTAATATCTGCCTGCTCATAAGGTATGGAGAAACAAACCGTTTTGGCCATTTTGAGGGCCTGTTCATGGCAGAGTGAACACCCTGTATGGGAAATATAATTTCTTATCATATTCTTGGTAAGGCTGCAGGTATCCTTGCCTCTGCTTTCATGCCAACAGAGCTTATTTCTTAATATGTTTTCCTGGAATCTTTCTTCTACATGTTACTCTAATTTGTTTTCACCTCCTGTTCCATTCACAGGCAATCTCCTCCCTTACCTACACTGCTTTCTTTGTCCTTATTAGAATGTGAAAATCCACTAGCCATCCATCTCAGGTTGTGCCTGTGAACTTGGAGTTTTTATTGATAGTGTCCCAGGTTTGGAAATAAGTTAAAATATTCTGGCCATACTTCCTCTCTCCTCAGTGGTCAGCTACACAGTGCGGCCTTCACTCAACTCTAACTTGTCTTAAGGACATCCACTTCTTCCTAGCTGACAGTCTTCCTCCATTCCACTAGTGTGTCACTCACGGGTATAATCTTAACCTTATACCTTATACTTAATGTCAGTGGTTCAAGACCTTTGCTCTAAGCTTTAATTCTTCCTTTTCTTTTCTTCTCCATTTCCTTCCCTTTCCCATTTCCCCTTCCCCCTGCCCTTCCCCCTCATACCTTGTGTCAATGTTCAGTATCCATTGGTTGGAGAACTTTGCTCTAAGCTTTCATTCTTCCCTTCCCTACCCCTTCCCCCTTCCTCCTCTTTCCCTTCCACTTCCCCCTCTACTTCCCCTTCTCTTCTACCTCTTCTTTCCTTTCCTCTTCCCCTTCCCCTCTCCTTTCCCTTTCTTCTTCTCTCCTCACCTCCCCTTTCCCTTCCCTCCTTTCCTCTCCCCTCCCCTGCTCTTTCCTTTTTTCCCTTTCCCCTTCCCCTTCCTTTTCCCTCCCCTTCTCTTTCCTTCCCCTTCCCTTCCTCTTTCCCTTCTTTTTCTTCCTCTTCCTCTTCCCTTCCCCTATCCTTTCCCTTCCACTTGCACATCCTGTTCCCCTTTCCTTTCTCCTTTCTTTCCTTCCTCTTCTCATCCCCATTCCACTCTCCCTTCCCTTTCCCCTTTCCTTTTCTTCCCCTTCCTATTCCCTTTCCTCTTCTGTTCCCCTCCTTCCCCTTTCCTTTACTTCTTTTTACCTTCCCATCCCCTTCTGCTTTCCCTTCCTCCTTTACTTCCCTTTCCCTTCCCCTTCTCTTCCCCTCATATCCTTTCCTTCCCTTTCCATTTCTCCTTCCCCTCCCATCTCCTTTCTTTCCCTCCTATCCTCTTCTCCTCTCCTTCCCCCCTTCCCCTCTCTTTCCTTTTCCTTCCCCTTCCTTTTCTTCCTCTCTCCTTTCCTTTCTCTTCCTTCCACTTCCCCTCCTTCCACTTCCCCTTCCCTTTCATGCTGGCCTTGGGGCTTGAACTCAGAGCTTCACTCTCTTACCTGGCTTTTTTGTTCAAGACTGGTGCTATACCGCTTTAGCTATATTTCCACTTCCAGCTTTTTTTGTTGGTCGTGGGGCTTGAACTCTGGCCCTGGGCAATGTCCCTCAGCTCTTCAGCTCAAGGCAAACACTCTACCACTTGAGCCACAGTACCATTCCCGGCTTTTTCTGTTTATGTGGTGCTGAGGAATCAAACTCAGGGCCTCATGCATGAGGGGCAAGCACTCTACCACTGAGCTACCTTCTCAGCTGCACTTCCAGCTTTTTGCTGGTTAGATGGAAGGAGAGTCTCAAGGCCTTTTCTGCCCAGATTGGCTTTGAACTTTGATCCTTAGATCTCAGCCTCCTGAGTAGCTAGGATTACAGGTGTGAGCCACCAGGACCTGGCTTAAGCTTTACTTTGTGAAATGTTCTTTTCTGGGACCAAGCTTCCCACTCTCCCCCCATCCCTTCCTTCACTCTCATTGATCCTACCTTTCCCTTTTTTCCTCTCCTGCTCGCCTCCCCTTCTGCTTTACTGCTTCCCTTATTCTCTCCTTGCAGGGCTTCTCCTGACAGTGGTTCTGCTCCATTTTGATTCGCTGCATCTGCTTCTTCTACAAGGCTCTGAGCTTGGGAGCCCTGTGAAAATATGATGATTTTTTTTCTCCTGATTCCTCTCCTATTCTGTACATTTTTGATCCTCAAGAAATAAGTGGAATTTGCTGCCATTTTACACTTCTTGAAGCACAGTCATACAAATAATTCTCTCTGTTGTTACCATCAAAATTCTAGTTCTTTTGTCTAGTTTATTGAAGAGGACTTACTTCCAGTTCTCATTTTGCTGCCAAGATTATTCCCATTTCTCTTAAATTAGCTTCTGTTGCTAGGGGAAATGGTTCTCTCTCGATCTCCGTCCCTTTCCAAGCATGATGACCTCAAGGCTGGTTTCTGTCCAGTGTCAGCTTTGCTCTTTAGCTCCTCTTACTATCCTCAATCCACTGGTAGTTTTCTTTTTCCTCTGTGCTTGCTTACATCATCTATGGGCCTTTTGTGTTTATTCTTATCCAATCAGGACAGTTTGACATATTTTATTCTCCCTTTGTGCTTTCCCTCTTCTGCTTCACATTGGATGATAATTAGCCTTGTTGGGTGTTTTCCTTAAGGAGCAGAGTATAGATGACCCATCCAAGCCAATCATTACCAAAGAGAGGTATGAAAAATGAGTCATTATTATGCAATAGTTTCCTATATAGTTATGCATAGATTTTCAAGTGATTCTGGATAGGCCTTTGCCTATTAAAATTCACCTTAATCTCTAATACATGGAGCAAAGGCGTTGTTGGGTTATTATTTGCAACAGGTTGAAGTCAAACATAGTTTTGCACCATTTAGAAAGTCTGAAAGAACTGTAGTATTAAAAATTCATGTGCATTTTATGATCCAAAAGTGAATGTGTAGAAAAGTCCGATCTTTACATAAGCAAACTATTCAAACAAGTAAAGATTGTTTGAAAAGTTGTTAATGGTTTCCTCTTATTTTTTAAAAAATATTTTATTATCTTTACGTCATACAAAGGAGTTGCCATTCACCATAACTGTTTATGAATGTAGTACGTCTTGATCAATGTTACCCCTTTCAACATTTTCACCCACACCTCTCAGCCCACCCTTTTCCTTACTTATCTTAATTTTAGGTTATATATTTAATTTATTGGCCCTTTGCCAAAACAGCTTATGTGTACAATGCATCTTGATCTGTGTCATCACTTTAGTATCTTCTCCCCTCTTCAACCCACCCCTTCCCTTATATTTCCCAATTCTGTGGTATATACAGTGAATTCTTGCCTGCATTCTCCCCCTTCTCCCCTCCCACCCTTCTCCCCTTGGCCCCTGCAAGTACTCATTTCCTGATACTCAGTTTGTTGGCCTTTGACTTAGTCTTTTTCAAGAATTACACGATTTGTATTTCCCATAGAGTCTACTACACTTGAGTTAGTTCACTTGTAACTTTTTGCTTACCACCTAGTGTGTTTATGTGTAGATTTATAGTCACATTATAGGTTCCCTTTTATTTTGGAACTAGAGGACTTGGTTGATATCTGTTACCCCAAAGTACCCTGCAGGATATTGTATCTATCTTTTACATACAACTCTAAGCTCTTGAGGTCAGGGATCATGACACTGCAATCTAATATTATCTACAGAAATTAAATATATTTTTGCATTTAGTGGATGCTTGTTGGATAAATATGGTGACGTAGGAATTAACACAGTTATTGTGTGTTAGAGAGCAGATCAGGCATTTGCCATGGCCACTTTCCTAAAGGCAAGTTCCAAGCTGGGTTTTAAAATAAGGAAGAAGAAAAATTAAGAAGAAAAGTATATGCCAGGAATCTCCTTGGCAGCAGAACCTTCTGGATTGAAAGACTAGTATGTGGGGGAAGCTTGAACTCAGGGCTTGGGCATTGTGTCTGAGCTTTTTTGCTCAAGGCTAGTGTTCTAGCACTGAGTCACAGCTCCATTTACAGCTTTTTGGTAATTAATTGGAGGTAGGAGTCTCATGGACTTTCTTGCCCTGGCTGGCTTCAAACCATGATCCTAAGATTTCAACCTCTTGAGTAGCTAGGATTAGAGGCAATGAGCCATCAGCACACAGCTTCAAAAGGATTTCTAAGGATTGAGGGCAAAGAAATTTGACTCCCTGCCTCCTTTGTAACTTTGTCTAGGATCATTGATGATCTTTATGTAAACCTTAGAAGCTACCAAATCCTGCCACCACAACCTCTCTATGAATTATTCTTCAGGGATTGATGTTAGATCACTTAGTGGTGATGTACCAGGAAAGGCCATACTGTTTACCTGTACTTCTTGTCATTTTTTTCCCCAGAAAGATGAACATTCTCTCATGTTGTAAGTCTTTTGAAGCCCTGTTTTATTTTGGGTAATTCTGAACTTGTATTTATTTTTTAGTGTTGGAACAACACTAAATCTGTGACTAAAGATTAATCTCTAAAATCTGCACTCTTTTCTAAAGGGTTAATTTATCTTTGCAACAGATACTTCCCTGGGGGTGTAGTAATATTTGTGTCTCACTTGAGGTAAACCTTGTGTAGAATCCTCATGGGTTCAGATAGAGGCCATCTTGTTCTACAGTTACTCAGGTTTTACACTGCAGGAGATTACAGATCTCAGGGTTAGAAAGAGTCTTCATTGATTCCATGGATATGTATTGTATGGAGCATTCTAAAAAGGGCTGAGTGGGCATAATAATGAAAAAATCAGATATATAATTCACTTTTCAGAAACGTCTGGTCAAGAAAGGCACAACTGAATTATATAAGCCATGGCCCTCTTGGGATCTACATCTGATGCTTGAACCCTTCTAGCTTCTTTCTTGGCTTGATGAGTACTGTAGATGATAATAGAGTCTCTCCGCAGACCCTGAACATACCTTCTTTTTCTTTGTGATCCTCTTGTCTCAATTGTAGCTTTAAAAGAGCTCTGTGTTACCAGCAATTTTTGGAAAGTTTTCATTCACTTTGGGCTTCAGCCAGAATTTCTTCGACACAAATCTTGAGTATTATGTTTTAACTCAAAAGATGCTATACTTTACAGTGGTGTGTATATTGTCCATATATCAGGAAGGAAGAGATGTGAGATACTCAGGGGATGAATTTTACAGTTGGCAGGTGAGTTCTGGATTGAGTGACAGATGGGAGATAGATTAGAATGAATTGGACTAATGATCAATTGAAAAGGAAAGAAACTAAGAATAGTTTTGTGGCCTGAGGTTGAGTGCCTAAGGGAACCCCGCAGAGTCATTAAGGTCAGGATGGAACCTTGGAGAAGGCTAGGCTCTTGCTAATCTTGCTTATTCCCTCCTTCCTAGCAGCTGGCTCAGTGCCCAGCACAAAATAAGTGTTCAAGGGACATTTGATGACTGAACAAACACTAAAAGTTATTCAAAGGGCAAGCAGATTTTATCTGGAGGAATAGCTAGGTTTCTTCATTTAGTAAGCAAACATTAATTTCTGTAAGGTGGAGGAAGGGCCTTTCATCATGACAACTATGCCCCATCAACATCAAAATGAGAGCCATGTGTTAACAAGCTTACATAAAGTGTGATTTTTCTTTTGCTTGCTTGACTGTTGCAATTTTTAATTTTGACAGGCTTAATGACAGGCTAACCAGAGGACATTTGTGTATGTAACTTTCCCTGTTAATGAAATACTTTTATTTCAGTAAAACTAAAAAACAAACAACACATATCCTCTCATCTTTACAGAAATAAAAAAAGAAGACTTTATTGGTTTGAAGCATCTAAAGGCCGCATTGGGTTTGGAGTCCCAGTGGACAGCTCTGGCACTTTTAAGAATTTGTTCTTCCCTCTGATTTAGGAGTCTATGCTGCCATAGTAACTACTGCCATATTGATGTCCACCTCAAGGAAAAGGCTTCTGTTATGTCATAAAGGGATGTCATATCTCTCTGAGTGTTTGCCCCCATTTCTCACACTCTAATTTCCTATTTCTAGGACTGCATTGATGCAGGCTGGTGGGAAGGAGAGCTCAATGGTAGAAGAGGAGTGTTTCCTGATAACTTCGTGAAGTTGCTTCCACCGGACTTTGACAAGGAAGGGAGTGTAAGTTTTCATGGTTTTTGGTCTCATGCCTTGTATGCTATCAGAATTATGACTCCCACAGTGGAACTTGGGATGGGGGATGAGGGAAGTTCGATACAATGCTAAACAGCACTGAATGTATGACAGGCCTAAGTTCTGAGCTGTTGGCTGCCAACATCCTGTAACAAGCCCTTCGTAGAACTCCTCTGTCAGCTGGTGAGAGTAATCCTTATTCTAAGGTTGCATGTATAAAAAAGATAATGCATGATATAAACAAGATAATGTGCTGGGCACTAGTAGCTCATGCCTGTAATCCTAGCTACTCAGAAGGCTGAGATGTGAGGATAATGATACAAAGCCATCCTGGGCAGGCACGTCTGTGAGACTCTTATCTCCAGTTAACTACCAGAAAACCAGAAAGTATGCTGTGGCTAAAAGTGGTAGAGTGCTATCCTTGAGCAAAAGAGCTCAGGGACAGCGCCCAGGCTCTGAGTTCAAGCCCCATGACAACCCCCCCCCCCCCAAAAAAAAGATAGTGTGTGTAAGGCACTTATTATAGTACCTAACACATTTCAAATAAACTGAGAGCCCTGGGTGTTCCATTTGGTGAATAGGAGGGAAATAAAGTCACACAACCAAGAAGAATTGAGCATTGAATAAGGAAATTTCCACCATGAAAAATCAGGTAAAACATTTTTACTAATGATAATAGTCCAACAGTAGGTTGTCAGTTATCAATAAATTAGTTATTGAGAAAAATGGATCCTAAACACTTAGTAGTTATTGGATAAGAAATGCTTGGAAATAAGAAGACAGAGGAATGAGTGTAGTGGTTCTAACTCAAGGTTGTAACAACAGATGGAAGTGAATTCAAATCCTTCCTCTGTCACTTAGTTGTACTATGGCCAAGGTTGTGTGTCTGAATTATATTGAACAATTGAGAAGATTGACTGAGATGGTTCACTTGAATTCCTTAGCACAGTATCTGCCAGTTGATATATTCCCCATGTATGTTACTGGGCAAAGGTTCCAACCACAATTTTGAAGTAATACTAGAAGGCTGACTCCAGTGGGTTTTTTTGTTGTTGTTATTTTACTGTGGCTTCCCTGGGAATCCAAATGCAACTAAGAACATCGATGAACAGCAATTAAGAATATACTCACACATTTGTCTGGACAAGCAAGTAAAGAATGCCCCTGTCTTCCTTCTACTCTCATATGTTTTCCAGATCTACTGTCTTACATTTCTGTTTGATTTTCATTCAATCATTGGTTCAGTATTATTGAATCTTTGGGGGTTGTCATCATGGTGGTTGATTAGAAATGGGCACTGGTGGCTCATGCCACAGTTGCCATTGTGAGCTCACAGTTGAACAGCAAGTCAAGGGTATGGAAGCCTGCCAGACCTTTCTAAAAGGCTACTCAGTGTGGATGGGCCTGAGTAGTGGAGCTAAGGGGTCATCGATTCTGCCTATGGTGTCCTTGATGATCTTGTAAGGTTGGTAAAAGCTGGTTATGTTCTAAAGCCTTGAGACACCCAAACCTTCATGGCGATTTCTTCCCTTTGGCCAAAGAGTCTTAGTAAGCATGCTATCCTACTAGGTATTTGCTGCTGATCGAGGCAACTTGACGTGCTTGTTTTTTAATGGAAAGACAAAATTGCATGTATTTATCATGTACAACCTAATGTTTTCAAGTGCAGTTAGCCTTCTACATCCACAGGGTCCATGGCCATGGATTTAACCAAACACAAATCAAAAAGAGTTTTTTTTAGATTTTTCATCTGTACTGAACATGTACATACTTTTTAAAATCATTATCTCTAAAAAAAATGGAGTAAGAAAACTAGTCATGTGTTTGACAGTAAGTAATCTAGAGATAATTTCACATATACAGGAAGATGTGCTTAGGTCATACACAAATATTACAGTATTTTACATAAGGGAATTAAGTATGGATGAATTTTGGTATCCACAGGAGATCCTGAAACCAATCCCCCAGATTCCAGGAGATGCCCATGTATATACTTTGTAGCTAATGACTACAATGACTAAGTAGATGTAATTAACATAGGTACCACCTCTCCTAGTTACTAATTTTTGATGATGTTGAGATTTGAACTCTGGGTCTTGTGTTTGCTAGGCAAGTGCTCTATCACTTGAGGCATACCTCCAGCACCCTCATATTTTTATAGTGAAATGCAGTGTAGTATTGAAGGCTAGGATAAAATCTAGACCTTTTTTTTTATCTGAGACACTATCCTGCTGTGTGATACAGGGTAGCCTCAAATTTCAGTCCTCCCACACTGCCTCCCGAGTGTTCGGGTTCCACATATGCATCATCAGGTCTGCCTAGACTAACAATTGGGAAAAATCTGTAATTATTTCTTTGGTAGCTGCTCTCAGCCTTTTAGTTCCTGAGACTTATTTTACCAGGGCACTAAATTCATTCAGGCGAGATAGAGTCTGTGGAAGCACTAGGTTACATAAGGTATTAGGAGGAGCATTTCCAAGGGAGAGTGAAGTTGTCGGTGCTGGCTTGCTTGTTGGGCATATATGCTCTTTAGGGCCCCATGGGCATCTCTGGAACCCTAGACAAGCAGTTACCAGCTCTTTTAACCTTGCCCCTGAGAAGTAGAAAACCCAATTTTAGGGAAACAATGGTCATACCTGTCAGCTAAAGTAATGCCTGCAGCTGAGAAGTGATTGTGTAATGTGACATTTCAGTTTTAGAAAATTCACAGTGTAGCATCCTTTCCCATCCCCCACTGGCCTATAAAGCTAGCCAAGCAGCTTTGCACTGGCTTTTATGCCAGTCTTTATTGCTTGCACCTAAAACATTGGTGACTTGGTGACAATGTGGCTGGGGATGGACCTGCCATTTACTGAGCTGACAGTATAAAGATGATTAGAATCATTAACATGCACACCCTATATGAACGGCAGAGTCTGAAACATTTTACCTCCCGTTTTAGCAGATGTCATCTTACCTTGCTAGTAGCTGAGGTTGCAGTCACTCACCCAGAAAAGAGGACAGTCTGTGGTGATTAGGGCAGACAGAAGCAAACTGCATTTCTTCCACAGCAGGTCTCTTGACTCAGCAGACATTACCCAAGCATGCTGATGAGGTTGGCATGATTTCTTTGGTTACCACTAAGCCCTTTGAAATTCCTGGTGGTCTTTTTCATGAGCATTTAACAGATCCCTCCCTCTCCCTTTTCCTTTCCCTTTCTCTCTCTCTCTGTCTCTGTCTTTCTCTGCCTCTCTGTCTCAGTCTGTTTCTCTCTCTCGAGGGGGCTTTTCCTCAAGATATTCTAGGAGACCACCCATTGATTTCTTGGTGCATACTTCAGAGCAATTATGTAAGCTATGTATGAGAAAAGAATCTAGATTCAGTGGATGTTTTGTTTTATTTTGAGCCTTCATAGTAAAATTAAACCTCAGAGTGGAAAGATTAAATCTTCAGAGGCTCTAATGAAGCAAGGTGTATGCTCTGTCATTGTTACTGAAAGATAATAGGAAATGTGGATTCTCAGAAATAACAGAAACAACTTCTTTCTCACTGTTATTAGGAAAAGAAAAAAATTAGAATAGGTTTTTTTTGAAAGATAGTACTTCTAAAAGAGAATGTTTTAAGGAAGTCACAGGCTATGGTCTTTATAAGAGAAACAGATCAAATCACTGGAAGTAGCATTGCTTTTGTAGTACTCACTGGGTGAGAGGCTATTTTGGAGGTTGTGCCATGTCAGAAATGGGCATTGCTAAGGTTCCTTGGGTGGTTTTTTAGTGAGTGTGCCACAGGGGAGCATTTTAGCCACAGGGACTCCGACACTTGCCTTGGAAATGTCCCCGCAAGTATGATGCAGGCTCACCTTTGCTGACTCTTAGACTTGCCTGGGCCAAAGGCTGCCAGCTTCCTAACTGGAATAAGAACTGAGATGTCACCCCAGGTGAATGCATGGTTCTACCTGTCCTGAGCATGTGCCTCCTATGGGCTTATTTCCTTAGGAGCCAGCTTCCATCAGAAACCACATTTATCCTGCAGGGCAAGGATACTGAATTTGAGAGTTTGCTGTTCTTACAAAAGGCCTGGCAGGTATTGTTGAAGGCCTCCTCACATCTAGAGGGAAAGCTTTGCCAAGAGAGCCATATGTTGATTTCACTTCGAGCCCAGGTACTCTCTCATCCCTCATTCTGAACATTATCTCTGACAACAGAGCCTATGTCCCAAGCTTCTTTCTCATGGAGATTAACAGTATGCATGGTATATGGTTGGCAGTCGAGAAATCCCTTGTCCTTGGGTCCTGTGGTGCCAGGTACACTTGTTTTTCCTTCTACCCTCTTATCCTGCTTGCTGTTCTCTCTTGAACTTCTATGAAAGAGGAGGAATAGTCAGAGGATGGACAAGGATTCTGGTTTTTGTTTTGTTGGATGCCCCCTCCCAAGACAAAGATGGTACTTCCATTTGGAGATAGGATCTGGGCATATCTTTGGGGTGTCACTTCCATGATAGAGTAGATGGAGTGAAGGAGTGAATCAAGGTGGGGAACTCAGAAAGCAAACGAGGGAACACCTGAATGTCAGACCCCAAGTAACCACTCAGTAGGCTGTTAGTTTGGATGGGCCTGTATAAAGATTGATCAGAATTGAGGAAACAAGGAAGAGACCCTCCCAAGAGCAGGTTACCAAGTGGTTTCTGAGAATCTCATGCAGGGGACAGGACAGGCAGTTGCTGGGACCCTGGAAGGTACAGAGGGGCAGTAACAGACCTGGCATTCCCCACAGCATATCCCCAACTGCTGCACCCTTCAGAAATGTGGCTGGTCTTCCAGAGGCAAGCGGGGATGGCTGGGCAGAGCCGCCTGTATATTTCTAGAACTGCGAGGAGATGCCTTGGTGAAGGACTATCCACCTGTGTCCTTTCTTCCGCCTCCAGAGAACTTAACTGGATGTATGGAGAGGTTTTCTATGGTCCAAAGTTGCTCAACATCAAGTTGAGATTTGCTTTTAGAACTTTACCATATTCCCCTAACAAAGCTCCCTCCCCCCTCCACAATGCTATGGATGAAATATGGATTACTTCCATCCAAACTTATGTTGGAGCTTGGTCTCCAGTGCAGCACTGGGGAGGAGGCAGTAGGGTCTTTAAGATATAGTTAGGTCATGGGGGGGGGGGGCTCCACCCTCATGAATGAGTTAATGAATTTCTAAAGATTCTAGATTGGTTCTCTTGAGACTGGATTATTTCTCCTAAGAGTAGTTTGCAGCCTGGAGCCAGTGGCTCACATCTATAATCCTAGCTACTTAGGAGGCTGAAATCTGAGGATTGCAGTTCAAAGCCAGTCCAGGCAGGAAAGTCTGTGCAACTCTTATCTCCAATAAACCACCAGAAAACCAGAAGTGGCATGGCGGCTCAAGTGGTAGAGCGCTAGCCTTGAGCTGAAGAGCTGAGGGACAGAGCCCAGGCCCAGAGTTCAAGCCCCATGACCAACCAAAAAATAAAAAATAAAAAACCACAAAAAAGAAAGGGAAAGAAAAGAAAAAAGAAGAGAGTGGTTTGCAAGTGTAGTTCCTTCCCTTAGGCTCTTTCACATGCATGACGCCTACCTGTACCCACTTCCCCTTCTGCTTTCTGCCATGAGTTAATACTTCAAGCACCATGTTCTTGGACTTCCACAACCTTGAGCCAAAACACACCCTCCCTTTAAAAAATTAATTACTCAATTTTAGGTATTCTGGCAGAGATAGGGAACTTTTATTCTGCCAAGGGCCATTTGGATATTTATAACATCATTTGCAGGCTACATACAAAATAATCAATACAGCAGACTCGGCTACAGGCAGCCTGTGAGAAGCATACATATTATGTAGCAAGTGATTTTGTAGGTCTTATACAGGCTGCCAGATATTCCCCACCCCTGTAACTTCCAATACACTAAGACATCTGATAAATATATCCAGCTACCAGAGTATATCCTCTGGTTATTTTCAATAAAACACATAGTGAGGGACAGAACTCTTAAGACAAATTGGATCATGTGACAAAGTGGCAGAATTACTGCCCAGTGGAGCATAAAGCCAGATGACAACTCTTTATTTTTTGCCAGTCCTGGGACTTGGACTCAGGGCCTGGGCGCTGTCACTGAGCCTCTTTGTGCTCAAGCCTAGTACTCTTCCACTTAAGCCACAGTGCCACTTCTGGCTTTTTCTGAGTAGTTTATTGGAGGTAAGAGTCCCATGGACTTTTCTGCCTAGACAAGCTTTGAATTGTGATTCTCATATCTCAACCTCCTGAGTAGCTAGGATTTTAGGCATGAGCCACTGGCACCCAGCTTTAGATGACAAAAGCATTGTGACAATTCTTTTGCTTGGGGTTTGGTGGTCTTGCCAAACAAAAGGAAGATTCAGTTCTTCTGCTTTCCTGCCATCTGTACTCCATTCAGATTTCTTTCCTGATAGTGTATTGGTAATAATCCAATCTAGCTTATCTGTCCTTTGAAGGATAATGTAGGTGTCTCCATTCAAGCTAACAACTCTACATAGTGATAGATGTGGACAAGCACATACTTAGGTGTATGTGTGCTGCATGCATAAAGCCCACAGAAGGTATTTAGCTGTCCCAGAAATCAGAAAATGTTGGCTCATTGATTTTTGTTATTGACATTTTCTTGTTGGCTCTTTTTAAATGAATTCCTACAGTGTGGATGTTGAGAGACCAAGAGTTCTGCCCTCCCCTCTAGCTACTAACAAGCTGTTGTCGTGACCCTTCTAGGCCTCACTTTGTCAACTATAAAGGGGACTCTTCTGATCATTTGTGGCTTTAACATCCACTGCTTTTTCGTTTTGAAACATTTAATTGGGTAAGATAAAAATTGGAGCCTGCATGTTTCATTTTCACCATGGAAGAGGAATAAGTTGCCTGTAAAACATTTTTTCTTACCATTGCCTGAGTAGAAGAATGTTTCTGTCTGTGTGTACCTAAAGGAACTCTCTTAGGGATGTTAAACTTCACAGAGGACACCTTGACCTGCTGTTTAACCTGGAAGATGGTTAGTCCCATTTCCTTTACCTAGCCACTGTTGGCCATTTTGAGACAAATCAACTCAATGATCTACTCATGTCTTTTTCTTTGAGAAGAGTGAGTTTCTGTGATGGTTCTCTTTTCTTTCTTTTTTTTTTTTTGCTAGAGGCTTACCTCATCTGCATCCTCAGTTCTTATCACCCCCTCCCCATCTTCTTGTTGCAATTTTTTTAAATTTTATTTTATTTTATTTGTGAACATACTGTACAGAGGGGTTACAATTGCATGGGCAGGATAATGCGTACATTTCTTACCAAGCACTGCAGCCTCCTCCTTTGTTTACCCTTCACATCACTTCCCAGCCTCCCCCCTCCCCCCCAATCCCCATCCTTCTCCTTCCCCCCCCCCCGCACCGACGTTGTAAAGCTCATTTTGGACATGACAACTTGTACTTCTCATTGTTGCAACAGGTCCACCTGTATCCTTAAACAACTGGTTTTTCCCCATCTCCTCAACAAGTTATACTGACATCAAATATAGTGAAAGCAGGGGTGATACTATGGGGGAGGGACATACAAAGCAACAAAGAGATAATCTTATAGATGCATTAGAAACACATGCATGAAAGAAAAAAACATTAAAATACATATCTAAGGGTTCATTTTCCTGACATCACATTATCTGACCTTTTCTGCTTGACTCATACATATACTAGATATTGCAAATAAGGGAAACCATGGGACCTATGTTTCTTTGGGACTGGCTTACTTCACTTAATATAATTTTTTCCAAGTTTTTCCATTTCCTAACAAATGGGGCAATGTCATTCTTTCTGATGGAGGCATAGAATTCCATTGTGTATATATACCACATTTTCTTGATCTATTCATCTACTGAGGGGCATCTGGGTTGGTTCCATATCTTAGCTATGGTAAATAATGCTGCAACAAACATAGTTGTGCTGGTAGCTTTAGTGTGGTCTTGTTTGTAAACATTTGGGTAAATGCCCAAAAGTGGGATTGCTGGGTCATAGGGGAGTTCTATGTGAAGTCTTTTGAGGAACCTCCATACTGCTTTCCAAAGTGGTTGAACAAGTTTACATTCCCACCAATAATGAAGTAAGGTTCCTTTCTGTCCACATCCCCTCCAGCATCTGTTGTTGTTAGAGTTCTTGATTTTTGCCGTTCTAACTGGAGTGAGGTGATATCTCAATGTTGTTTTGATTATTGTTGCAATTTTTTTTAAAGGCCCAGGTGTAATTCTCATTCATCTTTTGGGGGCAGTGTAGAGTTCCATGGACCCCTGGCTCTGAGTTTTGCCTAGAATTACCTTCAAAGAAATTACCTGTCTTGGAAAAGATGGATTCTTTCTTACCTGAGAACACATGATGACTTAAGTTAGGTAAAACAAGAGAAATTGACGTCAGTCAAAGGAACAAGGACAATGCAATGAAACATCTATGAACCCTATCTGCTGATAAACATAGGAGGCCCCTGGCTAGAACTGATCCAGCATAGTCGATGCATGGATAGTTTACATTATCCCTTCCTTTCTAAGGTGTGCCCTGTCTGCCTCCACAAAAGGCCCATCTCCCAACATACGCACTCCTCTGCCACTTCCTTTAGCCACATTCACACGTGTGTGTCAACACGCTTTTCATACACACACACACACACACACATACACACATCTGTTCATGCATTACTTCCCATCCTCCCTTCCTGCCTCCCCCCTTCTCCTCTGTCCCCTTTCCCTTCCCCCCATGCCTGCTCCCCAAGAATGCCACATCCCATGAATCTGCTGCATGCCAAATCTGATACAACATGAAAAGATTTGTTTTCTTTGCCCAGTAATCTGGGAAAATATGATGACTTATAATTGTCTCTGTGTGTGTGTGTGTGTGTAAATATGATGACTTATAATTGTCTCTGTGTGTGTGTGTGTGTGTAAATATGATGACTTATAATTGTCTGTGTGTGTGTGTGTGTGTGTGTGTGTGTGTGTGTGTGTGTGTGTGTGTGTGTGTGTGTGTGTGTGTGTGTGTGTGTGTGTGTGTGTGTGTGTGTGTGTGTGTGTGTGTGGTTTGAGGCAAGGTCACTGGCTAACAGTTCCCACTAGAGGAGACTCACGTGAAATTGGTTTTATAGAAGATTTCATACCATCAAGGAGTGAGTGAAGATGTCTGTGGATGGGAGACATTGTGGGGATCTAGGAAGAGCAAGGCCATAGAGTGTTGCCAGATTTGTGAATAAGAAATTATTCTGGTCCTGCAGTAAAGAGATGTTAATTGGCAGAGTTTCAGTGGTAATTTCATTAGGTAAACACACATCTGTCCCTAGTCTAATTTACATAAAGACAGAGAAGGGAGAAAGGAATAGGGAAGAGTCAGTAGAATGCTGGAAGGAGCTGACAAGGAGCCAAGAGGAAAGATTAATGGAAGAAATGTACTCTTTACCTAACTTATATAACTGTAACCCCTCTGTAGATCACCTTTACAATAACAATTTTTTTTACAATAACAATTTAAAAAGAAAATCAAAATAAAAAACACTTCAGTGCGGGGCCTATATGCAATGGGAGGAGGTTCCTTTTAGTGGGGAGGGAGATGCAATTTTTTGTTTTGTTTTGTTTGTTTTTAGGTACCAAATTTCTTTATTTGAAGGAATGGTACAAATTAAAAGAACTTAGGATGTTCTGGTACAACTTATAGAAAAGGTAATGATAACCCCAAACATGCATGCACTGCCCTGGTGACCAGAAGTCACGTGTGGCTTTGGGGGCAATTTTTTTAACTCAAGGCTTCAAACTTACTAGGCAGGCACTCTACCTCCTGAACCAATTCTCCAGCACTTTTTAAAAAAATGCACTGGGTTTTTTTTGTTGTTGTTGTTGGTGGTCATGGGGCTTGAACTCTGGGCCTGAATGCTGTCCCTCAGCAATTTCAGCTCAAGGCAAGCCATCTATCACTTGAGCCATAGTGCCACTTCTGGTTTTCTGAGTGGTTTATTGGAGATAAGAATCTCATGGCCTTTCCTGCCCCGGCTGGCTTTGAACCTCGATCCTCAGATCTTATTCTCTTTAAGTAGCTAGGATTACAGGTGTGAGCTACCAGCGCCCAGCTGCACTGGTTATTTTTGAGATAAGGTTTCACTTTTTTGCCCTGGCTATCCTGGACCACAATCTTCCTATTTACATTTCCTACCATAGCTGTGATGACAGGCATATACCACCACGCCCAACTGCTGGCTAAGATGGGGGTGGAGGATCTCAGAAACATTTTGCCCTGGCTAGCCTCAAATCACAATCCTCCCATTCTCTGTCTCCTCAGTAACTAGGATTACAGGCATGTGTCTCAGTGCCTGCCTAGCTTGCTTTTTTATAATAAAGTATGTCTGTACTCATATGAACAATACAGAAAAACATTAAGAAGGAAACATACACTCATAGTCATATACATTCATAATCTACTAGTCAGAGATCAACACTTCAAGTTTACTTCTTTTTTTATTTTTCGAGACAGGATCTCGACTGTGTAGCCCAGGCTTTGCTGCAAACTCATGATCCTTCTGCCTCCACCTCCTTATTGCTAGGATTATAGACATGCTACCTTGCCCAATCCAAATTTATTTATTTCCCATCTTTTTATCTTTCTTTAACTATTGTAGCATAGTTGAGATTAAAGCATTAGCTGAAAGTTGATACCTGTTTTCTTCTCCTGACTTTATCATAACATAGTTGCTCAATGTATATACAGGTATTAGTAAAACAGCAAATTGGAATAATACTAAAAAGACTGTATTGATGTTTTGTTGCCAAATGCCACACTGTAGTTCTGTGAGATATAGCCATGGGATAGAGGCAGGGGCTAGGTAAAGGATGTGCAGACTTGTCTATAATTTTTAAAAAGAATCTACAATGACTTCTTCACAATAAAAAGTTTTAACTGAGCCTGGTGCCAGTGGCTCATGCCTGTAATCCTAGCTACTCAGAAGGCTGAAATCGGAGGATCGCAGTTTGAAGCCAACCCAGGCAGGAAAGTCCATGAGACTCTGATCTCCAATAACTATTCAGAAAAGGCCAGAAGTGGTGCTGTGGCTCAAGTGGTAGAGTGCGAGTCTTGAACAAAGTAGCTCACGGACAGCACCCAGGTCCAGAAATCAAACCCTAGGCTTGGCCAAAAAAAAAAAAAGTTTAACTGAAATAAAGAAAAATTCAAAAATAAAGCCCTGTATAATAGCCTAAGATAGAGTGCTAACTTAGGACCATAGTAAGCACAAATAAGGGATTCAAAGTTAAAAAATAGTCAGGACTGGGCATGTACCTTTGCTGCTCCCTTTAGTAATGGCACAGTAGTATGTTTCTGGGGAAGAGATGATACTCCATGGAGCTTTCTTAAAATCACAAGTCTATGATACCCAGAAAAGGTAAGGAGAAGTATTGGCAGCCACATAGATCATGTGCTCCAACCCTCCCCATTCCCATACTTCCTTGATTGTGACATGTGCATGCTCTCCCCTTGCCCTTGACCACCCCCCCCAGCCCCGCCCTTTTGCACTTTGGCTTTCCAAGATGATGCTCTGGCTGAATTTTCCAACCACTGAATCATCCATCCATCTCCTTCCTGCAGGCCATCTTGGGTGACAAGGAAGTCCCTGGCTACCCTGGAACCAGTTCAGAGATGAATACCATTGATTGCATTACTGTTTCCATCACATACAGAGTGACTGTATGAGAGAAAAACAAAATAGCAGCTGATTTGGAAAGATGATTAAAAATAAATAAACTAAGAGAGAGGGAGACTCTCGGTTTCAGCTTATTGCATGTGACAGGGGACAACTGGTTCATGGATGACCTCACAAATGGCCTATCTGACTCAGCATAGAAGGAGACAGAAGCTTAGGACCTGGCTGGCTGCAGTGGACTCTTAGCCTGCATTTTGTTAAAGGTTTCCCCCAGCCACAGTAGATCGGATTTTGAGTCTTCTCTTCACAGTGACTCTGGTTGAATTGCTTGGTTATTCAGCAGATTCAATCTTAATTGCAAATGCAGTTTCAGCGTAGGAGTACCATTGTGCTGGCTGGTTTCAGGCCATTTTTTGCTGAGCGGTGCTTTTCCAGAAGGCTGTTACAAATTTAGAAATGGGGAAATGGTGTTTCATTTGTCGATCAGTTTTGTTTTGCCGACTGAATTTATTTTAGTTTTTTTTTTTAGAGGTGCCAAAAGCTGGCGTCCCTGGAGAGAGAATTGCTCAATTTTTTGGAAAGGTTCTCTAAATTGTCCACAATGCACATAGAAAACAATGTCTGTGGTCCTTCTGTGAGAGGACAGCTTGCCAACATTGTCTCATGTGGTTTAATTTTGATTATTTTTCAGAGGCCCAAGAAACCACCTCCTCCATCCGCTCCTATCATGAAACAAGGGGCAGGTAATGTACTTTGCAGTTCCACCAAATAAAGAATTCATCTTTCTTTTGCCTATATTCAAATTTTCCTTGACAGAGCTCAAGATTCCTGGATTCAGATACCACAGATTGCCAAATTGGGAACTTATGTGGTCTCAGCAGGCAGGTTTTAAATATACTACTGTTTCTCCTTAAAAAAGCAAACAAACAAAAAATTACCAAAATGAATCCTTGAAACAGTGCAAAACTTGAGGCTCCTAATGAGAATGGTCAGGAAGCATTTTTGAAGGAACCGGTTTTGTTTGTTGGAACAAACTGCTCTTAAGGAGAGAAGCTGTCCTTGTCCCGCTTCACCTGCACTAGATTGCAGGCCCGCTTAGGGAGGAGAACAGCTTCCCCCACATTACTGGATTTTCAATGCCTGTCCCCCTTTGGTTATCCCAAATTTGCACTTCCTTCACTTAACCTCCCCCCACCCCATGAAAAGATGTTTTTCTAGCCATAGTGTTCCTCCTGATTCATTTTTAGTCTTGGAAAGAGTTCAGTTTACTTTTTCTATGTAGTTCAGATATTAAGGTGGAATAATCCAGGAAAAATTAACGATATTAGATATTGCATAATTCATTGCACAGTGAATTCCTATAGAGATGACTTGTTGGAAGTGGCGCTTTGGCTCAGTAGTAAAGTGCTAGCCTTGAGCACAAAGAGGCTTAGGGACAGCGCCCAGGCCCTGAGTTCAAGCCCCACAACCGACCAAAAAAAAAAAAAAAACCTATGAGATGACTCATATATTTCCCAATTTAATTTCTATTTTTGTGAGAAGAAATTTCCTCCATGAATAACTAGTTAAGTGGCATTTTAGAAAAGTAACACCTAAGTAGGGGAAGGGGACAAAAGAAGGCGCAAAGAAGTGAATATATCAAAGTATGTAAGTGTACAAAAGTGACATAATGAAACCCATTATTTTATACAATTAATATCCATTAATAAAACTTGTAAAACAAGGAAATGGCATTGTGGCTCAAGCGGTAGAGCGCTCTCCTTGAGCTGAAGAGCTGAGGGACAGTGCCCAGGCCCAGAGTTCAAGCCCCACAACCGACAAAAAAAACAAAAACTTGTAAAACAACTTAAAGAGAAAAAGAGCAGAAATAATTTTAGCTTTGCACATCCACAATTATGTTTCTGTAACACTTTAAAGTATGAGAAGTTTTCTAGATTGGTTTGTTCATAAATGTTTTCAAACTTGTTTTGGCCTGCCAGTTTTGGGAGGGGGGAAGCCCAGTTTGGTCCCCCATTTTTTTTCCAATTCCCTTGGGCATAATTGGGAATTGCAGAGCTTAAGCCCTGAAATCGAGTGTTAATTTCATCTCCTGCTCCGCCCCCATTCCTGTTGGCATTGAACAGTTCCATTTTGCCACCTAGTGGTTCTGGCTATATAAATATTTTATTGTGCTGAGATTAAAGCAGGCTATTTATGTGTTGTTCTCTGAAGATCCCTTTCCCAAGAGGCCTTGACAGCCAGTTGGAGTCCAAGGGGGTGAACCAAACAGTCTAATACTCAGGCAGTCTAGAATACACTAACTAGAATAAGATTATTTAAGATAGACCAATGGTCTATCTTTGTCCCTCGGAATGACAGTGAGTTTGTTCTTTATCATTAGGAGACCACATTGAGGCAAGGTAGGCAAACTCCTACTCTTTTGAAACAATTTTAACAATGTTTGTGATGAATTTCTGCCTGTAAAGCAAGATGACTTGTGTGTGGTAAATAAATACTGCTCATTTATCAGGCTAAAGGATCTTGGAAAAAACTGCTTTATGATAAGGAGGAGATGATAATATTTTCCCCATTACCATCTTTCCTTTACCAAAAGAACCCCAAGTATGTAATTGGTATAAATCAGATGCAGTACAGTATTTAATTTATAGTGAGTCATTAAAAGGACTCAGATGAAATATGTGTTCAGTGGAATAAAAAATAAAAATTCTTATGAGGCACCAGTGGCTCACACCTATAATCCTAGCTACTCAGAAGGCTGAGATCTGAGGATCATGTTTTGACCCCACCCCAAGCAGACCAAACCCAAAAGATTTTTATTTCCAATTAGCGAGCAAAAAAAGCCAGAAATAGGGGCACAACTTAAGTAGCAGAGCACTAGCCATGAGCAGAAAAGACCACGACTTCAAGGCCCTTAGTTCAAAGACCACCCCTCAATTTTTTTGGCACCAAAAAATATTTTGGCATCTGAGACAGTCTAATGGAGCTTTTAGTGCCAAGTACTCATCTTTGAGACTGATCATATGAGATGTTTGTCAAGCACCAAGCAAACCTATAATTTATAGCGTGCTTTGTGCTTTATCTATTTCCAAAGTGATCTTAAAACCTGAGGCTAGTGCACCTATGAGGACCTCAGGTGAGGAAACAGTTGCAGTCTATGTAGGTAAAGATGAAATACCAAGTGATATATTTTGGATAATCTCATACTTGAGAGAAAGGATTGAAGAAGAAACACTGTAACGTATCTGCATATCCCTCAATTTAAAATTCTGTCCCACATCCTATTGCTTGCATTTTAAACCAGTATTCCAACAAATAAAGTATAAGCTTCATGTCCTCGAGGCCTTAGAAGAAGTCACTGGTCGAAGGAGTTCCAAGCCTGGCCACACTCCAAACAAGGGCATATAAATATCACCTCTTAATGAGAGGGGTATCCAACAATTCCAGACCTTATTTTATAATGGCTACAAGATGGAATCAAGGTCCTTGTAAATTCCCTTTTTTATTTGTATAACATAATATAATATCCAATGACCCCTTATTTGTAAAAACAAAAATTGTGGTTCTGGGGTTTGAACTCAGAGGTTTTTTTTTGTTTTTTTGTTTGTTTTTGTTTTTTTGTCAGTAGTAGGGCCTAAACTCGGCCTGGACGCTGTCCCCTCAGCTTTTCAGCTCAAGGTTAGCGCTCTACCACTTGAGCCACAGTGCCACTTCTGGCTTTTTCTGCTTATGTGGTGCTGAGGAATCGAACCCAGGGTCTCATGCGTGCAAGGCAAGCACTCTACCACTGAGCCACCTTCCCAGCCCTGAACTCAAGAGTTTTGTGCTTACAATGAAGGTATTCTACCCCTGAGCCATGCTAGCAGCTCTTTTTTGTATTGCTTTTTGAGAAAGGGTCTCACTTCCTGCCTAGGTGCATACCTGGACCACAATCCTTCTGTTTTTTAGGCTTTTTAAAAAATTTTCTGCTCTAGCTGATATGAAAAGTTGTGCACCACCATGCCCATTCTTCCACTGAGACATAATTCACAGACTTGTTTGCCTGGGCTGGCCTGAAAACCATGATCTTTCCAATCTCAACCTCCCACATTGCTGGTATGATAAGTGTGAGCCATCATATCTAGCTATTGGTTGAGAAAGGGTCTCGTTGGTTGTACTCAAACCACAGTTATCTAAATTTTAGTCTTCCAAGTAATTAGGATGACAGATATGAGTCACAGTGTCCAGCTTATTTGTATCTTTTGATGAGTAACTTATTTATTTCGACACATTTCCCATCCACACTCAGTCATGTCTTATAAATATTTTTATCCCTCAGGAAGCCAGCTCTAAAATATCAGAAAATATTAGTGATGTTCTTTGGAATTAAGGCTGGATAGGCAAACAAATTTAGTGACATAGACTGAAAATGACTTCTGTTGTATTTCTGAGCAACACATATTAGCCTTTCTAAGCAACATGTATTAGCCTAGTAACACTAGTATACATACATCATAGGGAACAAAACATCCAACACTTTCACAATACCTCATAAATGTTTAAATACTAGTATGTCTAATACATGAATATGTTGGAAATGAACTATACAAATTGGGATGAAGGGGAGTTGGGTGGGTAAAAACTGGGAGAAAATGACACTGTTCATAAAGAAATGTACTCATTACCTGACGTAGATAACTATAGCCCCTCTGTATATCACCTTTACAATAAGAAATTAAAAAGTTAAAAAAATGCAAATAGCATGCACACACACACACACACACACACACATATGAATACATGAATAAAGAAAGTATCTTTGGGGGCTGGGAAGGTAGCTCAGTGGTAGAGCGCTTGCCTTGCATGCATGAGGCCCTGGGTTCGATTCCTCAGTACCACATAAGCAGAAAAATAAAAAGCCGGAAGTGGCGCCGTGGCTTAAGTGGTAGAATGCTAGCCTTGAACTGAAGAGCCGAGGGACAGCACCCAGGCCCAGAGTTCAGGCCCCACAACTGGACCCAAAAAATAAGAAAGTATCTTCTGATCTGTATTATCCTTCACCTCCTAGGTACCACAGAGAGAAAACATGAAATGAAGAAGATACCTCCTGAAAGGCCAGAAACCCTTCCAAACAGAACAGAAGAGAAAGGTATCAATTCAATTCTTTGTTGGCACTTCTAGAATAACAAGACATGAGACTGCTGCATGGCATTAGTCCAGATTCCACAGAATGTGCTTTTGCTTTGGAATATGGTGATATTGTAGGTTTGTTTAGATTATTTCTAAACAGCTTGTTCTGAAGGAACTAGAGGAAGGTTATGTGACACTATTTAGGGACATAGTCTCTCATCAAATGAAAACCAGTTAGCCCAATCTCAACACAGTAAGGTTCTTCAGCAACATCCCTGCCATCACCACTTTGCCACACACCCTGATGTTGGTGAATTATAAGTTCTTTGAGGGCCCAAAGTATTTAACAGTCTCCTCCCAAGTCCCTCCCCCTGATCTCAGTGCCCTCGGTGCTCATTGAATGCTAATAGATGGACTTGGCTTAGCAAACATCCTATCCAGACAGATGAAAACCCTCTCCCTCAACCACTGCTGGGACATGTGTTATATGCCCATATCTTTGAGGAGAGGGAGGATGGCATGAAAATACTGAGGAAAAGCAACCCAGTACTTGGGAGTTTCCTGAAAGTGGTCAGAAATGTCATTGGCAGTGAAGTGGTTTAAATCTCACATAGTCAGGTTTACAAATGTGCTTGATTCCCACCATTCTGAGCGTCTCTCCTAGAGAAATCTGCATGCTATGGAAGGACTCATTTTATTAGGTGCCCAAGATTTGATTGATCACACATTTTATGGGGAAAGTGCTATGTTATTATTATAAACAGGAGGCCAAGCAAATTCCATTTTAAAAAGCAGTTATTTTGAAGTCACAAGAGAAATACTGAAATAATGAATATAATTATTTAGAGATACTCCTCAGTGGCCTCATGAAATTTTATGGTGAAGTTTAATATTTCATAACAGCCTGCTAAAAGTTTTACCAACATTGCAAGCTATTAAGAACCTTTACCTATTACCTTTGCAGTGTGGTGAAGGCCAAGTTGTGAAGTTGTGAAGGCTGAATCTGTGTCACTGAGCAGAAAAAACTTAGCAATGGAATGTATGCTTACCAATTACTTTTTGATAAAAGCGTGCATTCTGAAATAACCAAACACAATCACCTGACCTCATGGAGGATACGTGACTAGTGTCTCAGTACTAGGTACTAGCCAGGCTCTGTGATGTGCATGCTTCCTACACTAGTCCATGCTGACTAACCTCGAGGATGACATGTGAACAGCCACACTCCTTGGCTGGCCAAGTGGCTATGTAACTCCTGCTTCTTCCTCACCACTCCCCTCCCATGAGTCTCTGTTTTCTCTAGGATAATAGGCCAGGGAGGCAGAAGCCCTAACCCATTTCTGGTCAAAAATAGAAAGAAGTCAGAAAAACCAGTACTGCCCAGAGACTTGTCCCTGGGAGGTCAGCTCCAGCTCCAGCTCCCTCTCCCATTCATCCAGCAAGTTGCCAGAGTTCCTGTCCTTGTAAGAGAAGTCACCTCTGCATTTCAGCTGAGCTCTAGATATCATCCTTAAAGAAAATGTGTTCCTAGCATTCCTGGTTAGAGTGCATTTTCCCACAGAAGCATCAGAAGGAAAAACGCAAGGATACTTGATAGAGTTCTTAAAATTTTTGCTAATTGATGTAGGGCCCCAAATGACTGTAAAAGCTGTTCACTCAAGTGAACACAGAGAACCTTACTTGTACTCCAATGGGCAACTCTGCGAACCCATCTTTAGTAAGAAGATTGTGGATGTGTGCTTCTTTTGTTTGTACCACATGTGGGATGAGGTGAGTTGAGAACAGAAAACTTGATGCCATCACTTAGCACAGCCCAGCTTAGCCACCAGATCTCAATAGCTCTGACTCCAAAAAGCTTTGGAAACCAAATATGCCAGAAGTCCCAAGTTCAAACTGTGCACAATCCCCCTTTCATTGGCTCATACCCTTTTCAGAGGATAACATTAGAAGAACCAGGCCTATTCCCTTTCCATACCCAGCAGCGGTTCTTGTGGGCCATTTATCAAACCCATCAACCATCTGCTAAGCATCTGCCATGCACCAGCACTGTATAGGCTCTTTAGGAAATGAGCAGACATGGCTCCTGCTGTTGGAGGCCAGCAGCCTGGGTCTGTGCTGAGCATAAATACCCCCAGAAGGCCGATGTATTTAGGGTTGCTCTCCAGTGCTCTGAGAAGGAGAGAAAATGACAATGTCACTTTTCAGCCAGGCTTTGAAAGGAGAGTAGAAGCTGGTGGGCGTGGGGAAGGGGGCGTTACAAGGGACAAAATGTCACTCCAGACAGACGACTCAGCCTAAGCAAAAGCATGGGAAGGAGAGTATAATTGCTGCTCTTTACCAACCTCACCTTTAGAAATGGCATCAGTAATTTATTTAAAAGCAGGAGCATTCACCATTTGCATCTAAGTATTGTCACTTATACTGCCTCTCTGTTTTCTTGATGTTTTGTCAATGACTTAAAGAAAGACCAGAGAGAGAGCCAAAACTGGATTTGCAGAAGCCCTCGGTTCCTGCCATCCCACCAAAAAAACCTCGACCACCTAAGAGCAATTCTCTTAGCAGACCTAGTGCGCTGCCTCCGAAAAGGCCGGAGCGACCAGTGGGTCCGCTGACCCACACCAGGTAGTGCTTCATTCTTATTGGAAGTGGGGTCAGGCATGTGGCAGACCCCGGACATATGGGACCTGGGTTTGAGGGCTGTAGACTTTGAAAGGGAGGGAAGGAGAGGGAGGAGAGTGGGGATCAACTTCCCTTTTCTACTCTCTAGCAAAATAATCTGATGATGCCAGCTGTTGCTGTCTGGGGTAGGAAGGGAGGCAAGGTCAGGAGCTAACAGTCTGGTTTTCAGCATCAGTACAGGAAGATTGAGAAGCCAGCATCTAGGCCCTGTTCATACACAGGACATTTCCCTGGGCTTGGTTAGAGCAAGGGCAGCAGCCCTCTAGAAAGCCTCTAGATGACCTACTGGTCTTAGGTATCCATGGGTATGCACAGTTCACTTGCAGATGTGCACCCTGACCCTCTCTCTGTGGGTGTTTGGCCTTTTGGTATCTAGCCTGTCCTGGAACCCTGGAGCTGACATGGAAGAGATTTTCTTAGTGTCTCTGTGCTCTAAGACCCCTAAAATCTAGGGACATGACTTTTTCAGGCATGCATTTGACATGTAGCTAGCAAAATGAAAACTGGATACATGTTTTAGGAAAGTGAAATCAGAGTTAATAGTATGAGATTGACATGGGATAGATACCCACCGAAGAGCAAGAAACTGTTGCGTTCTCTCTAAAAAGTTTATTGCTGGAACTTTCTGTCATTGCACATATACCCTGTACATGATGATATGACCCACTAGAGCAAAACAGTGACACCCCCCCCCAAGAGGTCTTTATGTGTACCTGTTAACACATTGCATTCTTGTTCTTACAAGTGAACTGTGTAGTGAGAATTGGGCGGGGCTTTTGAACTCCCATGTTCAGGTCAGGCAGACCTCCAGGTTCGAAACTCATCTCACTTCAGAGGACTGCGAGTCTTGGCAAAGTTCCTGTCCCTATCACCTCACTTTCTCTACCTGTCCTAAGCATAGATTCCCATGCCTGTAAATCAATGACATTGTCTTTTTATTGCTGCCTATCACACTGTGTACACTGCAATAAGACAAGAAGAGTGTTTACTTAATATTTTTAAACCTTGGTATAGTAATGTGCCATTTACCTTCATAGCCATTTTCAGTGCACTATCTAAATGGTATTGAGCACATTCATACTGCTGTGTGACTGTTGTCAGGACTCTTTTCCCCTTTGAAAACTGCATCTCGGTACCCATTATACAGTAGCTCTCTATTTCCCCCTCCCCATAGCCCTTTGTGTCTATGAATATGACCTCCAGATCCCTCAACAGAAGTGGAACCACATAGTGTTTGTCTTTTTTTTTTAATGACTGTCTTATTTCACCTAGTGTGACATCCTCTGTTCATCTTGTGTTGTAACATGGCTCATTTACTTCTTTTAAAAATGCTTTGTCTTTTTTATTAACATATTAGCTATACAACGGTGGGGGGGAGAACTCATTGTAAAATTTCCATGCATGAATACAATCAATTTTCCCCTTATATCATTCCCCCTGCTCTTCAGTCTCCCTTCTAATATAATTTCAAGAGGTTCCTCTGTTTTGTTTTTGTATTTGATTACAAACTATTTCAACAATATCCATTTCTTCCACCCTTATTAGCCCAAAACACTCTCATTAGTACAATGAGTACCTCCTAAGAGAGCCTGTTTCTCTTACTCCTCCCCGACCCCTTGCTGATCAGCAGCTTTCACTGAGGTTCTTTTATGGTGTTTTTATATATAGTTGGTGTGTATCTCAAAATTATTCACTTATCTTTCTTTTTTGCTTCTTGCTTTCCTTTTTTCTCCTACATAATTCCTTAGGTAGACTCATGTTCTATAGCCATATATGATTATGTATACATATATGTATGTATGTCCATGAATATGCATGTCTTTTAAGTCTATGTTTCACAAATGAGTGAAAAACCTCACAATATCGTATTTCTATGATCATTTACTTTTAACATTAGCCCACCACTCCCAGTTGCCCAAATATGGAAGCAGTTCAAGATGTAGATGATTGAGAGACCTATGATTGTCATCCCAGCCAGAATAGGGAACACCCCCATGCCTGCATGTGAAATGCCTGCTGCCCAAGTACAGAATGACGGGTGAATCAGGTGCTGCTCACATGGGCTCACACATCCTTGACATGAGCACAAAGTCCCCAGGGACTACACCCATTTCAATGAACACAGTAAGTTCCCAAAACATTACTGTTGCCCTTTGTATTATTGATCCAAGGGAAAGAGAAGTGGAATTCTCACCGCTTCCTCCTCTCCTAGAGTTGCTCTCAGCCCTCTTGTTGTAGGGTGGAGTCAGCTTTGCAGGCCAGGGGAAGCACCTCCGCAGCTTCCCTTGGAGCCCACACAGGTTCCATTTGCCTCCTGCATCTGCTGAGCTCTTCTCAGTTTACACTTGTCAAATCCATGTGTCAGAAGGGTGGGCAGCCAAGGGGGGTACACACTGGGACTCTGTACAAACACCAATAGAAAATACAACTTCTTTTATCTTTTGATTATTATTATTGATTATTTGTAAGTAGCTGTACAGAGGGTTTTCAATTCAACATAGCAATTTATGAGTACCATGTATTTTGATGTGTCACCTCTTTTTTTCATTGTTTCTACACACACACACTCAATACTCACATCCCCTCAAGTTACTGGCTCATTTGCACATATGGACATGTTATCCATCCCTGTCATCTGAGCAGTCTGGGAAAAGGTGGCCAGCTCCCAGCCACTCACCTGGTGGCTGCCCAGTCCCAAAGGCATTCATTTGTAAAAGGGGAGGGGAGAGAAGAAAGATTCATTTGTAAAAGGGGAGGGGAGAGAAGAAAGACTCAGGACTCCCGCAGTCTTACCTTGCAATTACTCAGTAGGTTGCTAATTCCCAGGCAGGCCTGGGAATTTGCATGTCTAATAAGCTCCTGGGTGCTGCTGCTGCTGGAGCCCACACTTTTGAGAACCACTGTGGTTGTAGATTCTCTCAAGTTAGTGATTGTGTTTACCTCTCCTTTTATGAGTACTTCTCATACCCTTGTATTCCCAAGCATGTCTTCCTCTTAGATTGTCTTCCTCTAGAAATTTCTCTTACCTCTCAGGATTGCTCTCTTCCAGATGCCAGATACCCACACACCCTCGGACTCTTTCACCAGATTTAAAGCAGATCAAGAATGTGTTTTGTCATCTCCACATGCCTTACAGTGTTGAGCATATGGTAGTGGCTCATTTAACTAACACTTGTTGGATACCATGGTTCATTTCAAGGGGGAAAGTGCCTGTGCTTATATTTTGTTCCACTTTGCCTCTCTGTCTGTCTCCCTTCCCAGCCCCCGTGCAAGCTCTTTAGCATATGTGTCTGACATTCTAAGTGGCCTAGAGTGCCATAGATTTCAACCTACAAAACATTTTGAAGATCAAAGAAAAGCATAGTACAGACATTGTGTGTGTGTGTGTGTGTGTGTGTGTGTGTGTGTGTGTGTGTGTGTGTGTAGCTAAGCAGTTACATTGGACAATCAGGGTATATATTGGTTTGTGAACATAATTTACTCTGCCAAATTAGTTGAAGTAGGAATATTAACTGAATTTAAACAGTTCCATGTCAGTGTTTCTCTGAAGAAAGGGTATTATGAGCTGTGAGAACCCTGATCTTCACCAGCATTTACCTGACCAGATGGATGGATGGATGGGTGGCCAGCCAGCCAGAGGATGGAACAAAAGGACACACAGTAATTGTTGGCAGCTCTTCTTGGGAACTAGGCATTGCAGCTCCAGCTGCTATGTCTGGGCTCATGCTTCTCCTCAGCAGCCAGAAAGCTTGCTGCCACATAATGATTTCTAAAGAGCCCAATTTCTTCTTTTCCAACAGAAACTAGAATCTTGGAGAACTAGAAAATGTGTAAGTTTAGGAAGAAGGATAGTCTTTTTAAAGATATGTTCACTTAATATTAAGAGCCAGATGTCTTAGTAAGGGTGGAGCTCAGGTATTCTCATTGAGATTTTTTTTCTCATTTTGTGTGTGTGTGTGTTTGCGCGCATGCGTGCATGTACGCATGCATGCACGGGGTAGGGGGGATCTTGGGGCTTAAACTCAAGGGCTAGGCACTTACCCTTGAGGTTTTTTGCTCGACTACCATGCTACCACTTGGGCCATAGGTCTGGCTTATTGGATTGTTATCTGGAGATGAGAGTTTCATGGGCTTTCTTGCCTGGGAACTTATACTAAAAAATTATGAAAAGCTAATAATGATAGGAGATTACATAGAGATAGCTCAGTTATAATTTCACAGCTGGTAAAGGTGACCTTTCCTACCTTGTCCAGTCTACCATATAAATAAGATGATGAGGGTTCTAAGATCATTCTGTCTACACTGTTTTTACACATAATTGGAGGTCCAAGATATAAAACTTTTTATATTTAATTTTTTTGTCTTTTTCTTTTTTGGTACTGGGGATCGAACCCAGGACGTTGCACTTGCTAGGCAAGCGCTTTGCCACTGAGCTACATCCCAGCCTACTTTTTTATATTTAAAATCGTAAGGATAGATTTCAAATAACTGCCTATACCTGCATCTTTTTGAATGGCTATGTATAGGTACATACATGATATATGACACTGTGTATCTAATAATGTATATTATTGACTTAAAAAAGTGATTCCAAAACTGAGTACCAGGAAACATGCCAGTCGTTCTAGCTACTCAGGAGCCAGAGATCTGGAGGATCACAGTTTGAAGCCAGCCCAGGCAGAAAAGACCATGAATCTATAAGAACATATCCATCAAAAAGCAGAGCTAAAAGCATGGCTCATGTGGTAGAGCACCAGCCAAGCAAGCAAGCCAACTGAGTTAGAGGCCCTAAGTTCAAACCCAAGTACTATAAAAAGTTGCTTCAGAAATCTCTGTGAGAAGTTCTTTTTTTTTTCTTTTTTTTTTTTTCTGTGAGAAGTTCTAAGGAAGGAAGGGTACACAAGGAAAAAGAGAAAGAAAAGCTTAAGGAAATGGTAGAGAGAAGCAGGTTAACATCAACTCTAAAAATTGCAGGCAGTGAAAGATGGCAAGCTAGAAACCTAAAGAGCAGAAGTCTCAAGGAAGGGGGAATATAGACCTCTTCAGTCCAGCACACCAGGACTGAAGCATAGGCAGCATCCCGTAGAAGCACCAGCATACTCATTATTTGGAGGAGATTGGGAATTGAGAGGGCACAGTTAATTAATTTCTGGAGCAGAGGACTCCCAGAGACGACAGGGAAAAGCACCTTGTCATACTGTATGTCTTTTCTTTTGTCGATTGTGGGGCTTGTACTCTGGGTCTGGGCACTGTCCCTGAGCTCTTCGGCTCAAGGCAAGCTCTCTACCACTTGAGCCACAGTGCCACTTCTGGATTTCTGGGGGTTCATTGGAGATCAGAGTCTCACAGACTTTCCTGCCCAGCTGGCTTTGAACTGTGATCCTCAGATCTCAGCCTCCTGAGTAGTTAGGATTATAGGCGTGAGCCAACAGTGCCTGGCATCACCTTGTCATATTGTAAGCATGTCTGCATTACTTCCTGACCTTATTTCATTTGTATATAAAAACTCTTTTCACTGACATGTAAAATGAATTTTACTTGCTACAGCAGCAGGATTTAGCCCTGGCTGAATCACATTGATTTTCCTGCCACTGATGGCCACAGTGATACACTGAAACACTGGGAAGTATTAACTCTTCACACATGCATAGTGCCATTTGATTTCCATCATACTTTTTCCATGGACTGTTGCTTTCAATGTTCTCCTTCCAAGTGGCACCCTTCAAGTAATTCGAGTTGAATGATGAATAGTTTTCTCTCCTCTAGACATTGTCTAGGAGCTCAGCCTAGCATCTTTTAAAACCCCTTGAGTCTCTTTGAAATGTTAGACTGGCAGATTACAGATGAGGGTGTGTGTGTGTGTGTGTGTGTGTGTGTGTGTGTGTGTGTGTGTGTGTGTGTGTGTGTGTGTGTGTGTGTGTGTGTGTGTGTGTGTGTGTGTGTGTGTGTGTGTGTGTGTGTGTGTGTGTGTGTGTGTGTGTGTGTGTGTGTGTGTGTGTGTGTGTGTGTGTGTGTGTGTGTGTTGGTCCTAGAACTTGAACTCAAGGTCTGAGCACTGTCTTTTAGCTTTTATTGTTACCACTTGAGTCACAGCACCCCACTTCTGGCTTTTTTTGTGGTTAATTGGAGTCTTACAGACTCTCCTGCCTGGGCTAGCTTCAAACTAAGATCCTCAGATCTTAGCCTTCTGAGTAGCTAGAATTACAGACATGAACTAGTGGCTGGCATTATCTTTTTGCCTGGGGAGCAAGGTGTGGTTTAGAGGGAGGCCTTCTTCCAAGAATCCCTATAGAGTCTGTGCAAAGAACAGAAATTTGGAGAGGAGTTGAGTGAGCAATGCCCCATCACTTTCTGATGTGTCTTCACCATCTATAAATAGCAGAGCTTGTTTGTCCTCATCTGGACAAGGACATGCAATGCAGGGGGATCGCTGCCAGGAGAACTACTCTGGTTCCTACTTCTTGTGCCCCTGGCCTTGCTGTCGTCCCACACTTAAGTAGGACCACATTTGTCATCAAAGTGCCTGTGATGTGTGGGACATTTTTTGGCTATTAGCTAAGTAGGTAGCACCTCCACAGATGTCAGCAGAGCCTTAAGTCTATGTTTCTGGGAAAGGAGTATGGTGAGGGAGACTCCATCTGATGGAAAGAGAAAAACCATCATTGTTGATGCTCCTGTTTTTCCCTTAACTGATGGAAGATTCCAAGGTCCAGGGTAGCCACAATACAGCACCGCAGGGCAGAGCACAGCTGAAAGAATGACCCTGCATCTGCCATCTTCACAGATGGGCTGAGCCCTCTGCTAGCTGTTAATTTGAGAGAGAGGAAAAAAAATTCTCTTGGAGCATAAAACATGTACATGTGGATGCTCATTTTTGTTATTGCCATCCCAAGTGTGGTGGGAAAAGATTGAATTGGGCATCAAGAGCCTTCCATCTGGTTCCAGCTCTGCTACTCATCAGCTATGTGGTGTTGTGCATATCCATCCTCCATCTAAGCATAGGACCTTTGTCTGTAAGAAAGTGGAGTCTGAAACTAGTAGTCTCTGTCTGGCTTTAGTAATTGAGAGCGGAGGTCTGAGATGTTGGGGCAGCCAGCCAGGAGAGCAGGGGAGGGGTAATCACCTGTGTGGGCCTTACATACGCAGGTACATCTTTGGACTGAGACCTCAGAGTTGGAGGAAGGAGATAGGGTAACTCAGGTGGTTTCTCTACAATCTGACATTTGACATCTGTCATCATCCATATTAGCTGACAGCTCCCTGGTGTTATGAGAGGTGGTGAAAATAGAGGACACCTAGCATGTGCCTCGGGACTCACCTGCACCTGGGCAAAGGGGGCTTCTCTATTTCTTTCCCTTTTCTTCCCAGCTTATCGCCCTCCTCCATACAAATTTTAAGACAGCCAAAGGCCAAACATTTGCACTATAGTAATACATCATTTTTGAGGGAAGTGGGAGGGGGACTGCTAAAAGATTCATCAGATGGACTTAAGAGCCTTGTTCAGTAAGAATTGTTGTGGCTGCTCCTTTTCCCTTTACCCCCACTTACTTCTAGAAGGTTTGTGGGTTCTCTGTGTCTTTTTGTTGCTGTTATTAGTGCCACCGCAGATTTGTTTGCTCTCTTGCCTTGGCATTCTGTGCATTACAACAGCCTTGCCATGCCACATGTCTTGGCTTAACTGTCCCAACTTGGGCTAAATTGGGCCATGCTACTGGCTAAGTTCATGTTCTCAAGGGATATACCCTGCCTGCCTGCTGTGTCTCAGGTCTAAGTGGGAAGTGCAGGCCCCATTAGATGCAAAATTTTCTGTTTATTATTAGCACTTCTTCACTCAGAAGCAAAAGCGATTTACTGAGCTGGCAGTGAGTTGGAGTGACCCAGGCTGCCTGGCATGTATGATGACTCACTGTCCCCATGGGCAGATCCTCAGCTTGGTAGACCAGGAGGCTGAATAATAAAGCAGCCTAGACAAGTGCTCAAGAGCTTAGGCTCTGTAATTCGAAGCAGTAGGTTCAAATCCGCCACTGTTTTTGTGACCATGTATTGACAAATAACCAAACCCTACTGATCCTCAGGTCCATTCTTTATGTAAGGAAAATCAGGCATCACAGGTGTGTCTCCTCAGGAAGCAGACATCCATGCCACAAAGAGAAGAAAGCAGGATTGGCAGAGGGAGGAATCAAGTTACGATGCTATCTCCTCATGGGGTTTAGTCAGCCCTGGAGAAGGGAGTGCCTCAGTCTGTTCCTGAAGGGCACCAACAGCCGGATTCTGCCCAGGACAGCATTGTTTTTATTATTATTATTATTATTATTATTATTATTATTATTATTATTATTATTATTTCTTCTTCTTTTTCTTCCTCCTCCTCCTCCTCTTCCACCTCCTCCTCTTCCACTACTACTACTACTTCTTCTTCTTCTTCTTCTTCTTCTTCTTCTTCTTCTTCTTCTTCTTCTTCTTCTCCTTCTCCTTCTCCTTCTCCTCCTCCTCCTTCTTCTCCTCCTCCTCCTCCTCCCTCCTCCTCCTCCTCCTCCCTCCTCCTCCTCCTCCTCCTCCTCCTCCTCCTCCTCCTCCTCCTCCTCCTCCTCCTCCTCCTTCTTTCTTCGTTCTTCCTTCTTCTTCACCAGTCCTAGGGCTTGAACTCTGGGCCTGGGCATTGTCCCTGAGCTTCTTTTGCTCAAGGCTAGCACTCTACCACTTGAGCTACAGCACCACTTCTGACTTTTTGAGTAGTTTATTGGAGATAAGAATCTCAAGGACTTTCCTGCCCAGGCTGGCTTCAAACCATGATCCTCAGATTTCAGCTTCCAGATTAGCTAGGATGATAGGCATGAAAGACCAGCACCTGGCTATGCTGTGATTCTTTTCATGGGATTTCAGGTTCTACTTCTCTCTCCTCGGGGCCTTGGAATGCTTCATCCCTTCTGTTAACTTAGCTTCCTTGTGCAATAAAGCAAGGAGACTCTTCATTTCTAATTGCCTGTTCAAGCCACATATTTTAGTGTCTAATTAGAACTGTCAAGAAAAAAATACACAAAAAATAGCATCATGTTGCTTTCAAAATTAAAAAAAAATGAGCCAAAGCAACCTTGTTCTGATGTCTTTGGATAGATCATGCTGTGGATTGCTGGCCTTCTGTGTTTTTCTTTTATTTAATAGCTATGAACATAGAAACTTACGCTACAGAAACACTTTCAGTAGCTGGTAAATGACAGAGGATGGGCTTTTTCCTTTTTTTTTTTTCTTAGAATTCAGTAGCGCCCTTTTTACCAAAATGGGACCCTTGTGTGGGGCAGACAGAGGGAGAAAGGAGATCATTGAGGGCTGCTTTCTCACTGGGTGTCAACCACTCCAGAAACATGCTTCAGTGAATCTCATAAGTTCTGGTATCTTTCAGAACTGAAATTCATCTGCATTGTTGTAAAGAGGCTATAAATACAGTGAAAGGCATTTACAAATAGTCATTGTAAAATGCTTACACACCCACAGTCTGAACACTGTCAAAACACCAGCTGCAGCTTCCCTACTTGGAAGGATTGGAACTTTTTTTAAACTACACCTACTGTGTTTTCAAAATAGGCATGTTTCTGGCCCTAGACAGAAGAGCGTTTCAATCGAAGCCCATGCTTGACTCCTGGCATGAGGGATCAGAGTTCAGTTAGATGAACAGGATCCCAGTCTCCTTCTTGTCAAAATGTAACTGGAGCTTTAGAATCTGGAGAGGAACCACTTGGGGATGATAGAGCCGAGCCTTGTTTCTTTAGGATGGTCCTTCATTTTTTAGGGTGTTAAACCAATCTATACAAAACCTTCAAGTGAATGACAGAGATAGAAGCCCCTCAGCAAAGTTTACTACAAGTTACATCAAATGTCAATTGAGGGATAGCCATGTCAATGATTGCTTAGGATTTTGCTAAGATAGTAGTCTTTCCTTTTTATCCAGTGCTATGAGAACAGAGCTATCCAAATTGGGGATATAACCTCTAGTAGCTACAGGGTGTTTGTAGTTTTGTTTTTAATTTGCATGATATTCTTTATAATTGTAATTTTTGTAAAGATAAAATGTCCTTATAGCAACAATTTTCTATGGGTAGCCACCGTGATGGAACACATTTAGTGTCTCAAACATGGATGTTACATTTGTTTGCTCAGGCTACCATAGCGTACCATAAACTAGGTGGCTTAAACAACAGAAATTTAGGCAAGTGTGATGTCTCACGTCTGTGGTGTCTCATGTCTGTAGTATTTCAGCTATTCAGGAGGCAAAGCTCTGAAGGATCAAGGCCTAAGGCTGGCCCAAGGCAAAAAACCCAAAACACCTATGAGGCCCTCTGTGAAAAACAACTAAAGCAAAGCAAAAAACAAAACAAAACAAAAACAAACCCAAAACACAATGAAAACAACAGAAATTTATTTTCTCACAGTTGTGCAAGCTAGAAATCTAACATCTTTTTTTCTGTGTGTGTGTGTGTGTGTATGTGTGTGTTTCTAGCCTCTCTGTGTGTCCAAATGCCTCTTCTTTTAAGGACACTAGATTGAATTAGGGCACATTTTTTAACACAAGAGCCTCTTTAAAGGTCCTGTTTTCAGTTATAGTCATATTCTGAGGTCATATGAGGTTCAAATCTCAACATATGAACTTGGAGAGAACATAGCTCGCCTCATGGAAAACATACATGGGGATATTTAAGCATTACTTTTTCATTTAAAAAATATTTCAGTGTTACTCAAGTGGGAGAAATGCTTTGAGAATGAAGATACGTTGAGATCCTAAGCCCTTCGAGGTGGGCCATTGGGAAGTGATCAGATCATATGGGTAGAAGCCTCATGATCAAGACAGAGCCCTTATGTATTAAAAAGACCTTTCAACTTTTCACCATAGCAGGACATAGTGAAAAATGTCCATCTGTGAACCAAGAAACCACCCTCACCAGATAATTGAATCTGTTGGCATCTTGATCTCGAACTTCCCAGCCTCCTGAAATGTGAAGAATAAATTTCTATTGTTAGGGCTGGGCAGGTGGCTCAGTGGTAGAGTGCTTGCCTTGCATACATGAGGCCCTGGGTTCGATTCCTCAGAACCACATAAGCAGAAACAAAAAGCCCAAAGTGATGCTGTGGCTCAAGTGGTAGAGTTGAAGAGCTGAGGGACAGCGCCCAGGCCCAGAGTTCAGGCCCCATGACCAACAAATAAATAAATAAATTCTATTGTTAGTTAGTCATCTAGTTTATATTTTCATTATGTCTACCTGCAAGGACTAAGATAGGAGATTAGAAACAGAATCAACTATCCATAGGTTTGTACTTTGTATAAGGTACAGCCAAATCGTATTTGTCCGGTCATTTAAACATTTCTGGCGTACCTGCATATATAAAGCACTGTACTAGAAGAAAAAGCATGGCAAAATCCTTTTATGCAGAGTAAGTGGAGAAGATCACGAGGTGCGCAGATAAGAATGGAATACTGTGATCAGGGATGGAGTGGAGAGATACACAGCAGGAACCCCAAGGAAGAAAGGTGGATCTCGGAATGATAAAGAGTGAGTCATATTTGCTCAAGTAGAGCAGGAATGGTCAGCATTCCAAGCACTGATGGAGAGATGAAAAATTGAAGGCAAAGGAGATGATGAAATATCTTAGAATTTGCCAATAACTCACAAAACTACCCCAGACTCGACCTTTATCAGAGCCTCCAACATTTTTCTGATGTTGAAATTATGTAATGAGAGTTCTTGAAGACTCTTTAGAGGTAATCCTGCTGAATGAAGTACCTGGTTCTAGAGAAGTAAGCAACCTAACCAAAGCCACACAGATATAGGCAGCCCTCATAACCAAAATTTGATGTGTAAAACCCCACATGGGTATTTCAAACCATTGCTTTAACATACATGTCCAGAGCTGGATCAAAGGATCTGAATATTTTTAATTCCTATATATACTATTCTTAAATTTTCTTTCGTTCTTCTCTGTCATTCCACAAAGGATTTGGGGTAATGCCTATTATGTTAGGTGAGTTAGGCATGAAGAGGGGGAAAAACACTGTATAATCTTATTTATACCTGGAACCTGAAGATCTCAAGCTCCTAGAAGTTGAGAATGGTGGTTACCAGCAACTGATTAAGAACATGCTTAAACAGGGAAGGCTATGAAGTTTCAGTTAAATTAGTTGACTAAGTTCTACTGATCTGTCACACAGCATGGTAATTATAGTAATGTGTTGAGTATTTCAGAACGGTCAAAAGAAATTATTTTAAATGTTCTCACCCAAAGAGATGATAAATATTTCAGATGCTGGACAGGCTAATTAGCCAAATTTTATTAGTCCAAAGCGTATACCATATATTAAAACATCACCTTTTACTTCTCAATACAGATAATTATTGTTTGTCAGCAAAATACTTTTAAATATGAATACAAGTGATACAAAAGAAAAGAGAAATACACATAGTAGAAAAACAAATACATGTAAAAGAGTAAAATAGTTGAGAGTGATGACAAAAGGGAAAGTAGTAAAGCCCAAGATATGATGAACGCAGTAATGCACAATAAAATTTTCTGCTGCCTCTCAAGATAGGCTCACATTTGACTGGAAACTTGTAGCTATCAAATGAAAGGGACACGGCAACTCCAAAATTGGTGGTAACCAAAATATATGATGAAACCACGTGTTCAGAAACAGCCAAATTCTGAGAGACATGTGAGAAATTCCAGAGCAAAACTCCCTACCAACAGCCCCTCTCATATACTCCTCAGCTACCCATTGGATGGCACCTCTAGCCAGCTTCCTTTGTTCAAATAAAATCCTATCCAAAAGAGCCTAGTCACATTAACTTGTCCCACTGCCTGAGTTGGCCTTGCATTCCAGCCAGGACATGTATTCTAGTATTTCATAAGAGAGAGGACTGTCTGGCTATGCATATAGCTTTAGTCTACTAGTTTGGAGAAAGATAGTTCCAAATCCTTCTAGCTCTGTGGCCACCAAATAATATTTAAGTGTCATCAAGAATGTCCTTTCTATCTGAGGAAAAGAAGACTTTTAAAAATGAGACTGCTTTCTTTCCTATTAAGATATCTTCATTCCTTTTTTTTTTTGCCAGTCCTGGAGCTTGAACTCAGGACCTGGGCATTGTCCCTGAGCTTCTTTTGCTCAAGGCTAGCACTCTACCAATTGAGCCACAGCACCACTTGCAGCTTTTTCTGTTTATGTGGTACTGAGGAATCAAACCCAGGGCTTCATGCATGCCAGGCAAGCACTCTACCACTAAGCCACATTCCCAGCCCCTGGATGTCTTCATTTCTAAAACATCCCTCCATCATTCCTCAGTATTCACAGTGTAGAATACCATTTCTAGGACCCTCAGATGTTCAAGTCCATTACATAAAATGATATACTATTTACATCTATACACTGATATTCTCCTTGGTATATTGAATCATTTCTAAATTACTTACGACTGGTATAATGTAAATGCCACACAAATAGAGTTTCTATATTGTTCAGGAAATAATGACAAGGAAAAAAAAGGTGTGTGTATGTTCAGTAAAAGTGTGGTCTTTGCTATGAACATTTTATTTGATTTTTAAAATACATTCTTAACTGGTACATAATTATACATATTTATAAGGCACAATGTGACATTTCAATACATGTATACAATATGTAGTGATCACATTGCAGTAAAGGTTATATCACCTCAGACATTTATCATTCTTTGTGTTGGAAACATTCAAAATCCTCTCTCTCTGTGGCTATTTTGAAATACTCAGTTAATTTCTTTTGGTCGGTCATGGGGCTCAAACTCCGAGCATGGGTACTGTTCCTGAGCTCTTCAGCCGCTCTTCACCTTGAGCCACAGAGCCACTTCTGGTTTTCTGGTGGTTTATTGGAGTTAATTATCTCATGGACTTTTGTGCCCAAGCTGGCTTTGAACCGCAATCCTCAGATCTCAGCCTCCTGAGTAACTAGGATGACAGGAGTGAACCACTGGCGCCCAGCTCAGTAAATTTTCTATCAACCATAGTCATCCTACCATACTGTGGAACATTAGAAGTTATTCCTCATATCCAGCTGTACCTCTGGGCCCATTAATCATCCTTCCCCCCTCCACCCCTCCAGGCTGTCGTGACCACTGTTCTATTCATTATTTGGATAACTTTTTTACTCCTTCATAAGTACCCTATTTGTTTCACATAATGTGATAATCCTCCAGTCCACCCATGTTGCTGCAAAAGACAAAACCTCATTTCTATTTTTTTCTACCCTACAGCTTTACCCTAGGGTCTTGTATATGTGAGCATGTGCACCACCACCAAGTCACACCACTAGTCCTTCAACCCTTTTATGACGGAGTAGTATTCTACTGTTATATATGCCGCCTTTTGTTCATCCATTCACAGAGGGGTGATTACTATCTTGGTTATTGTGAACAGTGTTGCAATAAACATGGCAGTGCAGATGTCTCCTCAGCATACTGATTTCAGTTCTTTATGACTGTATGCTCAGAAGTGGGATGACTAGATCATATGGTGGTTCTATTTTTAATTTTTTGAGGAACCTCTACACTGTATTCCATGGTAGTTTTCTAATTTACATTCCCAGCAACAGTGTGTAAGAGTTCCCTTTTCTCTTTGTCCTCATCAGCATTTGTTAATTTTTGTCTTTTTTTGTCAGTCATGGGGCTTGAACTCAGGGCCTGGGCACTGTCCCTGAACTTTTTTGGTCAAGGTTAGCAATCTACCATGCTGAGCCACTGCCACTTCTGGTTTTTCTGGTGGTTAAATTGGAGGTAAGAGTCTCATGGACTTTCCTGCCTGGGCTGGCTTTGAACTGCAATCCTCAGATATTAGCCTCCTGAGTAGCTGGGATTACAGGTGTGAGCCACTAGCACTTGGCTCAATTTTTGTCTTTTTTATAATAGCCATTTCAAGATGTAAGATGTTATCTTAATGTGCTTCTGATTTACATTTCTGTGCTTGGTGACATTGAATATTTTCTCCTTTACTTTAACTATTTGTATATCCTCTTTTGAGAAATATCTTTTCTTGTCATTTACCCTTTTTTAAATTGTAGTATTTGTGTTCATTCTTCTAAAGTTATACAGTGTGAGGTTTGTTGAATCTATAGATACAGAACCCACGGATACAGAGAATTCCTTTAAATTAGGGGATGCTGGAGCACTGACAATGAAATGTGTTCAAATCAATTTTCTCCATCTAACCACTGTAGGAGGCTCAGGATCTGACTGAGGCAGTGGCTCCAAGGGGCCTGAGCTTTTGTCTCCAATTGATTGGACATGGATCCAAACTCTTAGGAAGTTGGTCAAGGCAGAAAATAATGACCCGTCTGTGATGCTGAGGCTATTTCCCCTTCCAAGTGCAGTAGATCATATTCTGCCTGAACTTCTCTTTCAACCTGTCTCTGAAAGTCTCATCAAGACCTAACACACAGACTCCAGGGCTGTCTTCAGGCTGCGTTACTCTTAGTAGAAATCAAGCAGAAGAGAAAGCATTGTACCTGGATGCCTTACCTTCATTTGTTATGTGGTTGAGGAAGCTTCAGACTGAGTCAGGGATATTCATTTGGAGACTTAGGGGACTCATCTCCCTCCCTCCCTCCATGAGACTTTATCATTACAAGGATACAATTCCACCACCCTTCTTTTGGAGAGACAAGCACAGGAGTTTCCCTGTCAACTTGGTTCAGAAACTGCCATACTCTCCCCAACCCTTAGGGCTTATGGGGCTCCAATTGTAAACCTTCCCTCCATCCCTATTATCCCTAGGACATATCCAACTCCATCATGCCTGCCCAGCATAGTCTGACCCTAGCTAGCCTTGTTAGTGCATCCCTTCTCACTTCTCTCTGGGGAATTTGGACTTGAGCCCTGGGACTCCTGGCCACATGGGCACCCACATCCATGTTTGAGTCCTTGCTCACCTATGTCTTCTCTTTTCTATCCCCCGAAGGCTGGCTATAATGCACCTTATTCTGCATCCTCTCCACCCTTAGCCATGCAATCCCTACATTGGTGTATGCTGTTACCTTGCATGGACTATGCTTTGTGGGCCTCTGGTTGCCTGTGTGTCTCACTCATCTAAACTAGGAGCCTTTTCAGAGTAGGTGCCCCTGGCTTGTCCCTCTCTGTACCCCCAGCACCACGGGCATGTGATAGGTAAGTGCTTGTGGAGTAAGTCTGTTACTCATGTGCTTCAACTTCAGGCCATGATGCCCTTCAGTAGCCATGAGATGGACTATTTCTGTTGCTTTGCTGGGAACAACTGCTGGGCTTCTCCCTCTGCTTTTCATTTTATGAGCAAGGAGCAACCCTTTGGATAATGTCAGTCAGGATGCAGCTCCCTAGTAGGGCCAAAGAGCTGTCTGTTTGGAGGAATTTGGAGGAACCTTGTGCTAGTAGGTGAAGAGGCTTTGTTTCTCTCATCATCTTGGAGGCCCCCTCCCATACCAAATGAGTATTTCTTCAGCCCAGATATAGAGGGAAGTAACTGGTGTTACTGATGGGTGCAGGGGCACCCACCCAGGAGCTATCTAATTTTACAGACCTGTGCCTCAGCGCCAGCTTTTGAACTGCCAAATCTCAACTTGACACCTTGTGCCTGTCAACAGCCTGGCCGAAGCCTCAGCGCCAGGCCAGAGAACCTTTTTCTCAAGGTTAAAAGTAGCTGACCTTTGACAAGCAACATTGGCTAAATTCTGTGTTCCTTAAAAGGGCAGCTCCCAGTTTGCCAGTGCTTATTGGCCATCCTCTGTACCCAGTAGAAGTTTGTTGCTAGAGGTACACTGGTGAACAGTCTTTATTAAAATAGCCATCTTTGAAAATATATGCGGAAGAGAGGGGGTATCCAGTCTGCTGGCCAGTTTGTTCCATGGCCCATGAGGCTGGACAGCTCACTGGCTCCCACGGGCTCCCAGTGGCTCTTTCACAGATAACAGTTCACTTGCCTCATGCATAACACTCTTCTCAATACGTGTGCCACAACAAAGCTGACAGAATGACAGGAACACACAGTATTTACTAAATTCTGGACTTGTGTTTTTAATGTAGGGGTGACGGTCCCAAGATTGACTTGGTGGGAAGTTCTCTATCTGGAATTCTGGACAAGGATCTCTCTGACCGCGGCAATGACATTGGTGAGTAAGGACATTGTTTTGTTTCTCTTTGCAGAGTTAAGAAAGCATTTCATAGTGTAGTTTGTCCCCTTTGAGGTGTGCTGAGAACTAATGTGACCATGGAAATGCCACGCTGCCAGCTCTTACTTGGCATTAGGTGTCAAGTTTTATCCAGAAAGAAATTCATGGTGGTTTCCACAGGAAATCAGAATGCCTAGAATTTTACTCCCTGGCTTTCACAAAATTCTTTGCAAGGTCTAATGAAAGAAAATGATGAGTAAACCTTTTTTTTTTTTTTTGGCAAAAGTAGGCCTGAGTACTTATGTTTAGATTTTCTATTTGGCCTAAAAAGGTCAACGAGTGCAAATGTGTAATGTCAGGGTTCATTGTATATGCAGCTCTAAGTGTCTTCACTTTGACTTGAAAATGAGCTTTGGTATGGTAATTGCCACTTAGTACAACCACCATGAGTGAATTTTCCCAAGGTCAAGACCACGATGAGATAAACAGGAAATGAGTAAAATCACTCTGGGTAAGCAAGTCAATGGTAGAAATATATCTGGATGGAGTTGAGGCTACTAGAAGTCTGACCTGGGCGATAGCCATTTTAGGAAGTCTAGATTCAGAGTCAGATTTTAAACTTTGAATCCCTTATTTGTACTTACTATGGTCCTAAGTTAGCACTCTCTCTTAGACTATTATAGACTATTATAGAGGGCTTCATTTTTAATTTTTTTTTAACTTCAGTTTTTTTTTTTTTTTTTTTGCCAGTCCTAGGGCTTGAACTCTGGGCCTGGGCACTATCCCTGAGCTTCTTTTGTTCGAAGTTAGCACTCTACCACTTGAGCCAGAGCACCACTTCCAGCTTTTTCTGAGTAGTTTAATGGAGATCAAAGTCTCATGGACTTTCCTGCCCGGGCTGGCTTCAAACAGTGATCCTTAGATCTCAGCCTCCTAAGTGGCTAGGATTACAAATGTGAGCCACTGGCACTAGGCTCAGTTAAACCTTTTACTGTGAAGAAGTCATTGTAGATTCTCAGTTTTAAAAAATTACACACAGGTCTGCATATCCTTTATCCAGCCCCTGCCTCTATCCCATGGTATGTCTTACAGAACTACAGTGTGGCATTTGGCAACAAAAAAGTCTATTTAGTCTTACTCAGATTTGCTGTTTTTGCAATATCTGTGTAGACATGGAGTATTCTGCAATTTTGTCATATGTGCAGGTTTGTGTATCTGCTGCCACAGTCAAAGTACAAAGTATCTCCATCCCTTGTGGTGTTTATTATAATCACACCTCCTGCCTCCCATCCCCACCCCTCACCCCAACCTCTGGCAATCACTATCTGGATTGATTTGACATGGAAGATAGATTTCCAGCTTCATCTGTGTTGGCCACTTAATTTAGAAACAAATGGCCAGCAGTTGGCTGGCCTTATAAAAAGCACTGAAGTGTCTGACATGGGCATTCTTCTTGATTGGTGCTACTTCCCAGTTTAGGTACTGTTTTCTTCTAAATCTGCTAATAGATTTGCATCCTTGCAAAGTGATGACCCATAGTCTCTGGCCTGACCTTGGGAAGGCTTGTGGGTACAATGTGTGGTTGTGACTGTAAATACCAAAAGTACTTGTGCAGTTTCCAGAACCTGGTTTATATCCCCAGCCAGCCTTTAGGAAGCAGGACCTGACAGCTTAGGCTGACGCAATACCAGCAAAACAACTCTGGCTTGCTGTAGCTCTTGATCTGGTTAAAGGGCAAGGAAGAGCAGAACAGTGAGTGGCTGTGAATGGGAGGCAATCATGAGAACAAGCCTGATTAAGTTCCAATATTCCACTGTGCTTCACTATCTGGGCTCCATTTTAAGCTAGTGTGAATGACGGGTGGAAGTATTGGTAAAGGTCTTGTGGGGCCTCACACAGGAAGGGGGGCATTCTCCCACCTGCAGATATACAGTAGAATATGTCTTGCTTTTTAAGAGTATTGTCCTTTGACCCTTGATTTCTTTGGGTGTGGAGATATGTCAGATGGTTGTTGCCAAAACGTGAATAGTATATTTTTCAGTCGGACCAGATAATTTGGAAACATTGGGGTATAAATGAGTAGAAGAGAAAATAGAAAAGCTTTTCATACTTTGGAAACTAAGCACCAGTTGTATGTATTTGAAAATGATGATGCTTAGAGATTTGGTTCTCTCATTTTGCCAAGCAAGCATTAATCCCAGAAAACTGTAATCTCTTGAGTTGGCAACTCTGTGTGTGTGTGTGTGTGTGTGTGTGTGTGTGTGTGTGTGTGTGTGTGTGTGTGTGCGCGCGCGCACGCACGCATAATTTATATGGCAAGAAAGGATGATTGGGAGCTATCAACCAGTAAATGTTTAAGTGCCTAGTACCCAAATGCAAAGCTGTCTGTATACTAAGGCCTTCATATATAGGCCTATTTCCATGGGATTAGATCCATTGGGGCCACTGAGACAACAAAAAGTAAGGTAATGCTGAAGGTCTGTATAAGTAGTACGTGGATAATAGAAAGCAATGTTGTTCAGAAGAAAGAATGTTCCCTGGAGCTAGGGTTCCGGGACATGCTCCTAGAAAGAGGACTGCTTATCTGTACCTGGAAGGTAGATTAGGTTGAGTGGTGTGGTTTGGGGCTGGAGAGGTGGGAGGGCAGTGATCACGTGGTGAGTACTGGTATCTGTACATAAAAGTCCAGCTTGGGTACAGTAGAAGATTTGTGCGGAAGACACGGATGTTCTGGAACTGTAAGTAGGGACCAGACTGAATTTGAAAGGGGGTGGTGGGATATGTAATTTCTCCTATAGGCAGTAGGAGCCATTGATGGTTGACATCAGAGTGACATGATCAGGGCATCATTTTTAAGATAATAAATGATGAAGAGCTTTGGAGGATCAATCAAATGAAGGAAAGCTAGGTGTCAAGGAGTCAGGTTATTTGATAGCTGGGCTAAGAGGTAAAGAGAGGCAGAAAGCATCTGCTTACAAAAGGATTTGGAAAGAAGGGATGAAGGTAGAAACAGCAATCTAGAATGATTCCTAGATTGGGTGTGGGAACAGGGAAGAAGAGAGAGTGATATGGCAGTAGTGTGGTTTGTGGAATCAAGTGACTAGGGTAAAAATAACATGGGTGGAAATAAGTATGGCAGAAGGAGGAGCTGGTTTGGGGGAAAATGTTGACTCAGATTTGGCTAGACATTCCATGTTAGTACTAAATGAAGTCTGAAAGTGGAAGTCTAAGGCTTTATAGACTGGTAGGGGTTTGAGATAGAGATTGAGAGCTGTCTGGAAGCAGTGGTGGAAAAATGAGCCCAGGAGTGATGTTGGCAGATACAGGTTTGAGTGCTGAATCTGCTGCTTCCAGTCATTGGCCTTCCATAATTTCCATAAACTCTGAGCTATTTCCTGAATTGTAAATGCCAACATTTTCATCAACTTCTTTACCTTGATAACCAGAATTGTGTCAGATCACATGTTGGGTTGTTTAAAGAAACAAACACTTTGCCCAGTACTGGTGGCTCATGCCTGTAATCCTACTCAGGATGCTACTCAGGAGGCTGAGATCTGAGGATAGTACCTAAAAGCCAGGAAAGTGTGTCAGACTCTTATCTCCACGTAACCACCAAAAAGCCTAGAGTGGATCTGTGGCTCAAGTGGTAGAGGACAGCCTTGAGCAAAAAAATGCTAAGGAGCAGTGCCCAGGCCCTGAGTGCAAGCCCTAGTACTGGCATACATACAGAAAAGAAGATATAAATGCTTTTTATTAATATGGTTGTCTGCTTAGAAGTATCTGTTGGGTCAGAGAAATAAAGGGAAAAGCGGTATCTTTAACCTCACAGGGGCCAAAGGAGGAGCAGATTTTTTTAAGCAGGATTTCTTTAAAAACCCAAACAGAAATGTTCTTTGTAGGTGGATTGGTCAAGGAGAACAAGATATTTCAGAGGGGTGGCTCTCTTTAGGGCTGTTTTTGTAGCATTTGTTCATTGCTCTGAATCAAGGAGGAACTTATTTGTTCGAGAACGTTTTGCTAGTGGTTCAGACAATTGAAGTTGTCCAAATGTGGGTTGCAGTGAATAGCATAATACAGCTCTGAAGCCATTAGAAACCATCAGTGTTAGCTATAAATAAATTTGTGTTTCCTCCTAATAAAGCTGTAATTTAAAATTATTATAATATTAAATTAGAGAACATGGCTCTTTCAGATCTCGTGTGGGCAGCTCCCAGCCTCTGTCAGCCAGCAATAATTTAGAATGAAATCAATTGGTCCAAAACTAAGTTGTTGATGTCAAATTGAGATATTGTTTGTATCAAACTATGCAGCCATATTTCAAGTAACATAATAGAAAACATGGAAGAGCTCCAACACAGGCCTGCCTATGAATAGAAAAGAAAATTAAATTGTCCAGTTTTCTCTTGCTGACAGAAGAACCTCTGTTCCGATTGAATGAGAGATTATAGGCCACAAAGTCAAGTGCCATAACATTTAGTTTTATTATGCCATATATTGTAGTTCCCACTGCATGGCAGGATTTATTGTTGTATTTCAATACAAGAGATTTTCAGTTCCTTTCCTACCAAAGAACATAGCAACAGGCCTCCAGATGGAAAGCAGCCTGTGAACTAAGCCACCTCATTTCAACTAATTGACTTAGAGAAAGCCTTTATCATTCCTCCTCAGTTGCTTGGCATCTTTGAACTGTTGGGTTTTTTTTCCCTCTTCTATTCAAGTCTCCTCAAACCATTCCCACTTCTGCTTCTTTACATAACCCCCTCCCACTTGAAGAAGGGGAAGATTTTTGCCTTGGTTTTCCACTTGACCCACCAAACACATTTTGAGTGTGTTTGAATTGACCACAGGTGACCAGATTGGCTACACTGTAGTTGATTTGGGAGCCAGTAGTTTCTACCTTTTTTTTTTTTTATCAGTCTTGAGGCTTGAACTCTGGGCCTGGGAGCTGTCCCTGAGCTCTTCAGCTCAAGGTGAGTGCTCTACCACTTGAGCCAGAGTGCCACTTCCAACTTTTTCTGCTTATGTGGTGCTGAGGAATCGAACCCAGCGCCTCATGCATGCAAGACAAGCATTCAGCCACCTTCCCAGCCCTAGTTTCTACCTTTAAAGGTTAGAGAACCTGGGTCGTGGACATGGTTTACAAACTACGAAGACTGACTTGAGCTTGTCCTCACATCTCACAGAGATGCCTGGAAGCCATAATTCATTTGGACCAAAAAAATGTAAAAGTACTTCTTTGTGCCTTAAGAATGCTATTAAGAGCCAAAGAAAAGATAAATTGGATGGCAGCATGCCACCAATGCTAACAAACTGGTGATAATTTGGCAGTGTTCTAGAAGGTGATTGTCACAGAGCTCTGCAAATTTACTAAAAATAATTAAATTCTATACCTAAAACGAGTGAATTTTATGGACTATAACTTATACCACAGTAAAGCTGTTAGAAAGGGGAAAAAAACATTCCAGACACACTGAAGTCCCAGTGGTATGAAAAGATATATAAATACCATTTATCTGAGAGTGTGGAACTAGAAGTGGCCCTTTGCCCCACTTTATAAAATAGTTGTGATTGTGTAGAACAATACCACACTGGTGTTTCTGAGTTGTATATAAACATAGAATTATGCTTTAGATATCTTAGGAAAGCTTTCTAACAGTTTGTAGTGGGATCATTTTGGAGGATGCACATAAGTTTCGTTAGGATGTTGAATAGGAAAATTGTTTCACATTAATTTTCTTAAATTTAGGCCCACAAGGATATCGATACATAGCTGATTACAGCTGTGGTGATAGACTAACCCCAAAGTGTTAGAAAGGTTTAGCAGTGTTTTCTAAGCATATCTGGGGGGTGAGGGTGGTGTAAAGCATATAACAACAGTCTGTAATTCCTGCTGGGCACCAGTGGCTCATGCCTGTAATCCTAACTACTCAGGAGGATGAGATCTGAGACTCTTATCTCCAATTAACCATCTGAAAACTGGAAGTGGCGCTGTGGCTCAAGTGGTAGAGCACTAGCTTTTAGCTGAAAAGCTGAGGGACAGTGCCCAGGCCCAGAGTTCAAGCCCCATGACTGACAAAAAAAAGTCTGTAATTCCTCTTTGGGGTACAGTTGAGCTTCTAAGGGATGTACCTGTATATGTAATAGTCTGATGATGCATCTACTCCTCTAGTGCATCAGAGAGAGAAGTCATCTTCCATTTCTTTGCCTCTCCTCTTCCAGTATCCTTATTTTATAGTGTTGAAATTAGTAGTGGAGCTGGGCCCCGGTGGCTCATGCCTGTAATCCTAGCTACTCGGGAGGCTGAGATCTGAGGATCATGGTTCAAAGCCAGCCTTGGTAGAAAAGTCCATGAGACTCTTATCGCCAATAAGCTACCAGAAAACCGGAAGTGGCACTGTGGCTCAAGTAGTAGAGCACTTGCCTTGAGCTGAAGAGCTCAGAGCAAGTGCCCAGGCCCAGAGTTCAAGCCCCAAGACCTATATTTTAAAAAAAAGAACAGAAATTAGTAGTGATGAAAGCAAGGGAAAAGCAAGAAGCAACTAATATTCACTGGAAACCTGCCAGGAGTTTTGTTTACTTTCACATCATCAACAGCCTGTGAGGAAGGGGCCTAATGACTTGTGGTTTTAGAGTGAAAGAACAGGGAATAAAGAAACCCAGGCAGCTTAACCAACTAGGAGGAAGCAGATATTGTTCAGTGATTTTGTAAGCTAGGATTTAAGTGAATATTAAAGGAGAACACACATAAAATTAGATCAATACTAAATTCTAAATCTGTATTCTATACAGTAAAACCAAAGAAGACATACATAAAACAATTTAATAATGTCATTAACACAAAATTTGTACTATAAAAAATCATCCCTAGTGATTTCTCAGACAGCTTTTGAGGGAAGACTTAGATCTCCTAGCTTTGGCTTTCCTGTCCGATATATCTTAGAATATTAAATTAGGAACTTTTTTCCCAGTCCTGGGGCTTGAACTCTGGGCCTGGGCACTGTCCATGAGCTCTTCAGCTCAAGGTGAGCGCTCTATCACTTGAGCCACAGGGTCACTTCTGGTTTTCTGGTGGTTCATTGGAGATAAGAGTCTCATAGGCTTTCCTGCCCAGCCTGGCTTTGAACCGTGATCCTCTGATGAGCCTCCTGAGTAGTTAGGATTACAGGCATGAGCCACCAGTGCCCCGCAAGAGCATTTTTAAATTAAATACCTCCTTTGGAACTAGAGAGCTGGTTATTGGTCCTTGCAGCACTTGAAGTGGTTGAGCAGTTTCTCAGGTTTCATAGGGCATAGTGCACCTTGCCACCAAGAACTCTGAGAGTAACATTTGGAGAGTTCTTGAAAATGAGAGAGAGGGGGGGAGAGGAGGAGGGAAAGAGAGAGAGAGAGAGAGAGGAGAGAGAGAGTGTGAGAGAGTGAGAGTGTGCGCGTGCGTGCGCGCGCCCGAATAGATAGCTACAAGTCCCAGCTGTCCTGGAGTGAGTTGCTAAGGCAGAAGCACTTTCATCTGAGAAGCACGCCATGCTCCCACAGGCAAATCTTCTTTACCAATCATCTCAATCATCTACTGACACAGCCTTGGAACCAGGGTCCTGGTTGATGTTAACCAAGCCAAGGAATAGCATTTGCAATTGTTCCTGTAAACCAATCAAGTAAGACAGTGTGAGGCATGCATGTGCATCCATAGGCAGCTCTGGCTCCCCTTCAAGGGTACAAGTCACAATCAAACTGAAATTACTATCTGCAGTGTTTGAGAACAATCTGCATTTCTTCAATATGGTGACACAACGCAGAGATTGAGCTGAGGGTCACTTGATTCAACAGAAGTGAAATGGACCTCATTTCTTCTTGATTGCTCATTAGCCCAAGTAGTCCTCTGAGCATTTTTGTTTCCAGTGTGCAAGTGATGAGATTCACTCCCTGAGGCACCTTGAGCCCCCACCCACCCTTCAGGGCTCACAGAGTAGGTCTCTACTGCTGAGTAAATCTGGTCAAGCCAGCCACCAACATTCCTTTCAGAAGGAGGGAGGCTGATCTTGGTCCTTGGAGAGGACCTGGTTGTGAACCAAACAGCTCCACTTACAGACCTTCTCAGAGACATTGATTCTCACTAAAATCCAGGTACTTACTCTGCCTGTGAGCCCCTTACACAGGGCAGTTCTGGCCTTGGGAAACCTATCATGGCAGCTGGCTTTGTGCTAAGTTAAGAGGGGATCCACCAACATCTTTGACCCCAACACATCCAATAAGGGCAAAAGCAATAAGTAAACTGTTCAATATGCCCGTAGACTGGGAGGGGGGTGGTGGTGGAGGAACCCTTATGAATACTGCAGAAACATAGGAGAATGGCCAAACATGAAAATGGGGAGAACATGACCATGTTGCTTGATCTCATTGGAACCATGTTTGGTAGTGTGAATTATTCCAAAACAAGGAGAGCAAATAGTGCTTGGTGTGAACAGTGCCATCCTGCCCAAGCCACCCCCACCTGTCAGCCTGCAACAAGGAATATAACTCACTGAGGGAGGGTGTGGGGAGTATCAGTTCAGAGAGCTTTTGACTTAGAGAAGATCAGGATGTCTAATAGCCATGTGGACTTCCAGCAAACCTCAGAAAAACTCACCCATGTGCACCAGTGTCATGTGCTCCCTGATATTTTGGTCCCTGCTTCTCTATGGACAGGGTCTTTACAATATACATCCACTTTGATGGCTTGAGCATCTATACCTTTGCTACACACTGAGACCCTTTTCCCTGGAGAGTGCAAATCTGGATTTGCACTTCATCAGATTCAAAGCAGTCTTACATAACAAAGAGTAGTCTTGCACAACATAATAACCTTTTGCTACATCCATAGAGGTCTTCCACATTCAACTGCAGCTCTGCACACAAATGTGGACGCAAGCTGGAACAAGTGACACTCAGCCCTCAGATTGCAAATGGTCTTTATTTAGCTTGGGATATTCCTCACCTTCTGCCCACTTATTGTGGGTTCATAGATTAACAGAGCCTGGCATCTGTGTGTGTGTGTGTGTGTGTGTGTGTGTGTGTGTGTGTGTGTGTGTGTGTGTGTGCGTGCGTGTGTGTGTGCGTGTGTGTGTGTGTGTGTGTGTGTGTGTGTGTGTGTGTGTGTGTGTGTGTGTGTGTGTGCATATACTGGTCCTGGGGCTTGAATTCAGAGCCTGGGCACTGTCCCTGAGTTTTTGTTCTCAAGGCTAGCATTCTATCACTTCGGCTACAACTCTGCTTCTGGCTTTCCTAGTAGTTAGAGATCAGAATCTCAAGGGCTTACCTGCCCTTACCTGGCTTAGAACCATGATCCTCAGATCTCAGCCCTAGGATTACAGGCATGAGCCACTGTTCCCAGTTAAAGAATGTTATTTTTAAAACATTTTACATAGCAAATATGTTCCTAGAATGAGCAACTTTTTTTTTGGTTGGTCATGGGGCTTGAACTCTGGGCTTGGGTGCTGTCCCTGAGCTCTTCAGCTCAAGGGGAGCGTTCTACCACTTGAGCCAAAGTGCTACATCTGGTTTTCTGGTGGTTTATTGGAGATCAGAGTCTCACTGACTTGCCTGCCTGGGCTGGCTTTGAACTGCGATCTTCAGATCTCAGCCTCCTGGGTAGCTAGGATTACAGGCGTGAGCCACTGGCGCCAGGCTAGAATGAGCAACTTTTAAAAGAATTGTAGAAAGCCATTTTATATTGCTTGTTTTCAATTCAAAAGAATCATTGCCTTTCTCAATGTTGGACTTCAGCCTCTTCCCGCTCTGACCCCCTTTTAGTCCCTATGCTGTCATTACTAATTTCATCCTTTATCTTTTTTTTTTGTAATAACTAGTAGAATTTGTAATTATACATGTAAGGTCTATGTCTCTCAGTGGTTCTAAGTTCCATGTGAGCAGGGACCATGGCTGTGTTCTCCATAGCACATAGGCTAGTGGCTGCCATATTGGATAGGAAAGACTACCATCCTCACAGCAAGTTCTATTGCAGAGTATTAGTATAGGTCAATCATATTCTTTTTTTTGGTTGCTCGTGGGGCTTGAACTCTGGGCCTGGGCGCTGTCCCTCAGCTCTCCAGCTCAAGGTGAGCACTCTACCACTTGAGCCACAGCACCACTTCTGGTTTTCTGGTGGCTTATTGGAGATGAGAGTCTCATGGACTTTTCCTGCCTGGGATGGCTTTGAACTGTGATCCTCAGATCTCAGCCTCCTGAGTAGCTAGGGTTACAGGAGTGAGCCACAGGCTCCTAGCTCAATCATACTCTTATTCCCAAAATTTCTCACTGTGCCTAGCACAAAGGAGATATTTGATAAATAGTTGAATTAATGAGTAAACAAATGAGTGTTATAAAAGTTACATTTTACCACATGGCTGTACATTTTCCTTTAACTTGTCTAATACCTTATATTTCTTGCTAGAAATTCCTTAAAGAAGCCATCCCCTATTACTTCCCATTTAAAAACATATAAATAAAATGGATTTAAAAATTAGTTTAAAAAATAGTTTGTTCCTAGAATACAGAGTGGTTTTTTCACAAAAAAAAACTGTATTTCCTAGTGCCTTTTCTTATCCTTCTTGTAGAAACAGTTTTCAAATTTCAAAATGGGTTGAATTAGTCAAGTGTTCCTGCTGTTTGTCTCATGTCCTATAGTAGAAAGGATCTTGTGTAGGGGCTTTTGTACCTTTTACTAGTGATCTGAGCAAGTTTTCTGACATCTGACCTTGGTAAACTTGAGTAGTGCCCACCCAATATGAGTTTTGGTAAAGCTGAAATGAGTCTGTGTGTGCGTGTGCGTGTGTGTGTGTGTGTGTGTGTGTGTGTGTGTGTGTGTGCGTGTGTGTGTATGTGTGTGTTTGTAGCATAAAATAGTGGGTAGCTGGCGTGTAAAACTCAACCTTTATATACTGTTGGCAGTGTGTTCTGTGAACTTCACATGAATTATAAATGCAAACACAATAGCTAATCTACTCTGTCCTTATACATTTTGGAGGGTATATTTTCCTGCTGACTCTAATCACCGCTCATTTTTTCCACTGGTGACTCAGTGAGCACAGGTGTTCATTTGAGCTGTAATAATGGGCCCATCTTTTCAGTCTGCACATATTTTCCGTATTTGCCGAATGACTGATGTATGGGATGAGATTTTCTTCTCCTGTCCAGGGTTCCATATGATGCTGCTTTATTGCAGAGAAAGTCCCTTTGACCTAGGGCTTTAATATTTTCTCGTCTCAAGTCTTAAAAGTGGCCAGAGGATTTCTAACCTTGCTTATATATAGGTCCTCATTCTCAAATCTGGCAACTACATTCATGGTGTATAGATACAAAATTCTACCTGTGTGATTTGAAAGGATTTTCACATGATTTCTCATTTATAGGAAAAGAGCCCTGTAAAACTGATGGCTCAGGTAATTCTCCCATTTTTATGGTGAAAAATGGAAGCTCAGAAAGGTCATTTGTTAATCTAGTCAATAATCACTTATTATACTCTCATAGCAAGCCAGCAGAGATGTTACACCTGGGAAAACAGTTCCTGGCTTGGTAGGTGAGACAGATAAATTCACAAGCAATGTCAATAGACTATAATGAATGCTGAGGTTAGGGTGATAGGTGAGTTTTGAAGTACCCAGCCCAAGCCTGTGATCTGGCTTACAGGAAGAGGTCCAAGTTGGGGTACGAAGTCTCCATCCTAGGGAAGGAGTTAGGCAGCAAGGACGCACCCAGATAGGCATTTGGCATATCATTCTCTGATGGCAATTGGTGCCGTGGTAAAGGCCTTGAGGTATGGAGTGTATCACTGGGGTTCCACACAAGAAATTCCAGCCTAATGATCTGTAGGGGAGATGCAGAAGGGACTGGGTGGTAGCCATGTTGCCAGGCTTCAAATGTAGTGAATTCCCATTTTAGGATTCTTTTGTTTTCAAGTCCAGAGCGGTGGCCTATCATGAACAAACAGTTATTTAAACGCTCCCAAGCAGTTCCACTGGTGTCAGCTGGCCTGTCTCAGACTTTTAACCACATCGCCTCTGTGTTTTCAGTAGATGTACTTTAGGTCACCTGTGGTCTATCGGTACTCTGCCTCCTAACCATGGAAAAGGAGGGTACATTTCTAATTAAACTAAATAGGGTGTGACTGTATTTCATGGAAAATGGGCAAGTCCATGCGCCATGAACAATGCAGGACCCTGGCCACGCTGACTCCATTGTGTCCAATGTGAACTGTGCCCGGATGTCCGCGAAGGATTTGTCTTCCAACTGTCACAAAAGCCAAGAGCCTCTTGTCCTTATGAGACTTTGCAAAACGACTCCCACCATTTACCAGTTTAATAGCTTGGGACTAGTTGATAGGCATTTAAAAAAACAAAACAAAAAACTCTTTTTCTACTAGGAGGAAAAATTCCCAGCCAGGCTGAGAAAATTTATATCACATTTCAGTTTGATTCATTTCAAAACCGCCATGAACATTGGGACATATGCTTCACACCACAATGGGTTCATCATGGAAATTCTTCCTTAATACAGCCACCAGAGCCGTAGTCATGAGGAGCGTGCCCTGAGCCGCTGAAAACTTATGTGACAGCATTGGAGAGTTTACCCTGTGCTGTGAGAAAGAAGTATACTTCCCTTCTCTACCCATGGAAACATAGTAGGAGAACCCAAAGTTCCCTTTCTCATCCTTACAGCACCTTTTCCTTCATGACAGTTTACTTTGCTTACTGTTTCCTAATAGTGCTCTCTTTCCAAGCTAAAACTGCTGCAAGTTAAACTTGCCGGATATGTGCATTAAGAAGCGAAGAGTGGCTCCCCCCAGAGGGACTGAGCCTCCTCTTACTCGTGAGTGACAGAAATGAGGCAGTCTTGTCCGTCATCTGTTGTGGATGCTTGCTGAGTATGGCCAAGCTTCCGAGTGTGCAGGTCTTTTGAGTACAAACCTCAGCCAATAGCGCTAAGTGGGCCAGCCAAGCTTCCCTTGCTGCCTTGGCACAGAATGCTGCCTTCAGCCCTGCAGCTGCCACCGCATGTCCCCACTAGGAGCCACCTCTTTAAGCCACACGCCTGGACTCATTTTCCCTTGAGATAGTATGTTCATTGATTTGCTCCCTCTTTCCTTGACAAAATATCAAGCCTGTTTCCCCCTACCCCAGGAATGAATGCGGTAGAGCATACAGAAACCAGTTCCTTCCCTCTTAGACTAAATGGAAATCGCATACCATGCCTTAGTCTGAAAGCAGAAGTCACCACAGGCCACCATCTCAAAGGTTATCACATCGTGAGTTCCCAGGTAGACTTGTTGCAGTGGGCTGAAGAGTAGGGGAGGGCCATGTGAAGATCATGTTTTGCCTAGAGTGACAGCAGAAGTTTCTTGATGTGGCCTCAGCCATGTCTATATGCCAGTGGACATGCTGAGCCCATCCCTTCTGTACTCCTGGCTCTAGCACCCCTCTCCCATTCTACTCTACGTGCTGGCTCCCTTCTGCCACCACCTCGTCTCCCAAGCCTCATCATCATCAGCTACCAGGTCTTTGGCCATCATTTCCATCAAGCATTCTGGCACCTTTATTGCCTTCCCTGTCCCCATCCAAATAAGACCAGCATCTCTCAGCCTGGGATTGGAGGATCTATGCTACTCATAAGATGTATTCCCTGAATTTGCCTTGCCCGGCTTGCACTCCGTGAGCACATCGTAAACACTCCACTGTTCACCTACTGGCCTCTGATCTCCACTCCACTGGGTCTAGTCCCTCCCTCCTTCAAGTTCCCAGCATCTGCTAGAGTACAGCTTCTCACTCTGGATTGTGTGGCCATATCACCCGGGGAGGCTGCACCCCAGACCAGTTGAGCTAGTTCCAGGGTATTATTTTTGTTATTGTTCAAGTTGAGTCTATTCTGCAGTCACAGGTAGAGAACCAGAGTTCATAAGTCATTAACTATTTTTGGTGGGTATGAGGGTTTGAACTCAGGACCTCTTGCTTGCTTGGCTGGTATTCTACTGCTTGAGCCATACCTCCACCCTGGCTATTGGCTTATAGTTTTGGAGATGGAGTTTCGATGGACTTTTACTGCCTACACTGGCTTTGAACTATGATCATCCAAGTCTCAGACTCCTGAATACTAACTTTTCATCCTGCTCAAATTTTGCCTCCAGAGACTATTTTAGCTTCCTGGAAGGACAAGGATATAAATTATCCAGCTCAGTCCCAGGAACTCCCCACCAAGGCTCCTGGCAATGGTTTGTTTTCTGGAACTTACAACAGCCTTCTCTTCCACCTCCTCCCCTGGCTACCTGGCTGCCTGGCTGCCTGGCTGCCTAGCTGTACAACATCTCCTCAGTTTTGTGTCCTCTCTTTGTACCTAGGCTTCATCTGCTCTTTTTTTTTTTCTCTCGGTCGTGGGGCTTGAACTCTAGGCTTGGGCGCTGTCCCTGTGCTCTTCAGCTCAAGGTGAGCGCTCTTTGAGCCACAGTGCCACTTCCGGTTTTCTAGTGGTTTATTGGAGATAAGATTCTCACAGACCTTCCTGCCCAGGCTAGCTCTGAACCATAATCCTCCAATCTCAGCCTCCTGAGTAGCTAGGATTGGCATGAGCCACTGGCGCCCAGTGTTCAACTGCTCTTTTATATTGTGTGCTCCTACCAACTCACCCTCACCAGCAAGCCCTGTCCTGGGCCTTACTCCTTTTCCCAGAGCAGTCAAAGACATGTGTGGATAACTTTTCATTGGCGATACTGGGGTTTGAACTCAGAGCCTTATACTTTTTAGACAGGCAATCTACCACTTGAGACATACCTCCAGCCTTGTGTGTCACATTTCTATAATAGAAAAAAATAGGTGGGAGCTGGGTGCTGGTGGCTCATGCCTATAATCTTAGCTACTCAGGTGACTGAGATCTGAGGATCACAGTTTGAAGCCAGCCTGCACAGAAAAGTCCGTGAGACTGTTATGTCCTATAGCTTCCAAAAAAAAAAACCAAAGAAAAGCTGTGACTCAAGTGGTAGAGCACTAGCCTTGAGCACAAAAGCTTAGGGACAGCACCTAGGCCTGGAGGTTCAAGCCCCATACTGGCACAAAAAATAGGTGAGAGAATGACATGGAGACTCATTATTCAACAGTAGAGGAGTGAATAAACAAAGATAAATTTCTGTACCATAGATGATTATACAAAATATTTATGAAGAATGTTTATGCCAAGTGTTGTGGCTTATCCCTGGAACCCAAGGTACTCTAGAAGTGGGATGATCATGGTTCAAGGCCAGCCCAGGGTGTGGTGGTGAGTGTCTGTCTGTCCCAGCTATGCAGGGGCGGTGGGGGGGGGGGGAAGCCGTGGCATATATAGGAGGATCAAGGTCCAGGCAGGCCCAAGCAAAAGAATGAGACACTATCCAAAATATAACTAAAGCAGAAAGGGCAGATGAGCCTGGCTCAAGTAATAGAGTTCCTGTCTAGCAAGCACAAGGCAGATATCAAACGCCAGTATCAAATCAGAAAAGGGGCATGTTTAGAAATATGACATATAGGATTAAGAGAAATAAGCAGAATGCAAAATTCATTGAGCATGTAATACAGTTTTTGTTTGTTGTTCTGTGTTCCTCACAGCATTAGGCACTGGGATGGAAGCACTCTCAGAGCAGGGCTCATGGTGTTTGTAGGTGTCATCTCAGCACTGAGTGCTCTGGGTGGCACAAAGTAGTTACTCAAAGGGCTGTAGAGTGAGGGAATGAACAGACCGATGCCTGCTGAAGATAGCATCCGCATTGAACGATGACTCTCAAAGCAGTGGGGTCAGGCTCTGTGGGTTGTGTGGAAAGGCATGCTCTTCTCTAGGGAGTTTAGTCTAACATTAGGACAACATCTGATGGCCAGATTATTGTGGTGAAAGCAGAGGAGGAGCTGGCTGGCTGGCTCTTCTTGGCTGTTAGAATTAATGGCTGATCTGCATTCACCTGCCCCTGCTGTTGGAATTGTGACAACTGCATTTTACCTTGAGACTGCAAGAATGTTCTTTCCCCTCTGTACAGCATCTTTACAATCAAATAAAATTTTTAAAGAAGAACATGATCTAGGCTGGGAAGGTGGCTCAGTGGTAGAATGCTTGCTTCTCAGGCGTGAGGCTCTGGGTTCGATTCCTCCACACCACATAAACAGAAAAAGCTTGAAAGTGGTGCTTCAGCCTTGAGCTGAAGAGCTGAGGGACAGTGTCCAAGCCCAAAGTTCAGGCCCCACAACTGACAAAAAAAAAAGAATGTTCTGGAATGTTCTGTCTACTGAAGTGGACTTGGACTTATAAAGAAGAATTCCCATGGCTTTTTAAAGATGTATGAATATAACCATTGAAGGGAAAGCAAAAAAGTATTATTTCTCTCTCCTACTAGCTAGCATGTTAAACAGAGGAGGAAATGATAGTCTTAGTCAGCTTGAATCACCTTTATTAAATGACCCAAGGGTATAAATGGACTTTGGAAAAGATGGAGCATAATTTGGGTAGAAAGTGTGATTAGTAAGGAAAAAGAGGTGCTTATAATATATTAATCTTTTCTTGTTCTTATTTTTGTTCTTAAAAATCGTATTGTTTTGTTTTAGACCTAGAAGGTTTTGACTCTGTGGTGTCATCTACTGAGAAACTGAGTCACCCCACCACAAGCCGACCAAAAGCTACCGGAAGACGCCCTCCATCCCAGTCGCTCACCTCTGTAAGTGTGTTCTCACATTTGTACAGCTGCAAGGCAAGAATGCCTAGTGATTCAACCTAAGGACTCTTCTGCAAGTGGCTGATTGCTGATACCAGGAGATGGATGCTAGGGCCTACACTGCCAGCTAAAAGTGATTAGAGCGTCCTCTTGAATCAATAAGATGGCATTTCCTGTTTCTACCTTCATTCTCTCTCCTTCTAGATCCCTTCTTGTTTGAATCTGAAATGAAATTGGTATGGGAAAAAATGTTGCAAATTATATTGGAGAAAGGAGAGTAAGTCTGGTTTGGTCTATAAACAAGACAAAATTTTGCTAAATCTTCTACTGTACAGCAGATTTATTTCCCCAAATCCCATCACTGTACTCTTCTTTGGAACCCCACACAGGCCTTCCAGAGGTTGGTTTTAATGTTATGAAGCAGCTGGTCACGTAGAAGAGACCAATCAAACATCCATGATAACCTGTCCAAGTTTGTTTGTTTGTTTGTTTGTTGTTGGAATAATCTCTAATTGTAAATCTGTTACACATTCATCGTACCAAATTTGAACACAATGCATAAAGAAGAAAATGTATTAGCTGTAATTCTGCCCCAAAGCAAAGAACTGCTAGCCTCTTGCTAGATATCCTTCTATTTAGAATTCTTTTGGATTTGTACGCACATATGTATTTCTTCAAAATCAGGATCACATGGTTTTGGAACTTGCTTGTCCTTCTTTATACTGCACACCTTTCTTCCCAGTCATTACTCATTTTTTCAGGACAGCACATCTAATGGATGCCGACTCTTCTAACATGTGAGTATATGAGAGTACCTAACAAGTGTATTATTATTGCATATTTATGTTGTTTCCAGTTCTTTCTAAACAACACTCAAGTGAATGTCACTGTAGAAAAATATTGATGCTGCTGAAAAATTATTCTCTTAGGTATGAAGGGAAATGTGCATTTGTTTTCACCACAGATTGCAAACTTGCCCTTCACAAAGGTTAAATTTATCTACTACAAGCAGTACATGTGTTCATTTGTTCATTCGATCTATCTACCTACCATCTGTGTGTCTGCATATGTCTATCTCCCTTTCTCTATATGTTTATATGTATATATACATATATACATGTGTATGCATGTATGTATATATGTAAATATGTATGCATATATGTGTGTATGCATATATGTGTGTATATATGTACAATATATGCATATATATGTGTATATCTCACATTGCCTTACAGCCTCCACCAGATACACTAAGGAATTAACCTGCTGTAGTTTTCTCTTTTCCAGGACATTTTCTCTTTTTACTTCGTCATTAATCCCACCTGAACTGTTACCATAGTAAAAAAAAAAAAGAATGCTACTTCCTTTGAGCCTCTTCTCTCATATCTGCTGGGTCAGGAAGTATGGCTTAAATTTTTGGAAGAAATTTTTCTGCTTTGTACGAACCAAACCTAACTGTGTTGGCACCTATTGAGAGAAAGACTTGAAAAAGTGGCTTCCTTTTTCACTCCTCTATAGCATTCTGTGGCAACACTGCATTCTTTCCCCTCTCCCTTCCCTTCTCCACAGCCCATCCCAGCATGCACATACATACAACCTCTGGATTGTTCCTTAGCATCTCTGCATTCCAGTTTCTCAATCCTACCTCTTAACATCTTCTGTCTAAATCCTTCACTGTTTTTGTTTTCTTTCCAAAATCCACATTTTTTTAAAAAGTCAGGAAGACCTTTTGGCTTTCAGAATTAAATATAGTTCAGATTATCTCCCTCCTTGCTCCATATATCCCTTGCTTAGGAGTCTGTGTGCATTTGGGGGGCGGGGCGGGAATCAAGGAAAGGCATCCCATCTTCACCGTGCTTTTAAACTACCCAGTTATGGATTCACTTGTTCAACAGTTATTTATAGACATCTGTCTCCTGTGGACTGGACACAGTGTGCCAGGTACAAAGGACACAGCTGGGAATGAGAAGTACGTGGTCACCGCCTGCAGGAAGCTTATGGTTCAGTGGCTTAGGGTTTGGCAGTTTACAGGGAGTGATTTTGTTTGCAGATCAGACAAACAGGATATAGTGGTGCTTTCCTGCAGCGTGATGGCCATACTGTCTCCCCTTCTTTCTCATCCATCCCCATTTGGATGTGTGTACTGAATTCCTGTTTACTCTTGTCAAAGTTAGCACCTGTAGGGGTTTCATAGCAAATAGGATTCGTGGATAAGGACATATTCCTAAAAGGCCACTGGTGGTGAATGATTGAGGAAACGCCAGTTATGATTCCAGAGCCTGGGGCCAGTCATTCTAATTGAAGCTATTTATGTTTATAGGATTCAGAGAGCAAGCTTTGATTGGCAGCTCATGCAACATAGGTTGTTGAGGAGGAAACCAGCTTTTTGAATAAAATCTCAAAATGAAAGGATCCAGGCATTGCATGGTGGTTAAGCAGTTAAGCCTAGATTAATAAGAAAGCTTGGTGGTAAGGGGGGAGTTATTTATATGTAATTGGATTTTCAGACTAAATGAAGATTAACAAATAAGACCTTTTAAAGCAAAAGTTTTGCTTGAAAATTAACTTTCTGCCTTAGTAAATAAAATAAACAGAAGATAACTAATGTTTTGGATGTAATATTTTCTTAATGATATCAAATGGTGATTCTGACAAGGACTATTTTTCTGTCATAATGGTGGGGTTAAATATGAGCTCATCTCAACAAATCCCTAGAAGGTTCTTCATTTAAAACAGATTCCTACACCAGGCACTGGTGGCTCCACACCTGTAATCCTAGCTACTCAGGAGGCTGAGACCTGAGGATTGTGGTTCAAAGCCAGCCTGGACAGGAAAGTCTGTGAGACTCTTATCTCCAATTAACCACCAGAAAACCAGAAATGGTGCTGTGGCTCAAGTGATAGAGTGCTCACTTTGAGCTGAAATGCTGAGGGACAGCACCCAGGCCCAGAGTTCAAGCCCCATGACTGACCAAAAAAAAAAAAAAAAAAAACCCACAGATTCCTTACTGTATGACACCTACCCCTCATTTCACTTGCTTTGTTCTAAACTAGGGAAATTCTAGCTCAGAAATCATTTCTGACCAAGTGAATTCTGGTGAATTCCTTCCCCATTCATCCAGCTTTTTAATTTTCATAACTATCTTCACAGTGAGGAAGAAAAGCTACCTTTGGCCTCCGGTGGCTCATGCCTGAAATCCTAGCTTCTTGGGAGACTTGAGATATGAGCATTGCGGTTCAGAGCCAGCCAGGGCAGGAAAGTCCATGAGACTTTTCTCTCCAAGTAACTACTAAAGAAAGAAAAGGCTGAAAGTGGAGCTGTGGCTCAAGTGGTAGAGCACTAACCTTGAGCAAAACAAGCTCGGGACAATGCCCAAGTCCTGAGTTCAAGCTCCAGCACCAGCAAACACAAAAGGGCATCTTGCTCAAAGGATATTGCCATTCTGTAATGATGTTGGATGTTGACTGTCCCCAGTAATGGGGGCAGAAATTCAGCCTCAGGTACCAAAGGATTTCTCCTTTGTACTGTGTCTAGTGAACAGGGCTGTGCTCTTAGACCTCATGTTCCCTTGCCTCTCTTCTCAAGCACAGCCTTTAAGGCACTTTGTGCACAGATTTGGTGATCCTAGAGAAGGGTCAAGGAAAAGGATGAGCTGAGGATAGAGGAGGAGAGAATGAGAGGCAGACTCCTGATTATGTGTCCTCCCATCACATTGCCAGCCCCAGCAGGGCAGAGACCACAGGGAGCATGTCATCAGCATCATGAAGTCTATAGTACTAACCTCAATGCTAGGCACATAGCAACAAATGTTTGGAGACAGGAGGGAGGGAGTAGGAAAAGATGGACATTGATGGATGATTGCACCGATGACATGACGGATAAACATCAGGACAAAGCTTCCCTGCTTCAGGAAACTTAGCTTCTGAGATCCAGTCCTGCCACAAACTAGCTAGGTGACTGTCTCTAGTCCACAGGTCTTACTTTCTGCCTTATATCGCTGTTGTAAGGAGAGAGAGAGAGAGACAAAATTTGAGTAGCATCCAGCACTTTGAAAACCAAACAGCATCATAAACAGCTGTGTCAGCCAAGGTATGATTCTGACAAAAGCATTTTCTTTTGGCTTTATCCAGTCTTCCCTTTCAAGCCCTGATATCTTTGACTCCCCAAGTCCCGAAGAAGATAAGGAGGAACACATTTCGCTTTCGCACAGAGGAGTAGACGTGTCAAAGAAGACTGCAAAGACTGTTACCATATCCCAAGTGAGTGACCAGCCAGGGTGAGGTGTCCCTACCCTTCCATGCATGTGCTACACTGAAGACGGGTTTTGAACCGATCAGGGATGAACAGAAAATGCAGGTGTTTTCATTCTTTAGTGACAGAGATCAAAAGCCCCAAGGCACGTTGCAGAGTCTCCAAACACAAGCAGAATCCCTGAGCTACAAGTTCAGTTGTTTATGCTCTGTGATTCTTGTGGTTGGATCTCCTCATCACACCATGGCACACACTTGCATCAATGCCCATACACACCACTAGTGTGAGTAAAACAACTTACAAAGCCTTGAGTATCTAGAGAGACAACATTAACTCTTTTAAATGCTATGCCCTCAGCTCACAGATCTTGTCTTTTATGTTCAAAGCTAGCAAAAGTTATCATTGAACGATCATAAATATATATAACTAATATAGGTCTCTTAAATGGTAATTTGGATTCATATTCTAGGATACATTTGTAGTCTAAAGCATTTTAATTCCATTGCATGCCTAGGGAATGGTACAGCTATTTTATTTGTGAGAAAAGAAACATTACTGGTCGCAGTGGCACATGCCTATAACCCCAGATACTATGTAGGCTGAAAGAAGAGGATCTTTTGTCCTTAGGAGTTCAAGATCATCCTGGCCAACAGACCCCATCTCAAGAAAAGAAAAGAAAAGAAAAGAAAGAGGGATGCTTACTGGTACAGCATTTGCCTAGCATGCACAAGGCCTTGGTTCCAGGGAAAGGATGGTAGGAAGGAGGGAAGGAAATGAAGGAAGGAACGAACGAATGAACGAATGAACGAACGAACGAACGAACAAGGGAAGGAAGGGGAAAGGAATGAGGGAGAGATGAAAGAAAGATAAAAGAAAGAAAAGGAAAAGAAGAGAGAAAGAAAAGAGACAAAGGAAAGAAAGAATGGAAGAAAGAATTATTTACTGCCTTTAAATTTTTTGGTGATATTAGGTTTGAACTCAGGCCTTCATGCTTGTGAGACAAGTGCTCTGCCACTTGAGCCATGCCTCCAACTGTTTTTGCTTTATTTTCTAGATAAGGTCTTATGTTTATGCCAAATCAGACATGGATTGTGATAACCTTTTCCTCTGCCTCCTGAAAGCTGAGGTTACAGATGTGAACCGCCATGTCCAGCTTAGGTTTTTTTGTTTGTTTGTTTTCTGGGGGTTTTTTTTGAGACAGAGGGTCTTTTTTTTTTTTTTTTTTTTTTTTTTTTTTTTTTTTTTTTTACTCAGGCCAGCCTCAAACTGCAATCCCTCCTATCTTCACCTCCCTTGTAGTTGGAACTAAGGCATATACCACCAGGCCCAGCTGCATGCAACTAACTTCTAAAGAGAAAGCATCTTATACAACTTCTGTGCTTTCTATAAATAAACCAACATTCTAAAATTCCATTTTCTCATATTAGGAAAATCCAATCAGAGTTATTTTCACAGAACATTAGCCACTTTTTTCTATCTCAAAGCAGAAACTGTAGTCATTTGAAGCAGGAATTACCATAAACAAGTCAAAGATTGGGTGAGATTTTTCTTCTTCACAGATTAAAGAATTTACAAGTATAGATTTTTCTTAAAAATCTGATATAGTAAGCAAAACATGATCCTATAAAACAAATCAATTTTAATTATCCACAAAACCAAAGCATTCTTTCTTTATAAAGGATTCCATTTACTGAGATTGGATTTAGACTGCTTCCCGCCCCCCCCCACACACACAATAGACATACCAAGTTTCCTTTTCTTTGACATCCCTAGGGTGTCTCTACAGTGACATCTACTGGTGGACAATGGCTTTTCATGTTTCTGATTTGCACAGTTCTATTCCATTAGCCTATTTCACTTCCCTGGAGTTGTCAGGTTGTATTTTTCACTGCTTCTAGAAATTCCACTTGAGCTAATTTGATCAGAGAGTGTGGTGACCTATACTCTGTGAGGGATTAAAAAAGTACTTGTTAGCTGAAATGGGCTGGGAATGCCAGTCATACTGGAAATGCCAAATGAAGCATTGATTGCAGCAGCATCAGTGTCGATCAGTGTTAAGGGCCTTGGCGGGCCGTGAGAGCTAGGAAAGGACACAGGGTGGGAAATGGAAGCAAGAATGAGCCCAGGAGTGGATAATCAGAAAAGAAAATAACAGGAGAGAACAATTCTGCAGACTCAGGTAGCCACAGTTATGGTGCTGGGCTCCGGATCAGCTGATAGTGAGAGGTTTGCATCTTCATCCTGCCCCATGATTAGCTAAGAGACATGAGGAGTTATCCAACCAGGTCTCTACGCCTGTTTCCAGCTTGGTAAAATGCCTGTGCCGGTTGATCCCAGTTTAAATGGTAGCGCTGACGTCCAGCATGCGATCAGCGCTCCATAAATGTCATTTCCTCTTCTCTCGTACTATAACTCCTACTAACAACAAAGCCCAGGCTGGCGGAGCGCTCTCCCTGGCAGCCGAGAATACTTTTCCTCAATGGTAACTTGGCAGAGAAAAGGCGAACAGAGAGGCTGGGAACGATGGCCCATCTGCTTTTGGCTCCCTCAGCCTGTCTCTGCCTCTAGCACAGCCTGAATCCAGACTCTCCTTCCTCATTGTCATGCCAGCCAAGCCCTTTCTTGGCACCTGTCTTGGGATGGCCGGCTGAGCGCCCACTGCTGGAGGAAGTCCTGGGGCTACGGTGCCAAGTGTCACCATCAGCCTCAGTATCCACCCTATCACCTCTCGACGTCCTAGCTCATTACTTTGCCTTCTCACCACCTGCCCACCAACTCATTTGCCTTGCTACTGTCTCCTCTCTGGGCCTGCTAGGTATCTCTCCTTCTGCCTTCCCACCCCATACTACCCTACAGCCTGTTTCTTTCTGGCTTCCGCAGGTCACTTCTTCAGGCCTCTCCTGCCTGTCTTCACCATCATCACACTGGCTCTCCAGTGACTTGCTGCTTGACAATTTCATGCGGCTCTGCGTGTCCTCCAACTCTAAAAGCAGACCAAACCCATGATCCTGTCGTCTCCTGAGGCTTCTATTCATGAGTTTTCTATTCTTTCTCCTCCATCTTCCTTCCTCAGCCAAGCTTTGGGAAAGCTCCACCTCTCACCATTCCCTTCAGAAACAGATCTGCTGCCAGTGGGTTTCTGCCTCCCCTGCACTACCAAATGGAATCTCCTTTTTTTTTCTTTTTGGCATTCTAAATCTTCTCTAGGAGCCGGGCGCCAGTGGCTCACTTCTGTAATCCTAGCTACTCAGGAAGCTGAGATCTGAGGATCATGGTTCAAAGCCAGTCCAGACAGCAAAGTCCAGGAGACTGTTATCTCCAATAAACCACTAGAAAACTGGAAGTGGCGCTGTGGCTCAAGTGGTAGAGTGCTTACCTTGAGCTGAAGAGCTCAAGGACAGTACCCAAGCCCAGAGTTCAAGCCCCACAACCAGAAAACAACAACAACAAAAAACTTCTCTAGGGAGCTTCTATAAGCCACCACCTCTCTACTGTCTTGCTTTTTATCCCTTCTCACTACTTCTTCCCCAAGGTCTAGAGCTTGCTCTCTTTCTCTCCTTATCTCTTCTGTTTTGGGAAATCTCCACATCCTATCACTGGGCTTCTTTCCTTCTCCTGCTGTCTTAGTCACATGCACAGCCTCCATTTCCATTAGCCAAGCTCTCTCTCATTTATTTGCTGGCTCTGCCCAGTTAAATACGTCCCTTCTGCCATCCCTCCGGCTCCTAAAATGAAATAGGATCTATTCTTCCTTTACAGCCTGCCTGACCAGGACCTCCTCTACATGGCCGTGGAGTGTGAGTTCTGTAAAGCAGACTCCATCAGCCCTGCTTAACTTCCCATCCATGGTTTTTTGTTTTGTTTATTGGTTTTTTTTTTTTTTTTTTTTTTTTTTTGGTTAGATGTGCTTACCTTCACCATGACTCTCTACCATCTTGGCCACCGCCTCACAGTTTCTGGCTTCCATTGTGTGGCTCTCCCAGCAGCTCTGTCATGCAATCATCTCGTCCTTACCCTCCCTTCCCAAGCTTTCTCCTGCACCCAGTGGCCTTCCTAGCCATGTCTTCCACTAATATGTTTTGCTTCCTGGTGTCTTGGCCTTTACTGAGGGCCTTCCCTCCTCCTACAGCTTCTCTGCTCCACAGTCTTGCAGCCCTTTCCTCTGCCCACCCCCCTCCAAGATGGGGCTGTCAGTCCACTGCTCCGTCAAGGATTGTTGCCTGTCTGGCGTGTTTCCGGGGCTTCCTGTGCTTCCTCCCTCTTGTTCAGTCTTCCTCCTCTGCAGCAATGTGTCGGTTTGTCTGTCAGTGTGCTCCCCACTGGGTTCTGCGCTCCTATGAGCCAGGCGACTGTCTTGCTCACTTCAGAGTTTGTGGTATCTGGGCAAGCAGTTGGGAATCTCTGTGTGTATCAGACACCAATCACGACTGTCTCTCCAGACAGAAAGCCACATTTCAAACACCTACAGATCACACTTGAGCAGGGGACTGCTTTGCAGCGCATTGGCCTTGGTGGCTTGTGGATGAAGGGATGAGTGAATGGGGTGTGTGGAGAGAGGTACCTGGACGATGTCAAAGGAAGACCTGACTCACCTGACTCCCTTACTCTGAAGCCCGCCCACTTTCCCTTGCCACAGGTGTCTGACAACAAGGCATCGCTGCCACCCAAGCCAGGGAGCATGGCAGCAGGCAGCGGCCCCGCATCTCTCACTTCGCTGGCTTCAGTCCCTCTGTCATCTTCTTTGGGAGCACCTGGACACCGAGCCAATTCCCCATCTCTGTTCAGCATGGAAGGAAAACCAAAGATGGAGCCGATAGCCAGTGGCCAGGCGGCTGTGGAGGAGCTTCGGACACAGGTCCGTGAGCTGAGGACCATCATCGAGACCATGAAGGACCAGCAGAAGTGAGTGCCCAGAAACCCTTTGCAGTTGTCTCTAAGGAACTCACCACTGGGCCAGGGGCCTGGTTTGGAAAGCCTGGGTTCCACCCTGCCCCTAGAATGTGGGCAGGCCTCCTCATGGCTGGTGGCAGCAGTAGTGAGAACTGGTAGGGACCACAGGAGGCTCATTTATCATGCATGGCGCTATGCGTGTTAATGCTCCGCTTACTGTGGACAAGAAGAGCTCAAGCTGGCCATAGTTAGTTGCATAGACTGACATTCTCAACAAGCTGCTATAGAAAAACGTCTTGAGCTCCCAGATAGCCTATAATATTTCTGCACTACTCAGCTTCCCATCCCTGAGGGAAAATACTTGAGAGAATCAACTTCTGAAGGAGAAAAGGTATAGTTGGGCACATGGTTTTAGTCCCTAGATGTTTGGCTCCATTGCCTTTGTGTTGTGGAGGAAATGGCAGTCAAGAAGCAACCTGACCTCAATTTTGTTGTTGTTGTTTCTTTTGCCAGTTCTAGAGGTGGGAACCCAGGGCCTCCCCTTCTCACTTGGCTTTTTTGCTCACAGTTGATGTGCCACCCCTTGAGCCATATCATCAGTCCAGCTTTTTACTGTGCAGTTAATTGGAAATAGAGTCACCTGCATTTTTCTGCCCACAATCCTTAGCGCTGAGCATCCTACATAGCTAGGCTTATAGGCATGACTCATGGATGCCCAGCTCAGTATTTCTTTAAAAAAAACACTGGTCTAATGACCTAACTTCCTACTACCAGGCCCCACCTTCTCAAGGTTCACAGCCTCCCACAGCACCACCTGCTGGCCAAGTCTTTTAACACATGAGCATTTGGGGAACATTCAAGATCCAGACAGTACCTATACCATTTTTTTGTTTTTTTGGAGACAATGTCTTTCTATATAGTCCCCACTAGCTTTGAACTTATGATCCTCCTGCCGGATTACAGGTACATGCACATCATACCTATCTTCATATGTTGTATCTTTGGGAGGTACCCACAGCCTCCTACTAACTAGCTAGTACTCTATCACTTGTGCTATGTCTACTGCCTTTTAAGCCAATAGCTTTCCTTCTAGCATCAGAAAACATGACAACTTCATTTGGCTGTCAGATGAAATAATTGGCTTGCATCGAGGGGCTATAATATATGAAAAGATGTATTGGATCTTTAAGCCCTAGACTTTACTCTCAGCAAGCTATTCTCACTGTGAGAGACTCGAGGGCTTTCTCTGTGCATGCCTATACACATGTTCTTACCATATCTCTCATCCTCAGGGAGCACTTGAATGGGAAGAAAGACCTGTGAGCAAAACTAGGCATCATACATCTATATCACCCAGGATGTTGTCTGCAAAGATAAAGTGGTAGAAGATGAAATGTAGGCAGCACTTTCCTAAAGCAACTGAGACTCAGAGAGTTTAGAGATCAGTTAGCTCTTTCTGGAAAAAGTCATTCTTGAGAGGCTATGCCTCTCATTCTTTTAAAAAAATTTATTGTTATTCTAAAGGTGATATACATTGGGATTATGGTTACATAAGTCAGGTAAAGAGTATATTTCTTTTTGGACAATGTCACCCCTTTCCTTGCTCTACTTCATTCTTGAAAGTTGTAAAAACTAGTCCTAACTCATGTTTGCTTTGGAAATGGAGAAAAATGTCGGCAATGAAAATTATTCTGTATATACGTGTGACAGAGATGGAGCTATGTCAGAATATGAGTCTAGGTGCCTGGTGTCCAGTCTTTGAACAAGTTAAGCCACAATTCCAGGCCTCAATGTCTCCAGCTGTTTCTTTTGTGAGAAACATAGCTGAAAGGTCTCAAAGATCATTGCTACCTATTTCAGTAGTCCCAAAACAATGGCAAGCCTTTCCGTCTGAAATCCATCTGAAGGACTGTCGATGCAAGAAGTAACGCGGGTTCACATTTTCTTTGTAAAAGGGGGCAGGTGGATTTTGTAGTAAGAAAAAGAGGTTTCCTACATCTTCCCGGGGAAGTCTGTGCTTCAATTTGATTGTATTGTCCTTTGCTTTCCAGACGGGAGATTAAGCAGCTGCTGTCTGAGTTGGACGAAGAGAAGAAAATCCGCCTTCGTTTGCAGGTCAGTCCCTCAGGGCTCCTCTGCCCACGAAGCCTCTGCTCACTCCAGGGTAGAAGCAATGTCGGGGCTTTAATTTTGAAAGTGAATAATTGTTGCTTCTCTGTAGATTTAAATACACTGTAAGTGGCAATTTTCTTAGAATTGTAAAGGCTTAATCTACCCATCCTTTCCTGGGCTTCAAAGGCCTTGGGGTAGGAAAAAATTAGTAAACATGCTGTCTCCCTCATCCTCCCCCTCCCCCTGCCAGCAATTGGGCTTCTCATTTGGAATTTATTTTTAGGCATCTCTTCTATAAAAATGTTCCTCCAGTTTTCAGAAGCTTCATTATAACAACTGCCGAGTTTGTGGTATTGGGAAGACCCTGCTGCCAGTTGGTTTCAGTCATTTAGTATTGGGACTCCCAAGGACCACAGCTGTGTCTACACTTGGTGTTTGTCATCGTTTTCCTGATGGCCATATCGGTATTGCCAGATCATCTGAGCTCTGTCCCTTACTCCAGCCTCTGGTCCAACTCTCCTATGAGCAAATGGTGGAAAGTAGCGAGGGGGATTCCAACTGGCCACAGGCAGATTGGCTTTTATCCAATTTGATACCCTTGCTGGCCAAGTGAGGATATGCAGTACTCGCCGTCACCTCAGTGGTGCTGACATACACACTGTTTGGCCAACAACAACTGCCTTACCACACTGTCAGATGGTCCAGTGTGTCAGGACCGCAGATTCTGCTTTCTGGCTAGGAAACGGAAATTGTTCTGCTACTGACAATTTGAGAATCCTAGGAGTCTGAGAATCCAGACATCATTTCCTAGTCCATTGTGCCTGGTCTTTAGGCTTCTGTCATTTGAGGCATTGTTACTGATTGTTTATTCAGATGATCTTTGCACCTCTAAAGTGGTCAGGTTAAGTACTTTCTTTCCATTAACCAGGTTGTTTACCTTTCAGCTTCTCGAAAGCCAGCTAATTTGTTATGATTTTGTTTGATTCTTTTTTTTTTCGCTTTATAGATGGAAGTGAATGAAATAAAGAAAGCTCTTCAATCAAAGTGAACACTTGATAAATGAGATTTTGCATTTTTTCATCATGAGTCCAAGACTCAAATTTTCTGCCCCAGCCAAAATAAATCCTGTGCCAAAAGGTTACAGATTTGCCACATGTCCCTGTTTAAAAGATTAGCACAAAAAGTCTTGATAGCACAACACAAATTCCATCCAAGAGGAGAATCTTTCCCCATGGTTTCGGCCTGGGTCTGGCACTGGTTGTGACTTAGAGTAAATTGTGCTAAAGGCTTTTCTACCTTGAGATCTCATGTGAAACGAAAACTCAGGCAGTTTAGTCCATAGTGGTACTATTTTGATGATATTTTCCATTAATAAAATGTAATTTCAGATTATTCTTTACAAGCTTTATAATTTTAAGATTTTTTTAACCGTGTTTTGTCACAGAAGCCCCTAGCGTTTGTATTACACCTAGTCAGAAGCGAGAGTCTTAGTCTTCTGCTTCAGGCAGAAAGCTGCCTGGCTTTGTGTTCCCTTTAGGATTCTATTACATATGCAATTTTAGGTCCAACCCTCCCTTCCCCTGCCAACAGACCACCACTCTAAGAGAAATTTTAGCTTATATATGATGGTATATTTACAAAAGAGAGAGAGAGAGAGAGAGAGACAGAGAGAGAGAGAGAGAGACAGAGAGAGAGAGAGAGAAATCTGGTATTTGCAATGATCTGTGCCTTCTTTTTACCACCCTCTTGATTGGAGTTTTTGTGATGCAGCTACCATGATTCAACAAATAAAGAAAGAAATGGAAAATCTACCACTTATCCAAGTCCACTAGAGGCCACTGTCTTCACAGTTTCTCTCACGCTAGCCAAAGGTCCTAAGAGGAGACAACGGAGAGGTCAGGCGTGTACTCCGTGGTACCACCAGTGACTTTTCAGTTTCTCCTACTTGTAGGTTGTTCATGAAATGAAAAATGTCATCCCTGCTTGGTTTCATTTTTCATCCGCCAAGTTAAGTTCCTGCTTCCTGTCCTCTTGCGCGCCTTTTTCGCGAACAGCATCTGCATTATTAAAGCAAAGCTAAATAAAAGTTCAAATGCAAATGAAAACTGGGGAGGGGGGGAAGTTGTATTATTTCCTGCACTGGGTAATCCTTGTGTATTATTGTTTAAAGTGTATTCACACAATGTCATTTTGCCTTGCTCATTGCAATCCCTTCCTCGGTCCACGTGAATGGGACGAGGGTCTTGTTGAAGTGCAGCCAATGGATCTTTCTTGCATTCATGGAATTGCTTTTTTTTTTTTTTCCTTCCAGAGGGAATTGATGTTTGCTTGTCTGATTTATCTTTGTAGCACCTAAAACAGTTCAGCCTTCGATTATGTAACTTTTCTCATCCTCTGCTGAAAAATACGGGGCATACCTTATTGCAAGATTGTTCAGGGGTTAGAGGGAGAGGGGCTGGTCCCTTAAATGGCCCAACAATGTCTGATGTGTTTCTAAGCAGCTGCTTTGTCTATTTCCTGCATTTTATAGTGAAACTACTAAAACAATGTCATAGATTTGCACAACTACGAAGAATGAGAATCGATATCACTAAAGGAATGATGCAAAAAAAAAAATCACATTATTCATCCTTGAAAATAAAACAAGTGTCTCTTCCTTTCTCTTCCTCTCTCCCTCCCCCTGCCTTGCTCTTGCCTGCATACTCCTCCCTTCTTTCCTACGAATATTTGCAGTTAAGGGAAAGGGAGTGTGTAAGGAGCCTTGTACCCTTCGCTCCCAAGTGTTGGATGTATGGCCTGTTCAGCAGCCTTGGCCTCAGTATGCACAGGGCCGGAAACACCAAGTTTCTAAGGGCAGCACAAAGCATTCCTGTACCCCTTGAACTGTTCTCAGCATTTCTGCATTACACTTGAAGCCTTCAGAGATTCCCCACCACCTAATCTAACAATGAAGATGGGATTCTTTGGTGTTTGAATTTCTCATTTACACATCAAGAAAATCCTGAATGATATAGCTTTATCAAAAGTGTATACAGAGTAAGATTGTTGACAATTAAATGGCAAGGTTGAGGTACCCTCATGGGGCATTGGCAACATGAAATGTTCTGTGGCTGATGTCCTCTCCTCAATAGAGGCCATTGGCTTTCTTCATGTAAAGAGGGGGAGGAGTTAGTGATTGTAAAAAGAAGTTGCCATCTATCTCCAGCTTCCTTATGGCTCCTTGGGCTAAGCAGCAAGAGGATTCTGTGTCATGGGACTGGCTGAGCCTCTGCCCCAACTGCCACCATCTTTACTCTTGGCAAAATGGATTCATCAAGGAAAGCTTGGAAGTATCACTTTTGAAATCAAAAATTCTTTTGCATTCAGCATGGACTTTAACAGGCATCTATGGAAACTATTTTTTTGCTTCATTTTCTAAAGCTGTATTTAGAGAAGTCTTAAGTATTGTGCTTTGTAAAAGAAGATGATTAAAATGAAATTTTGTGAAAATATTTTGGTTCAAAGTTGTCATGGTCCAAGAGGAATGATTTCTTGGAATATGAACTCTTTTTCTCTATTTTTCACTTTATTGCTCATATAGAAATGTCCTTAGAAGACATGAAATAACTAACCCATTAATATCTGTGCCTGTGAATTCCATTTTTTACATTGTTCAATTTTGCATTCCTATCTAAGCAGAAGATACTAGTTAGGTATAAATACTTTTTTAGCATTAAAACCATTAAATTATCATTATTCAAATGGTTGTGTAAAGCCACTTTTATTCGTACACAGCCCTCAAGGCAGCACTTTCAAGTACTTGATTTGCCTTTTCCCATAAGAACATCCTGTATCTCCTCGCATGTGTGTCTGGTGGGGTTTTATTTCTTCTTATAAGCAGCTCCTTGATGGAAAAACTGCAGGGTGTAGAATTTCTTGCCCATAGTTGCTGTGGCCTGTATAAAAATAATCCCCCTGTCCCACAAAGGCTTTTGTATTATAACCTAAGGTCATCATAGTCCTCTTTTCTTTAAAAAAAATGTATTAGATTAGGCTTTAGTCCTCTAGTTATTTTTGCACAAATTAATGTCCGAATGTTTCAGTACCAAGAGGTCTTGGCATAAAGCTTTTGGTTTTGTACAATGAGAAGCAGTACAAAGCAACACATGCAAGAGTGACAGGTGTTCAGCATGGCTGCTTGTGGCATCCAGCAGAGGGAAAGCTGAGGTCTTAGGACCCAAACTGGAGACAAAGATGCTTTTCCTAAATTGAGCTTACCAAGGGCCAAGGCAAACACAAAAACAAAAACTTTCCCACTTCCCTATCCAGAAATAGATGTCACTGGAGTAAAGAATGATAAGAGTCCGAAAAAAAAAGATTCAAGGCTCTTAAGAGGATGAATCTTGCTGTCATTCCTAGTTTGTCCCTCCCTAGAGTCACTAAGGCTCTGTTCCCATGCCATGATGCCTATGGGAATCTCCAAAGGAGGTGCAGGTCTCTGAAAGGGGAGTTTATTTCATGCCTCATCCAAAACTTACGTGGTCATGGGCCCAGCCTCTTTTCTGCAAACAGCCATGTGTACTTGGGTTTGTGAACTTGGAATTCACAGCAAAATGGGCTGTTCTTTTTTTTTTTTTTTTTCTTGTTGGAACAATAGGTGATCATTTATTTCAACCAAACAATAGAACAAAAACAAGGTGATCTCCTAGTTCAAAGCTAAAATTTTCTGAGGAAAAAAACACCAGGATACAAGTGAGGAACAGAATAAAAGAATAGCTAAATTACTGGCAAACCAGTTCATGGGGCCATTCTCTTTAAGTGATGAGACATTTAATTAAATTATGCATCCAACAAGCGGCACTCAAGTCTTCAGTGCTTCTCCATCCAGTCTACCCCTTTGGAATGTTCCTTGTTTTACAGAAAACCAAGATTTGTTAGCAAGCCTTGAGCTCCATGATGGGAAGGTGCCTTGGAAATACAAAACTTCGTTACAATTTCTGTTCATTAAACAATGTTTTAAGGAGTTTACAAGCCAAGGTTTAAACTAGCTAAGCTGATAAAGCCATCTAAAACTAGATATAAAAACCACGAAGGAGCTGGTCGCCGGTGGCTCACACCTGTAATCCCAGCTACTCAGGAGGCTGAGATCTGAGGATCATAGTTCGAAGCCAGCCCGGGCAGGAAAGTCCGTGACACACTCATCTCCAATTAAAACACCAGAAAACCAGAAGTGATGCTGTGGCTCAAGTAGTAGAGCACTCTCCTTGAGCTGAAGAGCTGAGGGACAGTGCCCAAGCCCAAAGTTTAAGCCCCAACAAAACAACAACAACAACAAAACCACAAAGAAATCAGTAATCTTTCCAGGGTTAGTCCCCTAAAGAAAAACAAAGATGTCTTAGGATAAATTGAACAGTTCCCCCGCCGCATTCCCCCCCCCCCCATTCATGATTATTTCTTAGACCTGGTCTGAGAAAAAAACAGTTGGCAGGCTCAAGCTCTGCCCATTGAATGGTCAAAGAGAGACAGATAAGCAGGGATTGGGCACTTGTGTGAAATGCCTACCCATCCCCCTGCCTTGGTTCCAGGAGGTACTTGGAAAAGGTTTATTTGTTCTCAGTCAGGGCAATCTCCTTGAAGAAAGTGACTATGGGTTGTGGAAAAGGACAAGGATTGAGAGAGGGAGACACGTCAAAGGGAGATTCAGGCCTGGAGGTAGGACAAAACAACATCCATAGCAACACTGGTGCTGAGAATCTGGGAGAGAATGAAGAAGACTAAAGTGGGTGGAGCAGGGCACCAATGGCTCACGCCTGTAATGCTAGCTACTCAGGAGGCTGAGATCTGAGGATCGCAGTTCAAAGCCAGCCTGGGCAAGAATGTCTATGAGACTCTTAATCTCCCATTAATCACTAGAAAACTGGAAGTAGTGCTTTGGCTCAAGTGGTAGAGCACTAGCCTTGAGCTGAAGTGCTCAGGGACAGCATCCAGGCCCAGAGTTGAAGCCTCATGACTAGCAACAACAACAACAAAAAGTGGAGCAGAGGGTGTTAACCTTCACAATAATAGGCAATAGAGGATTAGAGGATAGATTTCAAAACCCCTGAAGATGGGCTTTTTGGTTGGCAAGAATCTTTCCAATGAATCTCTGTCCCCCTCTTTTTTTTTTTTTTTGCCAGTCCTGTGGCTTGAACTCTGGGCCTGGGTGCAGTCCCTGAGCCTCGTTGTGCTCAAAACTAGTGTTCTACCACTTGAGCCACAGTTCACCTCCTGGCTTTTTCTGAGTAGTTATTGGAGCTGAGAGTCTCGGAGACTTTTCTGCTCAGGCTGGCTTCCAATCACAAGCCTCAGATATCAGCCTCCAGAATAACTAGGATTACAGGCATGAGCCACCAATGCCTGGCTGAATCTCCCTAATGTTTTCTAGGCAGGTGCTCTATTGCTTGAGCCATGCCCACTATCCCCCTTTTTCTTTTATTTTTCAGATCAGGTCTCAGGGTTTTTGCCTAAAACTGGACTCATACCACAATCCTATTTACACCTCATGAGTAGGCTATATGGCTTTGTTTGTTTATAGGCTCAGTCTCTTCCTCCCCTCCTCCCTATTCTCTCCTTGAATGAAACACCATACAGGTGACTTTATTTTCTTTCCCCAATATCTAAGATAGTGACAGTAATCATGTGGTGCATAAGAGATAAATTGCTCGTTAGCACTGATGCCGAATGGAATTCATTGTAAAATTTAACCAGCCTACTTTTACCTTTACTAAAATTAGCAGAAAACAAATGAGGACACCCAGCAAGAGAAACATGAGCAAAGCCTTCAAAGGCACTTGTTCTTGAGTCTCCACCAATACCTGGACCCTCAAGAAACTACTACTGGCCCCACCGTGGCTTTTGAAAACATGTTCACATCTTCTGCACATCCTTCTTTCAAAGACTCATTCACAATTAGAAAACTGTGACTGTCTCTGGTGTAAACCATAAAACATTTTTTTTCTCATATTCGTTCTGGAGAAAAAAATTTGCTGACACTTTTATTGATGTCAGCTGAGAACTTAATTGCTGCTTCTCCCGGCTCACCATCTGTCCTCCAACTGATGAATAAGTGAGACGTGGAAATTAGCCTTGAGCCTCCAAGACACACCACTGGCCACTAATTCTTGGAACATGATTCCTGGAAGAGCCTTGTGGGCATCACTGTTGGAGAATTTGGTAGACGAAAAACCTGGGTCCTGCCCTAGACCTCGTAAATCAGAAGCTCTGAAGAACCCAGCCACTTGGGTTCTCCAGTGAATCTTTTGCCCCTCAACTTTGAGGATCATTGTCAGGAGGGACCCAATTCCCACGAAGTTGGGTGTAGAATAATTTATAACAGTCCTTCTCAGGTTTGGCAAAATATGTGTGCTATCCAGAAACTATGCCAACATCTTATATTGAAATGAAACTGACTTGTTTGGGATTGTTTTTGGCAGTACTAGAGTTTGAACTCAGGGCCTCTTGTTCACTTGGCTTGCTCATGGCTAGTATTCTACCACTTGAGCCCCCAGGCCATAGTTTTGGCTGATTAATTGGAGGTAAGAATATTGTGGCCTTTTTTAAAATTTTTATTTTTGCACCAACTGCAGCTCTCCAGGTCTCGGCCTTCTGAGTCACCAGGCTTACAGGAATGAACCACCAGCGTCTGGCTCACAACACAATAGAGTTGAGTGTGGCGTCCAGTTTTAGCTGGGATATATGAAGAGTTGCAAGAAATGTCTCCTCAGGCTTACGGACAAGGGGGAAAGTCCTGGGCAGACTGGGAATGGAAAGATTTGAGTTTGCAGAGCAAATGGTCATTTCAAAACATAGAGAGAAGCCGAGTGCTGATGGCTCACTCTAGCTGCTTAGGAGGCTGAGATCGGAGGATCACAGTTCAAAGCCAGCCTGGGCAAGAAAGTCCGTGAGACTTTTATCTCCAATTAACCACCTGAAAACCAGAAGTGGAGCTGTGGCTCAAAGTAGTAGAGCACTAGACTTGAGCAAAAAAGCTCAGGGACAGTGCCCCGGGCCCTGAGTTCAAGCCCCACAATGGACAAAACCCTGGAGAGACAGAGTACTTCCTGTGAGACACAGGACATTACCTGAGCTTCTGCTTATGGGAGCAGAAGCCATCAGATGCCATGGAAGTAGAAAGGAAGGCTGAGCTAGAAAATGTGGCCAAGCCCTGGGCCTGCTTGAGAGTTAGAAGCTCCTCCTGGAGGAGGAGCTTCTACCCTTCGCAAGCTTTTCCTCTCAGAGGCCCACTGGCTCTTCTAAGGAAGATTGGGGGGAATCCAGAGAAAGCTCATGGTGCTGGCTCAGGAACCACGGAGAAATCTGCTCAAATCCTTGGCCTTTAGCGAAAGACTTATTACTCTGCAAGGGAAGGGTCTGATGTGAGGTCTTGGTGCTGCAGCAGCTGGGCCAAGGGAACTCACCCAGGCCCCACCCCTCGCGCTGCTACCCCATCTCAGAAGGGCCTCAGGTCGATAGACTGAAAACACCTTAGATAGAGAAGAGAAGAAGAGAATGGGGAGATCACTCTCTGGAGGAGGGACAAAAACACTTATGAAAGCCTCTACTGCTTGGATACCACTGGGCCCTCCCAAACTTGAAGCTTGGAATATTAGAGACCTTCCCAACCGCCCCCTCCACTCGCCCGCCCCCCACCCATACTTCCTCAGCATGCTAAATCTCCTGGAATAACAGCAAGGGAAATGATAGGAACTTTGGGGAAGAGCACAAAAGGGATCCTTCAAAGCAAGGAAGAAGAAGAAGAAGAAAAGATCACTAGAGAAATGTGACATTTCTGCCCTCCATAGGCAAATGAACATCAGCATAGCTTCAACCTCTGGCTAGATTACGTCCCCCACAAGCTTTTATTTATCTCAGCATCGGTTGCTATCTATACAAATGCCCAACATAAAAATTGCTAGGCATCCTAAAAGATAAGAAAAATCTATTTAAAGAGAAAAATCAATGATCCAAATCAGAAATGGCACAACTATTGGGATTAGAGAAAGGACTTTAAAAGAATTATGATGACTATCTCAATGGCTCTGGAGACAAAAGGAGATCATATAGGTAATTTCAGCAGAGATGGAAACTATAAGAATCAAGTGGCTAGAATCAAAACCGGTAAAATAATGAAAAATGCATTTGAGGGCCTTGATTAGATAAATAACAAACCTGATAAAAAAAAAAGGCAAATCACCAAATAAAAGAATGAAATAGGGCATCACTACAGATCTTAACAATCATTAAAGATTATAAATATGAACTTCATAATCATGAATTCAACATTTCAGAAAAATTGGGTCAATTCTTTAAAAGCTCCAAATTCCTAAAAACCAATCTTCAATAGGCAATCAAAATTATTCTCTATTCATTAGGAAAAAAATGAACTTGTAATGAAAAGACCCTAAAAAAGAAATCTCTGGGTCCATCTTGGCTCACTAGAGAATTCTAGCAACCATTTGAAGAAGTAATCCTAAATTTACACAATCCCTTCCATAGAACAGAAGATGACAGAATAGCTTCGAAGATATTGTAGTAAACTAATATTAGTTGATATCCAAACAAGGCAAAGACACTACAAAAAATGCAAACGAAACTTCAGAACCTAGAAACAGAAATCTCATAAACTTAGACTCAGTAGTCCCCCAAAATTTAGCAAATCACATCCAACAATATATATTTTTTAAAAAAGCATTATAAAAAACAGCTAACCAGGCCTGGGTGCCAATGGCTCCAGCCTAGAACCCTAGCTATGTGGGAGGCTGAGTATGAGAGGATCATGTTTCCAGCCAGTCCAAGCAGAAAAGTTTGTGAGATCCTGTCTGCAGCTCATAGCACAGGACAGTGGTACACACCTGTCATCCTGAAATCCAGGGGATTGCAGTACCAGGCCAACCTAGGTAGAAAAGTGTGCGAGATTCTGGCTTCACAGGAGGGAAAGTGGATGTGGTAGCATGTACCTGTGATCCCAGCAATGATGAAAAACCAAAAACAGCCAGATAAGTGCTCCACTGCATGCCCAGCCAGGAAGCAAGAACATTTCCCCCCCCCAAAAAAAGAAGTGAGACCCTATCCTAAAAATAAACATAAAAATAGGTCTGCAGGTGTGGCTCAGCAGTAGAGCACCAGCTCTGGTTCAACATTTGGAAATCAAATGTACACTGCCATCTCAATATGCTGATGAGGACAATTCAAGTGATCGTATCAATTGACACATAAAATATTTGAACACATTCAATGCCTAAGCACAGTAAAAACCCAGCAAACCAAGGGTACAGGGAAATGTTCTCAACTCAACAAGTAGCAGCTACAAAAAAAAAAAGCCCTTATGGCTAACATTATATTCTGGGTTAAAAACCTGAATACTTTCCTTCATAAGATCAAGAACAAGGCAAGGATGCTCATATGCACTCCTAAATGCAACAGTACTATGCAAGAAAATATTAAATGTATAGACTTTGGAAAGATAAAATGTTCCTTATTGGCAGGTTACCTGATTGTCCACATGAATAGTCCAAAAAAAGGCTCCTGAATTCAGTGACTTCATTGAGAGCAAATTCAATACCCAAAATGTAGCGTACTATCTGGATGCCAGTGACTCACATACACACTTATCAAAGCTATTATCTAGAACATAGAACATTCAAAACTGAACAATGAAAACAATCCAATTAAAACTGAGACCAATTTTTGAACAGATACTACATCACTAACCATTGGGAAAAGACAAGTCAAAGCCACAAAAGATGTCACTACACACCTATCAGAATGGCTTTAAAAATAGGGAACCCCACCAGGCACCAGTGGCTCACGCCTATGACCCTAGCTACTCAGGAGGCTGAGATCTGAGGATCATGGTTCAAAGCCAGCCCGGGCAGAAAAGTCTGTGAGACTCTGATCTCCAGTAAACCACTAGAAAACAGGAAGTTGCATCGTGGCTCAAGAGGCAGAGTGCTCACCTTGAGCTAAAGAGTGCAGGGACAGCGCCCAGGCCCAGAGTGCAAGCCCCATGACCAACAAAACAAAACAAAAAAAGGACACCACCAAATGCTGGTTAGGGTATGGAAAAAATAGATCATGCATGCATTGCAGATCAGAATGTGAAATGGAAGGTCCTGTCTGGAAAAAAACTTGGACATTTTCTAAATAAACTATACACCCAGCTACTATGTAATGCAGAATGTGTACTTCTGGACATTTACCTCAGAGAAATGAAAACTCGTTTTTACACAAAATCCTGAGCCAAGTACAGTAACTCATACCTTTTATCCCAGCTACTCCGAAGATGGAGATCAAGAGGACTGCAGTTCAAGTCCAGCTCAGACACAAGGTTAGCACTAAGTTGTGTTAGAGTATATTAGACTTTGCCAGAAAATCACACAGGCGTCCAGGTACAAAGAACAAAGAAAAGGTTTATTGGGCTGGGAAGGTGGCTCAGTGGTAGAGTGCTTGCCTTGCATGCAGGAGGCCCTGGGTTCGATTCCTCAGCACCACATAAGCAGAAAAAGCCGGAAGCAGAGCTGTTACTCAAGTGGTAGAGTGCTAGCCTTGAGCTGAAGAGCTGAGGGACAGCGCCCAGGCCTAGAGTTCAAGCCCCATGACCAACAAAAAGAATTAAAAAAAAGAAAAAAAGAAAAAGTTTATTGCCAGTAAAGGAATGGGCAAGACCCCTTCTCACAAGAGAAGTGAGAAGAAGCGCCGGCTATTGTCTGGGGTGACCTATATAACCTAGAGGTTTAGAAGGGGCTAGAAGTGGCTAGGAGGTGGAGACCCTGGTGTGGACGTGAGGGCCAGGGGCTTCATCATGGCAGAGTAGGCTTTATGGCTGCTGCCCAAATAGCAGATAAGGGGTCCTGCAGCTGCCCAGACCTGAAGGTCACTCTAAGGGGCTCTTGCTGCCTTCCATGGTGGTAGCTGCCCCAGAGAAGTGCCATCCCAAGGTACAGGGAGTTGGAGGCTGATTATTTACTGCCTTTACTGCATGGGCCTAGTGTTGCCTAGGAAGGGAGCGTGCTAGGCTATGGAGAGGGGAAGGAGATTGCTAAGCTATGGGAAGGGAGCTCACGGGGCTAACAAGTTGGGTGTAGGATTTCCTGGGTGTGGTGTCTTGCACTGGTCATCCCAGTTACAAAAAAAAAGAAAAAGGCCAAACAGGCCCAGGTAAATTTACAAGATTCTGTTTGAAAACTGACTAAAAAGGACTGGAGATGTGGTTAATGTGTTAGACCACCTACTTCAGCACGTGCAAGTCTCCAAATTCAATCCCCAGTACCATAAAACACAACAGCCGGGCCCTGGTGGCTCACGCCTGTCATCCTAGCTACTTAGGAAGCTGAGATCTGAAGATCGTGGTTCAAAGCCAACCTGGGCAGGAAAGTCCCTGAGACTCATCTCCAAGAAGCCATTCAGAAAACTGGAAGTGGTGCAGTGGCTCAAGTGTAGAGCGCTCATCTTGAGCTGAAGAGCTGAGGGACCATGTTCAGGCCCAGAGTTCAAGCTCCATGACTGACAAAAACAAAACAAAACAAAAAACCCAAAACTCTATGTGAATGTTCATAGCAGTTTTTTTTATATTAATAGCTTAAAAGTGGAGACGGACATGCACACAGTGTAGAATGGATTACTGATATCTGTAACAATTTGGACTCATCTCCAAGGAATTATCCTCAGTGGAAAAAAAAAAAGATTCCCAGCCAAGTGTCAGTCAGTGGCTCATGCCTATAATCTTAACTACTTGGAAGACTGAGATTGGGAGGATCACTGTTCAAGGCCACCCTAAACAGAAATTCAAGAGATCCCTTCTCAAAGGAGAACTGGGTATAGGAGTATGTGCTTGTTATCCTAGACAAGACATGAAACTCAACACAGGCGGATCACTGCTCAGGCGCAAGCAGGAATGGACACCCTATCTGGGAAAAGAACCATTACAAAAAGGACTGGAGGTGTGTGTAGCTCAGGGACAGAGCTCCTGCTTAGCAAATGCAAGACCCTGTTTGAGCACCAGTACTGCCAAAATGAACAAAAAAAGGAACGTCCAAATTACATACCGTATGCTTCCATTTAGGTGACACTCTTGAAATAACCACCATGGAAATGGAAAGCAGGTCATGATTGTCAGTGGTGAGGAATGGGGTTGTTTAAGAGCTGCTGATGGCAGTCAACGGGCACTAGGAGGGACGCTTGCAGGGATGACATGGTGTCTCTCTTGATTACATCACTTTCAATATCCTGATTATGATCATGTTTAACAAGGTGTCACCATTGGGGGTGAGGCAGGATAAATTAGGGGAAATGAGGCCTGGTGAAGACCACTCAGAAACAAAGGTATTTAGAAGCACAGATGCACTGTCTTTGCTTCTAAGAGAGACAACAGGACACCTTCCTTATCTCAAGGATAAGCATCTGCTTTGTGGCAGGACCCATTTTTTTGGGGGGGGGGGTCCGGTCATGGGGCCTGAACTCTGGGTCTGGGCGCTGTCCCTCAGCTCTTCAGCTCAAGGCTAGCACTCTACCACTTGAGCCACAGCGCCACTTCCGGCTTTTTTTTCTGCTTATGTGGTGCTGAGGAATCGAACCCAGGGCCTCAAGCATGCAAGGCAAGCGCTCTACCACTGAGCCACCATCCCAGCCCAGGACACATTCTTTTTTTTTTTTTTTTGGTCGGTCGTGGGGCTTGAACTCTGGGCCTGGGCGCTGTCCCTCAGCTCTTCAGCTCAAGGCGAGCGCTCTACCATTTGAGCTACAGCGCCACTTCCGGTTTTCTGGTGGTTTATTGGAGATAGGAGTCTCACGGTCTTTCCTGCCCGGGCTGGCTTTGAACCGCAATCCTCAGATCTCAGCCTCCTGAGTAGCTAGGATTACAGGCGTGAGCCACCAGCACCTGGCACACATTCTTATCTGGAAGAAATGCTCACATCATCCAGGGTTTGTGAAAGTATAACACCAGGAGTGATGAGGGCAGAAGATAAAACACCTATTTGTGCATGGCTTTGAAGTCCTACCCCCTGTCTTCATCAAATCAATACCCCTGACGCAAAGCTCTGTCCCCCTATCCTTAGACGGTGTGTCCTCCTTTCTGCTTGTCTGTCTGCTGTTTGTCTGCTGGTCTATTTGCTTACTCACACAATAGAGCTCTCCTGACTTCTCTTACCATCGCAACTGGTCCAGAAAATTTTAGTCTGCGATCAAAGTCAAAGTCCCTAAGTGAAGAATCCCAACTTTTAGAGGGAAGCTTCCATAACCCTTCACCCGCATCCGTGGACCGGGAGAGCTGAGTCAAGGATACTAGATCACTATGTGATTTCTGACAGCTGCATATGAATCAACAATGATTCTCCCCCTGACTTAAAAATAATAATAATTTGAAAAAGTCTTACACACTTAAAACACCAAGAGACACAAACTGGGAATCCTCTAGAAGAGGATCATCAGGGTAGTGAGTAGCCCGGTGAAATGATAGAAGGGATCAAGGCACTACTTGAAAAGCTGTCAGAAGGAAGAGGATGCAGTCCACTCCACAGGGAGAAGATGCAAGGGAAGTATTTGGTCTGCACATCTGGAAAGGCATTCTTGACACCTCTGCATTAGAGCAAAGAGTCTGCCAGCCATGCATTTCATATGGGGGCAAGACAAGGATAAAAGAGGAACAACGTTTCCCCTAAACAGAAAAGAAAAATATAGCATTTTGCAATTTTCTTCTCAGAGGGCTGGGCTGGGGGGTGGCGGAATTGGAAGGTGCAGGGGGTTGCTTTAGGTGTGCAAATTGCTGGAGATAATAAGATGTGGGGCTGTGTGTGCCAACTTCAGGGAAGGCGCTCGTTAGCTGGGTAAATGCTAGTTCTTTACTCAGCAGGGTTTTTGCTGCGAGGAGGATATTATTCAAGGCAGAATTCACCAAGTCTTACATGTCTCACGCAGTCAGCTGCCCCCAGACAGAGCTGAGAAGAATTTGGGAAGATTACAGGGAAGACAACAGCCAAGACCTGGCAGAGCGTTTTCAAATGGGCAGCTTAGCCCTGTGAAAGGTTGTGCCAGTTGCTGGAGTAATTTCAGATGAACAGGCACATTAGGAAAATGACTACTATTACGTATTACAAGATTACAAAGAACACGTGTCCTTGTAGCAAATCATACAAAAAAAAATCAGTACCTAGACAATGAGAATTTTTTTCCCAGCTCTCATCTGTGAGTTCTCAAGCTTCTCTGATTTCCTTGGAACCTGTTTTTTATTTTATTTTATTGTAAAGATGCTGTACAGAGGGGTGACAGTTATGAGTAAGGCAATGTCTACATTTCTTGTCGAGCATTGTTACCCCCTCCCTAGTTGTCCCATTACCCCTTCCCTCTCCTACCTCCCACACTCCAACTACTTAGAAACTTCTTGATTTCTAGCAGATTCTAGAACTAAGGAAGGAATTTCTTTTGGTGGTACTGAGGTTTGAACCCAGGGCTTGTACTTGGGAATCAAGCAGTACAGCACCTATTTTCCACTTGTTGTTGTTGTTGTTAGTTAGGAAAGGCTCTTACTTCCTGCCCAGGTATACACATGAACCATTATCTGCCTACTTTTAGGCTTCTGGTAGTTGTTGGACTCACATGCATGGACGACCACATCCAGCTTTCCTTTGAGGAGATGGATTCTCCTGGGCTGCTTCTTTTTTTCTTTTCTTTTCTTTTTCTTTTTTTTTTTGACTGAGATAGCCTTGAACTTCAATCCTCCCATTCCCAGCCTCCTCCCATTGTCAGTCCACCAAGTAGCCAGGATTACAGTGTGAGCCACTATGGCCAAGCTAGGATTTCATTTACTGTATAAGCACTTTCTACTGTCATTATCACTAAAACACAAAGTGAACTTGTGGCAAAACAAACCATCAAGAAAGCAGAGAACAATGTCACAGTTAGCTTTTATGTGATGAAAATATTTAACATCTCCTCTAAGGAGAAAAATGGAAATGAATATAAATGACCAGTTGAGAAGGGAAACCAGTAGGAAGCAGGAGGGAAAAAGAGCGAGTAGGGAGAAAGTGATTGAAAGGACATTTGAAGATATCATATATGAAATATCATAATGAAATCCACTTAAAAGTTGCAAGATGGAGATAAGGAAATGGAGGAAGGAGATAATGAAGAAGAATAGAGGAGATGAAGATGATCAGAGTATATTACTGAAATTATAGTGTTATCACAATAAAACCCTTCATATTGTAAAAAAGGGGGGGGAGAAAGTGGTAAGAGAAATTATTTTCCAATCACATAGCCGGTAAAGGATTTGCATCCTTTTGCCACTCAATCATACTTTTGCACCTCAATAATAAAAAGGCAAGCATCCAGTTAAAAACTGAGCAAAGGCCCCAAATAGATAATTGGCCAAAGAAATGACACAAATGGTAAATACACATATGTGTTGACATCATCATTACCATCAGGGAAATGTCAAATCATAATGAACTATCACTAGGATGGCTGGACTACAAAAGACAATAGCAAGTGCTGAAGAGAATGTGGAGGAGTTGTAACTCTCCTGAGCTGCTGTGGGAAGACTAACTGATGGAGTCGCTATGGAAAACAGGCAATTTTTCCAGAGGTTGAACATAGATTTGCCATGAAATCATAAATATAGGTTTACCACAAATACCCCTCCTACTATATACCCAAGGTAAATGAAAATCTATGTCGATATTTTGTATTGATTCTATTTCTCTGAAATGTCCACAAGAGGCAGCTCTATAGAGGTAGGAAGTGGATTAATGGTTGCTTAAGGCTGGAGGTGTTGGGGAGTGTGAGGGTGGAGAGTACTTAACTGAAGTGGTTTTTTTTTTTGAGGGAGGGTAGCAAATGTTCTGAAATTGTGGTGGCTGCACAAACTCTGTGACTATATTAATCAAAACCACCAAGTCATACATTCTGGGTGACTGAATTGGATGAATTGTATTTTTTTAAATGCTAGTCCTGGGGCCTGAACTCAGGGCTTTGGCACTGTCTCTGAGTTGCTTTTGCTCAAGGATAGCTTTCTACTACTTTGAGCCACAGCTCTATTTCCATTTTTTTTCTGTGCTTAATGGGAGATAAGAGTCTCACAGACTTTCCTGCCCAGGCTGGCTTTGAACCGCTATCCTCAGATCTCAGCTTCCTGAATAGCTAGGATTACAGGCATGAGCCAGTGCCTGGCTATGAATTGTATCTTAAAGCTGTTGCTAAAGCAAAAAACATTGAGAGTGTGGTTCAAGGGGTGCAGGCTTGCCCAGCAAGCACAAAGCTCTAAATTCAATCCCAGTACTACCACAAAAAGAAAATTAAATAAGATGAAATTAGACAAAATAAGAATACTTCCCCAAGCTCTGGGATAAGATCCAGTGCTTCCTACCTTTGGAATACAATTTAATATGTGGGAGTAAGATTGAGGGGTGTAAGATACACAGTGAAGACCCTTTTGGGGTTCACAGTTTTTCTTAGGAAGGCAGTATGTACACTTGGAGTCCTATTTGCCTGGCACAACAGGTAGGTCACTGATACCTTTGGGTGTGTTGACAAGGTCACAGTGAAGGTCAGGACGAGCCAGGCTCTAGGACAGGACCCAGACAGACAGGTCATCCTCACCACTGAGGATGAAGAAGATCACAGACTGAGTCGTCTATTCGGAACCTGAGTCCTGAGGGGATTAGAATGAAGACAGAGCCGAAAAACCTTCTCCCAGAGCCGAGCAACTTTAATTGGAAGTTGAAGAGGTTGCCATGGTGACGTGAGGAGAGTCTGGAGACGGGAGGCCGCTGTTCTGGGGGTCGGGGTGGTGGGGGCTTCAGTCGGGTTATTGTTAGGGGGCAAGGTCACAGGTAGCTCGAGGGTTCAACGAGTTGTGTGACTTTCTGCTGCTGGTCTGACTCCGGGAACCTATTGTTAGAGCAAGTGTCTGACCCCATTTGAGAGCAGCTCAGACGCCTGGCACCTGGGGATGGGGGTGGGGGGTGGGCTTTCATATTTAGATTAAGATTCTGGGCTGGAGCCCGGGCTGGAAAAGTTCGGGAAGATTTTCTTGGGGGGGGGGTGTGGGGGGGGGTAGCCCGTGGGCCCAGCCACGGGGCGCAATATTCCGTGGTGAGAACTAAGCAGCTTCCCATCCTGCTCATCCTTCTGAGCTTCAGTTTGGACTGTCCGCGGAGTGCGAATGGCATGTGCACTTGGTTGGAAATGGAATGGTTGCCGGCACTCAGGGCTGTGCCACGGGGCTTGACCATGCTTGGGGGTGTGTGTCAAAAATAAAACCCCCTTCAACTCGTTTGGACTTCCTAACGAGCCTCAGAAGGGGAACTAAGTCCCGAAATTCTCCATTTCTCCAGGGTCAGACTCTGGGCGCTGCGCAAGAACGGCTGCAGGGGGCGCTCTGGCGACTCCTGCCCCCCGCCCCCCGCCTCCGCCCTTCCCAGCCGCCCCCAGGGCTTCGCCCTCGCGTCCCCAAGCCCCGCCCCTTTTTCTCGCGGGTCTTCAAAGGGCAGCGGGCTGGGAGCGTTAGTTAACGGCTCGCGGGGCCACCAGAGCACTCGAGACGAGCGCCGGGGGCGTCCCCTCGCGTCCGGCGCCTCAGGGATCAGGTGCTGGGACTGTGCGGCGGCTCCAACGTGTGGCCAGCTCCCGGCAAACGCCGTCCCATGGAGAACGGGGAGCGAACCCCCGCAGCGGAGGCGCTCGGGGCGGCGGGCGAGTCACCTCAGGGCCGTTTGCCTCTCGGGGAAGAGGGCCTGGCGGGGCCGGCGGAGCCCGAGCCCATGGCGGCCGAAGCGGCCGGGAGCGCCCAGGGCGAGGGCCGGCCCCAGCGGGCTCTGAGGGTTGTATACGTTCGCAGCGAGAGCTCCCAGGGTGGTGCGGCCGGCGGCCCCGAGGCGGGCGCCCTCAATTGCCTTCTTCGGGCGTGCGAGGCTGAGGGTGCGCACCTCACGGCCGTGTCTTTTGGGGAACTCGACTTCGGGGAGACGGCCGTGCTCGATGCCTTCTACGATGCAGGTGAGGAGGGCGGGTGTCCCGCTTCGTCCCTACCTTCCTCTGCCTTTCCTTATCCCTCTCAGAAGCCATCCCGCCCCCCCCCCCCGCTCTGCCCCTCCACACCCTCTCACCCCCCCCCAACTCCTGGGTCATAGAAATTGTAGTGCCCATTTCCTGGGAAGAAAATCAGAGGCCACTGCCGTTTTAGACTGCTTTATTCTTAAGGCAGTTCAAATAGCCTACTAGCCAGACTGCCCAACTAGTCTGCAGAAGGGCGATTTGAGGTGAGCCCTGGTGGAAAAGTCAGAATGGACCACACACGGGTGGCTCACACCTGTAATCGATCTCAGCCCCTCCACGAGGCTGAGATCTGAGGATCGAAGTTGGAAACCAGCCTGGGCAAGAAAAGTTGGTGAGACTCATTATCATTATTATCTTTAAGTAATTGTGTAAGGGACATGTCATTTCACAAAGCAGTTTATGAATACAGTGCATTGATCTGTCACCCCCTTCAACCATCTCATCCCCACAAACTCTTATCTCTAATCAACCAGCTAAAGGAAAAAAAGCCCCAAGTGAAGTTGTGGCTCAAGTGGTAGGGTGCTAGCCTTCAGCCGAAAAGCTCAGGGGCAGTGCCCAAGCCCTGAGTTCAAACCCCACCACGGGCACCAAAACAAAAAACAATGACGATTGCTTCACCCCTCCCCATCTCAACCAATTAAAGTGTAAGTATCCTGGTGAACTCCTGTCATCCCAACTACACAGAGGACATTGATAGGACAATGGAAGCCCGAAGCCACCAGAACAAAAAACGGTGGGATTGTGCACAAAAATAAGTGAAGTAAAAATGAATCATCACTAGCACAAAAAAGTCTACATGCATGGTTCAACTGGTAGAGCTCCTGGCTAGTGAAGTGGGTGGAATAACCAAATACTATGCTGGGTGCTGGTGGCTTACGCCTGTAATCCTAGCTACTCAGGAGGCTGAGATCTGAGGATTACAGTTCAAAGCCAGCCTTGGCAGGAAAGTCCATGAGACTCTTATCTCCAATGAACCACCAGAAAAGTGGAAGTGGCGCTGTGGCTCAAGTGGTAGAGCATTTGTCTTGAGCTGAAGAGCTCAGAAAGCGCTCCCAGGCCCAGAGTTCAAGCCCCACTACCGACCAAAGAACAACAACAGAAAACCAAAATAATAAGTCGAATAACCACATAATAAATAAAATTAATACAGTAATACATATGGAAATACATAAATGAATGGACTAAAATAAAATGTCATAGCAAGGAGCATAGTGTAACTTAGACGATGCTGAGCCCCTTTCCCTCTCCCAGTTATCTACTTTTACTGCCTGACTTCTACCATGCTTCTTCCTGTCTTGGCTCCCTACACTGAATGAATGGGTGCCTGGGCAGGGGGAGGGTGGATTGGGGGAGAGGGAATGTTTAATGCTTCCCACATGGATCCATTAGGCTGCTCACATGTGTATCGTGTGTCTAAGCGCTATATAGGGTATGCGTGTGTGTATGTGTGTGTGTTACTGGGGTTTGAACTCAGGAACTTGTGATTGCTAGGCAGGTGCTCTACTATTTGAGCCATGCCCCTTGACCTCCCCCACAATCTTTTGCACACTTTGATTCCAACCACACACACACACACACACACACACACATCAACAGTGTGATGAGATCTACCACTGTGGAGCATATAGTAATTCACAAGTATTCAGGGGTTTGAGCTTTTATTGCTAGAGTTCGATACTACATTATATGCCCACTGGAGACTGTAGGTTATTAAAAAAACAACACCCAAATCCAGTTTTCAAGGTATTGCGTTGGCTTAACAAGAGTTTTTCCAGTTGTAGAATGGTTTGGCTGGTTTCCTCATATTCCCTTTGGTGACAAGCCTTTGACAGTGTCATGCATTGGGTGGCATTCATTAGCAGTAAATGTGAGACAAAATTGCCTGAGAATCCTTGTACCTTATTCCCCGCCCTCCCCCCGGTTGAAAGGCAATAGCGGTGCTTACCTTAAACCTAAAAGCATATAAGAAGAGACTAAAGTAGACATTTTCAAACACTGGTCATAGTTTGCTATGACAGTAAGCGAGGCTTATCACTGTTTTGCTTGCTAGGCAAGGGTTCTGCCACTATGTGCCACCCCAGCCACTACAATACTTCCTTTACTGGAGGCGGCCCGATCTGGCTTTTTCACAGAGCCAATCCCCTGCCTCCAGGGAAGGGGGTAGGGTGGAAGGCATCTTCACACAAGTGGCAACTGGACCCCTCCAGAACACCCTCGACATTGGTGACCCAGCTGAGAATAGTCCTTAGTACCACCGCTTTTCAGAGATGCTCAGGAGCCCACTTCACCTAGAAGCACCCAGTTTGCTCAACTTCTATTCATTCTGCTCCCAATTGAAATTTAAACAAACTCTTTTTGGAACAGATCAATGTCCCTTTTGTCATCAGACACAAACAACTATGTACCCCTGCCTGTTGGTATCAGTGGTGGTAAATTCATATATGATGGCTTTGCTTTTCTGAGTGTGTGCATGCTCATGTGCATGAATATTTGTGTGTGTGTGTGTGTGTGTGTGTGTGTGTGTGTGTGTGTGTGTACGCATGTGCACACTGTCATGCATAGCAAGTTTTCTTCCCCCCTCCCCCATTTGGGGGGCTTGAATTCGGCCTAGGCACTGTCCCTGAGCTTTTCACTCAAGGCTAGTGCTCCACTTTGAGCCACAGCACCACTTCTAGTTTTCTGGTGGCTAATTGAAGATAGGAGTTTCATGGGGACTTTTCTGCCTGGGCTGGCTTTGCACCATGATGCTCAGACCTCAGCCTCCTAAGTAGCGATGATTGTAGGCATGAGCCACTAGCACCTGGCACATAGCAAGTGTTCACCTGCCACTGGGGTCCCTTTCCATCCAGCACATCACTGCTTACTATGAATCCACATTGCCTTGTATCTTGGCTGTACCATGAACCCCCTTTTAATTAAACTTGCCCTGGTCTTGAATTAGTCATTTCTCAATACCCCCTTATAGTTATTTTTAGACACTTGGGAAACAATAGATGTAATACATGAGCTTCTGGAATAAACTGATCTCCCCACCCTCTCCTGGCTTTCTAATCTCCACTCTCAGGGTTGTTTTTGGTTTGGGCATTCTCACCAAAAAGATAGAAATCTGTAACTTGGCTGTTTGTAAAATCTATAAAACTATGCTGTAGTATCATGTAGGCATCATATTTCTTTTTTAAAATTTTTTGTCAAGGTGATGTACAGAGGGGCTACAGTTTAGTGAGTACATTTCTTATGGAACTTGTTACATTTCAATTAGTTAACATACAGTAAAATAAGATAGCTCTCTAGTTGAACTAACCACATTTGAAGTGCTCAGGAGGCCCAGCTAGCTCCTATGTGGAGGGTTTTCCTCATTGCAGAAGGGCTCATTGACCACAAAGGGCTGGTGTGGGACCCACCTCCACGTGCTGGGGAAAATCACTGACAAGGCACTTCCTGCTTCTGTTCTCCTGTTCTCATAGCACACCAAGGTTGGGTTCCAGTGCTTCTTCCACTCACTTTGTGCTGTTTTATGTGGTCCTGTGGGTGGCAGGTTGTGAATCTGAGGTGTTAACAGTACTGGGGTTGATCAGATGAGCTGTGGGAAGCTCATTCGACCTACACAAGAACAAGTGGACACAATTAGGAAATAAAGCATCTCATGGGTCTCAAGGGGCATGCCACTTCTATTGGCTCTTACTTTTAAAGTTGTGGCAGAATGTACATGACAAAATTTACTATTATAACACCTCTCCCCCTTTTCCCCCCATTACTGGAGCTCACTTAGCTTGCTTGCTTGCTGACAGCTGACATTTTACCAGGTAAACTATGACTCCAGCTTGACTTTTTTTTTCAGTGCCTACAATCACTTTTATGTTAATATAATCTAAACACATAGCATTTAGGAAATACCAAGAAAAATTTATGTACCAGAGTTGATGCTATTGCATTTGGGTAAATCTAGCAAGTTCTTGGCTACTGGCATAGCCCAGGAAATACCACTGAGGAAATAGAATATATTGGAATAAACATGCCATTTGTATCACAGTTTGATAGCTCTCAGCATTAACCTGAAGTTGTCAGTATTTGGTACTGGATGTAAAATTTCATCGGTTACTCTGCAACTATTAAGACTCCTTATACCTCTTATATCTAAATTTTTAAGCAGACGATCATCTCATAGGTCCAAATCTTCTGGAATAGTCTGCAGTGCTAATCTTGCAAACAAAACATCAGTCTCCATATCATTAAAACAGAGTTTGATAACAGGTACAAATGCCTCTTTAACAGCTCTTTTAAGTCTTTTACTTCTTCCTGTGACTTCAGCTTATAGAATCAGGTGAAAAAGTCACTTCGATCCGCATATCTTGGTGCAACAGACAACGTGCAACACACGAATATCAGCACCAAATCTGTAAGACCTAAATGTAAACATTTTTCCTCCAACATTTTAAGTTGCCGATGGTAGAAAATGAACGACATTGTCTCCAGCGCCAGCACTGCCCAGTCATTCCCCCACCCCCAACTGCCACTGCTGCCACCCTGGGCATGATCCACTGAGGCAGGAGGCAGCAGGGGTTGCCTGGCTCAGCCCTGGGTCCAACCCCATTCCTGAATCTGCTATTACTGCTTTCCAACTTGACTTTTTGTTGGTTTGGAGATGGAGTGTGGCAAATTTTGTGGCTTTATTTTTTCTTTCTGGGATAACTTCAAACTAATCCTCCAGATCTCACCCTCCTGAGGAGCTAGGATTGCAAACAAAAGCCACTGGCACCTGGCTTTTTTTTGTTGTTGTTGTCGGTCGTGGGGCTTGAACTCTGGGCCTGGGCGCTGTCCCTCAGCTCTTCAGCTCAAGGCGAGCGCTCTACCACTTGAGCTACAGCGCCACTTCCGGTTTTCTGGTGGTTTATTGGAGATAGGAGTCTCACGGTCTTTCCTGCCCGGGCTGGCTTTGAACCGTGATCCTCAGATCTCAGCCTCCTGAGTAGCTAGGATTACAGGCGTGAGCCACCAGTGCCCAGCTCACCTGGCTTTTTTTTTAGTTTGAGATAGGGTCTTAGTTTGTAGTTCAAGTTGGCCTTGAACTGGGAGTCTTCTTATATCATCCCTACCCATTTTAGCCATTTGGAAGTGTGCCTTTTGGTGATATTTATCCAAATTTTATGCAGCTGTCACCAATATTTATCTCCAGAACTTTTATTAAAAGTTTTTTTTTTTTTGGTTCCGGTCTTGGGGCCTGAACTCTGGGCCTGGGCACTGTCCCTCAGCTCTTCAGCTCAAGGCTAGCGCTCTACCACTTGAGCCACAGCGCCACTTCTGGCTTTTTTCTTTTTGCTTATGTGGTGCTAAGGAATGGAACCCAGGGCCTCAGGCATGCAAGGCAAGCACTCTACCACTGAGCCACCTTCCCAGCCCACTTTTATTAAAAGTTTTAAAGCCAGGTACTCACCCCTGTAATCCTAGTTGCTCAGAAGGCTGAGACCTGAGGATCATAGTTCAAAGCCAACCCAGGCAGGAAAATCTGTGAGACTCTTAGTTCCAGAAAACTCGAACTGGAGCGATGGCTCAAATGGTAGAGCACTAGCCTTGAGCAAAAAAGCTCAGCGAGGGCTAGGAAGGTAGGTCAGTGGTAGAGTGCTTGCCTTGCATGCATGAAGCCCTGGGTTCAATTCCTCAGCACCACATAAGCAGAAAAAGCCAGAAGTGGTGCTGTAGCTCAAGTGGTAGAGCGCTAACCTTGAGCTGAAGAGCTGAGGGACAGCGCCCAGGCCCAATGTTCAAACCACACAACTGACAAAAAGAAAAAACAGCTTAGTGACAGCACCTAGGCCCTGAGTTCCAGCTCCACGACTGACAAAAGTTTTAAATATTTATTTTATGTATGTATGTATATATGTATGTATGTATTTATGTTTATTTTTTGTTGCCAGATCTGGGGCCTGAACTCAGCTTTTTGTGGTTAATTGGAGATAAGAGTCTCATGAACTTTTCTGCCTGGGCTGGCTTTGAATGATAATCCTCAGGTCTCAGCCTCTTGATTAGCTAGGATTATAGGTATAAGACACAGGTGGCTGGCTTATTTGTTTATTATTTGCTAGTACTAGGATTTGAATTCAGGGACTCAAGTTTGTTCTGATTGCTTTCTTGGCTCTACTTTTTGCTAGTTATTTTGGAGATGGAGTTTCTGGGGTTTTCTTCCCAGGCTGGCTTCAAACTATGAATCTGTAGATCTGAGTCTGCTAAGTAGTTAGGATTACAGATGTTAGCCACTAGTACCTAGAATGATTTGTTTTCATTTTTTAATTTTTAAATTATTTTTGGCAGTGCTAGAGTTTGAACTCAGGGACTTACACTTGCTAGGCTGGTATAATACTGTTGAGGTACAGCTCCAGCCCTTTTTCCTACCTGTTAATTTTAGGATAGAGTCTCAGTTCTTACTGTTTTTTAATTGTTTTTTTGGCACTAAATATTGAACGTGGGCTTCAAGTTTTCTAGTCAAGCACTCTACCACTTGAGCGATACCCTCAGCCCTTTTTTTTGCTTTACTTATTTGGGGGTAGGATTTTGTGTTTTGGCCACGTTATTGATCTTTCTGTTTATGTTGGATGTGTAGCTGAGGTGACAGGCATGTGCTATCATGCTCAGCTATTAATTGAGATGAGATCTTGCTAATTTTTTTTTCTCAGACTGCCTTTGAACTGTGATCCTCTAGATTGCCATGTTCTGATTATGGAGAATTACAAGTGTGAGCAACCGTGCCTGGCCTCAAGATAAATTTTATTTTTAGAATTCTGGGGTCTACATTAAAATAGAGATTCCTCCATAGCTTCCTACCCCCCAGGAGCTTCAGAATTCCCTATCAGAATACTATGCCTGTTACAGTCAGTTTACCCTACCCATACATTGATATGCCATAATCACCCTACATTATTACTTTACATTAGTATGTGCTCTTGGTGTTGAACATTCTCCATGTTTGAAACATTGTTTGAAAACATATCTACCATTATGGTATCATGTAGAGTATAGAAAATCCTTTGTGTGCTGCAAATCCCACTATATGGCCTTTATCATTCCAAATCCAAACTGTCCCATTAAACAGTAAGTGTTGCTGGGTGAAGGTGGCTCACACCTGTAATCCTAACTACTCAGGAGGCTGAGATCTGAGGATTGTGGTCCAAAGCCAGCCTGGGCAGGAAAGTTCATAAGACTCTTATCTCCAGTAAACCACTCAGAAAACTGGAAGTGGCGCTGTAGCTCAAGTGGTAGGGCACTAGCCTTGAGCTGAAGAGCTGAGGGATAGTGCACAGGCCCAGAGTTCAAGCACCAGGACTGACAAAAAAAACAACAGCAAAAAAACAGGAAGTGTCCACTTTTCCTTCTCCATCAGGCACTGGTAAGCACTATTCTGCTTTTGACTATTGTGAATAATGCTGCTTCAAACGTGAGTTACAAATACTTGGGCTTTTTTGGGGGGAGAGATAGGGGTGTATACCCATAAGTGGAATTGCTAGATTGTATGAAAATTAGGTGTTTTTGTTTTGTTTTGTTTTGTTTTTTTGGTTGGTCACAGGGCTTGAATTCTGGGTCTGGGTGCTGTCCCTCAGCTCTTTAGCTAAAGGCTCTACCCCTTGAGCCACAGCACCACTTCTGGTTTCTGAGTGGTTTATTGGAGATAACAGTCTCATGGACTTTCCTGCCCCAGGCTGGCTTTGAACCGCTATCCTCAGATCTCAGCCTCCCTAGTAGCTAGGATTACAGGCGTGAGCCACCAGTGCCAGGTATGTTTAATTTTTTTGTACCAATCCTGGGGCTTGAATTTAGTCCATGGGTGATATCCCTGAGCTCTTTTGCTCAAGGCTAACACTATACCACTTGAACTACAACTTCACTTCTGGCTTTTTAATGATTACTTGGAGATAACAGTTTCAGACTTTCCTGCCTAGGCTGGCTTCGAAACATGATCCTCAGATCTCAACCTCCTGAGTAGCTAGGATTATACTCATGAGCCACCAGCTCCTGGCTGTGTTTAATTTTTTGAGGAAAATTCCATTTGCTTGTTTAGCAGAATTGGTGGCTGTTTCTCTGTGTGTTTAGCTCCTAGAAAGAGTAGATTTTTTTTCTAGGGCTGAGACCAGGACGTGAACTCAGTACCTGTGGCTGCTCATTGGCACTCTACCAACCTAACCACACCTCCAACCCCAAAACCAGAATTTTTTAAAAATTACTTTTAGCATCTATCACTCATAGCCAAAAATTGTACAAAGGACAATTGCCTACTGTCAATTGCCTGGTAATTTGGAGCATAAAACATGCCCTTTTTCTTTTCTTAGGAGAAACATCTTCTTCTGGACATGCCTTGACCCCTTTGGTTTGATCACCCATCCCTTTACTTTAACACAATTCCTAGCTATGACTTAAACCAATGCACTGTATAGTTGGACTGAATTTTGCAATTGAACTAATGGCCTAGGTCCTGTCTCTTGAGTTTTGTGTTGAAGGCTAGTGCTCTACCACTTAAGCCACACCTCCACTTCTACCTTTTCTTAGTCCTTAATTGGAGATAAGAGTCTTACAGACTTTCTTGCCTGACTTCAAACTATGATCCTAATATCTCAGCCTCCTGAGTAGCTAGGATTACAGGTATGAGCCACGAGCGCTCAGCATCGTTCTTGCTTTAACTGCTATCGGAAAGCCTTTATGCCAGACTTGAGTAGAGCCAAAGCAGGGGTTCTTTCTGGAGGTGGTGAGGCCAATAAAAGAAGGAAATTGTGTCACCACGCAAAAACCTCATCTACTTAGCACCAAGTTTCTCTAGCAACTTCTGTTGCCTTCAGAAATGTCAATTGGAGGCTACTGGGCTTCATCACTGTTTTCTGACCTTTCCCGCCACTCCTTTGTCTTCTTCCATTTGCTTCCTTTTATTAACTGCCATAGCAGTCACCATGGCCATGGAGTTGGCATCTATGTTGCCATTTTTTTCTTTTTTTATTATTTCTTCTTTTTTTTCTTTTTTCTTTTTGTGTCCGGTTGTGGGGCCTGAACTCTGGGCCTGGGTGCTGTCCCTCAGCTCTTCAGCTCAAGGCTAGTGTTCTACCACTTGAGCCACAGCGCCACTTCTGGCTTTTTTTCCTGCTTATGTGGTGCTGAGGAATCGAACCCAGGGCCTCATGCATGCAAGGCAAGCACTCTACCACTGAGCCACCTTCCCAGCCCATGTTGCCAGTTTTTTCTCTGTGTGTGTGTGTGTGTGTGTGTGTGTGTGTGTGTGTGTGTGTGTGTTTAAATAACTTCACCATGAAATACTTGTTTTAATTTGGGTAGGTAATAAGAGTCCAGCAAACAATCATGTGGACAAAATATCTAACTTGCTTAGCTGCAATGTTATTTTTGACTCTGAGCATATGTCTGTAGGGAGCACACTTCCTCATTTGAGGTATAAATGATCTCAGTTGGATTCTAAAATGTGTCTGCAACATCTGCATTTGTCCTTTCATTAGCAATAACTTCTAAAAGATGGATATGAATCTGACAGTCTCCTGGGCAAAATCTCATGGTTACTTAAGAATAGCTTTTGGGGGCTGGGAAGGTAGCTCAGTGGTAGAGCGCTTGCCTTGCATGCATGAGGCCCTGGGTTTGATTCCTCAGTACCACATAAGCAGAAAAAAAAGCCGGAAGTGGCACTGTGGCTCAAGTGGTAGAGCGCTAGCCTTGAGGTGAAGAGCTGAGGGACAGTGCCAGGCCCAGATTTCAGGCCCACAACCGGACCCCCCCCCAAAAAAGAATAGCTTTTGGGGCTGGGAATGTGGCCTAGTGGTAGAGTGCTTGTCTAGCATGCATAAAGCCCTAAGTTCCATTCCTCAGTACCACATAAACAGAAAAAGCTGGAAGTGGTGCTGTGGCTCAAGTAGTAGCATGCTAACCTTGAGCAAATGAAGCTCAGGGACAGTGCCCAGGCCCTGAGTTCAAGGCCCAGGACTTGCAAAAAAAAAAAAAGAATAGCTTTTGGCAAGACATTGTCACTATTGTTTTATTTTTCTTTGCGTTCTCATCTTTTAATGACACATCCTGGAATACTTGAGAAGAAATTCTGATGGTATCTGCTATTTGCTTCAAAATAATTAGAAAGGGCTGGTGTACATGGCAGTGGGGCAGTGGCTGCTCAGGAGATGATAATCATCAAGGTAGAGAGCATAGGAGTTTCATTATACTATCTATCTGTTTTATGTATATTTGTAGTTCTCCATAATAAGTTAAAAAACACCAGGCACCAGTGGCTCATGCTTGTAATCCTAGCTACTCAGGAGGCTGTGATCTGAGGTTTGTGGTTCGAAGCCAGCCTGGGGAGAAAAGTCCCCATGAGGCTCATCTCCAGTTAACCACACAAAAAACCAAAGTGGAGCTGTAGCTCAAAGTGGTAGAGCACTAGCCTTGAGCAAAAGAGCTCAGGGACAGCACCTAGGCCCTGAGTTCAAGCCCCATAACTGACAAAAACCCACCTCTACCCCTCTTGAGATCCCTTTACTACTACTAACCCTTCCAGATTCATCTCTTTGGCTATTCCAATCATGAAATTAACACATACACCTCATTTTACTTCTAGCCCCTTTCACTTGCTTTCTTCTCTTCCTACTGCACTCTTCCCTTCTTGATTTGTCCTTCTGTCCTCACTCTGATTTGCCTCCCTAACCTAAAGATCCTCTGATCACAAACAGCATTACTACTCAAGTGTCAGTGGCTCACATTGATAATTCTAGTTACTCGAGGCTGAGCTCTAAGGATCACAGTTTGAAGTTAGCCTGGGCAGACAAATCCACGAGACCCTTATTTCCAGGTAATCAGAAAAAAGCCAGAACTGGAGGTGTAACTCAGGTTTGGGAGACAGGTTGCATTATTTCTTTCAAGAAAGGAATTATATCTCATCACACTTCTATCCTTGGTATGCAGGACAATAATTGTTCTATAGCTGGCAGTCCATATATAAGATCATAAAAAGCCCGTCCTAGTGCTTAGTAACACTTGGCCTTCTGTCTCCCAATATGTGCATACAGGGCCAGTAGTGCTTGGCTTCATTCTGTTGCCTTGTTTCCTTGTGCCCACATACTTCTCTCCTTCATTATCTTTCCTTGGTATTCTCCTGGACTCTCTGTCTCAGAAGTACACATGTAAGTTTGCACACACATCCCTGAGTCTATGTACTGTCTGATGGGGAAGTTCCCATCCAGTTGTGAATACTATATTTTGAAATGGCATCCAGGCATATGTCAACAGTAAGTTGCTCTTCTGATTTGAGTAGGTCTCTACTACAGAGTATAAGTTCAGGGGCATTTTTTAGTGTCAAGTTGAGAATGAACATATGTTTATTGTAGTAGCTTGAAATAGGAAAAAAAGTATAAAATCTCCACAGACAGGGTGCATAAAAAATTGTGCCTATTTACCATACAGTGAGATTCTGCGCAAAAGTGAAAGTGTAGAAATTAGAGTTAGGCATACAAATTGAGTTGCATAAAAAAATCAAAGAATATAAAGTTCAAAGATATGCAAGAGTAAATGATAGATATTCTGCTTAAGAGTTTGTGCCTGTACATATTTATACATATTATCTCGGACTGTTTAGGCTGCTATGACAGAAAACCAGAGTCTAGGTAGCCTATAAACAGCAGAAATATATTGTCACAGTTCTGGAGGTATTGATAGGTATCAACAGATCAGTGATGAGGGCCCACTTCCTAGTTCATAGATGAGGCCTTTTCCCTGTGTCTCATACGAAGTAAGGCCTCTCTAAGGCCTCTTTCATAAGGACATGAATTCCATTCACAAGGGTTAGCCTTCATGGCCTCATCATCTTCCAATGGTACTACACATAAATACTATCACTTTGGAGGTTACATTTCAAACCATGAATTTTAAGGGGACACAAAAATTTAGTTTATAATATAAACATGTGCAAGGAAATGATAAATACATTGAAGGGGATAATTTTCTCTAGACAAGAGGGAGGGACATATGGGCCTTCAACAATGCAGGTAAGGGGCTGGGAAGGTGGCTCAGTGGTAGAGTGCTTGCTTCTCATGCATAAGGCCCTAGGTTTGATTCCTCAGCCCTACATGAGCAGAAAAACCCGGAAGTGGTGCTGTGGCTCTAGAGCTAGGGTGCTAGCCTTAAGCTGAAGAGTGCCCAGGCCCGGAGTCCAGCCCCTACGACAGACAAATAAGAAATAAAAAAAGAGAGTGAATCTGTGATATTTGTCTTTAAAAAAAAACCAAATAATGCAGGTAAGGCTGCAAGAATTTGACTCACATGGCAGGTACATAGGTTTCATATAATTAGACTTTATACTTCGTATATGAGGTAGATGTCTTCTTTGGACATATGATATATTTCATAAGAAGAATAGCATAGGAAACAAATCTACTGGTAATTTTTAGATGAGATTATCCTTACCAGTTCAAAAGAGGAGGGGCTTTTTGTTGTTTTCTTTGTTTGTTTGTTTGGTTTTTTCTTTTTTGTTTTTTTTTGGTTGGTCATAGGGCCTGAGCTCTGGGCCGGAACACTGTCCCTCAGCTCTTCAGCTCAAGGCTAGCGCTCTACCACTTGAGCCACAGCACCACTTCCAGCTTTTTCTGCATATGTGGTGCTGAGGAATTGAACCTAGGGCCTCATGCATGCAAAGCACGCACTCTACCACTGAGCCACCTTCCCAGACCTGTTTTATTTCTTTTTAATTCTTACTGCTTTTTTCCTATACTTCATGGGGGCAACCTTAAATCATTCCTCATTTCTATATGGCATAAAATGGGAGATAGAAATACAAATCACTGTATCTCTTCCTTGGTAATCAGGAGCAAGCAGATTAAGTAAACAGATTGTCTCTTCCCCTACTCTATTCTCTCCTTGTGCATTTCAGATGTTGCTGTGGTGGACATGAGTGACATCTCCAGACAGCCTTCCCTTTTCTACCATCTTGGAGTCCGAGAAAGCTTTGACATGGCCAATAACGTGATTCTGTACTATGACACTGATGCCGACACTGCTATGTCACTGAAGGTAAAGGGCAGTATTCAACTTTCCCTGAATATTTCATTTTGGAAAAATTGAATTATATGTTAAGCTTAACTGTAACTGTAATACAGGGACTTTGGCGAAAAGTAGTTAGGAATTTCTTGGGCAGTTTCTTCCTTTCACCACAACTTTTAGCTGTCACTGATGACTTCCTTGATGTGTTGTGCTTTTGTAGGTAACCTGAACTAGGGACCAGAAGGCAAAAATTGTGTTTCTGTTGATGCAAACATCCTACTCTGAATCCCTTCATGGGAATTCCATCCAAACCTTCACATTATAGAAATCAGTTCTCAACTCAAATAATGATATTATTATCATTTACCACATGATCAGTTACCAAAATGACTAGACATTTTTTTACATAGACAAATAGTATTTATTTTCCTCTAGTAAGAAAGCAAAACAAAATTAAACACATATCTTCTTGTGCAATTGAGTAATCACTAAGAGTTTCTAGAAGGCTTAATATAAGCCTTTTCAAATAGCACAATTCTTTCAAGCATGTTTATATTTATAAAGTATAAATGGCTAATATGTTATTTCAAATTTCACTTAATACTAATATTGTTGAATATCTTAGTATTCAGAAAATCCTGGTCTGTGTAAATCATTTTAGGAATAATAGATTGGTTTGTTTATAGTAGTGTTTTTCAACTTTGACTCTGTGTGTGTGTGTTTGTGTATGTGTGTGTGTGTGTGTGTGTGCACATCCATGCACACAGTACTGAGGCTTGAACTCAAGGCCTTGCACTCTTGCTAGACCTCTACCACTTGAGCCACACCTCTATATCTATTTTTTTGTTGGATAATTGGAGATAAGAGTCTCGATAATGGGTTTTCCTAGGTTGGCTTCAAACCATGGTCTTCAGATCTCAGCCTCCTGAGTACTTAGGATTATAACCATGAGCTACTGACACTTGGCCCTTGGTTGCCATTTTTTTTTGTCAGTTGTGGGGCTTGAACTCTGGGCCTGGGCGCTGTCCCTGAGCTCTTCAGCTCAAGGTTAGCACTCTATAACTTGAGCAACAATGCCATTTCCAGCTTTCTGAGTGGTAACTGGAGATAAGAGTTTCATGGATTTTCCTGCCCAGGCTGGCTTTGAACCGTGAGCCTCAGATCTCAGGCTCCTGAGTAGCTAGGATTACAGGTATGAGCTGCCGGCGCCCGGCTTTGACTGCTTTTTAAAAGTAACTCAAAAGGCTTGTAAATATTTGAAGACTCAGGCTGCATCGAGACCAATTACAGAACAATTTCTGGGGTCAGGGCCCAGTCATGGGAATTTTTTAGCTTCCCAAATGTGCAAGCAGAGGTGAGAATCAGTGGTTTAGAGAGTCTGCCTTCCAAGACATCAACTGCCTTAGGACTAGAAATCACTCTATATAATAGTACAATTTTATGCCAGAGTTGGATGTTTGTGTTTTTTGAGGTTTAATATTAACTAGATTTTTCTGTAGTGATTTGACATTATTTCCTGCTTCAGATACAATTTACATGGATATGTGCTCTGTAATTATAACTTACTTCTATATTTAATTAGTCATTCAGGACAGTGAACAAAGAAACTGTTTTGTTAGTATACTTTACACTGTCATTTCCAAGAGACTATAAACCAATTTAAATTACTTTATATATTTAAGTAGTGACTTCCTTTACTATTTTTTACAAAGGAAATTGTGCTTGAAATCAAATTTGGGAAATATGAAATTAAAAGCCTACATTTAAATGAGAAGTGGAAAATTCGAATGCATTTTCTCTATTCAATATATATTTTTCTCAACTATGCTTTAGTCAAACTTTCTACAAAGTTCTATGACCCAGAAGAGGTTTTTCAATTTTATGGTATCAGGGACTGAAAGGCTTTAATTTTCAATGCTACAAATATTTCCTAAAATGGGAGTGGCTAGTCAAGTTAGAACTAACACCAAAAGCAGCAGTCTGCAGCTTATCAGAAAATAGAAATGTCAGCATACATAAAACATATTTTACAGGGAAGCTATTTAATTATATATTTTTTTAAAAAATATTGTTTTTCAGGGAAAACATGATATAGTCAGTGGCTGCATAACCATCATGTCAAGTTACCTGACTAAAATTATCATTGTACTTGGAACATGCCTAAATCGTTTTAGTGGGGTGTCAGGATGCTGACAAGTACAAGGCTCACTGGTATGGCCTACAGCCTCCACACTGATTCATTCAAGAAATGATTCCAAATACAAGCATCTTAACCCAGTGCTGCCCAGGAGCTTTCTTACTGTCATTGACATTCTTCTTTGAGAAGGATAGAGACAGAGCGTTTAACACTTGGCATTGAATCTCAGAATATCTTTTGGGCAAACATTTCTTATAAACTGAAATGTTCTCCAGTAGATCTAAAGCTAATCAGATGAAGGTGGGTTTTATAGAAGTTCATTCTATTTAGCTTTCAGAAAGGGGTTTAAATGATTCATTCTTGCTCTAAGGTGGCACTAGATGGGGGAGGGAGTGCTGACCCATTTTTATGGGAATTAACATTTTAAAAATATGTTGATTTCACTTAGCATCATCTTATATGGTCATATGTACATAGCTATTGAGCTGTTCTGCTTATCTTCTAAGATTATCTGAGACATACACTAAATTATAACAAATAAGGGACACCATGAGACCTATGTTTCTTTGGGTCTGGCTTACTTCACGTAATATGATTTTTTCCATCTTTCCATTTCCTTTACAAATGGGGTGGTGTCATTCCTTCTGATGGAAGCATAGAATTCCATTATATACCAAATGAACTCTAAGATATGGATACAAAAGGTTTTTCTTTGTTGTTGTTGTTGTTGTTTTTAATGTGCTATGTAATTTTTTGTTTCTTTTGTATGTTCTTCCCCCTATGGTATATCCTCTGTTATTACTGTATTGATTTTGGTACCCTGGTATTGTATATATGTTTATTTGAATTAGTGAAGGGAAGGGGAACAACAGAATGATGAAACAAAGGACAAGGGGCAAACCAATGCAACAGCGATATTCACAAGACAATATGTTGGAAACGATCTGTACAACTTGTGGGGGGGTTGGGGAAGGGAAAGGAGGAGAAAATTGAGGGAAGGGGTAACAAGGTTGACAAGAAATATACTCATTACTTATATAACTGAAGCCCCTCTGTACATCACCTTGACAATATAAATAAATAAATTTAAAAAATATGTTGAATGTTTCCTTTCTCTTTTTCAGGATATGGTATCTCAGAAAAACATAGTAAGTATTGCATTTTTAACTTTTAGTCTTGTAAGTTGGTATGATACTTGCCTGGAAGAAAATCATACAGATTGCTGAGTGAATTTTAATCATGCCTGCTGCTTGTATTTGTAAGAAGGATAGGTAGAATCTACATGTCCTTTAATCCACAATCTAGCTCAGGCCCCATTTGACCACTAAGAAGTGTATGTGGGGGATAAAGGGCAAGCTCAGACAACTATATTGTCTTTTTTCTGTGCCAGAGGATGGCACCCAGAGTCTTGTATGCTAAGCTGGCATTTTACCACTGAGCTACATTGCTAACCCTAAGTGTTTGTTCATTAGTCACTAAGACTGTGAACCATCAGTATTTCCTGCTGAGCTAGGTTTGTGTTCCCATGGACTACCAGATCTTTTTGCTGGCGCCACTATCCTACCATATTTGCCTACCAGAGTTTTCTTGATAATGGAAGAACATGAACTTGTATCCTAGTTAATATGGGGGCTAATCCTGAAACTCTTTGTCACAAGCTAAAGAGAAGTGAAATGGAATTCCAGTTCCTTCTGTTCCTTCTTATTCCTTTCTTATATATTGGAGTCTCTTCATGTGGCTTAAAAATCCTAGTTGTGTAGCCGGGCGCTGGTGGCTCACGCCTATAATCCTAGCTACTCAGGAGGCTGAGATCTAAGGATCATGGTTCAAAGCCAGCCTGGGCAGAAATGACCATGAGACTCTTGTCTCCAATGAACCACCAGAAAACCAGAAGTGGTGCTGTAGCTCAAGCGGTAGAGTGCTTGCCTTGAGCTGAAGAGCTGAGGGACAGCACCCAAGCCCAGAGTTCAAGCCCCATTATAGAAAAAAAAATCCTAGTTGTGTAGTTTTATCATCATGCTGATTTGAATAGTATAATGCAGTCAACACCCTAGGACATCTACATTGATCATGCCCTTAGACACTATGTCAAAGTTATCTTGTGTTTTTGAATACACCCCAAGCTGCTAGCCACCATCACCAGACCTATGGCACTGTGATTTGATTAACCATGACCTAGACTCAGGGCAAGCCCTTACTTAACCTTTGGGCCTTAGCTTCTTTTCCATTGAATCTTCTAGAAAGGAAGCATTCCTACTACTTCTTGTATTCCATTTGTGGTCCTAACGTTCAGGCAATAAAGGATCCAGGAGGAGAAATTCTCAACAGGGCAGCCAATCTCGGACAGTAGGGGCTTCATATGATTTTACACTTTTGCCCAAGGCCCATCCCCACTGCTCCCTACAGTTGAGGGGCTCAGGACTCCCGTTTCGCTTCTCACCTGAGGTGAAAGCCTTGACCCTCTTCCCCCACCAGAAGATGACATTCTAGAAACAGCAGTTGGTATAGATCATGTGATTACCATTGGAGCACAGATTAACAAGGGGTTTATGAACTATAACATGGGGGCGATGGTAGGGCAGGGATGGTAAGGGGAGACAAAGGAAGAGGCAACAATGCTTGATAAGGAATGTATTCATGATCTTGCTCATGTCATTGTAACCCCTCTGTATGGTATTTTCACAATAAAAAAACTTATTAGTTAAAAAAAAGAATCAGAAAAAAAAGAAATATAACATGAGGGTGGCTTCAGATTCCTCTCAGAGAAGAAATGGAACTAGATGTGACCTCATCTTGTCCCACTGACATACTGGTATGGCCCACATGTTCCCTGTTCTTTCTAGATCTTGTTTTTTCAGATTACCTCCTTCATAGAGAAATGGAGGGAGATTTGACCTGAAGTACAGGAAGTGCAATTGTGGTTCTATTTTTGTTTCTAAGTCACAGTGGATAGTTGTTCTACCCCTGTCTGGGTTGCATCAGTAAAATGAGAAATGTTGAACTCTGCCCTGTTGTTTGTGGATATATTCCAGCATTCAACATCTGGCATTCCATATTTATTGCACAAACACGAAGTTGTAACTTAGATTTAATGCAAGAAATACCTCTGAAACACTTATTCCTTGAAACAAGGCTACATTAGAACAAGGACCATGGGAGACTATTGGATATATACACACTTAGAAATATTCCTGTTGGGGCTGGGAAGGTGGCTCAGCATTAGAGCGCTTGCCTTGCATGCCTGAGGCCCTGGGTTCGATTCCTCAGCACCACATAAGCAAAAAGAGAAAAGCTGGAAGTGGCACTGTGGCTCAAGTGGTAGAGCACTAGCCTTGAGCTGAAGAGCTGAGGGACAGTGCCCAGGCCCAGAGTTCAGACCCCACGACCAGACCCCCCCCCCCGAAAAATATTCCTGTTTTCCTGGAGACTAAGAATTTTAAATCAACACTTAGTTCTATTATTATTCAGCACTGAGTAGTGTTATAATTTGAATGCTATATTACACTAAGTAGTGAATTCTATTTTAACTCACTATATATTCGCCCTTCTGGAACATTCTCCCTCCTAAACACCCAGGATGTCCTCTAACATTCATAATATTCCTAAACATACCTCGGCATCATTCTTCCTGGGTATTTTGTTTGTTCGTTTGTTTGTTGAGAATGAATTTATTCTACATGATTTGGCAACTGCAGTCTCTGCTATACTTGGCACTGCATTAGAATTCAGTGCCCAGGATTGGTTATCATGTTTGACAAGATATTATAGTATTAGAGCATTCTGAAGAATTAAGAACAGGACCTTAGGTGATGTGAAAGATAGAAAATAGCACCAACTAGGAAAGGCTCAAAGAAAATAAACCTAGGAAGGTATTTTAATGATCATCCTCCAATATTATGTTCTTTCTAGAAGTAAGGAGACAGTTACTTTTTCTACACCAGATGGGATGGCAGTAGGGCAAACAAGAATAGTTTGCATCAGCAGAATGGCCAGCTTGCAGCTAATAGTGATTAAACATTAAAACAGAATGTCAAAGTAAATCAGTTAACTTTTAAGGAGAGTTTACTCAGTTGTCTCCTATATGTGAATTGAAGTAAACCTGAAATTGGAGTCCTAGATTGAATGAACCCAGAGAATCTGATGGAATTGTTGATTTTGTAATCATTGGAGAGATTAAAAACACACATACATGTGCACATGTACATGAGCAAAACAGTGATAATTAGTGAACTCTTAATATTTTGCAAGCTGGGCCTGCTACAGATAAATGTCACACCCTGAACTTGTAGCCATATGTTTGAGGTGATTTGTGAATATGTAAAAACCCAAGGTGCTCTGAGGTCTGTCTGCAGGGAGTCTTTTTGCTAGAGCTGGAATTGTGCCTGATGATGTATTGAAGTTAGCTTCATTCAATATGGGGTGGGCATGTTTATCTCCATTTCTAGGAGCAGTTGCTTAATGGGGATGTAAAGGATGAGAAGTGAACCTTTGGACTTCAGACTGGGCCACTCACAGCCATTCTGGCTTCCTTTGTGTTTTCAGGGCTCTTCATATGAATAGAACCATATGAAATGAAGTCTCTTTTGTCTTCTTTATTTAGCATAATGTTTTTGAAATTCATCCAAGCAGTAGTTTTGTTTTGTTGTATGGCATTCTACTGTGTGTGTGTGTGTGTGTGTGTGTGTGTGTGTGTGTGTGTGTGTGTGTGTGTGTATTTATGTATATATCCCACTTTTTATTTATCCATTTCCCAGTGACGGTCATTAAGGATGTTTCTACTTTTTGCTACTATGAATAATATTTCTATGAACATTGAAGTACAAGGCTTTGTGTAGACATTTTTATTCCTCTTGGAATAGAATTGCTGGGTTATATGGTAAATATGATTTCAAGTTCTTAAGAAACTGCCCAAATGCTTCCACAATGGCTATAGTATTTTACATTGGCAACATTGAGACATGGAGTTTCTTCATATCAGCACAAATGCTTTGTGTTTTCTCTTTTTATTGCAGCTATCTTAATGAGTATGAAGTGATAGCTCAGGATAGTTTTAATTTGATTTCCCTGGTGACCACTGATTTTGAATATCTTTTTGTATTCATAGTAGCCATCCATAATCATTTTAGTGAACATTCTATTCAAGTATTTCTATCATTTTATATTGGGTTGTGTGCTTATTATGTAATTACAAAAGTTATTTTTTGTTTTTGATTTTGTTTTTGTGCTGATACCAGGCTTTGAACTCAGGACGTTGCGCTCTTGCTCAACTTTTTACTCTACCATTTGCTCCAAACCTTTAGTCTAGCCTTTCACTGATTAATTGGAGATAAGAGTCTCTTGGACTTTTCTACTTGGGTCAGCTTTGAACCATGAGCCTCTAGATTGCTTCTTCTAGAGTAGCTATGAACATAGGTGTGAGCAACAGGTGCCCAGCTAGGAGTTTTCTCTCTCTCTCTCTCTCTCTCTCTCTCTCTCTCTCTCTCTCTCTCTCTCTCATATATATATGAAAGTCCTTCCCACTTACTTTTTGTTATTTTAAATTGATTCTATGGTTTGAAAAAAGTTTACTTACAGTGAAATTGAGAGGCAGAAGGGAAATTTCCTGCATATTCCTCATATATGCATAATTATTATCCACCTCTTATACTGAACAATACATTTGCTACAACTGGTGAAACTCAGTGACATATTGCTGTTCTTTTCAAATATATTTTTATTGTCTTTAAGTAGTTATACAAAGGAGTTGCCATTCAGCAATGCAGTTTATGAATGCAATGCATCTTGCATTCAGCAATGCAGTTTATGAATGCAATGCATCTTGCATTCAGCAATGCAGTTTATGAATGCAGTGCATCTTGATCAGTGTCACCCCTCTCATCATTTTCACCTATTCCTCCAAACCCAACCCTTCCCTCATTTTTCTTAATTTTGTAGGATATGCTTGAAATTTTTTACTGCATTAAGAGGTATTCTAGACAATACTTATAGAAGTAATTGTTGAAAGAACACTAGATCTTAATTTCCTTTGTCATGTCCTAAAGCCAGAGTTCACAGTTGTTTTGTAGAAAGCAGAGTTAAACTTCCAAGCTCTGATCACATTATTAAAAACTACCTTATTAAAAAGCATTTTATTAAAAAACTAATCTGGGTCTTGACCTCTGGACTAGGTGATTTTTTTCTGGAAAGTCAATGAGATTTAAGAGAAGCTCATTGTTCAAATTTAAATGGTTATCTTTGTAATCCCAAGAAATTGGAAATTCTTTTATAAACAGAGATTGGCAATATTGGGATGTTGTCTTCAATACTGGAACTCTTCCCCCTGGTTAGGCCTTGAGTTCAAGGGCAACAGAATTTCTCTTGGATTTTCCTTCTGCCTTCTCAATTCTGTGGCTTGGGATCCAAATTATTAAATATGATCAAGTGTTTAAGGGCCCTTTGGTAAAAGAATTACATTTCTTTTCTCTTTTCCATATCCTTTAGCTTTTCAGAGTTCAGAAATCAAGATTTTTCTATCACTTTCATTAAGAAAGTCCATTTTCAGACAAGAAGTCTGCTTTCTATATTACATGGTGAGGGAGAGTTTTATATACAGAACATGAAGCCTCTATCCTTTGAGTATTTCATTTACATATGTCTTCTATTGTTTCTGCTTCACCTTAAAGTGTCTGTTAAAGTCTCTCTACATTTTTTTTCTTGCATGCCTGTTGTCTTGTTCCTGTTTATACCTTGGGAGATGCAATTTGTAAAACTTTTCTCTGTACTACTTGAATATCCACAGGGATAATGTCAGATGACACGGGGCCCATGTAAAAACCATACGATGAGCATTAAATTCTGCCTACCAATTGAATATGTCTTCTGAATCCAAGCCAAACACAGATTTCCTTTCAATCAAGACATAATTCACATGTCACAAAATTCACTTTTCTCTCATCTGTATTGGCCATTTTATTTAGCTTTATTTATTTAAAAATATTGTAGAATGAAGGTGAAGTGACAGTGACAAACCAGACTCCTGCGGAGGGACAGAAATGGCCTGAGAGTTATCTAGCTTTGTAATCACCTGTGAGCAAATTGGTTAACCTCCTTGGGTTTCAGTTTCCTCTTGTATAAAATAGACAATTAATGAGATGACTTCTGAGATTTGTGCCTACACTAAAACAGGTTTTTAGGAAGGAAATACATATTTACCTTGAAGCAGCACAATAGCATGGTTCTCCTGTTGAAATTGTTTATAGCTTCTATATATCTGTTCTTCCTATGACCAGATAAATATAAGAAAGTAACAATGTGGAATGCTCTTTACATTGATCTTTGAAAAACAAAAACTAACCTGTATTTTTTCTGGACATGCGTGTATACTGATTTGAGATATTTTCTCCTAGTGAGAAAAATGCATTTATGAAGCTTAAATCTTATAGTCATTCTTTTTGGAATCATGTCAGCTTGTATTCTCTTTTGTAATAAATTGACTTTTTTATATATGGTAACTTTTTAAATTATTGTCCTATTTTTTTCATTAGCTTGCTATTTTTTCTTGACAACAGTCTTCTTCTGGGCTTTTTCAGTTTTGATTTACAATAAGATTTTACTACCCATTTATACTACAAGATATAAGTCCATGCGTTCTTCTGAAAGTGTTCAGAACCCAATTCATCCTGGGTTATATTAAACTACTTTCCATCTGCCTTTCTTTTTTTTTCTTATTTTCCTCTTCTGACTAGGCCATATGTTGGCTGATTAAATATTTATATCAGACTTAAAATATTCTCTAGAAGATTAAGCTGAAAGTCTCATTATGAAGTCTGCTGAGATAAACTCTTACCTATCATATTTGTTCCAAAGAATTAATTTGTAAACCCTGCGTTGCCATTGACTACCACTGCCACCTGCTGCTGGCCATAAATAAAAGTACATGCTGGTAAAATGAGGCCCCTTGGCTAGTGTTTCCATCCTGGTTGTCTTGGACCTTTGGCTGCCTTGTGTGGAATATCCACAGTAGAACTGGACAAAGAACAAATTCTAGGTGTTTTTGGTTAGTGGCCATGATTGAACTAGACAGACAACTGAGTAGAAGCTCCACGTTTTCTGCTTTCCAAGGTCATCCTGGAGAATCAAGGCAACTGTTTGTAGATGGGAACTGCCTTGTATTTACAGAAAGCTTTACATGTTGAAACCCACTGGAGAAGCACTGACATTTAGGACCACAGCTTTGACATTCTGTATGTTGTATCCACAGAGTCCTGAGTGGCGGTTATTAGTGTTTGTGGTGCATGAACCCCTTTGTCAGTCTAGAAGAGCATATGGAATATGGATTTTGAGAATATGGTTTTGAATGCTTAAATAAATATAAAGGGTTACAAAGACCAATTATACTGAAAGTAGTTATCAAACTTTTTTAAGTTGTATATGGCAACCTATGTGCTCTTTTACTAATTAACATCTTAATAAGATTAAATAGCAAGTCTAGAAAGTCAATTATGGAGTTGTTATGGCTGTAAAGGTTATTTTGAGATGTCTGCAAGACTTGTAATATGGTATAAAAAGTATTGTTTCTGTTAATGACAAAGTTTCTGGTCTTGATAATACTACTAGAGTATATTACCTACACTCCTAGCTGAAAGAACCTTTACATTTCAATGGAAGACAAATGATAACAAAGATGATTTTTTTTTCTCTCAAGTTAACAGGCTTCCAAGAATCAATAAGCCCTAGGTTCAGAATGCTTGGTGTAGTTTAGAACTATTACTCAGAGCTAAGGTCTGTTGGCTGTGCCTTATGTATAAAGCACTTTAGTAAAGTGGTCATATTTAAGCTTGGACCACCAGTTGACAGCTATTGTTCCATTCTAAAGATGAGCACCCTTTTTTCAGGGTCACTCATTTAGGTTGGGGGTGGAGCTGGGACTCAATCCTTGGCTCTGGAAATGTTTTTTGCTATATTGTTGTGCCTAAGTTGAGGTGAGCCTGAGAGTGATGTCTTGTTTCTGTACTAATAAGGCATTTCTTGTTTGCCCAACTTTGCCTATGTGGAAACAAAATACTTATCAATGTAGCTGAGAGCATAATGAGACCAGCATGCCTTCATGCTCTGCTGGTAGGTGTGTAAATTGCTTCATGTTTTATTGACAGCATGACTACACACATTAAAACCTTAAACTTTTTCCAATACTTTCACCTCCATCTTTAGGAAAAGACCACAGTGAAAAGATGCCATATGCAAAGATATTCATCGCAAAATGATACCTTTAAAAATTCAAGTTATATGCTACTACAGGGCCTCTCGTTCTTGCTTGGCTTTTTCCACTCAAGGCTGGCACGCTACCACTTGAGCCACACCTCTACTTTCTAAAATTTCAAATCTAACTGTGGACAGCAATAAGAGAATGGTTAAGCACATATATTTATTAGATGGTATATAAGACAGGCATTAAAATATGGCATTTAAGACTATATAATTCAACTTTTATAATGAGTGCTTATGAAAAACACCTGCTTTACTTCCTAACCCTGAGAATGCCAGAGACCATTGGCTTTTACTCTTCCCCCTGACCTCACTATTGCCAAATCATGCTTTTGGAAATATTTGGAGAGTGTTTAGAATCATGGCTTCCATATTAATGAGACTAGAACACTGGTTCTAATGCCTCTTTATGGAGGAAACTAAGCTGCCTTTGTTAAGTTGTTTTAATGAGCTGGATTCTTGAGATGTTTCTATTTATAAATGTAACAATTAGAAATGGCTGATCCTAGTTCACTATTGAACATGTGTTATGCTAATTGTTTTTCTTTTTAATTTCTGGTTTCTCCATCAACAAAAAACTGAATGCGTCCCATCATTTGAAGATGTTTGGACCTATTCTTCCTCTTTGTAAGAACAAAATTACATGTGGCTTAGTGGTAGAGTGCTTGCCTAGAATGCATGAAGCCCTGGGTTCAATTCCTCAGTACCACATACACAGAAAAAGCCAGAAGTGGTACTGTGGCTCAAGTGGTAGAGTGCTAGTCATGAGCAAAAGAAGCTCAGTTCAAGCCCCAGAACTGGCCAAAAAATAAAAATAAAAAGAACAAAATTAGCCTGGCGCTGGTGGCTCACGCTTGTAATCCTAGCTACTCAGGAGGCTGAGATCTGAGGATTGCGGTTCAAAGCCAGCCCGGGCAGTAGAGACCGTGAGACTCCTATCTCCAATAAACCACCAGAAAACCGGAAGTGGCGCTGTAGCTCAAGTGGTAGAGCGCTCGCCTTGAGCTGAAGAGCTGAGGGACAGTGCCCAGGCCCAGAGTTCAAGCCCCACGACCTACAAAAAAAAAAAAAAAAAGAACAAAATTACTGCACTTAAAAGCTTGTGCTTTCATTTGGAGTTGATGACTTGCTTTTTAAACTGTAGCCATTAGTCCCACCTTTTTTTCGGTCAAATTTCTTCAAAGTTTTGTACAGTTTTCTGAAAGATATTTCTCCAAGGAATTATTTTTACCTTCTTCAGTCTACAGATTCTGTTCTTTCCTTAGTCCTGTTTATTAAAATCACTCAGCTGGTTTCTGGGTTCATGCATTTCCTCTCTTCCTCCTCATTTTTCTGTGGTCTCCTATCTTCAGGGAAGCCTGCTGCATGAATCAATTGAAGCATATATCATGCTTGCCAAAAACCAGGTTTTCACAGCTTTGGATTTGAGTACACTCTTTTGCTATATGGGAAGACAATGTTTGCTAAAGGAACAATTTAAATGAGATTTTAGCAGAAATATTTGTTGACAGTTTTAAGACATAACAATTCTATACAAATAAGTTTAACTGTAGACACCTTCAATTTATCTATCTGTTCTAGAAACATAGTTGCAGTGTTTATAAATGCATTTGTTTTTTGTTTTTTGTTTTTGTCGGTCATGGGACTTGAACTCTGGGCCTGGGCGCTGTCCCTGCGCTCTTCAACTCAAGGCAAGCGCTCTACCACTTGAGCCACAGCGCCACTTCTGGTTTTCTAGTAGTTTATTGGAGATAAGAGTCTCACAGACTTTCTTGCCCGGGCTGGCTTTGAACTGCGATCCTCAGATCTCAGCCTTCTGAGTAGCTAGGATTACAGGCGTGAGCCACTGGCGCCCGGCAATGCATTTGTTTTAAGTATGTGTACACACATTGTTGTGATACTTGCAAAAGAAAGTATTTTAAAGAAAAAAAGTGTGTGATTTTTACTTTTAAATCAGTTAGGAGATGAAAGGCGAAAGATTGAAATCATACTGTCTTTTATAATTGCCTATGTCCCTACCTTTATTAGCATTCTTTATTTTTATCATGTATATTAAAATTCCTGTCTGATATTACTTGCTTTCAGCCTGAAATACTTAAGTGTTTTTATAAGATAACTACTATCATAAAGTTATCTCCATTTTGTTTAACCTGAAAACATTTTTATTTTTACCTACCTTTGTTTTATTTGAAAGATAGTTTGGATGGGTAGGTTGATTTCTTTTTCCTTTTGTAGTGCTAGGGATAGATCATAATGCCTGGTGAATGCTAGGCAAACACTTTGCATCTAAGCTATCTATATTCAGACTGGCCCCACACTTGAGAGATCCTCCTGCCTTAACTTCACGAGTACTGGGATTAAAGGGATACTCCTCTTCACCCAGTGCACTTGGTTGACTTTTTTCAGCACTTCGAATGTGTTATCCCATGGCTTTTATTATTTTTGATGAGAAGTTAGATGTTGCTTTTTTTTTATAGGAGGAGATTCATCCCCAGCACTGAAAAAACTTCTAAGATGAATCATATTTACTAGTGTATGTTTCCTACAAAACAATTTTTTGTGTGCTAGTATGGGGGGGCTTAAATTGAGGGCCCCATGCTCTCATTTCCCTATTTTCACTCATGGCTGGTACTCTACCTCTTGAGCATTACTTCCACTTTCAGATTTTTGCTGGTTACTTGGAGATAAGAGTCTCTTAGATTTTTCTGCCTGAGCTTGCTCCAAACGTTGATTCTCAGATCTTAGCCTCCCAAGTAGCTGGGATTATAGGTGTGATCACCTATAATCAGAATGAGAATTTATTAAAAATTTTTTAATCATTCATCTGTATTAAATTATCAAGTAATATAGTTTTATCTATACTGAAATTAAAAACAACATGCCCCATTGTAACCTTTGGTTATCAAGGGGTTTAACTTCCTTTTGGTGTAAGTGTATTAAAAATTGATGTGATTGCTGAGACTTAAATCTCTGACACTTTTGCTAATGAAGTTCAGGGGCAAATACAGGTCAGTTCCGCATTTGAAGTCTTTTTAAAAAAAATTTATAATCTACGTGGTAATATTTGAAATTGAGTGTTTTTCTGTTTTGTGCCTAAGAGATTTGTAGTAATATTTCAGTTATCTTTTCCTTTCCTATCCCACCAGGTCCCACCTATCCAAAGCTATGGCTATGCTTCCACATCAATGATTTTTGAGAACATTTTTGTGTTTGTTTTTTTTCCAGGCATCTAGCGGAAATTATTATTTCATCCCCTACATCGTGACACCATGTGCGGATTATTTTTGCTGTGAAAGTGATGCCCAAAGACGAGCTTCAGAGTATATGCAGCCTAACTGGGACACCATCCTAGGCCCTCTGTACATGCCTCTGGTGGATAAGCTCGTTACCCTCCTTAAGGACATCCACGTCACCTCATGGTAATTTCCATCAGACACTCATAGCACCTTGCAAAAATTTCCTTTCAGTTGCAGAGATGATCAGGATTCCCAGAGAATGGGGAGCATTGGCCAGTCCTTGAGAGAATCATCCTGGAATCTCTTTATTACTCCTTTGTTATCTCACCAAGCTGTCACTGAGGTCAAGCCAAAAGAGAATAGAACTGGAATTAGGGGCTCATAATTGGGCCTGTGTTTAGCTCTTATTCTTTTTGTAACTTCCATATATAGCTCTTCTTCTCTCTGTTTTCTCCCTTAAAAACCAAGGAAGTTAAGTTAGTAATTGTTTTTTTTTTTGTGTGTTTTTTTTTTTGGGTCTGGTCGTGGGGCCTGAACTCTGGGCTTGGGCGCTGTCCCTCAGCTCTTCAGCTCAAGGCTAGCGCTCTACAACTTGAGCCATAGCGCCACTTCCAGCTTTTTTTCTTTTTACTTATGTGGTGCTGAGGAATCGAACCCAGGGCCTCGAGCATGCAAGGCAAGCGCTCTACCACTGAGCCACCTTCCCAGCCCTTAGTAATTGTTTTTAATGACATCTTTCAACTCTGAGATTTCAAGTTTCAAGATCATGTCTGACCATGACTTTATACTCCTTCAATTACTGAGGTTCTAAAATGTCAGAGTAAGATCATTCTGACCTTACATTCTTGTGCTATGAGAACTTGTGTGCATTGAGTCAAGCTGCCACTATTCTCACCTCAGGATGTCCTGTAATGTGTTCTCTTTACGTTTATATCAGAGGTGGTATGAAATATTCCAAGGTAGATAGGTTTGAATGTGGATCCTAACGTTGATGATTCCTAGCTGGGCAGCCTTAGAAAAGTCATTTCCCTCTTCGTGCCTCAGTGTTTCAGATTCCATACCTTCAATATCCTTATTCTGAAAGTTAAAGGCAGAAAAGTTATTCTCTGTAACCAAAGGATCCTGTCATTGTGTTTGCAGTGAATTTAAGGGATTTACTCCCTGTAAATTTATCACAAGGATTTCTCCTTCCAAAACAAATGAAAATCCAAGGAACTGGCAGAATTGACATCTAATGAAATGTCAAGGACCTCATGTCATGCTTTGGCTCAAATCATGGCACCCTGAAACATGGAGGGTTACTACTGAAGTATTGGCATGAGATTCACACTTGTTAATAGTCTGCTAGCTCTCTCTCTTTTTTTTCCAATTCTTCCTCCTCTTCACTGGACGCAGACTTTTTTCTACAGACCTTAATAGGAAAACAAAGACTGGAAACCTATACCTGTGTGACCACATGTCAGTGCAGAAAACAAAGGAGGGACTGTTTGGAGAATATTCCTGCCAAACTTTATTTGGTCATACCTTACTATTGTCTTACCACAAAACATTTTAGTAAAGTTGAGAGAAAAAGCTCTCCCAATACCATATTTTTGGGTCTGTTTGAATCTGCTGAAGACTTGGGTTTGAGTTCGTTTCTCCATCAGTGTGATTGTGTATCAGGAGGAAAGTAACATTTTTAATATGGTTTAATTAACAAGGGGTGCAAACACCTTGGTGGAGTCTACCTCATGGGTGGCAGTGGCTACTGAGAAGAATTGATGCGTATCTTTAAACATATTTACAACAGGAATGACATGTAAGATTTTGGTCCAGTGCCTACTGAACAGAAGTATAAAGTCTATCTTGATTCCAATGCTAACAAGTACTTTGAAGCCATTTTCAAGTTCATATTGATTAGCACCATCTTTCCTGTTTACCAGAGGTAGAAATGGCTGCATGTATGGGACACATCCGACGTCCCTAATCCATAATCAAGGCAGTGTTTTATTTACTTAAAAATTTCTCTCATTATATTTCCTTGTTTATTAAAACAATTTTTCAGAATCATCCTTGAAAATAAGACTAAAGTGTAGCCTTTTACTCATCAGGCTAAACTAACAGCACTTTAATAGCTCTGGTGCCTTTAAAGTCTGCCAAATGGGCAGTGGCTGCCACCCAACTTAACGACTCATTCAATTAATGACAGAATTTACAAACCTAGCAGAATGTGCTAATTTGCTTGTTAGTGCAATAATAGCAATTGGCAAATAAGGAAATGAAAATGAAAGAAATGAAAGACATGTACTGGTATTTCTTTTTCAGGACCATTTTGGTGGGATAGCACTTTTTTCTTCCAATGTCAATTGAGGTCTTGTTATGAGCATTGGATCAGGTTATACTGTATGCATATTTATGTAGAATAGTTTTATAATTATTTAGAGTAAGTACTACTTATTCTTATTCTATCTTATGTATTGTTTTTCTTCCTCTAGGTATAATTTTTACCCTCCTTAAAAAAATTGAACAGCTTAATGTTACTCTCTATAGTTAGCTCATTTCAGCTTCTTGATGAGTTAACAGTATTACCACTTAGCAATGCCCTAACACTATTTAAAATTACTTGCAAAAATCCACTCAAGTTCTTTGTAAGAGAACCTCTATGTTACCAAAATAAGTAATTTTTAAGGTTTAAACTAAGTACCAAATATTAGTGCTGGTTCTGTGAGAGGTTGTGGTGATATTCCACAGTGAATTTAAGCTATTTCAAGTAGTTTTACATGTCCTCCGTATTATCTAACTGCCAACATGAGAAATAATTTGTATTTATTTATTTATGCATGCTGGTCCTGGGTTTGAACTCTGGGCCTGAGTGCTGTCTCTAAGCTTCTTTTGCTCATTTGAGCTATAGCACCACTTCTGAATTTTTCTGTGATTAATTGGAGATAAAAGTCTTATGAACTTTCCTGCCCAGGCTGACTTGGAAACATGGTCCTCAGATCTCAGCATCCTGATTAGCTAGGATTACAGGTGTGAGCTACCAGCGCCGGGCTGTATTTTATCTTATAAAAGCATTCTGTATCTTGGAGTTCATTTTGATCAGCATCATTTCTTTATGTTTTTTATTGTAAAATAAAGAAAAGAGGGGTTATAGTTACATGAGTAAGGTAATGAGTACATTTCCTATTGAGCATTGTTACCTCCTCCTTTGTTTTTCCCCCACCATCCCTTCCCTCCCTACCTCCCCAACTCCCCCCTCCACCCCCAAGTTGTAAAGTACATTTTCTACATAGTGTCTTGTATATCTCATTGTTACAATGGGTTGTCCTGTATTCTTGTTTCAGCATTTTGTTATTTCCCTTCCCCTCCCCAAATTAGAAAAATGTATATACAAGATGATCAGCATCATTTTATAATAGGTCGTATGTACATAGCTATTGAGCTATTGTGATCCTGTGCTAGGACTATCCTAGACATATACTAATTATTACAAATGAGGGAAACCATGGAACCTATGTTTCTTTGAGTCTGGCTTTACTTCTCTTATTATGATTTTTTTCCAAGAGGTTTTTATTTTTGATATGCTGTGTGATCCTATTTCTTTTTTCCCTTTGGTTTATCCTCTGTTGTCACTGTTTTTCATTTTGGTACCCTGTGTCTTGTATATATGTTTATCTGATTTGGGGAAGGGAAGGGGGATAACAAAATGATGAGACAAAGGACAAAGGGTGAACCAATGCAACAGCTATACTCACAGGACACTGTGTTGGAAACGAACTTTACAACTTGGGTGGGAGGGGACTTTGGGGGAGGGAAAGTGGGAGAAAATGAGTGGGGGTAACAGTGTTCAACAAGAAATGTATTCATTACCTTACTTATGTAACTGTAACCCCTCTGTACATCACCCTTACAATAAAATAAAATAAGAATATATAATATATACCTAATATATATCTTGTAAAATGCACATGCATGCTCATTGTGTTCTTGCTGTATAATATAAAGTACCTATATTAATATTAACATACAAATAATAAATATATTTATAATACTTAAAAAGTACATTCTGGCTGCTGAATATGAGGACAGCAAAGGGGTAAAAGGCAAGATTGTCTCTAAATTTCTCAGCCTGGCTTCTGCATCCCACTTTCGATTGCTCAGAAATGCACCAGTATCCAACTCTCCTTTAACTGGGGATAGCTTCATGATTACTATATTGGAACTCTTTATAGACAAGAATGATTTAAAGATGAATTTATCTGTGTTTCAAAGCTTTTGGCATTTTGTTTGACATTGGGATAATCTGTTCTAGTGTGTAAAATAGATATTGAAGTATGATATCTTCTTGCTTAAAAATGCTAGAAGATGTAAGTTTGATTGGGTAGTAGAAAGTCCTGAATGCCATCTGTATAGTTTACCTCTGAAAATATTTAACAAATAAACAAACTGACTTTCATTTGTTATCATTTCCCAGTCCATTTTTGTAGTATGTGAACAAGAAGTCAAAGTGTCCCACATTGCTGGTATAGGGAGGTTTAGGTATGGTCGTGATTTCTATGTGTTAGCTTAAGTCATGTCAATGAAAACCATCTGTGCTTGAGCACTAAAGAAGATTCCTGCATGCATTATATATACGTATATATGTATATATGATTGAAGATGTTTGTGTTTCCCTTTCCAGTGTTTATTACAAAGAAACTTTATTAAATGACATCCGGAGAGCCAGAGAGAAATACCAGGGTGAAGAACTGGCAAGGGAGCTGGCTCGGATTAAACTTCGCATGGATAACATTGAGGTTCTGACCTCAGACATCATCATTAACTTACTCCTGTCTTACCGTGATATCCAGGTATGAAATGTGCCTACTTGAGGCTGGTGTATAATAAAAAGTTTTCCTTGGCATAAGGAACTTGTCATATGAAGTAATTATTGTTATTACTATTGTTGTTGTCTTTAAGTAGTTGTACAAAGGAGTTTCAAGTTAGCCTGTCAATTTAAGAGTATAATGCATCTTGATCAATGCCATCCCTTCTATCATTCTCAAATTCATACATGAGATGTATTATGAGGAAAGTGTTTTATTTATTTTATTTTATATATGCCAGCTTGAACTTAAGACCTAGGCACAGTCCCTGAGCTTTTGTGCTCAAGGTTAGTGCTCTACCACCTGAGCCACGGTCTAAACTTCTGGCTTTTGGTTGTTAATTGGGGAAAAGAGTCTCACAGATTTTCCTGCCCTGGCTGGTATCAGATTTCAGTTTCCTAAGTGGCTAGGATTACAGGTGTGAACCACTGGCAGTGGGCTTGGTGGGTGCTTTATATAAATAGGTATGTAGTCTGGTCACAGACCATCTAGTTTATCTGTTTTGGAAGTTTTGGTAAGATTCTATCATAGTAGGAACAGAAGTGAGCACTCCAAGAAGGAATACATATACAGTTCTGGTAAGAATAAGGAACTAATAATGTAACTAGTTCTCTCTCTCTCTCTCTCTCTCTCTCTCTCTCTCTCTCTCTCTCTCTCTCTCTCTCTCTCTCTCTCTCTCTCTCTCTCTCTCTCTCTCTCTCTCTCTCCCTCTCTCTCCTCTCTCTCCCTCTCTCTCCCTCTCTCTCCTCTCTCTCTCCCTCTCTCTCTCCCTCTCTCTCTCCCTCTCTCTCTCTCCCTCTCTCTCCCTCTCTCCCTCTCTCCCTCTCTCCCTCTCTCTCTCTCTCTCTCTCTCTCTCTCTCTCTCTCTCTCTCTCTCTCTCTCTCTCTCTCTCTCTCTCTCTCTCTCTCTCTCTCTCTCCTCTCTCTCTCTTGTTCCAAGCTTTTTTGTTGTTGTTGTTGGTTGTGAGGCTTGAAACTCAGAGCCTGGGAGCTGGTTCTGAGCCTCTTTGTGCTCAAGGCTAGTGTTCTATCACTTGGGCCACAGCACTCCTTCCATTTTTTTTGTTGTTTGTTTGTTTTTGCATGGTTTATTGGAGATAAGAGTCTCACAGGGACTTTTCTGCCTGGGCTGTCTTCCAACCAAGATCTTCAGATCTCAGCCTCCTGAGTAGCTAGGTTTACAGGTGTGAGCCATCAGTGCCCTGCTTTTGCAAATCTTAATTCATTTAGTACTCTTACCAACTCTATAGTGTAAGAGTACCCTATCCTCATCTTACAAATAAGGAAAGCTAGGCACAGAGAACTTAATAACGTGCCCAAATCAGAGAAAATTGGTGAAGTCCTGATTCATATTGAGGGTGACTGGCTTTGTGGTCTGTCTTCTTAACTCTTCTGCTACTTCCTTTAGGCCTTTGTCACTTCCTTCTCTGTTTACCAACATTCATCAATAACAGAGTAAGAGTAGCAGATACATGTCCAGGACAAAAGGATGAAGGTTTTTATTCTAAAACAAGCTTCAAAAGCTACCGGAGAATTCTTGAGACATGGCTATAGGATCATAAAGGACATGGAACATTTCTCTTCAAAGTTTAATGACATTAAGCCATTTTTACATGTATTTTGCCTTCCTTCAGGAGGCACAGAAGGTAATGTATCTTACTTATAAAATCCTATAAAGCTACATTGGATGTTGCTAATCATAGTTCTTTAAATCTAAATGGTAGAAGCTGATCATCAGTGGCTCATACCTATAAATCTAGCTACTCAGGAGGCTGGGATCTGAGGACCATGGTTCAAAGCCAGCCTGGGCAGAAGATTCTGTGAGACTCTATTTCTAATTTACCAGTAAGAAAAGCAAGACTAGAGATGTGGCTCAAGTGGTAGAGTACCAGCTGTGAGCAAAAAGGCCAAATGAGAGAACAAGGTCCTGAGTTCCAATTCTCATAATAGCATTTATTAATAAATCAAAACGCTAGAGGCATCCATTTATAACCTGACCAAAAAACAGAGGCAAATAAGCAGGGTCTTATGCTCCTAGGGACCAACAGATGTATTTTAATAACAGTCGCTCTTAGGGATTATGATAATGATTGCAGCATGCACCATTTGACAAGAGAATTGGATTGCCCTTTCTTGAAGCCTTTCTTCCCTTGAGCTTCTAGCTTCTTCCTAGCCTTTTCTTTATGCATTGTTTCCTTTTCTTTAGGCAATTCTGAGTGCTTGTCTAATAAGCCTTTTGGCTTTAGTTGTTTTTCAAATAGGATCTCACATTTTCCCCCAGGTCTGCTTCATACTATGTTCTTCCTAGCTCTGCCTCCAAGTAACTGATATTCCAGATGTGAACCATTATGCCCCGCCCCTTCATTTCTTACCCTTTTGTTGGTGGGACTCTAAGTTCAAAGAAGGAGCTGGGGGGAATCCTGGGATATACTGATTTCTCTTTCTTGGGGCAGCAGCATCAAGGTTCAGAACCATAAAGTATGTGCAGGATTTCACTAGGAGCCCCTCCTCTACTATGGCTGACAGCTAGTTGGCTAATATCAGAAATTCTACTAGTACCATGACTGCATTTGTTCATCCTTTCTTTTGTACCCCTCTTTGCCACCTCAAAAGACAGATTAAAAAAAGAACCCCAAAGCAAAAACAAACAACACCATCTCCACCACCACCACCACCACCAAAAAACTCATTTTTTTTCCATTTCCTGGATTCATTTTGATGAATAAAATAGTATTTCAAATGTTCAGAGGCATTACAATGTGTTTGAGTTCCTCTCCTAAGAGTATCCTCCTTTAGTCTCAGATGTTTGTATGTGAATGCCTATAGTCCTTTATAAATTATCATGTCCCAGAGTATTTGAGATCTAGCTTCCACATATGAGAGAAAACAATTGCCATTTGTTTCTCTGAACTTGGTTTATCTCACTTAACATGTTCTAGGTCTATCCATTTCTCTGAAAATGACAATACTATTCTTTCTGATGGCTATGTAAAATTCCATTGTGTATAGGTACCACATTTTTTTGGATCCACTCATCTATTGTAGGACATCTGGGCTGTTGCCATAACTTGATTGTTGTGAATAGTTCAGCAGTGAACATGGATCTGAAAGTGTCTTTATGACATCCTGGCTTGTGATGTTCTAGGAAGATGCCCAGGAGTAATACCAGCAATTCTAAACCCTGCTGAGAGTGTAACTGGTAGCATAACTAAAAGGATTTAGCCAAGATACACATCGTAGCAGTTTTATCCAGGGTTACTATGTAGTATTTGGAGTAATGGTTCTCAGCCTGAGGCTTTTGGTTGCATTTAGAGACACTTTGGTTGTCAAAACTGTGCGTAGGCTAGCACTGGTAGCTACACCTGTAATCCATGGTACTTAGGAGGCTGAGATCTGAGGATTACGATGTGAAGCTAGCTTGTACCCGAAAGTCTGTGAGAGTCTTATCTCCAATTAACTGCCTAAATGCCAGGAACTGTGGCTCAAGTGGTAGGATGCTATTTGGAGTGAAAAATGTATGAGACAGTACCCAGGCCCTGAGTTCAAGCATCATTACAGCTCAAAAAAGGCTCATCTTTCATTTTGGAGATTGTCTTATATTTATAGCTATTTGGACAAATGTGTGAGAGCTTCACTTCTTCTCTTTCTCACTCTGAGACTTTGTGCCAACAGGACTATGATGCCATGGTCAAACTGGTAGAAACACTGGAGATGTTACCTACGTGTGATTTGGCTGATCAACATAATATTAAGTTCCACTATGCATTTGCACTGAATAGGTAAGAATGATTATGTATAGGGTCTTGAAACATACCACCTGTTGGATTCTGCTTTCTTCTTATGTTCAGCATTCAATAACTATGAGCCAGGTCATATGCTAAATGTCATGTTTATAAAGGTGGGCAAGGAACATTCTGTCCTCCAGGAATTAGTCTTTAGAACACATATTCTAGCCTTTAGATCAAACACAAAAATAAGTTTTTTTTACATGTACTTATTAGCATCAATTAGTTGTACAAGGAGATTTCTTCTGACAGTCCATGCATACATGCAGTATATCTTGATCAGACTCACCCGCTCTATCACTTTGTCTTTATTCACAGAGGCAATGTATTTCAGTATTGTTTACCCTCTAACATCCTCTTCCTTCAATTCAATCCCCTCAAATGGTCCCACAATGTTCCATATATATGTAGACATAATATTGACAGACACATAAATGAATTCTAATAGCTCAGGATAATAAATGGTTTAATGAAGGTTTGTCCAAAATGATACAGAAGTATAGCAGAGGTGAGTTATTCTGCTCAGGGTGTTAGATGGATTCAGAATATTAGTAAGAATTGCATCATGAATGGGATAAGGTAAGGTGGGAAGATGATGTGAGAAAGTACCTTTGTGTCCAGTACATTCAGGGAACATGCTGTGCAACTAGAACACAAGATACAGGTGAAGCAAATCCAGTCAAAGAGGCTAAGCATGGAGAATTAGTATCATGTCTTGAAAGAATTTTGTACAAACAAAGAATCCTTGGACAAACAAGGAATTGATAGTTTCTTTTAGATTGTGGAGAACTGATTTAAGCAATAAGATCATCGTTGTATGATAAGGAAAGAGAGTGGTGTCTTTATAGACTAGTATAATTTGAATTTGGGAATTCAATGCAATTGGATAAGTACACTGATTGAAGCTTGAAATTCCTGCCTGGAGACTACAAGCCTCAGAAGTGGAACCAGGCACCTGTGGCTTATACCTGTAATCCTAGCTACTCAGGAGACTGAGCTGTGAGGATCACAGTTCAAAGCCAGCCCGGGCAGGAAAGTCCTTGAGACTCTCATCTCCAGTTGACCACCAGAAAACAAAGTGGTGCTGTGGCTCAAGTGGTAGAGTGCTAGCCTTGAGCTGAAGAGCTCAGGGACAGCACCCAAGCCCAGGATTCAAGCCCCAGGACTCACAAAAACAAAAAAACAAAAACCTTAAGTGGTAGGGGCATTATTAACTAAGGTGATATCACAACTTATAAATGCAATGATTTCAATAAGATTGAAAATTCTCTTTTGTCTAACATGTTAAGTAGCACACTACTGCTGTAAGAATTGTTTTGGGACTTAATATTCAGCTGAAGCTTTTTTGTCCACTAGAGTGATGACCTCATCTTCATAGTTGAGGCTGGGTCACTGCTACTCTGTGTCTCAGCCTATGAGACAGGGGTCAGGGGTGGGGAGGAAGAAGAGGACAAATGATTTTCTTTAAAGCAAGTTACCACTTCCTTGACTTTAGCATCATATTCATGGGAATCATATATGCTGTTGTGTGTATCAGTAGTTCATTTTCATTGCTTTAGTGTATTCTAGTGAATGGATATGCCACAATTCATCTAGTTGTTTTATTGATGATGGACATTTACATTGTTTCCAGTTTGCAGATAAGAATGTTTCTATGAACATTATTGTGCATATGTTTTGTACATATATGTCCATACATTTCTGTTGGATGTATAATATATGTGTACATAGTAGATATCACTAATCAATGATAGGATTTTGATTCATTTGGGGGATGAGGCTTCATAGTCTCTGAAAATGTGTGTAGTCTTCCCTACTTGCCTTTAAACTCAGCTTCCTAAGATGGGGCATGTTTTCAAGAATAAAGGCCAATTTTTTTAAAATAATATTGTGATTAAATGATTACATAAATTTCACAAATTTCACAGTATTGTGGGATAGTGATACTTATTTAAAGTCACAAACACATCTTAACCTTCACAAGGCAAATTGTCATTATCATGGTCTATAGAGGTTACATTCTATAAACTTTGACAATGCAACTATTTCTTCCACAATGGGTGATATATACATTTCTTTTCTTTTGCTTAGTGTAAGCTGTTTCCTCTTTCCCTCTCATTCCCTCCCCCCATCAATGTCCTTGAGTTGCTTAGTTCATTTTCATCAATGTCCAGTGCAGCTGATGGGCCCTCTGTTGTGTTTTCCCCCTGTTTCCCTCTGATTCTGTGTCTTCCTCCTAGCTTCTCTCAGATGTGTGCATGTATATACCATATATGAGGCCAAGAACATGTCATCTAGCAATGATATGACAAATAATGTAGAGGTCCTTTGTTTCTAGAGTCCTGTTTACTTTGTCATATCTCCTTGCATTTTGAATTTAACATCCACATATCTGAAAGACCATGTGCCATTTGTTTCTCTGATCTTGGCTTACCTCACTCAACATGATTTGTTCCATCCATTTCCCTGCAAATGTCATTATTTTGTCATAAAGGCCAATATTTAAGTAGCCTCAAAAATTATTATTACACTGATCCTCAAGCCTACTGGGCTCCATTTTTAGTTATGTATTTGATTGATTGGGTTTTTCTTGAGTGGTAGAAAATTGAACCATGGCTCTTGCACATTCAAGGAAAGCACATCCATAAAGCTTGATTCTTGATTTTATAATGATTAAATGCATTATCATTCATGAGGTTCATGGGAGAATGCTTGGCATACCAAGTGCTATGAAAACATTGAAATGCCAAGTGCAACTCTAGTACCCCTTGTCTATAATATTAGCTACTCAGGAGGCGGAGATCTGGAGTATTGTTGTTAAAGGCCAGTCTGGGCAGAAAAGTTCACAAGACTTAATTAGTCAAAAGTTAGGCTGGAGGCATGGATCAAGTGGGAGAACACCAGCCAAGCAAGCAAGCTTAGCAAGAGTACAAGTACTGAAGTATGGGAACTGGCAAAAAAATTAACATGTTTAATAAAGAGTGAGGACTGTAAATTTCCTCATAATTGTGTCTTTTCACAGAAAGAATAGAGGTGACTGTTGTTAAATGAAAAAAAAATTGATTACTGTCCATTTGAAGAAATACAAGAGTCATACAAGACTTGAAATGGAAAACTGGTATTTAAGAGAAATGAATGTGACAGAATGAGGAGATCCTGAGACAGATACATAATTTCCCGTTTGGAAACAAAATTGGCATACCAGGCATACTGGTATACCAGTCACCTTTCCCTTTGTCATTTGTCTGCTATTACATAGGATCATAAGCCAAGCAAGATCCTCAATTCTGAAAGCCTCATTTTTCCCAACAAGGGGTTTTCTATATAATTCCTTTGTGTATATATGTAGTGTAATCTTGAATTTCACACTTTTGCTTTAGGTTCAACTTAGCCAGCTGTCAGCACGGTTTCAGTAAGACTTGGCCTTATGTTCAGGTTTGATTAAGCTTGCAGCACAACCTTATACCTATAAGGGGAAAATACTGATGGGCAAAAATGAGATTTCCTGCATGACAGTTGGCCTTTAACTCTTAGGAAGTGGAGCAAATCCTGGCCATAAATTAGTTACTAAAGGTTGGCAGGAATAAATGATGTTTGACCCTCAGATAGCAAGGGCTCCCTGTCAGTGGGGAAACCGGTTTTAGCCAGCTGTTTTTTCCTGGTATCTTTCACTTCACTGCGTTCAGAAGCCCATTCAAAGCTACTCCAAGTTTCCACTGAGCAGTTTAACTGCTGGTCTCTCAGTGGCATAGAACCCTTTATGTGCACTTTTTATTTGCTGTTGCTTTTATAGATGGGACTTTATTATGTGTACTAATACAGGCAGATTGTTCTGATCAGGGATCCAACCAGCAGGCAGAAAGATAGCTGTTTTTGTCAGTTTTTCATTTTTGTAATTTTATGTGAGAATGACAATTTAAAGGAGAAATGGTTTGTTTTGGTGCATAATCTCAGGGATTTTAGTTCATAGTCCTTGGCTGCATTGCTTTGGGCCTATGGTGAGGCAGAATATCATGATGGAGAGCATGTGGTAGAACAAAGCAGCTCACCTGGCAGTAGGTAGAAGGCAGAGGGAGAGAAAGGGTCAGAGAACAAAATATGTCTTTCCTGTTCATGCCCCTAGTGATCTACTGCCACCCACTAGACTTAGCCTCTTAGATTTCTCTACCTCCCAATAATATGACATCATGTTACAAACGTATCAGGTGATTGATTATGTCAAAGCACTCAGTGTCTATTCAATTTTTCTCAAAGCCCAACAGCTGGCAACCAAGCCCTAAGTACATGAGGCTGCGGGAACCATCCCATTTTCACATGATAACAGTTTGCTCTTAGCCCCACAACAGTTCATATTCTTTTGAATGCAAAATGCGTTCAGTTTGTCTCCAAGAGTCCCCCATAGTCTTAACAGTTCCAGCTTTGCTTTTGGTGTCTTATGCATTAAATCATTGCCCTAACATACATTTTTATAGCAAAAGGCCAGGTATGCATTATTTTTCTGAAAAATGAATAATCTTGTTATGTTCTGAACAGCAGCATTGCCAATAATGCATTTTTATGGGACATTTACTCCTTCTGTCTTCATCCCTTTTTCATTGGCCTTGTTGAGCCTACAATATCATCTTTTATGTCTCCTTCCCTCTTTGTTTCCCTCAGTTTGTTCTTTCTTTATTTACTGGCTTATTCATGTGTCTTGTATGTAGAAGAGGAAAGATGTCATGAAGGGTGACTTCAGTTAGCAATTAAAAATTATTCTATGTGTCTTTGTTACACACACACACACACACACACACACCACATGTACATGCACAAACATTTGAACTTCCATGGACAAACTTGTCCTGTTCAAACTAGTTATACTGCAATAATTTGCATTTATTTTGACAAAGGTGCTATTATTCAGAATATTATGGTGTCATCAGAGAGATATGTTTTTTTCTTTGGAATTTTCTTAAGAGCCAACTTGCAAGACACATGGAAAATTACAATCATTCCAGTGGGTTTTGCAAACACACAGATCTGAGTTTGAATTTTAACACCTGTCCTTAAGTATATGTGTTATGAACATGGGCAAACAGCATAACTTCACAAAACATCACTTTCCTCACTATCAAGAATAACAGCAGCTACCAAGTATTAAGTGCAGGTGGAGTACCTCTTATATAATAAAATGTCTGAGACCAGAAGTGTTTCAGAGTTTGAAATTTTTGGATTTTGAAATTTATTCACTTTTCCAGTTGAGCACCCATAAGGAAATCTGAATTTCAAAATGACATTCAGGAAGTTTTAAAGCCAAGTGCCAATGGCTCAAACCTGTAATCCTAGTTACTCAGAGGTCTGAGATCTGAGGATTGCAGCTTGAAATGAGCCTGGGTAAAAAAGATCCACGAGACTTCATCTCCAGTTAGCCAACAAAATGTTGCCGTGGGTCCAGTGGCAGAGCACCAACCATGCACAACCATGCGCGCGCGCGCACACATACACACACATAAAGGATTTAGAATTTGGAGCATTTTAATTTTGGGATTTGGGGATTAGAAATGCTCCTTCCCTAAGATTTAGAATACCTCTGACACAATGCAGGTGCTTAGAGAGGTGTTACTATTCGTGTGTAATTTGATCACTCACATTTTTATCAGGTTGGAGGGATACCTTTTGATCATCTCCAAATATTGAAACTGCTAATAAAATATAGAGATTAATATCATACAAGATATTTATCATAATATACCTTTGACTCTGGAGAAAATTCATGAGAAGTTCATGGATATGTTTTTGGCATAAAAATGTTGTTAGAATACGTGTGTGCCCTCTGAGATGAATGGAACAGGGTTTATAAGAATACTGATATTTGTAGGAAAAGTGAATGGTATATTTGGGGATTTCACAGTTAATTACTTTGCAGCATATTTCGAAACCATGGCACTATTGACATTTGGGAGTAGATAATTCTCTGTTCTCTGGTCTGTCCATGGTTTCTATCCACTAGACACCCTGCCTCTCAAATGTAACAATTTAAAATTTCTGCAGGTGTTGACAAATGTCCCACAGGGACAAGATCACTTCTGGTTAAGAAGAGGGAAGCTTTTTAGGGTGTGGGAAGATCATACACTTTGGCATTTGAGTTGCTTACTGGCAACTGGATGTTGGCTAGGTAATTAAATTGATCTGAGTTTGCTCCCCTGTAAACAAGAATGATGATGATGCCTATAGTGAGGATTGAATAAGATATGTCATACACAAATGCCCTGCATAGCCCCTGTCAGCTGGAAAGCAGTTCCGAATCTTGATTCCTCTTCTGTCTAGCCCCCATTTGTACTTGTTAGCTCAAAGTGGTGGTATACAAATACTGCAGAGGCAACATGGCAAGTGCCAAGTGATTTAGTGTCTTAATCTATAGGAATTATAGCTTTTTTAAATAGATAAGAAGAACTATGTGTACTTTAGCCCAAAAAAGCTTATCCAGAGAGCATTTAACTTGGTTTGAAAAATATTTCAAAATGATTGTGCTGTTTACAACCCACAAAGCCATGCACTGCATTGCTGTGTAATGAACAAGGAGAGTAGGAGTTGAGGGACTCTACAAATTAAATAAGAATAATGTAAGTGAAAATTTTAGACTTATCTCCAATTAACTAGCAAAAAGCTGGAAGTGGAGGTGTGGCTCAAGTGGTAGAGTGCTAACCTTAAGTGAAAAAGTCAAGGGGGAGCTGGGCACTGGTGCCTCACACCTGTAATCCTGGCTACTCAGGAGGCTGAGATCTGAGAATCATGGTTCAAAGCCAGCCCAGACAATAAAGCCCCTGAGATTCTTATCTTCAACACACCACCAGAAAACCAGAAATAATGCTGTGGCTCAAAGTGGTAGAGTGCTCAAAAGTGAACAAAAGTGCTCAGGGACAGCACCTAGGCCCTGAGTTCAAGCCCCACAACCAACAAAAAATAAGTCAAGGGGGAGCATGAGGCTCTGAATTCAAGCCCCAGTACACACATGTGTGTCCTAGTTACATAAGGAAGACCAAACTCTAATTCCAAAAGATAGTAAACTTGCCTTCTCATTATCTGTATGAGGACTCTAAACAAGTGAAAGAAAAGCCTTGATTCAATTTCAGAAATATTTGTTGGGAATTTTCTGTAGATTCAGCCTCCTGTGCCATGCAGTGTATATGTATTGAGAGACCTCACATGCTTTCATTCTTGTCACTGTTGCCCTGGAATTAGGCATTGATCAAGAAGAAACTGGGAAGCAACTTGGCAGCCTTGCAAATTTACCAGCACAAATTTCTTTTCTACAATACGAGAGCTTAAACTCAAGGCTTCACTCTTGCTTGGCTTTTTCATCTTCGCTAGTAGTCTACCACTTAAGACACACCTCTACTTCTACTTTTTTCTGGTTAATTGGAGATACAAATTTTTCAGGTTTGTCTGCTTAGTCTGGCTTTGAACTGTGATTTTTTAAAAAGATTTTTAGCTGCCTAAGTAGCTAAGATGATAGGTGTTCACCACTAGTGTCCAGCCCAGGACAAATTTCTAAAGGCACATGAATGCCATCAGACTACTTCTAAATTCTAAGATACAAATCTACATTTTGGTTTAGATTAAATATGATCAGATTCAGAAGTTATATTTGAGTGTGTGTAGATGCATACTTTGCAGAGGTATTACAGCTCTTTTAAGTAATATGGAAAGGCGTTGAAGGATGTGTAAAGGAAGGCCTTTGTGTGATGGGTAGTATAATGATTTGGGAGTTGAATATTCTGGATACTATCCTTGATTTGCTACAACCTCACTGAGTATCTGTGGGCAAGTAATTTGACATCCTGTGACTTCAAAGCAGACATGATAAAGATCAAAAATAAAAAGCAATATGGGATGTTGGCAAGTTTGTATGAATGAATATGTTGGTTGTACTCATAGTGCCAAATTGCAAGATCACCTGGTGCTACCTTAGGTATTTCAGTGATTAACGCTTTACAAGACAGGAGGATAAAGTTGGTTCTGACCATAATGGTCTGCTAGTTCAGCTAGACCTGGATGAAGGATCCATTTAAAAAGAGAGAATAGATGTCTGAGGAGCGAGGTTAGTCCCAGTGGTTGAGGACTTTAACTGATTAAACTAAGGAATTTGGATTTTGTTCTGTAGACACTATGGAGTTACAGAAGGTTATGTAAGCAAGAGACCAATATGAGCCAGGTCCCAACTCTATTGATATCTGCATGACTTTGGCCTTCAGCAGGTCCCCAATTTTTTTCTGGGAATTGCTGTCTTTTATTTTTAGAGGAGTTGGACTATATGATATCTAAATATTGCCTTCCTTTATAAAGTTTGCTGTGTTTGTAAGTTGAGGCATCATTTTATTAATTCAATGCTACATAGACAAATTTCTTGAGACCTTGTCCTTTTTTTGTTGGTCATGGGGCTTGAACTCTGGGCCTGGGCACTGTCCCTCAGCTCTTCAGCTCAAGGCTAGCACTCTACACTTGAGCCACAGCATCACTTCTGGTTTCTGGTGATTTATTGGAGATAAGAGTGTCATGGACTTTCCTGCCCGGGCTGGCTTTGAACTACAATCCTCAGATCTCAGTCTCAGCTAAGATTACAGGCATGAGCCACTGGTGCCTGGAAAGGGACCTTGTCTTTAGAGTAGATCTTTTATTCTATCAGCAATCTCAGTTGAACATAGATAGATAGATAGATAGATAGATAGATAGATAGATAGATAGATAGATAGATAGATAGATAGATATTCAATTATATCACCATTTCAGAGAGAGTAAAACCTACACATGAGATTTCAATTGGTTTTTCTAGTAACACATAATATTAAATAATATTTTGCTTAAAAAATGAAGATTTTTGTCAGGCCAATTGAAAGCCATTCTTATTATTTTCTTTACTACTAAGTGCTGAGCAAGAGCATGAGGCCTAGAGTTACAGCCCCTGTACCTGCACACAAAAATATTATCTGCTGGGATATAATATTTTTATGTAGAAATGTTTTTAAGCTCAGTATAGAAGTTTATAGCTGTAGTTCCACCTATTCAGGAGGCTAATGTAGGGGGATCACTTGACCCTGAGGGGTTGGCATAAACCTAGACAGCATAGGAAGACCCCATCACACACACAGAAAGTTTTCTTTTAGTATGTTTGTGTGTCCAGTGGACAAATGACCAGTAGACTTTGGGCTTTCACTCAGAGCAACCTGGGAGAATCATCATAGATAGAAAATTTCCCCATGATTCCTCCTTTGTGAACAGGTGGAGAATCTTAGTTGTCTCATTGATCGAAAGGAATCAATGTTAAGCATTAAAGGACCTTAATGAGATGAGAAGCTCTTTTTGGGGGGGGCGGGGTCTGGTTGTGGGGCCTGAACTCTGGGCCTGGGCACTGTCCCTTAGCTCTTCAGCTCAAGGCTAGTGCTCTACCACTTGAGCCACAGTGCCACTTCCAGCTTTTTTCTTTTTGCTTATGTGGTGCTGAGGAATAGAACCCAGGCCTCATGCATGCAAGGCAAGTGCTCTACCACTGAGCCACCTTCTCAGCCCCAAGAGATGAGAAGCTCTTTACCTGTTACCTACCATTTTAGGAATGAATTAGTGTAGATTTCATATGGTAATCTCAGACACAGGTTATTGCAGGGGGAGGGAAAGTGGGAGAAAAATGAGGGAGGGGGTAACAATGTTTAAGATGAAATGTACTCATTACCTTATGTAACTGTAACCCCTTTGTACATTACCTTTACAATTAAATTTTAAAAAAGAAAAAAAGTAGTTACCTACCAAGTTAAATGGAAGAAGTTAGACCCAATAGCTAGCCCTTTGAGGGATTGTTAATTAGACATTAAGAATGTACAGAAAACGACTGGGGAAACATGGAAGCAGTAACTGTCCATGTTCTGGTTTCTATGTGCATGTGGAGGTAAGAAGAGGGCCCAACTTACTGAGCATGCCTATGAGGAGCAAGCTGCTTCTTGGTATTTGTAGAGAGGCATCTTAGAAGGAGCTAGGCTCTGTAAAGCTATTTGTAGTAGAATGTAAAACAATATAGATAGATGCCCCTTGGTCAAGCAGAGCCTTTATAAAACTTTGCAGAGAATAACAAAGGGGATGAATATAATTAAGGACGATTATATGCATGTATGGAGGTATCACAATGAAACCACTTTGTACAATCAATATATATTAACAAAAAAGAAAAACTTTGCAGAAGACAAGTAGAAATGGCTTCATGGGACCTGGACTCCCCCTCACTCTGATCCTGCTCCTCCTCGTTCAATGTACTCTTTGCTGTTCTCACCTACCTTTGGGAACAACAAGCTATTGGCACTTGTGGTTGTTTGCATATGCTGTTTCCTCTGCCATGAATGCTTTTACCTTATTGTTCACCTGACTGACTGAGATGATTCTTTAGGGTCTAGTTTAAGTGTTACTTTCTGAGAGATGTTGCTATGATAAAGAACATTGAATCTGAAAAATAATATTCCCATTGTAATTCATTCTCCTAGCACTCATGTTTCTATGTTTACTTATTTAATAGTGTTGTCCCTCTTGCTAGACTATAAATCTGGGAGAGGGAGCACAGAGCAACAGGTATATATTAAAACATTATATACCTAATGCCTTGTACTACTGTATCACCCACATTGTAGGTGCTCAGGAAATACTTGTTGAATGGGTGAATGAGAGAATATGTAATCAATTATAGTATAGAATTGGAAGAGATCTATATATAATATATGTCTGGATGCTACAGTTAATTTCAGGGTTTGGCACTAAAAGACAATATGTATTTTTATATGTGAGTCTGCAGAAAACAAACGCGAGTCATATATTTATTCAGTGTATTCAGAATAAGTACAAAATAAAAATATATGAAAACATAATTACTGGTGACACCACTAGTCAAAGTATGGCTGAGAGCAGGGGATTCAGAAAACTGGAGGTCTACCTAGGTTTGGTTATCATCAGTGGCAAGGGAAGTCTTCCTAGTGTGGGACCCACACTAGGAATTTGATACTGAGGGAAATAGAGCTTCCTGACTGACAAAACCCATGCCATTTAGTGTTGTTGACTTGTGAATTTATCAAGTATAGGGTAACTGCTATGACAAACAGCCTCATAAAGTCAGTGGCTTACCATAACCTGGAAGTTCATTTCTCCTTATATAGCATCCCAATGTACCAATGTAGGTTTATCCTGGCTGGGTAATCTCTTCTTTGGATCATTGCTTCACAACCCAGTCTCTTTCCATCTTGAGGTTCTGCCCTTCCTTGAATACTCACATTTACTTATCAGACTGATGAAAGAAAAGAGAAAATGGTGAATTGCAAGGGATGTATTGTATATTTGTTTTGTAAATTGAGATTTAATGTATATATCATAGAGTTTAACCATTTAAAGTGACCTAGTCATAGGGGTATTTTTTTTTTAGCATATTCACTGTTATACAGTCATCGTTACAAACAATTTTAGAATGTTTACAGCTCCTACCCTCTCCCCCCAAATATCTTGGTTACCTCCAATACACCCCCTCCTTCTTTCTAAACAACTTTGAATCTATTTTGGCAACCCATTAATAGTTGCTTACTTCCTATCCCCTCACCTGACTCTCTAGCCTGAGGGAACTACTCGTCTCTTTTCTATCTCTTTATGGCTTTGCCCATTTTGGCTACTTCCTATAAATGGAGTCCTACATGATATTTTGTGTGTAGAATCTTTCACAGAACATAATAGTTGCAACATTCATCTATGCTGTAGCATATGTAAGTACTCTGTTCCTTTTATTGCATACCATTCTGTTTTATAGATAAACCACATTTTATTTATCATTTCCTCAGTTGGTGGGTATTTGAATTGTTTGAATTTTCTGACCATCTGAGGGAGGTTTATGTGAGGAAGTGATGCAAATTCTCATGGCCCCATCTAACTGCAAGAGAAGTCAGAAATGGGGTCTGGCTGAGTGCCCAGGAAGGAAAGGAAATGCAGTGTGGTGAACCTGCTACAACTCGCAGATAAGGAGTGGAGTTTGTCTGGATCCATCAGAGTTCAGGCAGAACTACTCTTCAACTCTTGCTGCCACTGTGTGAGTGGGAAAGTCACTTCCTGAAATGCCCAGCTCTGTCACAGCACATGCTGGCCATTGTAAAGCCAGACTTCTTAGAAAGTACTTTAAGATCTCAGGAGACTGGGGAATGTCAGAATGATGGGATCTCAGGCAGGATAATTTCATAAGGCTTCTGCCTATTTAAAGAGTAAGAAAATAATTATTCTGGTGTGTGTTTCTTTGGCTCTGGGTATTGTTCACATGAAAACACAAGTCACCTCTAATTGTTGTCTTCTGTAAATATGAAGCATCTGGCCAGGGTAGGGCACCTGCTTGCTTGTATCTGGATTGTTTCTGTTGGAGTCCAGTCAGGTAACAGAAACTACTCTATGTATCTAAAATAGAGAAGATTGAATACAAGAAATTGGTTGCACAAGTGATAGAAGTTCTAAGGAGCCAAACAAATCTGTAAGACATTCCACATATTAGCAGCAGTAGCAAGCTGGTTATTCTGAAGTTAGAGCCTCACTTTAAGTCCAGGCCAACCTGGCCTGTGATCCTCCTACTTGTGCTTCCCCATGTGGCTTAAGATAACAAGTACATGCCCACTACACTCAGTCTTTGGAGTGTCTCAAACTTGGTTATATCTGGGCTGTCCCACAAACAACAATCCCCCAGTTTCGAATTCTCAAGTACGAGGATTATGGGATTGTGCCACTGTACCTACTTCTTTCCCTATTTTTATGATCATATATAAATTGTACAGATTAATTTTATTGTGAAATTTCCATACGTGCATAATGTATTTTAGCCAACATCTGTTACTGTTTATCTCCCCTCTGTCATTTAAAGAAAAACTTCTATTAGCATCAATTTGTTGTACAAGGAGGATTCCTTTTAACATGTCTATTTATGCATGCAATGTGTCTTGATCAGTAACCCCTCTGTCATTCTGTCTCCCCCCTCTCCCTTCCCGCACCAGGCTCAACAAACTTCATTTTTCCATTTTCACACATGTACATAAGGTTATTTTGTACTTTGATCGTATTTACCCGCCTTGCTCTCTCTTTTTTATCCACCTTCCTCCCACTGGCTCTTATCCCTTAGAAAGTTCCCCATCCATTTTACACTGTCATTCATTTTTTAGGTCTATTTAGATTCTGAATAAGAGAAAGAACATGAAATCCTTGTCTTTCTGAGTCTGTCTTATTTCATTTAACATGATGACCTCCAGCTTCATCTGTTTTCCCTCAAATTACAAAATTCTTCTTTATAGCTGAATGTTCATTCTTTTTTATGACTGAATGTTCTATGTGTATGTATATGTAGTATGTGTGTGAGTATATATACATATATGTATATATGTGGTGTACATATATAATGTGTTATATGTACTTGTGTTATGTGCATGTTTTTATATGAACATATCTATATCACATTTTCTTCATCCATTCATCAGTTAATGAACAATTAGACTGATTCTATAGTTTTACTCTTAAAAATAGTACTGCTAGAAACATGGGTGTTCAAGTATCTCTATTGTATGTTGCCATACGTTCATTTGGATAAATGTCCAAGAGTAATATCACTGTTTCATACAGTAGTTCTGTTTTTAGTTTTTTGAAGAATTTCTGTGATTTCTAAAGCGACTACAGTAATTTACATCACCAACAACAAACACAGAAGGATTCCTTTTTCTCCGTATCCTCACCAACATTTGTTGTTTCTCTATGTATTTTTAGGTCAGCTTTATTAAAATACAATTTACACACAATAAAATGTTAACTTACAAGCATACAATGTGATATATGCCAATTATATGCATGCAACTACCACCACCAAGACATAGATTATCACAGAAAGTCCCCCTGTGCCCCTTCCTAGTGATTCTCCTCACCATCCAGCATCATTATGGATGATTTTGATTGACCTGCATTCTAGTTCCTCACTGTGAAATTGATCATAGTGCCTAAACTGCTGTTTTGCTCATTTGGTATATTTTTTTCATTCTAGTTCTTGCATTAGTGTTTTAGAGTTTTCATTTCTCTCATGAAATAGCTGTGTTCACACATTCTCTCTCTCTCTCTCTCTCTCTCTCTCTCTCTCTCTCTCTCTCTCTCTCTCACACACACACACACACACACGCACATGCACACGCACACGCACACACACACACACACACACACATACACATGGCAAAAGAGACAGACATTCTCACCATATTTCTAGAAACCATGTTATAATAGCTGCTTTCAAGTTCTTCTTTGCTCATTTCAATAGTCATCTCGGGGGTTCATGCATTATGTTTTTTACTTGATTATTGGATCACATTTTCCTCCTCCTTTATATATCTCATAATTATATCACATACTGGACATTTTATCTAAGAGAACTAGAGACTGAAGTATAATTTTAATTTTGTTTTGTTAGTATGACTATCAGAACCCTTTCCTAGGTCTGATGATTAACATGATTTTTTGTGACTCTCCTAGAGAATAGCTGAGTTGAGAATGAACTACCTTTTTAATTAGATCCAGTTTACCTATGATTAGCCCAACACCAACCTTCTGTCCCTCTGCTAGTTTTGGGGTCTTGTCAATATTTGAGCAGGAATGGGATTGCTATTTCTGCTGTATTTGGATTCAGTTCTCACAGAGACTAGAATCCAAGTGTTGTGCTAAGCTGCCCTTTCACTCTGACTTTCTGGGCCAAATTCAGAAGGTGGGGGTAGGGCAAGAGAGTTGTTAGGATTATTTTTTCCTCTTAGAGATTCTTCCAGATTATATTCTCTCCTGTCAACCCATTCTGTTGTCTAAAGATTGGCTGATTTTACCCCCTTTCTTTGTAAACTGTCTTTTATATCAAAGGCATTCTTTCCCAGCCATCAATACTTGGGCCAGGTAAGCAAGTATGGAAGCTGTCACAGCTCTGTAATTCAGTTGTCTGGGTTTTTATTATTACCACAGACCACTCACAGTTGTCTACATTCTAATTGGAAGCAGAAGTCTCTTCCAATGTTTTGAACAAGTGATTCAAGATAAAGTTTGTTCCAGAAAGAATGCTGGTCTAATGAGACATCTTGATTGCTGGTGATGCTCAGGACTGGCTTAGAAGAAAAAGTGTGTGTGTCACAGTGGTCCTGGGGCTTGAACTCAGGGCCTGAGTGCTGTCTCTGAGCTTTTAAACTCAAGGCTAGCATTTGACCACTTGAGCCACAGCTCCACTTCTGATTTTAAACTGTGATCTCCAGATTTCAGCCTCTCAATCGGTAGATTAAGGCATGAGCTACCAGCCTTCAGTGGAAGAAAAATATTTTTAAAATATTTATTATTTTTGTTGGGGCTTGAACTTAGCACCTGCACTCTCACTTGGCTTTTTTGCTGACGTTTGGAGCTTAAACCCTTAAGCCACACCTCTACTTCTGGCTTGTTGCAGCTTAATTGGTAATAAGAGACTCACAAACCTTTTTACATGGGCTGACTTCCAATGTCAACCCTCTCAGATTCCATCTAGGCCAGTTCCTGGCCCTGAAGAAAGATTTATTGGAACCCTGCCTCCACCCTCTGAACTTCTTCAGTGGGTACACAATATAGAAAAGATGGGTAGGCAAACAGGATGGTTAGTGGCAAGTTTATTCTGTGCTGGCTCAGACCTTTAGTTCACTAATGTAGTAAAGTAGTCAGATCTACTTTACAGATAAAGAACTGAGGCACAGAAGAGGGAAAGAGACTTGCTTATTAACTTGTGTAATAAATGATGTGAAAATAACTAGAATCTTTGACTGCATAATTCCTAGTCCATTATTCTGAGGTTTATGAAGGGGGAGTTAGCAGTGACGGGATTTGTAAAATTAGAGTCTCATGTTTGTTGTAGGTAGGCTTTTTAACACATCCCAGCCCCTTTTGCCTTAGTTATTTATTTTATTTTATTTTATTGTAAAGACGCTGTACAGAGGGGTTACAATTACATGAGTAAGGCAATGAGTACATTTTGCCTTAATTATTTTTCAGATAGGGTCTCGTCTTCCCCACCCCTCAACCCCCCTCCAGGCCAACCTTGAACTGGAATTCTATCTACATACTTCAGCATAAATATGATCACAAGTGTGCACTATTATGTCTGGATTATTTATTGAGATGGAGTTTTGCCACCTTTTGGGTGGCTACATGAAGCTACAGCCTTCTGAATTCTGCCTCCTGAGCAGCTAGGGTTATAGCTACGAACTCAACATTTTCAACTGGTGTTCTGTTTTTATTCTTGGATAAAAATAGATTATGTATTTATTATATATTCTTATTGTGAAAAATTGGAAAAAATCTAAAGCAACCATTTCTTTGAACTCTAATCTCTGATTATATTATGGAAGTAATTTCTTTTGTTAGTGTGGTCTATATCATTCAGACAATTTTGCATGCAGTTATGCACTGATGAAATATGTCCTAGTGTAGTTTTAAAACTACCTGACTGTACTGGGGGTATTCTGTTATTATTCATTTTTGCTGAGTGATCAGTGTTTGGGGATTGTACTGTGTCAATACCATATAATTCTGCTGAGTCTTCTATTCATTTAGCAGCCATTTATTGAGCATCTAATGTGTGCTAGATCCAGTTTTATGTACTAAGGTGCAGCCAAAAATAGACCAACATCCCCCCAATCTACCTTTTTGGAAATAATATGCTAAAGTGTGGAGAGCCAATGAAAATAAGTAAAATTATGAAACCAGGTTAAGATGTTGCCAGTTAATAAGGAAGTTGCAGGTTTTCTTTGAGTGTTCAGAGAAAACCTCACTCAATAGAAAGTGACATGGCAGAAAGGATCAGAAAGTGATGAGGAAATATGCTATGTAAATATGTGGGAGAAAGTATGGAGGTATAGGGATAAGCACATGTAACACGAAGGAGGCTCATGTAACTGGAACAGAGTAGGTAATAAGAGAATGTATAGTAAGAGATGAAGTTGGAGATATAACTGGGCACCAGATCTTGTAAAGCCTAATAGGCCATTAAAAATTATGTTAGAAGCTGGGTGCAGGTGGCTCATGCCTGTAGTACTAGCTACTCAGGAGGCTGAGATCTGAGGACCCCAGTTCAAAGCCAGCCTGGGCAAGAAAGTCCATGAGACGCTTATTGCCAATTAACCACCAGAAAACTGGAAGTGGTGCTGTGACTCAAGTGGTAGAGCACTAGCCTTGAGCTGAAGACCTAAGGGACAGTGCTCAGGCCCACAGTTCAAGCCCCATAACTGACCAAAAAAAAAAAAAAAAGAAATGCAAATATGGTATTCAGTATACACAAGGTGGGAAATGAACAATGCAAGTGGTGGGCAAGGAGGGGGAAACTGGTAGAAAGCAAAGAGAAGGGTGACATTGTCCAAAAGACAAATGCATGGTTGCTTGAATTGTGAAATGGTAATCCTCTGTACAACACTTTAATAATAACCATAAAATTATATTTGAAATTTAAAAAATATATTTGCTCTAAAGGAACCCCTGGAGAGTTTGGAGTAGAGGAGTAACCTGACCTGATAGACAGAGTAGCAAGATCTGGGTTGAGAATAGATTGTAAAAAGGTAAAAGGGTAGGAGCAAGAAATCACAGTGACTTGGGAACAAGGTGATAGTGGGAAGTCATGAGGATTGAACCAACTTCAGAGATGGCATGAAAAAAATAGGAAGTGGGTACTTGAAAGGGGTAGGGTGGGTCAAAGGGAAAGGGGTAGACAAATGAAGGGGAGAAGAGAGGGAGAATGTAATCAAGAATTCAATGTATATCCAACAAAATAAGAATGAGGGAAGGATTTGGTAGGGGAAGGATGGGTAAGATAGTGAAAGGAGTGACACTGATCAAGATGCATTGTATCCATAAACTGTATTCCTAAATGACAATTCCCTTGTACAACAACCTAAAGATAATAATAAATAAATAAATGGAAGAAGAGTATCTAACTGAATAAGCATTCTTTAAAGAAATAAGCATAACGAAAGTTTTGGGCTTGAATACCAGGAAGAATAGACTGGTCATTGAACAAGTAAGGGAAAGCTGGGAAAATGATTTTGATAGGATGATCAAGCACTTGACTTTTGACATGTTCATGTTGAAGTATTGGATATGCAAGATAGATGCTGAGAAAGTAGTTGGATAAGTAAGTCTGAAGTTAAGGAGAGAGACTTGGGATAGAGATAGATATTTGGGGGTCATCAAAATACAGATGATTTAAAGTGTAGTGGTAGTAGATGGTAGCACCACGGGGTCAAGTTATTAGTAAAGAGGAAAGATCTAAGAATGTATCTATTCATACACCAAAGTTAAAAAGATCAGAGTGATAAATAGAAACCAGAAAAAATTGGACTACAATAGGAAGAAAATAAGACAGATGTGGTGTCCTGAAAGTCAAATGAACAAGATTACCCAAAGAAAAAGGAATACAGAGTTGTCATGTGTGCTAATAGATCAAATGCAGCCATATGTACGATAGAACAAGGATTAAGAATTGTTCAGGTGGTTTTAGAAATTATGCAGATTGTGAAAGGTGAGTAGCATGAGTGTGTCAGTCCTATCTCTAGGGATTTGTGTTTAATTAGTTTTGGGTTGCTTCTGGTTCCTATGTGATTGAAATGTACAGCCAAGGCTCAGATTCACTGTCATCATTTCTCTTCAGTGTGAAATGGCCTTATTGTTAGAAACAGATGCTGCTGACTGAATAAACACAAGAGTTTTTACGTATAGGCTTGGCTCTGAAAATGATGAGCAGACCTGAGAGCTGATTATTAACCACTAAAAGGACTAGCTATTTAGCACCTGTCTTAAAGTGGCTTTTAAGCTGAAAATCTCTTTGCTTTTCTTTTTTTTTCAGGTATTTGATTTTTACCTCATTTTACGTATACTCAAAGGACCTTTTCTTTTGTGTAACAAGTCTTAAGCTAATGAAATGGTTTAAAGGAAATCTCTTTTTACATTTTTATTAGTCTCAATTATTTCTAAAGGGGGATTTCATTTTGTTATGTCCATATATATAAAATGTTCCTTGGTCTGACTCACCTCCTCTATTATTTTCTTGTCTCCCTTTTTCCCAAATCAGTGTCAGCAAACTAGAAGTATTTTGACTGTATTTATTCTCCATCACAATTGTTTTTTCTTAGCCATCCTGGGATGTGAACTCAAGGCCTCATGCTTGGTAGGCTGGCACCCTATCACTGAGCCGCACCTCCAGTCCTTAAGGGAAATTTTGATGGTCCATATAAAAGAGAAGGAAAAGGCACAACTTGAACTCACACCAATAATTAAACATTTAAGTGAGTTAAGCACATTCTTAGCAGAATCTGAATAATTCACACTTCAAAAGTTGACTAGTAACAGATTTATGAATTTTGTACATCATTAAAGTTTCAATCTTTTTTTTGTATTCTTACCACAGACATTAGAAATCATTTGAAAATTTTAGTAAATTTGAGTTGGGTTGAAATCTGTTAGCTTTTGAAAAATTAAATAATAAAGCCAGGCACCTGTGGCTCATGTCTATAATCATAGCTACTCAGGAGGCTGAGAACTGAGGATCAGAGTTCAAAGCCATCCTGGGCTGGGAAACTCTGAAATCTTATTGCCAGTTACTATAGGAAAAAAAAGCCACAAGTGGAGCTGCAGCTCAAGTGGTAGAGCATTAGCCATGAGCAAAAAAGCTCAGGGACAATGCCCAGGCCAACTTCAAGCTCCAGGACTGGCAAAAAAAAAAAAAAAAGGAAAATTTAAAGAATATCATGAGTAGGCTATGCAATAAGATTATCTGGTTTTTAGGCTGGTTAGGTTCTATATGACAGAGAGAAAACATCAGCTATATCCAAGCAGTACCCTTGGTACAATTAATATGTACTAAAAAATGAATGACAGGAAAGTCTTGTGGAGGGAAGGGTAGCAATGGGATAGGGGAAGGCTAATGAAAAAAGAGTAAGAATAAATATGGCTGAAGTTGTTTGTTTACGTCTATAAAAAAATAGAACAGTGAAGCTGGGCACTGGTGGCTCATACCTGTAATCCTAGCTACACAGGAGGCTGAGATCTGAGTATCACGGTTCAAAGCCAGCCTGGGCAAGAAAGTCCATAAGACTCTTATCTCCAATGAACCACCAGAAAACTGGAAGTAGCCCTGTGGCTCAAGTGGTAAAGTGCTTGCCTTGAGCTGAAGAGCTGAGACTCAGCACCCAGGCCCAGAGTTCAAGCCCCATGACAGACAAAAATATAGAAAAGTGAAACTTTCCAAAATAGTTTTAAGAAATGTGGAGTAAAAAAAGATTGCTTGTGACTATGAAAATGAACAAGGAAACCTATTGAAATTATTTGGGGAAGGGGGGAGAGGGGAAGGAAGAGTGATAGAGGGGGTGAGATTGATGGTAGCACATTGTAACAAGGAAACTCCTTATATACGTTATGCAAGCTAATTTTTAATAGAGAAAGGGAAAGTGGGGCAGTGGAGAAGGAATGAGATTGAGGGGATACACTGTATATGTAGATGGAAATATCACAATGAAATATTCTTTATACAGCTAATGAACCAAAGTAGAAAATGGAAAAGGCTAGAGTCAAAATACAGCCCTAATTATTGCAATCTTCTAGAAGGATGCCAAGTGTCTAGATTAGCCCTTCTCAGCCAGAACTGACTTCCAACAAGAGAATTAAGCTCTAATGCCCTATGGCAACCATTGTGTAAAATGAACAAACTTCTCTTGTATGAAGAATGGGGCTAGCCATGTGACATCTTTGAAGAATTAAGACAATAGTCACTTAAATAATCAAATAAAATTTCAGGGTTTCATTCTATTGTGGAGCCCTGGTTGAGAAAGTCTGTTTTAGGTACTACTCTTGTCTTCTTGAATGATGCTGTAGATTTTTAAAGTACATGTCTTCAGGAAAGAAAGTATAAGAAATTCTATGGTACAATTACTGAGAAATTAAAATGGATAATTTCTTCATTTAGTTATTAGAGTAGTTATTAGCAGCACATGCATAGGACCACTTTGTATATATTAGGATATATACAAAGTGGTATTTCTGAGCATTTTAATAGGTATTCTTCCCGACTTTTGTCTATGTACATAAATGTATGTGTATGAGTATTTATTTCAAATTATAGGATCATATTTATTTAGTTCAACAGTCCTTTTTTCATATAATATAATGGATATTGTTCTATATAATCACATATGTATCTCCTTTCTAAGGGCTGCATTGTATCCCATAGTCTGGTTGTTACAAAACACATGTGTTGATATTTTCCTGTTAATTATATCCAGTTCCTCACTTTTGCAAGAAAGTGCCATAACAAACATTTTGTTAAAAATTGGAAAAATATCTCTAGATCATGCATGGTGCATATAACTGTAATTCCAGCTACTTCGGAGGTGGAGATGTAAAGAATTATGGATGGCTCTAGATCATCCTGCGCAAACAGTTAGCAAAACTTTATTTCAACCAACAAGGCAGATGTGGTGGTGTGCCCCTAAGTTCCCAGCTGTGTGGGAGGATGTCTAGGAAGTTCATGATTTGAGACTAGCTCTGAGCAAAAACATGAGACACTATCCAGAAGAACACAATGAAAGTAATACAGGCTGTGTGTATGTGTCTCAAGTGGTAAAAGTCCCTGCCTAACAAATGCCAGGCCCTGAGTTCCAACCCCAGTGCTACCAAAAAAATTCAATTTTACAGGTTCTAGAAGGGGGATTGTTGAGTCAGGATGGTGCCTATTAAATTTTTTGTTTTGTCATGTAAATTTTCAAATATATTTAAAAGTAGAAAATAGTGTAATTGTAAGTATGTTTCTTTGTAACAGAGATCAGTAGGATACAGAGAGATATAAGAAGTAATTATGAAATTGGTTTATGCCATTGTGGAGGCTGAAAAGTCTAATGAGTACAAGTTGGAGACCCAGGCAGTCCAGTGGTACACTTCAGTCTGACTCCAAAGTCCTGAGAACTTGGGGTGACATTGGTTTGAGTCCTAGAGTCTGAAAGCCTGGTACCAGCAGCTTCAGTATCTCAGGGTAGAGACAAGAGAAGATGGATATCTGACCTCAAGGAGAGAGGAGGAGGAAGAAAGGAGGAAAAGTGGGGGTGGGGGAAAAGAGAGGGGGACACAGAAGAAATGGAGAAGGGGGATAAGGAAAGGGAGAGAGAGAAGAAAGAGTAGAAAAATGCAGCCTTTGGGTCTCAGTGATTTAGATGGTACCAGCCTACATTGGAGGAAGAAAAATCTTAGTCTAATGATTTAATGTAAATTTCATAGATGTGTTCAGAAAAAATATTTAACAACTATCTTGGCATCCATTAGCCTATTCAAGTTGACACATACCACTAACTACTGCTATAACTAATGACCTCCTTGTACTCATAGTCACTTGGATAATTATCACTTCATGTCATTGTTTCCCTCATTGCTTCTTTGCCCTCATACTCCAGCAATAGATTCATTATGAGTCATAGATATTTCAGTATGTCTCTCTAAAAGTTAGACAATTTTATAAAGCAATCACAGCTATGGTATCAAACCTAAAAATTAATGATAGTTCTTCGATGTCAGTGTTTATATTTCCCCTTTTTTCACTTCTTTTTTTTTTTTTTTTTGGGTCCGGTCGTGGGGCCTGAACTCTGGGCCTGGGCACTGTCCCTCAGCTCTTCAGCTCAAGGCTAACGCTCTACCACTTGAGCCACAGTACCACTTCCGGCTTTTTTCTTTTTGCTTATGTGGTGCTAAGGAATCGAACACAGGGCCTCATGCATGCAAGGCAAGTGCTCTACCACTGAGCCACCTTCTCAGCCTGACTTATTTTTCTTTTTTTCATTTATTTTACATGAGTTAAACAATTAACTCACAATCAGGACAATATATAACACTGCCTTTGGTTGTTATGATTTTCAAGTCTTTTGTTATATCACTTTCCCTTTCCTGTCTAATTTATCATTTTTATGATATGTTTGTTAAAAATAAAATCAGATAGGTACTGAGAACACATATATGAGATTTACTGGCACAGATCTTCAACACTTGCTACATTTGAAAATGAAAAGGGAAATCTTATTTGGAAACTTTTCCTGGTAGAGTAGAGCCTTTTAGCCAGTATTTGCGCAGAACAAATACATATGTATATGTATATGTTTATGTATATGTATATTGGTCTTGATTCTGATGTTTATTGTCTCATACCATGTATCTTTCAGGAGAAATACTGAAGGTGACCGGGAGAAGGCTCTTCAGGTCATGCTCCAGATTCTACAGAGCTGTGATCACCCAGCCCCTGATATGTTCTGCCTGTGTGGAAGGATCTACAAGGACATCTTCCTGGATTCCGACTATGAAGATTATGAAAGCCGAGACAGTGCCATTGCATGGTAAATAGCAAATAACAGAATCACAGAGACTGAGCACACAGGACTTTTCCCTAGTGAAAAATTACAATAAATGTGTTCGAAGAATTTCCAGATCCCCCTTTCTGAGAGAAAAACCATGAAAACCAGGGTTTGCTGCTATTCACACTTCCATGTTTACTCATGTATGAGGCAGGATAGAGACTTAGCATGATCCCTCTCAGCTACCCCTTCAAGAATCTTGTCGACCACCTTTGGGGCATTGTCTTTCCAGTGAGTTGCTCATTCCTTCCTTCCTTCATTCATTCAACAAATGTTTATTGAGGGCTTTCTCTGGGCCAGAGAATTTTCTAGATGGGGCCAGGAGTCTTAACAGTCTTAGAGACCCCTTACATTGCTGGTGAGGAAAATCAGACAAACAAATAATGTAAAATTTATAGAATTTCTTATGAAATGATAGCCCCTCTATACCTTAAGAATAACAATAAAATTATTATTTTTTGGGTCCAGTCGTGGGGCCTGAACTCTGGGCCTGGGCGCTGTCCCTCAGCTCTTCAGCTCAAGGCTAGTGCTCTACCACTTGAGCCACAACGCCACTTCCGGCTTTTTTCTTTTTTCTTATGTGGTACTGAGGAATCGAACCCAGAGCCTCAGGCATGCAAGGCAAGCACTCTATCATGAGCCACCTTCCCAGCCCAAAATTATTTTTTTTAAAGCAAAAGAATTTCAGCTTATGATCAGGCTTATGGAGAGAAGTTAAGCAGACAGAGAGCAATTTTAAACAGGGTGGTCAGTAAAAGTGAATACAAATATAAAGTTTAAGCTGGGCACCAGTGGTTCACGGCAGTTTGAACCCAGCCCAGGCAGGAAAGTCCTTGAGATTTCTATTGCCAGTTAACCACCAAAAAAAAGCCCAAAGTAGAGGTATAGCTCAAGTTATAGAGATCCAGGCTTCAGTGAAAAAGCTAGGGGACAGCATCCAGGCCCTGAGTTCAAGCCCCAGGACCAGTACAACAACAACAACAACAACAATAATAATAATAATAATAATAAAGTTAATGAGGTAGTGAGCCTTGCAGATGTTCTAGACAAAGAAAACAGCAGAGACAGAATCCAAGGAAAAAGTGTGAAAGGTAAGGACTATGCAAAGGATGTGAAGGAAGATAGCTTGAGACAGGAGGGAAGAAACATCTTTTTGCTCTTGAGCAGGAAGGAACCATCTCTGGAGGACTCTGAGCAGAGGATTGATAGTATCTGCCATGCATTTTAGCAGGAATAGTCTCACTGTTGTGCAAAGTATGTCTTTAAAATGTCTCAGCTATGGCCTGCTGTCTAACAACCCTAAAAGTCAATGACTTCAAACCATAGTTTCTCATGATTCTGTGGAGTTTCCAAGCAGTTCCTCTTCTGGCTTTGTCCAAGCTCACTCTGAAAGTTGCTATCAGCTAGAGGAGAAGGCAGAGCTTAGAAGATCCAAGATGGCCTTATATAATAACATTTGGCAGTTGGTATTGACTGGTGATATGATTCAGGTACCAGTCGACCAGCTTTATTTCCTGGTACCAGAGTGTGAAGGTTGGAGCCAGGAGGCTTCTTCTGGGACATAGGTTTAAGAACTCACATGAAGTTACTTCTGTTATATGCTATTGATCAAATTGAGTCACATGACCTGCCCAAGTGAAAGAATAGATTAATACACTCCATCTCTGTATGATTAGAACTTCAAAGTCATATTGAGATGAAAGAAATTTTTGTCCATTAAACCATCTGCCACAGGAGCAAGAACAAAGAAGCAGAGACTATGGCAGTAATTCAGTGTTGCTGGTGACCTGAACCAGGATATTAGTGATGAAAATGATTATATATATATATATATATATATATACACCATATCTCATATATATATCTTATATATTGTGTATATCTTATCCTATATACATACATATGAATATATAGATAGGATATGATTTGATAATGGAGCCGTTTCTCTCAGAAAAGCTCTTGACATTACTCTTTTTTGGCTCTCAGTTATAATTGTTTGCACTCCTTCCTCTTGCCCTCTTCTCCTTCTACCTCCTCTCTTAGCCTTCCACCTTCCTCTTCTTCCAAGCATGACACTCTGTCCTCTGCCACCCTTTGTCTAGCCACACATGTTTTCTGGCTAGTCTGATGCCTTGGTACCCATACCAGGATATCTGTAGCCCAAACTCTCTACTAAGTTGTGGTGCTACATAGCCCTCCTCTTTGCCCACCAGTTATACCTCAAATGATATGGGTATTGAAGAGTCACAGTGTTGAAAACTGAAGTCATTTCCTCCTCTCCACAAGGCAGAGTTTCCAATACCTTGCTTTCTAGCTACCACTGTTTACCTGCCCAGGCTTAAACATTCAGTTAATGCTTGCTTCCTCTAACTCATGTGACTCCCCATATAATCAGTGCCCACTTCTAGCCCTTCTGTGACTCTTCCCTTACTCCTTTCCAATCTTTTCTCATTACCACCACCTGCCCTAGTCACTGCCATCTCTTACTTTTTTACTAGAAATGTTCTAATAGTATCCCACATAGTTTCTCTGTTTGGTGTCTCTTCAGTCCATTCTTCATAGATTTACAGTTTGTTCCTCCAAAAAAATCAAAATTCCACATGGAGCTCCATTCCCTATTATATGAAAGTCAGACTTTGAGATCACCATTCTTTGAAAATGCTTTGAAAATTTTCTACAATATACCTTCAGCCCTGTCTTCTACTACTTGGTATGTGTTTGACTAAACTATAGTTCCTTAGGATTTCCCAAAGTGCAGCTCATGTCATTATTTTTTATCACAGTTTCTTTTTCCACATCATTGTTAGTACATTTCTGACCATCTTCATGTCACGTCTCCAGTTTCTAGAGTTTTTATATCTCTTATATTTAGGGTCTCCCTGTGAACTTCTCTGTATTTGGATTTTTGTGGTTTTGTCCTTCTCTCATTCTTCTGGGTATTTTCCCTCATTGTGTGTGTGCCTTATCCCTTCCTTTATAGTATACGTTCTTGGAAAACTAGGACCTTCTTTTATTCTTATTTATTATCTAGTAGTACCTAATCACTGTATGATAGAGACAAGGCACTCAGAGTTTTGAATGGAAGTCTGTTTGATAGAGCCAAAGTAGTAAGCTATGTTCCCATTTGAGTGGCCAAGAATTCAACATCCAGGTCAGGAAATCACTATCTACAGCTCCTTCATACAAATCATAGGAGTTTCTCTCCACCTACTCAGAAGGTAGTGGTGGTAGGTATGGGGAACAAAGATAGCTTTGCCTTTTGATTATAACACATTTGCTCTGGATGATACCCTCTGGAATACAGATGTGGAGTATGCAGCCCAAGGAGGTGGGTGGGTGATCCAAGTTTATAAGGATGGTTAATGGCAAATCTAGTACTGTAATCCTGTTGCAGTTGAAATGATTTCTGCCCCTGAATGAGTACTGTGTGACTTATGGAGAAGAACATCCTTTGCCTTCTCAGTATAACTTTTCTTTCAAATGTAAATTTTTACATATTTATTACTATGCCCATTCTTAAAGAAAAACCAGTTTAAAAAATGCCTGTCAATCCAGGCAGTATTGTCATTTCAGCTTGACTGGTTCATGGTAGAGCATAAATATGTGGGCATCTGGTACAATTCTTTACAGACCCAGCTTGGTTCTCTTCCAGTGTCTTCTCTTGAAGTTATACCTGATTTTGTTGCCAGTTTTCATCCAAATCCACTGGGGAGTAGAGCAATTTTGCTTTTGTTTCTTGGCCCAAAACTTCTTGATTCTGAAAGTTTTGTGAGAAGACATGGTGAGAAGCCCAGGCAGCACCGTTCAGTATAGCTTTTCATTGTGGAAAAATGAAAAAAATCCATTATGATAAAGCATTCTCAGAACGTACTATATGGGTATGGGAGGGGGAGGTTTGTCCTCTGATCTGCTGGGTGGTATTTGTGTTATACTCCAAAGTTCATAAAGTCACATGTTAGCTGACTTAACTTTTCCCCTCAAGAACTAATATTTTATTGTAGAATTCTCTTGTCAAATGCATAATAAATTACTCCTGGCTTGCAAGTCCTTAGTTCTAACAGTGTCAATTATAGGTATTACTTAATTGACTAAATCATTTTTTCTTAACATAATAGTCATACTTCCTCATGGAGGAGAAATTTTTATGTGTAGGAAAGAATTGAGAGTTAAAATGAACCTGTAAGCTTTTTGTATAAAAATGACACTCCTAGATTTGAGGTAGTTTTTTGTTTGTTTTGTTTTAGATTTTGTTTTTGAGACAGGATCTCCTTGTGTAGCCCAGCCTGGACTGGAACTTGTGATCCTTCTGCCTGTCTTCTGATTGCTGGTATTATGTACATGTACCATCATACCTAGCCCATGTTCCCTGTTTTGTATTTTATTCTTTATCCTAATGTGATATATCTCTACCCCTTTCACCTTATATGCCACTGCCCAGATAAGTATTTGAGGTCTGAGATGCTAGAATTATGGCTTCCTGCATGAAGAACTGATTTCACATTGTGCTATAAGCAAGCACACAAATGGCATGCAAAAAGAGAATGATTGATGCCATTTCTGTGTAATAAAAATATTCACTGTGCAACAGTAGTCTAAATTTTTAAATTAATTTACTGTTATTACAGAAGTGATATGCAGAGACAGGAATTACATTTTCATGTGTCATTTGTTCCCTCATTCTCTCGCAGTTCCTCCCTTCCATCTCTACCTATGAGTTGTATAGTTTTCTTTCGTCAATGTCCCTTGCGCTCCACTGTTACACTTTTCACCTTTTTTCCCTCAGATTCTATGCCCTCCTCTCACCCTCCACAGATATGCATGTGAATACACTGTATATAAGGTAAAGGATACAGAATCATCAGAGAGAAAAAACAAATTAAGAAAAAAAGTCCTTGGTTTGGTATCTTTGGAGTTTATTTCAGTATGTATATTTTATATACATATGAAGAGGCACTTGGGCATTGTATCTTTGTGATTCTCTCCTAAGACTATCCTCATGTGAATATCTTAAAGCCTGTGTAATTTGTCATATTCCAGTGTGTTTTAGATCTAACTTCCACATATCAGAGAGAACATGGGACATTTGTCTCTCTGATCTTGGCTTCCTTTGCTTAACACCATCTGTTTGAGTTCCATCCATTTCCCTCCAAATGACATTATTTTATTCTTTTTAATGGCTGTGTAAAATTCCATTGTATATAGTATCACGTTTTTTGGATCCACATATCTATTGTGAGGCATTTGGGTTGCTAGTAGTCTAAATTTTAAAATGGGAATTGCACATAAAGCTATGGCTATCTTTTGGGAGTAGGATTATACTTTAAAAGTCTCTTGTATGCTTTAATGTGATTTCTATATATATTTATTATGGCTTTTCTAATAAAAATATAAGCCTTATAAAAAAGAATATAAAACTCCCTAGTGTTTTAAAATAGCCCCTACCTGTAATCCTAGCCACTCAGGAAGCTAAGATCTGAGGTTTGTGGTTCAAAGCAAGCCCAGGCAGAAAAATCTGTGAGACTTATTTTGGTAGGTTGTGGAGTTTGAACTCTGGGCCTGGATGCTGTCCCTCAGCTCTTCAGCTCAAGTGCTCTACCACTTCAGCCACAGCGCCACTTCCAGTTTTCTGGTGGTTTATTGGAGATAAGAGTCTCATGGACTTTCCTGCCTGGGCTGGCTTTGAACCGTGATCCTCAGATCTGTCTACTTAGTAATTAGGATTATAGGCATGAGCCACTGGCACCCAGGTCTGTGAGATTTTTATCTCCAATTAACCACCAAAAAGCCAGAAGCGGAGTGTGACTCAAATGTTAGAGTACCAGCCTTGAGTGAAAAAGCCAAGTTAAAGTACAAGGCCCCTGGGTTCAAACCCCAGTTCTAGCATGAGCATGCAAACACACACACACACACACACACACACACACACACACACACACACACACACACACACACACACACACACACACACACACACACACACACACACACACACACACACACACACACACACACACACACACACACACACACACTCCAACATATTTGAGAGTTGTATGTGACTGTTCATCAAGGTAAAGGAGAGAACTGTAAAAAATAATAAATTAGAGGGCTGGGAAGGTGGCTCAGTGGTAGAGCGCTTGCCTTGCATGCATGAGGCCCTGGGTTCGATTCCTCAGCACCACATAAGCAAAAAGAAAAAAGCCGGAAGTGGTGCTGTGGCTCAAATGGTAGAGCGCTAGCCTTCAGCTGAAGAGCTGAGGGACAGTGCCCAGGCCCAGAGTTCAGGCCCCACAACCAGACCAAAAATAAATAAATAAAATAAATAAATAAATTAGAGTAATATATATGCTCATGAGAAGATAGTTTGTACCATTATCTACACATTTTGTACTGTTATCTATACATTGTAATACAATAAAATCTGATAAAAAATTTGATGGTTTTGTAATTACAGGTATCGCAAAGGATTTGAACTCCAGTCTTCCCTTTATTCAGGAATTAACCTTGCAGTTTTGCTGATAGTTGCTGGTCAACAGTTTGAAACTTCCATTGAACTGAGGAAAATAGGTAACACTGTTCATTATTGCCAATGTTCGTACTTTGGTCACACTAACTTAATATTTTAATTTATGAATATTTTTCAAAAGGAAGAGTTACTTTCTAGACAGCAGCCCAAATAAAACATCTGCTTATCCTCCACTTAAAGGCTTGCATGGTATAACAGAAAGATCTTCATGACTATTTAAAATTCAAATTCTTAAGGTGTTCGTCTGAACAGTCTGTTGGGAAGAAAAGGGAGCTTGGAGAAAATGAACAATTACTGGGATGTGGGTCAGTTCTTCACTGTCAGCATGTTGGCCAGTGACATCGGGAAGGCAGTCCAGGCAGCAGAGAGATTGTTCAAACTGAAACCGCCAGTCTGGTAAGTCCCATCTCCAAATCTGACCTTCACAAAAGAGTAGCAACTGCCATATTTCTCCTTCTGACTTCTTCATTAAAGCAGTTAGAGAAGACATAATGGCTCCAAGGGGCTTGTTGCTTTCATGTAAATGGAGAGAAAGATGCATACATGCACAGAATAATGGCCCTGTGCTTTCTATCTCTGAAATTAGACTATCAATCCTGTTATTTTCTTCAGCTTGTCTAACTCCTCAAGAGCAAAATATTTATTTGTACTGGTATTTATCCATGCATCTTTTAGAAAGCCTGTGATAGAGCTATCAAAAGCACACCAAGAAAACGATGACCCTTACAAAAACCACACACAGTGTGGTTAATAAAATGATGACACAGCTCTGATGTAGCCATTATGCAGACATGTGTTCATGCTTTATTATAGAATAAGAAAAGCTAGTTGCAGGATATTTTTCTTTATCAGTGGCTCTCAATCTTTATTATACATCAGAATCACTTGTGTTGATTTAAACACATATTGCTGAGGCTACACTCAGATGTCTAATATAGTAGGTGGCTATGGAATGTTCAAGCAGCTGATTGTTTTTTTGCCAGTCCTGGGTCTTGAACTCAGGGCCTGGGTGCTGTCCCTTAGCAAGCTCAAGGTTAGTGCTTTACTACTTGAACTACCACTCCACTTCTAGCTTTTATGGTGCTTAATTGGAGATAAGAGTCTCACAGACTTTCTTGCCCTGGCTGGCTTCCAACTGCAATCCTCAGATCTCGGCCTCCTGAATAGGTAGAATTATAGGTATGAGCCTGTGGCTGAGCGTAATACCTTGCCTTTCCAGAGGTCAAACTGACAAAATGTATGTGGCCCAAAGCTTCCACCATGAGTCATATTGTATGCATAAACTGTCTAGCATGGGCCAAGGCTTTTAGAAAGTACTATACTTTTAGCAGGAAGGACATTCCAGGGGCTTAGAGTCAGTGTTTCAGTATCCAGTCAAGGTCAGACCTTTCTTTGGAATGTGTAGCATTTTGAGGACTGCTGAGTACCCACGCAAGTCAGCTTGGAGTTTACGGCTAGTCTGCCGTCACTGGTAACTCTAGACTTCATCTTCAAAGAGCAAATATAATACTTTAATGTATTCAGTGGATTATTCCTATTTAGTACAAGAGAGGATGGAATACCACTGCCTGGCAGCTATATTTCAGAAAGTTCTCAAAGACAGGAAAGGTATAGGCAGAGTCAAGACTTCATAATGCTAAAGTCTATCTGGTCAGATCCTAATCATATAAAATAAATAATATGACAACAAGTTTCACATTTGTGATTGGTAGGAATAAAGGAGAGGATGCAAACGGATGGTGTGATTATAGGAGGACCAAATGAGGGACTTGTGCTGATAGAAATGTTCTCTACTGTATATCAACAGCAACACCATATTGTGGTACTGTACTATAATGTTGCCATCATGGTTAAATAGATCAAGGGCATATGAGTTCTCTCAGCATTTTTTCTTCGCAACTTCATGTGAATCTAAAAATCCCTCAAATTAAAAGTTTTATAAAAGAAAAGACAGTGGATTTTAAATATTGCCATTTTGTAATCACTTTTACTTTCAAGCTACTTGCTTTTGTTATTTAAAACATTTAATATATGAGCCAGGCACTGGAGGCTCACACCTGTGAGAGGTACTCAGGAGACTGACATCTGAGGATCATGGTTTGAAGCCAACCTGGACAGAAAAGTTCATGAGATTCTTACCTCCAATAAACTAGTTAAAAAGCTGGAAGTGGAGCTATGGCTCAAGGGGTAGAATGCTAGACCTGGGCACTGTCCTTTGGCCTGGAACAGTGCCCAGGCTCTGAATTCAAGCCCCAGGACTGGAACACAAAAACAACAGTAACATGACCCATTTAGCATATGCTTTCCAATCACTGTGATTGGGTCTGATGTTGGCCAAATTACATGCTTTATAATTCTGTTGGACTAACTCTGCCTACTGTATGGATTTCTTTTCATTGTGTGGCTGCAAATGATTATTTCTGAGACAATCATAATATAATATGAAATTAAGTAAATAAAAGTTTTAGGGAGTTTCTTTTAAAAAGCTAGTAGACCTGAATTCAGTTTCTTTAAGACTAACATAGGGTTTCTGACTTTTCCAGGTACCTGAGGTCATTAGTTCAGAACTTGTTATTAATTCAACGCTATAAAAAATCCAATACTGAACATTCCCCCAGGCAGGAACAACTTAACTTCTGGCTAGATATAATTTTTGAAGCAACCAATGGAATTACTCATGGACTCAGATTTCCGGTAAGATATTCTAAATCTGGTTAATTTGTTTGATTGTTTTGAGGTGCTGGGGATTAAACCTAGAGTCTTGTACATACTAGGCAAGTAATATACTACTGAGCTACGTGTCTAGCCTCAGATTCTTTAAGTTAGACCAAAGAAATTTGGATTAGTGCTGTTGAATTATTAATGCTCAGAAAGGAAGAAAGTTGTAGAACAATTTATGTGAGGATAACCATGATTCCTATGGAGACCAAGCAAGCCATGTGTTAACTCCTTGGGAAGTAGCCATATCAAATAGTAGTTCTCAATTAAGAGTGATTTTTGTCCCCCAAGGGACATTTGGTAATGTCTTATGACATTTTGAGTTGTCAAAACTGGGGTAGAAGATGCTGTGCTGCTAGCTGGAGCAACTGGAATGGCTGGTAAGCATCCCACAATGCATAGGATAATAAGGAGTTACCGGTCAAAAATGTTAATAGGCCCAAGGTGGAGACACTGCTCTAAAAATCTAGTAGTAGCCAAGTGGTAGTGGCTCATGCCTATAAGCCTAGCTACTCAAGAGGCTCAGATCTGAGGATTCCGGTTCAAAGCTAGCCTGGTCAGGAAAGCCCACAAGACTGTTTTCTCCAATAAACTATCAAAAACAAGCCAGAAGTAGCTCAAATGGTGGAAGTTCAGCCTTGAATAAAAGAGTTCAAGCTCTAAGACTGATCAAAATATACTCATAGTGAAAAAGTACATTCTGAAGCTGTCTTGTATTAAACTTTGGTTTGTATCTTAATGTTGATTAGTGGCACTAATCAATAGTAAAATTTTATTGAAAAGGAAGAATTGCTTTTAGCTTTGCATTGAGTTTTTGTTTCAATGTTACAATCATCTTATAAGGAGTCATTGCTAAGCTTTCTAAATGCTTTGGAAATTACGCTTCAATAATTTTGTTTCATATTTATGCCACAAGATTTTGTGAGCATGCAGTTTTTAAGAATTTCACTAAACATCTAATAAAAGATGAAATTGTTGGAAATAATAATTATTTTGTTCCTGGGTAATACATTTTAAAATCTCCTTTTAATTATGAAATACTTCAAACTTACAAGGTACAAACCAGTAACAAAACAGATTCTGTGTAAGCTCTACTCAGGTTTAGCAATCTTAAACATAGTGCTTCATTTGTTTTGGAGATTTGTTTTTTCTCCCCTCATCCCTGTCTCACCCACTCCATCTTTCTACCTGCTCTTGTCTCTCTTTCCCTCCTCCTCCTTCTCTTCCTTCTCTCCCCTTTCTTCCTCTCTCTTAACCAAATGACACCTTATTAATGGAAACATCACTCACTTTTCATCTCTTTTCATGTACACACACTTTATACCTGCTGACTATCGACTTTACTTTCTATTTCTCTTGAAAATTGTTACCTTAACAAGGCACTGTTGGCTCACACCTATAATCCTAGCTATTAGGAGGACTGAGATCTGAGCATCATGGTTTGAAGCCTGCCTAGGCAGGAAAGTCCGTGAGACTCTTATCTCCAGTAAACTTCCCAAAAAAAAGATTCAAAAGTGGAGTTGTGGCTAAAGTCATAGAGCACTAGCCTTGAGCAAAAAAAAGCTGAGGGATGGTACTCAGGCCCTGAGTTCAAGCCCCAGAACTGGTACAAATTAAAAACAAAAACAAAACTTGTAAGCTACCTCTTTCTTCTGTAGTCTCCTCAGATATGCTTTTCTTAATCTGTCTGGAAAAATGCTCCCCCTTCTTTCTTATTTTCTTTAAATTGTTACGTAGCACTGAATTTCGCAGCCCTGTTGCTGTGTCTGCCTCGTTAGAGCTCAGCCCTCCTATAGGCAGTGACTTGTATGCCCTGCTGAAGCCCTGGCCCCTAGAGCCATGCTTGGCATAGTTGGTCCTCCATAAGTGTTTGTTAAGTGCAAATCTTCCCACTTTTTCACTGGGCAGGGTTCCAATTTCACATCCCCAGGAGTAATATTAATCTGTTCACATTTTAGGTTCTGGTGATAGAACCAACCAAGGTTTACCAGCCTTCTTATGTTTCTGTCAACAATGAAGTTGAGGAGAGAGTGGTTTCTTTGTGGCATGTCTCACCCACGGAAATGGTAAGAGAGACAAATTATCTACAGTTCTTTCTTCTGTATTATCCATTAAGGACTCCATTTCAAAGCAGTTCAGTCTATATGGTAAGACTGGAAAGAAAGGTACCCATGCTTAATTGACTTCTGAATGAATCACAGATGCAAAAAAGAAGAAAAAGCTGGGTGCTGGTGGTTCATGCCTGCAATCCTAGGTATTCAGGAGGCTGAGGTCTGAGGATTATGGTTAAAAATGAGGCACAAAAGTCAGTGAGGCTTTTATCTCAAATAAACTACTTAGAAAAAAGCCAGAAGTGGCACTGTGGCCCAAGTGGTGGAGTCCTAGCCTTGAGCAAATGAAGCTCAGGGATAGCACCCAGACTCTGAGTTCAAGCCCTAGGACCAGCACAAAAAAGTGAAAAGAAAGAGATTTCTTCATTTTTATGTATGTATGTGTATATGTATGTATCTATGGAGATACATATAGGAGACTATATGTGGTATGTAAGTGTGTGTATGTATGCATATTATATAAAGTGAAGTTTTGTTCTTCAGAAGTTAAACCATAAGGAAGTAAGCAGGAAATATTTAAAGAAAGTTACTTCATATTCCTCAAACATTATCCATGTTCCATTCTCATCCCCATCCCCAGTGATATGTTGGCTATCTCTGAAGCCTTTCTCTATACTCAATTATGTATGTTTAATGTATATATGTATCATATATACATTTATACACAATGATTTAACATTACAATGCTATCATACAGCATGCATTGATTGTTTTGCAAAACATTTTAACTCTCCATACATCATGGGTAGTTTATCCCATTCCACACCCCAATCTACCTGATTTTTAAATGTCATAATTCCTATTTTTCCATATCATATGATTTATCTCCAGGTCTAGATGAACTTATATGTTTTTTCTTTTGAAACAGGGTTACACTATATAGCCCAGACTGGCTTCAAACTCACTGTGTAGCCCAGACTGGCCTCAAATTTATGATCCTCCTGCTTCATCTTCCTGGGTGCTGTAATTACAGGTGTGCACTACTATGCCCAACTATTTCACCTTTTCCTTACTGATACATATGAAAGTTTACTTTTTTCACTCTTGCCAGCATATCCTAGCAGATCTACTCTGCCACAGTAGGAGCAGAGATTCCTAGAAATAGGCTTGCTTGATTCAAGGGCACTTCTGTTTAAAACTTTCATCATTACTATCATATTTATACCATTCTAATTTGTACTTATACCAACTATACAGGAGGCATGAGATTGTAATTCTCATTGGAGAGATTGTCAAAAATCTGGCCTGGGTCTGATGTCTTGTAGTAATGGAACAATTTTCACTTCTTTATCTAAAGTACTTCATCAGTTTTTTCTCTTTCATAAATTTTGCAGTAATAAAGAAACACAGTACCTTTGGTACATGTGGTAGAAAGTTGCTTGCTTTGCATGTGTTTCCATGTGGTAGAAAGTTGCTTGCTTTGCATGTGTTTCCATGGAGTATGAGAAGACTTATGCCGTTAACTTGGCAAGGGAAGATTATTTTTCTTCCTGAAAGTAATAGTGTGAATGATTATGTTCTAATCAGCTAAAAAATAAGCACTATCTTTGCAAATAAAATGCAACATCATAGAACAAACAGAGACTCAAATCCATATTAAAAACACCTTATCAGATACAGTGATAATATCTCAAGTGAAGGCCAGTAACCTTGTCCAATATTTACCACTGGAGCAGTTCTTCTTATCACTCAAAGTAGAGTCAACAGCCATTAGTGAAGATGAGCTGCATGCAATGATGTGCTTGCATTTTTTTCTTGCAAGGTGTACATTAAATGTTTGAGTGCATGCGTGAGAAAACCAAGCTACAATGAAGTATATACATGGATTTCATATAGCTATATCTCATTTGAAAAAGGTGCATTTCTTTTTCTTTTTAATTTTATTTTTGTGCTGGTTCTGGGACTTGAACTGAGGGCCTGGACACTGTCCTCAGCTTTTTGCTCAAGGCTAGCACCCTACCACTTGAGCCACACCTCTACTATTTTTGGTAGTTTTGGTAGTTTTGGAGATAAAAGTCTCATGAATTTTCCTGCCTGGGCTGCCTTTGAACCACAATCAGATCTCAGCATTCTGAATAGCTAAGATTACAGGCATAAGCCATTGGCCCAGTTTATTTTTTCTTTAATTTTAGTATTTTTTAAAAAACTTGTTATTGAAAGTATGAAATGCTCCCAAATCCAAAAGTCTTTTAGAGTTAGTGTTCAGAAAGTTTCAGATTTCAAAGCCTTTTGAATTTCATATTTTCAGTTCAAAAATGCTCAGCCAATATAGAGTCTGGATTATTGAAGACTCTGAAGAAAACCTCTACGTAATTTGAAATAACTCTGGTCTTAAGGATTTCAGTCTCTATAACATACACACAGAAAAGTATATAAATTAGAGATGTACAGTTTAATGCATTTTGACAAGATGAGCATACCTCAGGTCAATGAATAGAATATTAGTAGACCCTGCACCTTTTGTCTGTATCCATAGCCCTCCATGTACCACCTTGTCCTCAGTTTGAAAATTACTGTGCCAGAAACCAACCATACTTATTTTCTTTGTGCCATTGATGCCACTGTCACTCTGTATTCTTACCATTTCATTAATATTTGTGCAACATAATCTCATATTTTGACAAGTAGGTATCAGAAAAAACTAAATGCTGTTCAGTACTGGTATGTGAATTGAGGGCCTCATGATTTCTAGGCAAGCATTCTACTACTTGATCCATGCCTCCAGCCCTGATTTTGGTGGTTGTTTTTTAGTTAGAGTATTGCAAACTTTCCTTCCTGGGCTGGCCTTGAACTGCCGTTTTCCCTCTCTGTCTCATCAGTAGCTAAGATTTCAGGCCACCAACACCTGGCTTGCAAGATGGCTTTGAGTTAATGAAATTTTACAAAAAGGGCCCGCCTCATTTGAATTCTATTGTGGTTACTGGCTCTTAATAGAATTTTCCATTGGTAATTATGTGCTAGTTGTATTTGTTAATATATAGTCTATGATAAGAAATGGAAAAGAACTATATACATAACAAATGCTAGTTTTTCTTGACTGATGAAATGCTTTGCACAAGTGCTTATTGTTGTCAGAGAAAATGTCTGAGAGGAATAGAAATTGCTTTTACTTTAGGAGGAATCCTTTACATTTGTTTTCATTTATAATTTTTAAATTCTGCAGATTGTGAAGAACAAGCAGTTTGCCTAGAGTGAAATGACATTTTTCTACATGGTTGCATTTTCCTCCCTGGTGGGCTATATATGTATGGTGGAAAGAGTATATATCCACATGCGTGTGACTTCATGTAACATCACTATCAAATGAGATTATGTTCCTGGTTTAGTTATTTCAAGGATTTAGGAACTCATTGGAACTAAGGAGACAGTAGTATGCTGTGAAATGTTGAACAACTAACTCCCTGCATTGCAGGCTAATTTTCAATTAGCTGATTTCCATAATGTAAATACTCCCAATGACCAGTTTTAAGGAAATTCAGGCCAACCAAATCTACTTTCCAAGGTAAATTTATTTTCTGCAAAGCTGGGTGTCAGTGGCTCACATGCAGTCTTTTCTAGAGTAAATGTAAAGAACATGAGAAATGCATTGTTAAAAAGCAATCAAAATCCAGGTGCCAGGGATCACACCTGTAATCTTGGCTACTCAGGAGTCTAAGATCTGAGGATCACAGTTCAAAGCCAGCCCAATCAGAAAAGTCTGTGAGACCCTCGTCTCCACTTAACCACCAAAAAGCCAGGGAAGTGGAGGTATGGCTCAAGTGATAGAGTGCTATCCTTGCACAAAAAAAAAAAAGCTCAGAGACAGCTCCCAGGCCTTGAGTTCAAGCACAAACAATTATTTTCTGTAGTTATGATATTTTGTTGTTGTGGCCCCTTAAATTATCTGAAACTGGATTTTAGATGTTTCCTCTAAAGCTTAGCTTTGTGCAAAATTTAAGGGCATGGCATTTTGGTATAGGAAAGGGAGAGAATCGCTTTTATTTTATTTTATTTTATTTATTGTAAAAATACCGTACAGAGGGGTTACAATTACATGAGCAAGGTAATGAGTGCATTTCTTATCAAACATTGTTGCCTCCTCCTTTGTTTCCCCTTCCCATCCCTCCCCATCTCCCCCCGACACCCTCCCCAGAATCGTTTTTAGAAAGTACTTCATGACACACATTGAAGCCCCAGTTGTTTGCTTAATCACGGGAGGCCAACTGCTAAAACAAGCAGTTCACAATAGTTACACACTGGAAATTGGTCTATGCCTCATATCATCTAAAAGATTGGCAGGGAGTCCCATTCCATCTATCAGTGGCTGGGGGAATAAAAGGTAGAGGATTACCATAAAAATTTTCATGGGTCCAGCCTGAAGATGGTAGCTATCACTCCTGTTCACATCCCATTGGTCAGCCCTATCTAACTGCAAGGGAGAAAACAAAATGAAGACTGCTGAATGCTGCCACAGTCTTGCTTCTCCAAACAATTTTTGTAGTGCTAGGATTTGAACTCAAGGCCTCATGCTTGCTAGTCATGTATTCTATCACTTGAGCCACACCCCAGCTTATTTTTGTTGTTAAATTATTCTTCAAATAAGATCTCACATTTACTCTCACATCCAGCCTAGACTATAGTCCTCCTATTTACTCTTCCCACCACAGCTGAAATGACAGGTGTATGCTACCATGCCCAGATTTTATTGGTTGAAATGGTTGAAATGCAAACTTTTCCCCCAAGCTTGCCTTGCTCATCCTGATCTCTATCTGCCAAGTTGCTGGGATTATAGGTGTGAGCCACTTTACATTTTTACAAATCATTCAACTTAGGTAAGCTGGTTCAACTTAGGTGAGTTTGTCTACTATGTTGACAGAAGATGAAAGACTATGTATTTATTGTGTTCTTATTATTTCTATTTCAGATTATTATTTATTTCATGTTTATATTGTTTGCTCTAAACTGGATTAAAAATACATATTAGTTTTTATAATACATTAGAAAAACGTATTCTGGGTTCCAAGTTATGGAAAATATATTGCTCTAACCCCCAGCTGCTATTCAAAATAAAATAGATTGACAGTAGAACAAAACCAAAAATGATCTTTTACTAAGAAAACTTCGACTACTGAGTTCTGTCTTTGATACTTGCAGAAACAAATCCATGAATGGAATTTTACAGCTCCTTCTATTAAGGGAATAAGGTAAGAACACAAGGGAAGATATAATTTGTTTTAATATAAATAATAATAGTTTGTGCACTTCAATGTTTTCACTTAATCATAAGAGGTGTTATTCATATTTTTAACAAAACCTAAAATAAATTGCTTTCATTTGTTTTCTCCCTATCTGAAGTTCATTATGTACGGTTAGTAAGAACTTCTTGGCTCATTATAATAGTACTTTTTTACTGAGCACTGGTGAGTCATGACTGTAATCCTAGATACTTAGAAGGCTGAGATCTGAGGATCACAGTTTGAAGCTAGCCCAAACAGAAAAACTCAGGAGATGCTCTTATCTCCAATTAATCACCAAAAAGCTGGAATCGTGAATCAGATGACAGAGTGCCAGCTTTGAGCCAAAAAGTTTAAGGACAGTATCCAGGCCCTGAGTTCAAGACTCAGTGCTGGTATACACACATTAAAAAAAGAGATTAATGAATTGATACTTTGTAAAATGATAGAAAATATGTTAATAGATTTTCTAAATGATTCAAATCGGTATTACAGTTTATACATATTCATATTATGTTTTGAAATTTTATAGCATATCCAAGTTTGATGAACGGTGTTGTTTTCTTTATGTCCATGATAATTCTGATGACTTTCAAATCTACTTTTCAACTGAAGATCAGTGTAGAAGGTGAGTTACAGCTGATTCAAATATTTGTAACATTTGAAAACTTACAGAAAAATTATTTGTATAGCTTTGGGATATGATTCTTTTTTTGTTGTTGTTGGTCATGAGGCCTGAACTCTGGGCCTGGACACTGTCCCTCAGTTCTTCAGCTCAGGGCTAGCACCCTACCACTTGAGCCACAGCGCCACTTCCAGCTTTTTCTGCTTATGTGGTGCTGAGGAATCGAACCCAGGGCCTCATGCATGCAAGGCAAGCATTCTACCACTGAGCTACCTTCCCAGCCCCTGGGATATGATCCTTATACCTCATAATCATTAAAAGTGTGTAACAATATTTTTTAGTATATGAGAGTTTTGCCACTATCGCCACAGTCTAATTTTGGAATTTTTTTTGTCAGTCATTGGGCTTGAACTTAGGCCCTGGGTGCTGTCCTTGAGCTTTTTTGCTTAAAGCTCTACCACTTTGAGCCAAAGTGCCACTTTTGGTTTTCTGGTAGTTAATTGTAGAAAAGAGTCTCACAAAAATCCCTGCCTGTGCTGTCTTTGAACAGTGATCCTCAGAGCTCAATCTCCTGAATAGCTAGGATTACAGACATGAGGATTACAGCACCTGGCTTTAATTTTGGAATATTTTAATTAACCCTAAATGAAACCTAGTATCCATTAGCATTGACTCCCTCATTTTCTCCCAATCTCCTCTCTCATGACACCAGCCCTATGCAAACATTGGTCTACTTTTTATGAATTTGTCTATTTTGGACATTTCATATATATTGAACTATATAGTATGGGATCTTTTGTGACTAGCTTCTACTTAGCATAGTGTTTTCAAGATTTACCTATAATGTAGTATGTATCAGTACTTCATTGCTTTTTGTGGCTAAATACTATTCCATCATGTAATTATGCCATTATTTGTTTATCTTTTCATCAGTTGGTAGTTTGGGATGCTTCTACTTTGGGGCTATTATGAGTTTACAAGTAAGTATTTGTGAGGAAATATGCATGATTTTTTCTTCAAAATGCTAGGTCTTAAGGTAATTTTTGTTTAACTTTTTGTTTTGCTAGACTATCATTGGCAGTGTATGAATTTTTCAGGTTTTCTACCTTCTTGCCAACACTTGTTATTGTCTGTCCTTTTGATTATAGCCATCCTAATAGATATGAGGTGAGATCTCACTGTGGTTTTTCCCCAAGTCAAAATTCAGAGCATATTGTCATGTGTTTGCCATTTATATATCTTCTGTGAAGAAATGTCTATTCAGATCCTTTCCCCAATGGAAAAAATAAGTTTGAAAAATATTGAGAGGTTGAGGGAATTAGAATAAAAGAATTACTATAAGAGATGATTAGGAATCAATAGACCAGTCAGTTGGTGGAATATGGAATACTGTATAGAGAGGATTCAGGTGAGTATTGGTAAAGTACCATATCAAATCAAGGAATGGAATGATTGTTCCATGTTATAAAGGTTTGATTTAAGTACAATTTAATGAAATGAGGCTAAGTTAAAAGTCAAAAGCAAGAATCATCCTAACGGACACCATCTTTGTGATGTTAACTATCATAGGTTTTGCTCTTTGGTCAAGGAGATGTTAACCAATGGAACGGGCAGCTCTATGGAGCTGGAGGGAGAGGCAGATGGAGACACCTTAGAGGTGAGTCACAGAAGGCTCTGAAATGAAAAGTTCTTTGTCATTTTTTATTAACTAAAAAAAAGTCCCAATTTTTATGTCCAAAATCTCTGTTGAGTATCTTTAAAACTACTTTTGAACTAGACAGCTGTCACCAGCCATTGCTCTCAGAGATTAGTTCAGTGTGCCTCCATAGAAATAGCTTATGACCTTGGCTTCCTCTCAAAATATTTAACAAAAATTTGGCCATGGAACAGACTAAATTTTCCTTTTGTGTACCATCTATGATAAAGTTTTTTTTCTAAGCTAATTAGCAGTATTTATGAGACTCTAAGAGAAATAATTAGCCAGCTGGATGCAGACTCTAGTTATATCTACTTTTATATCATATAGTAAATGTTAGCAAATTTTAAGTAATTCTTAGGAAAGTTAGATTATCACTAGCTGTTTAGGACAACACAATTGTCCATAGTTACCAAACCACTTCATGAATGTTTAAATATTGCATGATTTTTCACATTTGCCACTGTCAAGTTCTCTCATTGATTGCAATTTAATGTGACTTTATTATACTTTTAAATGACATAGAAATAAATTTCTTGAGATTTCCTTTAGAAAACATCAAGGGATTAATTTTAATAATTGGAAGTACTAGAATCATTACCTTACAATCAAAATATGTTGTAGAAATGAACCATGAGATACACTTTGAAAGCGACAGAGAAAGGTATAAGATAAAAAAGTCCTTTATGAAAAAAAAAGTCCTTTATGAAGAAGGCTGATTGATAGTAATCAGACAGTGATGGAGATGCTTTAGTAATCTTAATATTCATGAGCATACCTCAAAGTAGATGGGCAAGAACACACACACACACACACACACACAGTGAGTTGGGTGTATAAATTACTTTCTATAAGTAGACACAGTGAAGCATGAAAAACAACAGAAATATACATTAATCTTTTTCTGCTTTAAATAAGTGTTGCTCAATCTACAGTCACCTTTGTTTCATCATAAGGAAAAATAATTCAAAAGCCACTACAGGCTATTCCTTCTTCCCTCCCTCCCTCCCTCCCTCCTTCCTCCCTGCCTGCCTCCTTCCCTCCTTCCCTCCTTCCTTCCTTTCTTTCTTCCTTCCTTCCTTCCTTCCTTCCTTCCTTCCTTCCTTCCTTCCTTCCTTCCTTCCTTCCTTCCTTCCTTCCTTCCTTCCTTCCTTCCTTCCTTCCTTCCTTCCTTCCTTCCTTCCTTCTTTCCTTGCTTTCTTTCTTTTTCATGAAACATAGTCTTGTGTGATGTAGCCCAGCCTGGCCTTGAAGTAATGATCTCTTGTGCCTCCGCTTTTTGAGTGCTGGGATTACAGCCAGATGTACTAGTAACAGCTTTTGATACTAGATTTGGGGGAAATAGCAATATTAATTGTAAATCCACATTGTTACAATCATGTGTTAGATCCATATGACTGAAAAAAAGAGAAAGACTACCTAGAATGTATCCACTATATTAACATAATTTTAACTCTTATTGGCCTTCATTTCTTTCCTGGGTTACTAAAAGAGGCTTGTTTCCTAACAAACTGATAAGGAGCATTCAGGAAGACACTCATTTGGGGTACTTAACATGCTTAGAAACAGTTTTAAATTGCAGAAATTAGATGGTAAAAAACTCTGCAAAAGGTGAGCTAGACTATTGTATTGAATTCCATTTCATAAGATCACTCTATCAGTGCATGAACAACTGAGAATCATTATTAAATGAAAAATATATAACCTATTAATTGTAACTTTCTTGGCATTCAAATATGTTTATAATTTTTAATTATGAGATAACTTTTATACTTTTCTATATTTGTCACTATACAAGATTGTGTGTGTGTGCATGTGTGCGTGCGTGCATGCGTGCCTGTGCTGGTATTGGAACTCCGGACCTAGGACTGTCCCTTAGTTGATTTTTTTTCTTTCTCAAGGCTAGCTAGCACTCTATCACTTGAGCCACAGATCCATTTCTGACTTTTTGGTAATTAATTGGAGTCTCATGGACTTTCCTACCCAGTCTGTCTTCAAATGGTGATCCTCAAATCTCGGCCTCCTGAGTAGCTAGGATTACAGGCATGAGCCACTGGTGCCCAGCAAGATTTTATTAAATGTCTTTATGGGGACTGGGAATGTGGCTCAGTGGTAGAGTGCTTGCCTAGCACACATGAAGCCCTGGGTTTGATTCCTCAGTACCATATAAACAGAAAAAGACAAAAGTGGCACTGTGGCTCAAGCGGTAGAGTGCTATCCTTGAGTAAAAAGAAGCTTAAGCACAGTGCCCAGTCTCTGAGTTCAAGCCCTAGGACTGGCAAAAAAAAATGTCTTTATGGAACAGCATCCAGGCCTAAGATATTGCTGTTAAAAGAGACCCGGTTAAGCTATAGGGAGTGCTTGTGACATGACAGGGAGTTCTGGTTTCCCAGTCTTTTATTCTGAGGTGGACTGTTCTGAGACAGAATGGTTGGCAGGATCTCATCTTTGGGCTCCACAGTGCTCACATAGTCAGTCAGAGACTTCTTAGGGTCAGTCTTAACATTTGGGTCCCAGGATAGCATGATTTTCACTTTGATATGCAGTATACCCTGTCTGAGTAGTACATAGCCCACAGTACTTTCAACATAGTAGTTAACACAGTTCCCACTGTGGATCATCAGACCATCCACAAACTTCATGGACTTAATCCTCTTGACTTAGAGTGTCCCAGAGACCACAACCTCACAGCCTTTAGCCCCATCCTCCATAATGAACTGCGACACACCATAGCAGGCCTTCATGTAGCAAGCCCTCCCAGGAGTTTGTAATGCAGAGACTCTGCCTGGGCAATGACACATAAAGTCCTCTTGAGGACTTTTCAGCCTTCAAGGAAGCCAAACCTCAACTACTGTAGTCAATTCCTGGATGTGCTGACCTTTCTCACTAACAACTATCTTGCCCTGGTAGCTAAGATAACAATTTCTGTCCTGGTGAGTATAGTTCAGACATCAATTACAGACTAGCCATCTTCAGGCAGCACCCAAGTTAAGAAATTCATTCAGATCAGTACATAATGCCAGTTCTCACCTTTGAAAGCACTTCCTAGTACTACTGTCATCTGCACAACTTTGGGGCTTTCAAGGGTTTTTCAAGTACCAGTTGCACACTTTCTTATCCTGTTATGTCTCGTTTTGTTTTTCTCCCCTTTCTTTAGTATGAGTATGACCTTGATGCAAATGGAGAGAGGATTGTCTTGGGGAAAGGCACTCATGGGATTGTGTATGCAGGTCGAGATCTGAGCAATCAAGTGCGAATAGCCATCAAAGAAATCCCAGAGAAAATCATCAAGTGAGTTGGCAATGTCTTTCTTTCTTTCTTTTTTTATCGGCCGTGGGTCTTAAACTCTGGGCCTGGGCACTGTCCCTCAGCTCTTCAACTCAAGGCTAGTGCTCTACCACTTGAGCCACAGAGCCACTTTCGGTTTTCTGGTGGCTCATTGGAGATAAGGGTCTCTTGGACTTTCCTGCCCAGGCTGGCTTTGAACCACAATCCTCAGATCTCAGCCTTCTGAGTATCTAGGATTATAGATGTGAGCCACTGGCGCTGGGTGGGAATGTCCTCTTTCAAATTCTGCATTTGGCAATCCAACACCTTATATCCCAGGTCCACTACTGAACATGCAGAGTGTTTAAATATTTAAACTACGCCCACAGAATTATATGGTGGCCTTACATTGTCACAAAACGTTATAAAAATTCTATTATAATTATGGGACTTTGGTTTTCTGTATCTTATAAATAGATTAATGAAAATAGAACAATTTCACAGAGATTTGTGGATTACAGAGGACTATATTACAAAATAAAACTATTCCTACCCATCAACTATGTTTGAAGTTTTACATTTTATGAGTTGTTTGCAAATATTTAAAAGTGTGATGAGCACCTTTGCTTTTCTTTAGTACTGAGAATCAAACATAGGGCTTCAAGCATGCTAGGTAAGTACTACTGAGCCACACCCTAACCCTTGTCACATTATAACAACCGAAATGGTTATAATTTACTTGGATTGTCATTACAGAAATTAAATCTAGTTAAAGCTTCAGAATTTAGAAAACAAGATAAAAGATTGGTCATAGTTTGCCAATACAGACTTTTTCTTTTTTAAAATATGCAGCTCTTCAACCTTTCCTGTGGATTTTGGGCTATTTTTCTAACCATCATTACTGTTAATTTATTTCTTCAACATTTTTAAACTTTATTAAGTGTTCAGTTCTTGGAAAACTTATATCCCATCTAAATCTAAACAACAGTATATCAGTGTTTACTGTTGAATGTTTTCTGTAGAGAAACTACATATGCAGTTATGGCCATAGCATGAAAAATAATCATCCCTGGACTATAGGAATGGGAGCCACGGCTATAGAGCTGCCTCCAGCACTGGGTACTGATGGATACATGCACACATGTCTCTAAGTGATATTCCTGAGGGGGTAGGGATAGGTTACAGATGATTTCTACCAATTATAAGGCCATTCATTTATACATTCATTCATCTGCAGTGGAAAAGCATATTGTGATTATGTAATCATAAGACAAGACCAGACATGAACTAGTCCATTTTCCTTATGTTATCAATATGAGAACCAAAACTGAAAAAAGATTAAATGAATTCTCTCAGGGGAATGCAGAAACAAGACTAAGAGGCCAGGCTCTTGAGTTTGTGATCTGCTTCCTATTCGTGTGATAGATAAGGTGATGCAGTTGTCTAGATGTGGGAAATTTCTGGCTTGTACCTGTACTGCCTCCTTCATTTGATAACACTAGCAATTAAAAAATTGCCTGTAGCAGTTCCTGGGATTTTAGGACTAGAAGGACTTTAGATATCATTTTTACCAAGTTTAGACATCTTCCACCCAAGATTCTTCGCTGGTGCTAGGGACTGAAAGGTAACTAGGATATTGTTAAGATTCTAAGATGCTACCAGTGTGGCAGGGAACGAAGGTTTTGGGTATCTATGAGTCAAAGTGACAAGTGCCATAATAGAAGGGTACATCAAGGTTTTTTGGAGTACAGAATTTTCCTGGGTGAGTTGCAGAAAGTCTGAGAAAATAAGCCATCTTTAAACTGGTTTGAGTGTTGAACAGGAATACACTTGACAGGGAAAATAAGGAGGCCTACCTGAGGAAAGAACAGAGTTGTTTAAAAACAAAATACATTCAGAGAAGAACAAATCCCTTTCATGGCTTGAATGTAGGATATGGAGTAGTAGACAGCTCTTGAGGCAAAAATAAATAAAGATGGGGGAGAATTATATTCAATGCATAGCCTATGAAACTAGGTAAATTAAGAAGAAGAGTAGGGTTGGACAGGATTGGGGAGAATGATAAAAAAAAATAATGGTACTGGTAAGATGCATTGCACTCATAAATGGACATGTTGGCTGGTACTATTTTTGTACAAATACTTAAAGATAATAAAAATATAATATAAAAAAGTTGGATAAATTAAGAACTTTCCTTCGACCATAGATAATACCAATTAAATAATAGAAATGGTTATATTTGGATGCCATCTGGCCTGATTTAGAAGGATCTTTTGTGTCATGTTAAGCTATGTGGTTTTTGTATAGAATTTATGGAAGTGGTATTGTGAAATGTGTCGTTTTTGAAAAGGAAATAATCCTTAGGGATGGAGCATGAATTAACAGGTCCAGATACTGGGGGTGGCCATTTCATTAGCTCTAGATTGAGTCTAGGGAGTAAGACTAGAGGGCAATGGGGCACAGAAATTTTTTGAACACCCCCACTTCATGGAAGGTGGAGAAGAGGCATTGCTAAAAGAAGTAAAATCCCTAACACTAGAGATAGTAGCAATAGAAGTCAGTCACTAATCCTTAACTACACACCAGGTTCTCTACTGTGCCTGGAAACACAAGGTACTTTGGACCCCAGCATCTCTACATGGCTTGTATTATTACAGGTTAAATATTTCTTACTGTAATGCCTTGGACTACAAGTGTACCAGATTTTGAATTGTTTTGCATATATTTAATTGTATTGGAGATGGGACTCAAGTCTTAATAAAAATTCACTTTTGTTTCATATACATTTTATATACATAGACTGAAAATAATTTTATACAGTACTTCGACGTGCCTGCATTTTGACTGAAACCCATCATCCAAAGTCAAGTGTGGAATTTCTACTTTTGGTGTCAGGATTGGCACTCAAAAACTTTTGGAATTTGGAGCATGTTGGATTTTCAAATTAGGGATGAGCAGCTTGTCCCCTGGTTTTTAGATGGGCAGTTGAATAGGTTCATGAAAACCAAAAGAGAAAGAATTTCTGGAAAATATAGCCAATAGGACGGTGGGTACTGGTAAGGTACTCTGAGGCTCTAGAGCCTCTAGGATTTAGCGGATGATTCCAGGTTTATTTTTTTCCCACAATAGGTACTCTCAGCCTCTACATGAAGAAATAGCCCTGCACAAGTACCTCAAGCACCGCAATATTGTCCAGTACCTGGGCTCTGTTTCAGAGAATGGCTACATTAAGATATTTATGGAACAGGTACCTGGAGGTGAGTAGAATATTTGCTCTCTTCTACTCTCACATTCTGAAAAAGACTCATGGAAACAAAATGGACATCAAAATTGTCCTATCAGGTACCAGTGGCTTATGCCAGTATTCTAGCTACTCAGGCAGCTGGGATCTGGGGATCATGGTTCAAAGCCAGTATATACAGGGAAGTCCATGTAACTCTTACCTCCAATTAACCACCAAAAAGTCAGATGTGGAGCTGTGACTCAAATGGTAGAGTAGCCTTGAGTGAAAAGGCTAAGAGACAGTGCCAAGGCCCTGAGTACAAACCCCAGTACAGGCACAAACAAAGAAATTACCTTGCTTTAAACTTTGCTGAACTCTTAGAATTGAATCTTTGTCATACTGGTGAACTGTTTGTTTTTTTTTACTGTGTCCCTTTTCAGGAAGCCTTTCTGCTCTCTTAAGATCCAAATGGGGACCCATGAAGGAGCCCACTATCAAATTTTATACCAAACAGATCCTAGAAGGCCTGAAGTACCTCCATGAAAACCAGATAGTGCACAGGGACATAAAGGTATTGGTATTTCTAAGCTACACGGGTGACATTTTTCTCATTAGTCACAAGAGCTGTCAATGCAATATGGGCTGAGCACCTTGTTCATAGAGGGAGCTGGTTAACAAGACATCTCATCCTCAATGGCTAAGCCCCAACTTCCTTGAGACAGGTTTTCAAGGTTCCAAACTGCATGGGGTTAGTTTGCTTAAATCTGTCTTTTAAGTACTGGATACTGTTCTTTCTCCTCAGGGTGATAATGTTCTGGTAAACACCTATAGTGGAGTGGTGAAGATCTCTGATTTTGGGACCTCTAAACGCCTTGCAGGAGTGAACACATACACAGAGACCTTTATGGGTAAGCAGAGCAGAAGCAGGATGTGCAACAGCCCTGTTAAAGTTAAACTTCCTGCCCTAAGCTGCAGTCATTCAAAAGTTACTTAAAAGCAAATACAGCCAGGTGCCAGTGGTTCATGCCTCTCATCCTAGCTACACAGAAGCTGAGATCTGAGGATTGTGGTTTAAAGCCAACCTGTGCAAGAAATCTTTTCAAAATTGGAAATTCACCAAAAAGCTGGCAATGGAGTTGTGGGTCAAGTGATAGAGCACTAGACTTGAGTTTAAAAAAAAAAGCTCAGGGACAGTGCCTAGGTCCTGAGTTAAAGCCCTGGGACCAGCACCAAAAAGAAAGAGAGGGGGGAGAGGGAAAGAGAGAAGGAGAGAGAGAGGAAAGAGAGAAAGAGAGGGGAAGGAAAGAAGGAAGGAAGGAAAAAGGAAGGAAGGAAAGAAGGAAGGAGGAAGAAAAAGAAAGGAAGAGGGGGAGGGAGTTGGGGAGTTAAGGAAGGAAGGAAGGAGAGAAAGGAGAGAAAGAAGAAAGGAAGGAAGGAAGAAAAGATAAAAAGCAACTGCAGCCAAAATTTTAATCCTTGGAAAGAAGTACTGACTTTTTAATAGACAAAAGTTTATGGTCTCTTAAGGAGAAACATAAAGATTCCCAAGGTCTTGCTTGATAGGCTTATGTAATAGCTCATAAACGAGTAGCTATGTAATAATCTATAGAAAAGGCTTTTCTCTATTCCTTAAAATGACCAAAGGTATAGAGAGCTTGGGTCTTATTGATTGATTAACTGATTGATTGATTGATTAATTGTCAGTGGTGGGGCTTGTCCCTGAGCTTTTCTGCTCAAGGATAGCACTCTACCACTTTAATTCATAGCTCCACTTACAGTTTTCTGGTAGTTAATCGGAGATAAGAATCTCATGGAGTTTCCTGCCCAGGCTGGCTTAAAACCATGATCTTCATATCTCAGCCTCTTGAGTAACTAGGATTGCAGTTTGAGTCTTATTTTTTGATGAATAATGTCTCAGGTTTGAAGAACTTTGCTTCACCAAGAGAGTTCTTGTGTGTCAACCATTGGGTACTCACTCCCCATCACAAGAGAATTTTAAATCACCAAAACTGCTTTTTAAGTTATAGGACAAAAGGAGGTTCATGCATCTCAAAATAGGAAGATCCCATACCAGGAATTCATTACACTGTCCCACAGAAAGTGTGCTGGATCTTCATTTTATCATTTCTGGTAGACATATACATATACACATCTGTATATGTATATATGGAATTATATGGAGCACTGGTCCTTTGTTCTCTCAGCATTTTACAACCCTAATTGAAAATGACTTATATCCATTCTCCTCTTTGGAAGCCACCAATTAGCTTGGCAATACATAGAAAAAGGGGCCTTGAGATGACAAGGAGTTATTTCAAAAACATAAAACCCCCAACAATTTATCTCATAATTAGCATCCCAGAGGAGGAAAAAAAATCACAAAGAAAACACATGTATAATTCATTATCACATATCATGTTTTCCAAGTAATTGGCTTGAAGAGTAATGTAATTGGCTTGTAAAGTAATGCAAGGGTGTTTGGGGGATAATAAAGAAGGGGTGTCTCATTTTGATTAGGAAATTCCCCTGCATATAATTACTCTTTTCAAAACAGAGCAGTTCTGGAGAGAAGTCTGAGCTGGTTGGTACAGAACTCTGGGTCAGGTGGATCTCATGGAACTTTGCTCCATAAATTTTCTGAGACCGTGTGTATTTTGAAAGGACAGCCAAGTGCTTCAAGCAACTGCTTGGCCTAGATCCCTCTTCTTCAGTGTGCCTATGAAGGACTTTTGCCATAGGCATGCTAAACTGACTAGAACAAGGTGGTTTTTTTGTGTATAATTTTTACTTGTTTGTTTGCTGTGCTAGGGATAAACCCAGGGCCTTAAGCATGCTAACAGATGATCTCCCACTGAGCCACATTCCAGCCCTCTTGTTCTTTTTGTGGCAGTTTTAACAACTTTCTTGAGGTGTAACTTGCATGTCATAAAAGTAACCTACAACTCAGTAGTTTCTAATGAATTCACTGTATCATGCAGCCATTGGTACAACGCAGTTTTTGAACATTTCTGACACCCCCCAAAATCCCCATGCTACCATTACAGTCAATCCCTATTCCCACCCCGCCTCAGTCAACTATTAATCAACTTTCTAAGTGGGTAGATTTGTGTGTGCTTTGAGTATTACACACACGTGAATGCTACAATATGGCATGGGTGGTGTTTGGGGATTCTTTTGTGGTTTGGGTATTTTTTGCATCTAGTTTCTTTTCCTTAGTGTGATGTTTTCTTTTTTTTTTCTTTTTTCTTTTTATCGTGAAAATACTGTACAGAGGGGTTACAATTACATGGGCAAGATAATGAGTACATTTGTTATCAAGCATTGTAGCCTCCTCCTTTGTTTCCCCTTCCCATCCCTTCCCATCCTCCTCCTGCCTCCCAATCCTCCCCCCACCCCCGCACCAAAGTCGTAAAGTTTGTTTTCAACATAACGACTTGTATATCTCATTGTTGCAATGGGTCCACCTGTATGCCTATTTAAACGATTTGTTTTTTCCCTTCCCCTCCTCAAATTATACCGACATCAAATACAGTGGAAGCAGGGGTTATACCATGGGGGAGGGACATATAAAGCAACAAAGAAATAATCTTATAAATGTGTTAGAAACAATCGCATGAAAGAAAAAAAACATTTGAATACATATCTCATGGTTTCCCTTATTTGCAATATCTAGTATATGTCTGAGTCAAGCAGAAAAGGTCAGATAAGTTGATGTTAGGGAAATGAACCCTTACTGTGATGTTTTCAAGGCTCATCCATGCTATGGTATGTATCAGGCCTTGTTTCTCTTTAGCTGAGTAGCATAATATGGATAGTTTACATGTGATTATTCACATAAGAATCTTTGTGTGAGCCAGGCACTGGTGGTTTAAGCCTTGTAATGGTAACTACTTAGGAGGCTGAGATCTTAAGATCACTTAAGATCACTGCCATCGGGGCTGGGAAGGTAGCTCAGTGGTAGAGTGCTTGCCTTGCATGCATGAGACCCTGGGTTCGATTCCTCAGCACCACATAAGCAAAAAGAAAAAAAGCCAGAAGTGGCGCTGTGGCTCAAGTGGTAGAGCACTAGCCTTGAGCTGAAGAGCTAAGGGACAGCGCCCAGGCCCAGAGTTCAGGCCCCACAACCGGACCCAAAACAAACAAACAAACAAACAAACAAAAAGATCACTGCCAGCCCAGGCAGAAAAGTCCATGAAACTCTTAGCTTTAATAAACTACCAAAAAGCTAAAAGTAGAGTTGTGGCACAAGTGGTAGAACACCAGCCTTGAGTGGAAAAAAAATCGAAGGGACAGCACATTGGCTTTGAGTTCAAGCCCCAGGACCAGCACACACACACACAAAAGCTTACCTTTGTGTGGTCATATGTTTCATCTATCTCATATAGACTGCTGATATTAGAACTTAGAACAGGAACTCTTGTCTGAATTATGATTATAAACATCCTTCAAGGAGTTGTTCAAAGCCTGACTTAACCAGTTGCTTGCCGTATAACTTATCTTCTATGTGTCTCTATTTTTTCATAAGTGAAGTGGAAATACTCATAGTTCCTACAGCATAGGGTTTTTAAGGATTAAATAGGTTAATACAAAATGCTTTGTTACCTGGATCCTAAAATTGAAGCATTTGCTAATTATATAAATATAATAAATATGAATGGGTACTTATAAGTCACAGGTTATTGAAGCCAGAGGGAATCTTTGAAAGAATTGGGTTTCCACGTGCCACTAACCAGTTGAATCTCTGAGACTCAAAGAATGTCATCATAACAGCCAATATATTTGTCTCCTACTGCCTCTGTACATCCTACCCAGAACAATAGGCCTCTCCCAGCTGCCCCTAGATGACAGAGAGTCATAATGGCATTTCAAGGGGCCAGTATGCCATGATCCCTGAGAAGGTCTAGTTTTCCTTCCCTCGTCTCTTCCTACTCACCAACTGCTGGAAGGTGAGGACAGGAGTCTGACAAGTTGTCTCTTGACTAGTATTCTTTGTTGGTTGTTTTTTCCATTGTTACTGGTCATGGGGCTTGAACTCAGGACCTGGGCACTGCCCCTGAGTTATTTTGCTTAAGGCTATCCCTCTACCACTTTGAGCCACTGAGCTCCACTTCTGGTTTTCAGGTGGTTTATTGGAGATAAGAGTCTCACAGATTTTCCTTCCCATGCTGGCTTTGAACCATAATTCTCAGATCTCAGCCTCCTGATAGCTAGAGGTGAGCCACCAGCTCCCAGCATTTGACTAGCACTCTTGTAAGCTGGTTTTATGTGCTCTGCACCTAGCTGGTCTTTCTTGTTAACAACTCTTGCTAGATGCATGCTGCCTGGGATGGTTCTTTGATTATTTGAATTACTTGGGTTGTGTTCTCTCTCTCTCTCTCTCTCTCTCTCTCTCTCTCTCTCTCTCTCTCTCTCTCTCTCTCTCTCTCTCTCTCTCTCTCTCTCTCTCTCTCTCTCTCTCTCTCTCTCTCTCTCTCTCTCTCTCTCTCTCTCTCGACTGTATACTGAGTGGATGGTTAGCCTGTGAATGCAGTAGTGAGTTAAATGGTATGCCTAGGCTTCCATCATTGTTCTTTACCTACAATTACATGTGAAGAAGCTTTGGAAACTTTCTTTTTGTCAGTCATGAGACTTGAACTCTGGGCCTGGGCACTGTCCCTCGGCTCTTCAGCTCAAGGCAAGTGCTCTACCACTTGAGCCACAGCACCACTTCCAGTTTTCTGGTGGTTAATTGGAGATAGAGTCTCATGGACTTTCCTGCTCGGGCTGGCTTTGAACCGAGTTCCTCAGATCTCAGCCTCCTGAGTAGCTAGGATTACAGGCATGAGCCACCAGCACCCTGCTGGAGACTCCTATTTCAACTAATCTTATTGAGGCACACTTTTCTTCAACACATTCTTGATCTATGACATTGATGGGTCCTGTTATGGTGTGTAGTCCAGTGATTCTTCTGGTTTCTTAAAATCTGTTTCCAGTGGATTCCTCTGCTCAGTATCATACAGTTGTGAAAGTCAGATGGACAATACGTGGAGATATTGTATAAGCCATTAAGTGCTAACCAAAAGTCAGGTAAGGGGTTGGGGGGGTCAGTCTCCAGGATAGTCCCTACCTGCCGGTAATTTTTCCATTGTATAATCCCCACCTTTGAATGTGGACTAGACTTGGTGACTCACTTCTAGTAACTGTAATAAGTGGAAGTGATGGTATGTGGCCTAGAAACTTGGTCATAAAAGGCAAAGCAGAGAGCATCCCTTTTTCTCTCCCAGATCATTTTAGCTAAGGGAAGCTATGTCTTGGACATCGCTATGGAAGTTTCCATGTGGCAAGAAACTAAAGCCTACTGCTGATCCCAACCCAAATAAGTGAGCTTGGAAGCTCATGAAAGAGCCCCAGTCTAGCTTTCAGGTGAGGCAGCCCTGGACCTTGCAAGAAAACTGGCTACTCATGGATTCTCACTCTTAGACACTGTGTGAGATCATAATAACTTTTTTATCCAGCACATGCTAGCCAAGCCCTCTACTTCCTTTTAAGCTGGTAAATTTGATAACAATTTGTTATACAGTTGTAACTAACATGGGTGTCATCTCTATATCCTTGTTTTTAAAGCAATACTTGCTATGACCCCACAGAAAGAAAACCTCCAAATTTATCATTAAGAAGACTAAATAGGCACCAACTATGAGACAAATGATCAAGATCTATTAGCCATTGCTGTTTTATTTTCTACTGCTGGATGATGCAAATTTATTCTTTTGTTCTTTTTTCTTTTCTTTTCTTTCTTTTTTTTTGTTGGTCATGGGGCTTGAAGTCTGGGCTTGAGTGCTGTCCATGAGCTCTTCAACTCAAGGTGAGCGCTCTACCATTTGAGCCACAGCCCCTCTGTGACACTCTTATCTCCAATAAAGTGGAGCTGTGGCTCTAGTAGTAGAGTGGTAGCCTTGAACAGAAAAGCTCAGGGACAGCGCCCAGGTCCTGAGTTCAAGTCCCGACACACACACACACACACACACACACACACACACACACACACACACACACACACACACACACACGAAATCACCCCTTAAGATTGGAGCCAGACACACACACACACACACACACGCACACACACACACACACACACACACACACACACACACACACACACACACACACGAAATCACCCCTTAAGACTGGAGCCAGATGAGGGTCCAGAGAATAACTGGCTCATAGGAACAGCAAGTTCCTCCCTGTCCTCAAGGATCTCTCGAGTGCCCCCTAGTTAGAGAGTCAAACAGTTGCTGCTGAAGCAGAAGTTCCAAACCCAGCATCACAGAATAGTGCTAGGAGATGATAGCTTAAATAAACAGCTTAATTAATTAATTAATTATGGAAATAATTATGGAACTCAATTAATTATGAAAGCACATTCCCTTGCCAATGCCACTCCCTCTGTTATTCACAGCAGCAACAACCTGTAGGAGATATTGTGTCACCAGAAGTTCCCTTCCTGGGGCTCTGGGATTTCCTCACACTGCATCAATTGCAAGTGCATGCACCTCTACCTTGCCCAATTTTGTGACCAACTGAAACACTTCCCTATCAGGTTTTCAGCTCTGAAACCAAAGCCATCATTTGTGTCCCTGATCTGTTGTGTTTACTAATACAAGCCAATTAATGTTTAACCTTGAATCGGTTGGCATTAAATACAATTACACATTAAAATAATTTAAATTTCCCTTCTTTGATTTCAGTAACCATACTTCAATAGCTCTGTGGTTGATTTAGTGGACTATTTTGGACTATATTGGACTCCACATTTCCATTACAGCAGAGCATTCTATTGGTCACAGCTGTCCTGGGGTCTTTAAAATGATCATAGAAATGCAAAATGCTCCTTGAGAGAAGGAATGAAGAGGAGAAGAGGGGGAACTTGCAGCCATGAATCCAGTGTCTATCCTACAAACTTAAGAAGAGTGAGAGAAGGGGTGGGTAGGGGAGGATTGGATGAGAATGTTGAAAGGAGTGACATTGATCAAAATATATTGTATTCATAAACTGCTTTCTTAAATGACAAGTCCTTTGTACAACTACCTAAAGATAAGACAAAGGAAATTATCTTCAATGAAAAAAAACCTGAAGAACTTTTTGTTTTCTTTGGTGAAAACTCAGGAAACCAAGCTGGGCTTAGGTGGCTCACGCCTGTATCCTAGCTACTCAGGAGGCTGAGTTCTGAAGATTAAGGTTTGAAGCCAGCCTGGCAGACAAATCTGTGAAACTCTTATTTCTAATTAACCAGCAAAAAGCTGGAAGTGCAGCTGTGACTCAAGTGATATAGCACTAGCCTTGAGTGGAAAGACTAAGGGAGAAAAAGCAGAAAGCCCTGAGTTCAAAACAACAACAACAACAAGACCCAAAAAAAGAACTAACTCAGGAAAGTTTTCATTGGATGTTATTGAAAACAGACCCTTTGATTTCCCTGGATAGCAATGTTGGATTCATGCTTTGGCTAAGGTCATCTTTGAGTTTACTGTCTTACTCTCAACCACTTTCCCAGCCCAAAACATCTGTGTCCATTATCTTCATTTTTCTCCTTTTCTCCATTTCTCATGCCTCATTTAGAGGAATACGAAAGATTTTGCTCCTAGATCCAGAGATTGCCCTCTCTTACACCCTCCCCTTCAAGTCTTTCCCTTTAATAATCTCTCCTGCTGCCATACTGGTTGCCACCTTCCAGGTGGCAGCCTCTGGTGGTTTGTGACCCACAGGACAAAGTGCAAAGCCAGAGCCTTCAGAGCACACAGCATGCCCTTTGGGCTGTACCCTTGGCACCCTAGTTAATTCTTCCTGTACCCTGACCCAGGTAAAAATGATCACTCACTGGACTCTGTCTATGCTTCATACTGGTATGCTTCGCTCAGGCTCCTCCCTCTACCTAGATGTCCTCCCATGTCTTTTTCCACACCTTTAACTTTCACAGAAAAAACCTACTTCACTGACAGTACCAGCCACTGCTCCTTTGACTTATATTCATGGCAAGCTCTTACTTTCCCCAGGTTGCTCCCAACCCATGTACCCACAAGAGTACTAGAACCAGTGTGAAACCATTTCCTCCAGGAGACAAATTTTGGCCAGGGATTCTCAGAACAGTGCCATTTGAGCTGCTTCGTACCATTATTTCTCCCCTTTCCCAGAGGTTACACCTACATCACACCCTAACATTCTCCACGCCCCCTCCTCCTTTATCTTTCATAGAGTCTTCTTCCAAGTATATCCCTTGTACATCCAGTCTTGTCTTAGTGTTTACCCTCTCAGAGACCAAAACTGACATAGCCATACATTTTTTCCTGGCTCAGACCAGGAAGAATCGAGTACTTCTCCATCTGTCCTTTTAGCCCTCTGTGTGTTCCTGTCATAGCTCTTAGCAAACCTAACCATCATTGTTGGCCACCATCGTTTCTGTGACCTCCACTAAATCCTTGTGACCAGGGCCATATTCCAGTTGTCCTATATTTGGCACATACTAAAACATGCTTATTGAATTGAAGTGGGTTCATTCATCCTTTGAAGGATCAAAGAACCCTCTCTTGATGTACTTGTCTTTGGTCAATTATTGATACAAAACTGTGTGCCAGTGGTTTGTGCCTGTAATCTTAACTACTCAGGAGGCTGAGATCTCAGGATCATGGTTCAAAGCCAGCCTGGGCAGACAAATCTGAGAGCCTCTTATCCCTGATGAACTCCCCCCCCCAAAAAAAAACCAGCCAGAAATGGAGCTGTGGCTCAACTGGTAGCCTTATGCACAAAAGCTCAGAGACAGTGCCCAGGCTCTGGGTTCAAGCCTGGCACACACAAAGGAAAGTGATGCGACCACATTATTCATGCATAAGACAAGGCTTTGCCCAACATTAATGAGACAGTTAAGTCCACACACTCAAGTACTTAATGGTCTACTTAGATTTTAAGTAGTAATAGCATCACTAATCTTTGTTCATTTGTTTTCCATGTAGGTACTCTGCAGTACATGGCACCAGAGATTATAGATCAAGGACCTCGGGGTTATGGTGCCCCAGCTGATATCTGGTCTCTAGGCTGCACCATCATTGAAATGGCCACCAGTAGGCCCCCATTTTATGAGCTTGGTGATCCACATGCTGCAATGTTCAAAGTAAGATGTATTTGGTCATTTAGGTGGTTTTGATGTTCGGGCACAAAGAGCCCCAATGATAAGTGCAGGATTTTGCTGACAAGGTGAGTGTAGCATATTCAGTGGGCCCAGGTAACCAACCCAAGGCCAAGATCTCAAGTAAAGCAAAGTCTTCTGATCTCTAAAATCCTAACCGAATCCAAATACAAGGGCTAGAGGGCAGCAACAGACTCCCTCAGCCCATCAGTGACTACCCATGATCAATCCAGTTGGGACCATTGAAGATCATACGTGTAGTTTTCATCCCAGGCCTTAGAGTAAATAGCAGCTGGTACTGGCAAAAACATAGCACCCACCTGGGAGTTATGGCTGTCTTCTCTGTGATTTCTTGGTTCCCTGTGAAACTCTGGAAACCCAGATAAATAAGGCTGTGACTTTAATTCAGCCACAGGGCATGGCTGACTCTAATGCTCCTCTTCTGTCTCCTGTTTTGCCTTAGCAAGGTAGCCGTGTGAATTCTCTGATAATGCATAAATGTTTCTGGGGATGGCATATGATTTTCAGTGTTTTTCTAATATTAACAAGAGTTAATATTAAAATGACCTCTGTGCTATTTCTGGGATCCTAGAATCCTTCAGAAAAATTTAGTACTCTCTTGGGCAGTGCCTGAAATTTGTTTTTACCTAAGGGGGACTTTTATGGGTTTGTGCCACTCAAAATGATATGTGGAACCCTGAACCCCTAGTAAGGCAGAGTGTGGAAATACAGTATTTACAGGGATAATGGAATTAAAATTAGGCCAGTGGAATGGGCCCTAATGTTGCATGGCAAGAGACAGAGATCTCAGCTGTTTAGAAGGCTGAAGCAGGAAGATAGAAAGTTTAGGGTGAACTTAGACTTTTGTCTCAAAAGTCACTTAAACTTGGAAAGAGACAGATAGACACAGGGAAATGACTACATGAATGCATCCAGGAACAATGCAAAATGAAAGTTGGGGGTTGGAGTGAGAGCCAAGGAACACCAGAAATGGCCTTACAACAAGCAGAAGCATAGAAGGGGTGTGGAAGGATTCGCTACACATGTCAGACAGAATCTGGCCCCAGCAACACTTTGACCTCTGATTTGCAGCCTCTAGAACTGTTAGACAATCCATTCCTGTTGTTCATTTCTGTAGTACTTTGTTACAACAGGACTAGTTGATTGATAAAGGAGCTTTGCAGTTGAGCTTTGGAGTAACAGCAAAGCACCTTTCAAAGTTGTATACTTGCCAGGTGTCAGTGGCTTGTGCCTACAATCACAGATACTGAGCTCTGGAGGATCATGATTCAAGGCCATCCCAGGCAGAAGTTTGCTTAGACTATTTCCAAAGTAACTAGCAGAAAGGAGGGCTGGTGGCATGGCTCAAGTAATGGACCACCAGCTGAATAAGTAAGCCAAGCAATCACGAGGCCCTAAGTGCATCCTCCAGTACTGAAGGAAATAAAAAAAGAAGTGATTCACTTGCAGAGTGCTGATCACATCTGCTGTATTATTTCTAGAGCCAGAGAGGAAGCCACCTCTTTCTACTTTTTGTCTCTGTGTACCCTAATACTGCTGAGTACTGTTAACATCTCACCCCTCCACTCAGTTGGTGGGGGGGGGGCTGAATTTCAAATCTTGGTGACTGGATTCTATCCAGCATTTAGTGTTCTCAGAACACATAATTCTCAAGCTATGCATTCTACTGTGGACAGTGTCCTGGGAATGGGACATGCCCACCCAGTCAAGGATATTTGGGAAATAGGAGTTAGAAATCTCTGCAGCCCCCATATCTCATGTAGTGGGAAAAGGGAAGCCAAGCCAGCCCCTGCTATGGGAACTGGCAATGAGCAGGGGTCTAGAAGACAGAATAGCTTCTACCCCTGGATTATCTAGTGGTCTTGGAAAGGGCACTGGGAGGGCCATGAGCTTTAAGATGAAAAAAGATTGGCGAGTCACCTCTGGTGGGAACAATTCCACAGGAAGGGATTATGCAGACTTTGTCATGGAAGCATTCCCATGTCACCATGAGACATGACATCTGGGAACCCACTCTTGCTCCCCTGTGGGTCACAAGGATAGAGAGAGCAGGACAGTAATTAACTGGCCAGAGGAGGGAATTGAAGCAGCCGTTCTAGCACGTCCTAATGGGAAGGTGATGGGCCACTGTACCTTGTTGAGAGGAGCCCAGAGGTTGCTGTGAGTGATCGATCACATTTGTCTGATCGCTGGCACGTGGCTTAGAAAGAAAGGCAAGCGGGCTGGGCTGTGGATGCATAGTTGATCAGGAGGAATATGTGGGGGTCTCTTGGGGACTTTGTGTCAGGAAATAGACAGTAGGTCTTCAGTGCAAGTCTCTCCTATCCCAAGCCTAAATCCCTCTCATTTCTCTCTGCACATAACAAAGCACTGTAATGTCCTAAAGGTGTAAAACAATGACTATCAGTCCTCAGTTCTGAGTAGCCCTTTGGCAGTCTTGCCTGGGCTCACTCATCTGGGTGCATCCAGATGGTGACTTGGCTGGGGCAGGATTGTCTGACACAAACCTCTCCTCATGACTACAGGGGGTAGCAGGGGAGGGGCTGCTCTCTCCACAGTCATCTGTCCCAGTTTCCTTGAACTGTGTGGTGATCTCAGGGCTCCAAGCAGATCTCAGCAGTGGCTGGAAAGGCCTCTTAAAGCTTAGGCTCTCAAGAGCCTCACGATATAGCTCCTGCTACAATCTCTCTTTTTAAATGTATTTTTATTTTCTTTAGATAGTTGTACAAAGCAGTTGCCATTCAGCTGAGCAGTTTATGAATACAGTGCCTCTTGATCGATGTCATCGCTTTCAACATTCTCGCCCTCCCTCCCCACCTACTCCTTCCCCCACTTTTCTTACTTTTCAGGATTTGTTTCCATTTAATCAAGCAATTTATGTATACAGTGCATCTTGATCTGTGTCATCCTTTTAACATCTTCACCCCCCCTCCCACTCACCCCTTCCCTTATTTTTCTCAGTTCCGTGGCATATGCAATGCATTCTTGCCGGTGCCAATAAATCTAGGAGTAAACACACTGGGTGGCACCTACGTGGTTATAAATGAATTAACTAGAGTATAATAGAATCTATGGAGAACACAAATAGTATAATTTTTTTAGAAAGACTAAGCCACAGCCTAACAAAATGAATACTAGGAAATAGGTACTTGCAAAGGGGGCGGCGGATTTCAATAGGAGAGGGGTAGAAGAATGAACAGGGGAAATGAGTACAATACTGCCACAAACTCTTGATCAAAGCCAAGTCACAGACAAGGCGCTGGGATGAGGAATTAGACTCGGCCGAGGGACATGAGGCGCGCGGGTAGCACCTTGCAGAGGGATGTATAGAGGCGCATCCTCGGGGCTGTTGTGCTCCAACTCCTCATGGGATGATAAGTATGGGAGCTTTCTGTTATGGATGTGTGCACCTGACTTCACGTGAAGCCCACTGATACATCACCTCTCCATCCAATGTAGGTGGGGATGTTTAAGATTCACCCTGAGATTCCAGAAGCCCTGTCAGCCGAGGCCAAAGCCTTCATCTTATGCTGTTTTGAGCCGGATCCTCACAAACGGGTCACCGCCGATGACCTCCTCAGACAGAATTTCTTAAGGCAGGTGAACAAAGGCAAGAAGAGTCGAATTGCTTTCAAGCCATCAGGTGAGACCTACCTATTTGATTTTGGAGGGTGGGGGACACCCTGGAGCTTCTCTGTTCAGAAGGAGGCCTCGCTCCCCAGATTGCTCAACATCCTGGGTCAGGCCCATTTGTGAAGAGTAGCAGGGGTGGCGTTGCAGGTTTGTAGAGACGAATAAATGTCCCCCCACCATCTGACAGTGGCCCAGAGAGCCTGACAGGTGACTATGACCCCTGCCACCTTGATAAAGACCTTGAGGACTGTGAGACGAGTGGTGGCAAGAAGTCTTCTGCCTGGAGTTGTATCTTTCCCACCTGCAGAGCCTGGGGCTTAGTGTTGGGGGCATGGCCTGCCATCCTGGGCTGACCTTGACCTTGATTAAAGGACGGTGTTGGGGAGGGTTTCCTGTGGTGATTGTCTTGTGAACCAACCGAGTCCCAGTGACATCTTCTGGAGCTGTGACATCCGGGTTGACAATGCCATGGGTAGCCTCTGAAAAGGAAGCCATTTGTCCTCTTCTTCCCTAGTGTGCGTGAGTCAGAAACCACGCGGCCTGGCTCTGCAGCTTGCGCCTTGGAGCTCAGCCCTAGACTCCTTATATTGATGTGGCTCACAGAGCCCTTTCCAGGCCAACATTTTCACCAGGATTCCACTTGGGGTCTATGCCTTCTTGTAGAGCAGCACAGGCTTAGCAAGCCCTGAAGTGGGTGTTCCGTTCCTCTCTGAGCCTCCCCACTTCCTGTCTGGCTCTCTTCCCACAGAGGATGTCAGAGGCACCACCAGTGTCCTAGCCTTGCCCTCGCCAGGGGAGCCGGTGGGCAGCAGCAGCAGCGAACATGGCTCCATCTCCCCTGACTCTGACGCTCAGCCCGATATATTCTTTGAGAAGGTCCAAGTGTCCAGACCCCAGCTCAGCCACCTTCTCAGGTATCATGTCCCTTGAGTCCTTCTGCAGTGGGCCTATGAGGGGAGGGACAGCGTTCCGTAGTGACACAATCCTGATGACTACAAAAGGCCTCAGCTTGCTTTCTGCAAGGCTGCAGTTGGCCAGAGGCAAGCAAGGAGTTTGTTCCTAGCTGTCCATTCTCCTTTCTGGCCCTCTCTGCTCCCACATCTCCCTCTTCTTTCTCCCTTCACCCTCCCCTCCTCCCCTGCCCCTCCCTGCTTATTCTCCTTCCTCCCCCCTCCCGCCCTTTTTTAACCTCTCTTTCCCTCAGGTCTCCCTCCTCCTCCCTTCTCTTGCCCTCCTCAAATATGGTTTTTTGGTGCACCAGCCCCTTCTGGCAGTTTCCTCCTCTAGAGTCTGGGGACTGCTGTGTATTCCTCCCTGCCCCTCCCCCACAGCATAACATGGAACAGACATGCATGAAGGGGTTGTCACCTATGTTGTCCACAGCGTTCCAGATGAGAACTCAGCCTTGGAAGAGCGGAATTCAGCTTCGTGCCCTGAAGACAGGGACCCAGGTCTCTTCCTGCTGCGCAAGGACAGTGAGCGCAGGTCCATCCTGTACAAAATCCTCTTGCAGGAGCAGGACCAGGTGGCTTTCAACTTGCAGGAGTGTGTGGCCCAGGTACTGGCCTGAGAGAAAGCGCTAATGTTTCTACCACCTGCCACCCCTCTACCCATATCCAGGTTCCCATTAGGTCTTCAGGGACCACAAGGTTCCATATACCCACCCTGAAACATTTGCACAGTTGCAATATTCACCACTAGTATTTCCCCACATCCTTCCTTCCCCAACAAAAGAAAATACAAAGGAAAAAAAAAATAAACACAACTCCATTGACACATGAATTTGTAGAGGGGTTTTCAGGCATGGGTGGGTTGGTGCTGTCCCCTGGTGGAATACAGGCCAAATAGCAGCAGAAAAGCCCAGGAAGCCAAAAGGCCTTCTACCTCTGGCTTCCCCTTCCCCTTATCTATTTTGAGTCCTAGGGGTGAGTTAACCTCTGGTTAAGATCAGGCTGAGATTGCTCCCAGAAGCTGGGAGAAAGCCCAATTCAAAGAAAATAGTTATGAAGGAAAACATTTTGAGTTTTAACTGGGACACAGTAGTGGCAAATTGGCCCCTCTTATTCTGGATGGGGAACATTATTTTAGGAGAGGTCACTGCCCTTTTATAGCTTCTGACAACGTCATTGATGAGGGTTAATGAGGGGTCAAACCATTCATAAGGGGAGTTTAATGCTGAGGGTGTGTGCCCACTAGGAACAACAGACCAGAAGATCCCCAATATGGAAGAAAGTAGAGGGAATTCCAGGAACGGAGACCTTTCCTCCCTGGAGGAATCCCACAATTCCATTAGCAAATGGGCATCCTAGTTTCCCACAATGCATTTTAAATTTTCTACCCCCCCCCCATTCACTCAATGCAAATGACTCATGTTTATTGTGTCTGTTTTCGGTCAGAGTGCGGAAGAGTTGTATCTCTCAATTGGCCACATCAAGCAAATAATTGGGATCCTGAGGGACTTTATCCGCTCCCCAGAGCCCAGGGTGATGGCATCCACAATATCAAAGCTAAAGGTGGACTTGGATTTTGACAGTTCGTCCATCAGTCAGATTCACCTGGTCCTGTTCGGATTCCAGGATGCTGTAAGTGCTCAATCAGGCCTTAAAGTACATGCTAGAATTCATCCACCATATATCTGGCACGCCCATTTCTTCTCATGTTTACCCCTGAACTCTGAATTTCAGCAACTCTTTCTAAACACTGAGTATGTAGGTACAGGGACCTCTTCTTGGTGAATGGGCCAGTTGTCTGCCCGGATGTGAGTTCCTCCTGGCATGGCTGGTTCATCTCTAAGTCTTAAGCCCTCATGCCTGTCATGTAATAGATGCTCAATTCTCAATTAAGGGTCCCTGTGGCTGTGGCTCAAGTGGTAGATTCCAGACTCGAGCCAAAAAAGAGAGAAAAAAAACCCAAAGAGGCCCAATGAGGTTGATTTCATTGTTGTGCCCATCCTTTAGATCCCAGCATGGCTTAGGGTCAGCCTAGTGTGTGTCTCATTTAGAAGAAATACATGAGGCAGAAATCCAGGGCAGCATGGCTAAAACTGAATCTCAGAGAGATTGATCTTAAACAAGTTAGTATTAAGAACTCATGTTTCTTAAAAGTCTAACAATAGAATCATCTGAGTTTTTGTGTTTTTTAGGTGAATAAAATTTTGAGGAACCACTTGATTAGGCCCCACTGGATGTTCGCAATGGACAACATCATCCGCAGAGCAGTCCAGGCGGCCGTCACCATTCTCATCCCAGGTACGTGCCTGGCAAAGACCAGAAACATTTTCTGCATTCAATAATTCAATAATTGTTGCTTTCTCAGCTGGGCACTGGTGGCTCATGCCTGTAATCCTAACTACTTGCTACTCAAGAGGCTGAAAAATGATTGCTGTTTGAAGCCAGCCTAGGAAGAAAAGTCCATTAGGATTCTTATTGCCAATTAACCAGCAACAAGATGGAAGTGTAGCCAGGTACTGGCGGCTCATGCTTGTAATTCTAGCTGCTCAGGAGGCTGAGATCTGGGGGTTGTAGTTCGGAGCCAGCCTAGTCAGGAAAGAAAAGCCAGAAGTGGAGGTGTGATTCAAGTGGTGGGGTGCCAGACTTGAGTGAGAAAGCCAAGTCAGAGTGTGAGGCCCTCAATTCAAGCTCCCACACTGGCACATTCACACCCAAACAATGTTGCTTCTTCTTTTCTGTCTTGTCTTTATACTTCCCTGCAGTCAAGTGGATACCATCATACATCTCTTCTGGGTCTGTCTATGGTAAGAAAAACTCAGGATGCCCCAGGTATAATAGTGAAGGCATCGCATCTCGAAAGGGAGTGTGTAGCTTGAGGACAGGCGTCTGCCCAGTCCCCAGGGACACACATCACTGTGCACACTCACCAAATCTTGACAAAAGTTGATAATTAAATGTCTGCTTTCTCTCCACTGTAGGCCTTTTAGGGCCTAGCTCTGTAGCTCACACCTGTAATCCCAGGAACTAGGGAGTCAGAGATTGGGAAGATTGTGGTTTGAGGCTACGCTCACCAAACATGTGAGGCCCTTCGAAAAAATAACTAAAGAAGCTGGGTGCTGGTGGCTCACACCTATAATCCTAGCTACTCAGGAGGCTGAGATCTGAGGATCACGGTTCAAAGCCAGCCTGGGCAGCAAAGTCCATGAGACTCTTTATCTCCAATAAATCACCAGAAAACCGGAAATGGTGCTGTGGCTTGGGTGGTAGAGTGCTAGCCTTGGGCTGAAGAGCTGAGGGACAGTGCCCAGGCCCAGAGTTCAAGCCCCATGACAGACACACACACACACACACACACACACACACAAAAGAAAAAAAGGGCTATGGACACACACACACACACACACACACACACACACACACACACACACACACACACACACACACACACACACACACACACACACACACACACACACACACACACACACACACACACGAACGAACGAGAAAAAAAGGGCTATGGATCAGATCCAACCCAGGGTCTGGTGCTTGCTTAACAAACAGTCCCTCTGAACTCTACCTCCAGCCTTAATCTTGGGTTTTTCTATTTTCTTTTTGAGATGTTAGAGTAACTTCTCTTGCAGTGAGAGGGTCGTCCTCTTCCCTGTGAAGGGAAACTTTAGAACCATCTGTGGACATTGTCTCTTCCTCCCTTTACACTGGAGAGAGAGAGACACAGACACTCTGAGACACACACGGGGGGGAGGGGGGGGAGGGGAAATCATCTTTCTAAGCCACAGAACCAGGTGAAATCATGCCGTCCTTTTATAAAGTCAGTAATCCCCTGAATGAAGTGTGGCAGCAGTCAGGCCAGCCTCTGTGCTGCCTAGTCTGCCAGCCTGGCTACACTAGGCCTGGGCCTCTGTTGAAATGTTATTTTGCTATCTGTGGTCTGTGATTTCACAGAGCTCCAAACCCACTTTGAGTCTGCCTCTGAGACTGAAATAGAGAAGGACCCGGAGGAAGTGGAAGGAGACTATCCGCCAGAGCACATGCCCAGCGGAGCCGAGCAAGTGGCATCCAGAGGAAGCAGACCTTGTTCAATGATGGTCCAGGTGACCCAATCCCACCTCCAGCACCTGCGCCTCCAGCTGAACAGTCTCAGGCAGGAGAGTCACAGGTGAGGACCATCTGTGCCCTTCACTGAGAGGAGTAGGGGGATGATCTGAACCAGAAGACAGCTGGTTAAGAGCCTCACTTAGGCCTCAGGGGGAAAAAACCAAATCAACCAAAAAAAGGATCCTCACCACAAATGAATTGAAGTGTACATTGATGCATTGGCAGCTTCAACTGGGGGACTAATGAAATGCTTTCTTTCTTCTTTCTTCCTTCTTCATCTTTTTTTTTTTTTTTACTTTCAAAACAATTTATACATTACAAAATACGAACTGAGAAAAGGGAAATGATTCTTAAAAAAATAGAAAAATGAACTTGAGTTTAATAATTCATTCTTTCACCCCATACAAAGTGATTAACTTTTTTCACCATGTATTTAATCATTTATTCAATAATCTACCTAACTTTTCTGATCATTTTAGACCACTCAAAATCTCTTTCATCTTTGAACTTTTACAACACTTGTTACTTTCTTATACCTTTCAACCCATTATTACTATTAGAGCCACTTGGATATATTACTCTTTGCTCCTGCTAAATGGTAATCTCCATGCTCATTAACTTTTCCTAACATCAATCCTGTGCTATGCCCACATACTTGCTGAACAAATGCATGAAAGAAAGAATGAGTATGGTTAGTTTGGCAGATCAATTTATCTCAACATCCAAAAGATATTATGTGTAGGTTTAAAATTATAATGAACTTTTTTCTTTTTTTGGTGCTGGTCCTGGGGCTTGAACTCAGGACCTGGGCATTGTCTCTGAACTTTTTTGCTCAAAGCAAGTGCTCTAGCACTTGAGCCACAGCTTCACTTCCAAACTTTTGAAAGCCAATTAGAGATGAGTTTCATGGGGCTTTCCTGCCCAGGCTGGCTTCAGTAATCCTCAGATCTTAGCCTCCTGAGTAGTTAGGATTACAGGCTGGAGCCACCAGGAATTCTTTCTTTTAATATGAAGAGTCAGAGGTTTGAGTGCCTTGCCACAGGCCAGACAGAAATCTGCCACTCTAAAGGTAAAAGCAGAAGTGGAGTTGTGAGCCAAGTGGTAGAGCATTATCCATAAGCAAAAGAGCTAAGGGAAAATGTGAGGTCCTGAGTTCAAGCCCCAGTACCAGCACACACTTCGCAGTTCTACCTTCATGAAGATGGGGCCCCTGCAGAAGTAGTGGTCTGAGGGTCAAATAGCACTTAGCGTATGGCAGTAGAGCCCAGAATCCTAACTTTAAGGAAGTTTGCCTGTTCAGCATGGCTTCCTGTTTGCCATGATCCCTTAGCTGGGTGTTAATGGATTGCTTTCCTAAGCAGGGGACCCTGGCATCAACATAATGTTGCAAGTGCACTGGCCTGTTTCATTCACTTCTTGGTGTGTAGTAGGAAATCATTTAAGTATTTGGACTGGAGAATCACATCACCAATGAGCTTAAAAAAATATGTAGTCCACAATTATAGCAAACTAGTTGGTGCTTATTCCAAATAATAGTGTTGCTTTAATATCACTGGTCCTGCTGATTTTTATTTAGCAGAGATTCTGGATGAACCTTTGGCTGAACATCTGGATGAAAGGCTACATATACCCCCTGGGATCTCTTAAGTTTAATCATAGGCAGATCTAATCATTTCTTTTTTAAGGATGTAGAATTGTAATTAAGAGGTAGTGGCAGCAAAAATTCCAAAGTTTTAAAAGACGACAGCTATGAAAGTGGGTGGTAAAACTTGGCATTGTTTCAAAACTTCTTCCCAGTAATGTTTGTAATTACCCAATTCATGCCATGTTATGTATGGATTCAAAGGTCATTCCTCTCCACTGTTCATTTATTTTCTAGCCTCAGTAGTTGGTTAAACATCAGTCAGCATATTAATGCAAACGGCTAATAAACATGGAGCCTGCGTGTCCTTGTTGGGGGGCCTTGGCTGTATGGTTAGGGCCAGAGCTGAAGGATGGCTCTTATTGAACAAAATGGTGTGAGGGAATAACTGGTCTGTAGTGAGGGACAGACCAGAACCATTTGCACAGAATAGGCAGTCTCTTTAGATGCAAAGTCCAGGGCAGCCATTTTGGCCACACAATAACTCCAGGAGAACCCATGTTCTCAGCTGTTTACATATTATTGTAGTGATTTTTCAGGGCAAGGTCAATAATTAACTTCAATAATTTAAAGTTGAGTGCTATTATTTCCTAGTTCACCAGCACAGATAATATAAATGGATTAAAAGTGCATGGAGTTAGAACAAATTGGTTTTTAAAAAAAAATATTAGGTACATGAAAAAAGAAAAAAAAAAGCTGATCTTGCCAACCCTGCCCCATAGCTGTGCTACCTGCGCTGGCATGGGGGGAGGGGCACAATTTCAGCTCAGCTGTGCCAAGACCTACTTTTCTTTCCCAGTATCACCAGGAGTAAACTGGAAGTCAGGAGACTGTCCTGATGGTTCACTCCAGGTCGGCCTGGGTCACTCTAGGTGAATTCATTATTCCGGTCCTGTCACGTCAGCTTTAAAGCTAGGCTTGGAAGACATGGCATTTTCTCTGAAAAGGGTGATGAGTCTGAAATGACACAACCCGCAGACGGCAAAGAGCACAGGCCTGGCTCTGCAGTAAGTGCTCAGCTGCTTTGCTCCTCTGCCCCCAGCTCCTAGCTCTGAAGCAGTCTCCTTGGTTTAGCTCCCTCGAGAAGGGAGATTCCTGAGGTCACTTTTTTTTTTTTTTTTTTTTTCTTTTTGCGGGAGTGGGTGGTGGACGTGGGGCTTGAACTCAGGGACTGGGCACTGTTTCTGAACTTTTACACTTAAAGCTAGAGCTCTACCACTTTGAGCCACAGTGCCACTTCTGGTTTTCTAGTGGTTAATCAGAGATAGTCTCACACTTTCCTGCCCAGGTTGGCTTCCAATTGCGATTCTCACTCAGATCTCAGCCTTCTGAGTAGCTAAGATTACAGGAATGAGCCACCAGTGTCTGGCTAAGGTCACTGAGGTCACTTCTTGAAGGGGACTAATTACTTGCGTCACTTCCCAGAAGCCTGAACTTTCTATTACATGTAATTTCAGGGGACACATACATTCAGTCTATTGCAAAAAGATGAGCACTGGTCTTTGTTAAGAGGAAAAAAATGTAAGGGAGGTTTGTCTATACAGGCTGAAATAACATCTGCTTCTATGGGCTGACTGTTAGGATTATGACTTTAAAAAATCAATCGCTAATGTCCAATAACTGGATAGTGTTGGGTTCTCTCTGATTAACTGCCTTATTTTTTTCTTTAAAGACTTTTGGAACACCTGCTTCAAAAAGAGAGAGAGTACCAGAAACTTCTACAGCTAAATCTAGAACAGAAAACTCAAGAATTGTATCGCCTTAAGTCACAATTCAAATCTGATGGTGAGTCATTTTGCATTTGTTTGGACAATCTAAGAATTGAATATTCTAGTCAGTCTCAAAGCAGCTGGGTTATGATCTATTAGACCAGTACTGTAAGATATTAGTCTTAAAAAGGAATTACTAATACATTTAACACTATGGATAAATTGGAAATGCACTTCACTAAGTGAAAGAACCAACAGGTATTCTTAGGGAAGGGGGGGGGTTGAAGTAGATAAAGTACCATATATATATAAATAGTATTGTAAAATTTACTATTTTGTTCATTTATGCTGTTATGCTAGGATTATTTTGTTTAGCAATGATTTCTCATGAATATCCATGTCCTCATTTTTGTTTGTGTGTGCTGGTACAGGGGCTTGAACTCAGAGCCTCTGTTAACACTTGGCTTTTTCACTCAAGACTAGAGCTCTATAACTTGAGCAACTTGCAGCTTTTTGCTGTTTAACTTGGAGATGTCTCACAAACTTTTGGCCTAACCTAGCTTCAAACCCAGATCCTCATATCTCAACCTCCTGAATAGCTAGGATTATAGGCATAAGCCACCAACACTCATCTCCACTACTGCAAAAACAAAGAAACCCAAATCAACAAAAAGCTGCATACTCTTATTCCATTCCCATGGACAAAATTATGACAGAAAGCGAATCTGAATGGAAAGGAAGGGGGATAAATTATGAAAGGACACCATGAGAACCTTTCAGGATAATGGAAATGTTTGTGTCTTGATTGTAGTAGTAGTTCATGACTGTGTGTGTCAACAAAATACCTAAGAGAGTTGGGTGCAGTGATGTACACCTATAACCCCAGTTCTTGGGAGGCAGAGGCAGAACTATATTTTAAGATTCTGATTCCAAACAAAATTTTCAATACATATTTGTGAATATATATATACTTTAAAGGCACTGTTTACTGGCTAAATTATGCCTTAGCAAACTACCCTTTTTTACTGTATGCACCTTAAAAAAAAAAACCCTGTAGGCTCCCTCTTGGAATGTGGAATGGATAAGCTGTATTATTGTAACCTATTTCCTCATTTGATTTCTGGTGTAGTTAGGGATATACTCCCTAAGAAAAGGTATTTTAGAGCTGACTATGCATTTAAGGTGAGACCAGTAACCTGTCAAATTTACTCACTAAAAGGCATTATGGATAAGGAGGATTCTTTTCTCCAGAAAATAAATCTGATGATTATGAACTGTATAACACTTTATTAAAGCAGTTGAATGATACAAGTTTGAGTCAGCTTATTTGCACATCACAACCTTACTTTGAAGCATTTCATGGTTACAGGTTAAAACAAAACAAATTTTTCATCAATACAGGTAATACAGAAAATCCAGAACCCCTGCAGGGGCGGGGAACAGATAAAGAGCTTATAGACTGGTTGCAGCTACAAGGAGTGGATGCAAATACAATTGAAAGGGTAAAATTATTACCCCCAAATACAATTGAGAGGGTAAAATTATAACCCCCAACTATTCCTATGATACTGTTTACAAGCTTTCTCTCTTACATATCATATCCAATTTCGGTTTCAGATTATTCAAGAGGATTATACACTTTCTCATATTCTTAATGATATCACTAAGGAAGACTTAAGATACCTTAGACTACGGTAAGATCTTCAAAACAGTTTGCGTATTTTTTTTTCTTGTGAATATCCTTTAAAATGATAATACAAATTAAGTGCTGCCACCTGCTCCTGGCTCCCTGAAGTGAATTCAGTTTCCTATGTTTTATAACACCTTACCCATCCTCCTTCCAAAATCTGAAATTCTGATAGGTTCATGTTAGGAAAAGGCCAAGGTGAGGCCTGAGGTTCCAGGGCACTAGGCTAAGACCCTTCCTACAGCACAGCCTGTTCTTCTGTGCAAGGCATTTTATATTGCCACTTCTACACAGAGCCACTAAGATTCCTGTATAGCATGCCATACCATTGGGGCACATGTATCACCTATACATATGAAGAAAATACACATTTTTGGAGCTATTGTTTGAATTCAAGGCCTTACACTTGCTAGGCCAGTTCTCTACTGCCTGAGCCATACCTCCAGCCTCTGACAGTAACCCTCCTACCTACAGTCTCCCACATAGGTGGGATTACAGGTGTGTACCATTATGCCAATAAGACTGCATTGAGGAGTAGATGGCAAATCTAGAATGTATACTATGCCTTTTGCCACATGACTTCTACAGAATTGTTTTGGAGTGGTTGATTTGAAACTCAGTTTTCCCATGCTAACTCTTGTTTGTTCTGCAGTGGTGGTGTCCTCTGCAGGATTTGGCACGCGGTCTCCCAGCACAGAAGACAGGCTCAGGAGTCCTCAACCACTGCAGATTAGGTTTAGTCACTGACAGCTAAGCCTGAGGACAGAGCAGGCAAATACCACACATTTGTGGTTAAAGCTTCTGTTCATGTGCCTAAGTTTGGAAAAACGAAGACCTACCATTGTTCAAAGACTGTCTTTACTGAAAAGTTTTAAACCTGTTATTTATAAATGTTTTAAAGATTTATAGAACTGTATGTAATGTGAACAGTGAGCCTTAGTTTTGATATCCCAGAGTAAAACGCTTATTAATTTTCTTTCATTATCAGCACACAAAGTACTTGCTGGAAAGATAAACCAAAGTGTGGCTAAATAATAGGCTAGCTGTCACTGTTTTAGGATATAAGTTATTCTCTAATATAGTGCTTAGAATTGGAAGGTAAAATTGATACAAATGTGCCTTTCATTTAAATGTGATGGAACTGCAATTTATGAAAATAACGTCTTATTTATGTTGACTGTTGACTGTACAAATGGAGACAGAACTAAGTTATTTTGCATTTGAAATGGCTGTAGTCTTATTTTTAAATGGTAAATATTTTCACCTCTTACTTTGTTATAAAAATAAATATTGTGTCTTACTTTGGAGAAATGACTCAAGTAGCTGCTATCCTATGTAGATGAGCCATGATTTAATCTCAGCATGCCTCTGTGGGTACAGGAATGATCCCAGAAAAGGGAGCAGGGGGTAACTTGGTAGAACTATTTTAGACCTATACAAATCCAACAGTCTTCATGACATTCACACAAAATATCTAAGTACTTAGTAACTTTCTCTAATGCAACAATGTACAACCAGCATGCATCACTTTCCCATTAATTTATATGCTACTTAGTCAACCATAATGAAAATCTCCTAGATGTTCATTTGCTGGATATATTCCTTATTAGTCTTCCTTAAAGTTGATAACACTGAGATCCTTACAGTCGCCAACAAACAGCCCATGATTACAGTCTACCATTAACTGACTGACTTAAACTTGATCCACTGGTTGGCACCACGCACTTCAAATGGTGGATCGCTGCTGTAGATGTGATAGCCGAGCTCTTCCAATGGTGGCTCAGGATCAGCTGTGGCAAACTGGGCAGCATCCTCAATTTCTTTCCTCACTTCAACATCAATTTCCTGAATATCAGATTACATTGTAAGAGTTTTGAATCAACAGCAGTGTCAGTACCAACTAGTTCTACTCAGACCTGCTGCCAGGGTCACTTGAAGTAGAAGTATCAACTATTGCTGGTTTTAAAGATTGTAAGATACTCTAGGGATAATTTATGAGTTAAAAATCCAAAGCACATTATTTTAGGAAAATACTTTTAAGAAAACTGGGGAGAAGGGTAAAGACTTTTTTGCCAATCCAATTAATGTCTTTTTCAGAGCACATGCTTTCCTACTGACTCAGGTCACTGCCCACCAAGTCCTAATAAAGAACAGATTTCAGAATTAATGCTCCATCTCAACACTTTCAGAGCTTGGACAAACACCCAGGACTGTGGCCATGCAGGGATGGTGACAGTTTGTGAGGGAAAAACTTGATTGTGAGAAAGGAGAACCAATTTTTTAAAGCCAGACTTAAACCACTAGAGCAACTATACCTTCAATTCTTCAACACTGGCCAGATTGCTATTCACCATTCTATCCTTGAGAAGCATAATAGGGTCACTCTTACTTCTTACTTCCTGAATTTCTTCTCGTGTACGGTAACTGTGGGGAAGGAGAGGTGGTTAGAGATAGGTGAGAAGAATTCCTGTGGGGCAAACAGCTTAGTGAAATACAAGAGTGTTTCTGTAAGGGAAAGGCACATTAATACTGATACTACTATGGGAATAGCAAGGGGACACCTAACCAAGGCAGCCTAGTGGCATTTAAGAACTTCTTGCATCTTTTATGGCAACTGTAACACACAGGACTTCTCCAGCATTCTGACAAGAAGGCTCAAGTTTTGGTTTGGTGTTTCAAATGGGGAGTAGGGTATGAAAGAAGTGTTACCTGTCCGACCACTTGGCACTCCTCTATTTTTACACAAGTGGGAGAACAGTGGTGAGCATTACAGACTTCGAGGCATTAGAACATCAGCAGAAAAATACACATGCATTGCCTTTTTTCTAAGACCGCAAAGAAGTATGGCTACCAAAAACTTAGGGGCTAGATTTTTCTGACTCTCGATTCTGTAATTCTTTTCCTACTGCACTTGAAACAACACCAAAAAGGAAGAACTACCGTTTCTAAGACCAAATAACCCAAAATGCCCTTTTCTACATACTGTGTTGTTTACATGTGTACCTTAATTCATTTTACAAAGCCTTGTTTATTTTGACCAAGTTGACTTCTTTCAATTCTATCAAACCATCATTTGCAGAATTATGTGCTAGAGCCATGTGAAAAAGGGAAACTCTGATCTTCCTGTATCACCTAGCTCTTTTGATTGATCTATCTCAATTTACTGAACAACCCATGTGTTATCCAGAATTTCCCCAAACCCCAGGCCTCTGCAGGGAGTGTTGCAATGCATGAATTTAGGCTAATGTCTATCATAAACTAAATGCCACCAAATACGCTCATCTATCATCAGATTTGTTTTCAGTTAGTTTCTCTCTGTAGTTTAGTTACAGGCCATGTATAGAATTACTGTTCATATCAACAAACTATGTATTGTGAAGATTTTTTCAGAATGCTTTCTATATCAGAAGCAATTTATTAGAAGAAAGCTTTAAGACTAAGTCAAATTTAAGTTACTTGATGCTAGTGAGACTAATTTCACTAGTCAAATGAACTTTTAAGTGACTTCAAAAGTAAACACTGAAATGCTCTTCCTTTTCATGTAAGTAACACTAATCAAAGCTTACCCAATTTATTTTAATTTTTTTGTTGGTTGTGGGGCCTAAACTCTGGGCCTGAGTGCTGTCCCTCAGCTCTTCAGCTCAAGGCTAGCGCTCTACCACTTGAGTCACAACACCACTTCCATTTTTTTCTACTTATGTGGTGCTAAGGAATCGATCCCAGGGCCTCATGTATACGAGGCAAGCACTCTACCACTGAGCCACCTTCCCAGCCCGCCTACCCACTTTTGAATCACAGATTACCCGTGACTCTACCTGACTCCAGGGTCACTCATGCTGTGTCCATGGTAACGGTAAGTCTGCAGCTCCATCAGGATAGGTCCCTAAAATGAACCCGTAAATTGTTAGATAAGACAGAAAGAATAGAGCGCCAATGATTCCCAGCCTCAAATGGATGTCTTATCAGATATGTAAATGAGTTGGCAATAATTGGTTAACTGATTTTTAATTTTTTTCATTATTGTACAGAGGGGTTTATGTGGTATTGGGGAATGAAACCCAGGGCTTCATGCAAGCTAGGCAAGCGCTCTACCACTAAGCCACCTTCCTAGCCATCCTTCTCATTTTAAAAACAACAGAAAAGTAAGCCACTGGGGTGTGCGTATATACTATTAAACTTATCCTAGTGATCAAAGTAAACTCTTTAGGTCAGCCTCACTGTTCCCTTCTTCCTCACTGCCATTTGTACACTAAAAAATAAAGATCCTCAAGACCAAAGCAGAAACTAAGATTACACATGTCAGTCTTGCTGTTATAATTTGTGTAAAATTATCAAATGCCTTAGTATATAAGCACAGTTCTTGGCTGGGCACTGTGGGGAAAGCCCAATCTGATAAGTCAAGGGTTGTAGGATAAATAATGAGAAGGGACACAATTAAACAAAAGGTAAAAACAGATGGTCAAGGACACAGAGGCAAGGGAGCACTAGAGAAAAGATTTATAGGAGGTGTCTTACCGTGCTCATGCTATTCATAGAGGGACCCCAGTTGCTTGCCTGGACTCTTTCTTTATACACATCACTTAACAGCTACCTCTGGATTGCTACAATGGCTATGTGGGAAGCCTTCTGTTAAGCTCAAACCTGCTGTCACAGGAAGACAATGTCTTTGGAGTGGCTTACCTTCCCAGATCTACAATAGGCAGCTGCAAACTTCGTGGCCTCTCGGACACACAAGATATCCATTCCATCTACCTGCGAATAAAGGTGGAAGGGGCAAAAAGTAAGTTGAACTGTCCAAATCCATTTTCCTTCTTGGGATCCTGCACATGCTAGGGAAGCATTCTACCACTGAGTCACAGTCCTAGCCCTCACATTTTAGTTTATATAATCTGCTCATATGTAAGCAAACCAAACTCAATTTTGCCAAGCTGCTCAACAACATGCATAAGGGCACCTAGCTGACAGGGAGTAGCCTTGGCTATCCAACAAATGTCCTTACCCTCAGCCCAGGGATAAAGTCTCCTCTCTTGTAGTAATCAGTACTGGCTGCTGCTCTCTCAACAGATGTTCCCATTCCATAGCGGTTATTCTCACAGATGAAAATGCACGGTAATTTCCATAATGCTGCCATATTGTAAGCTTCAAATATCTGACCCTAGAAGTATTTATAAAACGTTCAAGTGGTTCCAGATTTCATCATTATCCATGGTTATAGAAAGGCTTTCATAAGGCCAAGGACTCATTTTCTCAAAATTTCTGATGTGAATGAACTGTGCGTGTATGTGTTCTGGGAGTGCTTGTGAGAAGAAGCAGGCATCATATTCTTGCAACTAAGGAAACTTACCAATCAAATCTTATTACCTGTTTTTTGTAGGACTAGTACTACTAGTACTACTGAGTTTATTAAAAAGAGGCTCAACATTTAAAAACAAGTGACTATTTTACTGTTAGGCCTTATTTTTGTGCCATCCTGAGGCTTGAACTCAGGGCTTGAGTGCTGTCCCTGAGCTTTTTGCTCAAGGCTAGTACTCGACCAATTGAACTATAGCTCCACTTCCAGTTTTTTTGGTGCTTAATTGTAGATAAGACTCTCATAGACTTTCCAGCCTGGGTTGGCTTAGAACTGCATTCCTCAGATCTCAGCCTCCTGAGTGACTAGGATGTAAGGTGTGAGCCACTGGTGTCTGGCTAGTTATGCCTTTTTTTTCTACAAGCCATTTGTTTATTTATTTATTTATTTATACTTTTTTAATTGTCAAGCTGATGTACAGAGGGGTTACAGTTACATAATTAAGGTAATAAATACATTTCTGGTCAAACTTGTTACCCCTTCCCTCATTTTCCTCCCTGCCAATTCCCCCTCCACTGCGTTACACAGATTTCCAACATATTGTCTTGTGTATATCACTGCTGCACTGGTTCCCCACTTCTCCTTTGTCTCACCATTCTGTTGTTCCCTTTCTCTAATTCAGATAAATGTATATAAAATACCAGGGTACCAAAATCAAATACGGTGACAACAGGAGATATACCATAGGGGGAAGAACATACAAAAGAAACCAAAAATCACATAGTACATTTAAAAAACAACAACAACAACAAAGAAAAACCTCATGTCCATGTTTTTGAGTTCATTTCACTTAGAATCATCCATACATAGCTATTGAGCTATTCTGCTCATCTGCTAAGATTTCCTAGATGTATGCTATTTACTGCAAATAAGAGAAACCATGGGCCCTATGTTTCTTTAGGTCTGGCTTCCTTCACTTAATAGGTGCCTTTAAAATCTATCAGATCCAGTGGATAATCAGGGTAAACCAGCATCTAAGAATCAACACCAAATACAGGACCTCACCAAGTGCCTTCTGTGGAATGCTAATTATTCAGACCAAAAGAGAACAAGAAATGAACAATTAGGGCTCAGACAACGATTATATGAATTTGAAATTGCCTGAGCATCTAAGGTAATGGGTCTGTATGGTTCTATTTTGGTTTGCAATGGGTTAGAAATTTAAATTAGGGGGAAAAAGTCATCTATCACAAGAGTACTTACAGAGCAAATGTAGAGCAAAGGTACCTCTTCAGGAATGTTTGCTTGTAAGACTGGTAAAATGTGTCACATGTAATATGCTAACATGCTTATAAAACCAAAGTTCACTTGCTTTATGAAATGATCTTTCAACTAAAAAGCAAAAATCACCCTCTTCTCTTTCCCATCGGATCTGAATGCTGGTCTTGGTGGTCGTAAAGGAGGGAAAGTGACAGTGAAGCTCGCTCATACTGCACTGCAGTCTGGCATAGCACATGAGCTTGTTTCAAACAGGATTAAAAAAAAAAGCAAAAATCTTTTTCTTTAGCTCTAAGGTCTTGAATTCAGTCCTGCCATTCTCCCAATCTGTTTTTGCTCTAGTTATTTTTGTTAAATAGGTCTCGTATTTTGGCGGGAGCCAGCCTAGACCTCGATTCTCCTACTTAAGCCTTTTGCACAAGTACACACATCACATTTAGCTTTTATTGGTTGAGATGGGATTTCTAGAACTCTGTGCCCTAACTGGCATGAAACCAAAATCCCCCAATCTCTAACTCACTTTCCATTCCTAGTCCCACTCCCGTAGCTAGGGTTACAAGAGTGAGCCATGATGAGTGCAACTAAGCATTTCCTTACCAAATCAACTGCAGCTATTCAAACTTAGGAAATCTAACAATTGCTACTGGAAAGTTAAGAGACACACTTACCTGATTAGCAGCACCATCACCATATAGTGTCAAACAGACTTCATCTTTTCCATTATACTTACAGGCCAGAGCAATCCCAGCTCCCAGGGGTACCTAACATTAAGGACAACCAAGAAACAAACCACAAAAATCTGAGTTACGCTGTTAATTTTAACTCTTGGACAGAACTGGAGATGGAAATTTCACTGCTGCTACTAATTCCTCCTACCCTAATCCTGTTTCTACACTCAACGGGCTATTTTCAACAAATCAGGAAAGTAACATGAGTAATGACCATTTGCAAAGACATTTCTGTACTCAAAGATTCAAACAATGAAACTTAAAGAGTCAGAGGAAGAAACTTAGTTGTAAAATATGGATAACAGACCCTTACTAAATTAGACATAATTTTTCACCAATGCTCCATTTATCATTCACCAACTGGTGAGAGCAAGCTTTCAATCATTACTAGACCTGATAATCCTGACTGTCCCCATCTTCTAATTTGGCTCCAGAGTTAGCACTGCCTAGGAGCAGGTGAAAGCAGTAATTAATGTACTGAAATGTGAATTAAAAGGTGAAAGAATAGAGATTTAGCAGATCTTGTTTACTTACAAAACAGTAACAACCATATATCCAATCTACTTGTTAACTGCTCAAATAGCAAGGGATGAGACAATAAAGTTCTCTGGAGTATGCAAATTTACGAAGACATGGGTCACGACCAAATCTACGGAAAGGTGTTCATCCTTCACTACCTGAGCTCCAACGATGCCATTGCCCCCGTAGAAGTTCTTGGCATACATGTGCATAGATCCTCCTTTCCCTTTAGCACAACCTCCTCTTCGTCCTAGAAATGGCAGTACACACACACAGACACATCAAAAGCCAACAAGAAGTAAACCAAACCACGCCCCGTCTTTACTCTGAGACTAGTTCAACTGTGTCGGCATCTGTCCTTCCAAGGAAATGTTTTCTTATCTCTATCTCCAAGTCCTTTCCGTGACCTTGCTCTCCAATCATTTAGTTGCATCATCCTAAATGTGTTTTTTTTTTCTTTTTGGTCAGCTATTCACAGCTGACTTCTACACTGCTACACTCAACAGAGTAAAGGAACACATAGAAGGGACTACTAAAAAGATTTTCTTAGAATCTACATTACATATAAAAGTACTGTCAATTTGCTTTATATGACCATTACCAGATTTCTGGCTGACATACTTGAGGAATAACAAACCGCATCTGTCGAGTTAGCACCTAACTTTTTAAGAATTTTTACCATAAGGAGATGACTACATCCATGGTTAATATATTCAATAATACAACAGGTACCAGAGCATCAAACAGAGGGTTTTTTTTTAACTCAGAAGTTTTTGTGTTTTTTTTTACTCTCATAAGGGTTAGGATCTTAATGGGAGTTATCTGCAAATTCAATCCACTCACTCCCCCTTTCTGTAAACCTATAGCTAACCTGTTAGCTCTGCGAGAATTTCACGAACAGAAAGACCCCGAGTGAAGGTGAAGCCATGAGCCCGGTAGGCTGTGATGAGATGGTCTGTGGGGTTTATACCGGCCTCGAGCCCCACACAGCAAGCTTCCTATAAAGGAAGAAGAAACTATGAGGCAACACGGTACATGTTTCTGGATTAAAAATAAAGTTTCTGTTAGAGCCAGTGCTACACAACACTGGCCAACAGAACTTAGCATGAATAACCACAGAAAGTAGCCATTCTTCACCAAAAACAGAGTGGAGACTCAAACCAGAAGCCATGAATGAACTAAGAACCCACAGATGTGTTATTTCCTTTAACCTGTATGATACAAACAAGAAAATCCACATCATGTCAACATTAAAATATTGAGGGAAAGGACTGGGGAGTGTCTCAAGTGATAAAGGACCTGTGCACCAAGTTCCAACACCAGTACCAGGAAAAAAAAGCAAAAAACAAAAAACAAACTGGAGGTAAAGTCATATGAAAATCTTGAAACGTCTAACTTCTAGAAAAAACGAACAGGAAAACTTAGACCTATTCCCACATGGTACCAACTAGCTGCAATCAAGTCTGGGTGTCTCCGGGTGGGGCATGCCTGGCCCAGTTCACCAATGGTCTCTGTCACCATTCTCCATGTTTTGTATACCTGACCTTCTTAACTCATTTACTCTACCTAGCTGGGCCTGGTAGGCATTGCAATTTGTGATCAGCCAATGACCTAAACCCGCAAAGCATCAAAGCAAACTAATAACCCTACCTCCTAAGAATGTATATAGTTTAGATAGGATTGAGACAGCAGTAAGTTTTAAACTAGTGAAACTTAAGAGTAAATGCAAGAAATCAGCAATGCTCCCAGTGAATGAATACTTTAGCTTAAGCTTCACAGTGGGTGTTGGCATTCTTGTTTTCAAATCCTGTTAGCATTAAAGGCAGGCTAAAATCTGAAACCATATGCAAATACCTAAATATACATAGTTTTATTACAAATTTATCCTCACCTGACCATCACACAAGTGACAGAAACCACGAATAATTTTCTGTTTATACAGCTGATCAGCTTTTAACTCCATTCTGCGCACAGTCTGCATCATCCTATAGTATTTGAGCCCATCCTCTCTGGTGAGCACAGTTGTAACGGGAGGGCCTTCATCCAGTCGGTGAAGGTCACATTTCTGAAATGAAGGTGGTCATGCTGCAGTTACTACATCACAAACTGCTGACTCAATCTAAGATCCAAATTTCACAAATAGCTTGCAAAACAAACAAGGAGTATATCAGCAATGCTACAAAATGTTTCTAACTCCTTAAGTCTATATATCTCATTATGCAAAGGGATATGGTTTTGAAGGAAATTTTCTGAGGTGATTTTCACTTAAAACCTTTAGAAGTTAATTGAGGAATTATAGATCGAAAAATTTAAAAAAAAAAACAAAACTAAAAAACAGAAGAACTGGACTTGGAAGGTGGCTCAGCAGTAGAGTGCTTGCCTTGCATGCATGAAGCTCTGGGTTCAATTCCTCAGCACCACATAAGCAGAAAAGGCTGGAAGTGGCCCTGTGGCTCAAGTGGTAGAGCACTAGCCTTGAGCTGAAGCGCTCAAGAACAGCACCCAGGCCTATAGTTCAAGCCCCACAACCAACCAAAAAATAATAAATAAATTAAAAATAAATTAAAAACCAGAAGAACCTTCTTATTCAAACGTTTAGCTGAATCATGTCCTGAATGTTGGAATAAGTTCCATTCCTTTCTTAACAACATTTCCACTCCTTTTCTGAACTACCAGCAAGCTGCTAAGATTAACATATTTTTGCTAAAGTTCTCAGAGCCTTTGGCTGTGGAACATTAGAAGAAAATGACTTAAAAAATACCAATATCAAAATGTTCTAAAGGTACAATATTATCAGAGTGTACCTGTGGAAAAATGATTAACCCAAGATTAAATATCGCTTACCTTAATTTCAAATGTAGCATCATTTGCAAAATTACGCGATGCCACTAGCACTCTGGTTGCCTAGGAAAACAAAAATACGCAAACAAATGTTTAATATTTAATGTCCATTGTTTTAGAAAGTCACTACTATAATCAACCAGCAGGATGAAGTCAGGGAAAGTAAGCCCCCAGATGCTGGCAAGCTTCTTCTGTTCACTATGCCTCATCATGATGTAAAATTAATCCATGCTTTGGCCAATGAAATACAAACCATATCCCTATCTGAGGGAATAAGAAAGGCGACAAAAATCAAACCCATCCACTTGGCCACTCCGTTTTCAAAGACATTATGGTGAGAATAGAATAAAATAAATGGCCAGAGGAATGGATAATCTGTGAGCATTGTTTAGTTATGTTGTTCTTGGTTATAACCTGATACCATTTATTTGAGCAATCTAAGGTTCACTTTCAAAATTATGCTTCAAACAAAACTGTTAGTCAATCTCTATTTGGGGCAAATTTTACTATTCTATGACATAGATCTAGGAGGACACGTTTCTTACTACTCGTAGTATGAGGTAAATACATTAGCAAGAAACATTTAAGATGGAAGCAAAGATATTTAACACTGACTTAAAAACAATGGATTTGAGTCTGTTATTTTGTAATTTGAGCAGCCTAAATCTTGTGTTGGCTCCTTCTGGAGGCAGAGGAAGGAGATGTGTCCTCTGTAACAGTGTCTGTTCCTTGATGTTCAGTAGCATTTTTGAGGTGCTTGTTCCTTTTCACTGTTGAGGTGCGTAAGTTTCAATAAGAAAGACTCTAGCTTCTATTCCTAGCTGAATCTCAATGTCATAAGCAAATTCTACCTTTGGCTAACAAATTTCTGCCTACAACCAAGGAACTATTATACAATGTTGAAAATATATCAGTATTACTCATGTTCAACTAAGAAGTGATATTCTGGGTACCTAGCCTAGTGTCTGGCACATATTACAAAAATAAATGTTGGCTATACCATGAATGCATACAGAAAGAGTTAACACCAAATAAGCTTTAGTTACAAGTCAAAAGCTAATATATTATCTGATGAGTGCTAGTTTGTTCCCAAGTCTATGGAATCCGTAAAGCTGTACATTTCCTACCTTTGGAAATGCTTTGCCCCTATCAAGCAGAGTTACATCAAATCCTGGGGGAATTGCTAGAACCAAAATTACAAGTCAAGGCTTAGCAGTAGAGAAAACCAACACCATCTGAATGTGACTAGAGGTCCAAGTGCTCCATGCCTAGGTATTAGGGCACATTTAAAAGCTGGAATAGGGCTGGGAAGGTGGCTCAGTAGTACAGTGTTTGCCTTGCATGGATGAGTCCTTGTGTTCAGCACCACATAAGCAGAAAAAGCCTGAAGTGGCGCTGTGGCTCAAGTGGTAGAGTGCTAGCCTTGAGCTGAAGAGCTGAGGGAAAGCGCCCAGGCCCAGATCAGGTCCTATGACTGCACCAAAAAAAACAAAACAAAACTGGAACCAGTCCTATTCTCTAACCCCAACCCTAAGATCAGTGTGTGCTTAAGAATGAAGGCAGTTTAGCCTGGGTTCTAAGTGATTGCTGTACAGCTGACTGCCAAGAAAAGCTCAGCTGTTGAGGGAGGGAGGAAGTTTGTTTTTGGCGTGCCTCACCCCATGTGAACCCAACTCCAAGCCAAGCACAAGTGTGCAACAAATGTGTAGCTAAATTTGACATTATGAAAACCAGAAGGCTGGGAAGGTGGCTCAGTGGTAGAGTGTTTACCTCGTATGCATGAGGCCCTGGGTTCGATTCCTCAGCACCACATAAGCAAAAAGAAAAGAGCCGGAAGTAGCACTGTGGCTCAAGTGGTACAGCGCTAGCCTTGAGCTGAGGGACAGCGCCAAGGCCCAGAGTTCAGGCCTCACGACCGACCAAAAAAAAATTTTTAAAAACCCAGAAATACTCTCCAAATATATGACACCTATGGGGTGCCAGGCATTACTTATGTGTAAAGGTTTATAACACATACCTCTCTTTGAATCATCATGCTAACCCCAACAGTTAGATAGAGCCTCTTAATCTCTACTTCAGAGATAAGGAGCCTGGGCCAAGGGACATCCTAACTACTTGGGAAGCTGAGATGTGAACCACGGTGGGAAGGCAGCTCGGGCAGTAAAGTCCGTGACACTTGTACCTCAAGTCAAACACAAGAATGCAACTGTGGCTCAAATTGGTAGAGCTCTGGTCTTGAGCAAAAAAGCTCCCCTTCCCCCTAGGGGCGGCGTGCACGCACGCGCACACACACACAGGCGCACACACACTACACACTCTTAATTTCTCGTACTTGCTTAAGGGCGAGTCAATGACGAAGCTATGTCTAACTCGGCTTCTGGATTCCCAGCCCTTTTACTAGAATGTACTACACAGCCTCTAGGTCAAGAGTAATGGTCCTAGGACGAGCGGAGGTCAGGGGAGACAGGTGGAAGCACACGCCGCATCTGTCCCTGGCGCCAGCTGGCGAGCCGAGCCCCCTCGCGCGCCACGTGCAGAACTGGGAGCGGGGGTGGGGGAGGGGTGCGGCCGGACACCCTCCCTCTGCCCCCCTTCTTCCCCCCTCACCCCCCGCGCGGACCCGGCCGACACCCGTCTTCCCCCGCGGCGCACGCGACCGCTTCACGCCGTCCCTCCCCGGGCGGAATGCGCGGCGACGAAGCGGAAATGAGAGTCCGCGGCTGTCCCCTGCCGCACCCCAGATCCCACGGGGAGGCCCCACTGTCCCCTCCCAAGCCCCGGTCCGGGCCCCATCCCGTCTGCTCGCTCAGGAAGTCTCACCGGCTTCTGGGCAACGCCCAGCAACACGCGGGAAACGGCGGCGAGCATTTTCCTCATGGAGCGCCGAGAACGGCTGGTAGGAGCGAGTCGAAACCTCTAGAAGAGAAGGGCTTGGGAGTTACCAAGTCTCCTTCAGGCGCCCTGAACAGACGCCACGCCTTCAACGCATGAAGGAAGCGCAGTGACCTCATGCTCCAGCGCCAATCTACGGACCTATCAGGACGTCTCCTCGAGCTTTTCCCGCCCACCTGACGGGGTCTACTGCTTTTCGTTAGGTATTAGCGCCAGAGAGGGCGGAGCTGACACCACGTGAGGAGGCGGGAACTTAAGGACGCGAGCTTAAGGAAGTAGGGAGGGGAAGGCCTTGCATTTCTCACCACCAGCTCTAGGGGGAGTCCTGCAAGCTTTCCTACACTTTCCCTGGTCCTACATTTGTAGTCTTGGTTCAGTACACAAAACGATGAAAATTAGCCACAGGGTCAGGCCAAAATATACGCCATCTAGTTTCTAAAAATTGTTCTTCCCGGCTTTAAAAGACAGTTGGGAACCATTGACCTTAAGTACTTGAGAATCCCAAGACTGATTCCCGCCCCCCCCCAACTAAACACAGAGAATGCTGATTATATAACAACTACAGCTTAGCCTTAGGGCTTTATTAGTGCTTTGTGTAGGTGCTAATGGTTTGTTGTTGCTTTGGGTGCTAAACTGGAGCTTGCTTTCGCAGCATTTTGATCCACACTTTTTACCAGTAAATTGGAGATGGAATCTTGGGACTTTCTTTGCTGGGCTGGCTTTAAACCAGATCTTTCAGGAATCAGTGCCCTGATTAGCTAGGGTTACAAATGTGAGCCGCCTGAACCCAGTTTTTTTTACCTTTTGCTTCTTAGGGTAAGGCTACTATTGTAGAGAACAGATTGGAAATGAGCTGCTCTATGCAAATTTTACTTGGAAAAAAGCAGAATCTTACACCTCCTGTGTGAGTGACCCTGTTACCCAGAGGCTTAAGACCCAGGACTTGGGCTGGGAAGGTGGCTCAGTGGTAGAGCGCTTGCCTTGCATGCCTGAGGCCCTGGGTTCCATTCCTCAGCGCCACATCAGCAAAAAGAAAAAACGCTGGAGGACAGCGCCCAGGCCCAGAGTACAGGCCCCCACGACCGGACCCCCCCCCAAAAAGATGCAGGACTTTGAAGGGAAAATAAATGCACAGAGTGATAAATATATGTGAGAAAATAAGAACAGTCATAAATACATAATTTAATTAATAAATTGGGAGTAAAGAACTTTTCCTTACAGGAAATTAATTTCCTTCGAATGAATAGATGCAGAAATAATGATGGGACTATGGAAAAATTATCATTTGGCAAAGACCACAGTCATTGTTGCACGCAAGAATTTACCAACAAAGACTAAAGATCAAGACATTTATATGATCTCATGAGATCTCCCAACAAGAAACTTAGGAGTTACAAAGGTTACAATAGTAGTTTTCCAACAGATAAACAAAGGAATCCATTTTTATAACTATGATATACTTTCCATTCATATTTTGAAGAAACATGCAAAGCCAGAGTTGCCAGCAACCTTGAAAGTGAGGGAAGGTTGTTACATCTGTGAAATTGGAGACAAGGGACTTTGCCTTTTACTGCCTTTTAACTCATCATCATCCCCTCCCCCCTAGCCTGAACACTCACCAGGTTTTGATGAAGCTGGAGGAGTTAGATTAGAGAATCATGTAACTCACCTTTTGATCGTCATAAAGATTTTTAAAAATCCAATCAAGCTGGGCACAGGTATGTCATGCCTGAAATCTTAGCTACCCTGGAGATCTGAGGGTCATGTTTTGAAGCCAACAAGGCAGACATACCCAATTCTTAACTCCAGTTAACCAGCAAAAAGCCAGAAGAGGAGCTGTGGCCCAAGTGGTAGAACACCAGCCTTGAGTGAAAAAGCTAAAGGATATTTCCCAGACCTTGAGTTCAAGCTCATTACCGCCACACACACACACACACACACACACACACACACACACACACACACACACACACACACACACACACACACAGCTTAACTTTGAGGTAAATCTTGGTCTTCAACACACCTTTTGTTTACTTAGTAGGAAATCTTCCCGACCCCGCCCCCCCCCTTGCAGGGATGAATTGAAATAGAAGGATCCCATGTATTTGTTATAGTAGCTGGTGGATATTTGTGAATGTCTTTGATGAGGGATTCTGGCTGAGGGCCTTTTTGACTGTGAGACATTTTAAATGTTTTTGTGTAACTATCACACAAAATACAACAAAAAAATGGAAATGAAATACAACAAACCAATTAAATTATAACTCAAGTTATTGGCATAACCCACAGAGCATGACCTCAAATTACTTAACACCACAGGAATGCACGCGTGCCTCCTCAGTGGGATAGATCCTCAGGACAAAATGAGCTGCCAAAAAAAACCCAGTTAAATTGTTTTCAGTGTTCTTGTACCATTATTTCCAATCCTGTCAGTGTTACTGTTATCTGAAATATGCCTTTATTTATTTATGTATTTATTTATTTATTTAGTGCCAGTCCTGGGGCTGGAACTCTGGGCATGGGTATGGTCCCTTATCTTTTTTCACTCAAGGCTAGTGCTCTACCTCTTAAGCTACAGCTCCACTTCTAACTTTTTGCTGGTGAATTGCAAGTAAAAGACTCACAGACATGCCTGTCAGCGATGGCTTGGAATCATGATCCTCAGATCTCAACCTTCTGAGTAGCCAAGAATTAAAGGCATGAACCAATGATGCCTGGCTACACAATTATTCTAACTTTCTTAGGAACCAGGATCTTCAGCATAAAAGATATACGAACAAAAAGTCAAACAAGTCAAAGCCTAGTTGTACTGAATATGAATTGGAAATACCAGAATAAATGCTTGATCAGTTACACACATAGACATAGATACAGCAAAATATTTATCTCTCTTTCTGTATATGTTTATGTACGTATACATTCACCTCTCTCTATATATACATATATATATATATATATATACACACATATGTATGAAACCAGGCTTTTAGACCCCAGCCCCAAAGTCCAGAACTCACAACTTAGGTCCAACCACTCTCCCCTCTATGCCAAATAAAGAGACATGGTGAAGGGCAGAGAAAGGAGATTGATTGTATGATGACCATAGGAAGATGTCACTTCAGTACATCTTCAGTTGCCTTTGGAGTTGGACAGTGGCTTCAGGTGAAATAAGAAGAATTGGGGGCAGGAAGTGAGAATGTAATGCATTGTTAACCCAGTCCCAAATCACAGGTGCATGGACTGGTCACTGTTATCTCTGGATTCCCAGCCCTTTTACTACAACGGACTACACAGCCTGTAAGGCACAGATGTAAAATTGGTGGAATTTTAGTTAATTCACAGGGTCCAGTGAAAGGAAGCCCCCCTCTTTCTCCCTCCCCCCACCCTCTCTCACACACACATCTCAGTTTTCTCCCCTGGAAATTTGTTGGTGGATATTTTCTCCCCCGGAAAGACCTAGGAGATGACATGGCCTCATCTACAAATCAGTTTCCACCTTTACTACAGGATTACAGGCCCCAGCCTTCCCAATAAAACTTGGCAGGAACATTACATATGACCTACTGTTTTTTCTTAAACAAATAATAAGATTAAAAAAGAAAAGACAAGAAGTGGGAAAAATCATATATGAAAAGAGATTTATTGCCAGGCATTACTGGCTCACGTCCTTAATCCTAGTTACTCAGGAGGCTGATATCTGAGGATTGTGGTTCAAAGCCAGCCCAGATAGGAAAGTCTATGAGACTCATCTCCAATTAACCACTAAAAAGTCAGAAGTGGAGTTGTAGCTCAAGAGGTAGAGCACTAGCTTTGGACAAAAAAAGGTAAGGGACAGCACTCAGACCCTGAGTTCAAGCCCCCATACTAGCACACAAAAAGGTGATACATTACGTCGATTAATTAGTAGGTTGCAGATGTTGTAATGGAAGGCAAGGGGCTAGGGGTCTCAGACTGTGCTGCGTAATTTAGAAAGCAGGTATATTTCTTTTTCCGTTCTGAGGCTGAAAGTGCAATAGCACTTTGTGTCAGGTAAGGGCATTCTTACTTTTTCAGATATCATGTGACTTTTGGTCCATTATTCATTCCCTGCCAAGAGCAGAGCAGAATCTTTCGCCACCCTGGCAGGCGTTCATGCAGAATGCAGACTGCCTCCCACTGCAGCTCCTTCACAGTCAGGCCCGGCTGATTATGGCTGATTAGTCTGGCCTGATGTGAATAGCTCATTTTCTGGGCTGATCCTACAACAAGAACAGCCTTTGGAGACCTAAGAGGCAGCCTACTACTGGGCTTTGGAAATCATTTACTACCTGGGTGATCTTGGACAAGTTGGCCAAGGTCAAACAAGGCCTCTCTGGACTTCCATTTCCTCATGTTTAACCACTATAATGGTAGTATTCTTCTTATAGCATTATCATAGTATTTGTCAAGCCTACTGTGAGACCTTTAATGAACACTATTACAAGCATTTTGTGACCATAAATATGCACCTTAAAAAAACAAAACCTCATGGAACCCTCCCGAGTAAGCCAAATTTAGAAACCTTGATCTTTCACATGGTTTTTCAGACGTTAGACATTTGGCAGATTCAAGGGGTAACTACTATATTGGGGGGGGGGCATTGGCTACTGGGCCCAGTTGGATGCTCCAAGCTCATGCCTGTAATCCTAGCTACTGCTGAGGCTAAGATCTGAAGATCTAAGTTTGAAGGCAGTTCAGCCAGGAAAATCTGTGAGACTCTTATAGCCAATTAATCACCAACCAACCAACCAAAGAAAGAAAAACCAGAAGTGGAGCTGTGACTCAAGTGATAGAGTACCAACTTTGAGAAAAAGAGCTAAGAAAACCAAGGCAATGGCTGGCTTTATTGGCTTCTCTTAAACCACAAGTCTAGTAGCTCACGGGTGGGTTTGAGGCCTAGGTCTCCATCTGTGAGACAGCTGGGGCTCTCCATCCATCCTTAGCATTTCGTTTTTTCTCCCCTCTGGCCTTTGCTCTTTCTGGCCCAGCACTATCTCACCTGGCTTCCAGAAGCCATGTCTGAAGGCCAGGGGAAGGTGGGGTGCTTTCACAATGATAGAACCACTTTTGGCTTCCCTGGGTAGTGTCAAGCCAGCTAACTTGGGCAGTGAAAACCAACCATACTACTCCTGTGATCTTCAGATGTTCCTTTGGATATTCCAAGACGTGAAAAAGCCTGTCTCAAATCCATACCTAAGGATCTCAACCCTCTAGCTATGGATTAGCTAGCAATACAAAGGTGCCCAGTGAGTAAATGGAAGAGAGATTGTGTCAACAATGGGCTTTGTTCTAGGCTTTTCTAGGAGTTATTTACCATTGCAGAAAAAAGTCCTGTCACCAACAGCAATGCTTCTGATATTACACCACCGCTGCTGCGCGCACAGCCATTCCATGTCCCCCGGCTCACTACCCCAATGCTCTAGTGTAAATCCTGTCCGAGCACACGCATTTGTTAGTAACAAATGACTTTCGCCTATTGTACATGTTATGGCGTTTGAGAAAGTCTAAAACTTACATGTGTACATAGATTATATTACCTCTGGATATTTCTTGGGGAGTACAGTTAGGTTTTGGGGTGCAGAAGATTGCCAGTGAGGTTTCTTCCAGCATGTTAGTGACCCCTGCTGGTGCACTAAAGCATTGCTTCACAAGCTAATGGTCAGTTTACAAGTTGGTTGGGCCCCAAATCTGGTAAGGAAATGACTCCTCTTCCTCCTCCTCCTCCTCCTCCTCCTCCCCCCCCTCCTCCTCCTCTTCCTCCTCCTCCTCCTCCTCCTCCTCCTCCTCCTCCTCCTCCTCCTCCATTATTATTATTATTGTAGTTGTATAAAGAGGTTATAATTCTGTAAGTCACGTTATGAGTACAATGCTTCTTGGTCAATGTCACCCCTTCTATCATTCTCCCCCATTCCTCCCCCCTCCTACTTCTACGCTCAGTTACATAGGTCAAGTTTTACAAAACATTCATTGAATACAATGACTGCATTTGCTCACCCTCCCTCCCTCCTTTCATATGCTCGAAATGATTTTTTTTCATTTCAGTCCTGGGACTTAATCAGCAGTGCTAATCCCATTCTTGCTAAAAGGCCGGTGCTTGACCACTGAGCCACATCCTCAGCCCAAACTAATCTCTAATGCCCTCTCCCTCTTTTTTTTTCTTTTGGCGGTCATAGGGCTTGAACTCTGGGCTTGGGTGCTGTCCGTGAGAGCTCTACCACTTGAGCTACAGCACCACTTCTGGTTTTCTGGTGGTTTATGGGACATAAGAGTCTCACGGACTTTCCTGCCTGGGTTGGTTTTGAATCTGATCCTCAGATCTCAGCCTCCTGAGTAGCTAGAATGACAGGTGTGAGCCACCAACACCCACTGGTTTTGAAACCACCAGGCCAGTCCTCACAGTGGTTTGCCTACCCGTGCTTTACTTAAAAATCAAGTTGATTCTTCAACATGGTGCCCAAACTGGCCTGGAACTGGTCATCCTCCCGCCCCAGCCCCTTGAATGCTGGGAGTACAAGTGGGCACCATCACACCTGATGGTAAGTGCTTGTTAAAATACAGTTTCTAGGGGCTGGGAAGGTGGCTCAATGGTAGAGCGCTTGCCTCGCATGCATGAGGCCCTGGGTTCGATTCCTCAGCACCTCATAAGCAGAAAAAAAAGCCAGAAGTGGAGCTGTGGCTCAAGTGGTAGAGCGCTAGCCTTGAGCTGAAGAGCTGAGGGACAGCGCCCAGGCCCAGAGCTCAGGCCTCACGACCAGAACCCCCCCCCAAAAATGCAATTTCTAAGCACCACCCCCAGAACTTTTTCTGGCTTCTAATCACAAGCCCATATTTAGAATACTTGCAAATATCCTATTGAAATTTGCACCAGAGGATGTAGTAACTCACTTAAGAAGTAAAAGGAATAATATTTAGTTGGTGAGATGAGTAGTTAAGATATATGGCTGGTTAGAGGGGTTCTCAGACACCCAACACTGCGTGAATAGAAGAGAATAGCTAGCAAGCCTAAGGTTGAACACCTTTGGAATAGTGACCTTGTACCTTATGAAGACCCTTGTTATCAGCCCTTCAATGCAGAAGTTCATCATATGCCCACAGAACAGAAGAGGCCCTCGCTCAGTTTATGGGAAGAGGAATGTGCAGAAACATTGTGCCTGCTTAAATAAATGATTTTGACATGACTCTGAATGTGACTCTTTCGTCTTTTACTATAACATGATAGTGAAGTTGTGGCGATGGAAGGAGGCAAAAAGTTTCTGTCTGTTTTAGTGCAGGAAATGACCATGTTTACCCAGACAAGCCGACCATGTTGAGGAACCAGATTGATGGATGGATTGTTCCAGTGGATATTTGGGGGGGGGGGGAGGGCTGTGCTTGTTCTAGAATTTGGTGATGTTAAAACAGAAATGATCCATTTGCAAAAACTGATAAAGAACACAAAACAAAAGAAATCTGCCCCATTTAATCAAAAGGTATACTGAGTTCTTTGAAATCTCTACAGCTCTTCATAAATGAAACAATTTTAGAAATTACAGCAGAATAATAATTATGTGTGAGCAAAAACATCGGGAGGAAGTACTTCATACAGCAGAGTCGCCATCAACAAGGACAAAGGCAAATCCCCTACAGACCCCTCTCCTAAGCCACCAAGAATCTATTTATTTTAATAAGCTCTCCAGGTAATTTGGATGCCCAGTTTGGTGACCACAGGCTTACTGTATAACAAAGGACAACTGCACTAGGTGGCATTAATTAAGTATTCAAATGGAACACCATATTCTGCAATTGCTGGATAATCTCTCTCTAATTCTACCTGTTCTGTAATAGCAGGCAATTTCACCAGGGGCAATTCTCTAACCTGGTACAGAGGGGTCAACTTAGCAGGGATTGACATGACATTTTGCATTTACAATGGCATAAAACCAATATGGATTCAATAGAAACCATTTTTCAAAGCTTGGTCCATTTAGTTTTTGTTGTTGGTGGTGGTATCTTTGTTTCTTTATTTTTTTGTGTGTGAACACACTGTACAGAGGGGTTACAATTACATGGGCAGGTTAATGCATACATTTCTTATCAAGCATTGCAGCCTCCTCCTTTGTTTACCCTTCACATCCCTTCCCATTTCTGAGCTAGTGATTTGTGCTCTTATGATATTGGGTTGTTACAGCAATCATAGCTCCCAGGCACCTATGTAACGTATATCCTAAATGTAGGACATTTAGAGGTCACATGTATTAAATGCACTATGGCATGTTTAACTTGCATTGTTTGTACTGACATGTAACCACACAGTAAGTTGGAGACTATCTATAGTGGGGAAAACATAATCCCACCCAGTGACATTCTAACGTTAGTAGGGAAAGCATGTGTGATAGGTAAATACAAGTACAATCCACCAGGTGGCATCTAACATGAGTAATAGGACAAGCAGAATTGCTTTGTGATGACAAAGACTATGACAGGTGGAACTTTCACCTGGGGAAGAGGAAAAACTTCTCTGATGTGCAATTGCAAGTGAATGCCAGTGGGAAGAATAATAAAATAGATGTGTAATTGTATGAAATTTGTATTGGTACTATTACCTATTAATAGTAAAAAAATCCAGTCTATAATTACACAAACATTCCACAAGGAGCATTCTAACATTAAAACAACAACAACAACAACAACAACAACAACAACAACAACAACAACAACAACTGTCTTGCAGTTATTCACAGGGTAACAATTCAACCTTAAAAAAATGGAGACAAAAATAGTTTCTGCAATTACAGAAAATGTTGTAAGATGGCAGTAAAACACAGGAAATAAAATGCCTTGTAATTGTATCTAATCACCACAGAACAGCAGTGTAATACAGGAAATGAGAAAGCTGAGCACTAATTATACACTGTTTCCACCAGATGACACCCAACACAAAAAATTGGAATAAGTTCACTGTGTGTTGTGTGAAAATTTCATTGAGTGGGCTTTATTTTCATAGGGGGCTGGGTGCTATCCCTGGGCTCTTTTTTCTCAAGGCTAGTGCTCTATCATTTTGAGCCTCAACTCCACTTCTGGTTTTCTGGTTGTTAACTGGAGATAAGGATCTCAGAGATTTTTTTTTTCCTGGCTGGATTGGGTGAACTGAGATCTTCAGATCTCAGATTTCTGAGTAATTAGGATCACAAGCATGAGCTATTAGTGCCAGGCTTTATTCTTTGTATTTTAATAACTTGCTTGTACATTTTGCCACCACTGGCGGATCCTCTTGAGAAAAAACAGAAAAGGCATTTTTTTCATGTCCTCAGCCTCTATTAGAGTAGCAGGTAAGAATTACATAAATATGTAGTCAATAAGGTCAATAATGAATAAATATGCCTACAAGATCAGATGAATAGAAGGAAGAAGACAAGAACTAGAAAGTATGAATAAAAATTAGAATTTTAAAGGCTTTCCTAAGGCATCTTTATCTTACAGTTTGACAAATAGGGTGAAACTGAGAGGAAATTACAGTGAAGATTGAAAAACCCAATGATGGTAATGTAAATGGCCTTCCAGGTGAGATTTAAGTCAGTGAATGAAGAGATAGGAACATTTAGCAACGTTTTAAAGAAGAACGACATTCATGGGAACATTAGCTTTGATTTTGATGTCCAAAATCACGGAAACTATTTTAGGAACTTAATTGCTCTGTCACTTAGTTTTTGGTTTTGTTTTTAATTAAATGTCAGGATCACACAGAGGGGTTTGGGCAAGTTGCCTTTAGGGTCCGTTGGGGAAAAGACCTTTCCACTCTGCCCAACGCTGAGCCAGGGAGATGGTGAGGGTCTGATACACATGACACCATCTTTGCCTTCCTGCCACCAGCCTGCTCTTTCTGGTCCTAATTATCTACTTCCTCCTGTCCTGTCCCTCACTGCATGCAAACCTGCTACGTTTAATGGTCACCCACTGGTGTATCCCTGCTTACTTCCGGTTCCACATTCTTTATAGATCTTTGTAGATCTTTGTAGATGGAAATCTGACTCTTCCGTCCCATCCCGTCTCTCTTCCTGACTTCCCTGATATTCATAGTCACACTATTCCTTTAGGCCTCGTCTCCGTTGATGTCTTCAGTTTTGCAATTGGCAAGGAAATCTGTGTTTTGTTTTGAAAGAAAAAAAAAAACCAAAACCCCAAAGGAATCTCGAATGGTGGAGTTGCCCAGCTGGCACACTGATGAGGGCTTCCTACAGGAGCAGAGGGATCTTGCCCCTGGCCGGCTGGGCCGGGCCGTGGACTGCATGGTTTGCCATGCTGGAAGCTTGTATAGCTTGTGTCACTGCTGCACTGCAATGCTGGTGCTGAGTTATTTAGTCATATGTATTTGGATTTCCACAGACCTAGGGGGTTTTTTCTTCTTATTTTTGTTTTTGAGTTTTAGCTTATTTCCTCTTTTATTGTGTTCAACTTTTTCTGCTTTCTATTTTTCTTCAGGAAAAATAGACATTTTTTTTTTTTACCTCTGCTGTGGTAAAAATATAGTCTCTCTGGGAAGTGGTGCTGTGGCTCAAGTGATAGAGCGCTAGCCTTGAGCAGAAGAGTTGAGACAGTGCCCAGGCCCTGAGTTCAAGCCCCACAATCAACAGAAAAAGAAAAAAAAATCTCTCGTCTCTGTCTCTGTCTCTCTTAGAGATAGAATGGAAAATCTCATGGATACTAGTCAAGTGTTCTACCACTAAGCCACATCTCTCCCAAAGGGGTTTAGTTTATTTTGTGTGCTGGTCCTGGGTCTCAGGGCCTGGGCGATGTTCCTGAGCTTATGTGCTCAAGGCTAGCACTCTACCACTTCAGCTTTTTTGTTGATTAATTGGAAGCAAGAATCTCACTGACTTCCTGTCCATGCTAGCTTCAAACCATGATCCTCTGATTTCAACCTCCTGAGTAGCTAGAATTATAGGCACGAGATGTCAGCAATAAGCTAGAAGGATTTCTTTTTAACATGTCCATATATTCATATAATGTGCCTTGAATAAACTAATCCCATCCATCACTCTCCCTCTTCCCACCTCTCCTTCTAATTTCTAGACTAATCTCAACAAGCTTCATTGTTCCAATTTCACACATGTACATAAAGTATTTTGATCATATTCACCCTCTCCATCTGCCCTCCCCCTCCCACTAGAACCCTCAATCCAGACATACCTGCTTTACCTTCCTGTCAATCATCATTTTTAGTGTATGTTAAGTGTTCAAAGGGGGTGCACTCTGGTATTTCACACATGCATATATGGTACTTTAATCAGTTAGACCCTCTAGGTTATTGTCTGTCTCCCCATCCTCACTACCCCTATTGTTCTACAGCTTGCAGCATTTTGCTTTTGTTTTTCAATCTTCATTTACAGATATAATGGATTTTGTTATTGCTTACCTTCTTATATCCTCTTTTCCTCCCTGTACTCAAACTTCTTAAAACAGTCCCACAGTTATAAACATGATTTTACACACACACACACACACACACACACACACACACACACACACACACACACACACACACACACCTGAATAACACTTCATTTTCTTGGTCTATTTATCAGTTGTGGGGCATCTGGGCTGTTATGAGTAGTGTGGCAAGTGAACATTGGTGCAAAAAAAGCCTCTACTATATCCTGACTTACACTCTTTTGGATATATGCCCAGGAGTGGTATCACTGGATCATAGGGTAACTCTAATTTAGGTTTTTGAGGAATCTCCATACTGATTTCCATAGTAGTTGCACTTTTACATTTCCATGAACAGTGTATTGGGGTTTCCTTGTCCTCATATCCTTACTAACATTTGTTTTGTTTGTAGATGGCCATTTTATCTAGAGGGAGATGGAGTCTCAATGTTGTTTGTATTTGTATTTCCTTTATGGTGAGAGATGTTGAGCATTACTTCATGTGTTTGGTGGCTATTTTTACTTCTTTTGAGAATTGTCTATCCAGTTCATTTGTCCATGTACTGGATTGTGGATTCTTTGGGAGTTGAGGGTATTTTTTAAGCTTCCTGTAGATTCTCGCTATTAATATTTTTTGTCAGATTAAAGGACAAAGGGTGAACCAATGCAACAGTTGGACACTATTTTAGAAATGAACTTTACAACTTTGGGGGGAAATTGGGGGAGGGATAGTGGGAGAAAACAAGGGAGGGGGTAACAATGTTTGTCAAGAAATATACTCATTACCTGTAACCCCTCTGACAACACCCTTACAATAAAATAAAATTAAGTTAAAAATATGTTGTCAGATTAGAGCTGGAAAAGATTTTCTCCCATTCTATGGATTGTCTCTTTACCCTAGTGACTATTTCATTTGCTATGTAGAGGCCTTTTAGTTTTAGTTTGATGTAATCCCAGTTGTTTCAATGTTGTGCTTTATTCAAACTGTTCCCTTGGCCATATCCCATAGATTTTGCTCTGTAGCATTCCTGTCCACTTAGAAACAGACTGTTTCCACTTTGAGGTCTTCTCTAACCCAAGAATTAATGGGAAATGTGGTTTTAAGCTTCTAGATGAGGAAAATTTGGGGGTTGGGGAAAAGGGAATCCTTTTTCTGTTAGTATTTAATTTTATTACACTGAAGCACATCTTTCTCTTTCTTCTTTTTTGTCAGCACTGGGTGAATTCAGGGCCTTCATTTGGTAGTTGGGTGCTTTACCACTTAAGCCACAACTCCAGCCCCTTTGGCTTTACTTTGTTCTTCAGATAGGGCCTCATGCTTTTTGCCTGAACTGATCTTAGATGGTGATCCATCTACTCCTGCCTCCCAGGCATTGGGGATCACAGGCAAGTGCCACTGTATCTGGCCCCATAGTTAATCTATGTTATCATAATATTTGCCTTCTAAATGTCTCCTTTTTTGGCAGTACTGGGATTTGAACTCACACTTGCTAGGCAGATGCTCAATCACTTGAGTGACCCCACTAGCCCGTTTTCATATTGGTTATTTTCAATTAATTTATAAATAACTTTAAAATCTTATTGATGTAATGGACAAAACTACATCTGTCTAAGAATGATTTGATTTGTGGGCTAAATATGCTTCATAAAGTGAGCTTGGACTAGAAAAATTAAGATTTCAAGTACATTTGCTAGAGAAGATCCCAATGAGAGAGGATTAATGAAAAATGTTTCTACATATAATATGATCATTTACAAACTAGGAAAATTGTTGTGCCAGTCCTGGGACTTGAATTCTGGGCCTGAGCACTGGCCCTTAGCTATCTTGTTCAAGGCTGGGGCTCTACCACTTGAGCCACAGCTCTACTTCTCTATTCTTGGCAGTTAATTGGAGACAAAGTCTCACAGACTTGACTGGCTTTGAACTATGATCCTCAGATCCCAGCCTCCTCTTGAATAGCTAAGATTGCAGATGTGAGACACCAGCACCGGCTCAAACTAGTAAATCTTAACTGATATGATAATGCAAAACAAAAGTAAAAACACACTTTACCTATAAAAAGTTACACATCAAGAGTTATTAGGGAATCTAATCTTAGAATCAACTAGTCATCTTCCTATCCATCATACTCAGCATCCCCTCTCCTCTTCCCCTGAAGATCTCCTTTTTCCTCCTCTTTTCCCCCCTCTTCAAGGTAGTTATCATAACCAATTTTTTTTGTTGGTCATGGGGCTTGAACTCTGGGCCTGGGCACTGTCCCTCAGCTCTTCAGCTCAAGGCTAGCGCTCTACCACTTGAGCCACAGCGCCACGTCCGGATTTCTGGTGGTTTATTGGAGATAACAGTCTCATGGTCTTTCCTGGGCTAACTTTGAAGTGTGATCCTCAGATCTCAGCCTCCTGAGTAGCTAGGATTACAGGTGTGAGCCACTGGTGCCCGGCTAGACTCAGGTATTTTTAAGACAATTTTATGTTCACATGCAGAATAAATACCTTTAAAATGGCTTTGGAAATTTTCTTTAAGATTTCTTGACTGACATATCATTTCTAAAGGACTCCATGTTCTTAAGCACATATATGGTATATACATATGCACATCTGAGAGAAACTAGGAGGAGGACACAGAATCAGAGGGAAACAGGGGAAAATATACAACAGAGGGCCCATCAGCTGCACTGGACATTGATGAAAAGGAACTAAGCAACTCAAAGGCAGCCATGGAAGGGAGGGAATGAGAGGAAAAGAGGGAACAGCTGACACTAAGCAAAAGGAAAGAAATGTACCTATCACCTGATGTGGAAGAAATTGTATTGTCAAAGTTCATAGAATTTACAAACATTATATACCATGATAATGACAATTTGCCTTGTGAAGGTTAAGAGGTGTTTGTGATTTTAACTAAGTATCACTATCCCACAATACTGTGAAATTTGTGAAATTTATGTAATCAATCTCAATAAAAATTATTATTATTATTATGGTTGGTTGGGGGGCATGAACTCTGTGCCTGGGCGCTGTCCCTCAGCTCTTGGGCTCAAGGCTAGTGCGCTACCATTTGAGCCATAGCACCACTTCCAGCTTTTTCTGCTTATGTGGTGCTGGGGAATCGAACCCAGGGCCTCATGCATGCAAGGCAAGCACTCTACCACGGAGCCACCTTCCCAGCCCACAAAAATTATTAAAAAAAAAAAAGATTTCTAGACTGGGAGTTTACCTCAATGGTACAGCGTATGTTTACCGTGTGCAAGGTCCTGAGTTCAATACCAAACACATTATATTTTGGAAGGCTCTTTCATGCCTCTTTCTAATCATTGTGGTCCTCGCAGAAGTACCTGTTTTGTTTGGCTTCTTCTATGTGCTCTTTCGTAACAGGCTTCTTTCTCTTGATTTAACACCACCGGGACTAATCTATGTTATTGGATTTGACTTTGATCACAACTGCAATGATTTGTGACTATTAACCTTGCTATGTCTGAAAATGACATATATAACAGCTACCTCTAGAGTTTGGCAAAGAATCAAGTTTAGAGGTAGCACTATCCGTATTAGTTTTGTGATTCGAGAACATCCAATTAATTGCAAACATTACAGTAGCAGAACCAAAGCTCTGTGATTCTTCTCTGGACAGAAAGCAAAGGCTAGTTGGGGAAAGCCTTATCTTTTAGGATAATGGAAACATCTTTTGCTGACCATGTTGTCCTCCTTTTTTTTTTTTATCAGAGAAAAAGCTCTCCATATCACTTCCCCACCCAGTACCATTGAGCCAAATAGAGACTATTGCTGAAGTTTAGTCTGCTCATGGGAAAGACATGACATCTCATATAATTTTGTGATCGATGTGGTTTGGACCTGTTGAAAGGGTAGGCTCCCTAAAGCCCCATTCATGTATGTGATCCTACTCCACCAAGTCTTGGGAAAGCTTAAGTTCTATCTGAATTGATGCCCTTGGATTCTGACATCCAGACCTCCTCTCCAGCTCCCCACTGCCAGGGAAAGCTGTATGCTGGCCATGCATTTGAGACACCAAGGAGTTTAAGCAGCTCCAGAAGGAATCTGCAATGAATTATGCTTCACAGTCTGCTGTTATAGAGCAGGACCAGCTTTCTTTCTGAGCACTGGATGAGGCTCTGGGTCAGACTTTGGCAGGCTCACCTGACCAAGTTACACATCCACAGGGAGAATGGAGAACAGCAGTGTTGTTTGGAAGAACCTCACTCTTTGCAGGAGATGAGAACATCACCGGCCAGGAAATTTGGCAGGAGGTCCCACCCTCTTGGGCACAATCAGCTCATCTTTTAGTCATCTGCAATATGGAAAGTCTGGCTGCCTATTGGAAAGGATGGAAGGAGTGATTTTCTTGTGTTTTGTTTTGCCTGGATAGACTACTTCCATTTCTGTCATATTAGAGAGTAGCATCTTCCTTTAATAAACCAGAGACCTTGTTTGACAGGCATGGGACTAGAGGTAGGCATTGCAGGGGGAGGCCTGGCCTTAAGGTGAGCTAAGGAACTCCCCACAAACATGGCAGAAGAAGGAAGAGCCTAGACCCTGGAATCCTGCTGCCCAGCTCAAATGCTGACTCCAGCTATTTGCAGTGTGATTTCAGGTAAGCAGTTCCTCTAAGCTTCACTTCCTATTTATAATGTGAGAATTATTTCACCTAAGTCATATGATTGTTGCAAGGAGGAAATGAGACAATATAAAATACTTAGCTTATCATGCATTTCTATTCGCGTTGCTTAATGTAATAGGAATGACTCTCATTTTAAAACTTCAGACATTAAACTCAGATTTTGTGATTTAACTTCAAATTCAATTTGGGGTTACCTATTTTGAAGGAAAGGTGATTTCAAATCCTAAATCTTTTCCATCGCAAGCCCTAGCTTCCTTTCAAGTCCAACAAGTCTGCTGCTTCTAAGACACATGTGGATCATGAGACTTGGTAAAGCCGGAGCCCTTATCTCTACAATAAGCGTCCATCATGTACCCTGTGGACTAAGTCCTATAAGGTCTTACCACTTTCCTAGGATGCTCATAAGACAAGGATCATGACACTGAAAAATCTTCCCCAAAGGCCTCATCTTGAACGTTCTGTTGTATTCTATGAAAACTACAACTGGTCCCAATAGAGCAAGCCTTCCTATTAAATTCAGTAGACCACCCTAACTAGGAACGAGAAGAGACAGTTTGCCAATGTTATGATAAAATGAAACGACAAATAAATCTGTTAGAAAATAAAATCCTGTCATTCTTTGTACACATTGCCCAAGATTACTATGATTTTGTGCACAACCAATCAAGCACAACTTGATTTTATTGGAAAGTTACTTTCGTTCTTTATTTTTGACACTTGTTATTTAGAAAAATTTAATATCTACAGAAAAGTTACGAGAACAACACGACAAAATATCATGTGTATGCCGTTCACCTGGTTTCATATATTGGTAATATTTGCCACAATTCTACTCGCTCCCCTCTCCATGTTTATAACTTTTAATGAACCATTTGAGAATAAGTTGTAGACATGATGACCTTTCATTTTGAATAATTCAACATTCATTTCTTATAAACAAGGACACTCCCTTCTGAAACAACAACCTAATTATCAAGGTCAAGAAATGGTGATTGTGCCAAGCACGTTGGCACATGCCCATTTGTTCAGCATGCAGGAGACTAAGTCAGGAAGATCTCAAGTTTAAGACCCAGCTAGGCTACTGTGTAGGTTCCAGGCTAGCCTGGAGTACATGCTGGGACGTGTCTTAAAAATAATAAAAACAAAAAAATATGGCAACAACAACAACAAACCACTATTGAGTTCTGGTGGCTCAAGCTTTTAATCCTAGCTACTTAGGACACTAAGATTTGAGCATCCCAGTTCAAAGCCAGCCTGGGCAAGAAAAGTCTGTGAAAGACTTATCTTCAATTAACCAGCAAAAAGCTAGAAGGGGAGGTGTGGCTCAAGTGGGAGCATGCCAGGCTTGAGTGGAAAAAGCCAAGCAAGAGTGCAAAGTTCCGAGTTCAAGCCCCAGGATGGGCAAAAACTCCAAACCAATCTCTGTGACAGGCATCACATCCACTTGCATGTCTTTTAGTCTCCTTTCCTCTGGAATATTATGGGGAGCAGGATATTAACAGGATGTTTAACTGTCTCCACAAAGATTGCTTACTAGTTGAAGGGGGAAACAGGAAGACTCTGTGTTTTCTGGGTGGTCAAAGTTAATGTTTACAGTGAGAAGCAATGAACATATGGACCTCCAAGTATGCCGCCCTGAGGACGAGACATCACATATGTAATGCACCCATGGACAATTTATGACCCTAATGTAGTCATGAGGGAATGTAAGATGAAGGCCAACATTTTATTTATAAACTTCTAATGCCATAAGAACAAAGAAGATGAAAATGTTCCTAGGATTCTTGAATACATCCTCACTTCGTTTTAGCTGGCTATGGAAGATTTTATTGTCTTTTTCACAAAATGGGACTATCACAAGAACCGATTATAATGTGGCCCATTATTAAGTAGCATCTAAGGATAAATGAGCTTTCCAGATCCCTTCTTCCAATAGGGCTGGGAAGGTGGCTCAGTGGTAGAGTGCTTGCCTTGAATGCATGAGGCCCTGGGTTCAATTCCTCAGCACCACATAAACAGGAAAAGCCGGAAGTGGTGCTGTGGTTCAAGTGGTAGAGCACTAGCCTTGAGCTGAAGAGCTGAGGGACAGTGCCCAGGCCTAGAGTTCAAGCCCCATTACTGACACACACAAAAAAATGAAAGGATCTTCATTTGAATTCATTTATAATTAAAAGAATCAAAGCTATTTAAGCTTAGCTTCTTGCTTTATACATAATAGCTGTGAAATTTGAGCAAGCTTTTGAAATTTTACTGATTAAAGGCCCCTACTGACTTATCTCGCTGTAACAAGTACAAACTAAATGCCTTCGTAAACTGGAGAGTAATTTGTACATCTTCCTAATTTTTCCTCTCAGTTGTGTTTTGCACAAGACACAAACAGCACTTTCATTTTCTTTGTGAGATTTACTGATTCTCTTACTTACGATTACCATATTTAAAATAGCTTAGAAATCATACCAACCAGAAATTACATTGTCATTCATATCTCTAAGCAATGGGCTACTTGGACAGATGCCTTTTCAAAGTTAAATAGGCATACAAAATGGAATCGCTGTATTCTCTAGGGTTTCATATTTTTGTAGTGCTACTGATTTGAGGTAATAGCTTTTCTGGTAGGCAGTATCACTTTGTGTTTGTCAGACAAAAGCCAAATAATGCCCCCTCAACCCAACAACCAACACAATCCCAAGAAACCTCCACCATGTTTGTTCAAGTGCTTTTACTCCCCACACTTTTCTAAGAAGCAGGATGGGGTTGTGAAAATGGTTAAGTCATTGCCTGGACTTCCACCCAACCTAACTCTAGGTGTCTATCTCTCTGCCCACCTCTCATTCTGAAAGATTCATTTTCCTCTGGCCTATGCTGGAAGCATTCTGGGAACATTCATAGCTTCGTCTATCAAGTGGAAAGTAGAAATGTTTGTACTATGTCAAAGATAGCTCAGTAGAGCTGAAGGCAGTATTTGCTTTACACAAGATCATCAAGTGGAGTAGAAATGACTGCACTCACCAGCGTGAGTACAACACAGACCGGCACATGATCGTCCTTCGGACTCAGGCACACATCAGAAGAGCAGTGGATTAACAGGCAAAGCACAGAATGGAATAGTGATTATGGACTGTGGGTCTGGCTTGGTGGTTCAGCAAGGGAATCCTCTGGCGGTGATTAGAAAACTGTGAAAAAAAAGGTCGAGGTGTTTTAAAGTAGCTCCTCTCAACTGCAAGGGACATGGGGAGAACTTTCAGATGACACTCGTCCTTACTCTCAGGGCATCTGATGTTCCTTGGAATGCAGTGGAGGTTCATTATCTCCAGGTTGCTCCCCAGGTCTCTTCCCCATTCTTCTCCACTCTGCTCTATACCCAGGAAGGCTGTCCTGTACATAGATGACATCACCAGGCTCCCTTGTGCTTCCTCTTGGGGTTGGGTTTGGCCAATACAAGGTAGTAGAAGGAAGTTGGAGGGCGGGGGAGAGTGAAGTTGGGCTATTTATTTTCTCAGTCCCCTGTTTGCTAGGTCAACATGGCCCAGTGGTTTGCATGATGCAAACATTGGCTCCCAGAACATGGCTGCCTCCACTGCCTCCACAGCTTCTCTTGAGGTTCTCAGTTACCATCCTTTTCTTTGCTCATTTAGGCTTAGAATGGGTACCAGGTCCCTGTTGCAACTTGCTCTGCAGGACTGCACTCTTCCTTGCTCTGCAGGACTGCACTCTTCCTTGCTCTGCAGGACTGCACTCTTCCTTGGGATTTCTTTGAACTCCGAGAAGCCCTGTAAATTATCTCTCCATGATACTCTCTGCAGTTGATCTGGAATGTACTATTTGGGTCTAGCTGAGACCCCAGGGAGGTTCTGAGGCCCAGGAAATAGACAGGACTTTAGGCTGGACAGTGTGGGGTCAAAAGCAAGTACTGGACAGCAAAGACCACGCTTGCCAATTTGTCCAACCAATTTAGCTGTAGCCACTCATTAGAGTACTGGGTATTATGCTTAAAAAGAGAAAACAGTACACAGGAAACATGACACTCCTTTTCCTCTCTCTGACTATTTCAGCTAATGGGCCTGTGGATTAGTCACTCAGCTAATGAGTAGTTTTATCCTGGCTCTCAGTGAACTAGGCCAAAGAGGGGCCCTACAAACTTTTGGAAAACTTCCTGAAAAGTTCTTGTTCATACTGATCCATCAGCAGAAAGGTAAGACCTGCCAGGGACTGACATTTATATATTGTAATTTATATATTGTTGGACATTTAATTGTCTTTCTAAAAACCTCAAGTGAGGAAAGTGATTTAAAAAAAATAAACTCCAAATAGTATACTCCAAGGCCTAATGTTCTTCTCTTTTCATTGGTCTGTAAGATTTTTATAGTCCAGAAAAGCAAGACACCAGTGTGTCTCAACTAGGGGGTGGATGTATTCCCAGGAGACATTTGGCAATGTCTGGAGACATTTTTGGCTGTCACAATTGGAATGAGAACTCTGCTGGCATCTGGTGGCTAGGGAGCTAGGTTTTCTAATCACCTCACAATATATAGGACAGCCCCTCCCCTGTCTCCCAATAAAGAATGATCTGGCCCAAATGTTAATAGTGAGAGAGTTGAGAAACTTTCTTTGCATGAAATTAAAGCTCCATTAGTAAGGGAGTTAGTGTTAAATTATGCTCATAACTTCACAATTTTAAAACCACACTCCAATTAAGTTAGGAATCTCGATTTTCTTGATTGCAGTATAAATCACTCACAAAACATCAAAATTTGTGGCACTTTGAAAATGGCAAGTTTATTGGCATATGTAATCGATGTTTTTCAAAATAGAAACCAGGCTAGTTGAGTGAAATTAAATAGTTTTAGAGCACATGAGGTCTTAAAAAATTGCCTGTCTAATCAAAAGCATTTTCCCTTCAGACTGTGGTTTCAATTAAAGAGATGCTAGCCCGAAAGGAAGTGGTCTCCAGTTCAGAATGAGGAGCAAGACAAAGGGGTATAATTAGCATCTTCACCATTAGCAGTTGCAAAGAAGAGATGAGAATCTACTGTTATTTGGGAAAGATTTTACCAGACAAAGGTATCAAATGTCCCATTTCATTTCAGCCCAAAATAGTTCTGGTTTGAACATAAAGTCTTCAAGGTGTCTTTGAGTAAGGAGGAAAATATCTGTTCTGGGAATTGGCAACTGTACCCTTTCTAAATGATTGAGGTTATCTGGTGAACAAAGAGACCAAGACAGTATGTTATTTGGGGCTGGGAAGGTGGCTCAGTGGTAGAGTGCTTGCCTTGCATGCCTGAGGCCCTGGGTTTGATTCCTCAGCACCACATAAGCAAAAAGAGAGTGTGTTATTTATCAGGTTTGTCACTAAGGAATTGTGCTGTGCTTTTGTGCTAGAGAAGCAGGTTCAGAAGGAATCAAGAAACAAAGCTGGGCACTGGTGGCTCACGCCTATAATCCTAGCTACTCAGGAGGCTGAGATCTGAGGATTGTGGTTCAAAGCCAGTCTGTGCAGAAAACTCCATGAGACATTATCTCCAGTTAACCAGCAGAAAACTGAAAGTGGCACTGTAGCTCAAAGTGGTAGAGTATTAGCCTTAAGCAATAGATGCCAGGGAAAGTGCTCAGGCCATGAGTTCAAGCCTGACAACTAAAGGAAGGAAGGAAGGAAGGAAGGAAGTTAGGAAGGAAGGAAGGAAGGAAAGAAAGAAAGAAAGAAAGAAAGAAAGAAAGAAAGAAAGAAAGAAAGAAAGAAAGAAAGAAAAAGAAAGGAAGGAAGGAAGGAAGAAAGAAAGGAAGGAAGGAAGGAAGAAAGAAAGGAAGGAAGGAAGAGAGAGGAAGGAAAGAAGGAAGAGAGAGAAAGAAAGAGAGAAAGAGAGAGGAAGGAAGGAAGAAAAGGAGGGAGGGAGGGAGAGAGGGGGAAGGGAGGGAGGAAAAGGAAGGGAAGTGAAGAGAAAGAAAGAAAGGAGGGAGGGAAGAAAGAAGGAAGGAAAGAAAGGAGGCAGGGAGGGAGGGAGAGAGGAAGGCAGGAAGGTAGGAAGGAAGGAAGGAGGAAGAAAAAGAAAGAAAGAAAAAGAAAGAAAAGAAAAGGAAAGACAAGAAAGAAAAAAGAAGGGAAACCTCTTAAAGACTCTGGAAACCTTTTATGGCAAAGAAAAGTCAGCCTGGTATTAAAATAATGAAGATGTTGGAAAGGAATATGAAATCTTTGGAGAGGATAGAGCTAGAGAAGCTATTTTAAAGTCAATCTCAAAGAAAATGGGGAAAACAAATGTGGACAGGTAGAAGGGAGTGCTAACCATTCCAAATAAATTATCCTAAGGGAAGACTACATGTCTTGGAAAAACTGATCCTACGCAAAACTGCAGCTCCAAATCCTGGCCTTCTGAGTCTATTGGAAGAATTGGTTTAAGGGCCTCACCAGTTCTGGAGTGGAAAGAGCACTTGATAGTCTGATAACATTTCTGTTCCTCTCTAAAGGAACATTTCCAGAAGCAGGCATTGGTGAACTCCGGCTAGACAATGGGAGTTGAGGAGTTTAGATAGGCCTCAACTTCAGGAATTTAACCATGTTGTCCAATTAGTGGAGCGATACTGGACATGACTTGCTGCTATAGTTTTACAACTTGTCTTTTGAGGACCATCCAAATCCTGGCTAGGTGAGGGGATCAGGGAACATCTATGACTGTCATGGCTGACCTTCCACCTTCTAACCTGGCAGAATGGGCTTTCCCATTGACACTTCAGGAACAGTCTCATTTCTAAGCTAATGAGGCCTCATGAGAACACAGCGGGGAGCTGAGGGTCAGCATAGACCAGCAGTGTCAATGAGGACACTGAATAATATGGAACTAAAATGCTACTCACTGGCCAATAAATGGTCTCTTCTTTTTGGTCAGTTGTGGGGCCTGTACTCTGGGCCTGGGTACTGTCCTTAGCTCTTCAGCTCAAGGCTAGCGCTCTACCACTTGAGCCACAGAGCCACTTCCAGTTTTCTGGTGGTTTATTGGAGATAAGAGTCCCATGGACTATCCTGCTCGGGCTGGCTTTGAACAGTGAGCCTCAGATCTCAGCCTCCTGAGTAGCTAGGATTACAGGTGTGAGCCACCAGCATCCGGCTAAGTCTCTCTTATTCAATAAGAATAATAACAAGAAGCGAGTGTTAAGAGGAACAAAGTAATATTTGAAAGCAAGAGAGTTATTCAAGAAGTAATGAATTTAATATGCTACAATATAACTTCAATAAGAATTAGCAAGAATATAATGATAATGGTGCCTCAAAGTGAATAAAGCTAATGACAAGAATGCCTAATACTTATTTACCACTTACCATGTTCCAGAGACTGTTAGGTGCTTTCATGAATGTTGTTATATTGAATTATCCTCACAGTTTTATGAGGTAGCTAGCCACACCTCCCCTTTATAAATGAGAACTGAAATGCAAAGACTTCAACATGCCCAAGTTCCTGTAGCTACAACACAGAGCTGAAATTTGAATCAAGGTCTGTGTGATTCCAAAGTCCAAGCTAGTTAACATTATATTCTACTGGCATGAACTTCCTCAGTGGGAGAGTGCAATGTTCCAGGAGACTAGCTGAAGTTTCATCCGTTGGACTTTTGAATGTGAGCAAAAGATGAGTACACATGTCATCAGCCGTGGTCTCTAACGGCTCAGGGGTGGTTTAAAAATCCGATCTGGAATTTTCATGGTTGAACATTAAGGTCTCCTCATGAAAACAGCATTAGCTCTATTATGGCGGCTCCTTGAGATTCACAGTTCCCACACACAATTTTCTTATCAGATCCTTACTGGATCTTTGGGAGGGAGACAGGTAGGCCATGGGTTTGTCCTGCCCCTTCTTAAAGATGTGATTGGCCTTTCCATCCAAAATAAGGCATAACCAAGTTACTTATCATCAAAAATATGTGGGAGGAGGGAGAAATGTGATTCCAAAGAAGTTGCTTATTTCAATCCTGAGCTGTTCATAGCAGTTTATAATTTATTTCCATAACAGTGTGATTGCTTCCTTTTCAACAAGACTTTGACTCACTCAGAGGAATGTATTCCATTACATGTCTGCTGGCTTCAGGCTTTATGTAGAGCCAGTGGGTTGCCATGACGACAGGGTCTAACAAAAATACAAACTGTGAACTCTTTCAATACTGGTCACTGACTTGCTTCCAGCAGCCCACCTTCGAGCTGCGGCAGCTGGGAGCTAATGGTATTTCTGAGGTAGTATATATTTATATCTTCATCCATTCAGGGAGTTCCTCTTTCAGGATTGAAAATGTTAAGATAAGTGCTTTTGGTTCACAGGACACTCAGACATTAGTTTTATGTTTGTTGTATGGATAAAATGGATAAAAAGTTTTAAGAAAGCAGTAAAAGAAGTATCTTTCGCTTTATCATTCCCTCCCCTAAACACTTACATTTCTAATATGAAATAAAATGCAGCTCTGGTTTAAGCAAATAGAGAGGTAATACACCAAACTTTATGAATGGCTTTGCCCAGTCAAAATCATAAAGCCTACTTTTTATGGCTAAAGGGAAGTTGGAAGAAAGGATGACAGGGAAGGATAACTTGAGATATTTCTTCTAAAGTGTGGTGAATCCGTTTTTCCTCCCTCAATATCCACTCCAAAAAATTTTTCCCATAGCAACCTCTGCTTAAGTAAATACCCTCTCATCAAACTTCAATCACGTAATCCAGGTGCAGTGACCCCTCCATTCCCCACCCCCCCCCCCAGTTCCAGGGATGGACATGTGATGCAGGCCTGTCCAGAGTATTGGATCACAGTGGCTGTAGAGATTGATTAAAAAATCAGTACATAATGGAAGCCATGTCAATCTCGGTCAGTAAGACACAATTCCATGATTTTTTTGTGTGTGCTCTTAAATAAGATGGAAGAAGATTTTGCTGAGATTGCTAAGCAGCTGCTGTGTGAAAACCTTGGCCTAGCTGCTCCAGCCATCTTGTTACCACAGAGAGAGAGAGTGAACTCAGGAGTGAAGTTTACTTGGAGGAAAAAACAGAAGACAAGTGGAAAGAACAAAACAAATTTCTGATAATAATGTTAAAGACCCTAGATCTAGCTTTATCTGAAGTCTGTCTCTGAACTTTTCAAGTTCTTTTTCTCCTTAATTTTTGTTTAGCTAGATTTATTGGCACCCAAAACAGTTGCATATATACTTATATGATATAGATTAGTAATATAAATGGTTACAAGATTATACGTAATATATTATTTTAAATACATTTAATAATTAAATCTAATTTGAAGAGTAGAAGAGATCTTCAGGGATTCTTTTTCAATGAATAATTTATATATCTAATAATCTATGAGTTTCTCTTGCAAACAAGCCCTTGTGGGGTGGGTGCTTGTTTGTTTAAATATTTTAGGGATTTACAATTATAATCGTATTGATTTTAATTTGTTCTCCAGAGAAACAGTTTTATCAGAAAGTATCCATTATGCTTCCTGTATTAACTAATACACATCTATGGGATTTTGTTGTAGAAGGCTCATACAGCCTGACAAATAAGTGCACACACTAACATTCTAATAGTGGCTAACCCTGAACTTTCAGAAGAAAAAACCTGAAAACAGTCTATCTTTTTTTTGGGGTCCAGTCGTGGGGCTTGAACTCTGGGCCTGGGCACTGTCCCTCAGCTCTTCAGCTCAAGGCTAGCACTCTTGAGCCATAGCGCCACTTCCAGCTTTTTTCTTTTTGCTTATGTGGAACTGAGGAATCAAACCCAGGGCCTCTGGCATGCAAGGCAAGCGCTCTACCACTGAGCCACCTTCCCAACCCCCACTCTATCTTTTTTCTCAGTATTTAGCTTCAAGTTTTCATTATATTTAATAAAGTTTTTTGCTCTATAAGTCATTGCACAGGCTTAAAACAAGGTATAAAACACTTGAAATCCTGGACAAAATTTTATCCTTATGATTTTATGACTATTGTGTTTCTTCAAACATTTCTAGGTACTTTACAACTTTTCCTGTTCATTGCCATCTTACAGAGCTAATATGCTTACTTAAGTAGATTCTCTGGAGTATTAATAAAATGTTAAATGTGACATTATGACAGGGAGTTTCAATCTTGGCTGCCAATTAGGCTCACCTGGGAACTTGTCAAAACTTCCCAGTCATGGCCTACCCTAGGCCAATTCAATCAGAATATTTTGTAGTGTGATAGCCTAACATTGGTATCCATTATTGAAAGTATTTACTAAAATCTATTATTTGATTTAAGAAGGAGTGATTTAGCACATAATCCTTTAAAACATTTGCTTTCCCCCAATACACATACAGGTATATGTATATGTTACAAAATAAATGATAGACATTTGAACAGATCACAAAATCTTGGGTATACTGAAGTGCCTTTCACTAAACCTGAACCCCCAAACTTTCTTTTCTTTAAAAAAAATATAGCTAGAGCTGGGCGCTAGTGGCTTGTGCCTATAATCCTAGCTACTCAGGAGGCTGAGATCTGAGGATCATGATTTGAAGCCAGCCCAGGCAGGAAAGTCCATGAGACTCTTATCTCCAATTAACCACCAGAAAGCCAGAAGTAGAGCTGTAGCTCAAAGTGGTAGAGTGCTATCCTTGAGCAAAAGAGCTCAGGGACAGTGCCCAGGCATGAATTCAAACCCCACAACTAACAACAACAAAATGGCTGGGTGCAGGTAGCTCATGCCTGTAATACTTGCTACTCAGGAGGCTGATATCTGAGGACCATGGTTTGAAGCTACTCAGGACAGGAAAGTCTGAACACAGTTTGAGGCCAGTCTGGGCAGGAAAGTCCTGTGAAACACTTATCTCCAATTAACTACTTAAAGAGCCAGGAGTGAGCTGTTGCTCAACTGGTAGTGTATTCCCCTTGAACAAAAAGCTCAGAGACAGAGACCAGGGTAACTAGATCAATGTGTGGAGTGCGTGTGTGCGTGCATGAGTGTGTGTGTGTGTGTGTGTGTGTGTGTGTGTGTGTGTGTGTGTGTGTGTGTGTATTTGAGGTGCTGGGGATGGATCACAAGGCATTTCACAGGCTAGGCAAGTGCTTTACTGCTGATGCCAGAATTTCCATTCAAGTAATGTATAAGAGACTGGCTGTCATGTGTTAGAACATCATTATTTCTTTAAGGTGAATTATCTCCATATCTCCATTACTATCCTTGAAAATTACCTATTGTATGTCTTTATATATTTCTTCAGTTGTTTGTTAACTTTCTTCAATGGGAGTGCTTAACTTTTCTGACTTGGGGAAAACTTAACGAAAAACCTACTGCTTATATTTAGGAAAAAGATGATTAACTTACATGATAGTTATTTTTTCTCAGTCTTAAATAATATATAAAACCTAAAAAGATCCAAAGAACTTTTAGTAAGATCTTGAGATGAAAGTGGCAAGATGAAACCAACCATATTTTTTCCCTTAATACAAACAAAAGAGAATCTCAAAAACTAGCAGAAATTTACCAATAGCAACCATAAAGGAAAAGAAGTATGGCACTGAGTTAAAAATATGAGAAAATGAAAACAATGGTGGCCTAATGGAGGAATGGATAATTTGGGCTCTTATTCTAGACTCAATGCTGATCTAAAATTGATTGTAATGGTTGGTGGATAAGTATGAATACAGTAGAGTAAAAATCATCAAATTGTGTTTTAAATGGGTCCATTATATAGTCTATGCACTATTATCTCAAGAAAATAAGGTATTTGAACAAAGGGGATGAAGTAGCATAGAATTTTGTTTGGGTTTTTTTTTAACTGTTTTTTTTTTTTTTTGGGTACTGGGGATCAAACCCAGGACGTTGCACTTGCTAGGCAAGCGCTTTGCCACTGAGCTACATCCCAGCCCGAAGTAGCATAGAATTTAATGAAGAGAACAGGGAAGGTTTCAGTGAGGAAGTAATATTTGACTTGAACTTTTGAGAATTATAAAGAGAATATATTAAGAGAATAAATATATAAGAATATATATAAGCCAGGCACTGGTGGCTTATGCCTGTAATCCTAGTTAATCAGGAGGCTGAGATCTGAGGATCACGGTTCAAAGCCAGCCCAGGCAGGAAAGGCTGTGAGACTCTATCTGCAATAAACCACTTAGAAAACTGGAAGTGGCACTGTGGCTCAAGTGGTAGAGTGCTAGCCTTGAACTAAAGAGCTGAGGGACAGCGCCCAGGCCCAGAGTTCAGGCCCCATGACCGACAAAAAAAGAATATATATATATATATATATATATATATATATATATATATATATATATATATATATATGAATATATACGTTAAGAAATAAATTGAGCTAGGTGTGTAGCCCTAGCTACTCAGGAGGCTGAGATCTAGAGGATTGTCGTTTGAGGGTAGACCAGGTAGAAAGTCCATGAGACTGTATGAAAAAAAACCAGACTAGAGGCAGAGCTCAAGTGGTAGAGTGCAAGCCAGGCAAGCAAACTCTGCCTTCAAATCCCGGTATGATTTAAAAAAAAAAACATAGAAAATAATGAATAAAAACTAGGCACAAATCAGATGTGATGTAGAGATGATTCCTAAACAGAACTGGGCCTTCTCTATCCAGAAAGAAAAGGACAGTGAGAAGTAGGGGCAGTATAGAGAATGCTGGAATGACTGGTCTGTTCATCAGCTTTTTGTTTCTGTGACTAAAGCAAATCACAGGTGAAAGTATCTGCTTTGGCTCCTGATTTATAGGCTTTCGTTCACTGTCACTTGGCTTGTTGCCTCAGTGAGCTGCTCACCTCATGGCTGCCAAAAAGCAAAACCAAAAGCAAATACCCCAGGAAATGGATAGGATCCGACCATCCTCTTTAAGGGCACATATCCCATAATCTAACGTTCCATCAGGCCCTACCTCCTAAAGGCAATGCCACTTCTTAATAGTGCCATGGTCTGGGGACCAAACCTTCAGCACATGGGACTTTGTGAGCCATTCAAGATATAAACTAGAATACTTTGCTATTGAACTTTGAATTGAGTAATGTAAAAATGAAAGTATTTGACTGTGTCAGTATGGATAAGGCAGTTCCCTCATTTCTCACCAAACATCCTGGTATATGCTCCTTATATTTTGGGGTACCGTCTGTGCAATTAGCAGATGGAGAAGGGTGGAGTGACTATACAGAGGAACCCTTAGGAAATACAGCTGGGCCACATGTACTCTGGTGAGATCAGCGACATGCATCACAGCACAGTGGTCTTTAAGTTTGGATGTATGTGAGAATGAGATCATGCCCTAGGACTCTGGGGCCTTGTTATTTACAGCTGTAATGTTAATATTGGCAGTATGGGTACTTCATAAAATACGGGTGGAGTAGCCCTTGGCCTCTGTCATATATATAGCCTGGGCTATGATCTGGTATTCTCAATTGAGTACAGGTGAAGACAGATGGAAAGCAAATTCTCCTATGATTTTTGGTGTGTTTTCATTAACTTAGCATCTGTTGGAAAATTTGTTCTGAGAATAGCATCAAGGAACTGGTCGGCACAGTGGGCCGTAGCCAGCCAAGGCCTCTGAGAAATGGCTCCTCTGTTGGCCAAGGACTGCTGTGCCAACATTTTCAAAGCTTATGGGGCTGCCTTGGCAACACTAAGTAAAACAAGCCATCGAAGTTCTTTAAATTTACCACTAGTCACAAGTTACAATCGCGCTGAAATCTCGAGCTTTGGACGATGTGTCCTCTGGCTAATTTGACTTTTCTTGGCTGGGTATGGTGGTGAGGTACCTTCTGGGCTGTTAATATCAACTCAAAAAAACCTTTTTTAAAAAATCTTACTCTTGATCTGCCTGTCTTTTAAAATTCTTTCTTTACTATGATCTCCTTTGCTTCTTGCTGTCTTTCCTTTGAAAAGGTTGGCTAGAATTTTGAGATTCTATATACCATGGCATGGGCTAGATAAGCCACTGAACAATATGTTTTCAAAAAAGAATTCAATTCCTTGAATACTGTGGCTCAAGCCTGTATACCTAGCTACTCGGGAGATGCCACAGTTTGAGGCCAGCCAGGGCATACAAGAGAAAAAAAATCTGTGAGACTATATCTCAATTAATGATTGGGTATAGTGGCATGGAACCACAGGAAAGCACAAACAGGAGGATCACAGTCTAAATGACCAGTACAGTTTTGGTGGTTCTATTCCTCTTGACAACAAATGATCAATGAATGATTGTTTTAAGAACTTCCACAGTTGTTGACCCCCTCCCCGGCCCCAGGCTGAAGAAGAAAACAATATTATTCTAGATAAATTACAGCTAAGTAAAACCAGAGCCTTTAACATGCTTGGGTGCTTGTTTCTACTTGTAGTATTGAAGTCTTTGTTGAGTTCGATTGCTGTGCGGCCAGGAGCTGTTCCATGCTCATCATACTCCTTGCAGCCATCAGAGCTGCATTGAATAGGGGAAGAAGTCTGGCTCCCCTTTGTGTTTCATTTTGTTAAAGGAGGTTCGAAAGTATTGCAGCTGGTACATGAGTCCTTCAGTGAGTCCTAGTGAAACCGCTCTTTTGGCTTCCATATATTGCGCTCCATCGGAGCTTTCAAGGTAAGAGAATCTGAGTGGCAGACCTCATGCTGAACTCAGGACCACTTATCTTTTGGCTCTTAGACTGCCTCTCCTGCCTGATACTAAAGATTCCCTATGAGTCAGGCTTTTTGTGTCTGGGATTAAGTTCTCTCTCTGGAGATTCTTTAGCCCTCACATATTAAGCATGTGATGGGTTCAACCCCACTTTATTTTACTCACAAAAGAAGTTTTCTCAGGCTCAAGAAACTTGATGGATTTTTATCAAAGAATCATGCTGTGGGACCCTAGTTGAATTTGTTCTAATAGGATTCAGGGGACCTCTGAAAGAGATAGAAGATGACAAGAATATATCAGGTGAGCTAGTCTTGAGGGATATGTAGGAGCTTGCTGGAAGATGAAACAGAACTTGCTGTAATCCCTTTCTCAGCTTTTCCAAGTTGACTCTGGCTTTTCTTCTCTGTTTCCATAACTATTGTGTTTATTGCTTTCATTATAGACTGTTGACATTTTTTCTATGCCAGATCTGAAGCTTGAACCTAGGGCCCAGGTGCTGCCTCTGAGCTGTTGTGTTCAAAGCTAGCATTCTACCATTTGAGCCACAGATCCACTTCTGGCTTTTTTTGACGGTTAATTGGAGATAAGAGTGTCACAGACTTACTTGCTTGGGCTGGCTTCAAACCGTAATCCTCAGATCTCAGCCTCCTGAGTAGCTAGGATTACAGGTGGTATGAGCCACCAGTGCCTGGCAATCAGCCATTTTTCTGTACTGATTCTTCTCATTATTTTTGGGCCAGTCCTAGGGCTTGAACAGCGCTGGAGTGTTGTCATTGAGCTTTCTTGCTCAAGGCTAATGCTCTACCACTTGAGCTACAGCTCTACTTCTGGCAGTTTTTGTTGATTAATTGGAGATAAGAGTCTCATGGACTTTGCTGCCCAGGCTGGCTTTGAATGGTGATCTTCAGATATCAGCCTCCTGAGTAGCTAGGATTACCAGGCATGAGCCATGGGTGCCTGGCTGCACTGATTATTTTTAAAATAGGGTCTTACTTCCTGTCTAGGTTCATGCCTAGGCCAGAGTCTGACTATTTACACTTCCTGTGAAGTTAAGATGCCCAAATATTGGCTCTTTACCTCTAGCTGTGAGGTAGAGCTCCTAAAGGATCCACTAATGAACCCAGCAAGGTCAGCAGCCAAACTCATTTCCTGCCATTGGAGCCCAGCCATGGTCCTGTTCCCAATACACATCCAAACTTCTATCAAGTGCACAGGGAAGGAAGACTCAATTGGCTGTTGACATCGTCTGGTATGGACCCCTGACTGCACTTCCAAGAAAACCAGGCAATAAGTTTAGAAGAGTCCTTCAATCATTCTGCTGCTTCTCCTGGCTTTCCATGGAAATCTGCGATGAAGGAATGATTGAGAAGTATTCATGTTCTCACCTCTTAGTAACATCTCGGAGGCATATTTGCCAGGAAACCCAAGAGGAAGAGGTGTGGATGGAGCTGGAACTATTTTTAGGGACTGAGTGCATTCTCAAGGCACTTTGGGAGCTTTCCAGAGACCCTACTTGCTACGACTCATTAGAACATCTGAAGAACATGGAGGCCGGGGGGAGTGGAAGGTCCTGCCATCATCTGGGAGCCTGAGCCCTGGCTGCTGAGTCAAGGAAGAGAAGTTGGGGCTCCAAAGCTCGTTTTGAAAGAGCACACTGCAGATCCCAGATCCATTCTTTTGCTTTATTTTCCTTTTTCAAAAACTTTTTTTTTCCCCAGCTAATTTTGGACATTTGGAAGTGGCTCAACCTAGGGAGCTTTGCAGCTGTACTGCTCTCAGAGCACAGGTGTACAAAGCATGATTAAGTGACCCCCCTCCCCCAAATCTGACTGCCTGGGGTGTGGTGCTTATTTTTCTAGCCTGATGTGATGAACTCAGGGTGTGGGTACACTGGGCCTCACTCCCCTCCCCCCTTCCCCTCCTAAACTCTGTGTTTGAATTTACTGTGAAAAAAAATAGCCAAGCAAAGATATTGTTGATGTTGATTTGCTGCTTGGAAAACGAAACACAAAAAAACAAAAAACCAAAACTCCTATCCTTATTACAAGTCTGGCCGCCCCCTGACCCCCCCCAAAAAAGAAAAAAGCAGGAAGAGAGACAGGACAGCCTTTTGGGGAAAAAAATGTCAGCACTTTCATTGATCCAAATTCAAGTGTGACTTGGCAGGCACTGCAGGGTAACATGGCCCAGTGTTTTAACTCACACACCATTGCCAGATTAGCTATTGTTTGACTCGAACAATTATTAATGAAATGGGGGCGGGGAAGGGTGGCAACTGTGACTCCTGCTGCAATGTCTAGACAAAAGGGTGGGGGTGGGGAGATGACGAACTCAGGGAGAAGACACAGAATTTCCTTCCCCTTGCCTTTCCTCCAACTTCTTTCTGCCGCTGTGATGGGTGGGCCAAGAGATGGAGAAGTGAGAGCTACTGTTTTGGTGAAAATGAAAAATGCAGATGTAGACTAGCTGCTGAGACGTTTCTCACTGAAATGTTGAGAAAAGCTGTAATCACACCACTTAGCCTGCACATGCGCACATGCACACGGACTTTTTTTTTTTTAAGTGCTACCACCAGGTCAGTCCTGAGACAGAGATGTTCGGGGTGACTTGGTGTATGAAGAGATGACTTGGGCTTCGAGAAAGCTTGGGAATATCACAAAGGGGCTTTTGGGGGGTGACTTTACTTCCTGTTTTTCAAGGAGAGTGTAGCAGCTTATAGGGCTAGAGGATAAATAGCTCTCCCAACTTCTGAGATCGGGGGTCAAAATAGCATTCAGTAATTGCAAGTTTCTGGCAGGTAGAGATAGAAAGATGAGGGTTTGGGGCCAGACTAAGCGAAGTTTGCCCGAGACCCTATCTGAAAGACAAACTAAAAGCAAAAGGGCCTGGTGTCACTCAAGTGGTAGAGTATCTGCTCAGCAAACTTAGCAAGCTGAGTCCATTACTTTCACCAGGAAAGTCTCTTGCCAGTTCTTTTTTTTTCCGTTCAAAGAAGCCTGGTTTTAATTGTAACCACTTTCTCATTTTTATTTAGTTTCATCATCTATGTGAGGGTTTAGTTTTCCTTGTTCTGGAGCTTTCTCTAAAAGGTTTCTGTCTCTTTCTAGAACTGCTCCATGCATGCAAACAAAGGTATTTTGTAGGTATTCTTTTGAGAAAATGTATTGTCTTGTGCCATTTAGTGTGTTGTTCCGTAAAGCTCTAGTTCATTCATTTCTATTGCTATGCAGTGTTTCCAGTGTTAGACTGTACTACTCTATCATTTTCTTGTTGATGGAACCTTGCATCTTCTCCCATCTGGGACTACTTTAAACAATGCTGCCATTCTTGTACTTCTGCCTGATACATATGTGGGCAAATTTCTTTCTTTCTTTCTTTCTTTTTTTGGGGGGTCCGGTCGTGGGACCTGAACTCTGGGCCTGGGCGCTGTCCCTCAGCTCTTCAGCTCAAGGCTAGCGCTCTACCACTTGAACCACAGCCCCACTTCTGGCTTTTTTCTTTTTGCTTATGTGGTGCTGAGGAATCGAACCCAGGGCCTCAGGCATGCAAGGCAAGCGCTCTACCACTGAGCCACCTTCCTAGCCCCGAAGTCTGCCTCTTATACATACTAGAAATCATGAGTAAACTATTAAAAAATACATTTTGTCCAGGCATCATTGGTTCACAGCTGAAATCCTAACTACTCAGGAGGCTGAGATCTGAGGATCATGTTTTGAAGCCAGCCCGGAAAGGAAGTCTGTGAAACCCTTTAATAAGTTACCAAAAAAGCTGGAATTGGAGCTGTGGCTCAAGTGTTAGAGCACTAGCCTTGAGCAAAAGGAGCTCAGGGACAGAGCCCATGCTCTGAGTTCAAGCTGAAGGACAAGCAAAAAAAAATTGTTTATGACCCAGGAGAAATAGAAGAATTCAACTTATGAGATAATGGAATTTTTTTCAATTTACACACCTAAATTGTAGTTATGGCAATTTACTTGTTCTATATTTTTATGAACATGAAATTGTCAGATGTAACTTTTGTCAATATTGTCAGTATATAATAGGACTTAATTTTTTGTTTTAGTTTGTGTTTCTCTAATCACCAATGAAGTTGAACATTATTTCATACCCTAATTGGGCATACTTCTTATAAAGTGCCTATTCATACCTTCTGCCTATTTTTGAGGAGTTGCCTTTTTCTTTTAAAAAATTTATATGAAGAAAATTCCTCCTAGTAACTGATAAAACAAGCAGACAGTTATTCATATAGACACGTAACAATAAGCCACAGTATTTAACACGTTATAAAATTCAATATCACTGATTCAATATTATAATTACCTTGCTGTTTTACTGAATCTTGTTAATATTTTTAGTTTTTCAAGTTATTCTTTTTATATTTTACCTCTTCCTTTCTAATTTCTAATTTTCCTTAATCCTGAATAAACAATATGGTTAAATGGTATTGATTTGTTTAATATGCTGAATACTAGATACATATTTAATTTTTTTCTTAAAACCATAATTGAGACTGGACTATAATATAGCATATGCACAGTATTTATCACAGCTTAGTGCCAATTTTAATTTTTTGTTTTCTATATTTTCAACTAACTTAAATAGCACTGGAATTTTAGTTTTATACAAAAGTTAGTACATTTACCACCCTTTATTTTCATCTTTGCTAAAGTTATAACGTATAAATAAGTTGCATATATTTCAAAAGTATAATTTGATACATTTTAACATATAGATCTACATATGGACTCACATTAGTGAAACTATTAGCACAATTAAGATATATCCTCTGTGTTTTCTACCTTTCCCTCCTCCCCCATCTGCTCATAATCACTTCTCTGCTTCTGTTCACTATCTAGTTTGTATTTCTAGATTTTAAAAAATTACTTGCCAGCCCTGGAGCTTGAAATCAGGGCCAGGGCACTGATTATGAGCTTTTTTTTGCTCAAAGCTAGTGTTCTACTGCTTGAGCCTGGCTTTTTTTTTTTTTTTTTTTTTTTTTGGTAATTTATTGGAGACAAGAGTCTCACAGACCTTCCTGCCAGAGCTGGCTTCAAACCACAATCCTCAGATCTCAGTCTCCTGTGTAGCTAGGATTATAGGTGTGAGCTACTGTTGCCCAGCTTGTATTTCCTAGAATTTTATATAAGTGGAATCTTTTGTGTCTGGATTCTTTCACTGAGCTGACCAATTATTTTGAGATTTGCCCATGTTTTGTATATCAATATTTTCATCTTTTTAGCTGTTCAGTAATATTCTATAGTTTGTTCATCCATTCACTTGTAATGGGACATTTGGATTGTTTAAAGTTTGGGGCTATGACAAATATTACTTTACTAGCCTTTTTTTTTCCTGCTTGTTGTGGGGCTTGAACTTGGGCCTGGATACTGTCCCTCAGCTCTTCAGCTCAAGGCAAGCTCTCTACCACTTGAGCCACAGCGCCATTTCTGGTTTTCTGGTGTTTTATTGGAGGTAAGAGTCTCATAGACTTTCTTGTCCGGGCTGGCTTTAAACAGTGATTCTCAGATCTCAGCCTCCTGAGTAGTTAGGATTATAGGCATGAGCCACCAGTGCCCAGCATTACTTGGATTTTTAAATGGCATTATGATTCACCAAGTTATATACACATGCGTGGAGTCCTCTATGTAATTACAGGCATAAGCCACTGGCACCCAGCTCATGTATTCTTTTTTTTTTTTTCTTTTTGCTTATGTGGTGCTGAGGAATCGAACCCAGGGCCTCAGGCATGCAAAGCAAGCGTTCTACCACTGAGCCACCTTCCCAGCCCCTCATGTATTCTTTTATGTGGGTAAAGTATCTAGAAATATAATTTCCATGTAGGTCTTTTTTTTTTTTTTGGTTTACGTGTAACTTTATAAGAAGCCACGAGTGGGAGAAAATGAGGGAGGTGGTAACACTGTAACCCCTCTGTACATCACATTTATAATAAAAGGGGGAAAAAAAGAAACCACCAAACTTTTCCTAAGTTTTTGCACCAAACACACACACGCACACACACACACACACACACACACAAAAGCAAGATTTGCACTTTTTTGTTAAATTCATCTCTATTTCATATATTTTAGGTGATTGCAAATGGCATGTTTTAAATTTCAATTTTTGATGGTTTGCTGATAGTTGATTGACTTAATGATCATTTATAGTTTACTTTTTTATAGATTTTTCTACAGAGATGATTTTGTCATCTGTTAATAAAGACAAACTTTTTCTTTCCAATCCCTATACCTTTTGTTTCATTTCGCTTTGATGTACTGATATCGAGAACAATGTTTAATAGTAGTGGAAAGAAGGAACATCTTTTCCTTGTTTATAATCTTACAAAGAATGCATTTGGTCTTTTGCCATTGTGTCAAGGACTAAGTTTTTGTAGTTGTTCTTTATCATTTATAGTATGTTGCATCTCATTCCTAGTTTGCTAAGGTTTTAAAATCAATAGTGCATGCAAAATTTTGTCAAAACATTTTTTTCTTTTTCAGTGTCTTTTGAAAATGTTTTGTTTTGTTTTGCTTTTGTGGTACTGTGGATCAAACCCTTGTGCATGCTCGGCAAACATTCTATCACTTAACTGTATCTCCAGCCTTGAGAAAGGATTCTTCCTCTTCCTCCTCCTCCTCATCCTACTTGTGCTCATCGTTGTCCTCCTCCTCCTCCTCCTCCTCCTCCTCCTCCTCCTCCTCCTCCTCCTCCTCCTCCTCTTCCTCCTCCTCCTCCTCCTCCTCCTCCTCCTCCTCCTCTTCCTCCTCCTCCTTCTTCCTTTCTTTTAAAGTAGTTGACCCTCCTCCTTCTTCCTTTCTTTTAAAGTAGTTGACCAGAGGGTTTCAATTCAATATGTCAGTTTATGAGTTCAGTGCATCTTGATCAGTGTTACCTCTTTCATCATTCTCCTCCAGAGAAATTCTTCTTAATCTTTTAGTATGATGAACTAGAATTGTTTGATTTTCAAATGGTAAGCCAATTGCTTCCTTACAATAAATCCCACCTAATTACTCTACCCTATATTGTTCTTTTCACATGTAGGGTTCAGCTTTTTCAAATTTTAAGCTTTTGTCTACATCTATATGAACTATTAGTAGATTGTTTCCTTTATTATAACAATTTGTTTTGAACTCAGGTTCTCATGGCTGCCAAGCAGGTGCTCTACTGCTGTTTATTGTTGAGATAGGGACTCACTACCTTCTCTAGGCATGTGCGTAGACCACATTTTACTCTTTTAGGGTTCCTATTATGGCTAGGATGACAGGCACATCCTACCACACTCAACTTATTTTCCATTGAGATGGAGTCTCCCAAACTTTCTGGCTGGCCTGGAAAGCTTGATTTTAGCCTCCTACACAGCTGGGATTACAGTTTGCACCACTGTGCCCAGTTGAAAATGGCTGACTGACCTGGCCTTAAACTGTGATCCTTGTGATCTCAGACTCTAAAGTAGTTAGAACCACAGGCATAAGCTACTAGCTCATGATATCTTTTCTGTCATGATTCTGTGTAGTTTACGTATTAAAATAATACTGGTCTCACAAAATAAATTAGAAAAAAAAGCATCAAATGCGGGGCACCAGTGGCTCATGCCTGTAATCCTAGCTACTCAGGAGGCTGAGCTCTGAGGATCTTGGTTCAAAGCCAGCCAGGGCGGGAAAGTCTGTGAGACTCTTTTTTTTTGGGGGGGGGGTCTGGTTGTGGGGCCTGAACTCTGGGCCTGGGCGCTGTCCCTCAGCTCTTCAGCTCAAGGCTAGCGCTCTACCACTTGAGCCACAGCGCCACTTCTGGCTTTTTTCTTTTTGCTTATGTGGTGTTGAGGAATCGAGCCCAGGGCCTCATGCATGCAAGGCAAGCGCTCTACCAATGAGCCACCATCCCAGCCCCCGTGAGAGTCTTATCTCCAATAAACCACCAGAAAACCAGAAGTGGCACTGTGGCTGAAGTGGTAGAGTGCTTGCCTTGAGCTGAATTGCTAAGGGACAGTGCCCAAGCCCAGAGTTCAAGCCCTATGACTGACAAAAAAAAAAAAAAATCAAATAATAGGCCTAAAGTTTAGACTTTCTCTTATGGGTAAAGGAGAAGTACTAGCAAAATTTAAACTTTTTCTTTCTGAAAGATTTCATATAAATATGGAATGAATATAAAAAGCAAATCCTTGAAATCATGGTTATCTGTTTACACTAAATGAAAGTTCCAAGGGCCACATCTATATAGTTAGCCAACAAGAACATAGATCATAGATTGTACTCCTCAAGACCCTTTCATCTTCTACATTGTTCTCTAAGAAAACCTAAACTCATTTTTTTTCATGAACACTTTATTTTTCTTCTCCAAATGGCAACTTCTGTTTTATAGATTATTCTTGTTCTATTCTTCATGTTGGCTTTATAAAACAAACATCTGGAATTTTCCTGGACTGTTACATTCTTGAAATAAAATTCTATTAAAAGATTTGTTGTGGTCCAATGGATAATTTATTATTTTCTTTTGAGTTGATGGAACACTTATTACTGTCACATGCACATTTAAGATTTCAATCCCGATGTAAGCCATCCAACTGACAAATATAATTTCACGAACACAAAATTCATCAAAAATTTTTATAGAAATACTTTCTTGACTATGGCATTGAAAATTTCATAGGGATTACTATCATTTTCAAAGTGAGCTATTGGGAAAACTATTAGTCCACTTAGAAATGAAAATTCCTTAAAAGTTCCATTTGCCATCAAAACTCCCAGAATACCTGGTTTTGAAAGGGTATATTGATAAGGAATTTTGCAGAATTACATTTGGTTCCTGGAATTTTTTGCTAGGGGGAAAAATCTGATTCTTCTATATTGTGTCTCACATAAAGCCTGATACACAACAGGACCCAAATATTCCCACTTTTCACCCTATATGTTTTAAAACAGATCGTGTTAGGGTCCAAATGTTTCCTAGCAGGCTATATTTAAGGTAGTTCTTTTTTTCTGATTAAAAAAAGTGAGGCATACATCAGACCCCTTTTATCTGCAAGGGGATATATTTCATGGCCCCCAGTGGATGCCTGAAACTTCGATAGTATACTTTTATTACTTGCATATATGTATGGTAAACTTTACCATAAATTAGACATCGTTTATTTTCTTGATAGTGGCCATTCTAACTGGGGTGAGGTGGAATCTCAGTGTTGTTTTGATTTGCATGTCTTTTATGGCCAGAAATTTTTAACATTTCTTCATGTGTCATTGGCCAAATGTTGATAAGGATGAAGCCAAAAGGGAACTCTAAGTCTGTTCAACCACTCTCGAAAGCAGTAGGGAGGTTTCTCAAAAAAAACCAAAAACACTAAACATAGAAGTTTTAGAGAAATGAAGAAACTGCCTTGGAGAAGTTTCCTTTGATAAGCTGCTTTGGGTGGACAGAAAAGCCTACAAGCCATAGTCGCAGAACTGACATGGTGAATGTCCCTACGTAAAACAGGAATAAGAACTCAGGAAGGTAGCGAGAACATACCTGAAAGCAGAGAAAGAGCTAGGAAATATAATAAATGGCAAGATCCTGGGCAGTAGAAAAGGCTAAGGTTCTTTTTAAGAACAAGGACATTTAATATTACTCTTTAAAAATATTCTTCTGTATAGTGTTTGTCTATGAGCCACTCAAGCTAGATCTAGCTATCCTCAGGTGTCTCAGGAGTTCATCTGCCTAGGTTTCTCCTAGAGAACCACATGGGCCTAGGTCCCTTGTTTGGGCCATTTTCAGTGTAGAGGTGGGAAAACAACTTCTAAGAAGCTGAACAGAAAAGAATTCAACTGAAGTGAGAATTTGAGGTAATTGAAAAGATTCTCAAAGGGAGTCTAGTAACGTTAAAACTCCCAAGGGTGCAGAGGTTTCATATAATCTTTGTAAGATATAAAGGACAGAATGACATTAGCAGAAAGTCCAAATGGGAGTGACCATATAGCCTAGTGTGCTCAGGACTTCCCTTGCTTGCTGTCGCCTCACAATAACCATCAGTAGTGCTGTACTTCACTTCTGAAGGTGTTCTCATTTGGGCAACAAATCAATATAATCTCTCTAACTCAGAGCTTGAAACTTTAACTACATATTTCATTCATCTAGGGACCTTAACAAATCTTGATGCCGGGATCCAGTCCTCAGAGGTTCTGATTCATTTGTCTATGACATGGGCTCTGGGAATGGTGAAAGCTCCCACGTGTTTGTAGGATGCCAAGGTTGGAAGTCACTACCCGAGCTATAAGCTATGGAAATAGAAACTATTAGAGTAGAAATTGTTCTTTTGGGAAAAGTAATCAAATATGCATTAGCATCAAGAGGTGTTTCTTCTTGTTTCCAGTACAGTTCATAGTAACATCTCCAAACCCTAGATCTGAAGGAAAGAAATATTACAAAGTCTAATCATGTAGTCCAGCAACATATTTAAATATCATCCCTTAATACACTAGTATCTTGAAACTCTGTTATGGACCCAATCCCTGGCAAGGCCAAGTACTGATAGGGCCAGACCCTATAAATATTTGAGATAAATGACCAGCTTAAGAAACAAAATAAGTAACTGTAACCCCTCTGTAATCACTGTATCATGATAAAATAAACATTTAAAAAATAAAACAAGGATTTTTTTGACGAAGCCTATTTCTGAAATAAATGTATTATAATCTCAAAAACAATACATCTCAATTGCAGTGAGAACAGAAAGTAGAGAAACTCTCAGAAAATCAGAAGCAAACCACCTTAGTGACATTGCAATTCCTTAAACATTTTTCTTTTTCTTTGGTACACATACATGCATTCTATATGAAGGTACTTTTATATCAGAATCCTGCTGTACATGTGTGTAGTTTGCTTCTAAATTTAATACTATGTTTTAACTCTTTTTTTTTTTGTGGCCAGTCCTGGGGACTGAACTCAGGGTCTGGGCACTGTCCCTGAGCTTCTTTTGCTCTTGAGCCACAGAGCCACTTCCGGCCTTTTCTGTGTATGTGGTACTGAGGAATCAAACCAGGGCTTCATGCATGCTAGGCAAGCACTCTACCACTAAGCCATATTCCCAGCACCTGTTTTAACTCTCTTTAACCAATTTTTTAAACACTCTGATGACTAGATATAGTCCATGTTATGGATATATGTTATAAAGGAATCAATGTTCTCTTTTTAGATGGGTTGTTGCTAGTTCTTCCCCACTTAGCAACATCAAGTAATTGTACTTGTCATTTTGGCATTTCCACATATGCATTCATTGAACTTCAACCAGATGCACACTCTCTGCTGTGCTGTTACATCCCCTGTGCTTCACATCCCACAGCAATCTTAACAATCTTCATCGTTCCATTTCCCTTCATACACAAAATGTATGTTGACTATTCACTCCTCTTTACGCTCTCCATTCACCCTTACCCCTCCCACTAGTACCCTCACCCAAGGCACGGTCTGTTTTCTGTTTCTGTCATTCTCTTTTTGAGCATCCATTATTGTTTAAAGAGGGTTTCACTTTTTAACCATCACTTTCTGATGGTTACAAAGGGTTGTGATGAGACTCTTTGCACAAAAATATACACTTTCCTATGTCTTCCTGATGGCTTTATTAGAATAATAAAATGCACAAAAGGGTATTCCCAGATTAAAAGTAATGAGTTTTCTTTAAGGCCTATGCTGAACTATTCTGCCTCTGCCTGGGGCTCTCTAGTGCTTATTTTGTGTTCTCACTATCAGTGAGTATTACTATATGGATTTTTATGTTATATATTCTATGTGAACTAGAATAAGGCATTATTCTAAGACAATAGTGATACATATGAAAAAGGTACAAAGCCAGGCACCGGTGGCTCATGTCTGTAATCCTAGCTACTCAGGAGGCTGAGCTCTGAGGATCGAGGTTCAAAGCAGCCCAGGGAAGGAAGTCTGTGACACTCTTATCTCCAATAAACCACCAAAAAACTGGAAGTTGTCTTGTAGCTCAAGTGGTAGAGCACTCGCTTACAGCTGAAGAGCACAAGGACAGAGCCCAAGCCAAGAGTTCAAGCCCCACGATAGACAAAAAAAAGGTATAAATTCTTCAATTTTCACAATGTTGAAGTTATACTCAGGGCTTTGTGCTTGGTAGGTAGTGTTCTACCACTAGAGCTATACCCCCTCCCCAAACCCCCAAATTATATTCTGGTATACCTGTAATCTACTTATCCAACATCTTAAATGAGTTACATTTATTGGGCATAACATTTACAGTGGATTTTGTAAAAATATTTCCACAACCAAATCATCAAACCCATGGGTTCAGCCTTAAGTAGGTTCATGAAAGAGTCAATCACTTCTGCACGCATTTGTGAACTTCCCTAATTTTATCACTCTCAGATTTTGATTTTTAATCACTCCCAGAACTCTACTTTCATTGGCGATCTGGAAGCTGCTTTAAAAGATCTTTCACTTACCCGCCCCCCAAAATGGTCATCTTGTATTTGGTTTGACCGGCAGAGGAATCTTGGCTGGTTAGCACGGGAAATATTCACATTGCGGAAAGGCTCTGAAGGAAGAAAGGAAAAGAAGTTACAGTTAATCATGGGGCACATGAGTCAGCTTCACTTTAAGGCTTTACTCTGAAATGGAGAATTCAAATAACATGGGAAGCCCTAGGGATGGGAAAGGAGAAAGCTAATAGTCATGAGAATAATTTTCTTCAGCGCAAATAACTCCTTTCTCTATGCAATACCATAAAACCAAGGTGGATGGTGACACTCTCAAATGCATTTGAGAATCTTCCTTTCATGCCATATGCTATTCTGGGTAAATAGGAAATAGGTGTGCATCTGGAACAGTTCGGAGAGATTCAGAATTTGATATTCAGACCAACCACAGAGGTGTGACTCACATGTGATATGTCAACATTTCTCCCGAGATTATAGGAGTTTTCTGTGAAGGGAACGATTTGTTTCCATTTAATGCTACAAATGAGCATGGTAGTGGTTGGGGATCAAAATGGAATTTGCGATTCCTTTCTCAAGTTTGCCATTAGCTTTCTTGGTGGCCTTGGGCAATGAATGTTTGCCTTTATAAAAAGTTTAGACAAAATGCTAAAAACAAGAAGAATTCAGAGATGGCAAGAAGACATTTAAGAATACTTTGCCAGCAGGACATGTATGATGCATCAAATGGTTGAAAATTTGCTTATTAAAAACATCTGATGATGAACTCCTAAAATCATTAAAGAAAAAGAATTTTGCTTTTATATTTGAACAAACTTTCTTCCATACCCTGGTGAGAGCAATTTAATACGATTTCTTAAGACTATAAAAGATACTGCATTTATTGAATGGTTTGCTGACATCTATTTTTAACATATGACGAGTGCTGTTCTTGGCACACCTTCAGCATCTCCCCAGAGAATGGTCTGCCAGAGTAATTTGAGAGTAAATATTTTGAGGTATTATCATTCCCAGAAGGTTTTTATTAATGAGGTGCTTATATAGTGTGTCATTTTAAGGCCTGTTACTTTTGATTTCATAATTAGGCCCCAATTATAATGCTACAGTGTGTGTATGGGGGGGGGGAGAAATCAAATTTGTGTTTTGGGGAAATTAGGGGTAGCATTCTTTCTCCATGTGGCTACTGTGTCCAAGGGGACATGATTCAACTCTAAGCAGAATCCCACAGTTCTGCACAAAGAACATTAATGACTGACTGGGGATTGGGTTAAGTGCTTCCTATTTGTAGTCTAATTCAATATCTTGAGAGATAGGTACTATTATTTCTATTTGAGGAACTCATGACACGAAGAAACTGATTGATTCCCTTACGTGTGGGGGCAGGGATGCAAATGACCAGACTCCAAAACTCACAGTCTTAGTTGTACCCTATGCTGCTTCCTCAGAGTACCAAGATATATATGGAGGCACGCATAGTCCTCTGAGTCACAGTGAATTACTTATAGTGCCATTAAAGCTCTTCTTCTGATGTACCCTCATCCTTGCTGATGGCATGAGCCAACTGCCAAGAATAAATGAAAGCTAGCCAGAGTATGATTATTGAAAGGATTATTTTGTATTAGACCCTGCAATAGACAGAATAATACTGCTCCCAAAAACGTATTTTTAAGTTTATGGAATCCTCTAGAGCCTATGAATATGTTGAATTACATGATGAAGGGAAATTAAAGTGGAGAAGGAATTAAGATTGTTAATCAACTGGCTTTGAAATGGGGAGAGAATCGTGAGTTATCTTGTAGGTCTAATGTTATCACTTGACTCCTTAAATGTGGAAGAGAATGAGTCAGAAAAGGAGGCTAGAGTGATGTGACTTGAGAAGAGTTTAGACAGTCATTGCCAACTCTGAAGACGGAGGAAGGGGCTATGAGCCAAGGAATGCTGGCAGCACATAGAGGATGGAAAAGGCAAAGAAAAAGATTCTTCCCTGGAACCTCTAGAAGAAACAGCTTTCCCAACACCTTGATTCTAATCCAGAGAAACACATTTCACATTTCTGACTTCCATTACTTTCAGATAATAAAGTTTCTATTGTTTTAAGCTACTAAATTTGTGGGTTTTACAAACATGATAGGAACTGAATATACTCTGTCTATCAAGTTTATTATCAGGGGTCAGCAATTAAGACACATAAATCTTAAAGTTTTCTTGGAACATAATCATGCTCATTTATTCCTATAGTGTCTATGGTCACTGCATTGACGATTGACTAGCTACAGCTGAGATTATTGGGCCTGAAAGTTTGATAATCCCTTAAGGTAGATTAATCTACCTTACAAATTACAAATATAATGCACTAACTAGGGATGGAGGTTTAATATAAAAATGTACAGAGTTTCTTTGAGGAAAAACAACCCCTCTCACCTTTTTTGCTATTTGGCTAAAAATTTTTTCTCAATAGAGAATGTAGTAATAATCTGGTTAATAGAAGACTCTGATCATTTTTATTCTAGTTAGTTGGCATCCCAGTGTGTGTCATAGGATTGAAAAGCCAAATTGCCTGAGTGTGAAATTAAGGAATAAAAAAAATAGAAGATATTTATGTTGTTCAGGTAAGGAAGAACTTAATTTTAATTTTTGTCCCTCCCTGAAATAAACACTAGAATAATTTCCAGCTTTCATTTCTTAAGGTTGTTTTTCTGTTCTTTTCTTAGGTCCCTCCTTCCTTCTCTCAGCTGGGGAACTCCTGGGATTGGCAACGTGTGCAGTCCAAGAGGAAGCCAGGCCAATGTGCTGCTCTGCCATGTGTCAGTCAGCCAGCTACTCCCAATTAGCCTCAGCTGGACCACTTCCTATTTAGGTCACCTCCCTTCAGAAATGTGTGACAGGGGTAGATACTGCTGGAATAGTGTCTTCTTCCATTTGAACTTGATTACAGAGTGCCATTCTTGTGTGGCAAGAGCTGTTTGTGGTAACTAATACTGTAGAATGCTATTTAGGAAAGCGTTCCATTTTGACGAAGCTCCCCTGGTGACAGGCCAGTGAACTTTCCTACCACTCAAATTAGGATGCTGAAAGTGTCAACTAGATCTACTTGTGTTATTCAGAACAAATAACTGGGATCCCTTGACTTTCTTTATTTCATAACCCGGAATTTCTAGGGAGTCTTTGTAGAATGATTCTGCATACATTAGCTTCTCACGTAGAATTTAAAGCATATTTCCAACATTTTAAATAGCCATCCCTGAAGCTAAGTGCAATATTGTCACTTAAGTAGTGGATTTGAGATGAGGGGGTGTATGAGGTGACACTGTTTCCTACTTATGTTTCTGAAGGAAGCAAGAATCTAGCTATCAGTGTTTGGAGAATGTTTTCAGTGACTCTGGAAAGCAATGGTTTTGTCAAATGTAGAAGCAACAAGAATCAAAATTTCCTCTTTAGGCTGGTGGCTTAGTGGTAGAGTGCTTGTCTCACATGCTTGAAGCCCTGGGTTCGATTCCTTAGTACCACATAAACAGAAAAGGCCAGAAGTGGCACTGTGGCTCAAGTAATAGAGTGCTGGTCTTGAGCAAAAGAAGCCCAGGGGACAGTGCCCAGGCCCTGAGTTCAAGCCCCAAATTTCCTGTTTAGATAATGAGTCTTTTTTTAAAAAACAAGAAGTTTATTTAAAGAACAAGACGTTTGACTTGAACCGAAAACTATCTAGGATTCTTTTTTTTAAGAGTAATTTACCCCTACTTAAAGACAGATTGCCCTACATGTAACAGCTATGTACAAAAAAGTTATAAAATTGTCCTTGGTTTTACAATGATAAATGAAAACATTAAAATTCTCCAATCAAACAAGGTATGCAAGGATTTTTGTTGTTTTTTTCTTTTTTCTTTGTTAAAGCAGTGAGAGCAAAATAACTTACTGAAATATAAAGATAAAAGCTAAATGAGCATGCCACGAATGGCGAAGGGGGATATTTTCACAGGACCAGTATTTTTCCCCATCCCATCTCCATTTGATGTCAATCAAAATATACCATTGGCCATTTAGCTTAAAAGAAAAAAAAGAAAAAGAAAAAAGAAAAGCAATATGCTCGTGCACATACACCAGTTACTTTATATACAATAAAGGAATGGGGAAGGGGAAGATGAAAGAATAGAGAAAACTATACTGTAGTAGTCAGGATGTGGTGGAACCAAATTGCAGTTTTCTAATTAAGAATATATTCTTGGTCTGTAAGAACAAAGTTCTGGAGCAAAGTAGCAGGTTCCCTTTTGTAGTAGACACCTCCTGTCTGCTGCTGGAACTCCTCAATTGTATCTCCATCTTCCATTTCCAACTGTGCCAGTGTGCCTGTGTCATTGATTGGCCACCCATCAAATCGGAATCTGACCTGCCTCATTGACAAACCCTGTCGTTCACAATAGGCTTTCATTAGTTTACTAAGTGGTGTGTGCCTCTTCATCTTGAACTGCACCACAGAACCATCGTGCCCCCCCACCTTCAAATTAATATGATCGTTGTTCTCAGTCTTGACTCCTTCAATTTTAGTATATGTGCTGCCGAAGCGAGCACATGTTGAGTCTTTTTTGACAAAGAGAGCTTACTCTTTCCATTCAGGCTAGCCTCTGGGATACCCCTATCTATTCTGCTTTGGCAGGGGAAAGGGTTGGAGTTAGAATTGGTAAGCAGGAGACAGGAAAGTTACCCGTAAGGGTATGTGTATGTGTTTGTGCATGTGTGAGGTAATGGGGGAAGGAAGATCTTGGGGAGTTTCCCTGATACTTCTTCCAATTGCTTTAAACCAATCATTGTTCAGGCTTTTTACAAAACAACTTTATTGAAATATACTTCTCCTGCCATGTAATACCCACTTAATTGTACAATTCAATAGTCTTCATGTATTCACAGTTATACAACCATCATTACAATTTTAACACATTTTCATCCCTTCAAAAGAGACCTCATGCATCTCAGAAGTCACTACCATCTTCATCCACCCCAGTGTGTAGGAAAAGGTTAATCTCCTTTCTGCCTCCACAGAGTCCCCCTTTCTAGACATTGCATAATTACTGCTATCCCTGTCGCTGTTCAATTCTTAGATGTTCTTTGGGAAACTGGGGATCTAACTTAGTGGGAACTGATGCCAGACATACAGCCTTTGGCCACTCCAAATCTAAATCAAAGTGTAAAAAGGAAACTCAGAAATGATGATTGTGTTTCCAAGAGAAGAAAGAGAAAATATAATAGAGATTCAATAGCAGTTGTTAAATTAGTTTCCCTTTAGAGTAATCTTAAATAATTTTCTAATTAAACCAGGAAGCAACATAAAATGTTTTTCCATGGATCTGAATGTGCTTAGCAGGTCGGCCTTCAGATTCCCTAAATTGAGGACTATTACTCTTTGGCTTTCAGGAAACTGAAGTATAATGAGAAGGCAAATGAAACAACATTCTTATGAAGGAAAATAAGTCTCTCAAGAGTATGAAAAAGAGATTAAAATAATAGTCAGTATTAGGTAACCAAGCATATTTTTAAGGACTGCATAATTATTTGGAAGAAAATGGAACTATCTTCAGTTACCACAGATAATAGGTTTGCTAAGACATGTGTGTGTGTGTGTATGTGTGTGTGTGTGTGTGTGTGTGTGTGTATGTGTGTGTGATTTCCCATTTCACACACATACACACAAATCTGCTTTAAATCACTTCATATATATATATATATATATATATATATATATATATATATATATAATTTTGGCTTGATGCTACAGAAGATTCGACAAGGGAACTATATAAATTAAAATGTTGACATCTTAAAGAGCTGTCAGAGATTTACCTTGTTCCAAAAACTCTAGACAGAAAGGCTTTAGGATCATAGAAAGTACTTCAATATCATTTTCAAAACCCAGTATAGCTTTACAGCTATTGTTATTCAAGATAGTGCAGCTTAACATTTTCTCTGAACAGTAAGCATGATTGGGCCTGGACCTAGCTATATCTAGCTATCACTTGAAGGGCTTGGAGTTTTATTCCTTGCACTTCAAAGTATGAAGAAGAAAAAAAAAACCCAAACACTTCACCGTTATTTATTTTAAATGACTATAGCCAACATTGGAGCTTAGATGTTTGCTTTTGTTTTTTAGGTTTTGAGTTAAGCACTAAAATAATGCAAAGAATGTTAATACATACTTTAGAACAGGGTTGAGCAACAAACTTTCTTTTTTGCCATCCTACATCTTAATCCTTGCTGAATTTAAGGTGGAAATAGTGTTGGGATTTTTTTCCTTACTCCTGAAGGAAGGACATTTTGCTCATGGTTATTTCCTCTCTTCCACTGTTGGGGCACCAGAGCCAAGCCTTACATCAGAGGCGACTGTTTGCACTAGGAAAGTTTTGGTAAAATACGACTGGCCCTATACGCTTGTTACAAGGCGCTTTGGGTTACTCACTTAAGTCTTTAAAAGCTATATTTTGACCATTTGGAGGAAAATGATGAGTTGAAGAAAGCTTATGTCTGCCAAGGAATGGGAGGGAGTGTGAGACACAGGAACTCAAGTTCCCAGATCATCAGAAACTTTCTGGAACTACTGTCCAGGCTCTTTGGACCTTTCAAATTCTGGTTAGTTAGCAAAGCAAATATCCTCCATAGTTACAGATAGGGAGTAAGCTTAGGATGAAGTATGGAACAGATAAGGCTGTCCATCAATAGCCTTTTATTGATGAAAAAAACCCACAAAAACTCTACTGTTGACCTTAGGTATCCTGAATCATTCATTGCAGGATATAATCCTAAGACTCCCTACCAAACCTGGGAGCTTCCTTTCAGGGAGTGGCCAAGGTCATTTTTCAGTGCAGAAGGGAAATTATTTACCAAGAGATATTTGGGAATAGAAAGGAAGTATTCCTAGGTGCTGTTCCCAACATGTGTTATTTCTGAGGGCCAAAGAAATGATCTATAGGGGTGGACAAGTGAATTTCATGATTCAAAGGCTTTCTTATAGTAATATATATATATATATATATATATATATATAATATATATATATGAAGAAAAGAAACAAAAAAGGAAAACTTTGATGGTGAATTTGTTTTCATTTCCCAATGAGATCTTGAGGACTTCTGAGGCTAGGGAAATAAATTCTGTTGAGACATTGTCTCCTTTTTCACAGTGCCTTGAGGGTCTCATAGTAGGGACAAAGTAGACACAGACATTAGATAATTTCAAGTGGAGTTCTCTGCTCTCACTTTTTCTCTGAATACATGGAATTCAAGATTGCAACCGACAGAAAAAATAGGGCCACACATATTCTCCTGAGAATGAGTCCAGGACCGCATAGATCTCATGCCTTGAGGCAAATGTTTCAGCCACCCCCTAAAGTCACGCAAAGATGCTCCTCAACTTTTGCCATCTCTTTTGCAGGAATGCTTTATTATCTTTTCGTAGGTGTACAAAGGAGTTACCATTCTCTGAAGCAGTTTATAAATACAGTATATCTTGATCAATGTCACTTGCCCTTCCCAACCCACCCCTTAAGTTTTACCTTTTCTTTCTTTTTTTTTTTTTTTAGTACACTTCCATCTGTTGCATGGAAACCAGCAGAAAAAATGGAAAATATTTTAGAAACACATGTACAAGTAAGGTCATGAGTGCTCAAGCAACTTATTGGGAAGAAGTTGCTTTTAGTTCATTTTCAAGAGATGTAAAAATGTCCAACTCAGTAGTTATTTCTGATTAGCTTTGACTCCTCTTTTCCATTGTCACCTAAATTGACTGGACTAAGCTTTCAAAGTGACTCATTTTCTATGACTTGGTATCATGTCACATGATTATTTCTACAAATATGATAGAACAACATGTTTCCATTTTTCTCCCAGTGATTTTACACAGTAAAATGCGTTAGCTTTTTAATAATAAAATGGATTATGACCAGCCAATATACTTTTTCAACCTTAAACCCTCAGCAAAATATTTCTTCATTTATTTACTTCTCAAATAGAATGAATGAGACTTCAAAAATGCAGGATGGTCTTGAAATAATCCTAACAACTGCCATAAGCCCCAACCTAATGATTTCTCAATAGCTTGCTAAAAGACTAAACAGAACAGTAAAGATTATTTTTTGAAAAGGCTACAGAATTTTTTGTTTGTTGAAATTGGGTTTGGTTAAACTTTTACTGATAAACTATTAAGTAATCACACTGAGTGGCTTCTTATTGCTTCTACTCAGTATAAACACAAAATGACTTATGCGAATGCCTCATTTGGGTAACTTATGAAACTTGAGTAGTCTTTTCAGGAATAACAATGCCCTGAGAGTATCTTGTTCTTTCTGAAAAAACAAGATTTTCCTATTATGTTAGTAAAATTGTTGCAATCTGGATAGGCACTGTAATTTCTGTTGAGGGAATTTATGAAGAAATTTGAGATGCCGTGCTGATCTAAACCAAGTAAACCCTTAAGAGCTGTTTTTCTTATTGATATCAAGTTGTCTTTCCATTTCTTGCCCGTTTTAGCCTTTGCTTACTGGGAGAGGTTGGCTTAAGAGGTATACATATGGTCTACATTTGCAGTGAGAATAAGAAGGGGTTCACTGCTTTTTGGAGTCAAAAAGTGTACTTACTATATTATTATGAAATTCTTTTTCCTCTCAACATGGAAATAAGCAGTATTGGGAGCCAGTGGTTCACACCTTTAATCCTAGCTACTCAGGAGGCTGAGATGTGAGGATTGCAAGCCAACCTAGGCAGGAAAGTCCTGGGCAGGAGATTTTTTTTGCAGGGGGGCCGGGGGTCTGGTCATGGGACCTGAACTCTGGGCCTGGGCGCTGTCCCTCAGCTCTTCAGCTCAAGGCTAGTGCTCTGGGCAGGAGATTTTTTTTATCTCCAATTAGCTGCCAAAAATGCTGGAAGTGGAGCTGTGGCTCAATGGTAATGTGGTAAAATGTCAGCCTTTGGTTGGAAAATGCTAAGAGATGAGCCCTGAGTTTAAGCCCCAGCATTGAATCAAAAAATGTCCCAAATAATTGCCTAAATATTATCTTCTCATATGCTTTAGTGGGTAGTGACATGGCTCCTTGCCATCATTTTGTTGTTGTTGTTGTTGTTGTTTTTGGGTCTGGTCGTGGGGCCTGAACTCTGGGCCTGGGCGCTGTCCCTCAGCTCTTCAGCTCAAGGCTAGCGCTCTACCACTTGAGTCACAGCGCCACTTCCAGCTTTTTTCTTTTTTGCTTATGTGGTGCTGAGGAATCAAACCCAGGGCCTCATGCATGCAAGGCAAGCGCTCTACCACTGAGCCACCTTCCCAGCCCCTTGCCATCATTTTGTAAGATAAGGAATCATTTTTCTTTCTAGCTGCCCAAATCAGAAAACCTAATTAGAAACAATGTAAACCAGGGTTATCTGAACTTTAATGAGGCCAGGATCTACCTGGGGCTCTTGCTAAGAATGTAGATTCTGATTTGGTGTGTGGAACAGACAGAGATCCTGGAATTCTGATAAGCTGCCAGGAATGAAGATGCTTCAGGAGATCATAGTGCACTGTGAGTTCCAGGGGCTTAAACAGTAAGAATCTTTATTGCTCCCAGTAACAAGTCCAGAAGAAGAAAGTTAGACGGTTGGTTGTTCCAGTGGTTCAACAGGATCATCAATAATTCTGTTTCTTTCTGCTCTTCCATATGCTTGTCCCCTCATGGCTACAAAATAAATGCAGTTGATCCTTTCTTTTTTCCTTTTTTTTTTTTTTTTTTTTTTTTTTTGGTCAGTTGAACTCTGGGCCGGGGCACTGTCCCTCAGCTCTTCAGCTCAAGGCTAGCACTCTACCAGTAGAACCACAGCACCATGTCTGGTTTTCTGGTGGTTAATTGAAGATAAAAGTCTCACAGACTTTGCTCCCTGGGCTGGCTTTGAACTGCCATCCTCAGATCGCAGCCTCCTGAGTAACTAGGATTATAGATGCAAGCTACCAATGCCCAGACTACTAGGTCTCACTATCATTTCTTCAGCCATAGATAAAGGTTGGAAAAGCCAATTCTCCCTTTGTTTCTCTATGAGTAAAGAACCTTTTCTGGAAGGTCACCCATCATGTCCCATTGGTCAGAATTGTGTGAGTCCAAACCAATTGCTAGCAAGAAAAATAGTTCTGATTGCCTTTGACTACCTAATACTCATCCTATGGTACTGGGAAGGCCCATCCTGAATCTCCTTGAAATAAATAGCTGCCTGAGTAAAGATCAGGTTCTACTTGTTAGGAAGAAAGAAGGGAGATGACTGGGGTCTTGGTTAAAAGTGTCAATAGTGTCTGCCACAGGGAATATTCAGCACTGGATGTTTAATTTATATGGCCAGTGAAAGAATTCAAATTACATCACATCAAATGTCATTGAGATGAAAAATTCTCTATAACTTTGTGTTCAATCTCCAGCCAATGGATAACACAATCTAAACAACATTCAGTGTCATAAGCAGGGCCAATTCTAGTGAAACTAGTGAAGTCAATTATTTGTTGGTTTTTTTTTTAAGTCGTTGTCCAGTTGGGTGGCCTCCCATCAACCCATTCTCCAAGTGTAGAAATTGAGTACCAACATCTGGCCTGTCTTACCTTCCCAAGGCCCTCCTTTCAACCCTCCTTTCCCAGGCTGAGCTCCAGCTTCAGGACAACAGGACAGAAAAGAGCACACTCTCAGGGTACTCATAAGTGCTAATGCCAGCTTCCAATGGATTCATTTCTCTCCTTCCCCAAACGTCTACATTTTCATGCAGTCTAGCCTTGAGGACTGGTCTGGTTCATCCTAGCTATGTAGGAGGCTGAGATTGTGAGGATCAATGTTCCAGGCCTACCTGGGCAGAAAAGTTCACAGAACCCCATCTCAACCACCCCCACCACAACAAAATCTGGGCGTGTGGCTTATGTTTGTCATCCCAGGTACTACAGGAAGTGTAAAGAAGAATATCAGTATCTAGGCCTACAAAGGACAGGGGAAAGTACAGAGGGATGGGGAACAGGATTAGCTGTCCTTCCCACCTGGAAACTCAGCCACTTTAATGAGGGGACAGGGCCCCGCCCAGTCACCCATTATTGCCCACTAAAACAGCCTCTAGCCTTCTTCTACCTCTCTCCCTTGGAGCCCTCCTTCTCATACATGTATGATTTCCTTACAGCATACCTCCCACCAAGGATGATATTCAGGGCCTTGCCCATGCTAGACAAATACTCTGCTACTGAGCCTCACCTCTAATGCTTGGCATGTTTTACATTCTACTTCTCAGTTATGTTCTTTGTTGACTTGCCTTTCCCTATCTTAGACATGCCAGCGTGCTTTTGGAGGCAGGAGTCTGGCTCATCCCTATAGCTCTTACTGTACTCCACCAGTGCCTGTCCGTGCCTGGGCATCAGTTTATCTACCTCCTCTTTCTCCTTTGCAGTTTATGATACAAAGATAGAAGCTATAGAGTGTGTGGGTGGGAGAAGGGGAATTAAAAGTGCAGGCTTTAGGGTTCTAGGTTCAAATCTCCTCCCTGCCAATTTTCAGCTGCCACCTTGGGCAATTTTTTGATCCACCCTGTGCCTCTACCTCCTCATCTGTGAAATGGGATGATGTAGGGGATGAAAGGGGCAAATATAAAGCATTTAGCATAGCACCGAATAAGTACTATGTAACTTAGGAAGTGCTCGATACATGTTGATGACAACTCTATGAAATATTTTTTGCAGTGCTAGGGATGGAACTCAGGGTGTCATATATACCAGGCACACACTTTACCACTGAGTTACATTCCCAGCTCCTGGATTTTTTTTTGAGACAATGTCTCACTGTGATGCTCAGGTTGGCCTTAAATTTATGATCATTGTGCCTTAGTCTGCCAAGTACTCGGATTACAGGTATGTACCACAATGCCCAACGAGAATTTGACTTTTTGAAGTTTAGTTCATTTCAGCTCCACGACTGAGAGCAAGCAGAGAAAAGAACTCAGGAGACTTACCTGTGCTAGGCGGACAGTCATAATGGCAACCCTGGTGCTCATGCTGATAACCAGTGGCTTAGTGATGGGTTTGGGGGGAATATTTTTATTATCTTTAAGTAGTTGTACAAAAGAGCTGCCATTGAACAAAGAAGTTTATGAATACAGCGCCTCTTGATCTATGCCACTCATTTCAACCTTGTCATTGGCTTAGCGGCTTGGTGACCTTAGCCCAGCTAAGGTGGCATCTATGTACAGTTGTAAGTCTTGGAGCCAAATGGGAGTTTCCTTTAATTTTTTGCTTTTGCACTAAAATAGCTTCAGATCATGTCGATTCAGTTACGTCCATTCTTTCCAATGGACATAGAAACTGTGAGCTATTTACACTTTCCCTACTGTGAAAAACATTTGCAAAGGTTCAGCATCGTGTTTGGCATGTGATCCTTCCTCATTCTTGGCTACACATTAAAAGTGCTAGAGGAAATCGGAAAGCTCCTGATGTCTAGGCCATACCCCACATCAGTAATGGAAAACTCTCCAGACTCAAGTCTGGGCACTGGATCTATCTAAAGCTCCTCAAAGGATTACACACACACACACACACACACACACACACACACACACACACACACACACACACACACACACCCTTTCAAAATGGGTGAGGCGTGCTTTAATGCTTTAAGGGAATCCTTCAACAGGTAGGTTGGTGCTTTAATGCTTCCCTGAAGATTGTCCAATGCAATAAGCACTGATTCATTTTCTTTGTCGGACCTTTGTTGTTGTTGTTTTGGTCATGGGGCTTGAACTCAGGGTCTGGGTGCTGTTCCTGAGTTCTTTTGCTTAAGGCTAGCACTCTAGTTGGTTAATTTCAGATCAGAGTCTCATGGCCTTTCCTGCCTAGGCTAGTTTAGAATTGTGATCCTCAGCCTCAGCCTCTTGAGTACTTAGGGTTACAGGCATGAGCCACCAGCACCTGGTCTTTATTTGGGGGTCAGTCATGGGGCTTGAAGTCAGGTACTGGGCACTGTCCTTGAGCCTCTTTGTGCTCAAGGCTAGCGCTCTACCATTTGAGACATAGTGCCACTTCTGGTTTTCTGGTGGTTAATTGGAGATCAGAATCTTGCCAACTTTCCTGCCCTGGCTGGCTTTGAACCACAATGCTCAGATTGCAGCCTCCTGAGTAGTTAGGAGCACGGGCATTCAGCGCCTGGTCTTTGTCAGAGTCTTTTGTGATCAACTTCGTTCGAAGTGGCTTCAACCAGTGACGGCATTCTGAGGCCTTGGTAATTCTATCCCTTCTCTCCTTTCCACTTTTTGGAAGCGGATTTGGGTTTCTTTTCTCAAGTGACCTGGGTGGTGAAGAGATGGCCCCAAGCAGATGAGGCAATCCTGCTCGTGGTGTTCCGTGCTGCTCTATTTTCTAGGAAATCCACTAGTGTTCTAAGAAGATGATTGTATTCACCTCTGGGGCAAGTCACTGAAGAACTGAGCTGAGGCCAAAGCATCCCCACAACACTTTTTGTAGCAATTCAGATGCATAAAGCAAAGGACTTCTGAGTCCCTAAAGACTGACAAACTCTTGATGGACAAGCAGCAGAGCAAAGTCTACTTCTATGACTTAGGGACTGAGGAAAGTTATAATCCTATTATTGCATGGGAAATTGAAGCTAGTTCTTTGTGGGACCCTGATCCTTTATTTTAACCCTTAAATTAAAAAAATATCATTTTATAGAACAATGAAACCTGTTGAAATTATTTTAAGGACAGTGGCTCATGCCTATAATCCTAGCTATTCAGGAGGCTGAAATCTGAGGATGGAGATAGGAAGCCAGCTCAGGCAAAAAAGTCCCCATGAGACTCTTATCTCCAATTAACTACTCAAAAACCAGAAGTGGCGCCATGGCTCAAGTGGTAGAGCACTAGCCTTGAGCACAAAGAGGCTCAAGGACAGTGCCCAGTCCCTGACTTCAAGTCCCACAACCAACAAAGTAAAATAAAATAAAATGCATACCTGAGGCCAGGCATAAACTGATAATCTTAGCCACATGGGAAGTGGAGAATAGGGGATTGTAGTTTAAGTCTAAGTCTAGCCCAGGAAGAAGTGTTTATGAGACTCCATGTCAACCATTGACTTGTTATGCCAGATATAGAGAAAGCACAGTGGCTCAACACACTTGCAGGCACCCTTCATCCTAGCAACATGGGGGAAGCACAAGTCGGAAGATTGCAGCCCACACCACGCCTGGCATATGAGACTCCTCCTCAAAAATAACCAATGCACAAAGGGGTTGGGATCATAGCTCTAGATATACAACCCATGCCTAGCAGCTATCAAGACCTGAATTCCATCTTTGTACTAGTAATCAGCCCATCAAGAAGATACATCCTGGGCCTGGGAAGGTGGCTCAATGGTAGAGCGCTTGCCTCACTTGCATGAGGCCCTGGGTTCGATTCCTCAGTACCACATAAGTAGAAAAAGCCGGAAGTGGTGCTGTGGCTCAAGTGGTAGAGTGCTAGCCTTGAGCTGAAGAGCTGAGGGACAGCAACCAGGCCCAGAGTTCCAGTCCCATAACCAATCAAAAAAAAGAAAAGAAAAAAAAAGAGAATGCATACTGCTTGAGGCATATTGGTGTTTGAAAACCATTCAGTGTCTTCCTGTTGTTTGCACGATGAAGTCCATGCTGGAGAACAGAGCCCAAGATGCCCTCTGTGACCTGTCCTCCAACTATCTTTCTTCTTTCATCTTCCCTTTCTGTTGATGCTCTGTGTGAAGCATGACTATGTCCATGCTCCCTTTAGAAAGCAGCAGGGCTCTGGTCTTTCCCGCCATGCCATTGGCTGAGGTGGATGCCTTTCCCAGAGGTCTCTTAATATCCTACACATGTTGGAGTCGTCCTGAAGAGCAGCCTCAATTCTGACATGTGGTGAAACAGTTCATCGCTCCCTGTTTGCTCTTTCTGCTTTTGCCCTCACCTGCCACTGAGCAGTCTTAACTGTCCTGAACTCCCATGAGATTCGAGAGAGCAGCTTGTCATCTGCATTAGCCTGGAAACTTGGATAATGAGGCCTATTAGGAATCAGCAAGTCGGTTGGGTCTGGGTGTTTATACTATGGCTGATTTGTCTTTGTATTTTTGATTTTTAAGGGCAATTGTCCTCGGGAATATCCATGATTTTGTGATGAATATTTTAAGAGCATTATATATGTTAAAGAGTTCATAATTTTTTAAGAGGTTAATACATTTTTTTGTGAAAATTGCCACCTTAAAGCTAAGTGTCTGGAATTCTGGGATTCTAAGAGTAATCCTCACCCCAGGACCAGCAGCTCCCAGACTTCCTGAATCAGAAAGGCAGAAGATGGTACCCAGCCATTCATATTCCCACAGACCTTTAGAGGATTGGGATGGGAGGTCAAGGTTAAGAACCAATTGCTTAAGAAACCAAGTTTAGACTGTCTACATGGAGCTTGATGCCAATTGCTATTTGATGTACTTAGAGGACTGTGTTCATTGTTGCTTATTTCCAAGTTTGGGGTCCTCTGTTCTAGGAGGTTGTGGCTACTAAAGGTCTGGCCTCTGAGACCTCCAGAGGATTTCTTACAGTTCTTCAGAAAAGCAGCTGCTTTAACATACTGATTTCATGGAGAGGGAAAACAGGAACAGAATATACTCGTTTTGGGTGGGGAATGTGGCTTAGTGGTAGAGTGCTTCCCTAGCATGCATGAAGCCCTGGGTTTGACTCCTCAATACCACATAAACAGAAAAAGCCAGAAGTGGTGCTGTCGCTCAAGTGGTAGAGTGCTAGCCTTGAGCAAAAGAAGCTCAAGCCAGAGTTCAAACCCCAGGGTCAGGGAAAAAAATTGCGCGCGCGCGCGCGCACACACACACACACACACACACATTTAAAGAATCTCTCAAACTTTTCTGACTAGGCTGTACAATCCTCTGATCTCTGCCATCCTGAGGATTTAGGATTATAGGCCTGAACCACTGGCACCTAGCAAGCCTTGCATTTCCATAAGCACTTTAAAAATGCCAGTTACAGACTGATTGAAAAGGGGAAAATTGCTGCTCACAAGGCATAGGAGCTTAGTCACAATGTTTTGCTCCAAGCTCTGGACTTAACTTTCATGTTTTTTAAAAATAGATTTTCACATACATTTTGGATGAAAAACAATGCATATCTAACATTCCATGTGCAAATAGACCATAAGGGTATATGCTGAAAAGCAATACTTGCTTTTATCTTAGACCACCAAACTCTTTCTTCAGAGGTAAGCAAGCATTCTTATTTATGATTGCAGACATATTCTATTCATATATAAGGATACAAAAGTCCCTTTTTATACAGAACAGCATCTTTCTTTTCCCCCTATTTGTAGCAAGTTGGTCCATCTAAGACACATAAAGTGGCCTTATTCTTTTTAACACCCAGGTAATATTCCATTGAACAAATGGTATATAATTTAGCACATTTATTATACCTGGGTTGAGTGGGGGAGCGTTTATTCCCTTTCTTTTACAAGTTTTTGCCAAGATTACACTCAAGCTGCATGGATCTATGCTGCCATTAAGCAATCCCTATCTTCTATCTAGTGTGTATGTTTTCTGTCTCTGTGTGATTCTAAATAAACTGATATAAGCTGAGCACATAGCTCTAATTCCCCTCCCTCCCTAGGGAGGCTATTAATGCAATTTGAAAAACATCTTGGAGAATTTAGTGTCTTCGTTGCCATCAAAAAGAGTATTAGTTTCCTAGAAATTGTACTTCATAGTTTACTGTATTTTCCAGAGTTCTTGAAGGCCTTATTTGTAAAAACGCACAGGTACATAGTGGCATTTTATACTATTAAAAACATGAGTAAAACACCCTATAATCACTCCAAGTGAGATATGCTAGGTATATGCTCCTCTAAATTTTATTAAATTAATGAGAAAGTGAGGATTCTTTTTTGTTTGTTTGTTTGTTTTGGTGGGTACTGGGGTTGAACTCAGGATTTCATGCTTGCTAAGCTGGCTCTCTACCACTAGAGAGCCACATTTCTTTAGTTATTTTTCAGATAAAAGTCTCATTCTTTTTGCCCGGGGCTGGTTTAAGACTGGATTCCTCCTCCCTACCCTTCCCTCATGGCTGGTATTACAGACATGTATCTCTATGGCTGGTTTAATTGTTGAGATCGAAGTCTTGCTCACTTTTGCTTAGGATAACCTTGAACCACAAGTTTCCTGATCTTCACCTTCTAAGTGGCTGGGATTACAAATGTAAGCTGGTACCAGAATTCATATTTTTAAGTCAACAATTATATATTGAGTGTCTACTGTGTACTAGGAACACAAATTAGTGAACAAAATGCCATGGAGCTTAAATTCTAGCAGAGGCCCTATATTAGTTTGCTAGACTTGTCATAATATAATCTAGAGACTGGTAGATAAACAACAGAAACATTTTCTCACAGTTCTGGAATTTCCAAGATCAAGCTGCTCCCAGGGTTGTAGATGGCCAGCTGCCTTCTCCCTGTGATCTCTCACGGCCGTTTTCACGCATCCCAGCTTTCTCTTCTTATAAGATTCCTAATCATATTGTTGGTTTACAGCTTACCCATATGACCGTGATTGATCTTAATTGCCTCTTTAGTGGGCCTATTTATTAGTAGAGTTGCATTCTGAGTTTTCAAGAATTAGGGCTTCAGCCTATGAATTTTGAGGGAGAGACATAATGCAGTCCATAGCAGGTCCAAGTATAGAAAGTCTCAGAGCATGGCTCAGACTTTAACACACCTGCAAATCACTTGAGGATCCTGATGGAATACAGATGTTTCTCTAATGAAGCCCATGATTCTGCCTTTATAGCAAACTCTGGGTAATGGGGACACCTCCCATCCATGGACACACTCTGAGTGGCCAGACCAAGCCTTCTCCAGCAGTAATAAGACAAATGGGGTAGACTTCCGAAGTGGTCTGCCAACAGCTTTACGAGAAGAAGGAGGAAATCTTCCTACTGATTTATTGTTCCAGATGATAACAGAGCTGGGACTTTCCAGATGATGGCCATCTCTGCAAACTCAACAGGTCACATCAACGTCTTGGCGATGTCAGTGATCAGCAGCTACATACTCAGCCCTTTTTTCCCCCCAGATGCTGACTGGGAGATATTCTTTAGAATGACACTTCTTCCCCATTCCAAGCATTAGTTGGAAACTTCAAAGGCATGGATCAGAATCACCTGGCCGGCTAAACCAGAGACCTGCCCCCATTCTACCTCCAGAGGATTTGATTGGCCAGATCTAGGGTTAGGGCCAATAATTTTCATGTTCAACCAACTCTTGTTGAAGCTGCAGCTGCTGGCATTGCCTCTAGGCTACTCCTATGGTCATCCTATTTTCCTCAAGTTCCCAAAGCAAAGACCTGTGGCTGCCACCACTTCCGCAGCCTTCCTTCATTTCTTTTCAGAGATGAAGACTATTGCTTGTAGATCTGAACATGATGTTATCCCTTTAATAAACACTGGGGTATATATGCCAACAATGAGAAAAGTGTGGCTGAAATTAGGAAAGCAACTCCATTTGTAATAGCCCCACAAAAAATAAAATACCTAGGAATTAACTTAACCAAAGAAGTGAAGGACCTCTATGATGAAAACTTTAAAATCTTGAAAAAGGAAATCAACACAGAACTTAAAAAATGGCAAAACCTCCCATGCTCCTGGATTGGCAAGATTAACATCGTGAAAATGGCAATACTTCCCAAGGCTATCTACAAATTCAACGCGATACCTATCAAAATTCCACCCTCATTCTTCAAGGAAATAGAGGAGGCAATCCAAAAATTCATATGGAACAATAAAAGACCCCGAATAGCAAAAACGCTCCTCAACAGAAAGAACACTGCTGGAGGAATATCAATACCAAATTTCAAACTCTACTATAAAGCCATAGTAATCAAAACAGCTTGGTATTGGCATAAGAACAGACCCCAGGACCAATGGAATAGAATTGAAAACCCAGAAATGAACCTACAGACCTATAACCATCTAATCTTCGATAAGGAAGCTAAAACAATAGAATGGAAGAAAGACAGCCTCTTCAGTAAATGGTGCTGGCAAAATTGGTTAACTACATGTAGAAAACTAAAGCTAGATCCTTATATATCACCCTGCACCAGAATCAACTCCAAATGGATCAAAGACCTTGAACTCAAAGCAGACACTCTGAAAACATTACAGGATGGAATAGGAGAAACCTTAGGTCTCCTTGGCTCAGGCCGAAATTTTCTGAATAGAGACCCAGAAGCACAACAAATCAAAGAAAGGTTGGACAAATGGGATTGCATAAGGTTGCAGAGCTTCTGCAGGGCAAATGACATAGCTAGCAAGATCAATAGAAAGCCCACCGATTGGGAGAAGATCTTTACTAGCCATACAACGGACAAGGGTCTCATATCTAAAATATACTTGGAACTCAAAAAATTAAACCACCCAACAACAAATCCTCAAAGAAACAACTGCCCAATAAATAAGTGGGCGAAAGACTTAAAGAGAAGCTTCTCTGAAGAAGAAAGAAGGATGGCCAATAGACACATGAAGAAATGTTCAACATCCCTAGCCATAAAAGAAATGCAAATCAAAACAACATTGAGATATCACCTCACTCCAGTTAGAACAGCAAAAATCAAGAACTCTAACAACAACAGATGCTGGAGGGGATGTGGACAGAAAGGAACCTTACTTCATTGTTGGTGGGAATGTAAACTTGTTCAACCACTTTGGAAAGCAGTATGGAGGTTCCTCAAAACACTTCACATAGATCTCCCCTATGATCCAGCAATCCCACTTTTGGGCATTTACCCAAATGTATACAAACAAGACCACACTAAAGCTACCAGCACAACTATGTTTATTGCAGCATTATTTACCATAGCTAAGATATGGAACCAACCCAGATGCCCCTCAGTAGATGAATGGATCAAGAAAATGTGGTATATATACACAATGGAATTCTATGCCTCCATCAGAAAGAATGACATTTCCCCACTTGTTAGGAAATGGAAAGGCTTGGAAAAAATTATATTAAGTGATGTAAACCAGGCCCAAAGAAGCATAGGTCCCATGGTTTCCCTTATTTGCAATATCTAGTATAGGTATGAGTCAAGCAGAAAAGGTCAGATAATGTGATGTTAGGAAAATGAACCCTTAAATATGTATTTTAATGTTTTCGTTTCTTTCATGCATATGTTTCTAACGCATTTATAAGATTATTTCTTTGTTGCTTTGTATGTCCCTCCCCCACAGTGTAACCCCCGCTTTCACTATATTTGATGTCAGTATAACATGTGGAGGAGATGGGGACAAACAAGTCGTTTCAGGATTCAGGTGGACCTGTTGCAACAATGAGAAGTACAAAATGTCATGTCAAAACCAGCTTTACAATGTCGGTGGGGGGGGGAAGGGGGTCTAATTGGGTGGGGGGAGGGGGGAGGCTGGGAAGGGAGGTGAAGGGTAAACAAAGGAGGAGGCTGCAATGCTTGGTAAGAAATGTATGCATTATCCTGCCCATGTAATTGTAGCCCCTCTGTACAGTATGTTCTCAAATACAATAAAATAATATTAAAAAAAAATAAACACTGGGGTGTATGTGAAGAGGAGAACCTTGCATTTGCTCCATGTACCTTGTTTATTCTAAAAACAAGATCTCAATTTTAAGACTTTTATCATTGTCCCTCCCAATACATACTACATTTTCCTGAGGTCTGTAAAAATGAATCAGAATACACTATTTCATTTTCTTGGGAATACCCATTCTATTTCTTTTGGGGGGGGGTCTGGTTGTGGGGCCTGAACTCTGGGTCTGGGCACTGTCCCTCAGCTCTTCAGCTCTAGGCTAGTGCTCTACCACTTGAGCCACAGCACCACTTCCGGCTTTTTTCTTATGTGGTGCTGAGGATTGAACCCAGGGCCTCAGGCATGCAAGGCAAGCACTCTACCACTGAGCCACCTTCCCAGCCCTACCCATTCTATTTCAAATGAATGACTGGGGTCTAGAATATACCAATTCCAAACACTAGAACATTCTCGTAGATGATCACCAAAGCAAACACAAAGGCAACACAACCATGTTCCGCTAGCTGATGTGCTTTCTAAATCAAGCTAATGGCAGATCTGTATTTGAGGCTGTTTACTAGCTTCTATTTGAACTGAGGACCAGGGGGGTCCTACTACAGTATTACAGTTTTAGACTGGAGCACAGGAAGATGAGGCTACAGTGGAGGTAAAGGGCAGACCACCTTTTCCATTCTTGTTTTTGATGACTGAGAAAAAACCACAACCAAAACAGCGGGGTGCTGGTGGCTCATGCCTGTAATCCTGTCTACTCACAAGGCTGAGACCTGAGGATCATGGTTCAAAGCCAACCCAGCTGGGAAAGTCCATGAGACTCTTCTCTCCAATTAACCACCAGAAAACCAGAAGTGGTGCTGTGGTTCAAGCAGTAGAGAGCACTCGTCTTGAGCTGAAGAGCTCCAGGACAGCACCAGGCCCAGGGTTCAATTCCCACCACTGACCAAAACAAAAACAAAAGCAAAACAACCCACCGTGTCTACAGGAGGGGTTGAGGAGACCGGGCAGTCCTGAATAGCTATGGAGGGAAAATACTTGTCAGGAACAACTATGGCAGCGGTGACAGGCTCACACGCCACCTTTGGTGCAGCTTAGGATATTCAGCTCTGACCTCACCAGCAAGGCAGAAGGTTGTGTCTGTGTGGACTGCAGGCTGGAAGGACACAGCCTAGCATCCAGACCTGGCTACCACTTACTTAATCATTTGTGAACTTGAACATGTTCCTATCATTCACATCTGCAAAATGGGCCCAGTGCTTGTAGGTTCAATTCAAGGATGTGAGTAGCACACCACACACAAATAGCGGTCACCCAGTAAGTGGTTGGTTTTTGTTTGGTTCTAGGCTTTTGTTGCTGGTTTCTGGGGGCTTGAATTCAGGGCTTGGGCACTGACCCTCAGCTTTTCTTCCTCAAGGGTAGTGCTCTACCACTTGAGCCACAGATCTACTTCTGGCTTCTTTATTGGAAATAAGAGTCTCACAAACTTTCCTACCCAGGCTGGTTTCGAACTGTGATCCTCAGATCTCAGCCTCTTGAGTAGCCAGGATGACAGGCTTGGGCTACTGGCACCTGGCTTGGTTCTACTCTTTCATTGCTTCAAAATCCAGTGTGGATTGAGGTAGGTAATACTTATAGTAGCTTGGTAAGACATCACTTTGACAGTTTGTTACCCCCAAACTTCAGCGTCTGAAGAAGACACACAAAGGCAGTGGAAAGAGTAAAATGGATCATCTGGAGGCCTGGATTCTAGTTCCAGCAGAATATGTAACCTTGGAAAATCAGTTCCTACTGTTTCTCATATGTAAAAATGGCAATCCCCCATTTATCTGACCTACAAAGCCCTTTCCACTACAGCATTACATATGTATCTATGAGGCCATAAAATTGGCCCAAAAGCTCGGTGTTTAGTGCCCACCATTCTTTTGAACTCAGGGCCTCACATTTATCAGCCTGGCACTGTACCTCTTGAGCCACGCCTGAGGCAATGTAGCATCTCCTTTGCACCTGCTACCTCATACAAAAGACCTCTCAGACACCACTCTGCTTCACCCTGTGTAGAGAACACTTCTCCTGGAGGGTATATTAATGAACATCTCACTTTGTCTTAATGTTGCTGCATTTCATGCCCACTGAGGGACAGCACCCAGGCCCAGAGTTCAAGCCTATCTACTGACAAATATATATATATATATATATATTTGGTTCAATGTATAAGTAGAAGAATGTGTAAGTATGTGATGAAGCAAGTATAGCAAAATGTTGATGGTAGAATCCAGAAGGTAGGTATTTATGTAAGCTGTGAAATGTTTTCAATCTTACTATACTTGAAAATCCAGAATAAAATGTTAGCTCAAATAAAAACAAATGCAGCATTAAAATAAATTCAAGAGAGAATATTCTGCCTGGTGTAATAGCCAGGTATCCTTTATAGTGTTTCTTGCTTTCCATTTAACCACTTTAGCCACTCACAGATGGCTGACAAGATCAAAGAAGGCAATGATTCGTGAAGAGTCAGAGCAGACTGATATTTCTCGTGGGCATTTTGCCAGTTTCCATACAGAGTTTGTGTGTCGTTCAAAGCTGGATATTTTCTCTTTCCTAAGGAGATTTAGGTTTTTGTTATGAATATTACTATTGTGCACTCAACTCTCTCAGTACCAACTGAATTGTAAACTTATCTAACCTGCTATTCGTAGCCTCCAGAATCATACAGCCAGTGGTACATGAGTGTCACTTTTTCTCTAATAAATCACAGAGGGAAAATTGTCCTTTGGGATAACAGATTTCAGAAAAGTGTAAACTGTCAACTGAATCAAACGTGTTTTTATAAATTTAATTGTATTGTCAAGTTGATGTACAGAGGGGTTACAGTTACATACGTAGGGTATTATACTCTTTTTTATTACAATGGTTCTTAGGACTTGATTCCAATCTGACTATTCTGTAGATGAAGAAACCAAGGAAAAGAGAGATTTCTGCATTTAGAGTGGTACAGGTATCCATCCAATGTGGTTTTCTTTGGGTATTTGTGCCCATTTTAAGCAATTAAGCAAGCAATGACATATGAACACACACTCAAATAAATGCCTAGCTACACTTTTCATAAACAGATACTTGATTGAAAAGGAACTACAAAATTTAAGGGATTACAGACCCTCTCCGGCTCGATTTGGGAGTGAAGTAGTTGCAAAGGAATCTAAGTGACAGAATGTCCACCTACTCAGTTTGCAACAATTAACATATCACCAAGGGCTGAGTGTGGTGGCTCATGCGCCACCTCCAGCTGCTTGGAAGGTAGAGATAGGCAGATCTTGGTTTAAGGTCAGCCTCGACAAAGTTAGCAAGACTCTAGCTCAAAAGCAAGCATTCCAGATATGGGGAGGCATAGCTGCAATCCCAGCTATGTGAGAGGCAGAGGAATGGGAATGCAGTCCACCACCAGCTCAGGAAAATTCTTGACACTGTATCTGAGAAACAAATTACCAGCAAAAGAACTGGGGAATGTTGTTCAAAGTAGTAGAGTGATCAAGGCCCTGATTTAATCCCCAGTGTTCACAGGCAAAACAATGAAAAGAGGATATCGAAACTAGGCATGGTTGGGGCTGGGAAGGTGGCTCAGTGGTAGAGTGCTTGCCTTGCATGCATGAGGCCCTGGGTTCGATTCCTCAGCACCACATAAGCAAAAAGAAAAAAGCTTGAAGTGGCGTTGTGGCTCAAGTGGCAGAGCGCTAGCCTTGAGCTGAAGAGCTGAGGGACAGCGCCCAGGCCCATAGTTCAGGCCCCACGACCGGACCCCGCCCCCCCGCAAAAAAAGAAAGAAACTAGGCATGGTGGCACAGTCCTGCAATCTCAGAACTTTGGAGGCTAAAACAAGAGCCTCCTGAGTTTGAATAAGATTGAAAACATAGTGAGACTACCTACAAAGCACGATCCATGACCTACACATTTTGCTTGAAAACACTATGCTAAGAGGCTAGTCTGAAAAGGTCACACAATGTATGTTTCTATTTATATGAAAACGCCAGAGCAGGGAATTTCATAGACACAGAAAGCACCTTGGTGACTGCTAGGGGCTAAGTAGAGAGCAAATGAAGAGTAATTAATGGGTTTTAATTAATTAATGCTTAATTACTGGGTTTAATTTGGGCCTAAGGGAAATATTTTAGAAATAAGATACATATGACAATTATACAACAGTGTGAATGTAGTAAAGGCGACTGAATTGTTCACTATTTTTATTATATAAATCTCACTTCAATTCCAAAAATATATTGGCTGTCTAGTGAGAAATAAAAAACCCAATATAGCAGAATGTTGACAATGTAGCCGATCAAGGTATAAGATAGTGAAGAACACACTAGAGAAGCCAAGCAACTTCCCTGACAGCTTTGCAATTTTTCAAAAGAAAAATGTTGGTTAGTAAGTAGATGAACGTTATATCTAGAAAGTCAAGATAGTTTCACGAGACTGCTACATTAAGGTGGACAGCTGAGTCGAGAATCCATATAATTTTAATATGATTCATTTGATCAACAATAAGAATAACTTACTTTGCTGGCCAGCAAGTTTTCTAGTGGTAAAACATCCATTTTCAGGAGAGTCACAGTCCAATATAGGTATGTAATAGGATAGAAATGTCTGCCCAACAGTGTGGAAGAAAGAGCTAATTGAGACAATCTGCACAAGTGGTATTGTTGATTTAACTGAATGCTTTCAGGTTTGGAAACGAAGTGGATCTATTCAGGCTTTGTCACCATCAAAGGAATCTTACATTTATGGAGGCCTAAAAGCAAGAGGGGAAAAGCTGCCAGTGTCCCATGAGAAACATTAGACGCCCTGGTGACCACGCTGACCCTTGCACAGAGTGTTCTGAAACCCAAGCAGGAATGTAGAACACAAGCGACACATCCTGTAACTTCCTAATGATGACAGGACAGCTAGTTGGCCTCTGTTACACACCATGTCCAAAGGAGTTAATGCCTGCCTGCTTCTTTATGAGCCCACGAAGTCTAAATCCCCAATCCAACATTCTCTGAGGCATGGCAACAAATGAATCTGCCTATACAGGATGAGAAGTTGTTTCTCTAAGATGCATTAAAACAAAGCACATAAAGGCATATAAAGTTGTACAATGATACGGAGATTCTAACATTACTGAACTGTACAGTTAGAAATGGCTAAGATGACACTTTTCTTATGAATCTTTACAAGAAAAAAAACCCCACATAGGGCTCAATTTTTATTTTTCATGCTGCAGCTCTGAGAATTAACCTCTCTTTTCATCTAAAAAATGAGGCACATTGAGATCCTTTAAGTATTGACAGGACTTATGCTCCAAATGAGATATAATCTGCTCTTATGGAGGAGGGGGAAAAACTCTACACAAACACTCAGATCCCTGCATAAATCTTACTTGAACAAGAAAAACGGACATACGAATGGATTAATGGCAGGAAGGCATTAAAAATAGAAAAGAACTATTGATTTAAAGGTGTTACTTCAAGAGATAAGTAACAATAAACACTGGAGAGCAGTGGTCTCCATTCTCCTGAGGATGACATGCTCTCCTCTGCTCTCCATTGGGGTTTACTCATGCCTTTGAGATGCAATTTATTGCTTACCTACATACTGCTTAGGGCTTAACAAATCCTTAAAGGGGATGGGGGAGGCTGTGTTTATAGATATAATATTTGTAGGGAGATGAATACAAGAATTCTCAACTTGAATACCTGAGTTCTTTCCTGCAATATGCTGCCTTTTTCAGAATTTTATCAAGAACACTAAGAACAAACCCATGTGCAATCAACAAGGCCTAATAAGGCTATCTTTAGTATCCATCTATTAGAAGGATATTACCATTGAGAACTTGTTACTTAGCTAATCTTTATTGAAATATGCCATAAGTATGACAAACACACCAGATTTCAAAGAGACAGTATGAAAAAAGGACTTTAAATATCTGATTAATAATTTTATATTGTTCTCACATTATATATTACAATTTGGTTACATTGGGTTAAAAATATATTATCAAGTTAAGTATGTCTGTTTTTCACCTTTGTAATGTGGCTACTGAAAAGCTTAGAATTACATGTGTGTTTAATATCATATTTCTTTTTATATGGTTTAGAAGGAGGGGATTTGATTGTGACATTTCCATGCATATACACAATGTATCACAATCAATCTCCCCCCTCATCTCTCTTCCATCCCTCTTCTCCTTCTTAAAACCAGTTCAACTGATTTCATTGTTCTATAATAATACAGATATCCATATTCATTCTTTTTTTTTGGGGGGGGGGTCCAGTCGTGGGGCCTGAACTCTGGGCCTGGGCACTGTCCCTCAGCTCTTCACCTCAAGGCTAGCGCTCTACCCCTTGAGCCACAGCACCACTTCTGGCTTTTTTCTTTTTTGCTTATGTGGTGTTGAGGAATCGAACCCAGGGCCTCAGGCATGCAAGGCAAGCACTCTACCACTGAGCCACCTTCCCAGCCCCCCCCCCATATTCATTCTTATTTACCCTCTTTGTTATTCCTCGCCCATTCTGCTAGCATCATACTTCTTATTGGACAGCACTACAAAGATCATTTGAATTTTATCTCCTATTCCTTACTCTTCAAATGTGCATATGTTGTAAGAAAACATACATGAGGTAGATATATTCTGATCATCAAATCAATATAGATTCTCTTTGTAAAATTAGGATACACAAAATAACCAAGAAGTAAGTAGTTAAGTAGGCTCACCTATAATTAAATATTCATAAAAATAAAATAATAAATTACAAGTGCATTGGGGATGTAAATCAGCAGTAGAGCATTTGCCTAGCATGTATATGACCTTAACCAGAAAGAAGAGAGAGAGAGAGACTGACAGGCAAGACAGGGAGAGAGACAGACTGGAGTAGAGAAGGAAGAGGAAGGGGAGGAGGATAGAAGAAAGGGAATGGGGAAAAGAAGAAAAAGAAAGAAAGAAAGAAGAAGAAAGAAAGGAAGGAAGGAAGGAAGAAAAAAAGAAAAAGAAAGAAAGAAAGAAAAAAAGAAGGAAGAGGAAGGAAGGAAGGAGGGAAGGACGGAAGAAAAGGGGGAAAGAAGGGGAAGAAAGAGGGAAGGAAGGAGGAAAGGAAGGGGAAGAATGAAAGGAAAAAGGAGAAAGAAAGGAAAAGAAAGACTTTCTTGAACACACTAGAGAAGACGGTTCCAGTACTGTTACTAAAGCTCTGGAACCCTGAAACAAGGACATCAAAAGAGGTCAGGGAAGAGAGAAGGGAAGGGATTTGGGAAGAAGATTTAAAAAAAACAACAACCCTCTTCTTGTGTTTCAAGGCTGGAAGGACCATAATATCTTTTGCTTTCAGCTTTCTGAGGGAGACTTCTGGAAGCTGTGGAATGTGTTTCTTTTTGATGCTTTAGCCGCACCTAAGAAAGCTAAAGTAGAGGACTGGGTCTGAGATGTATAGAACACAAGAGAAAGGCTGGTCCTTTGTTCTGGGAAGAGGGAAGATGGGTAAAGCTTGGGCTATTGTGTTGAATGGGCTTGAAATTGAGATTTAATCAAGTCAAGGGGTATGAGACCATTTCTTGGGAAGAAGCTGGAGTCCTTGTGGCTCATCTTTGGTGAAGAGGAAAGGATCGGCCCTTTCTGCTTTTCCGTAGACAGGATTATAAACAGCTTCCTTCAGCTGTTGTAAAGAGTGATCCTTGTCTTATTTTTAGCCATATGATTTGTAAAATCTTGGTGCACAATCATTATATTATTATATGTGATGTAACCAATGTATTGACTAAAACTGACTTCGCTTCTAGTTGACTGCACAAGCCTTTCCCCAGTGCTTCAGACTCCCAGGATCTGATATCAGAAGGGAAATCTACCATCTAGGCAGGGGACCCATAGCTCAAATGTGTCTAGACATTTTACAGCTCAAGGAAAACTAATCATTGGGATGTTTCTTCGGACACCATGCTTTCAAGGTGAAGGCAGCAGTGATTTAATGGGAGAGCAGAGCTGGAGCCATAATAATTTTTGTTCAACTTCTCTTATGTACTTGGCTAGAGTGGGACTAACTTAGATTTTTCTTGTTGTCTACATGGTCGCAGATGGAAGTCTGAATTAAATGGCACTAGAAGTCTGATTTGCACGGGGAACATTATTGCCTTTTAGAATAATGCTTGCAGCCTGTATTCAATTGCTACCTAGCTTATCTGACTTGAATCTGGATTGGATCATGAGTGATTCTGGAATGAGGGTGTCGGAGAGTGAGTTCAGAACTAAATAATTTTTATATGGCCTTTCTTCTTTTGCTTTTCAAACTCCAGAGAGTGGAATTCGGACTCAGGAGATGTTATAAACTATGTCACTGTTTTTTTTTATAGCTATGAGATTCTGGGTAGGTTACTTAACCTCTAAATGGCTCAAGGGCAGCTTCTTGTTCTGTGAAATTGGGATAATGATGTTTTGCTCACGAGATGGTTATGAAGATAAGACAACATTAAGAAGTACAATGTGATTGTAATAAGTACTGAGTAAATGGAAGCTATGACTGTTACAGTTTCCAGTACCAAGTAAGGGCCATGGCTAGGGAGATGACAGCCCCAGCTATAGAGTTTATGATCCTTTTACAACATCATGGGACGATTCCTGTAAGCTGAGAGTTAAAATACTGAGTAGACAGTAGACCTGAAGAAACCAGATTCACTTAAAGTGGCCCATTACCGACTACTTTACAAAGTACTAAAGAGCTAGTCAATTCTCTTCCAGACAAATAGCCTTTCTTCATCTTAAAAACACAAAGAATGATTTTTCTCGACCAAAGCCCATCTGGGTTTAAAACCCAAGCGATTCTTATTTGTACATAAATTAATAATTCAAAACAGACTTTCTAAATAACAAACTTCCATTTCGCTAAAAACAAGAGCTCACTAATGGATGTCTCTAAACTTAGCAAGCACTCCGATGTATTATTGGTGGGTTTTTGTTGTTTCTAATAATGCATGCTGATGGCCCCACATCAACAGCGGTAGATGGGGTGGGATGCAACCAGGCAACAGATCAGGACCAATTTCTTCCTGGGCCATAGGTTCTAACACTGTTAGAGTGGCCTTTGAATCCATTAATTCTCAATAATAAAGTAAGAGCGATATATTGTGACATCAATGGTTTCAAACAGCCTAATGAGACATACTAGGCTGCCTTCCAGAATTAATGAGCTCAGCCACAGTTACATGGGAGTAACTGAAGAAAATGTTCAGCACAGCTGAGATAACCCAATCATCCTTTCCTAGGCTACTCATGAATCCCCAAACTGGAGTTCATTTGGAGTTTATTTTACTTATTTTAATTTGTAATGAAAAAAAAATGCTTCTGCCTTTCTTAAAGTCAAAAGACAAACAAACGCCTCCACACAGCCTTAGCCAAAACTGCATCAGGTTTTGTTCTGGCTTAGCCACTTGAGTGTATTTTTTTGGTTGATTATTAGAGGAATTACTAGGTGTACATTTCAATAGTTGAATGACCCAAATGTGTTACCATCTATCCCCACCAAATGCTTTTCCAAACATGGCTATATGGGAGTTTCATGAACATTTCTGTCCTGTGGGCTCCTATTTGTAGTGTAAAGCTAGTTGAAACCAGATTGTCTTGCCTGGACCCGGATGTTAGCAATTAAAGTTGTCCAGGGATGACAATAGTAGTTATAGCATTTTAAAAAGTATCTTCTTTTTAAAGTATCATTCAAATTATCTAAAAGACCCTAGTACTTAAGGTGGGAGCTAGAGATGAAATTTAAAGTCTTGTCATAGCTCTACTTTCTTTATACTTGTCTTCTTTTGAGTTTCTCTTGATCCAGTATTCTTTGTCCCATGTTACAGAGGTCCTGAACTACGAAAAGGAATAGATCTTTATCCATCTCTCCCTCTGACTGTCCAACCAACAATAATCTGTCCAACCAACCATGCATCCATCTGTTCAGCTTCTGTTCATCCATTTGTCCATCTGCATCATGAATATTTATTGAATATCCATGCATTAATGGATTTTGCCAAATAAATAAATATCAATCTTAAAAAGTGATAAAGAGCTGGGTGCTGGTGGCTCATGCCTATAATACTACTGAGGAGGCTGAGATCTGAGGATCATGGTTCAATGACAGCTTGGGCAGAAAAATCCATGAGACTATCTCCAATTAACCATTAAAAAGCCAAAATGGAGCTGTGGCTCAAATGGTGGAGTGCTAGCTTTAAGTAGAAGTGCTCAGGGACAGCACCCAAGCCCTGAGTTTAAGCCACAGGACTGGCAAAAAAAGTGATAAAGATATAATGTGGAGGGCTGGGAAGGTGGCTCAGTGGTAGAGCTCTTGCTTTGCATGCGTGAGGCCCTGGGTTCGATTTCTGAGCACCACATAAGCAGAAAAAAAAGCCGGAAGTGGCATTGTGGCTCAAGTGGTAGAACACTAGCCTTGAGCTGAAGAGCTGAGGGACAGCACCCAAGCCCAGAGTTCAGGCCCCACGACTGGACCCCCCCCCCACAAAAAAGATATAATGTGGAAATATAGACAAAAATAAATAAGGTGAGGGCAAGAGAGCATACAAGGGGATGTGATCCGTTTTAAATTGGAGAGCAGGAAAGGATTCAATAAGTAGGTTATTTGAGCAATGACAGGAAGGAGTTAGTTTTACATGTATTTGAAGGAAGAATCTCAGATAAACAGCACCTGCACAAGCTGGAAGTGTGCTTTGTGAGTTGGAGGAACAGCAAGAAAGCCTATGATAGCAATTCCCCTGGCCTGCCTAGGCGACTAGAAATCCACAAGAGTTTCCACGTGGTTCTTCTAGCTGCCTTGGGAAACAGAATCCAAGGGTAGCCTTAAATGCTAATGCTTTCGTGGAAAATATGGTCCCTGACAGCTATAGTGAGGCTAGAAAAGAAGAAGATAGACAGTCATAATATTCACTGTACATATGTGAAAACAGAATCAAGTAAGTGAAGGGATAGGTGGGGTTGTGATGGATGGAGGAGAGCAAAGGATAGAAGGGGAGACACTGATGAGGCTGCATTATATTCACACACTGATGTGTTGAAGTGGAATCCTTCCTACAACTACTTAAAGATAATTGGTTTTCTTAAAAAAGAATGAGGTTCAGACACAAAATGGTGCCTTATAACACTGGCCACTGCTTTCCACCTATCTATGAGAGCTATAGTAGTAATGGGCTCAGGAATCCAGGTTATTTGTGTCTAATGATGGTTATGTGGGATAATGTAGGTGTAAAATATCAGCCTGTATGAAGCCTGACATAAGCCGAGGTTGTCTCTCTTGCTTGCTCCTTTCTAGGTTTAGAAACCATTCCAGGTTTCTAAATGTCCAGGCAAGAAGTAAAGATGCTGACAGGGGCAGCTGATATTCTAAAGACATGGCCCCTACATTCTAGAAAGAAGGAGGCACAACTGGTATTAACCTTGCTCTACCCTAAGAAGGGGACTGGTCCTGGAACTGGGGTTTCTTTTCCCAAACTCCCTGCTACTCTCAGGGAAATACTCTTTGATCAGCTGCCCTGCTCAGCACTTTCTGGGCATGACTTTCTGTATCAAGTTCTTCAGAACATTGTGCTCCTCTGAATTGAATCACTGGTTCACAAAAGAGGTTTTATGGTTGGTCAGGTTGAGCACATGCATTTAAAATCTTCTTGCTTTGGAGGCAAGACCTCCAAAGAATGACCTCTGTGGAAAAGGTCAGATCATTTAGTTACCCGATTTAACCCAGGGCACACATGACTAGGACAAAGAGTCTTATTACCAAAGTTTTAGAGTAGTAAACTTAAAAAAAATCATTTTCTTTGGAAATGCTTTTAGAGTTACAGAGAAGTTGCAAAAATACGAATACCCATAGAGCTTCTATGCAGACTTATTTACTGTTGAGTGAATTTAGTGAACTTCATTCTTTCTAGTATCTACTCTGTATCTCTAGGTAATTTTTTGCAGCTTCTGAAGAGTAATTTACATAGATATTCATCATGGCCCTTGGCCTATATAGGAGATAATTCTCTTATGAAACCATTCCCGGGAGCCAATTGTAGTGGCACACAACTGTAATGCAGCTCTTGGGAGGCAGAGGCAGGAAGACTGACCGTTTGAGGTCAGCCTGGCCTATCCAGTGAGACTGCCTCACCCAAAATAGCACTTTCCATGGTAATGTATTGTGGTCTGAGAGCTGAAGTCCCTCTCAAAAATAGGCTAACAGAGCATTGTGGATGCGATTGTACCTTTGCGGTATGTCAAAGCTGCCTTGCCCCTTGGTTCCCCAGGCACAAACTAATGAGAATGCTTAGAGAAGACAACTGCTCTCCATTTCCATTGAATTCTTTTGGGCAAGGCTGCCCTGCTTCATTCAGACTGTCATGCCCAGTTGCCTTACACTGTAGACCTCAATTTCCTCGTTCTTAAAGATTCCTACAAAAGAAAATCACCTCCTGCTTCGGTTTCCTCTCCACAGGCCCGCAAGTGGGTGTGCCAGAAGAGACAAAGCACTTTTCTCTGATGTCTCCTACCAAGTGCATATTTCATGCAACTGGTATTAGTCACACCCGCCTCTGGGTGCCAAGAGTGCAGGTGGGCTCAAGCACACTGAGCTGTCCCATCCGTCTGACGAAGGCCATTGCTTTCTCTTGCTGTTACTAACTGAACCAGCGTGGCAGTGAAGATAGGAAGTGGGTAAGCAGGGAAAACACTAAACGTATTGGAGACACTTTGCTTTGTGCTTGAGCTCAAGGCTTTGTGCTCTGGCTCAGCTTTTTCATTCACGGCTGGCACTCTACCACTTGAAGTGTAACTCTAGTCCAGTGTTTTGCTAGAGTCTCTTGGACTTTTCTACCTGGGCTGGCTTTGAACAGAGTTCCTTAAATCTCAGACTCCTGAGTAGCTAGGAATACAGGCATGAACCACTCCTGCCTAGGTATTAGACACTTCGATTGCCTGCAATCAAATGAATTAACATAAGTAATAAGATCTTACACCTTAAGTAATATTGATCACAGATTGTAGTACTCTTTCAAACTTTTCTTTTTCTTTCCTTTTCTTACTCTTGTGTTCAGTGCTGGGGATAGTGCTAGGCAAACACCCTACTACGACACTACATTTCCAGCCTCTTTCAGGCTTTTTATTGATATCCAGTATACATTCAAAAAAGTAAAAGGAACCCAGAAACGCAGCTCAAAACCTGAACATGCACTTGGGACCAATGCCTGGATGAAGAAATAGGTCTTTTAACAGAATGCCTATCACTCATAATCTTGTCCTTGACAAAAGCCAATCACTCAATGCTAATAGCAGATACTGTTCTTTGTATTTTGTGATAGCATAAACAGAATCTTACAGCAGTGTTTTCCTGGCCTCTTGCAGTCAGCATTACATTTGTGAGATTTATCATTTTTGCTCTATGCGATTGTAGATGGTTTGTTCTCATTGGTGCATAGTAGTATCAATAGATCAGAATTTATGTGTTCATTTTTCCTGTTAATGAACATGTGGATAATTTCCACTTTGGTATTACAGTTGTGCTACTATGACCATTAAAGTTTACATGTTATCATCAACATATGTTTTTGGATGGATTATACCAAGGACTAACTAACTAGATCATCCTGTAGGCATGTTTAGTTTCAGTAGATATTGCCAATTTGCTTGCAGATGTGTCAATTTATACTTCACCAATGTGGTGATAAGAGTTCTAGTTGATCATCTTTTCCTAACATGCTCCTAAACAAAGAGCCCTTTGGAGATACTTTTAGCCATAATAGTATGCCTCAGGGAGGGTGTGGTATATTGTAATGGCTAATGGTACAGATGATTTTTCATTTCCAAATAGAATAATAGTCATCTTCCCACAAGGATCAGGATTAACTTCATTAATGCTTATAGATCACTAACAACAGCTCCTGGCATGTAGAAAGTACTCCATGTATATCAGACACTATTTTTATTCAATGTATTAAAAGTAATTGCTACCAGTGCAATAAATTAACTAGGAGTTGAGTAGCTTATCATAAGTGAATTGGAAAGTTTCCCACATAGCCTGAGGAGGAGATCAGATAAGTGCCACAAGACATCTCTATATGCCAGGAGTAAGTCAGAATATTTGATTGTGGGGCCAGACACTGTGGTATGAGCCTGTAATCCCAGCTACGCTGTAAGATGGCTGTTTCTGACCACGCTATGGAAAAATGTGAGACTCTATATGAACAATAACTAAAACAAAGTGAAAGGGCTGGGGCATGGCTTATGTGGTAGAATAAACTGCCTTGTAAGCACAAGACCCTGAATTCAAAACCCAGTACCACACACATGCGCGCGCGCACACACACACACACACACACACACATTCAAGAACAAAAACCAGACATATGTCAGTGCTCCAAAACAGTTATATGGATGCAAGAACTATGTATAGAAACACCAGCCTTGGATGTTAATTTTTAACGTTTCTTTTGTTTGTGAGATCCCTTCTATGAAGTTAGTATATTATAGAAACTCAATTTTAGTGAAGTCCTTACAAGCCATGTGGACTTTCAAAGCCTAGCCCCCGGCAAACTCTGGTTTAGAAATTGACATCGGTATGGAATGCAGTAAGTAAGTATGGTCTCAGTAAAAAGCTGATGGAAGAAAAGCAAGTCATTGAGGGAAGAATGATAGAGTCACTGGATACACAACGCTGAACTGCACCCCACTGAGGGGTGTGGGTTATTGTGTGGAAGCGGGTTTCAGAGGTGAATCAAAGCAAATACATTGCCTGTGTTTCATCTACTACTGCCTTCTTCTACTTCCTTCCTAGAAGGAAGGGGTGATGAAAGAGAAATAGAGAGGTGGTGAATTTGATGCAAGTGCCACTCACACATGACTGCATATTAGAATCACTTGGGGTGCTTTCAAAACTTGTACATCCCCAACCTCCATAGTCCCAATCTGTTTGGCAGCAGGGCCAAGATGTGTTTTTTACTTTAACTTCCCAAGTGATTGTAGTGCACAGCCAGAGTTGTAAAGAAGCACTGTTCTGAGAGTGAATGGTGCCAACAGGGGTAATGCTTTCTCTGTGGGAGGAAGAGTAAGGACCCGAGTAGTTTCTATGGATCTGTCCATACAACACTGCTCTGACTGGTTTTTCACTTTCATACCTATAACCTCACGATATTCTACTCTATTTTTTATTGTGAAAATACTGTACAGAGGGGTTACAATGACATGGGCAAGGTAATGAGTACATTTCTTATCAAGCATTGTTGCCTCCTCCTTTGTTTCCCCTTCCCATCCCTTCCCATCCTCCCCCCTCCTACTTAACCCCCTACCCCACCCCGTGCCAAAGTTGTAAAGTTCATTTTTGTCATAACATCTTGTACATCTCATTTCTGCAATGGGTCCACCAGTATACCAACATCAAATACAGTGAAAACAGGGGTTATACCGTGGGGGAGTATTCCAGTCTATTTTAAGTCTTTCTGTGGTTGCTAAAGCATAGCCCTTTCCAAGTGAGGACTTAGCATTTCAAATCTCATGGTCTATGATTCAGTCTAGAGCAGGGATAAACAGAAATAAGTGGCCCACTTAAGTAATTGGACTTTTTTTAATTGATGAAAGCAAGTACATGACAGTGCATTGAACTTTAAAGCCCTTCAGAAGAGCAAGAATGCATTACAAATCATGGCATATTACTATTATTTCTAAGTTGTAGTTTCTGCATGAGTAAAAATATGCAATATTTGTCTTTCTAAGCTTGAGTTGCTTACAATGATGATCATCAGGCCATCAATTTTCCAGCAGACAACATAATTTTTCTTCTTTATAGCTGAATAATACTTCATTGTGTATCTGAGCCATATTTTCTTTATCTAATCATTGGTTGTTGGGCACATAGGTTCCATACTATTGTCTATTGTGAATAGTGCTTCTAAAAACATGGGTTGGGAAGGTGGCTCAGTGATAAAGTGCTTGCCTTGCATGCATGAAGCCATGGATTCAATTCCCCAACACCACATAAGCAGAAAAGCCAGAAGTGGCATTGTGGCTCAAGTGGTAGAGCACTAGCCTTAAGCTGAAGAGTTCAGAGTTCAGGCATGATGACGGACACAAAAATAAATAAATAAATAAAATAAAAATAAAAAATAAGCTGGGTGATGGTGGCTCACGCCTGTAATCTTAGCTACTCAGGAAGCTGAGATCTGAGGATCGCAGTTCAAAACCAGCCAGGGCAGGAAAGTCTGTGAAACTCTTATCTTCAATAAACCACCAGAAAACCGGAAGTGGCACTGTGGCTCAAGTGGTAGAGTGCTCTACTTGAGCTGAAGAGCTGAGGGACAGTGCTCAGACCCAGAGTTCAAGCCCCACGACCAACAAAATAAAAATAAAAAAGTAAATAAAAAATAAAAGCATGGTAGGCACGAAGTAGGGATAGGGAGCCAGAGTGGAAAGGTGATGTAGACACTGAGAAGGTTGAATATTGTAGAAATTAATTTTATATATACATATGCAAACACACAATGAAATCCACTGAAACTCTTTTACAAGTATAGAGAAGGAAAGGTTTAAAAAAGAGGAATGTAGAGGCAATGAATCTGGTTAAGGTACATTATATGTTTGTGTGTAAATATCACAAGGAAACTCCTTTATACAATTAATTTATGCTAATGAAAGAGTAAAATTGGTCTTTTGGTGATTGCTATTGCTATCGCTTGTGGTATCAACTGCAGGAAGTGAAAGAAAAGCCATGGAAAAATCACCATTTTGCACATGAGTGAATGTAAATTTGAATTTTTGGCCCAGCCATTTAATAGGTCTTTGCCTTCTTGGAGCTGCTATTTTATGAAAGAAATATAGGAGCATTAGTAGCCTTTAGAAGGAAATTTTGTAGATTAAAGGAGCAATGGATAGGGTGCTTGGTAAAGAATGATCTCTGAGTAAATGGCAGCTACACTTGTATAATACTCAGCTAATGTTGTGATGCTTCTGTGTAACAAACAACTCCCCTCCACAAATCTTAATGGCTTCCCAAAACATGAACTTTTCTCACTCATGTATTAATAGGTTGGCTGTAACAGATGGGCTTAAGGCTACATTCAAGTGATATTGAAGCCTGTTCCACAGCCAGAAGCCAGAAGTGACTTGGTCTATGCTGTTATCATAGTAGACAACAAGAATTTAAGAAGGGTCTGGCAGAAATTTCCAGTGTAACATTTTAGCTCAGACTTTATGCATTAGTTCTTTCACTAACTTTCAGAGACAGTCATATGGCCAACTTCAAAGTCAGTAAGAGATGCATAATTTTTTTTTTTTTTGTTTTACCAAGGTTATTTAATTTTTTTTTTAAATTGTATTTTATTTTATTTGAGAACATACTGTACAAAGGGGCTACAATTACATGGGCAGGATAATGGATACATTTCTTACCAAGCATTGCAGCCTCCTCCTTTGTTTACACTTCACTTCCCTTCCCCGCCTCCCCCCTCCCCCCACCCAATTTTACCCCCCTCCCCCCACCCAATTATACCCCCCTCCCCCCCCCACACCGGCATTGTAAAGCTGGTTTTGACATGACATTTTGTACTTCTCATTGTTGCAACAGGTCCACCTGAATCCTTAAACGACTTGTTTGTCCCCATCTACTCCACATGTTATACTGACATCAAATATAGTGAAAACGGGGGTTACACTGTGAGGGAGGGACATACAAAGCAACAAAGAAATAATCTTATAAATGCATTAGAAATACATGCATGAAAGAAACGAAAACATTAAAATACATATTTAAGGGTTCATTTTCCTAGCATCACATTATCTGACCTTTTCCGCTTGACTCATACCTATACTAGATATTGCAAATAAGGGAAACCATGGGACCTATGCTTCTTTGGGCCTGGCTTACTTCACTTAATATAATTTTTTCCAAACCTTTCCATTTCCTAACAAATGGGGAAATGTCATTCTTTCTGATGGAGGCATAGAATTCCATTGTGTATATATACCACATTTTCTTGATCCATTCATCTACTGAGGGGCATCTGGGTTGGTTCCATATCTTAGCTATGGTAAATAATGCTGCAATAAACATAGTTGTGCTGGTAGCTTTAGTGTGGTCTTGTTTGTAAACATTTGGGTAAATGCCCAAAAGTGGGATTGCTGGATCATAGGGGAGATCTATGTGAAGTCTTTTGAGGAACCTCCATACTGCTTTCCAAAGTGGTTGAACAAGTTTACATTCCCACCAACAATGAAGTAGGGTTCCTTTCTGTCCACATCCCCTCCAGCATCTGTTGTTATTGGAGTTCTTGATTTTTGCTGTTCTAACTGGAGTGAGGTGATATCTCAATGTTGTTTTGATTTGCATTTCTTTTATGGCTAGGGATGTTGAACATTTCTTCATGTGTCTATTGGCCATCCTTCTTTCTTCTTCAGAGAAGCTTCTCTTTAAGTCTTTCGCCCACTTATTTATTGGGCAGTTGTTTCTTTGAGGATTTGTTGTTGGGTGGTTTAATTTTTTGAGTTCCAAGTATATTTTAGATATGAGACCCTTGTCCGTTGTATGGCTAGTAAAGATCTTCTCCCAATCGGTGGGTTTTCTATTGATCTTGCCAGCTATGTCATTTGCCCTGCAGAAGCTCTGCAATCTTATGCAATCCCATTTGTCCAACCTTTCTTTGATTTGTTGTGCTTCCGGGTCTCTATTCAGAAAATTTCGACCTGAGCCAAGGAGACCTAGGGTTTCTCCTATTCCATCCTGTAATGTTTTCAGAGTGTCTGCTTTGAGTTCAAGGTCTTTGATCCATTTGGAGTTGATTCTGGTGCAGGGTGATATATAAGGATCTAGCTTTAGTTTTCTACATGTAGTTAACCAATTTTGCCAGCACCATTTACTGAAGAGGCTGTCTTTCTTCCATTCTATTGTTTTAGCTTCCTTATCGAAGATTAGGTGGCTATAGGTCTGTAGGTTCATTTCTGGGTTTTCAATTCTATTCCATTGGTCCTGAGGTCTGTTCTTATGCCAATACCAAGCTGTTTTGATTACTATGGCTTTATAGTAGAGTTTGAAATTTGGTATTGATATTCCTCCAGCAGTGTTCTTTCCGTTGAGGAGCGTTTTTGCTATTCGGGGTCTTTTATTGTTCCATATGAATTTTTGGATTGCCTCCTCTATTTCCTTGAAGAATGAGGGTGGAATTTTGATAGGTATCGCGTTGAATTTGTAGATAGCCTTGGGAAGTATTGCCATTTTCACGATGTTAATCTTGCCAATCCAGGAGCATGGGAGGTTTTGCCATTTTTTAAGTTCTGTGTTGATTTCCTTTTTCAAGATTTTAAAGTTTTCATCATAGAGGTCCTTCACTTCTTTGGTTAAGTTAATTCCTAGGTATTTTATTTTTTGTGGGGCTATTACAAATGGAGTTGCTTTCCTAATTTCAGCCACACTTTTCTCATTGTTGGCATATAGAAAAGCCATTGATTTTTGGGGGTTAATTTTATAACCTGCTACTTTGCCAAAGTTTTGAATCAGCTTGAGTAATTTGGGAGTGGAGTCTATGGGATTCTTTAAATACAAGATCATGTCATCTGCAAAGAGGGAGAGTTTTATTTCTTCTTTCCCTATTTGGATCCCCTTTATGTCTGCATCTTGTCTTATTGCTGTAGCTAGGCATTCTAATACTAGATTGAAGAGAAGTGGAGAGAGTGGGCATCCTTGTCTTGTTCCTGAGTTAAGAGGAAATGGCTTTAGTTTTTCACCATTGAGTATAATGCTGGCTGTAGGTTTGTCATATACAGCCTTTATTATATTGAGGAATGTTCCATGGATTCCTAATTTTTCCAGAACCTTCATCATAAAGGGGTGTTGGATCTTGTCAAATGCTTTTTCTGCATCTATTGAGATAACCATGTGGTTCTTATTCTTGTTCCTGTTGATGTGATGAATAATATTAATTGATTTGCGTATATTGAACCAGCTTTGCATCCCTGAAATGAATCCTGTTTGATCATGGTGTATGATTTTTTGGATGAATTGTTGAAGTCGATTGGCCAAAATTTTGTTGAGAAGTTTTGCATCAATGTTCATCAAAGAAATGGGTCTATAGTTCTCTTTCTTTGATGAGTCCCTGCCTGGTTTTGGGATGAGGGTTATGATGGCTTCATAGAATGTGTTCGGTAGTGAGCTTTCTCTTTCAATTTCATTGAAGAGTTGGAGGAGTATTGGTGTGAGCTCTGCTTTGAAGGCCTTGTAAAATTCCGCTGTAAAACCATCTGGTCCTGGACTTTTCTTAGCTGGGAGGTCTCTTATTGCTGTTTCTATTTCGATGCTTGATATGGGCCTGTTAAGCTGGTTTAACTCATCTTGGTTTAGTTTTGGCATGTCAATATTTGCTAGGAAAAGGTCCATTTCTGTCAAGTTCTCAAACTTATTAGCATAAAGTTTTGAGAAGTATTCCCTTATAATGTTCTGAATCTTGGTTGTTTCCGTGGTGATGTTTCCATTCTCATCTCTGAGTTTATTAATTTGGGTGTGTTCTCTCCTTTTTCTGATAAGGTTTGCTAAGGGTCTGTCAATTTTGTTAAGTTTTTCGAAGAACCAACTCTTTGTTTTGTTGATTCTTTCTATAGTTTTTTTGGATTCTAATTCATTTAATTCTGATTTAATTTTGATTATTTCTTTCCGTCTACTGGATTGGGGTTTATCTTGCTGCTCTTTTTCAAGGAGGTTTAGATGTGTCATTAAATTATTAGTTTCCGATCTCTCCAATTTGTTGATGTAGGAGCTCAGAGCTATAAACTTGCCTCTGAGTACTGCCTTTGCTGTGTCCCAGAGGAGCTGGTAATTTGTGTGTTCATTTTTGTTGAATAGCATGAACATTTGAATTTCCTTTCTAATCTCTTCCATGACCCACTCATGATTCAGCAGTGTGTTGTTCAGCCTCCATGTGATACCGGACTTTCTTTGGTGGCTTTTGGTGTTGAGTTCTAATTTTATTCCCTTGTGGTCAGAGAGAATGCAAGGTATAACTTCAATGTTTCTGAATTTAGACAAGTTTGCTTTGTGGCCTAAAATGTGGTCTATTTTAGAAAACGTCCCATGTGCTGCTGAGAAGAACGTGTATTCTGATGCTGCTGGGTGAAATGTTCGGTAAATGTCTGTTAAGTCTAGTTGATCTATGCAGCTGTTTAGATCTGCGGTTTCTCTGTTGAGTTTTTGCCGAGTTGATCTATCTAGTGGGGAGAGTGGTGTGTTAAAATCCCCAACGATTAATGTCTTTGGATCTATCTGGGATTTGAGGGAAAGTAGTGTTTCTTTGATAAATTTGGGTGCTCCATTGTTTGGCGAATAGATATTTAGAATTGTAATATCCTCCTGAAGGAGAGATCCTTTAATTAGTATGTAGCGACCTTCTTTATCTCTTCTCACGAATTTTAATTTGAAGTCTATTTTATCTGATATTAGGATTGCAACTCCCGCCTGTTTATGAGGGCCGTTTGCTTGGTAGATTTTGTTCCAGCCTTTAACCTTGAAAATATGTTTGTTTTTACGGGCAAGATGTGACTCCTGCAGGCAGCAGATAGAAGGGTCTTGTTTTTTAATCCAACTAGACAGTCTATGTCGCTTAATTGGAGAGTTCAGTCCGTTAACATTGATAGGACTGAGAGGTATTTGGAAGTTCCTGCCATGTTATCCACCTTCTTGGGGGCTGTGAAAACTGGGTTCTTCCTAAGGTTCTTGGATTCTCAGTTTGGGTGCAGTTTCTTGGCCTTTGTTGCGTTCTTGTTGGTTTTCTATGTGTAGGACATCTTTAAGAATCTTTTGCAGGGCTGGTTTGGTGGAGATGTATTGTTTCAATTTTTCTTTGCTATGGAAGGTTTTTATTTGGCCTTCAGTTATGAAGGAGAGTTTAGCTGGGTACAGTATTCTTGGTTGATAGTTGTTTGTTTTTAGGGCATGGCATACATCATTCCAGGCTCTTCTTGCTTTGATTGTCTCTGGTGAGAAATCTGAGGTAATTCTAATTGGTTTCCCTTTATAGGTGATTAACCTTTTCTCCTTGACAGCTTTAAGGATCTTTTCCTTGGTCTGGGTTGATCCTGTGTGGATTATAATGTGACGGTGGGATGTCCTATTCTGGTCTGGTCTATTTGGGGTTCTAAAAGCTTCTTGTATCTGAATAGGCCTATCTTTTTGTATGTTTGGGAAGTTCTCTGCTAGGATCCTGTTAAACAAATTTCCTAGACCATTAACTTCTGTTTCTAGGTGCTCCTCTACACCCATTATCCTTAGATTGGGCCTTCTGATGGTGTCTTCCAGGTGTTGGATAGACCTATCATATTTCTTGGACTTGTCTTGGATGGTTGTATGTTCTTTCTCTATAATATCTAGGCTGTCTTCAATCCCTGAGATTCGATCTTCTGCATGGTCTAACCTGCTGTCAAGACTCTCTACTTTGTTTTTTATCTCTTTTCCTTCTAATTGGTCAGCTTTGATGGCTTCAAGTTCTTTGTTGAAGCTCTGTTTTAGGTCTTGTATGAATTTCTTTACTTCCTTAATTTGGTGTTCAGTGTTTGTTCTCAAATCACTTAGTTGATTGGTTATGGTTTCTTTGGACTCCCATTCCTTCTGTTGGGTTCCATTCAGCCTTCCCTTTGTGGTCTCCCTGACTTCCTTCAGCTCTTTGTTAATGGATTCCATGAATGTCTTTAGTGATCTTTGTGTATTCTCTACCTGGTCTCTTAATTCGTGAATTACTCTTTGATTAGTTTCCTCCCTTCTGTGGGATTCCTGCAGTTCTCTTTGAGTGTTCTCTGCCTGCTCACGCCATTCCTCCCTTTCTCTTTGAGTATTCTCAAGTTGTTCACGCAAATACTGTATCAGTTTTTGAGAAGCTTCCTCACGCTTATGATGTTCCTGTATAAACTTCTGGGATGCCTCCTCTCTCTCCCTATCACGCTCATACAGAGTCCTTTGTACATTGTCAAACTTCTCATTTATCATGTTTGCTATTAGTGTTTGTAGAGCTATTTGGGAACTCTCCTCTGGATTATTCTTTATCTGTTCTAATCCCTGATTATCAAGGTTGGGAATTGAGATACCCGAATTTGCCATTTTTCTTGTGTTTTTCCGGCTTACTCGGCCCATTTGAGATACAGATTGCACCAGTTTTGTGCTAGAACACTATCTTAAGGCAACCATCAACCAAAGTTTGCATTTGTACAGTCAATAGTCTACAGATACAATCTAGTTCAACAGATACATCTATTCAACATCAAATGACTATATGTTAAAGGACTTCGAACCGCAGAAAAGAATTTGGAAAACCAGAAATTATTAGGATTAGGGAGAGATGTGGGTAAAAAATAGGAATAGATTGGTGTGGGGAGGCACAGGGAGAGTTAACTATGTCCTAATCACAGTGCAGGAAATGGGTTGGGTAGGATGCAAGTAGAGAGAGAGAGAAAAAGAAGAGACGGAAAGGGGAATAAAGAGAGACCAGAAAAAGAATAGAAACGTAAAAATTAATGTTATTATAGAGGTTAAAAGACCGTCTATTTAGAGAGGAATGTGAATATGTTCAGAGAAGGGGAGGGACATAGAGGAGATGTGGAAAGCTTTAAGGATGGGAAAGGGAGAAGAAAAGATCAGAAGTTCAGTAGAGCTAGATAAAAAACAAAAAGATAATTAAGAATGAAAGAAAAAGAGAAAGAAGACAAGAAAAGAAAGGAAAACTCTCATTCACGTATTCCTAAAATAAAAATTATAAGATGAGAAAAAAAAATTACTGGAAAACAATTATTTTTTCAGAAGAGGCAAAAATTAAAGATTAATAAAAGTTTTAGAAGGGAAAAAATTTATATATATATATATATATATATATAAGGTAACAAAAAACAAAAAACAAGCAAAAAAAAGAAAAGAAGAAGAAGAAAAAAAAAAAAAAGAAAAAAAGAAAAAAAAGTCTTTTGATTTTTTTTTTTGGGGGGGGGGGAGGAGTGGGAGGAATCCTGTATCTCCCTTTTGTCTGCGACCAGTCTCTTGTTGTAGTCTCTGGTCAGCTTGAGGTCCTGTGGCTTGATTGGTTTCTTAAGTCGGTTGGTTGGAAGAGGCAGAAAAATGCTCTGCTTTACCCAAGATTTTGAGATCCCCCTCCCAGGTTAGTTTTCTGGGAGGGTGGTCTGCTTTGAGAGTCACAAAAGAGGGGGATGTGGTTATGAGGCTAGGTTCTGGGTAGGGTTGAGGCCTTTCAACAAACAGTGGCTTTTCCCTGGGGCTATTTTGTGATAGAGCTCACAGCGCCCAGCCTGGAGCCATTCTCAGGGTTTCTGTTTTTCAATTGATTGTGGTGGCTGCTAGAGGGAGGGGCAGCCTCTGGCTCTGGTTACCCAGTGACGCTAGGCACTCCGATGGCTGGCGCCTGAGCTGGGTGACTTTTCCCTGGATGGAGCTGAGTCTGGCAGGTCACTTCGGCGTTAAGTTCTTGTGACCTGCTAAATGACTCGTTTTATTCCAAGGCCTGAGCTGGAGCTAGCAGCAACTCCGAGCTTTGTCGGTATCCAAGATGGAGATCACCGGTGCTGGGGGGGGAGGGGTGGCCTTCCCTCCTCTGCTCCCTGAGGAGTGAGGATGTCGGGCTTGTACTCACGCCGAGTCTTGGATCCTGGGTCGTCTCTGGTCTGCAAACAGCAGGATGAAGATGTTCGCTCCTTGTCGGTTCTTGTTGGTGTTGAGTAGAATCCGCTCGTCCGCTGCGTCTGGCTCCTTCGTCCCCTACTCTCTGTGTCTCAGGTATGTCTCCGAGGCGGTGGTCGTCGCCGCTGCGACCCCGCCGCCGGAGCGGCAGCTGGTGCATTTCCTTGGCTTCCCCTCTCTTGTCTAACTCTCTGTCCTGTGATGGTACACTTGGTGTGATTCTCTGGCTTAGGACTGTTCACTGGAACTCTAAACCTACTTTCTATGCGAGAGCTTGTTCAGATTCCAGCTTCTCCTCCGCCATCTTCCCGGAACCCCCCGAGATGCATAATTTATCAGTGAAATTATGGCACAATGAAAGGAACACAAGGAAGAATTATGAACATATAATCTATTGTGTTTCCCCTTTTTCCTGTAGGGGAAGAGGGATCAGGAAGGAGGAAGAAAATAGATGCTATAGGAACTCTGCTTTGAACCTCCTTTGTAGAGGAGAAGAAAAGGCCTTCAGCCTCCTCTCCTCTTCCTACCTCCAGGTGTTTGTGATGAGGCACAAACTGCTCTGAAGCATTTTTGTGTGCCAGTCCTGGGGCTTGAACTCAGGGCCTGGATACTGTCACTGAGGTTTAATGCTCAAGGTTAGTGCTCTACCATATGAGCCACAGCTCCACTTCCAGCCTTTTTGTGGTTAATTGGAGATAAGAGTCTCATGAACTTTCCCACCTGGGCTATCCTCATATCTCAGCCTCCTGAATACCTAAGATTACAGGCGTGAGCCACCAGTGCCCAGCTGCTCAGAGGCAATTTAGCAAATACCAGAACCCTCAAATCTCACTGGCATAGATACAGCTAAGCTGATTTAGGAAGATAAACAGAAGTAGAAAGTAGTATCCTGCAAAACAGACTATGCTGTTCACTGAATGTCAAAATAATGGTGTGTTATTTTTAACCCCTGCCCTTTGCCCATTCAGTGTCTCTTTATTGTATAGACACTGTCTATGAATATTTACTTTAAATGATGTAGTCACTGACCCAATATGTAATGGTGATAGACTAAGAACTCTCTTCTGAATCCAACATTTCATTTGGATTTCAAAACTGAGGGATAGGCCACCCCATGTCTATTATGTAACCAGAGTTCTGGCCAAACATGTAGTGTAGTTGGCAGAGTGCTAGCAGACAAACCCTTGCAAGAGGATTTTTAGCAAAAATTGAAAGGTGTTGAACCCAAAGTAACTGTTATAACAGAGAATACATTGGAATGCATTTCAGATATCAAGCCATTCCCCTGAGGATATTTGCTGAAGGAGATTTGGTGAGAGTACTGTAGAGTACTGCAGAAGCCAGAGCACAGTGTTAAATATTTCCTGTCAAGGTACTGAACCACTTTTCTGAGCATGGGCTCTGGACCACCAAACTTCAGAAAGATCTAGAGCTGTTTGCTAAAATGCAATGACCTGCCTATATCCAAGTTACACACACACACACACACACACACACACACACACACACACACACACACACACACACACACACACACACACACACACACACACACACGGGCTCTGGACCACCAAACTTAAGAAAGATCTAGAGCTGTTTGCTAAAATGCAATGACCTGCCTATATCCAAGTTACACACACACACACACACACACACACACACACACACACACACACACACACACACACACACACACACACACACACACACACACACACACACACACACACACACACACACACACACACACACACACACACACACACACACCAAAGCTCATCTTTGATGTTAAGTATTGGTTTTGGAAATGGGAAGTTTTTATAATGCCAGATCAACCACTCTCTCTGATAAATCAAATAAGCGAAAAGCATTCCCTCCCGTTATTAGTATTAACAAACTCTGTAAAACAGAAAAACCCCAACTAAAATCAAACAAACAAAACTCAAAAACCAGATTTAGAAAAACTTTCAACCAGGTTACTATAGTAACAAGATTCTTGGTTAAATGTACTGATTTTTCCCTGATGGAGAGAAAAAATGGCCTTTTGAGGTACATAAACTGTCTACAATGAATGTAGCTTAACCATCTCTGTTACAATTATCTTTCCATTTAGAATTAGTAAATGTACCTTAATGTTTTCATGTGAATGGGATAATAAAAGGCACTGATGCATTCAAAAAAAGAAGTAAGTAAAATAATGGTTTTGAAAGCTGAAATATGGAAAACAACAACTAAGAATAAGTCCATAGACTGTCCACTCATTCGTCCACCTTCTTTCACCTTCTGTTTATTACATTTAAAGTTCAAGACTTCCTGCTTCCAAATATGTGGAAAGTGAATTTGAAGCATCTGGAAGACTCTGAAACCTTTTGACTTGAATCAATGACACAAAGATGTACAAAGGTGTGGGAACATCTGTTTTTCAGATTAGGAATGTTACCAAGATAGTGAAAAAAATTATCACCATTATTGAGCCTTTAATCCAATATGCATGCACAATTCACTCAAAGCTCTAGACATATGCCTGACACTGGTGGCTCACACCTGTAATCCTAGCTTCTCAGGAGGCTGAGATCTGAGAATCATGGTTCCAAGGCAGCCTAGGGAAGGAAAGTCCATGAGACTGTTATCTCCAATAAACTACTCAGAAAAAGCTGGAAGTGGCACTATGGCTCAAGTGGCAGAGTACTATCTTTTAACAAAAGAAGCTAACAGAGCCCAGGCCCTGAGTTCAAGCCCCAGCACTGGGAAAAACAAAAATAACAAAACTCTAGCAATTTTCCAGCCACTGATGGCTCATGCCTATAATCCTAGCTACTCAAGAGACTGAGATCTGATGATCATGGTATCAAGCCAGCCCAGGGAATGAAAGACTACGAGACTCTTATCTCTAATTAACTACTAAAAAAGGCCAGAAGTGAAACTGTGGCCCAAATGGTACAGTGTTAGGCTTGAGTGAAAAAGTTCAAACACAGCACCCAGGCCCTGAGTTCAAGCCCCAGCACACAAAACAAAAGCAAAACAAAAAACAGAACTCTAGAAACCACTGCTCAGTAAAGAAAAATTATCTACAAGAGAAATGCAAAAGGGCCATGTTTAGCAACATGAAATGTAAGGGCTGGTAGAATTACAGCAGGAAAAGTTAATGCTAAGTCAAATTCATTTAAGACTTTCATGTAGTTGGGCTCAGAATTTTTTCACTGTTTTATGACAAGTAAGACATTTTCTTCAGTGGCAAGGAAAAATAATGTTATCTTCAAAGTAATTTCAAGGGGAAAAAAGGCTTTCCTGTAAAAATAGCAAGATCTTCCATAATAGGACTGAAATGTCAACAGTTCTGATATGCCCGTCAAGCATTTATTTCCATATTGAACTTTTCTAGACTGTTTGCCTTAACATATCCTCCAGCATTTTTCAGAGTTCGGAGGAAAGCCCTGGGGTTTAAGCCAACACTTCTTGGTTCACAAACAGACTGTAATGGTTGAGTGTGTGATAACTGAATAGAAAATGGCTCCATCTGTTCATTTCAGTTGGTAGTTATTTTCACCAGCAACTTGGGCCATTGTTACTGTGTTCCTAATGTCAAGATCTACTTGTATCTTGATTATATTTTCTGCTAGTTGCTCTTAACACTGTAATGTTAAAGTGATTATTGGTGGAATAACGTTGTGATGTTCAAACAGGTGGCGATATTTCCTTCTACTGTGAAAGGTATTGAAACTATTTCTGGTTTGGATAGACATCTGTGCAGAATTAAACTCTAGATCTCTCTTCCAGTGCTTTGATGACTTGGTAAAATGAATTTTGCACCTTCAAATTAGCCTACGTGGATACTTTTTGCCTAATTGAGGAAAGATTTTTATACCAGTATATCTATTTTCATAAAGACCCAAGAACTCCAGGTTTGCGTGCCTAGGATAAATAGAGAACTGTTAGGTCTGCTCCGAGAACAGCCCCTCCCCCTTCCTCTTCATCTGCCTGCAACCAGTAATCATCTGACTTGTCAATCACTTGACTGTGAGTTGGCAAAGGACCTGAGGTCCCTTCCACATCTGCTGTCTGGTAACTAGAAGAGGGAAATTTCCTCTCATCTGGGCTACTTCTCTGACAGCTGATGCTTCCCTTGCAATCTGTCTTCTTGAGCTGGAAGGAACATCCTTGAGGAGTGCAGCACCTCCATCTTACTTCTTTTAATGATTGGTATTTGTCCGTGAGTTGTAGGAGCTTCCTGGAGCTCTGCAGGACAGGGGGCCCATTGGAAGACATTCAGAGACTGAGGAAAGGGTGATGAAATGACACTGAAAGTCCTTGAAGAATGCACTGGGATTAAAAAGGCTTTGAAAAACCAATCACTAATTCAATCTGATTAATTGTCTTACAGTAGCTTGTAGAGTGTTTTCTGAGCAACAGTGAAGGTCACTCGGAATGAAGTAAACAAACCACAGCTAATGTGCTGACATTTTAAAGAGAAAAGACAGTTGCTAAAAATGCCTACCCTATTTCCACTACTTACTACAAGTCATTAGAAGCATGGAACGTGTTCATCGATCTAAAGCGGCTCAGACACTGTTTTCTTTATTCTAGTTAGATAGAGAATTGAGACCTTGCCATAAAAAACCCTTAAGGTAGGAAGCAATTGTTTCTCGACCCTACAACTGCTTACCCAAAAGGAATAACTAAGTTTCTCTAACCATAAGTCATCTGAATGAGTTCTAGGATCTTGCAACACAAACAGCATAATCTGGAAAGTCATTAAAAATGGAGAATCTGAGTTGGGTGTGGGGCCTCAAGCCTATAATCCCAGCATTCTGAGTCTGAGACAGAAGGATCTGGAGTTTCTGGTCAGACTAAGACACAGAGCAAGTCCCTGTCTCAATACCCCCCATTTAAAAAAAACCAGAACATGCATTTAATAGAATATTCTAGGGATGCCTACACACATGTGTTTTTAGAAGCATTAATCTGGGCTAATGTGAACTGTAATTTAAACATTCAACAGAAAAGGGAGCCAGTTAAGAAAAGGAGAAAATGTTGCCTGAGAAAAGAATCTTATTGCTGTGCATAAACTCACTTCTATCCCCTAATCTAGCCTCAAAGTTAAAAAAAAAAAAAAAAAGGTCCTCCTAGCTGTGTGGCCCAATGTTTGAGGATAAAAGCACATCTGAGTTTAAGTAATATCCAAAAGGTCAATAAGAGGCAGACTTCAAAGGACAAACATTAATCAAATTATTACACAAAAATGCTTTTAAAGTATTTTTATGGCTAAGGTTACCAGCCACACACACATCTTGCCACAGTGGTTAAATGCTAATGACTAAGATGCATTTGGTCTCATAGGTACGTAGTTTAGGGGAAAAAAATCAGCAAGAGCAAAGACAGAACTTCAGCCAGCCAAGGCAGTGATGCCATCAGGGAAGACTGATGCAAAACATCTGGGCCAGGTTTGGCAGCCGCTGCAAAAACTGGGGAGGAAGGAAGGCTGTGTAAAAATGTCTGCACACACAACATAATCTCAGGAAGTTTCCTATGTGTTGTCTTTGTAATTGATCCTAAATGGACACCTAGTATATCTCTCTGGGGATAGTTTGATTTTAAATATGCAGTAAAAGGAAAAGTTGCTTTCTCCATTTTCCTTTTGCATTCTCTAATTGCTTATCCTGAGGCTTTTAATCTGGAATTTGTAGAAGAGAATCATATCACAGAATGAAGTTGTACAGGCACTGGCTGAGGCTGCAGAAATAAAGGACTAAAAATAGACACATATCTCTAACTCATCAAATGACCATATCAGCTTACTAGCTAGAAAATACCGACAGCAGAACAGTGTTAGCTCTACAAACTCAGGCCAAATCGTGATTTCATAAATTCATTAGCAAGCAAAGCATATGCTTTTCTTCTGTAACATGAAAGAAAAAAATACATGTGTATTTTAAAACAAGAAAGCTGTCTTTATATATTTTTCTCCCTTCCAGAAAACAAAAATCCTGGAAAACTCTGATCCTTTTTCTTGACTTACCACTAATCATCTGGGAACAAAATTGGAGAGAAACTTCTCTGAAGAGGAAATAAGAATGGCCAATAGACATATGAAGAAATGCTCAACCTCTCTAGCCATAAAAGAAATGCAAATCAAAACAACATTGAGATTCCACCTCACCCCAGTTAGAATGGCTATAGTCAAGAACTCTAATAACAACAGATGCTGGAGGGGATGTGGACAGAAGGGAACCCTACTGCACTGTTGGTGGGAGTGTAAACTTGTTCAACCACTTTGGAAAGTAGTATGGAGGTTCCTCGAAGACTCCACAAAAAGCTCCCCTATGACCCAGCAATCCCACTTTTGGGCATTTACCCAAATGATCACAAACAAAACCATACTAAAGCTACCAGCACATCTATGTTTATTGCTGCATTATTCACCATAGCTAAGATATGGAACCAACCCAGATGCCCCTCAGTAGATGAATGGATCAAGAAAATGTATATATATGCCTCCATCAGAAAGAATGACATCACCCCATTTGTTGGGAAATGGAAAGGCTTGGAAAAAATTATACTAAGTGAAGTAAGCCAGGCCCAAAGAAACATAGGTCCTATAGTTTCCCTTATTTGCAATAACTAGTATATGTCTGGGACAAGCAGAAAAGGTCAAAAGGTATGTACATATGACCTGATAAGATGATGTTAAGCGAAATGAACCCCAAGATAGGGACACAAGTGATTTTTTCTTTCTTGCTATTGTTCCTAACATATTTATAATGTACCATGTGATTTTGTTGTTGCTTTGTATGTTCCTCCCCCATGGTATAACCTCTGTTTTCACTGTATTTGATGTCGGTGCCCTGCATCTTGTTTTTTGTTTTTTTTTGTTTTTCTTTTTGCTTATGTGGTGCTGAGGAATCGAACCCAGGGCCTCGAGCATGCAAGGCAAGTGCTCTACCACTGAGCCACCTTCCCAGCCCCGTGCCCTGCATCTTGTATATATACTTCTCTAGCTTGGGGATGGGAAGGTAAAAAACAAAATGTTTAAATAAGGATACAGGTTGACCCATTGTAACAATGAGATGTACAAGATACTATGTTAAAAAATGAACTTTACAATTTAGGGAGGGGGGGAAAGGGGAGGGGAGAGTGTAGTTATAGAGATGGGAGGGAAGGGAAGGTAGGGGAAAAACAAAGGAGGAGGCAACAATGCTTGATAGGAAATGTACTCATTACCTTGCTCATGTAACTGAAACCCCTCTGTACAGTATGTTTACAATAAAAAATGCATTAAAAAAAAGACTGCAAATAAAGTGGACCAGCAGAGTCCATTGCTTCTTTATCTCCTTAGGTTCCACCTGGTGTCTTGTTTTGCTGGGTTGGTGAAAATGGAGTTGAGAAAAACAAACCAAATTTCATTCTAGTCAAAGGATAATCGTGTGCTTCAAAACACATAAAGAGTGCCATAGGACAATCTGTCTGAATCTGTTCTCTGAGATGCTAAGGTGGTTGTTATTGGTGTCTATTTATGCTCAGCAGTGCCTTTTGCATTTGCATTTATATTATGTGTGAAAAACTATGAGAGAAGGGTCAATCAATCATTTACGAGCATATTCACAGCACAGAGAACATTTACCTGAATATTTTCAGGCTGCTATTTGCACAGTCACCTAAATCACAAGATGAAGCAGGTAGCTCCCATCATGGCCCCTGATAGTCCCTTCCTCCTAACATTGGATTGGGTAATACTTTCCTCTGGAGACATGGCTGGATTTAGGAGTAACTTGCTGCTAATGTATAGAATACGGCACAAACGATAGTTTGTGTCTTGAAACTTCATCATAAAAGGTTGTGTGGAACCTTTGTCTGTCTGGCTCTCACACACATCATCACCATCACCATCGTTGTCAGCAGCAGCAGCAGCAGCATCTACTCTTGGTCCAGCCATCTCCATTTATGAGCAGCCCCATAGAGAGATGCTTCATGACAAATAACTGATGCCTCCAAACAACATTTGAGTAGGCTTGGGAGGGGATGATATAGGCTCATCAAGTCCCAGAGAGCTTTAGCCCCAGCTGATAGCTGGATTACAGTCTTGGAAGATGCTCTGAGGTAGAACCATCCAGCCAAGCTGTTCTCGAATTCTCTTTCTTTCTTTTCCTTTTCCTTTTTCCTTTCTTTCTTTCTTTCTCTTTCTTTCTTTCTTTCTTTCTTTCTTTCTTTCTTTCTTTCTTTCTTTCTTTCTTTTCTTTTCTTTCCCTCCCTCCCTCCCTCCCTCCCTCCCTCCCTCCCTCCCTCCCTCCCTCCCTCCCTCCCTCCCTCCCTCCCTTCCTTCCTTCCTTCCTTCCTTCCTTCCCTCCTTTCTTCCTTTTCTTTCTTTATCAGTTGTGGGGCCTGAACTCTGGGCCTGGGCACTGTCCCTCAGCTCTTCAGCTCAAGGCTAGCCACTTAAGCCACAGCACCACTTCCAGCTTTTTCTGCTTATGTGGTGCTGAGGAATCGAACCCAGGGCCTCATGCATGCAAGGCAAGTGCTCTACCACTGAGCCACTTTCCCAGGCCCCTGTTCTTGAATTTTCTACACAGAAACTGTGAGATGTCTGTTGTGTTCATTTCAGCAGCACATATACTCAAACAATATAGAACAATGTAGAGATGATTTGCATGGCTCCTGCCTAAGTATGACACGCAAATTTGTGAAAGTCAATATTTTTATATCAACATGAGAAAAATGTCCATTGCTTGGGGATGCTAAATTTTGGGGTTAATTTGGTGCATGAGAATGGATAACTAAACACACAGGGGTATATACCTCTTTCAGATTTATTCCCTCATTTATTCAGCAGTTATTTATTGAGAAACTACCATATGCCAAGCACTGCCAAAGCAGGGGTTAATCATCTACTGGACATAAAAAGATATCAAGGTTCTCTTGGTTTCTAGACCCCAAATACACAGCACAGAGAGAAGGATTTTTATACTTGGAGATTTGTGTTTATTGTAGTCATCTTTGGAAACACAATCAACCACTTATAGTTAGTATTATAAAATTTTTGTTTATATGTTAGTGGCTTAATAAATATCTGTAGACAATATTTCCCTAAAACATGTGCCCAGTTATATACTTTGAAAATGTAGATAGTCCCCCTATAAGCCTCTCTCCTCTACTCTGTATTGCCATTTAGTCATTTAGATTTTTTTTTCCATTTCTTTCTTTCCTCCTGCTAGTGTCTCCTTTCTAGTATTTTAGTGCAGACGATTTCATTATATGTGTTTGTCATTTTCTTCCCTTGTTCTTTTTCTTTTTCTTTTTGGTCGGTTGTGGGGCTTGAACTCTGGGCCTGGGCACTGTCCTTCAGCTCTTCAGTTCAAGGCAAGTGCTCTACAACTTGAGCCACAGTGCCACTTTTGGTTTTCTGGTGGTTAATTGGAGATGAGTCTCATGGACTTTCCTGCCCGGGCTGGCTTTGAACTGCAATCCTCAGATCTCAACCTCCTGAGTAGCTAGGATTATAGGGGTGAGCCACTGGTGCCTGGCATTTTCTTCCTTTCTTGAAACTCCTGCCTCTAGTCTCATTGCCTTCCCTCTCCCAGCCTCCCTCTACACTATCAACAAAGTGAGATTTTAAGTATGCAAACTCCATCCTGTTTCCATGTTTACTCATGGGTTCTTAAACAATTTGTATAAATCTGTGATGGATCCCTGCCTAAATATCTGCCTTCATTCCCACCTCCATTTTCTTTGGTGCCTTTCATACTCTAGGAATATCCAATGATGTATAATTTCCAGCTTATAACTCATCAAGCTTCTGTTGTTTAATATATGCTGTTCCTATTGCCTGGTAGATCGGTTTGACCACTGTTTGTGAGGAACTCTTTATTTTATTTTATTGTGAGAATACCGTACAGAGGGGTTACAATTACATGGGCAAGATAACGAGTACATTTCTTATCAAGCATTGTTGGCTCCTCTTTGTTTCCCCTTCCCATCCCTTCCCATACTACCCCCACCTCCCCCCTCCCGATCCTCTCCCCCCCCCACCAAAGTTGTAAAGTTCATTTTTCGACATAACGACTTGTACATCTCATTGTTGCAATGGGTCCACCTGTATCCCTAGTTAAACGAAAGAACTCTTATAGCCTACTACTGATTTTCCTTTCCATGTGAAGGGACATGTATCAGTGTAGCACTCTTACCCTCTCTACTCCTGTGGTCAAGGAAGAATAACTTCTTTGATTGATGAGTTTCTGACCCAAGTCAATGTGGCCATCCTCAGTGATCAAACAATTTTAGTTCATTTTGGTAAGCTTTAGCAAGGAAAACTTGGGCAAAGTATACATCACCACACCAAAACTTAGCTACAAAGTGGTCTGCTATAATAAAAGTCAGTCTTAGATCACATCATACCAAATATGTGTGTGTGTATGTGTGTGTGTGTGCGTGTGCATGTGTATGTGCATGAGCGAGTAGGATTAAACACAGCTATGCAATATGTTATTGTAAACTTGTGGGAGTTCCATTCTCTGTCCTAGTACATTTCAATAAGCTCTTTGCAAGAAAAGTTTACTCCAGCATTGATGCAGTAAAACTAACAGGACCAGTCAATTCTACTCTACAGTCAAATCACTGAAAGAGTCTTCCATGACATGATCAAAAAGAACTTAGATCGAGGACATTACTCCAAAGATATTAAACTTCTCGGCTTGCCAGATCCTTGTATTTCATTTTTTGCAGAGGTGATTGGGTCAGTAAAGTCTTTCTAATCTGCATACTTAGACCTCTAAATTATAGATTTGGTCAATTTTAGATTTAATAACTTTGTACTGTACTGGCCTTTTCCATTGTCATCATTATCATAGAATATATTTATTTCTGCATCACTTACATTATATAGATATTATAACTAATATGATATAAAGGTAGATGCATGTGAGGATATACCTATGTTCTATGCAAACACTAACATTTTACCTAAGGCATTGAATATATACAGATTTTGGTATCTGTGGAAGGTCTGGGAACCAATCTGCAGATCTCTCTGTCTCCCTCCCTCTTTCCCCCCTCTCTCTAACACTAGTCATTTTCCAATAAATAATTACTTCTTTGAACATACTTATGAACAATTTTCTTGGTTATAGATTTAGATACCAGTATTTAAAGTGCTGAAATTAAATATTTCTGGAATGGGACTACTGAGTATTTCAAACACTGACTTACCATCACAAGAAGTTAAAATTCACTGATATACACATACACATGTATACCATGCCATTCACACCTTACAGACAACACGAACACACATATTCCTGTCTATCATGTTTGGATGCAAGCTGTCCTCAGGGAGTCGCCATTTTCTCCCACTCCTCCAGAGGAGTGGGAGAAACAGGCACTGTTCCTGAATGGGGAAAGCCTGCCCTGGTCTAAGCATGCTGAGTAGGTGGGTCAGTTTAATTTTGAGAAGCCTTTGTTGGTAGGCATATGTCATGGTATCCAATATCAACTGTATCATGATAGAGATAATATTTTGGTCTCCAATTGCCAACTTCCTGGTCTTAGTTCATGAGTGAATCAGCTCTCAGGTAGGAAGAGCTGTCTACTGGGCCCATTCAAGCAATGAAACAAACTGGCCAGCTCCTTTCCTCTCTGAGAAACCTGCTCTGATCCTTCCTGCTAGATCTGAGGATTAGAATTCTTTCATATTCACCATCTCCTACCCCAGCGCACTTGAGTATGGAGTCCAAACTTTGCATTTCTATCTATCTAGCATACAGCATACATACTGGTTGTCTTATTCTTTTCAGGCTACTATTGCAAAGTATCATAGACTGGGCAGTTTATAAACGAGAAAAACTTATCTTTCAGTTCCAAACGCTGGCAAATCAAAGATCAAGGTGTCTACTGAGGGCAACTCCTTGGTTTATATATGTCAACTCCTTTCTCTGTGCCATAATATGGGGGAAAAGGTGAAATCTCCCTGTGGTCTCTTTTATAAGGTCATAATCGTGATCATAAGGAATTGTGTTCAGTAGCCATGACCTAATTACTGCTCTAAAATCCCATTCCTAATACCATCACCTTGGGAGTTGGGATTTCAACATCAGAATTTGGGGGGCACAGCATTTAGATCATACTGTTGAAACATGTTGATGTTCAAGTGAAAGTTTAATGAATGAGTCTTTGTTAGCAGGAAGGACATGCTCTTTAGGGTCTTTTCATAGTGTTGGTAAATGGTAGTAGTCTCATTACCAACCTGCCTAACATAACAGAGAACCAGTTTCAGATGACTCATGCAAGCAAGGAAGTTCCTAGCAACTGTGTCTCTTACAACTTTGAAGTTTGTTGATTTAGTGTGTGTTGCTTTATTTGTCTTTTCTATTATTCATTAAGAATAGAAACTGGGACTGAGAAGTTGGCTCAGTGGTAGAGTGCTTGCCTTGCATGCATGAGGCCCTGGGTTCGATTCCTCAGCACCACAAAAGCAGAAAAAAGCTAAAAGTGGTGCTGTGGCTCAAGTGGTAGAGTGCTAGCCTTGAGCTGAAGAGCTGAGGGACAGTGCCCAGGCCCAGAGTTCATACCCCACTACCAGACACCCCCCCCCAAAAAAAAGAAAAAATAGAAAAGAAAAGAATAGCAACTATCCTCTCTGTTTTTAGTGAAACACATGGTCATTTCATTTAATATTGATTTATCTAGTAGCTAATTTCACATAGTTCATAACTGGTGTCTTGAAGTGGTCCATTAACAGTTCTATTAAAAAATAAAAATGAAAAAAAAAGAGGTGGCATTGTGGCTCAAAGTGGTAGAGCACTAAACTTGAGCAATAAAGCTCAGGGACTGCACCCAGGCCCTGAGTTCAAGCCCCACAGAAAACAAAACAAAACAAGACCAAAAAAACTTAAAAAATGAAAAAAAAATAATTCCAAGAACTAATGTTTGTTGAATAAGTTAATTACTATAAATTCTTTTAAAATGGCAGCAGTCAACTCACATTTGTGAACTATCATAAAGAAGAATCTGATAATGCTAAAATTAGAATACCTTCTAAAACTACTGGCTACATTTTGGGCCCACCTGTTTCATTTATTTTTGCCATTTGTTATTCTTAGCTACAGCACATATCCCCCCCTGCATTTTTTTTGTTGGTTGTGGGGCTTGAATTCTGGGCCTGGGCGCTGTCCCTCAGCTCTTCAGCTCAAGGCAAATGCTCTACCACTTGAGCCACAGCGCCACTTCTGGCTTTTTCTGCTTATGTGGTGCTGAGGAATCAAACCCAGGGCCTCTTGCATGCAAGGCAAGCACTCTACCACTAAGCCACCTTCCCAGCCCCATATCCCATTTTTAAAACACTGAGTCTGAGGAATGAGAAATTATGAAGCCTATGTTCCAATGGCCCTAAAATTAGCCCAATGCATTGTGTGGCCTTGAGAAAAGCTTTCTTTTTTCTGCACCTTTGTCTCCATTTTCCCATCTGTAAACTATCAACATTGGTGCATGAACTCATTTATTCAATTATCCACAGGGCCTGGACTAGAGGAAGGCAAATGAGACACTCATTTTGGAGTAAGATTGAAAGAAGTACCACAAAACTCTGTCATGAATAACAAAAGGACACTTTCATGTGATATTTGTTTAAACAAATCAAAATGAGTGTACAAACTCTGCAATGATCAAAACAGACATTTTAACCTTAAAAAGGGAGCATTATGGATGATTTTTCTCTTTTTTTCCCTCAGATTCTTATATGCCTCAGATTGGAATGGTTACTGATCTTTATTTTGATTTTGGAAAAAATATATATATAGTGCTGTAAGATATCCATATTGCCAAGTGAGGTGTTTTTGTGTTTTGTTTTGTTTTGTTAGCTTTTTCATTTTGGCACTGGTGGTCAATGCCTCATTGGTCTTGCCCAAGTGTTAGGCTTGTGACATTGAGATACAGCTAATAAACTTTGGCTAAACACTGTGGGGATACTACAGACTTTGCTTTTGATGTCTCTTAGCATCATTTGGAAAGAGAGACAAGCATATAGACGTGAGAAGGACAGTGGGACAAAGGTTGGAAGAGAGCTAAATTATGGAGGTGAGGTAACAGACAATACCATAATGTTTAAAAATCACAGTATTTCAATCTCAGGGTGGTAGAACATAGTAATCATGAGTGCAGGCCAGAGCTACATGTCCCAGACTTAAGCACTAACTCTTCCAGTTACTGGCTCTGCCTTAAATTCTCTGCATTTCACTTTCCTCATTTATGAAAGTGAGAATAATAGTCAGATGACCATCATGTTTACTCCATAGGATTCTTGGAATTGAATGCGGTAAGCTCTTTCAAGTACCAAGAATAGTGCTTAGGCTATAGTGAAATGTGAAAAACGGGAGCTATAACTAGAGAGCACTCACTTTCAAGCAAGGAGAAGTTTGACGAAAGCAGCTTATAGCTAAAGATCTAAAGAAGCTGGTGGGAATTATGGTAATTTTTATATTTCCCCAACTTATCCCTCTCTGTCCCAAGCCAGTTTTCCTTAGGTCTAGTGGAGCAGGAAAAACTGTTTCATCCTTTGCAGGTCTTCTAAATTCAGTAGACTGTGACCAGATCATTTAGAAGGTTAATGGACAATTCCTGGCTCATGTACACAAATCCTCATCATTGGTTTTCCAAAGTCTTTGATATGAAGAATAACAAATGAACATTAATGTTCCCCTTTAGAATGTACAATGAGTCTTTTATTCACATTGTTTCTCAGGGAGACAAATATGAGCCCTTTGAGGTAGGTATAAATAGCCCTCTAAGGCATGTTAAACCTTATGATTAGTATAGGATGAACCTGGAATTCAGACATTTCCTTTTTACTACACTAATGAAGTATAGAAGATAATTTGCCTTTTCAGCTTAGTAAGCCTCCACCTTAGTCTGAGTCAACTGGAGTTCCGAGGCCTACAATTCCTCCTTCATTATTTATTCCCACAAGTCTGTCTGCTCTGGTGTAGGAAAGAGCATCCCCCACTCAAAAATTACTCCTCTGTTTTGCCAATTGCCTATAATAGATGATTGAATAGTTATTAATTTTGGTAATTGTGAAGATAAGCATTGTGAGTGTATAAAAAAAATATTCTCTCATCCTTATTGAAGCAAAATGACCTAGGAAAGCTTATATTATATGCTGGTTACTGAGCTCCAGAGTGAGTAGGGCTAAGGAAGAGAGAGAAAGACAGACTCTGAGAAGTTGGGAGCCTCCTTTTGGAAATTGTAGTGATGGCAGAAATTGTGGAAGCGCTGTCCCAACGAAACCCACAAAGAAAATGCCCTCCAGCAAAACATTTCCTGATGGGCTGGGAAGGTGGCTCAGTGGTAGAGCACTTGCCTCACATGCATGAGGCCCTGGGTTCGGTTCCTCAGTACCACATAAAGAGAGAAAAAAAAACACATTTGCTGGTACCTCTCACAACCCAACTCTTTTGGGGCTGCTTCATAGCAGGATCATGAAATAGTTTCACAGAGGAAGAGATGTAATGCAAAGGACAAGTAATGTCTTGAAAATCTCTCCTCCCCCCTCAGGTTTATGTATGCCTAAAATTTCACTGCGTGGTTAAAGAATTACGTTCCAAGGAATTTTTATTGTTCATCAAGTGCTCCCCAGAGAATTTTCACCCCATTATTCTAGTTTGGGTTCTCTCAAAAGCAGAAACTGAGTCATTCTGGAGTACTCTGGCCCCCTAGTAACTTACTTTGGCTATTTTAAACATAAGGCATAAATATATTTCTGTCTTATTTGGGCCCCAGTGATTTTGGATTTCTATAATTCACAGCAGAACTGGATCCTAATTTGGAATCCTGCCCAACGTGGGGAGCTGCCGAGAATAAGTCCAATTTGAAATCTGATACAAACACTTGGAAGTGAATCATAGAAGCCTTTCCAAGCCAAAGGGGCAAGAAGGAAATCAAGGAAGTGGAATGAGCCTAAAGTATCAAAATTAAGGTTAGGGACAAAGTTAAGGGTTCCTTCTAGATCTTGCCTTTATTGGCCATGATGCATAAAAATAGAAGAGGAAATTAGGATTATTATAACTTTGTTACCAACTGGATAATTTCCAGTCCTTAGTTTGCAAGCCTTAATAGATGGGACTGCCATCTTGAGAGAAAGCATTCAGGCATAGAGAAATTAGGAAAGAGGATAGCATTTGGAGATAGGTTTTAAATCTGTGGTGTTAAGGTGTGATGAGAGAGCCAAATAGAGATATTCATTAGGCTGTTTGTCACTCTATAGATGGATTTTGGTGGCAAAGATGTGAAGGAAATTGCCAAGGAAAGTACGTGGAATAAGAAAACTACAGTTGGCTGATCACCAACATCTAAATATGAGAACAAAGAAACAGCTGATGAAGAAGATTGGCAAGGAAAGAAGGCAAAGATAAATAAGATGGGTTCAGCATCCAAGGGGTTTCAAGAAGAGCCATCCGAAACATAGGTAAAGAGAAATGTCTGGTAAAGCAAATACTATGGGGATACTATTGGTATCCCATCTGTACTTCCTCGGCCCTTACTAGAACATCTGGCCAGACTTTCAACTCCAAAAACAGATTGCTTTAATTCTGGACTTTCTCTAACTTCCAGGGCCTGTTCTGTTGATGGAATGGACAAGCCAGAAGTGCCAGGAAATCCCCCCAAACCCAGGAAGTCTTCAATCAATGGTTGATTAAAACTGGAAGATAACAAATCCAGTGCCCTGGGCCCTGGAGTGACATAGCTCTGAGATGCACATTCTATACCATTTCCCAGAGTTCTCCAGCACTAGTAAGCTCCACATACTTGCAGTGATAACTTGCTTGATAATGCAATGTGATGGTTTCCTCCCTTTTTCTTCTCACTCTTCCAGTCTTGTACCACTGTTTGTTAGGATCATCTTTGCAATAAATTTCTAACAATTTTTCATCTCAGGTTGTACTTTTAGGAGAACTGTAGCAATCCCACTTTTGGGCATTTACCCAAATGTTCACAAACAAGACCACACTAAAGCTACCAGCATGACTATGTTTATTGTAGCATTATTTACTATAGCTAAGATATTGAACCAACCCAGATGCCCCTCAGCAGATGAATGGATCAAGAAAATGTGGTATATATACACAATGGAATTCTATGCCTCCATCAGAAAGAATGACATTTCCCCATTTGTTAGGAAATGGAAAGGCTTGGAAAAAATTATATTAAGTGAAGTAAGCCAGGCCCAAAGAAACATAGGTCCCATAGTTTCCCTTATTTGTAATATCTAGTATATGTATGAGTCAAGCAGAAAAGGTCAGATAAGGTGATGTTAGGGAAATGAACCCTAAGATATATATTCAAATGTTTTTTTTCTTTCATGCGATAGTTTCTAACACATTTATAAGATGATTTCTTTGTTGCTTTGTATGTCCCTCCCCCACAGTATAACCCCTGCTTTCACTGTATTTGATGTCGGTATAATTTGTGGAGGGGAAGGGGAAAAACAAATCGTTTAAGTAGGGTACAGGTGGATCCATTGCAACAATGAGATATACAAGTCGTTATGTCGAACAACTTTAGTGCGGGGGGGGGGGGGGAATGATTGGGGGCGGGGGGAGGATGGGAAGGGGAAACAAAGGAGGAGGCTACAATGCTTGATAAGAAATGTACTCATTATCTTGCCCATGTAATTGTCACCCCTGTGTACAGTATTTTCACAATTAAAAAAAAAAAAAGCTAAGGCCTGAGAAACATGCACTGGATCTGTTAGTGTCATTGATGTCCTAAGTGAGAAAGTTGAAACAGAATAGAGCAAAGAGAGCCTAATTTTAGGGAAAGAGGAAATAAATAGGAAGTGGGGCAGTGGAGGCAGGAGAATCAAGAGTTCAAAGGCAGGGGCTGGGAACATGGCTTAGCTGGAGAGTACTTACCTAGCATGCATGAAGTCTTGGGTTCAATTCCTAGTACCACATAAACAGAAAAAGGCAGAAATGGCACTGTGGCTCAAGTGGTAGAGTGCTAGCCTTGAGCACAGAGAGGCTCAAGGACAGTGCTTGGGCCCCTGAGTTCAAGCTCCAGGACTGGCCAAAAAAAAAAAAAGAGTTCATAGCCAGTCTGGGGTACATAGTGAGTTCCAGGCCAGCCTAAACTACACAGCAAGCCCATTCCCTAAAAAGAAAGAACAAGAGGGAGGGAAAGAGAAATGATGCAGAATAAAAGACAGAGAGAAAGAGAGAGTGAGTTGCTGCTGCTGCTGCTGGTGGTGGTGGTAAGGATGAGGAAGAAAATAAGAAAGAAATGAATAAGAGATGAATGAAGGATAGGAGGCAAAGTTACTGATAGAAGAAGCAGAAGAGGCGTTTACTGTGTTTTAGTCCAATTGGACCTAAATCCCCCTTTTTAATACCAAATAGAACTGTAACAGTTTTGGGTCTCACCTTGCTCCCACTATGTCTCCTCTTGGAGGGGGGTACTGCCTCTCCCTTTGAGTGATATTAATGAACCACCCTGATGCAGACAGGTAACTTACATGTGACCATAAGACACACACCTTTGTTTTAGCCATTGAAGCCTGAGTGATATGTGATATATAATATATATACGTATATATGATGGATCAGTATAATGTATAAGGTAGATCAATATAATATATAAGATGGATTAGAGGTCTTTTATGGGAATACCACAGGGCTTACTTACTAGGTTCTCCCAAAATTTCCCATAGTCTTCCAAATCCTTGCAACAAACTTACCCTTGCTTGAGACTGCCAGAAGTAGTTTCTTTTGCCAAATATCCGGATTAAAGACAGTATAGCTAAAAGTTTAAAGATAACTGAGAGTGGTTTGTTTCTCCTCAGATTTTCTCTGATTAAGAAAGTAATGTGCTCATGAAGAAACATGGGGACATACTATAGAAGAAAATATTCAGAGGCAGCGAAATGAACCCTGATAATTCTACTACTCAAAGGCAAACATTATTAATTCAACTCAGATGATATTGCATGTGCAGTTTAGTATCCAGTTCATAGAATATGGCATTATATATGTGTATGTATTATATTCTTTTTTTTGTTGGTACTAGACCTTCAACTCAAGGCTTGGACATTTTCCCTGAGCTTTGTAGCTCAACACTAACACTCAACTACTTTGAGCCACAGTGCCACTTTCAGTTTTCTGGTGGTTAATTGGAGGTAAGAGTCTCATAGACTTTCTTGCCTGGGCTGGCTTAGAACCATAATCCTCAGATCTCAGCCTCCTGAATAGGATACAGGCGTGAGCCACTGGTGCCCAGTCTACTTTTTTAACAAGCAATATTATTGCATACATCACGTCTCTATTTTAATGGTTCATAATATTCAGTCTTATGGCTATCCCATAATTTGCTAAGAATTTCCACTGTCATTTAATATTCCAGCTCTTTCAAAATTTTCTGTCTTAAATAGCATTATCCTAAACATCTTTGTACATAAATCTTCATCTGACAGTTCTGATTCTATCTGTAGGCTTGATTCCCAGAAGTAGAATTATTGTTTTAAAAATGAATAAACACTTTTAAAAGCTTTGGAAAGCTAGTGCCAGAACCATCTTCAATAAGATTATGTCAATTTGTAATTCCCCCACTGCTATGCAATTATGCTTTTTTATTAGCATAGATAAATTATACAAAATAACAGATTTCACTGTGACTTTCATACATGCATGTAATCTATTTTGATTATCACCAGCCCCCCATTCCACTTACCAGGATTTTGAAAATGGTTTGAGAGAGGAAAGTTACCTCATGGCCAGTCTATTTCTTTGATATACATTATTTCTTAATTTCTGAATTGTCTATCTTTGCATTAGTATTTGTTCTTGGAGATTTACATAAATATGTTTTATATTAAAAGTATCGATCCTGGGCTGGGAAGGTGGCTCAGTGGTAGAGTGCTTGCCTTGCATGCATGAGGCCCTGGGTTCAATTCCTCAGCACCACATAAGCAAAAAGAAAAAAGCCAGAAGTGGTGCTGTGGCTCAAGTGGTAGAGTATTAGCCTTGAGCTGAAGAGCTGAGGGACAGCGCCCAGGCCCAGAGTTCAGGCCCCATGACCGGACCCCCCCCCAAAAAAAAAAGTATCGATCCTGTGTTACATTCATTGAAAGGTTTTCCTCAGCTTGCTTATCTTTTCCATCTGATTATGTGGTTTTTAGCTATTCAAATGTCATAAAATTTGGCATTAAGTCTATCAAACTCTCCTTATGAAAAGATCTTTAAGAATGTTTTCATTGTTTGAAGCTTGTGAAATTCTCCCCAGTGTTAGATAAATATTTATTTTTATTAATGCTATTGTTTCAACTTGCTTCACGAATATAGTCACTAATGCTTTCTTTTACCTGCCTTTGATGAATATGTCTTTATTCAGCTTTTTAATTTTGAGTGTAATGTTGTTTTAGACAGTCTTTTACACGCCATACGTGATCATATTTTATTTTTAGCTCAACTCTACTTTTCATTACGGAATGTAAAACATTCATGATTAGCATAAGAACTAGTGTAATGGACATGGGTGCCAGGAAACAAGTACTTGAAAGGTAGGGGATAGGACCGGGGGGGGGGGGGGGGGGGAAGTAGATAAATGAGGAGAGGAAGGAAGAGAGGAGAATACAGTTGTAAAATTTAATGTACAGCCTTAAAAATTTAAGAAAATAGAGAGGAGGGCTGGGAAGGTGGCTCAGTGGTAGAGCGCTTGCCTTGCATGCCTGAGGCCCTGGGTTCGATTCCTCAGCACCACATAAGCAAAAAGAAAAAAGCCGGAAGTGGTGCTGTGGCTCAAGTGGTAGAGTGCTAGCCTTGAGCTGAAGAGCTGAGTGACAGCGCCCAGGCCCCACGACTGGACCCCCCCCCCCAAAAAGAAAAGAAAATAGAGAGGAGTGATAGAATTGTGAGGGACTAGGAAGAATAATGAAAAGGATGGCATCCATCAAGATGGATTTGTTGGTTTGTTGAATGGTAACTCCTTTGTATAACTACATAAAGATAATTAAAGCATTTTTTAAAAAAGCAGTTATTCCTAGAATGTTATTAAAAATCAAACTGTAAATTCTTTAAGTAAATATATACATTTAAGTAAGAATATACATTTGTATGTATTTTCAGTGGATATTTGGGAGATTTTGAGTAGAGTTTCTGAAATCCTTAGGTTCTTCTATTTTCAACAAGTACCTATGGTGTACAGCAAATCTGAATGTTTAGGCAGAGAGGAGGAAGTGGATATAGTTTTTAAAAACACACAATAGTCAACAGAAAAAGATATGTATCACTTCAACTGTGCAAAGCAGCAATACAAAACAATGCATGAATGTTGATGGTCCGCAGACTAAAAAGAAAGTGGGCGCAGAAAACATGTTGCAATGCCTGGCGCTGGAGGCTTATGTCTGTAATCCTAGTTAATCAATAGGCTGAGACCTGAGGATCAAGGTTCAAAGCCAGCCCAGGCAGGAAAATCCGTGGACAGCACCTACCAGGACCAACACACACACACACACACACACACACACACACACACACACACACACACACACACACACACACACACACACACACAAGGTGCTACAAATAAATTATTCCATCTTAGTGAAAAAGAGAAATTGGTTAGATTCAACAGATAAATTCTAGATTTAAAATATGAATATGTGTGTTTGTTTGTATGAAACTCTAATGAAAGTCCTCATGAGTACATTTGGTTTACTGATCAATGTTGGACTCAAGGTTAACTTATAATAAATGAGAACTGAATGTTCTTTTACAATTGGAGGAGAAGGCAGCCTAGTCTCAATACGCTATTTTTGAGAATATGTGAAGGCAGAATTGCATTTTCTCTGTAAACTTAACTTGCCACATCCTACAAAATTATTCCCCTTGGACATCTATACTAGGACAGTACCATTTTGATTTTCCACATATAGAGAAGCTCATTTCTCTCTCTCTCTCTCTCTGAGTCTCTCTGTCTCTCTGTCTCTCTGTCTCTCTGTCTCTCTGTCTCTCTGTCTCTCTCTCTCTCTCCCCCCCCCCGAGGCTGTATAAAAGCACCAGTAATTCAAGCTAATGCTAAATTAAGAAATCAACTGGTTCTCATCCAACACAGCTAAACCAGATGAACTGCTTTAGAAACATCCAGGGTAATTCCATCTATTTTCAACCCAAATTTAATAAATTCGTGTATTGCCTGCCTTTTTTGTTTGTTAGTCCCAATAGGGAGAAAGGGAGCATATTTTCTAATATTCTCCTATTGCAAATACAAAAATAATGCCTTCCAGGTCGTGGAAGATAAAAAGTTAAATAAACTTGAAATGTACATGGACCACCCATAACCTCACTATCGACTTTAAGGCTGTAGCATGCACCCTTTCAGTATTTGCAATGTATTGTATCATGAAAATAATGCTACTTTCTGCATTGTTTGCTTAAGATCATAACCATTTGACTTAAAATTCTTTGTAAGCATTATTTTTCATGGGTTCTAGTTATTTCTGTGTACATGTCAGAGGAAATAGAGAGATGATCAAATCAGGTGGGTCCCAAGCCCCTACCCAAGAAAATAGTAAGTGAACAGTCAAGAGCAAATGATTAGTGTGTAAAAGGTGACCATCAGTGCAACAGACCAAGAGGAGATCCAAAACTATTGGTTGGTATGTTGTCTTGGGGGGCAGGGGAGATGTTGAAAGGAACAGGTTTGCTCTAAAAGATGAAATATACCAACAAGAAATGGGCAAAGTGTGCCATAAGATCAAAACCTTGGATGCAGAAGTGCTGACACACATGTGTAATCCCAACATTTGGCAGGCTGAAGCAAGAAGGTTATGAGTTCAAGATTCACCAGGGCTACATAGTGAGATAGGAAGTAAGATGATGGAAGGAATGATATAGAAGGAAAGAAGGAAGGGAGGGAGGGACCAAGGAAGGAAAGAAGGAAGGGGAGGGAGGGAGGGAGGGAGGGAGGGAAGGAAGGAAGGAAGGAAGGAAGGAAGGAAGGAAGGAAGGAAGGAAGGAAGGAAGGAAGGAAGGAAGGAAGGAAGGAAGGGGTCTTTTGCATTATTGGAGCAAAAATATCTCATGGACTTTTCCTTCTCAGGGTTGGTTTCCACCTATGATCTTCAGATTTCAGCCTCCTGAGTAGCTAGGAGTACAGGAGTGACTTATGCTCACACCTGAAGGTCTCCCCACTCTCATGTGCACATGCTGTATTAGCTGCTTCTCTTGGAATCTCAAACTGTGTTGTTGAATGCACTTTGTTACATCAAATCCCTTCATTTCTAGGGGCTAATTCTTCCTGTAATCAACGTTTTCCTACCTCTATCCAATCTGCTTAAGATGTCTGTGTCAACTTCAACTGCAGCTGTGGCCTTAAGCCTATGTAGGCTCTTTCTGCTTCAGTGACTATCTCCTCTAGCCTTCACTCCCCCTTGTAGGAGGTTTGCAGAGCATTTTGCTCTGACTGTAATAAGCATCCTCTGGCATTTATCCCTGGCAATCATCCACACCTCTGGTTATATTTCCAGGAAGATTCCTAAAAGTGGAACTAAACAGTTAAAATAGCATACACATGCTCACAAAGGATCTTGATACAGAGTCTGAATTGTTTTTTCACAAAGGGATCCCAACTTTCACACCTACCTGCCACAAAGGACAGTTAGAAAAGGCAGAGTTTAGCAAACATTCTTGTGTTTCCAAGGGTATGAATTGGTGGCAGCTGCACTGATTACTGGGCATTGTAGCCAAAAAGCCTTGGTATAAACTCTGGCTTTCCAACTATGTGACCTTAGTGGGTCACTTGCTTTTCTAATGTGTGATTTCTTCATAATCGGGCTGCCAAGAATTCCCAATAGAACTACTGGAATGTATACCGGAGCAACACAACCTGTAAGTCTTGATTCCCACCCTTTCAGCTCTAATACTTAGAGATTTTGGTGATTTTGGAATCTAATGAGGGTTTACATTTTAATGATGAGTAACGGTCAACCCTCACTCATGATTGATAGGTGGAAAGAATCTTTTCTTTCTTCTTCTTTTTCCTCTTTTCCTTCTCTTCTTTTCCTTTTCTGTCCCTTCCCTTTCTCTCCCTCTTCTTACCTTTGTTTTGGTGGAGGCGAGGGCCTTTCCAAGAACCTTCATACTACACCATGCCAGTATTGCCTGCCCCGTCCTGCCCAGGGCCTGCAATCCTGATTTAAGAGGATAAAAGCCACATGGAGAGTACAAAACTTTGGGTTAACATTTCTGTTTTACAAATGGTTCCACAGTTTTGAATCCAGCTGAATACCATACTTGCCAACAATAGCAAAGTAAGAATACAATTCAGCACCTCATTAATCCCAATATTATTACATGTGCGGTTTTCATTTCACATTTAATATTTATTTTTCTCAAGAGGAAGCCAGGACAAAATTAAGCATGCTATAGTCATCCAGTCTGAAGATCAGGAACGTACTACCAGAGGGGGAGAAGAATGGATTTCTTGGGGGCAGGAAAAGACTAAGCCAGTGTGATAGATAACACTCCTTGACACTTTAGGTCCCTAAAGGGTCCTAAAGAATTAAATGGATTTGGAGAGTGACCAGACTAAAACCATGGGATGAGTGCACATGTTTAATCTCTGAATGTCTGAATATCCCTGAGTACTCAATTTCCAGCAATCACACTATTAAATCGTAGTAACTTGTGAGCCAGTAAGTCAGTTCTAAAACAGATCTCAGAGACCATCTCCTTGCTTCATAGATGAAGAAACTGGCTCAGAGAAGCTGAGACTTATCCGCTATCATCTGACCTATTATGGGCAGAGCCAGGATAGAGCTGAGGCATCTCCTGTTGTTTAATACCACATAGCAAGCCCAGGCCCCCTCCTCTGCAGGTGCAAAGCGTTTATCATGACAGTACCTCTTGGCTGGGCTTAAGCACAATAGAAAAGCAACTGGAAAAATCAATGGCTTGATTCCTTCCTGGAATTAAAGTTAAGTTCCTCTATAAGAAAGTCCAGGAGGACATACACATGGGGAATTTTGTCCAAATTGAACTGGTAAGAGCTCTATCTCTGGAATGAAAGAACTAGGGACGCAAAGCTGTTTCTAATCTCTTTCCAATAAACTCATAAGAGCAAGGGAGTACATTGAACTTCTCTTGAGTAGGATAAAGGTAAAAGTAGCATGTCTAGATGACTTTTCTTATCCTTCCTTAAGCTTTTCTACTGAACAGATATTTGGCAGCTTTGAGAAGGAATACCTAAGACATTTAAAGGATGTTAGGAGCCAAAGGCTGAAAACATTATGGGACACATTACCACAGCAGTTTGGAATTTTGTACCCATTTAGAATATGGGGTATCAGCAATGATTTTGAACAGGGGAATGATCCATCTGAATCATACATTAGGTCACAGGTGTGGGGAACCACAGGCCTATGGGGCTATATATAGCCTGTGAAATCCTTTGATATACAATGGGCCAGACACAGGTGTCTGGTGTGCTTCTGCCTCGGCTGATAATCTTCTATGGCCCATAACTGATGTCATAAATATCCAAAGGGCAAAATGCTTCCCCATATCCAAAAGTTTAGGAGAAAGGATGAGCTGGAAGCCATATGCAGTAAGAGACTGTAGGCTGGCAGGCCAGTTTGGGAACATATTAAGGAAGTTGGGGGTGAGGCTCAGTGGTACAGCATTTGCCTAGCAGGTATGAAGCCCTGGGTTTGTGTCTCAGAGCTGGAAAAAAAATGTCATCCAGGAGAAAAAATGAGAAAGGGTTGAACTAGATTTCAAAACTAGAAATTATCTTAATTTAGATGTCTCCAGAATCAGAGCCTACAGCAAAGATTTAAGGACAAGTAGTTTTTTGGGGGAGTTGATCCTAGGCTGGGGAGAGGAAAAGTGAAAAAAGGACACAAAAGAAACCAATGATGGGTGTTCACAGGCAGTTACTGCAGTGAGCAACTAGAGCTCCATCCTGCTGGGGTTCTCTGAGAAACCATGGAGACCAAATTTTAGTGTTTTATACTGCAAGGGACAAGAAAGGCAGAGTAGGTCAACACTTGTTCCAGCCAGGCACTGGTAGCTCACACCTATAATCCTAGCTACTCAGGAGGCTGAGATCTGAGGATCATGGTTCAAAGCCATAAGGACCGGAAAATCTGTGAGACATTTATTTCCAATCAACCACCAGAAAACCGAAAGTGGTGCTGTGGCTCAAAGTGATAGAGTGCTAGCCTTGAGCAAAAGGAGCTCGAAGACAGCACGCCCTGATTTGAAGCCCTACTACCAAACCCAACCAACCAACCAACCATTCTCCAACTGCAACTTCAACTTCCCATCTGTCCCTGGTTTCGGACTGAATGCAGAAGCACTAACACCACTACTTCAGATTTGCCCTGCATGTGGGCTGAATGTGTTCAACCAAAAGTCTTCAGGAAGAGAATGGAAAGTTTTAGCAGTGAACAGTCTTAAGCGTGGAAAGGTAGTTCAAGACCCAATACCAGTACCAAAAAAAGAGTGGAGAGGTAAATGTCAAGTGTCAAATCTCAAAAGAATATGGGTCTGATCTTGATAGTTGTTTCTGCCTTTGGAGATATTCAAGCAGTCTTGGCTCTACTAAATGGACTTTACCACTGGGAGTCATTGGGTGAAAAGAGCTCTGATTGATTTTCTTCCCTGAATTTTGTGCCTTCTTGTAAAACTAGTCACCCTATTAGCACACATTTATGCCTTTACTTAATCCCAACACTGCAGGTAGTGCTAGAGGGTACTAAGGATGCAACCCAGGGCCTTGTGTGTGCTAGACAAATGCAACTTCACTAAACTATACCACTCGCCCCAATTGCAATTCTTATTTTTTAATGCTTTCTTTTGAAAATTTTAATGAAAGGAGAAAAAAGGGCTCTAAACAGCTCTCTTTTTCAGGTGGGTTTCCTCTTTTTCCTGGCTGCTTTTTTGGCAAAATATATAGTAAAGTTGATGAATAGGGGGTTACAGTTACATAAGGAAGATAATGAGTACATTTGTTTTTAAACACTGATACCCTCTCCCTCATTTTCTCCCATTTACCTCTCCCTACTCCCCTCACCCCAAAGTTGTATTGTTCATTTCCAACATAGTGTCAAGTGAGTATCATTGTCGCATTCGTTCATCCTTTGTCCTGCTGTTTCTGTGCTTCTCTTCCCCTTCCACAGATTCGATAAACTTATATACAAGACAAAGGGCACAGAAAACTAAGACAGGAAAAAAAAAAAAGAAATAACTGCATACAGGACATAATAAGAACCTCTAGTTTCTAATTCTTGGAGTTCATGTTGATATGCTTCATTATATATGGTTCTATGCACTTAGCACCCAATTGTAGCTTTTAATATACAAACTACTTTTAAGATTTTATTTCAGTGCTAGTGCTGGTGGCTCACACCTCTAATGCTAGCTACTCAGGAGGCTGAGATCTGAGGGTCAAAGTTCAAAGCTAGTGTAGGCAGGAAAGGTGTGAGACTCTTATCTCCAAAAACTGTAAAGTGGACCTGTGGTTCAGGTAGTAGAGTGCTATTCTTGAGCACAAGAGCTCAAGGATAGTGTCCAGGACCAACACACACACACACACACACACACACACACACACACACACACACACACACACACACACACACACACACACACACACACACACACACACACACTCTACTCCATAATACCTATTTAATACCTATTTATTTGAGGAACTTTAGGAACTTGCAGCAATGAAGGTATTAGCCAGGTATTTGATACCCAAGGTAGGAAAGAAAAAACCGATTAAGACAACTTGCCATAACTTACTTCAGTGAAGTTGGCAACAAGCAAGCCCACTCCTCTTCCAGCATTTTCTAGAATTAATTCTAAGTCCAGCCTGGGTTCAACTCAGAATACAAACTTGTTAGGACTTCAAATTGAAAAACACCCAACATGAAAACTGGTATGACATATTTTCTTTTCTGAACCGTATACCTCAAGATTCAAGAAATTTGAAGAATTTCTGGAAAATTTCATAGTAGGCCAATGTCAACTTACTACGAGGAAAGAGAAGTGACTTTCTCAGGAAAACAAGATGTTGCTTACTTGGGGAGCTTAAAACTGACCTTTGCTGTTCTCTTTGAATGAATGTGTTAAGGGGGTTGGGAGTGGAAAAGTGCTAACTGCTCCCAGGATAGGTATTTTAGTGCTGAGGTCCACGCAGTGAAATCCAGAGCCAAAAAGCCAGCCCTTGAAAATATGTTTACATCATGGAAGTAGAAAAAAATCAACCCCCAGAGGGCCTTCACAAGAAGGGATCAATGTAAAGCCCAGAATGAAAACGTGGCATCTCTGAGAGAGATGTTTGTTTTTCTTTTTATTTCCATGTGTTCTTGGCCTTTGGCATGAAGCCTCAGGTTTTTGTCTGGGAGGAAGGATAGCTTCTGTTAGCTGTTTACACTCAATTAGTATGGTCTGGGGGCATTTTTCTCAAACCAGTAGATATTTATTGAGTACCTGCTGAGTGCAAGAAATTGAGAATCAAGCCTCGGATAGTTTATAAAGATAAATCTTCCCTGGATGGTTTCCTTCAGAATTTGGTCAGGGAGCTCAAAGTCACACAGAATAAACTCTCATACAAAGTCAATAGGGTTGAATGCTTCTCCATGCTCAGATTCCTTTGGTTTTGTAACTGTTCAATCATCAAAATAACAACAGGAAACCACTTATAGAACATTTACAGTAGTCTAGCACAATTTCTCCCTTATTTTGTACATGTGGAAGTGAAGAGAAAGAGTCAGTCTATGCTGACAAAAACCAGTTAGTGAAACAGCTAAGATTCCAATCCAAGCTACGGGATCTAGTGTGCAACTCAGTGGTCAAGTGACTAGCACGTGCAGGGTCCTGGCTTTGTTGCCCAATACTCCAAAAATATCTAAGTAGGCTAGCTTTAGAGCTTGTGTTGATCAAGTGAATTTGGGAGCTTTATGTCTTTTGCCATGCTCTGTAGTTTAAGAAGTCAAGGGTTTAATTTTTTTATTAGACAATTGCATTTATTTTTGCAGTGCTGGAGATCAAATCCCAGGTCTCCTATCTGCTAGGCAAGTACTGTATCATTGAGCTATGTCCTTAGCCCCACATAATAATTTTTAAACACCAAATTCCAAGTATATACAATTATTTCTCGGTTGTTTGGGGAAAAGCTATCAGGTTTGTACTTTTGTTCTTGGGTTCTAGAACTTGGCACAGATCCTATTCCCAGAAGATTCTTGATAAATATTTATTTGAATAAATGAATTTGAAGAACTAGATTTTGAGCCCATATAGTGAAGGGGAAAATGACATTTATTTACAGGTGTCAGGGAAGTCTCTCTCAAAAAATAACATTTGGCCTTGGTCTTGACTGGTGGCCAGGATTCATGGAAATTGACTTTTTTCAGTATAGGGTTTGAACTCCAAGTTGTATGCTTATTAGGTAAACACTCTACCGCTTGAGCCATAGCCCCATGTTTGGCTTTCTGGTGGCTAATTGGAGATAAGAGTCTCACAGACTATCCTGCCCAGGCTGACTTTGAACCTTGATCCTCAGATCTCAGCCTCCTGAGTAGCTCCAGGTGGGAGCCACCAGTACTCAGCCCTTCTCACTTTTTAAAGGTGAGTTTTAGATAGTGTTTCCTATTTTGTATGGGCTGGTCTTGAACCATAGTCTTCCTAGCTATGCTTCACACATAGCTGGGATTAGTCACACACCATCACATCTAGTGTTTTATTGTGCAATTGTTTTTCTTGCCTGTGCTACCCTCAAATCTCCATCCTCCCGTGTACCTGGGACTACAGACATGACCTGGATCAACATTTTTCAATTCTATGCTACACATGCAGACCTTACTTGTGAGGCAATTGGTTGGCTAGAGGACGGCCTATAACTCTGTAGGCCTGCTCAGTAGAAGGAACAGGTATTCTATGACCTTCTATGACCAAGCACCTAGAGTCATGAGTACTCATGCCTGCAGAGGCTGAGAGAGCGCTGAAGATGGAGTGAAGGGACATCTGCTCCACACATGGAAGATAGAGCATTTGTGAGAGGACAGTGTGAATTTGAGCCACCTGAGTACACTGAGCTAGTTCCATTCTAGAGCCCAGGACTCTATTGTGGGTATTCAGAGAGAAGGCATGAGCTTGTTTCCAGGAAGTACAAACATAGGGGGAGTGGCCACTTCTGGTACAGGGAATTTTATCCACAAAGGCCACTTTTTTTCCCCATTTATTTTTATCCTTGAAAACTTCTCTGAAACACAGCTTTTTTATTTGAATCGGGAAGGTAAATTTCACTTTTTTAAAAGAAGATCAAAGCACCAGCCAGTGGAGACACTCCCACTTTGCTTGCCTCTGTGGGTCCTCCCAGGGCCTAGGCACCAGCAGCTTGCACTCACTCTCTCTGCCTCTATCACAACTTGCTGCGCAAAGAACAGCTGAAATCGTAGCCAGCACGGTCTCTTCCCAAGGGCCATTTTCACTGTATGTCTTAATTTCAGTTGCAAAAGGAAAAGTGTTATTCCTTTATGGAAAAAAAGGGTCAGGCATCAAAGGCAGGTGGGAAAGAAGTTAGGGAACAGAAGAATCTAGACTATGAAGGTTTTATGAGTCCACCTGCAAAGGAAAAGAGAACTCTTGATTTAGACTCTTGAATTTGGGCTTTTAACATGATCTTTTTTTCCAAAGGGGAAAGAAGTTCCTCCACATTCTTCATTTGTACTTTAGTATTTGAATACAGTCTATGAGCAGACAGGTTTGGGTGGAATGAAATGGCTGTCTGGTGCATCATTTATTATGCTATGGTGCAGTCATCCAACTTAATGGAAAAAGACAGCTTGAAAAGATATCTGAGCAACCCAGCTTTAAGACTCATGTTCAAGAGATTACAAATCTTTACATGAATTGCTAAACTGGTCACAGCTTCAATAAAAACAATACCTGCTAACTTCTATGCCAGATACTCCCCTTGACATTATAGATGTATTGCCTTGTTTAATCCTCAAGACAGTTTTGGGGTTTACATAATATTTCTATTTCTATTTTCCAACATGCTGATATTCTCTCTCTCTCTCTCTCTCTCTCTCTCTCTCTCTCTCTCTCTCTCTCTCTCTCTCTCTCTCTCTCTCTCTCTCTCTCTCTCTCTCTCTCTCTCTCTCTCTCTCTCTCTCTCGGCCAATTGGAGGTAAGAGTCTCACAAACTTTCTTGCCAGGCTGGCTTAGAACCACGATTCTCAGATCTCAGCCTCCTGGATAGCTAGGATTACAGGTGTGAGCCCTTCCTAATTCAACCTTGGCCAATTTGGGGCCTGCAGTTCCAGACCCTTTCTGGATTCGGTTTTGGTTTCCTTCCCATATCTCCCTGTTCTACAGGTAGGGTTTTATGGCAGCCTCTGGTTACAACTATACTATGTATCGCTGGCCCCCTCTCCATGGCTTCCACTTTTACTGGGAGCTCACAGCATGGTTTCCCCCCCTTTCCTTTCCCAGTCCGCATGTACTAAGTGCTTTCCACTGACCTCTAGTCTCTGGCTGCACTGGTATATCTTTGTGGTTCCCCAAATCCTTCCCACCCTCCCATAAATGATTAAGTCATTCAATTGCCTTGACACAATTCAGCTAGGTGTGCCTTCTCTTTCCTGGGGGAATCCTGTCTGATAAGTTTCTGTTTGATCTCAGAACTATCTGCTACAGATCCTGTCCACTGAACGTTCTACTTATTTGCCCTCTTTGAAGTGCTAGATTGTTGTTTGTTTGAACTGTTGGTTTGGCTTCACTTGAGGGAGGCTGATGTCACACACAGTTACCTGCTTTTCAGGTGGGTGCTGCTTGTTTTCACCCTTGACTGTGGGATCTGTCTGCTGTAGCCATATATGCATATTCATAGACATTGGTCTTTTCAATGGGGATACTATTTCTTATTCATAAATGTATAATTAGAAAGTCTCAAGGGCTAGTATTCATTTTGACACAAGCACACATTCTAGTAACTAGCAAGCAATGTTTTTAATCCCTATAAACCAAAATAAACATTTAGGGGCATTTTTGGAAAATGGGATCTGATAAATTTTAGCAAGGTGCTGTGCATGGCTTTTGCAAGGTCTGTGTAGAGAAGTGGTTTCTTTATTGGTAGTTCAAGGAGTTTGGCAGCTTAATTCAGCACTCACTGGAAAACTTGACTATTTAGTTGGATAAGTGGCCTTTTGTTTGGGTGAATTAATATATATTTCAAATGAGGTCAGAGATTAGAAATACAGGCTTAAATTTCAACTTCACCATGGCTTCCAATTTCTTAGATGTTAAGTAAGAAAACATATTTAAATACTTGTCCTGGGGTCTTTATCCCTAAACATAACACAGTATCAATGATGTGTAAGACAACTATATACATGATTGTTTATTTAATATCACATTAATGTAATCTAATTTTCCTTTTCCCAACCCTCATGATTCATATTTTCTTAACCACTGGAATTCTTACATATAGTTTCCAAGTTGATAGGACAGACTTTTTTTTTAAAAAAATGGTGATATGACTAAGCAGAGATAGCTTTTAGTTAGAGCTACACTGCTCCAGGCACCAATTTGCCTCTTGGCTTTGATTCTGCTATGGACATGTATACATTAAGATAATTATGGCTTACCAAAGAACAATTGTAGATTTTTTTTAATTTCCCTAGATCAAGTCCACGAAACAAACAAAAACAGCATAGGTTATAAGAGTGCCCAAACACAAGCCTGAGTTACACTTTTGGAGAGAAAATAATTTTTTTGTCAAAAGCAATCAACTTTGGCAATCAAATACATATTTGTTTAAAAAGATGTTTTACATATAACCATTGAAATGAATGATTGGTGATTTAAGTGAAGAATTTCATACTAAGTAGCATTTTAAATGCTATTTTACAAATTGAATAACATTGTAGAGTTCCTAAGGAGAAGATCACAAAATACAGCACTAATTTTATAGCTCATAGGGCTGCACTGCAAAAAAAAAAAAAAAAAGGATCTCAAAATCCCAAAGAGAGCTACGGACTTCTAAATCCTCACTGCTGGTATCTACATGAAACTTTAAGCACAGTTCATACTTTTAGGCTAAACTTTGGGACTGGGGCTTGAACTCAGGACCTTGAATTCCCATTGGACTTTCTTGCTCACATTTGGTGTTCTACTTCTTGAGCCACAACTCTAGTCTGCCATTTCGCCTCCAGTCTGGCATTGTGCTGGTTAATTGGAGATGTAGTCTTAGACTTTTTTGTCCCAAGTGACTTGAAACTGCCATCCTCCTAGTCTTCAGGCTCCAGAGTAGCTAGGGTTATAGGCTTGAGCCACCAATCTTTTGTTTGAATTTTAATGTTTATTGGAATATAAATGCCATTACTGAAGGCATTACTGCTAGATTTTCCTGTATGAAACAGAAAACCCAAATCTCTTAAACACATTAGAGTTTGGTTTCCTTCATATGTAGTCAGTGTTCTATAGAAAATCATTTTCAAACCATTGTGTGTTCTGCAGGCCAAATAGTCTTTGTTTCAGGCCATTTGTGTGGCGAGCCCAGTGAGTTTCTCTAAAAAGATTTTACTGTCACCCTAAAACTTGCCTACAATTCTCTCTCTCCTATAGGAAAAAAAGGGTATATAAGTTTTTGGGTATTGTCGCTTTAGTAGGTAATCACACTCTTGTGATTTCCCCCTGTGCTGTGTTTTCTGCTTTTGTACATTGTTAAATAGCTATGTTTTTTATTCTCCTATTTCATCTTTGTGAGTTTATTCTAGCAAATAGGAGAAATTTTCCTTCACCTCTATGCTTCTACATGATGTTTAGAGTATTCCTGGTCTCTACTCACTAGATGCTAGGGATATTCTTCCCCAACCTTGGTTATAACGGCCAAAAATGTCTCCAGACAGTGTCAAATGAGCCCTGTAAAACAAAAATCAGCCTCTTGTCTGAACTATTGTATTGACCTTATTAAGCTCTATATAGGTAAACACACACACACACACACACACACACATACACATATATGACAAACTGATAGTGTTCATAATTTGTATTAGGTGTGAGAATTTTCAGTGTTTATTTGCTATCAATGTCTAAGATAATTTTGATTATTTGAGTAACAGATTTGATATATGCTTCTAAGTTAAAATATGAGTAATTGATTTAGGCTTATGACAACCAGTTTACCTTCCTTGTCAACAATATCAGGAAATTTGAAATAACTTATGTAATAGTTTAATTAATTAGATTTGGTAGAACCAATGATATTCTTGAGGAACTCGCCTGTTAGGCAACAATGGGTGGACTTAGGAAATAAACTGTAAAGATAAATAAATTTGGTTTAAATCATTTAAAAAGCTTAATAATAAAAAAATCCTTGTAAAATTTTTGACAAAGTGTGATTGCATTTATAAGGAAAACAATAGAATTTGTAAGCTGAACTTAAAAGTTTAAGAAAGATCTCAGTTTTTGAACTTGTAAATTTAATTTGAATTGAATGTCATTTCCAAGAACAAAATTAGCCTCTGAATAATATGTTCTTTGTGCAAACGCCATCCTTGTGGACACAAAAGACCTTCACATTGACAATGAGGAGCTGGTTGCCTCAGAAGGGATGTAATCAATGCTTTTACACACAATCCCTGGGGCTCTAATTTCGACAGAATCACTTTCTGGCTGGAATGATGAATAAAACGTATAACTAAATATGGGAAAATCAAGAGAACAATACAGAGGAAAGTATTCCTCCAAACTAAGGGGAAAAGGTTTGGGGGGATTTTAAAAATATATTTTGAGAGGAGAAACAAATCCGGGCGTTAGCAGTAATTTCCTAGATCAATGATTTAAAGTATGAAATAGGAATATATGGTATATAAGCATGGAGAACAGCCTTTCTTTCATTCTCATGGCATATGAATCACTTGTGGATCTTACGAAATTATGAATTCAGATGCAGTAAGACTGGATTGGAGCCTGAGATTCTCCATTTGTAACCAGCTCCCAGTGGGTGGTGCCTACCCTGGTTCTAGGACTATATTTGAAGTAGCAAGAAGTCAGGCATTATTATTCTGTTCACTAAGGATAAGACATATCCTTAATTTTCATTAAGCAAATACCAAAATAACTTCTGACATCATAGTAGGGTAAAGAATTGAGGACGGTCTCAGCTTATGACCTTTCTCATTCATTCTGGGTCTATCAACAGAGGTATGAATACAGTAGCTGATACCAATTCTCTTATATTGGACCAAGATTATCAAATAGCCCTACTCTTAACCACACCTGATGATTATGGAACTTTGCATGTTCCAGAATATAAAAGAGATTAGACCAACAAAGAAAGATTTCTCCTCTACCTCAGGGTCTGACTGCTCTTGGTAGGTAAACTTTGAGACTGTGTAAGAAACCAGACTATGTCTGAATTTTTTTGGCCTTGTCATACCAATTAAGATTTACTAGTGTGAGATGAGTGTCAATGGCTCATGAATGTAACCCTAGCTACTCAGGAGGCTAAGAATGTGAGGATCACAGTTTGAAGCCAGCCCAGGCAGGAAAGTCCTTGGGACTCATATATCCAATTAACCACAAAAAAACCCCAAAGTGGAGCTATGGCCTGAGTGGTAGAACACTATCCCTGATCAAATTAGCTCAAGGATAGTGCCAAGGCCCTAAATTCAAGCCCCAAGACTGATACAAAACAGACAAAGAAAAACCTCATAATTTAACAAATTGTTGACTCATAAAATCCTATAGGACACTCATTGAAAGAGACTAAGAAACTCCAATTTAAAATAATATACATAATTTTAAGGAAATTATTTAGAGATAATATGGGATCAGAATGAGCCATGTGAGCACACAAGAAGGTAAGAGGTGGTAGATATGTCGGGCATTAGCATAGTACGTCTATGCTAACTGCATAGGAGGAAAATGAAAAAGAGGAGAGCAAAATGTTCTACTTTGCATGGGTACAAGTCCAATTTCATGGAACTTTTGAGAAATTTCACACCAACTCCTCAAATTAAAGATCTCTGTAAAGATCTCTGGATTCACTAAGAAAAATCACACTATTTGTGAAGTGATTGAGTTATTCATTGAACGAGCACTTAAGTACCTCTTATGTATCAGCCACAAGGTCTTGAACCAGATACTATAGAGATTAGAGTCTGAGAAGAGTAGTGTCCATGGTAATACTCTAGACTCTAACTTTACAGAAAGTATGTAATGAGTTTGATTTAGCCAACATTACTACTCGAACTTTCTAAACACATGATGACTAAACAGGCAGTGTCTCAGGAATTGATGTGCAACTGAACCAGGCAACAAAATTCTCCTTCTCAAAGCTTGCCATCTGGGCTAGTACAAGCTCATGGTGTCTACAGATGCCACTTGGCATGGGGGAACTCTGTAGAAGGACATTGAGACCAACTGCAGAAAGAAAGAGAGACACCGGAAGAAACAGAGGAATTTAGAGGAGAGGAAGACCAAGTAGAAAAGAAATTCAATAACATAATCCAATTCCTATGTTCAGAGTTCATCTACCTGTGCCATTCCCAGATAAATGAGCTGATAAATTCCCTTTCTTACTTAAGCTAGTTTGAATCAAGTTTCTGTCATTTGTGCCTAAAGAACTCTGACTCACTCCTTGTAGAATCATTGAATGGACAAGCTACAGGAACCTCTGATTTCTTCTAATAAATGGCTCACAATTGTTGTCTCTGATCCCAGAAGCCTCAGCTTTACCTGGACATTAATTAGAGATGCAAATCCTGGGATTCTGCCTCAAACATCCCGAATCAGAAAGTCTAGAAGTGGGGCCGGCCTTCAGTTTTAACAGGCCCACCAGATGATTTTGGTTCATGTGAAAAGTTTTGAGAAACATTGTGCTAGTGCTTCTTTTCCATGAGATGTGAAACCAGAGGCCCAGAAAAGGGAATTAACTTGCTGAAGGTCAGCAAGCTAGTTAATGGTGGCCCTAGACCCTCTTAGCAATCCAAGAGCTGTGGGGTTGAGAAAAGAAGGCCACTTGGAGTTTTGAGGAAATTAACACATGGTTTGGCAAATAGGAGGGGGAAAATATTTTAGGTCAAATAATACAGTATGGTTGGAAACACTTGCTGTGTGTTTCCACCGGAGTTCAGAGAATCTTTTACTCATCTTGGCTCCCCAGTGGAGCCAACAACAATGTGTTAAAGCTCCATGGCCAATGGCAGGAATCCAAGAGAGTCCTTTCTATGTGCCAGCAAAGAGGAATTTCTTAGAAAAGCTACAGAAATTATGCTACTATCACATTTCGCTTGGGGAGTAAAGGAAGAAGAGAGTGAAATACAAAGCAAGGGAACTGAAGTTATTCCTCAGAGCCTCACTCACCTCTCCTATTGCAAGAAAGGGAATTGATGGTTGTTTTTGCCAGGGCAACAGCTCCCTGGAGGGAAACTGGGCACCTAATCTGGTCATTTGGAGAATAACTTGTGGTTTTGAACATATTTTTTTAGGTAGAAGGAGAGAAGTACACTGTCCCAAGGTGTCCCTGGAAACTCTATATAGGAGCTTGCTTTCAAATGACTTGCTTAAGCTGTTCTGGGAACCTGGTCTACCTAGAGGCAAACCTACAGAAGAGACCCCGGAACCAGTATTTCTGAAGCTTTCCTTTTGGTTCCTCCTTCTCCTGACCTGGAGTATATACATGGGCACAATAAAGAGTAAAGGATCAAGTGACATCATTGGCATTACCAATTTTAGAGAGCTCAAGCTTTTAGTAGTTACCATCCACATTTCCCTTGAGACATCTACTTAAGCAAGGCCGATGCCATCTAAGAAGATACCTGATTTAAAACAATTTTCAAAAGCACTATCTCCTCTCATATAAAAATCCATGATGCACAGGTTCATTTATTCACCCATTATATATTATCAACCACATGCCTAGGTACTAGGGACACAACAGCAATAAAAATAATTTTGAAAGGCCTAGCCCTAATGGAACTTAGCTTCTGTCTTTTTTGGGAGACTAACAATGAACAAAACACACATTCGTCCTTCATATTGATTGGCTCCTGAGCCCAGATGTAAGCCAACCAGTGCTCCATATTCCCTAGTAGCTGTAATAGGTCCACAAGTAGTCAAATAACCAATAAACTGAAATGAAGGCTATTTACTCCACTGTTGGAGAAACATTTCCCCCTTCTCTAGCACTTTCTCCTACTTCTCTTTGTGACATAATAAAGGTGGTAGATAGCCTGCTTTTCTCTTAATAGTTAACATATAACTATGAAGAACAGTAAACTAAGGGTGAAAGTGAAAGTACCACATCAAAAACATGCTAGAAGCCAGGTGCTGGTGGTTGACACCTGTAATCCTAGCTACTCAGGAGGCTGAGATCTGAGAATTGAGGCTTGAAGCCAGCCTCAAGAGTCTATAAGACTCTTGAGTAAACTACCAAACTACCAGACCACCAAAAGAGCCTGAAATGGAGCTGCGGGCCTAGTTGTAGAGCACTAGCCTTGAGCTAAAGAAGCTCAGGGACAGAGCCTAGGCCCTAAGTTCAAGCCCCAGATCCAACACACACACACACACACACACACACACACACACACACACACACACACACACACACACACACACACACACACACACACACACACAAATCTTTGCATTGTACCTCTGATCTTGCTGCTGTGTTTCCCTGTAGTTTAAGCCCGTTTGGATTTGTGGTTTCTGATACTTACAGATAAAAATGTTGTAACCTACTAATGAGACCACTGACGTATGAGGACAAGTATAAAAAAATATTTTAGAATAATGAAGGTTGTACTTAGGTTAATGGGCATTTTTCACTGATATCTAAAACATTAGATAGACCTAGGCAGAATAACTGTTAACAATTAAAGAAAAACAATCTAGCACAAATAAAATGGAGTATTAATTTATGCAGTTAATCTCTAATTGGGGACCTGTCCAAAAAGGGCACAATTTTTTTGGCCAGTCCTGGGGCTTGAACTTAGGGTCTGGGCACTGTCCCTGAGTTTTTTGCTCAAGGCTAGTGCTCTACCACTTGAGTCATGGCTCCACTTCTGGCTTTCTGGTGGTTAATTGGAGAAAAGAGTCTCACAGATTTTCCTGCCCAGATGTGGCCAAATAGTTTTTTTTAAAAAGAAAATTTAAGATAAAGCATAGTTTTAGGTGAAATGAAAAAAAAAAGAATAATGTTCAAAATCAGTCTGGAAAATGTTATGCTGCTATAAAGTGAACAATGCTCAGAGACAGCAGAGTCAAACTGAAAAGGTACCAGTGATTGAAGCTGGGACAATCTGACGGCAAAGCAAATAAAAATAACATTGGCTTATGACACAAAGCCTCAGATAACTACCTATGAGTCTATATTGATTTAAATAATAGTTGAATAAGTAAAGAAATGGGGAAGCAGGTATATTTCTATGTCAATAAATGGATGAATGAAGCACTAAGGGTAATAGGAACATCAAAACAGTATTTATTGTAAGCAAATCCACCAATGGATGTGACCATTAGTGGAAGAAGGGATGAGGAGAAACATGATCTTTGTGTAGCATCAAATCATCTTCCTCCAGGGGCAAAGCAAACTAGGTTACTATAGGAGTGGAACTGTGCAGATTTCTCCTGAACAGTGCCATTTGGGTTCAGAGACAGAAAAGCAAGAGATCCATTTAGAATTGAATAGGGCTTCCTGGGGTCTTCCTGGAAACAAAAGGGGCCATTGTTGTTCGGAGCTGTTCTCTTAGTAAACTGACAGGGTCTAGCTTCAGAAACTGTCCTTTCGTCAAAACTCCAAGGCTCTGGGATTGCTCACTGCAAGGCAGGTGGTGGTGAATTCTAGTTTATCTCAGCAATGCCTGGGTGCCTTTTTCTTCCTCTGGATTTCTGTGTTATTTGTATTGGCCAAGGGCCATATTCAGCTCTTTCCAAACTGAAACACATTCTCAGAAAAGGTTGGTCCTACCATCCTCATCTTGGTAAGTGCCAAAGTGTGGCTTCATTTTTTTTTCCACGAAACTGTCTGCTCTCACTTTCATTGAACAGAATGACAGCATGCTCAACTGTTTCATTCAGTATTTGCATAAAAGAGTGGGCCTTGTTCCCTCCTAAGAGAGTGTGTGATTTATTTCTCTCCCCCATTATGTGATCATTTTACCACCATTACAACAAACACAGTGTTCTGGAGAAAACTAGCGCTGCAGCACCTGGTAACTTCACTTAAGTTGGTAGAGACTGGTTTCTCACCTAGATCCACCAAAGCCAAACTATGGTGGGAATTCTATCACTATAATTGAGACTGTTCTTGCTTGCTTTGGAGTAAGTACTTGGAAGGCTGGGGCTGTCTCTTGTTCATCCTCCTCTGCCCAGGGTCTGTCACATCCCAGGTGTGGTAGTCAGTGCTACTCATCATGTATTTCCAATTCCACCCCCCACCCCCAAGCCTTCCTATGGCTGTATCTCCTGGCTCTCTCCTCCTGGATGTAACTATACAAACACATTAGCAGATAAATTGGGAGAAACACTACATATCATTCCTAGGCTGGACCATGGTGTGGTCCAGTGTGCTCTTATTCCTTTAGCTCAGGTGCTTGCAACAGAGTCCCTACTATTTTTATTGTTGGTTGTGGGGCTTGAACTCAGGGCCTGGGCACTGTCCCTCAGCTCTTTTGCTCAAGGCTAGTACTCTACCACTTTGAGTCACAGCTCCACTTCTAGTTTTCTAATGGTTAATTGGAGATGTGTCTCAGACTTTCCTGCCTAGCCTAGGTTTGAACCATTATCCTCAGATCTCAGCCTCTCGAGTAGCTAGGGTTATAGGCATGAGCCACCAGAGCCTGGCAAGTCCCTACTTTTGGCGATGATGAACACATAGTTTAAGAAACAATGAAGAGATGGAAAAAAAATATATATTAAGTGAAGTAAGCCAGACCCAAAGAAACATAAGCTATATGGTTTCCCTCATTTGTAGGAACTAGAATATGTCTATAAATCCACAAGTTAATCCAATGTATAGTAAAAGACAAATAATCACACTTGGACATGATTAATTAAACAGCACTCTAAGCATTCACACACTGAAAACAAAGGAGGATATTCTTAGGAGAGCATCACAATAGCTCAATATTTAGGTGCATATGACCATATAAAATGATTCTTATCAAAATGAACTCCAAGAAATGGAAACAAAAGGTTTTTTTTTTAGTATACTGTTTGTAGTTTTTTCTTTTTTCTTTCTTTTTCTCCTTTGGTTTATCCCTGTTGTCACAGGTTTTTTTTTAAATCTCTGTACCCTTTGCCTTGTCTATAAGTTTATCTGATTTGGGGAGGGGAAAGGGAATCACAGAAATATTGGGACAAAAGGGCAAACCAATTCAGCAATGATACTCACTAGACACAAAAATGCACAACTTGGGGGAGGAGTGGGAGAAAATGATGGAAGGGGTGACACTATTCAAAAAGAAATGTACTCATTACCTTACTTATGTGACTGTAACCCCTCTGTACATCACCTTTACAATAAATTTCAAGTTAAAAAAGAAATAAAACCTTGCTTGTGTTAACCACTGGGATTCTGAATGCTATTTGTTACTGCAGCATAGCCTAAACTGTTCTCTCTGATCCTACAAGTATAAAAGAAATGTATGGCAGGACGCTGGTGGTGGCTCACGCCTGTAATCCTAGCTACTCAGGAGGCTGAGATCTGAGGATCAAGGTTCAAAGCCAGCCCAGGCAGGAAAGTCCATGAGACTCTTATCTCCAACAAACCACTAGAAACTGGAAGTGGCACTGTGGCTCAAGTGGTAGAGCACTGGCCTTGAGCTGAAGAGCTGAGGGACAGCGCGCAAGCCCAGAGTTCAAGCCCCATGACCGACTTTAAAAAAAAAAAAGAAAGAAATGTGTGGATTATTTGTTCAATTTTAATTTTTGAGTCAAGTCTCAGTAGTGTTGGCCAGACTGCCTTGGAACTTATGATCCCACTCTCTGAGCCAGCTGAGCATTAGGATTACAGATGTGTGCCACCATGCCTAGGTAAAATACATAGTTGAATGACTAAGTTATGGGAGACCTTTGAACAGTGTGATAGAATTTCTAGTAAGGAGAGATGCAGGTATGGTAGTCTGATCACAGGTATGTATGTAGTTCAGGCCACATTGGCTAGGGGGCTTTACTTCTTTTATTTGTACACTACATTGATTTATTAGATGCCTCTTATTTGGGGTGTGGGAACATTGCTCTAGATTAAGGGAGAGTCTACACCACTCCAAGTGAACCAACCCTTAGCACTGCCACTGGAATTTTGATTTATCTTGCCACCTGCTATGTATTTTCCAGATGAGGAACCAAGACCTAGATTATCTCTAAGTGAAAGCACTAACTAATGCCAATGGTGTCTAAACTAGCAGACACCTATCACTATACCTACCAATCACAGTCCCGTCTTTTACCACATACTGCCTGTGAACTTTGGGGAAAGCTATTGGATATTCCTGTGCCTCCGTTTCCTCAGCTGACTATTCCATGATGAAGTGTCATGAGGATTTAATAAAGTATACATATGTAAAGATCTAACAATATCATTGCTTATTATTGCTGCTTTCTAGAACCTTCGTTAACTGGCACTCAAGTCTCATATTTTTGTCATGCTCTCTTGCCTTTGGGAAATAAGGAATATATTTTAGAACATTATCTGGTATATTTGCACATTTCAAGGTCTAAGGAGAGATAGGCACTGAGCAGTAGTGAGCTAACCATTCTCAACCTTCCTTCATGTCACCAAACGTACCTGTGTAGGACGCAGGTGTTTGGAGGTACCTCGGAAAAGACAGATGGGCTGTTGGCTGGAGGAGCTGAAGCCTCTGTGGGGTCTCAGCTTCTCTCTCTTCATAGGTCTTGGTGTCAGAGCTACACTGATCTGAAAGGACATGTCAAGCAGCATGGAACTTTAGCTGGGAGTATATAAAAATATGAGTATTTCATTTTCATGTAAGGACTGCCTTGCATTTGCTTTTAGATATATTTCCTTAAAGAGCAATTTGTTTAAAGAAAAAGTAATGTAAGCATTACTTAGAAATGTCAGTAATTTTTAATATGACATATATTGTTTTAATTTTTATTTGTTATATATATATATATATATACAGTAATATGAATGTATCTTTCTCATTCTCTCTGGTAGCCAACCTCTGGCCCATCAGTGGCCATTAGCCTGACTTCCAACAGCATATATTAATGGTGTCTCATTTATCATTTGTAGAAACAGAATCCCATAGTATGTACGTGTCTCTGACTTCCTTCACTTATTTATGAGGTTCATCCTTTCCGGCATTGCAGTGGGCCATGCACTCTCACAGCTGTCTAACATTCCATTTTGTAACTATATCACCCCCGAAATGACCATCTTTGTGCAGTTGATGAACATTTGGGTAATTTCTAATCTGGAGCAATTACCGATATGCTGGTATGATATTCTAGTAATATCTGGTAAGCATACACATTTGTGCCAATTATACATCCAGAAGGAGAAATGCCCGTTGAAGAGTAGTTGTACTTGGCTTTAACACATTCTGCCAGAGTTCCAAAAGCTAGAAGTGATTTACACCTTACTAACAGTTGATGAGAGTTCTAGTGATTCTATATAATACAACGTCTGTTTCATAGTAAACCATGCTTAAATTAATTCAAACAGAACTTATTTAACCCTTTGGAGTAACATTGAGTTACACTTTCTTCCCCCTTCCCAAACTCTAAATTGTTACATAACCTGAATGAACTTCCTGACCTCCATGCTCTTTTAATCCAACCAGTCAAAAGTCTCTCTGAAAACATTGCCCATTCATTTATTCAACTAGAATGTTGTGAGTGTTAATAGGTTGGTGTTTGCAAAACAAATCCAACCTGCCCTGCAAAACATAGTATATACCAGAACCCTGAATGTGGCTAATATGTTAGTCCACTCTTTATAAACACCCTATCTCCAGGGCTGTGAATGCAATTCAAATTTCAGTTTTGGTAGGAAAAGAAAATACTATACAGTCTCACAAGTTACTTTTTAAAGCGATCAAGCATTTTGCACATGCACAAGTTATTTGAATAAAAAGAAGAAATTGTGAGCGCTTCACCCTGCCCCCTGGTTTTTACAACTGTAACAACTGTTCCCCATATGTAAAACAGGCTACTTTGACAAGCTGCTTAAACAATCTGGAAATGCTATTCAGATCTATTTTTTTTAATTCTACGGACATCGGAGAGTGGAGATGCTGACAGCAAGGAAAGGTATGGGGAGAATCAGAGACAATTTCACCTCACCTACCCTCCCCCCACCCCATGCTACTAGCAGGCAGAGCTAAGAACACCCTAGTTTTTAGATAGCAGGTGAATTACATATTTCGCGGGGCAAACGCAAAGCTGAATCCTTTTTTCAGGGTATTCTCAACCTCTATGTCTGTCCGTCTCTCTCTCTCTGTCTCTCTGTGTCTCTCTGTCTCTGTCTGTCTCCCCAACCTCCCCCACCCCGTCTTCCCCTCTTCCTCTCTTCCCTTCTTTCCTCTCCACTTCTCTTTCCCTTTTTCCCTTCTTTTTCTTCCCCTCTGTCTTTCTCTCTCTTTACTAGACCCTCCACCCTCCCCCCCCCCATGGTCTCCTTTCTGCATTGAGGAATATTCTGACGGAGGGGCGACTGGGGTTCTACCTACCTCAGCATTCGGTGCTAAAAGTGGTTAAAGCCTTTGGGTACCAGGGCGACCCCTAAAGGTGAGTTGCTGAGTGTGGAATTCCGGGGTCCTAGGCCTGGGGGGAGCATGCGGGGCTCCATGGCCAGCCTCCAAGAGTCTGCGGTCCAGAGAGCGCAGAGGCACCTGGGGGTGGGGGTGGCCGGGTGGGGTGAGTAGCTAGGCTCCCAGCCCTCAATCTCCACCCCCTCCCTTTCTTACTGGAGCCCAGATCTCCCCGCAGGGCTTGGGCGGGCAATGGGCGATGGCGTTGGTTCACACCCTGCTCTCTCGGCGCCCCGCCCGCTCCCCACCTCGGCGCCCAGCCTTTGCGGCGGTGGAGCGAGCGCAGGACGCGCCACGCCGCGCCGGGCAGCTGCAGAGGGAGCGGGACAGGGGCGGCTCCCGCTTTCAAGGGGAGGAGGGACGCGGCCCGGGGGGAAAGCGGACTAGATCGGCCACCGGGCGCCGGGAGCCAGCCGGTTGCTGAGACCCGCAGGTAAGCGCGGGAGGAGTGGGGGAGAGAGTTAGGATTACACCAAACTAGGGCTGAACTCTCGGGTTCCCAAGCTCATGGAGCGTGGGGGGCTGGGTCGCAGCGCGTGGTACTGGGGAGGGCGTGATGGGGGGACGCGATCGGATGGGGATGCGTGTTGGGGGCTGCGATCGGATGGTGGGGACGGGGCGTGAGGGGGACAGCGATTGGATGGGGGAAAGGCGGGAGACGAACGCTCCCACAGTTGTGCTGAAGCTAGGAGCCGGAATCGGGGCAAAACGTGGAACCCCGGGATCTGCCGTCCCACACTGGGAAACTGCGACCAGTGGGAAGGGGGCTTCCGGCATTGCGATCTGTGATGGGGGTGGGGTGGGGTGCGATAGTTTGTACCCAAAGTCTTTAAACGGATTCAAACCGTTCCCATCCCTCTGGGAGACTGGGGAGGCGGGGGGGGGGGGGCGAGCCGCGAACCACAAGCTTTACTCCCGCGGGCAGTCTTGGGGACGCGACTCTTGGGGACTCGGTGTACCGCGACGGGCGAGTGGGTGCGGTGGTGCCCAAGGAGCGCAAAGGCACGGCCCTGGGCGGTGCGGGCGGGCAGGGCGCAGCACCCCTTGGCGAGGTCCAGAACAGGTGGTCTTGGGGTGCAGTGGACTGGAAGAGCAGCCAAGAACAAGGACGTGATCGCGGAGAAGAGGCTACACGCGGGGTGAGCGTGCTTATACGAAGCGAAGTGGGGAAGGGGCGTGGGGGACTTGACTGGTCTCCCAAGAGCCAGACAAAAAGCCAGAGACAGGTTTTCCCCTGGCTATTTGGGCAGTGGCACTTCTAGCCGCCCTGTGAACTCGAATCCCCTAGGGAGAAGAAGTTCTGCTGCTATAGGTTTTGGGGGGGGGGAGGGACGGGGGACGGTGTTGGATCTCAAAGTCTGAATTTCTCCCCAGGTTCCCAGATACAGCTAGTTGTCCCGTGGATCACACTTGATCTTCATGGCCAGCCCCACAAAACTACTTTTGTCCAACAGGCTGAAAAAAAAAAATCTTAGGAAAACTGGGAGATCGGAAAATGAGGTCCTAAGACTTTCCAACCCCATCTTCCACTCCAAACATACACATTGAAAAAAAAAAAAAACGCGATGAAACGGCTGCTACTGCTACTCGTTTGAATCACAGCAAGGCTTGACTTTTCTTACCAACTTTTCCAGCCACATGATCTGATAGCAGAGCTGGCTTAATGGATGTTCAATCCACACTTGCTTTAACTGAAGCAAAGAGCCTCACATTTTCATCTTGCACTGGGTCATATAAATTATGTAGCTGATCCTGTCTCCTATTCACCATAGATGGGGGGGGGGACAATTTCTTCGGTTGAGCTTTGTGGGTGATGTCGAATAAAGATTATTAAAGCCAGCAGCGGGGGGCTAACAAATGTAATCCAGTTATTCAGGAGGCTGAGGTTTGGGGATCTGGGTTCCAAGCCAGTCCAGATAGGAAGATGCTTAGGATTCTTTTTTTCTTTTCTTTTTTTTTTAAATTGTCAAAGTGATGTACAGAAGGGTTACAGTAATATAAGGAAGGTAATAAGTATATTTCTTGTCACATTTGTTACATCTTCCCTCATGTTTTCCTACTTTCCTTCCCCCACCCCACTCCCAAGTTGTACAGATCATGTCCAACATATTGTCTTGTGAGTATCACTGTTGCATTGGTTCCCCCTTGTCCTTTGTCTCGCCATTCTGTTGTTCCCCTTCCCTTCCCTAATTCAGATAAATGTATATACAATACCAGGGCACCAACATCAAATACAGTGACAACAGGGTATATATCACAGGGGGAAGAACATACAAAAGAAACAAAAAATCACACAGTACATTAAAAACAACAACAACAAAGAAATACCTCTTGTGTCCATGTCTTGGAGTTCATTTCACTTAGCATCATCTTCTATGGTCATATGTACATAGCTATTGAGCTGTTCTGCTTATCTGCTAAGATATATACTAATATATATATTTTAACATATATTACTAATATATATATATATTACTTGATATATACTAATTATTGCAAATAAAGGAGATCATCACACCTATATTTCTTTAGAAAGACAAATCATACTAAGTGATGTAAGCCAGACCCCCAAATCCTTAAGTTTCTTATCTCTAATTCACACACACACACACACACACACACACACACACACACACACACACACCCTGCAAAACAAAGAAAAAAAGGCTGAAAGTGGAGATGTGGCTCAAGTGGTAGAGCACTATCCTTGAGCAAAATAGCTCAGGGACAGCTCGTAGGCCCTGAGTTCAAGCCCCAGGACTGGCACTTCCCGCCCCCACCCCCCACACACCACATAGGTGCACATACATGGGTTTATTAAGCTAGATCCTGAAGTTGCTCTTTCTTCGCTTTGGCCATCTTACATAAGCAAACAACTCCAGTCATGTATGGAATGACAAAATCTATTGCTTCCTTAACCATTAGCATCAGCAATGCATTAAGAACTCCATTGTAAGTAGACAAAGCAATTAAATTGGCTAAAATATTTTGTAAATTAGTCGATAAAATGTATGTTATTTACACAGGATCTTGGGAGTCTTCAGTGTCTCATGAAGTTTTGCTGAGTGAAATCTAAACTGAGCTGGCTATTGCTGGGTTGGCTGCTTGTATAGCTCAAATGCAAAGCTGAAAAACAAAAAGTGGCCAATTTTTTTGAGCTATTCAGGGATATTGTTTTACAGGACTTCAGCACCCTGCCAACCCGGATCATATTCCTTTCTGCTTTTATCATTCCCACATCCCTGCAAGGTGACTTTCATTAAAAGGGGAATAGAGCAAATTTAGCTGCTGAAAAACACTGAAGAGAAGCAGGGTCACCATCCGTGTTTTGTCTGTGAATAATTCTTGCCCCAAACCCAGAGATTCCAGGTGTATGTACTTTTCTGAGAGGAAAAGGGTTGGAAATACGGAAAAGGAAAAAAAAGGGGGGGGGACTTTAATTATGGGTATGATTCTGTTTAGCAGAGGGAGAAAAAGGTTGAGAAATGGAATTTCATTGGTGGGTTTGGCAGGGGAAGAAGAGCCGCTGTTTTTGGTACTATGAGCAGCCTTCCAGAAATGGAGTGAGTTTGCTCAGGTGTTATGGAGCGTTAGCAGAGGAGCTGATTTTCCATGGCCCATGTGGTCATTTTAGAGACTTGCGAGGGTGGGGGTAATCACTGCTGCTTTTGTTGCTCAGCTGAATCTGACAAACATATTTTTCCATTTTGCTTCCTGACAGTGCCAGGTTACTTTCAAATACATGATGCAAACAGGGAACCAACACCATTCAGTTAAAAAACAAAAACAAAAACTAGAGGTAGGCAGTTTCTGTAAGAATGAATAGTTCCAAAACCAGATTTTGACTTCAAACCTGGTTTTTTATGCCTGATTGGTGAAGGCATATTCTATCTCCAGATAGGGAAAAAAGTGCTTTGTAGTTTAAAACAATATGCCCACTTTAAATCAGCATGGAACATATTTGGCAAAAGGGTACCCAGTAGTGTCATTGAAACACTGAGGAAATATGATCAAATAAATTCCCTCAAAGACATTGGTGAACACTCTGTTCCATTTTATTTATTTATTTATTTATTTATTTATTTATTTATTTATTTATTTATTTATTTATTTATTTATTTATTTAGTCAGTCGTGGGGCCTGAACTCTGGGCCTGGGCGCTGTCCCTCAGCTCTTCAGCTCAAGGCTAGCACTCTACCACTTGAGCCACAGCACCAATTCCAGCTTTTTCTGCTGATGTGGTGCTGAGGAATCAAACGCATGCAAGGCAAGCGCTCTACCACTGAGCCACCTTCCCAGGCCCTGTTCCATTTTATAAATTTATTTAGTTCTTGAGTTTATTTCATGTTTTTGAAAGTGCAGTATTCTTTATTAATCGTGAAATTCATCTTCTTTAAAGTATACAGTTCTAGAAACATAACCAGGTCTAGTAACTACTGCATGAAACACGGAAGAATGCCATCATCCCCCGAATTTCCCCTTTTGACTTTTATTCTTTATATTTGACCTGTCCCAACATTCTTAGCTCCTGGACCCCACAGATTTGTTTCCTGATTCTATAATTCACCTTTGAAGTGAAGGTTAGTTCACTATGATGTAGACTTCAATCTGAGCTCTTTTACCTAACATATTTGAGATTAATCAATATTGTGTTGATCCAAACTCTTTTGTTTTTATTGCTGACTAATATTCCATAGTTTATTCACTATCAACAATATGAATTAAGTCAATATACACATCTGCATATAGTTTTTATGTCATTTCACTCTGGTAAATACATAGAATATTGTGTTGTATGGTGAACAAACTTTATTTTTCTTAAACTGCCCAACTTTTCCAAAGTGTATATTCCATTTTCCTCCTTTTCTCTTTTTCCTTCCTTCCCTCCCTCCCTCCCTCCCTCCCTTCCTTCCTTCCTTCCTTCCTTCCTTCCTTCCTTCCTTCCTTCCTTCCTTCCTTCCTTCCTTTTCTTCTTCCTTCCCTCCCATCTTGTTTCTCTCATTCCTCCTCTCCTCCCTTCCTTCCTTTCTTCCTTCTTTCCTTCCTTCCTTCCACATGTTAAGCAGGTGCTGTGCCGCTGAGCCCGCACTCCAGCCCTGCTTGGGTACCATTTAGCATCATCATTTGGTATCCTTGGATTTCTTTTACTCTAACCGTTCTCATGGGCTTATGATGGCATTTGGTGATTTTAGTTTGCTCTTCCCTGCTGACTAAAGATGTTGGACATCTTTTATGTGTGTTTTAGTCATTTGTTTGTCTTTTGTGAAGTGACTGATCTTTTTATTTCCTTGGTGTGTTAGGTTATTGAATCATAAGGTTCTTCATATAACTGCAGATGTATGTGTTGCAAATACTTTCTTTTAATCTGTGGCTTGACTTTTTGATATTTCTTTGAAGAACAGAAGTTTTGAATTTTCACAGAGTCTAATATATCAAGATTTTTTTCCCCTGTGGATAATATTCTAAGTAAATTTTCTAATAAGTACTTGTCTGTCCCAAGCTTTCTACAAAGTTCTTCTATATTCTTTGGACACTTGGTAGTTTTATCATTTATAAATGTCTGGATCTTCTTTGTAAGCTTTATTTTTTTGGCATTTGAGCTCAACACACTAATATTGCTAGACAGACTCTCTACCACTTGAGCCATGCGCTCAGCCTTTTACTATTTTTTTTTGTTATTTGTCAGGTACAGTCTTAAGTTTTTGTTCAATGTAGGCCTTGTACCCCAGTCCTCCCACCTGTATTCTCCTGCAAAGCTGGGACCACAGGCTTATGCCACCATGGGGAAATCTTTTGTTGAGATGGGGTCTTGATAACTTTTTGCTCATGCTGTTCTGAAATCTTGAACTTCCTGATCTCCACCTCCCAAGTAGCTGGGATTACAGTTATGAGCCACCATGCCTGGCCTTAAGCCTAAATTTTTTTATGCAGTAAAGATCAAGGTTCACTTTTTCCACATAGACATCCACTGGTTCCAACATCATGTGTTAAAAGTGTCTACTTTGCTTCCTCCCATCATAGCCCTTCTGCCTCTTTATCAAACATTATATATGTGGGCCTACTTTTTATCTTTCTATTGTGTTCTATTCATCTGTATGTCTATGTTAGGCAAATACTACTCTGCAGTTTGAAGCATTCTTTGTTTTGTTTGTTTTATTTTTGTGTGCCAGCCCTAGGGCTTCAACTCAAGGGCCTTTCCACCACTATCCCTGAGTTTGTTTTTTTTTCTTAAGTCTAGTGCTTGACCACTTGAACCACAGCTCTACTTCTGGCTTTTTGCTGGTTAACTGGAGATAGGAGGTTCACAGATTCTCCTGCTGAGGCTGGGTTCAAACCATGATTCTCAGATCTCAGCCTCCTGAGTGGCTAAGATTACAGGTATGAGCCACCGTGCTCAGCTACACATTGTTCTTTCATGTGTGGTTTTGTAGTACGTTTAGAAATTGTACGCCCTTCCTCCATTTCATCTTCGAATTACTATCTCATTGAGTAGGAAAGCTATTTGTTTTTGTGGCTCTGTCTTATATTCAAGCCACCTTAGTTTTTTTCCAACTGGCTTCTTAAGGTAGGCAACAAGTGAATGTGAATGGCAACAGTATAGGGTCTCCCTCCCAATATTTTTACTCCATTTTTATTTTCTTATCTTTGTGGCCAGACTTCCTTTTAGGATAATGTGCAGCTATAGTTTGTGATTTGGAGGGGAATGCTGCTGACATTTTACCGTTGTAAGTGTTGTGTTCACTATAGAGTTCTGCTAGCTATTCTTACTGTTTCTTTTCATCTTTAGTTTGTTAAAAGTCTAAAGTTCAGTTTAAAAATTTCTTGTTCTATGTTGAAAGGGGTGACATTGATCAAGATGTATTATATTGTTAAATGGTAATTCCTTTGTGTAACGACTAAAGGATAATTTTTAACCTAATTTCTTTCTTGTTCTACTTGAGATTTTTTTCCATTGAAAGCCTAACAGGTTTGTTGTCAGTCTTTCAGGCTTTAGGGGTTCATATTTTGATCTCTTTAGAACAGTTCATATAGCATTGAGTCAAATGACTTCATTTAAATACATAACGAAGATACGATCTTTGAAGAATCTGTATAGTATTCTCATTTGGGAGTTACCAGGAGTATTAATGAGGGAAGAAAATAAAGGGGTGGTTTATGACATACAGACGCATACAGATGCACACCTATGATAACTTTTTAAAAAGTTTTATTGTCAAGGTGATGTACAAAAGGGTTATATATAATAACTTTTTGAAGTGCTTTGTGTGTGTGCGCGTGCGTGTGTGTTTTTAGTTTTCAGAAATAGCTTATTTAATCCTTCCAATGGCATTGCAATGGCTCATTTTGAAGGTCAGCTGGGCTAGTTGTAGTGTTTTTAAAACTTTTTTTGCTCACCATTCACATTTTATATTTTATATTTCAATATATATATATATATATATCACATTTTATATTTCAACCCAGTATAACATCCCCAAAATAATTGAAACAAAAATCTCAAAATGTGTTATGCCTTTTCCCATGTATAGTATATTCTGATATTTTCTATCCTCTCCTATGTGGACACCGTGATGGCAGATGGAGGATTATCTATGCAGTGGCAGCTATCCATATTTAATACCACAGAAGGCAAAAGAATTGGTTTAGTAGACTTAGGGAGTTGGAAAAATAATAAATACTGGTATCTTGGTTTAGTTCTAGACTGTAGTAATTTTCCATGAATCTTTTAGTATTGCCCAGAAATCCTCTATGTTTTTCTAGTGGGTATGGTTCATGCTCCATTCCACTTTGTTTTTGTCCGTCATGGGGCTTGAATTCTGGGCCTGGGCGCTGTCCCTGAGCTCAAGGCTAGTGTTCTAACACTTGAGCCACAGCGCCACTTTTGGTTTTCTGGTGATTTATTGTAAATAAGAGTCTCATGGGCTTTCTTGTACAGGCTGTCTTTGAACTATGATCTTCAGATCTCAGCCTCCTGAGTAGCTAGGATTACAGGCCACCAGCACCTGGCTTCACTTTCTTTTATTTCCACTGTCCTTCCTCCATTCATTGCTGACTGGGTTTCTTAGATAGGAATCTTACCACATTCTCACCATTGCAGCGCATAACATGCCTACATTTGTACAAATGCTCACAGCCTTTCCCACTCTCACTGTGCAATTATTAATGTGAGGTCCCTGCTGGGACTTAAAATGATTGTGGTTATAATAGAGCTGGGTGCTGGTGCTCACATCTGTAATCCTAGCTACTCAGGAGGATGAGAGCTGAGGATCATGGTTCAAAGCCAGCTTGGGCAAGAATGTCCTTTAGACTCATATCCAATTAACCACCAAAAAGCCCAAAGTGGAGCTGTGGCTCAAGTGATAAGAGTCCCAGGCTTCAGCAAAAAAAAGCTCAGGGACAGTGCCCATGCTCCAGAGTTCAAGCCCCAGGACTGGCACCAAGAGAGAGAGACAGAGACAGAGACAGAGACAGAGAGACAGAGATGGAGAGATTTCTGGGATCTGGACCTCTCATTCTCTGTCTTCACAAGGATGTCTTCTTTTGTTTATACTTTGTCTTTTTTTAACTTCTTACTTGGAAATGATTTTAAACTTTACAAAGAAGTTGTAAAACTGACCACAGTACAAAGAATGCCTGCACACCTTCTCTCCGGGTTCATCTATTGTTAACATTTTACCGCATTTGCGTTATCATTTGTACTCTTGACTATGCACGTATTTTTGCTGAACTATTAGAAAATAAGTTACAAACTTCATGGTCCTTTACTCCACAATACTTCGGTATAAGTTTCCTAGCAATAAAAATACCTTGGTAGTACTGTGATCAGTTCAGTAAATTTAACATTGATAAGATATGAGTATCTAATCTGCCATTTCTATTCCAATTCTGACAACAGATCTGATAATATCCTTTACTCCACTGTTTCCTTCTAGTACAGAATCTCCTATACGTTTGTTATTGTAGTTGAGCTTATAGATGTGAACCATTATACCCAGTGTGTTCTCTGAGATAGGGTCTTGCTAACTTTTTGCCCAGCCTGGCCTTGAATTTAAATCCTCCTATTTTTGCTTCCAAATAGCTAGGATTATAGGCATGATGCAGTTCCCTCTTATATATTATCAAGTTTAAAAGCACATTAGTGTGGGGACTGGGAAGGTGGCTCAGTGGTAGAGTGCTTCCCTTGTGCATGAGGTCCCCGGGGTTTGATTCCTCAGCACCACATAAGCAGAAAAAGCCAGAAGTGGCGCTGTGGCTCAAGTGGTAGAGCACTAGCCTTGAGCTGAAAGAGCTGAGGGACAGCACCCAGGCCCAGAGTTCAAGCCTCACGACCGACCAAAAAAACAAAAACAAAAACAAAAACATCAGTGGCATTGTCTCTTGCCTCAGGGATATAGTTGAGTGCAGAAAGGATAAATGGTCCTGTCAACACATCAAGCTCCTTTTTGGCTTGTGCTGTTTTCCTTGGAATGTTCTCTCTGCCCCTTCCTCCATCTTTCTATAGCTAGTCTCTCATTCTGATGTTGGGTTTCAATATCAGTCTTTGATAAGCTGATCTAAAATAGCTACTAAGTTGTCTTTAATTTTCACTCCTGCCTTTGCAATCTTTTCATTTCCTTATTTATTTTTTATGGTTCCTAGTCCTGCTTCTCCCTGTGAGCAGCGCGTCTATCTTTATCTTCAGTGCTTAGAATAATGTTTGGTGTATAGGAGGTATTCAGTACATACTTGGCAAATGAATGATACAGTTAAACTGTCTCATATGATTTTCAGCACATGGAAGATACTAAGTAAATGTCCTCTGCTTTGAGACAAGATCCCACTACGGAGTTAAGGCAAGGCTCACACTGGCAACCATCTTGCCCTAGCCTTTCCAGCCCTGGGCTCAAAGGTGGATCATTATTCCTGGTTTCAGTGTTCTCTTTTGCCCATTGTACACGTGTGGGTCTGAATCTAGTCTAGAAACTTCTGATGAAGATAGGGATCTGATGAAGAGGCTCATATTTATGTTAAGATTTTAATTATTAGGGTTTCCAAGCAAAAGGGAATTGTGCTTTAGTAGGGAAAAATGATAGAATTAGAGATTACTAGTGTCATATTTTTCAATGAGGAACTTTTCTAGCCCTCTGAACTATAAGGTTAGTTCTTATATCTTAAAAAAAATTGGTATGAGGCAGGCTGTGGTGGCTCATGCCTGTAATCTTAGCTACTCAGGAGGCTGAGATCTGAGGATTAGGATTCCAAGCCAGTCCAGGCAGGAAAGAAAAGCCAGAAGCAGAGCTGTGGCTCAAGTGGTAGAGCACCAGTCTTAAGAGAAAAAGCTAAAGGATAACACTAGGCCCTATGTTCAAACCCCAGTAATAGGCACATGAAAAAATGCTATATTTACCATGGGATTGAAGCAAGCAAACTATCTGAATACTCCATTTTGGAAGCCTGCATGTGAATGTTGAAGTAGGAAGAAAGGGATTTTATAGGAACGAATTGCTGTTCTCCATTGCCCTTGTTTTTGGCATAATTAACAGTCCATTACAGAGTGAGTGAACTATGGAATCACACAAGCAACCAGCTATGTGTGTTATTAGTCTGAGGAGAAAACACCAAAATGTCTTCTAGTATTTGTGCCTGATCTGAAATTCATAAACTGAATACATAGAAGGAGAGAAAAATTGGGAAGTTGTAGACTGAAGTGGTTTCACTTTTAGGCATTATTTGAAGCCTAGCTATGTTTTGCTTTTGGTTTCTGATGCAGAATTGAACCCAGAGACATGTGCTTTGCTGTCTCAGGGGATTACTTCATAGTCTCTAAAGCTTTTCTTTCTGATGAGTTTTTGTTTTTATTTCTTGTGATGTAGTAACCTATGGGGATTTATGTAAAGGACATGATATAGTACTAAAGCTTCCAGGAATCATCCCAGATGAACTCCACTAGTGATTTTCTTGTCTAGATGATTAACTTTCTGACAGAGTATACAACATGTTTTGAAGTTTGGGGAAAAACCATTGCCTTTGACCCAGAAGGGCCTGGTTTTCTGAATTTGTCCAAAGGATTGTTGTATCCTCAGTTTAGCATGAGTCAAAAGCTGTGTGCCATTCCATTCACCCTCAAGCTATTTATCAGCTCTGCATCACCATTAGTCATTTGCTTTCTAGTATCCTCCTTTTCGGAAGTAGGCAAGTATGTCAAGCAGCACTGTACAGTCATTATTTAGAAACGTATTCTAGTTGTCTCATCTGTGCAAGCCGATGGGGTGTGTGTGCATATGGTTTTTATTCATTAAAATTTAATTAATTTGAAGGGAAAACAAAACCCATTTAAAACGTACAGTTGAGTAAATTTTCACAAACAGTCCCTAGATCAACAATCAGAACATGAGCAACTCCCAGAAGCTCTCTTCATGGACACTACTGTCCTAACCTGAATACCATGGTTTAGGTTTGTTTATTCTTAAACTTCACACACACACACACACACACACTCACACACACACACACACACTCACACACACACACACACACACACACACACACACACACACACACACAAAGGGGACCTGAAGGTCTGCTTCCTGCCACTAGGAGATATTCATCAGATTCCTCTATGTTTTGTTTTTGTTTTTGTTTTTGTCGGTCGTAGGGCTTGAACTCTGGGCCTGGGCGCTGTCCCTCAGCTCTTCAGCTCAAGGCTAGCACTCTACCACTTGAGCCACAGTGCCACTTCTGGCATTTTCTGTGTATATGGTACTGAGGAATCAAACCCAGGACTTCATGCATGCTAGGGAAGCACTCTACCACTAAGCCACATTCCCCAGCCCATCCTCTGGTTTTGCATGTAGTTGTGGTTGGGACATCCTCATTGCCATGTTATCCTACACTGTGTGACTCCACAGTTAATCTTTCTGCTGTTGTTGTGCCTATGGTGTGTTCCCAGTTACTGTTTAGAAACACTGCTGTGGGTGGATACACACACACACACACACACACACACACACACACACACACACACATTACTACCAGGTAAATACCTAAAGGCTTTAAATGTGCTTTGCACTGTTGCTGTTAATTACCTTTACATCTGGCTGCAATTACATTAAGACATCTTTGTTCCTCCATTTCCCTTCTCCCTTCCCCTCCCAAAGACAGAATGGACAAGCAAGACAAAAGGAAAAGAAAACTGAAACAACCACAAAGAAAAAAACCTTGTTTCCATTTGCCTTTTCAAACAAAAAGAGTCTATTTCTATACTCTTTTATTCCTTTATTAACTATGTATATAAAACACCATTGTTTAAAGTCTTAAGCATTTTTTTTTGGGTCCAGTCATGGGGCCTGAACTCTGTGCCTGGGCACTGTCCCTCAGCTCTTCACCTCAAGGCTAGCGCTCTACCACTTGAGCCATAGCACCACTTCCAGCTTTTTTTCTTTTTTTGCTTATGTGGTGCTGGGGAATCGAACCCAGGGCCTCATGCATGCAAGGCAAGCGCTCTACCACTGAGCCACCTTCCCAGCCCAGTCTTAAGCATTTTGACGTGCTTTTTTTTTTCTTCCTGCAAAATTCTCTCTGGTCTCACTGTGTCTCTATTTCTTTGTCTCTCTTGTATATTTTGAGAAAAAGAAAACTCCTGAAACTCTCAAATACTGGGACACTGGTTCACTCCCTGAATGTTTTTACAGTGATATAGGCATATTAGGCACGGATTCTGCATTTTACCAAGAAAAAGAGAAAAGAAAAGGAGGTGAGGGAAAAGAGAAGTGTATAAAGGAGGTTTGGAAAAAAAACACTAAAGTGTGCTTTCTGTAGGTTGGCACTTTGGTTTTCCCACAAACAAGCACTGAATAAATACAGGCATAGTCTTTGCACACACTCATTCTGTGGAGATATGAGCAAATAGTGTCATCTACAGCAGCGCCGTTCAAATTCCAGTGTGCACAAAGATCACCTGAGAACTTTGTTACAATGCAGGGAGTGATTTGGCAGCTCTAGGCTTGACCCCAGATTTCTGCATTTCAGTTCCTAGAGAATGTGGATTCTGTGCGACATTTATGCATTGCCTATTTTGATGATAAACATCCCTCCCCAAGAGCCTCCCTCCAGGCTGGCCTTTTCTGTGCTGCTCTAAGAACCAAGCTGTGTGCCGTCTGCATTATCCCGTGCTTTAAGTCTCTCATGTAACCTCAAACAGCAACTTCTTTTAACACTCTTTACTGGGTTCCTCTTCAAAGGTATCAGACAACCGGAGGGAACTATTAAACTCCTCAAGCATGTGACGAAGCAGCATACACATGTACATATGCACCCCAGTCCTGATGTTAAAAAGTGAGTGGGGTTCAGGTAGGCATGAAAACATCCTCTTCTCACCTGGCTCCAATAGTTTCTCTTTCCTCATTCATTCCAGAATATTGGGGTTACTATTGTCACCTCCCTGGCCCTGACCACTTTCAACACATACCAGCCAGTCTACCAGCTGCATGTGTGTGCCTGAGACTGCTTGCTCCCTTCGTGTGCTACCCTGGTAGGCTAGGAAATGAACACTGGCCCCCTCCATGTGTGCCCTTAAGCAACTCTCAGACAATACCTGATGAAAGTTGGGAGCGGCGGGGGTGGTGGTGGTGGTGGTAATAGATGCCTGCTTAGGCCTTCAAGTGAACTCCCAGAATTCCCCAAGCCAAATCTCCACCAACTGCAGTGGTAATAGACTTACTGATGCCCTGTGTTAGCCCCCTCCTGCCCATCTTCCTTCCCCATTCTCTTCTCTGTGTTTCCGGGGATTACGTCCTAAATAAACCACTTGCTCTCCAATCCGTGCCTCAAAGTTCCCTGCTAGAAGAAATGAAACTAAGGTTCTAGAAGGCCAATAGTTAGGAACTGCTCTTCCATTTGCTTTAAGATAGTAGCGTTACAAGAAATCCACATGGGCGCCATGTGATGTTTGTTCTAAAGAGGGAGTTAGATGTTTAGCGATTACAGTTATTTGGCTACTGTTAGTATTTATTTTGTTGATGTGATACTAAACATTCCAATGGCTAGAAATAAGACCGATGCTGGAGAGACTGTTTCCATGTTTCTGGGCTCTTTGGGGATCATGCGAGCAGAATTGGATATGTGGGCAACTCAGGGAAGCTGGTTCTATTTAATTTTTTAGTTCTTTGGAGTTCTTCCTCCAAGCCTTGACCATGTCCTGGCTGCATCTTATTTCCCTCCTGTCCACAGGCCTCCGCCACTGGCTTTCTGTTTGGCTCTCTGCCCAGCCCTTTAGCATGAAGATGGCTTCTTGGACATTCACTTTACTGAATGGACATCTATGAGAGTAAATTTCTTTATTTTATTATTTTTTATTGAAAAGGTGATGAGCTGGGGCGGGGGAATTACAGTTACATAGGTAAGGCAATAAGTACACTGTGTTTAATCATTGTTACCCCATCCCTCTTTATCTCCTACTTACCCCTCCTTATTACCTCCCCCCCCAATTGTAGTGTTTATACCCAACATAGTGTCAAGTAAGTGTCAATGGGGCTGTGGTTCATCGGTTGCTCTGCTGTTTCTGTGATTCCCTTTTCCTTCCATATATTGCATTGTCTACTATCCAAAACACGAGGTACAAAAACTAAGAGAAATGAAGACAGAAAAAAAGCAACAATAGAGAAAAAAGAATGAACTATATACAGGGTCTAATGAGAACCTCTTCATAAGTTGGAGTTCACATTAATATGCTTCATTATATATGGTCCTTTGCACTAAGCACTTGGGTTATTGAAATCCCCTTTAAGAATATCGTATACATATTCTAGTCCTTACAAATGAGGGAGATCATGTGAGCTGCTTTTCTTTGGGCCTGGCTTACTTCACTTAATATAATTTTCCCAAGTCTTTCCATTTCCTTACGAATGGAACAATGCTATTCTTTCTGATGGAAACATAGAATTCCATTGTGTATATAGGCCCCATTTTCTTGATCCATTTATCTACTGAGGGAAATCTGGGTTGGTTCCATATCTTAGCTATTGTAAATAATGCTGTGATGAACATCGTCATACTGGTGGCTTTAGTGTGGCCTTGTTTGTGGTCATTTGGGTAAATTTCAACAACATAGCCACACCTGTTTTTCCAGACTTTACATCAACGGTCACAGCTCCTCCTAGCTGTGACCTTAGCATTTCCTTTCCTCCCCAGACCAAAACTGGATCTGAGTGTTGGCATAACTGAAGGCTCTTGGTATATTGTTAGGGAATTTTAGTGCTGCCTGGGCCCCAATGAGAGTTCTTTGTCCCTCTATAGCAGGGGTGAGGACCCTCTGGACTGCAGGCCATATAAGGTCCACAGAACCATTTGGTATATGAAAAGAGAGACACATGTTTCTCGTTGGCTGTCCTCAGGCTTCTGCCTCTACTGATAATTTTGTTTGGTCTGAGAATGATCCTGTGAATATTCACATGGCCCTTGGCAGGAAAGAAGTTCCCCACCCCTGATATATTAATTCTCCTCCCTGTGGTTGTTCTCATGTTTGGAACTCACACCAGGCTAGGATGGTGACCTGACTTGGTATTCCAGGCTAATTTTCTCTGTTTTGCCCTACTTCTGCCAAGGTACACTCCTAGTAGACTAAGCAGATATCTCTGTTTATGCTTCTTGAGGGTCTTCATTAGAAATATTTGGACTTTGAAATTTGGTACCTTAAGAGTACAGGCTACATCCACAGGGCTAGCTTTCATCTAAGCAAGTATAAAAAAAAAAATAAAAAACAAACATCCAGAGTGAATCTCTAGGTGTCTGTTTCTCTGTGTTTGGGTGGCCCCAAAGAATGTAACTTTCTTAGCTACCAGAATAAAACGCTGTAGACTGGATGGCTTAAATCATGGTTATCTGATAGTTCCACAGGAGTGGAAGTGCAAAGCCAAGGTGCCTGCATGATCAGCATCGTGAGGACCTTCGTCCTGGTTTCAGACTCCCATCTTCTCACCGTGTCCTCACTTGACAGAGAAAAGGGATTAAAGATGTAAAAAAAAATCTCTTTTCTACTTCTTGCAAGGCCATCATTCCTTTGGAGTTAATTCCCACCCTTGTGACCCCATTTAAGTTTAGCTCTTAAGACTCTATTGCCACATGTAGTCAAATGGAGAGTTAGGACTGTACCATATGAATTTGGGAGGGAGACATACTTCAGTCCATAGCAATATACCCAGCTCTACCCACACTCCAGCGTCTCACCTATTTATCTAACTGAAGCCTGAGCTTCCACAGTTAGAAATTCGTTTCACTGGTTTAGGGCACAGAACCTGGTTCAGGTGCCTTGCTGTGTACTTTTCCTGACAGCAGGTGAGGTCATAGGGGACCCGGAAGTTGGGACTTGGCTCTGCCTAGAGGACAAAAAGGGTACTACAAAGGAAATTAGTTTTTCTCCAATGTTGGTTAACTTTGGGGAAGACTTGTGCTTGGCCTCAAGAGTTATTTTCTTCTAAGTTCCAGAATGTAATGTTTACAGCAATATCATCAAGTTCATTGCTTTCCTGGGTCTAGGAGTGATTTGATGGATATTATTTTCTGAAAAGAGAACCAGTTTAACTTCTCCTTGGTTGATCCAGCCTTCTATCAACATGAACTCTTCATTAGCCAGAAAATTATGTGGCCAACAGATATTTGCAGTAGGGAGTGTAAATTCTGTTGGAGCCTTAAGTACTTTTTGAAATAGCAAGGATTTTTTTTCATAATTGCTATGATTTTTGAGAAACTACTCTTTGTTACCACATGGTAACCCTTTACCATCCAAAGTGTTGTCTTTCCTGCTTACATCAAAATGGTACACTTCTTGTAGTTTGTCCACTTATACTTGTCCATTCCCTGTGGACAGTTAGCTCAGGCAATCATATAGCACCCTGTTTCCATCAGGCACATGGCTCTGCTGCTTATGTGGCTTTTGCTCCTCAAAGAGACCTGTTGAGATCAGGCCAATATCTGTGAGGGCAAGTGCATATGGAATTCCATCCCCTTTGGGGCTGTTCTAGGAATGCTGGCTTTGTATTAGCTTTTCAAAAGTACATAAAGCTATGCTTTATCCTGCAGTTGGCAAGTATCCTTTCATGTGCATTTAGGTTTCCTGCATTCAACTATATCTCTGAACAAGAGAGAGTGCCAGTCACATGCTTTGAAACTTGATATGGTAGTGAGCTCTTTTGCTGCATTTCTCTGCCACTTTCATTTTATGCAACCTTATTTTTGTTGGATTCTGTTACACTGCTGGGTGCAGCTTCAGCTCATTTCTTTTCCTTTGCTTTACCTCTGAACTAATGAGCGAGCCTACATTTGCCAGAGTTGGGGAGATTATGGACTGCAGGCCCGCATGCACACACTCATCATTAGTTCATCTGAAACACACCTCAAGCTATTCTTTTAATCAAAAGTAACACAAACTGATAATTCATTTAGCTTATAACTAGCTAACTTGGAAACTTTTTCAAGGTTTAATTATTCCATATGTTCACAGGCCACAGTTCCAATCCTCTTCCCCTTTGTCTCCAAGGAATGACAAAGTTGACTTCAATTGCAATAGCTTAGCTTCTCTTGCCTTGGGTTTTCAGATAGTGTTTGTTATCTTTTTCCCCCTTTTCCTTCCCTCCTTCCCTCCTCTCCTTCCCTTCCTCCCTCCTTCCCTCCCTCCCTCCTTCCCTCCCTCCTTCCTTCCTTCCTTCTTTCCTTCCTTCCTTCCTTCCTTCCTTCCTTCCTTCCTTCCTTCCTTCCTTCCTTCCTTCCTTCCTTCCTTCCTTCTTTTCTGTGTGTGCTGTTACTGGGGCTTAAACTCAGGCCCTAGGCACTATCTCTTAGCTTTTTTGCTCAGGGGTGCTGCTCTATTACTTGAGCCACCTATCCACTTCCAGCCTTTTGGTGAGCAATTGAAGATAAGAATCTCACAGTCTTTTCTGCCTGGGATGGCTTCAAACCATGATCCTAAGATCTCAGCTAGGATTACAGTTATGAGCTACTGGCACCTGGCAGTGATTTGATGTCTTGTCTCAAGATGTCTAACTCTTTCACAACCTCTGTTCAGTTCATCTGTGCATTGTTTTGACACATGCTTATAAAGTCACTACTATGTGTCAGGCACTGGTATGGGTACTAGGGACTTGCTATGAGACAGAATCTCTACCTCATAAATGCTCCTTTTCTAGTAGAGAAAGCAAACAATAGATGTTTAAAAAAAAAAAAAGCATACAGGCTGGGTGCTGGTGGTTCACGCCTGTAATCCTAGCTACTCAGGAGGCTGAGATCTGAGGATCGCGGTTCAAAGCCAGCCCAGGCAGGAAAGTCCGTGAGACTCTTATCTCCAATAAACCATTAGAAAACTGGAAGTGGCGCTGTAGCTCAAGTGGTAGAGTGCTTGTCTTGAGCTGAAGAGCTGAGGGACAGCACTCAGGCCCAGAGTTCAAGCCCCACAACCAAAAAAAAAAAAAAGCATACAGTTGTTGAATGGTAAGGAATGTTGTTTGTGAAGGAAAATGAATCACCGAAGAGGCACAGGGAGCATTAAAGATATGCACTTTCAAAAAAAGCATTTCTCTAGGCCAGGGGTTGGCAAACCATGGCCTGTAGAACTCCACCTGTTTCAGTAAATAGAGTTTTATTGGCACACAGCCGCACTCATTCATTTCTAGATTGTCTCTGGCAAATGTAGCATTGCCTGCCCCAGCAATCGCAGCATAGACTATATATGAACCACAAAGCCTACTGTGTTTGCCATGTGGCCTTTTGTAGAAACTATTGATCACTTGATCCATGCAGAAAGAATGTAGATCTTTATACATGATAACTTTGGGGCATTATTTTCTGCATTGTGCTTTACAGTTTCCAAAGCATTGTCATCAATACAGTATTGTTCAAGCGCTGCTGCAGTGTTGTGAGGCAGACCATCATAGTTTTGTTCTTCAGGTGACTGAACTGAGGGATGGTTCGGGTACCATGATTGCTCAGGGTTGCTGGTCTTGTAAAATGGCAGTTTAATTAGAAGAGCTGGCTCTTTGAGTCTAGCCCTGTCTCCTACTGCCCAGGGTGAATGCATTCTAGGGTTTTGGTCTGTGAAGCTTCCTAGCTTCACAACGACAACACCATGCAGACATACATCAGGAGTGTGAGTGCTGAAGCTTAGATGTCCAAATTGAAAGACTGTGACTTCTCTGGCCTCCATGTCAGTTTCTTTCTGTATAAAGCAGCCATTATTATATGCCTACTAAGGGAGGATGCTGATGTATCCTGGTTTGTCCAAGGCAGCCCTGACTTGTTCCTGTTTTCTCCTCATTCTTTGACATCCCACTTTGGACATTAAAGTATATGCATGCCCTAGCTAGTGTCATAGCAGAGACTGAGTGAACACAGATGAAACAGCCAAACCATGCCCAACTGAAGAAAGCATTTAGTAGACTTTAGTGCTCTCTCTCTCTTCCTTCCTTCCTTCCTTCTTTCCTTCCTTCTTTCTTTCCTTCCTTCCTTCCTTCCTTCCTTCCTTCCTTCTTTCCTTTCTTCCTTCCTTCCTTCCTTCCTTCCTTCCTTCCTTCCTTCCTTCCTTCCTTCCTAACTTTTGTTGTATTAGAGCTTGAATGCGGGGCCTTGCATTTGCTAGGCAAGCACTGTTTCTTGTGAGCCACTCTGCCAGCCCTTTGTGCATTGTTATTTTTGTTACTATTGTGTGGTTTCTGTTGTTGTTTTGTTTTGTTTTTGAGACCATGTCTTGCTTTATGTCTAGGATAGCTTGGACCGTAGTCCTCCTATCAGTGTTCCCCTGTATAGCTGGGATGGCACACGTACACCACTGCGCTCAGTCATCGTGCTTCCCCCGGAGTTGGGACAACAGACATGAGTCCCTGTGCCTATCCATTCAGATGGAGTCTTGCAAACTCTTCGGTGGGGTTGGTTCAAACCAAGATTCCCTGATCTCTGCCTCTACAGTAGCTACAATTGGCTTGAGCCACTGTGCATTTGCCTGGCTGTCATTTCTTAGCAACACCATGACAGCTCTTCACTTAATTATCTCCAAACTTGTTGCTGGATTCCATTCAGTGCCACCTGATTACTGTCTGATTTTCCTGGGCTTGAGTCAACAAACTGTTGCAATGTTTGTTCCCTGAGAGCCTCATAGCACACCCTGGCCACCTATGGCAGCTCTGGTCCCAGATGTCATCTTCTCCAAACACACTTCCTATTTAATTCTCAGCTTTCTATTTCTATTTCATATATTGGACTTACATAGAGGTTTTTTTTTGGGGGGGGGTCCGGTCATGGGGCCTGAACTCTGGGCCTGGGTGCTGTCCCTCAGCTCTTCAGCTCAAGGCTAGCGCTCTACCACTTGAGCCATAGCACCACTTCCGGCTTTTTTCTTTTTTTGCTTATGTGGTGCTGTGGAATCGAACCCAGGGCCTCATGTATGCAAGGCAAGCGCTCTACTACTGAGCTACCTTCCCAGCCTGAGGTTATTGTTTTATGTTGTTTTGTTTGGGGTTTTTTTCTGAGACAAGGTCTCACTCTGTAGCACAGGCTGGCCTCCAACTTTTATCTTCTCTATCAGCCTCCCAACTGCTGAAATTATAGGCATGCTCTACCACATCTGGCTTAACACCCAGGTTTTACTGAGCTACTAGTAATGTTTTGATTTCAGGTTCATTTTTCTGTTACTTGTGTAGGCAAAGTCTTTAAAATATATTATGCCTGTAAGAAAATTTCTTTTTCCATTTTCAAAAATAGTGTATCAAAAAACTTTTGGGGCTGGGAAGGTGGATCAGTGGTAGAATGCTTGCCTCACATGCATGAGGTGCTGGGTTCAATTCCTCAGCACCACATAAACAGAAAAGGCCACAAGTGGCACTGTGGCTCAAGTGGTATAGTGCTAGCCTTGAGCTGAAGAGCTGAGGGATAGTGCCCAGGCCCAGAGTTCAAGCCCCATGACCGACCAAAAAAACAAAAACAAAACAAAAACAAACTTTGGAATTACAGGAAACACAATGAATTGAACACATATAATCCATTCTCTTTCCCTATCAGAGTTGAGGTTTTGATGTATATAACCAAGAAGAAACTATAGTTTGTTCCCAGATTTAGAGGAAGTGCATTTTTCTAGGCTACTTCAGCTAAGCAGCTAACAAGCAAACGACCATTTCTTCCATTCTCTAATTACAATCCAAGCTTCCCTAATCTGAAAATCTTAATTCCAAACTGGTCTGAAATTTGCAATGCTCAAATTATTTCAGACTTTGAAAGCATTTTGGACTTCATATTTTGTATTAGGGATGCTCAGTGGGTAAAGTCTTCCCAAGTATTGCAAAATCAAAAGAAGTCCAGCCAGGCATGGTGGCTCACGCCTGTAATCCTAGCTACTCAGGAGGCTGACATCTGAGGATCATGGTTTAGAGCCAGCCCATGCAGTAAAGTCCGTGAAACTCTTATCTCCAATTAACTACCAGAAAACCGGAAGTGGCACTATGGCTCAAGTGGTAGAGTGCTCTCCTTGAGCTGAAGAGCTGAGGGACAGCGCCCAGGCCCAGAGTTCAGGCCCCACAACTGACAAAAAAAAAAGTCCAAAACCTGAAGCACTTCATGTCCTAAGCATTTTCTACGAGGGAAATCCATCCTGTATTATAATTTTGATTCCTTTAAGATAAACCATTTTTATTCCATATTTGAAACTTACTTTGAAAGTTCGTATGTGAGAAAATGTAAATGTACTTGTCCAGTTAGTATCATTTATACAAGTACAGGGGGAAAATAAAGAACACCTGAGTGAAATAGAAAGCTCTATTTGGAACTAAGGTTTACTAGCATGTTGGCAAAGCATGAGCTTAACTCCTGTCAAAAAACATCTTATAGAAATGATCATATGTGTCACAGATTTTATTTGCCTACATTTTTTCGGTCAGTTGTGGGGCTTGAACTCAGCACCTGGGCACTGTCCCTAAGCTCTTTTGCTCAAGTAGTGCTCTACCACTTTGAGTCAGAGCTCCACATCTGGTTTTCTGGTGTTTAATTGGAGATGAAAATTTCATGGACTTTTCCTGCCCGGGCTGGCTTTCAACCATGATCCTCAGATCTCAGCCTCCTGATTAGCTAGGATTTCAGGAATGAGCCATCAGCACTCGGCTTGCCTACTTTCTTTATAATACTGACTACTCATCTCCTCTTAAGAATATAATTCATTCCTTGTAAATTTGCTTCACAGATCTTTGCAAAACTTGTCACTTTCATAGATGTTTCCATATATAGATGTTGGTATTCGTTGGAGAGGCCAGAGGTGCACAGTTGTGTCGTGCGCTCCCAGCACCTCAGGTAGTGCCTGGCACATGTATTGATTCAACAAATATTTGTTAATTGGGGAGGCATCCAAGCATGACAAAGAACTCGCTGTCCATGCAGTGGGAATGACTCCTGTGAGGTTCTCAGCAGTGTGAAGGAATGAACCCTCTCCACAGGCCCCAAACTCTTACAACAAGACACAAGTCATTCATTCAACCACCTGAATTGCTTTAAAGAGCAAATGCTCGGGAGTGTCTTCATAGAGAGGGGTCAAGTTTGGCTGTTAGCTGTCTTGGTAAAGATGGCTGTGCTAAGGTGAGAGATACCTGGGAGGGGTGAAGGGAGAGGACAGTGCATGGCCAAAGAGGAAAGAGGATGGAAGAGCCATGTGTTCATGGCAGACAGAGGCTTTTCTAGAGAAGTGTGGTCAACTTCACATTCAGCCACAGCCCATGGATGAATCAGGATCCATTAGCAGAATGCCTTGTACACCGAAGCAGACAAATACTGGTGCCCACATATATAAAGCAAACTGTGGGCCAAGCATTTTTCTTCTGAATGACTTACTACTCCTCTCATAAATATGCTGGCAATTCCCATTTTATGGGTAAAGAATCTGAGGTACGGAGGCAGTAAATATCAGTGACTGACTGCTTGTTAAAATTAGCCTTAAGAAGCTAGGCGCCGGTGGCTCATGCCTGTAATCCTAGCTACTCAGGAGGCTGAGATCTGAGGATCACAGTTCAAAGCCAGTCTGGGAAGCAAAGTCCCTGAGACTCTGATCTCTAATAAACTACCAGAAAACCAGAAGTGGTACTATGGCTCAAGTGGTAGAGCGCTCGCCTTGAGCTGAAGAGCTGAGGGACAGCGCCCAGGCCCAGAGTTCAAGCCCCACGACCGGCCAAAAAAAAATTATCCTTAAGTTGTTATCATTCTACATGCTGACTAGCAACATGTAGATTGTTGACCAAAATCTGGGTGACAGAAGGACTATTGGAGAAACTTTTTCCAGACAGTGGCTTTGCTGTGCATGCATAGCAATTAAGCTTCAATTAACAGGTCACACAAATACTATAGCTCCTTCCCCTACAGTATATTACAGTGACTTACAGATCTCATCATTCATTAATGTGACCACATACCTTACAGACCCAATGTGCTTCACAGTTCCTGAATCTTTAGGATCTCATCGTGAGAGATTTGCTTTGGGAGAAACTTGACTCACAGTCTACTCCTGTTTTCTCAAAAGAGCTGTGGAGTCAAATCTTTTACTGCAAAGGGGAAAAAAATAATACTCTACTCCTATACTCCTTGGAACAGCCCAGTTTTTTTTTGGGGGGGGGGAATCACTTTCAAATACTGCAAAGCCACCCATGCCGTAGCAATGCAGGGGGTCATGTGGGAAAAAGTAGTGTCCAGATACCCGTGGGAGGTACAGTTTTTATGGCCTGCGTGTGTGTCATTTTGCCATCTTCCAGGGACTCTATTCAGGCTGTCAATGAAAACCATTGAACCTGTCAAGTTGTTACTTGCCAGGTCTCCTGGAAAAAACACACTGAAAAAAGAAATCTCAGCACTGGGTGGGTCAAAGAGGATAATACTATAAAAAGAAGAAGAAAATGGATGAGCTGCCCCTGGTAAGAGGCCAGGCTTGGGCAGCAGCCGAGTTCCCTGGTGATAGAGGAGTTTCCATCACTGGAGGCTTCCCGTTCTGCCTTTCCCCGCCCTACCTTACACCATCCGCTATTAAAAATAACTTACTTCCGGCACAGCCAAGAAAACTGAGTTGAGGACATCTGTAAGCAAAAGGAACAGGTAATGGAGATGCTGGAAGGAGGGGAAAACCCCTGATGAGGGTTATTTTTAAGAGAAGGCCAGGCAGCCAGGCACCCCACTGGCTGTGGGTGAGCTCAGCCAATGGTAGCCCTGTCCCCACTTCTCATTTCACTCAGTGCCCTAACCAATCAGACACGGACTGCTAACAGTGCCAATGCTGTTGGTGTTGACACCTGCCTCATTTTCAACTTACTGCACACAGACTGGTGTCAGGGGGAGAAGCTGAGTTTGCTGGGGATGCAATGTCTGTGAATAGGAAGGCCAAGAACATTTGGAGGAAGTATCTCCTATACTCGTCAGCCGGCCACAGGGGAATGTAGGCCCACGTCTCAGGTTGCAGTGGGAGCTGTGGTCTGGGCTGGCAGAGTGGTAAGGGCTGTGGTGGGAAGGCCCATTGGCCAGGGTTCCAATGCAGACCAAGCCACTCACATCTGAGCCTTACTCTCTCTGCCTCTGTGCTGGGCTGATTTCTCTCACGTGCCTTTCATACCTTCTCTGACCTCTAGGTCCAATATCACTATCTATACCTGAAACTTCCGGATGTTCTTCTTGGTGGCACTTCGCACAGTTGCGTTTCTCCATGTTGATTTTTTATAGCAACATCAGTGTCAATTCTAACTGTATCTCCTGTCCCCAGCACAGGGCCAGTGATTTACACTGCCGCTCCTCTGTGAACATCTGGGGATCTGGTGAGATAATATATGCAAAAGTATTCTGTCCATGTTAAATCATGGTACAAGTGAAAAAGATTCTTTCTGTGAAGAACAATGAGACTTGTGGAAATGGTTTTAAGAAGGAGGAGAGGATGGAGAACGGAGAGCAATAAAGGGGGTGAATCTGATTAGGGTCCATTGTAAACAAATATGGATATAGCAAAATGACAAGAACACTATTTATACAACAAACACATGTTTAAAAAAGATGGAATATTTGGTATGTTGACTTCATACCCATAATTCTAGCTACTCAGAAGGCTGAGATACGGAAGATCATGGTTTGAGACCAGCCAGGGCAAAAATGCATGAAACCCCATCTCAACCAAAAGGCAGTAATGTTGGAATGTGCCTGTTATACTACTCTCATGGCAAGTGCAAATAGGAGGATCATGGCCCAGGCTGGCCCAGGAAGATAGAAGAGAGTGGGGCGGTGGATGGTGGAGAAGGACTGGGGTAATGGTTTGAGGTAGTAGAGCACTTGCCTATGAACAGCAAGGCCCTGAGTATAAACCCTAGTACTGCGAAGGAATCAAGGAAAGGAAGAAGGAAGAAAGGGAGAAAAGAAAAGAGAGAAGGAAGGAAAGAGAGAGAAAGAAGGAAAGAAGGAAGGAAAGAGAGAAGAAAGATGGGCTGAGCATACCTGCTGAGTCAGGAAGATTGGGGAATCATAAGTTTGGGGCCAGCTGGGCTACAAAACAGAATTCTGTAGGAAGGAAGGAAGGAAGGAAGGAAGGAAGGAAGGAAGGAAGGAAGGAAGGAAGGAAGGAAGGAAGGAAGGAAGGAAGAAAGGAAGGAAGGAAGGAAGGAAGGAAGGGAGGGAGGGAAGGAGAAAGCAACATAAGGAAAAGTAATTCTCTAATTTGAGAGTTTCTATAGCCATTATAGGTCTATAAATATTAAACAGGAGATATTGAGAAATTCTCGAACCAAGTCTTCCTCTACTTGTTGAGAACACTGCAGAGTAGAGTATTAAAGGACAATGAGGAAATGAATTGCTGAAGGTATACTTCTTACTTATGCTGGTTGATAAAAGCTACAAAAGTCTCTGTTCATATAATGTTTGGGTGGTCAGTTTTGAAACACGTGCATCTAGGAAAGAAGAAAACTTTTCCAGAGAATCCTAAAGGAGAAAAGTGTCCTATTCAAAGCATCATGAAAAGAAAGCAAACATTTATCCAACCCTTACATCGTATTTGACCTTTCTAAACATTAATGTTATAACCACAAGCAAATGGTGGATTCCAAGACATCAGGGAAAAGCAAGCTTTCAAAAGGTCTGAGAAAACATCATTCAGGAGAAAAAAAATAAGTTCGAGTGGGAATTAAGTACAGACTGCAAATGTGGAAGAGGAAAGAAAAGCATTTTAAGAAATTACCTTCTGGCTTGTGAGTTGTACCGAGTGGTTTGATGTCATTAGCAAGATGATCTTAATTGATTTTCTTTTATTTGTATAGTAAACAAATGGAAATCTAAGAATTTTACTACTCACAGCACATTGTTTCCTGTAGTTATAAATATATTTCTGGTTCTCTTAGTCCAGGCTATGCCCCTTAACCTTTGGGTGTCTGGCTTGTGGATCCATTTTCCTATTAAACTTCTCCTCTATTAGCTAAGAATAATGAGTAGAGGGATGGTTAAAACAAGTCACAGCGAGAAATGGTTCTCCAAGAGAGTTTATCACCAGCAAATTTCTTGATGTGGCCTATCAATTCTGCCATACCTTCACCATATATATATATATACATATGTATATACATATATGTATATATACATGAGAGAGAGAGAAAGAGAGAGAGAGAGAGAGAGAGAGAGAGAGAGAGAGAGAGAGAGAGAGAGAGAGAGAGAGAGAGAGAGAGAGAGAGGAGATCCTATTGGCCCCCAGAGACATCTTACTTCATTGCTCTATGTACAGAATCCACAAATAATGTAAGGTCTACAGGATCTGCTTATGTGATTTCTAGAGTGTATTGGTTTGTTTTCTATTACTATAACAAAACACCTGAGGCCATGTACTTACAAAAAAAAAGAAGTTTATTTAGCTTTCCATTTGGGAGGCTAAATATCCAAACAACATAGTACATAGTATTGAAGCTCTGGTAAGGGACTTCTGGCTTTATCCCTTCCAGGCAAGTGGCATTACATTTGCAGGGGTGAATGTGAGAAAGAGAGATTGCAGACAGGAAGAGAGAATGTTTATTCTTTCATAATAAACCTCTCAGAAGAACTAACCCAAGAGGTCCCTCAAGAATGACATTGATTCCCTACTCAGGAAATGGAGATAAGGAAAATCATGACTTAAGGACAATCCAGATCCCCCCCCAAAAGTTAGACCCTATCTTATAAAAACACAACAAATAGCTGGGCACCGGTGGCTCACGCCTATCGACCTAGCTACTCAGGAACCTGAGATCTGAGAATCGCGGTTCAAAGCCAACCTGGACAGGAAAGTTCGTGAGACTCTTTATCTCCAATAAACCACTAGAAAACCAGAAGTGGTGCTGTGGCTCAAGTGGTAAAGCACTTGCCTTGAGCTGAAGAGCACAGGGACAGCACCCAAGCCCAGAGTTCAAGCCCCACCACGACCAAAAAAAAAAATAACCGCAACAAATAAACAAGATGGGCATGGTGGTGCCCACTTGTAATCCCACCTACCTAGGAAGTGAAGATGGAAGGATCAGAATCCAAGGCAAAAGCTTAGACAAAAGCTAGACCTTGGATGAAAAAAAAAAAAGCCAAAGCAAGAAGGACTGGGGATGTGGCTCAAGTGGTAGAGAACTTGCCTAGCAAATGTGAGGCTAAAGGCAAACCCCAGTACTTCTCCCACAAAGAACTACTTTGATCCCTTCTGAGGGTCACACCCCCAATGATCTGAGGCTCTCTTAAAACATCCTACCACCTGTCACCATTAGCACACATGAACTCTTGGGCAGACTTGCTCTAGCCCTCTCCATGCCACAAAAGAAGTGGTTTAGAATAAAAGGAGGCCAATTTTGATCTAGAAGCAACCCAGACCCACATCTTAAACACAGTGGGCCCTTCATTGTAGTGCTTAGAGAAGGAAACTAGGAAGAGTGAGTGTAGATATGTGGTGGAGGGAATTGCAGGGATGATGACAGTGTGTAGCAGGTGCATAGAGAGGGAAAAAAGGAAGAAAGCAGGTCCATAGCAAACTTAAGGGCTTCAAGCAATGGCCATTTAAGTGGTTTACCGTGTGGGAGTGCGCGCTTTTGGCTTGTTCAGAGGGATGGTCCATCTGCTGCTGGTTACAATGGGACTTTCTCAGGCATCAGTCCAGGGGGTGACTCTGCCTGAGGCTGACTGGCTGGTGGAGTGGTGGGTGACTGCACAGGTGGCTTTTATCACCTGGCAGGCTAGGTCAGGCTTATTTCCAAATGTACACGGTGGTGGTATGAGTTTCTAGGATCAGCAAGACACAGCAGACTCAGGCTCAAGCACTTTCCCGACTCTATGGGTCTTATTCATAGGACCTCATTGGGCAAAGCAAGCAAGAAGGTCAGCCCACATTCAAAGAGTGGAGACACAGACTCGTTGTGGGGTTTGAACTCAGGGCCTGAATGCTCTCCCTGAGCCTCTTTGTGCTCAAGGCTAGCACTCTACTACTTGAGGCACAGCACCACTGCCTGTGTTTTGAGTAGTTAGTTGGAGATAAGTCTCATAGGGACTTTTCTGCCTGGGTATGGAACTGCGATCCTCAGATCTCAGCCTCCTGAGTAGCTAGGATTACAAGTGTGAACCACTGGCACCCAGTAGACTCTACCTTTTGACAAGAGGAGCTTCTGAGTCATTGTGAATGGATGGGCATACTATGGGATAAGAAAAATGACAGCCAGTTTTGCCATCTAGAACGAAAGAGAAAGGACGGGCAATTCTTTTGCTAGCAATGTTGTCAGACACAGTGTTCTTGAGGTTGAATTTAAAAATATATTAGAAAGGCACAGAATTCTACCTTCCACAGTTTATCTGTCAAATAGAGCCAGATGACAATATAACTTCTTACTCATTCCCAACCAATGGGACCTATAAAACCTTTATAAGTAACTGTTTCTTCATCTTTTACCCCCCTGGAATTGAACTAAGGAGCAGTTAAGTGTTTAGTGTATCTCAAGAGGCAAATATATTTAGAAACAAAAATTTTCACATTGGCATTAAGTCCTAGCCCGAGTATCACAATACATAATAGCCTTAGGAAACAGGAAAACCTGGCATATGCAGTTTTCTGAGTTACTTGGTGGGACTCGTCCTATGTGTGCAATGGTTTGCTCTTTCCACATCTGTAACTTGTTTGGTCACATTTTCTCTCATTATCGAAAATACAGATTCAAAATATAATTTAACTTGAAGGCCATGCTCAATGATTGTCACTTCAGTGAAAAGAGAAGTTACAAAGTTAACTCAGAAAAATCAGTTGTGGCAGTTGAGATTGATCTGGTGTTGCAATAGTTATCTAGATTTCTTTTTCCTAGTGATGTGTTTTATTTTATTTTAGTTTTGCCAGTCCTGGACCTTGAACTTGGGGCCTGGGCACTATCCCTGAGCTTCTTTCGCTCAAGGCTAGCACTCTATCCCTTGAGCCACAGCTCCACTTCCCGCTTTTTCTGTGTATGTGGCACTGAGGAATCGAACCTAGGGCTTCCTGAATGCTAGGCAAGCACTCTACCACTGAGCCACCTTCCCAGCCCTGGTGATGTATTTTAATATAAGTAGAAGAAAGTTCACTTTTAGTCAACTTTGTATGAATACAGCTTAATGTGAGACTTGCATTTAAAGAATCAAGTATAAGTTCTTTTTGCGAGATGGTTTATCGGTCAATCCTTGCAGATACATTTATCTTTAAGATGAGAACTGTTTATAAGGAAAGTCATAGCCTCTATTGAAACACCTTTAGTGCTGCTATGCTGGGTGGAGTCCGTGGTTTTCTCACCCAGACAGTTGGAACTGGAGGTCAAACCGTCATCTGAAAGTGAGTTTCTCATTATGTGGTCTTTCTTTCTTGGCAAAATAGGGAATTGACTATAGAGCCTCCAGCTTGCTAGGCAAGTGCTCTACCACTTGAGCCATGCCTCTACAAGCCATTTTGCTTCAGTTCTTCAGAGTGATCTAAGGGTTTTTTTGGCCTAAGATTTACCTTGGACACTAACCCTCCTACTTGGGCCTTCTCTGTAGCTGGGATTAGAGGCATATTCCACCATGCCCAGCTTATTTGTTGAGATAGTATCTTGCTAAGTTGTTGTTCAGGCTAGCCTCAAACTGAGATCCTCCTGCCTCTGTCTCCTAAGTAGCTGGATGATGGGCATACCTGGCTCATCATGTAGTCTTTTAACTCTTCCTCAACCGGGGGCAGAGGCAGTTAGCAATATTCCTGCTCTTGGGATATACCCAGCAAGCTTAAAGTTAGGTAAGGAGGAACGGGAAGCCAAACAGAAATTGAAGGATGAAGGAGAGTAGAAGGTGAAAGAGGAAAGAGAGATCAGGACAGAAAAGAAATCTTTTGATGTCACAGAAAAATAGAATGGCACCAACCACTTCCAGCCCAGTTTGTTCCACCTCAATACACAGCCTCTCGCCAGTCTGGTGAAGAGGTCGCCTTCCAGATAGCTCGGCATTGCAATTTTGAAAGCTCTCTTGGCCTCTTCTACAACTTAATCGGGATGGAGACAAGAACTGTTTAATTAAAGTTCTGTGGCTCTGTCTTAATTTAAGCTGTTCCCTGTCATTGAAATGATCTTGCTCACTTCTTCCCATTAAGGGAGTCGCCTATCTTTTAGGATATAGCCTGCTTATTACTCCCTTGAGGTAACTTTCCTGGATCTTTTTCTTTTTTTGTTCTTTTTTGTTTTCTTTTTTTGTTGGTCATGGGGCTTGAACTCTGGGCCTGGGCTCTGTCCCTCAGCTCTTCAGCTCAAGGCTAGCGCTCTACCACTTGAGCCACAGCGTCACTTCCGGCTTTTTCTGTTTATGTGGTGTTGAGGAATCGAACCCAGGGCCTCATGCATGCAAGGCAAGCACTCTACCACTGAGTCACCTTCCCAGCCACCTTCCCAGGGCCCTTTCTTCAGTGCTCTTGTTACTACCCATAGCTGGTTCATGTGCTCCCCGACCCCTCAACCCAAAAGACTGGAATTCTGGACTCAAGCTCCACTGGTCTACTTACTCGGGAACCCTTCAGCAGGGTACAGCTATACAACTGGGCACAATGACCTTGTTTGGGACACCTACATAAGCATTTGGTACTTGTTCGTTGAATGGATTCTCTTTTTGTTGTTTGTTTGCATTAGACAAGATCTTACTAGGCAGGGCAAGCTGATCTGGAACTCACCGTGTAGCCCAGGCTAGCCTTAAACTTGGGATAACCTGGCTTCTTAGGCTAACAAACATGTGCTCTCACACCAGACTTAAGTAAATTGTCTCTAGAGTGTTCCAGAGCCATCTCACAATGTACCCTTCACGAATGGGGCCATCTAAAACTGAACAAATGAGTCTATGTGAGGAAGACTCCTATTTTGTATATGGGGCATCCAGTAGGTTCTAGAACTCCTGCACATGTCCATAAGCCCAACCTTTGCCATCATTTCCACTCGTGTGGTTTATTTTCTTTAATACTGTTGGAGAAGCTTCTCTACCAATTTCTGACCCCATGCCTAGTTTGCCATGGTCTCTTTATCCTCTAGTTTTCTTCCGTGCTATTGCAGTCATTGTCTGGAATGTTGAGCCAGTCTCTAGCCCTCAGTCTGGATGCTGCATATTGTGTTTTGTGTTATGGGTCCTTAGACCAATGTCATAGTACCCCAGGGGGCAATGGATAACCTGGGGATTTTGTTACCTGTGCACTTTTTCTTGGTTACCAAGTACACTCAGAGTGTACCAGGGTGTTACCAGGGTGGGCATTCTGATTCTTGGACATAAACCCGCCTGGAAAGCTTCTCCTGTACTGAATCAAGGCTATCAGCACACCCAAGGATAGTTTCCTTCCAACTCAAACCATTTTAAAAGTCTGCTTTGCCAATCTAGTATTATACTGGGTTTTAGCCAGCCTGATAAATAGAGGAAGTTGGATGCATTTCCAGCCTTCCTGATGTCATGGGTTGGTGCACTCTGCAACTGTGGGAGGTTTCAGTTAATCCTAGCAATTGGTGAGCTTGCTATTCTTCTCTGAGAAACTTCTGTGTTCAGTGCCATGTCTTACATAAGTTGATAGGGTTCTTTTTGTGACATGCCCTTTCCTTTCAATGATGTAAGAACCCCAAATATTGGCAGGCACTGTGTTTAGTTGCTGAAGTGCTCGTATTATTGGATCATGCTTTCTATTTAGTTTCTCTGGGACGTGAGAGCCAGTGAAGGTGTGGTAGCCACTGAGGTGAGGAGAAATCCACAGGTTAAAGGTTGGAAAGATCTTTTGGCAATTTTAGGCTTTAGAGTCCATTGGAAATGTTCACATTATCTTTTCCATGATTTGCTTGAGTAAATTTATATTCCTGGCTCAAATGTTGGTTTCTTGGTTTTGAGATCAGAATCCTTTCTCACTGGGTCAAAGCTGGGCAAGTGGAAATGACATTGAACTAAGCAAATGATTGAGTTTCCTCCCATTTAGCCAAGCTCTGAGATTGAGTTAGGAGTTGTTTTTTTATGATTATAAAGATGATGTGGGGTTACAGTTACAAAAGTCAGGTAAAGAGTAGAGCTTCTTTTGGACAATGTCACCCCTTCCCTCACTCTCTCCCAGTTTTTCGCTCACAACTCAGTACACAAGTTGAATAGTTCATTTTCAACATAGTGTCTAGTGAGTATCACTGCTGCATTTGTTCAGCCTTTGTCCCTCCATTTCTGTGCTCCAACTTAGCCTACTAAAGACAGATAAAAGAACAAATAAGACAAAAATAAAAGACTAAGAGCAGCAAAGAAAAAAAGTCTTGTTTCCATTTCCTGGAGTTCATTTTGATAAATATTATTTTGTATGATTGGATGCACATAGGCATTGTGCCTTTGTGTTCTCCTAACAGTATCTTCCTTTGGTTTCACTGTGTGTGAATGACTAGAGACCTGTATAAGTTATTATGTTCCGGTATATTTTATTATGTGAGAGAAAACATGTATTGTTTGTCTCTCTAAGCTTGGCTTATCTTACGTAACATGATTTGTTCTAGGTTCATCCGTTTCCCTGCAAATGATACAATATTATTCTTTCTAATGACTGTGTACAAATTCCATTGTGTAGAGGTACCATAATTTTTGGAATCCACTCATCTATTGTAGGGCACCCGGGCTGTTTCCATAACCTGGCTATTGTGAATAGTGCAGCAATGAACATACTAGTGTCTTTATAGTATCTTGGCTTGTGATGTTCTGGATAGATGCCCAGAAGTGTTGTGGCTGGGTGGTAGGAAAGATATATGTTTAGTTTATTAAAGAACCTCCAGACTGCTGTCCAGAGTGGTTGTACTAGTTTACATTCTCACCAACAGTGCGGTAGGTTTCCTTTTTCCCCACATCCCTGCCAACAATTGTTCAAATTCACAATGTTGCCCAATCTAACTAGGGTGAGATGGAATCTCAGAGTTGTTTTGATTTGCATTTCCTTTATGGCTGGGGATGATGAGCATTCCCTTAAGTGTTTCTTTGCCATTCTTACCTCTTCTGAGAAGTCTCTCCTTAGCTCCTTTGCCCATTTAATGATTGATTTATTAGCTTTGGATGTGGTTGATTTCTTGAGCTCCTTGGATATGGAGATTGTATATGGTTGGATTTTGTTTTATGTTCCAATCTGCTTGTCTTTTGATTGGGGAGTTGAACTCTTTGATATTTAATGTTACTATGGGGAAATATGTCATGTTTCCTGCCATTTTGTTTTCCTGTATTATGCTTCTGTCCTCTTCTTGTACTTACTAAACTAGTCTTCTACTGATTTTATTCAGTGATGTGTTTCCTTGACTTTGATTGGTTTTTTTTTTCAGATTGTATGTTTCCCTTTAGTATTCTTTGTAGTGCTGGGCTAGTGTTCATGAATTCCTTTAGTGTTTGTTTGTCATGAAAGGTTTTAGTTTCACTGTCAATTGTGAATATTAGCTTCACTGGGTACACGACTTTGGATTGGTAATTGTCATTCAGAGCTCGAATTATACCACTCCAGACTTTCCTTCCATTGAAAGTTTGTGTGGAGAAAGCTGCAGTAATGCTAATCTTCTTTACATTATAATAAAGTTCCCTCTTTGATTTCACATTATTTAAACAATTCCTTGTTTTTTAAGTCCAAGGTTTTCACTATAATGTGTCTAGAGGTATTTCTTTTTAGATCCTGTCTGCTAAGAGCTCTGTATGCATTTGTCAGGTGGGTAAGATTCTCTCTTGAGATTGGGAAGTTTTCTGTTATTATTTTTTAAATATTATTTAAAAATTATTCTTAAATGCCTTTGGTTTTGAATTCTTCTACCCTTATCTGTCCCAATTATGCACAGATTTGATCTTTTGGTTGAATCTACCAATTTTTTAATTTAAATTTAAATTTTATTGTCAAGCTGATATACACAGGGGTTATAGTTGCATAAGTAAGGTGGTGAGTCCATTTCTTTTCAAACTTGTTACCCCTCCTTCATTTCTTTCCCACACAATACCCCAGCTACCAAAATCAAAAACAGTGACAACAGGAGACACACCATGGGGGAAAAGCACAAAAGAAAGAAAAAAATCACATAATACATTAAAAACAACAACAAAGAATAAAAACCTCTTGTGTCCATGTCTTGGAGTTGATTTTGCTTAGCATCATCTTATATGGTCATATATATGTAGCCATTGAGCTCTGCTAAGACTATCCTAGATGTGTACTATTTATTACAAATTCTTGAATGTCCCTTTGGTATGTTCTGAGTGTTTTTTCCATGCCTTTGATTTTTTTTATTCTAATTCCTCTGCTTTATACTCAACTTCTGATACCGTTTTCTATTTCGCTTTTTCTATTGCCTATGCTTTCAACTGTGCCTTGCAATAGGGAGGTAGAGCCTTTCATGTCTCCTAGCTCTTTGTTGATGTCAGTTCTCAGGGTGTTAATTTCATTTTCCATTTCCTTTATTGAGGTATGTAATGTTTCCTTCTTTACGGCATATAATGTTTCTATCTTCTTATCCATACCTTGCATTTTCTTGGTCATTTCCTAGGAATTCTTTTTTCCTAGGAGTTCTTTTTGGCCTTTCCTCTGGTTTGCTTTCTTCATGAGAAGAAACAAATTTGATCTTATAATGCATAGTTGTGTTCTATAAAGTAAAAATTGGTCTTCATCTTTTCTTCTATCACATTTCTATATGTGGAGGTTTCTGGGGTTTCTTCTGGGTTTTTATATGTGTTTGCCCATGTTATTATATAATAAACATTTCCATATACAGTTGTGATTGCTTCTTAACATTTATTGTATGTGTGTATATGTATATGTATGTTAAGAAATTTTCCTTTTACACTTATATGTATTGACTCTATGTGTCTAAGTCAACATATTTTAGGAATTGCCTTATATTCCACACTGTGTCTTTACCATCATTTAATTATTCATCTACTGTTGGGTACTTAGACTTTCTCCTCTCACCCCCACCAAAAGCTGCAATGACAATGGGTTTATATTTATATTTTTGTGTTTATGTACCAATGTTTTTATAGAGACACTGTCTGGAATTAGAATTTCTACACACATAAGATATATGTGTGTATACATACATATATATATATATATATATATATATATATATATATATATCTCCATGTTTTCAATTTCAGAAGCTCAGTGTTACATTCAGAAGCTCAGAAGTTACATTTCCACCATGTTGTATGCAAATGTTAATTTCTCCACATGCTCTCCAGCTTTTAATATTATTATTAGGCTTTTTAAATTTTTTCATCCACTTGGAAAAACAACTGTCATTGTAACTTGCCCTACTTTCTACCTGAAAGTGTTCCAAAGAAGCAAACAGAACCTCCTGTTGTTCATTAATAAACAGGATTACCAGGAACCATTAAGAGGGCTTTATTGTGGTCATCAATAAGGTTTTGGAAGAAGCAACATACTTGAGTTGTGCAATTTCACCAAAACTAATATCAGAAATCCCTATGTAGAAATCTTCATTTTCATAAACTTTCAATGAAAGTATTTTCATACGCAAGCCACCATTAATTTGTTTCTTTGTTTGATTATTTTAAATTGTTTTGGTTGGTAATTCTACAACCATCCCATGTTGAGCATTGTGACATATGTTTGTAATTTGTTCATCCTAGGATAGGCAAACATGGTTGGTCTTCATTTTTGGTCTTTAAACATTACTTAATGAAGGTTTTATTTACATAATAAGCTTTAATTTAAGGCTTTGAGGCAATCCCTTTGTTTTGTTTTTTTTGAAGAATATAATGTGATCAATAGAAACCCACCGTTTAACTCCTTTCCTTATTTGAATTCATATCTTGGAGTCCTTGAGCATTAAACTTCTACAGTAATATTCTGTTAATAAAGGCAAGAGGTAGTTCAGTTAGTTCCAAGATGATTCTATAATTTTTTCCTCTTGTAAAGCTTGATTTGAACGTCATTATATCCCTAGTTCATGGGACAGAACACTATTATGTGACGTGAGCTAATAGATGTACCACTGTTTTAGTTTTAAGTGAAGCATGGTAGACTATTTTAAATGATATAAATCATGTCAGCAATGCTCTCTGCCTAGGGTGGTCACCTTGTTTCCTTTCCCTCACTCGTGCCATTCTGTGGCTTCACACCCTTATTTCAGTATTGAGCCAGACTTATTCAACAGACATCTATTTAGCCCTTGTGAAGCTTTGGTTTTGGATACGTGAGACATACATGGTCAAGGGGTTTACATTTTAGACAAGTTAAAACACAAACACCCCAAGATAGGGATATAAGAGGTTTATCTTTGTTGCTGTTGTTTTTAATGTACTTATAATGTGCTACATGATGTTTTTGTTTCTTTTTTAAATAATTTTTTTATTGTGAGAATACTGTACAGAGGAGGGGTTATAGTTACATGAGCAAGGTCATGAGTACATTTCTTATCAAGCATTATTGTCTCCTCCTTTGTTTTTCCCCTGCCATCCCTTCCCTCCCATCTCCACAACTACACTCCCCACTACCCCCACCTAAATTGTAAAGTTTGTTTTTCCACGTAGCATCTTGTACATCTCATTGTTGCAATGGGTCCACCTGTATCCCTGTTTAAACAATTTGTTTTTTCCCTTCCCCTCTCCAAATTATACCAACATCAAATACAGCGAAAATAGGGGTTATACTGTGGGGGAGGAACATATAAAGCAACAAAAAAATCACATGGTACCTTATAAATCCCTGAGAAGCAATAGCAAGAAAGGAAAACCCACTTGTGTCCTTATCTTGAGGTTCATTTCGCCTAACTTATCTGACCTTTTCTGCTTGTCTCAGATATATACTACTTATTGCAAATAAGGGAAACCATGGGACCTATGCTTCTTTGGCTCTGGCTTAGTCCACTTAATACAATTTTTTCCAAGTCTTTTTATTTCCTAACAAATGGGGCAATGTCATTCTTTCTGATGGAGGCATAGAATTCCATTGTGTATATATACCACATTTTCTTGATCCATTCATCTACTGAGGGGCATCTGGGTTAGTTCCATATTTTAGCTATGGTAAGTTTCTTTTGTATGTTCTTCCCCCATGGTATAACCCCTCTTTTTACTGTATTTGATTCTGGTGTCCTGCATCTTGTATATACATTTTTCTAATTGGGGGAAGGGAAGGGAAATAACAAAATGCTGAAACAAGGATACAAATTGACCCATTGTAGCAATGAGACTTACAAGACACTATGTTGAAAACAAACTTTACAACTTTGGGGCAAGAGGTGGGTAGGGAGGAGTTGGGGAGGTGGGGAGGGAAGAGATGGTAGGGGAAAAACAAAGGAGGAGGTAACAATGCTTGATAAGAAATGTACTCATTACCTTACTCATGTAACCATAACCCCTCTGTATAGTATCTTTACAGTAAAAATATATATTAAAAAGACACTAGCACGTGAAGTTATTCTTAACTAAACATATTCCTACAGGAGGCCATTCACTCTAGATCTGCTCTGGTCACAATACCCCTGTCACACTGGTGATGAAATCTTAGATTGGGCAGTAATGCATGCTACTAAAACACAAACAAGGTTAACCTTCAGAGTGAATTTGGGCTTGTTCTTCCAGTATAACTTCTTTCAAATTCAAATACAGCAAGAGCAAGGGTTATACCATAGGGGAGGGACATACAAAGCAACAAATAAATGGTCTTACAAATATGTTAGAAACAATCGCATGAAAGAAAAAAACATTTGAATACATATCTTAGGGTTCATTTCCCTAACATCAACTTATCTGACCTTTTCTGCTTGACTCAGACATATACTAGTTATTGCAAATAAGGGAAACCATGGGACTTATGTTTCTTTGGGCCTGGCTTACTTCACTTAATATAATTTTTTCCAAGTCTTTCCATTTCCTAACAAATGGGCAATATCATTCTTTCTGATGGAGGCATAGAATTCCATTGTCTATATATACCACATTTTCTTGATCCATTCATCTACTGAGGGGTATCTGGGTTGGTTCCATATCTTAGCTATGGTAAATAATGCTGCAATAAACATAGTCATGCTGGTAGCTTTAGTGTGGTCTTGTTTATGATCATTTGGGTAAATGCCCAAAAGTGGGATTGCTGGGTCATAGGGGAGCTCTATGTGCAGTCTTTTGAGGAACCTCCACACTGCTTTCCAAAGTGGTTGAACAAGTTTACACTCCCTCCAACAATGCAGTAAGGTTCCCTTCTGTCCACATCCCCTCCAGCATCTGTTGTTATTAGAGTTCTTGATTCTAGCCATTCTAACTGGGGTGAGGTGGAATCTCAATGTTGTTTTGATTTGCATTTCTTTTATGGCTAGGGAGGTTGAGCATTTCTTCATGTGTCTATTGGCCATCCTTCTTTCCTCTTCAGAGAAGTTTCTCTTTAAGTCTTTAGCCCACTTACAGAACAGATTTTACACCATCCATTTCTTTTATAACTCTGAGGGCAAATTGAAGCTTCAATGTGAATCTTTCAACCAATGGCTTCTGAAGCCAATAAGACCCACTTTTCCTTTATCTAATATTCCATTTGTTCCTTGTTTGCATTTTGTAGATGTGTGCAGAGTTTCCCTACCTTTTTCTAAACTTTCTGCCATGTAAGAGCATTTCTATGAGATAATTTCATAAAGTTGGCCAGGCACTGGAGGCTCACATCTAAAATCCTAGCTACTCAGGGGCCTGAGATCTGAAGGCTATGGTTCAAAGGAAAGTCCATGATACTCATCTCCAATTAACCACCAAAAATCTGGAAGTAGATCTGTGGCTCAAAGTGGTAGAGTGCTAGCCTTAAGGGGGAAAAAGCATCTAGGCCCTGAGTTCAAGCCTTAGTATCAGCACAAAAAATTGGTGAAGATATTTCATTTGGGTTTTTTTTTCTTTCATATTTTGCTCCTTCTACATTCTGAATTCCCATCCTATCACAACTTTAGCATTTTTTTTTTACTTTGTTTTGTTTCTAACTCCTTATTCCTACTTGGAGCTCTGATTCCCTCAGACATTTTTTCCCCTTAGGGGTTCTACTGCTGACCCATTTCTTCTTGGTAACCCAATTGTTTTTTAATAGACTTTCAGAAAAGGGTACCGATTTTGGAATGAGTACACATTTAGAAATTACATGGTGCAGTAAAAACTGGAGAAGGATGATGATTATTTACATAGGAATGTTTGGATTTTTGCCTCACTGTGTTCTTACCCTTTCCTGTTCCTACCCTTGTTCCTGTGGATCTTGTCATATTTCAACAGGGACAGTAAACGTGTTCTCTTGCTGTAATACAGTGCACGCACAAACATCGAAGATATTTGATAGTCTTTTAGAGTGAGGTAATTTTTGAATCCTTAGCATAGTACCTTGCAGATGAATGAATGTAGGAAATTGCGCTTAAATCTGTTCCCATTTCTTGTGACTGTGCTTATAGTCACAGCTAATACTTCCTAAGTTATCTCAGTCAACCCCTGCAGAACACTATGAAGTAGGTCTTATCATTTCCCCCATTGTTTTTTTCACATGAAGAATTTAAGGTTTGGAGACATGACAGGACAGCCCAAGGTTATACTGAAACAGGTGGAGTTTGGATTTGAAGGCAGGCCTGATAGCTCTGTCATACAGATTGTTGAATCCTGTGCTGTTCTCATTCACATAATGAATATACTTACTTTGAGAATTTGGGGAAAGACTCTGAAGGGTGAGAAGCCGAGAGAAGTAGGCTTTCACTTTGCTTTAGGTGATTCACACATGGGCAATCAACAGTCTAGTAGATTGGAAGTAGGAGAGTGGGAAAATTTAGAGGTGTATGAGTTGCTGAAAAGCACATGTCTCACAAGGTTTTATGAGTCTGTTTACTGTGCATAATTTATTTCTAATCTTGTAATCTGCTATTGATTCACTTGTTTTATTGAATAAAAGTTCTGATTTTTCTGCATTAGAAAGCTCTTAAGGCTTATTTAAAAATCACTTTGCACTATGTAGACCAAATAAATCATTTTTCTTCCATTTGCTTCTAGAAATATGAAAGCTTCATATTTCAGCCATATAGTTCATCGTTGACTTTTTAATGCTATGACAAATAATACACAAAGTTGATGGTTTAGAATTCACGAGTTTATACTCAACACTTGCCAGTTGACCCAGTTTCTGCTATCTGTAGGACATGTTTTGGTTTCTGGGGTTTTTTGTTTTGTTTTGTTTTGCATATGGGATGTTGTTTCTCTTACTGTAGCAGTGCTAGCTTTAGTTCTGGGTGACTTTATCCTCAAAAAATTTTGTCGATAAATTTCAGAATGGTTCTTTTTGTCTTATATTTATCCAGGGCCTTCTTTGGCCCTTCTTTAGTTGCATTGTCCAAAAATTAAGAACTGTCTGGCACCAAGAAGACATGCTTTCTTAGAGTCTGCCTCCTTCCTTCCCCTGGCTTTTAGATATTCCTCTAAGATTCCAGGACCCTGGAATTGACTATCCAAACCTATTTCTAGGACCTGAGCATACTTCTTCAACTTTAACCTGAAAATTGCTTTCTATCTTGCTACCTCTTTGATACGTTTTGAAAATGCTTCTAATTATGGGTATTTTATTGTTGTTGTTCTATTTCTGGGGCTTGAACTCAGGGCCTGGACACTGCCCCTGAGGATTTTTGCTCAAGGCTACAACTCTATCACTCTAGCCACAGCTTCACTTTCAGTTGGTTAATTGGAGATAAAGAGTCTCACAGACTTTCCTGTCAAACTGTGATCCCTCAGATCTCAGCCTTCTGTGTAGTAGCTAGGATTATAGGTGTAAGCCACTGATGTCTGGTTCCTCTAACACTTCATTTACAGTTTTTAATAGTCTTCAACAAAAGGTTTATTGTAATAATTTAGCCCAACCTAATCCTAAAACACTGAAAAAATATTTGTGTTTTTTTTTTCTGAGATAGTTTCTGTATGAAGGTCTTTCAGGAGAATTTAAATAGAAATGTAATTGTACTCACAATTTTCTGGTCCATTTTTTTTCTCTGACTTCTTTGACAATTGAACAGTTTAGATCAACTGCTTTCTTCCTCTTTATTCTTGCTTCACCCACACTGAGAACCTCTTTATTATCACCTTTTCAACTTCCTCTTGTGCTTGTTTTTTTATCCAACAATTTGACTCAATATAAATATCTCAAATGCATGGAGTTTTCTAAACAATGGCTTAGGCAACAAGTGCTGTATGTGCTGTTACTCATGTCAAAAATTTTGACGACTGCTATGACCGTCCTAACATCTATCATATAATCAAATTATGCCAGTTAATCAGAGATGACAGAGAATAACCCTCACCCAGACCTGCCCTACGGTAGTATCAAGCTATTTTCCCCATCTAAATTTTATTCCTTAATTATTTTATGTCTAGGTAAAAATCTCATTTATTGCTGGGTACAGGTGGCTCATGTCTATAATCCTAGATAATCAGGAGGCTGAGATCTGAGGATGACACTTCACAGTCTAGGCAGAAAAGTCTGTGAGACTGTCATCTCCAGTTGTTGCACCTGCAAAATGCTGCAAGTGGAGCTGCGGCTCAAGTGGTAGAGTTCTAGCCTTAAGCAAAAAAGCTTAAGCCCTTGGGCTGGGAAGGTGGCTCAGAGGTAGAGTGCTTGCCTTGCATGCATGAGGCCCTGGGTTCGATTCCTTAGCACCACATAAGCAAAAAGAAAAAGCCGGAAGTGGCGCTGTGGCTCAAGTGATAGAGCGCTAGCCTTGAGCTGAAGAGCTGAGGGACAGCGTCCAGGCCCAGAGTTCAAGCCCCACAACTGGACTCAAAAAAAAAAAGAAAAGCTTAAGCCCCAAGATTGGTAAAAAAAAAAAAAAAAAAAAAAGTTGTACTGATGGCATATATTTTTAAAATATAGTAATGATACTATTTAATGAACCAGAAGATATCTAGAACAATGTCTTGGATGTTATTTAAGCAGGATATCGTGGGCACTCTGTAGCTCCACATGTCTCCACTTACATCACACATCCACAAACTTAAAAGAGGTCCTGGACTGAGATGAATTTGAAGTCATCCACTTTTAAGTGAGTGATTATGTAGTATCTAAGTGTAGATGTTTACTATTTAAAGGCTAGCAAGTTGTTTTCTCTGTAATTAATACCATTTTGCTATCCTTAGCATTTGAAAATTTTACTAAGAACTGATGGCTATTCCAATCATCTATGTTGATGACTTAAATTGCTCCAGACGATGAGGAAATATCCCAGCTAAAGAAGGTGAAATAGTTCTTTTACTTATGAGTAAAGGTTTTCAAATCTACAGATTTTCCACTTTGATCAATGAGCCCAGAGATCTTGTGACTAGCCAGCCATTTTTACTTGATGCAATAGGGAATAAGAGCCACGTTATTTCAAATGTTATAATACTTCTATTAGCAAATATATTCTCACCCTTGAGAAAACAGATCCCAGAATTATTAACTGCCAGCAGTCTTTTCAGTTGCACCCAGTCTTTAATACGATGTTGGTCCACATTCTCTTTTCTTTTCTTTTTTTTTGTTTTTGTTTTTTTTTTGGTCGATCGTGGGGCCTGAACTCTGGGCCTGGGCGCTGTCCCTCAGCTCTTCAGCTCAAGGCTAGCGCTCTACCACTTAAGGCACAGCACCACTTCCAGCTTTTTCTGCTTATGTGGTGCTGAGGAATCGAACCTAGGGCCTCATGCATGCAAGGCAAGCACTCTACCACTGAGCCACCTTCCCAGCCCCCACATTCTCTTTTCAGGATGATTTCTGGGATCCCTCTTCATTCTGGCCTTTCCAGCCCTCATATGGGGTTGAGTATATGTTCTCTGCAGTATAAAAGTGTGGTTTATTTTGACGAGAGGCCTATGTCACAGCATACAATAACCAGTTGCTGTGTCTTCACTTTGCATACTAATTTAACTTTAACCATATCTGGTATACAGCTTAGGCCCTGCCCTAGAAATGGGTAAAACTCAGGAATAAAATGCAGAAACTGTAAAACTTGTATACTAGCATTTTGAATTTGCTAATTCATTTCAGTTGATCAACTCAAAACTTTAAAAAAAAATTCCAAAACTTACAAAGAGACAAATTCTTCAGAGGCTGACATTGTGGGTTCACCAAACGGCTAAATGATGTTGACCATTCGGTACATGCTCTGGCATGTTGGGCTGCTCTCTCCATTACTAGAATGGGAATATGAGAATGGGTAGTTTCTGAGTTCCTTTCCAGTTATACATTGCTCCGATAGTCTGTTTTTCTTTTGGGGTTTGTTTTTTCCTTTTGGTCGTAGGGCTTGAACTCAGGGCCTCAGTGCTGCTATCCCTGAGTTCTTTTGCTCAAGGCGAGTACTCTACCACAGTGACACTTCCAGTTTTCTGGTGGTTTATTTGGAGAGTCTCATGGACTTTTCTTGCCCAGTCTGGCTTTGAACCACAATCATCAGGTCTCAGCCTCCTTAGTAGCTAAAATTACAGGCATGAGCCACTGGCACCTGGTGCTCTTTGCAGAGCCAAAATTAGATATTTGTGCATTAAATCTTCTAAGTCATCTCTCTCAACTCCAGGTGGAAGGGAACCTATTTAATTTGACTAGAAGATAATTCTATAGGCTTTAATAAAATAATGACTTTAAAAGAAAAAATACAGGGGGAGGGGGTAACAAGTTAGACAAGAAATGTAATCTCTACCTTACTTATGTAACTGTAACCCCTCTGTACATCACCTTGACAATAAAATTAAAATAAAATTAAAAAATAGAAAAATAGGAAAGTGTTTCTGGAGGTGAAACACAGTTCAGAAACTTGAAACATATTGATCTCAAATTTTTTAATAAAAATTTCAGATGGCACACATATTGGATGTCTCTCTGTAACAGAATATTGGTTATATATTCCCTGCTTTGTGTCTACTTCTACTTCTGTGATTATTACCATCCCCTTCCTTCTCCTCATGTCTCACTCCATTGATTAGTTTTGACTACTTTTGTTTCTCAAATGAGTAGAATCACATACATTAAACATTCTTTTATGTGTGATGGCCTTGGTTAGCATTAGTCTTGAGATACATCAATATGGTTATGTGCAACTCTAGCAGATGTATTTTTCCCCCAGAGAGACATTGATCCACTTTATGCAACTGTGTTAACATTCTCATTTATGTGACTCATTTGGAAAGATCAATAATATGCCATTATAAGCAGAGAGGGGATAAAAGTATGTGAGAGAAGGGACAAATTAGAGGCACTTCATAATTTATTAACATTATGTATTAATATATAATGCAACTTATTAATTTTAAAATATAAGCTCTGTATCAAAGGAGCAAGAGTTACTTCCTGGTTTAAGATATCATCAAGCCACATCAAGGAAAGATTCATTTTCCTAGTACACAGCTTCTGGCTACTAAATAACAGAGCTCATTTTTGTTGGTGGCATTGGACTTTGAATTTTCTAGGCAGGCGCTCTACCACTGAGCAATGCTTCTAGCTCTTGTTTTTTTATGCACTGGTTATTTTGAGATGAGGGTCTTGCTTCCTGCCTCACCATATACCTGGCTCACATTCCTCCTATTTTTTTTTACTTCCTCCTATTTTTCACCAGCTGGGTTCATAGGCATGTACTTCCATATCCAGTTTCTCCTGCTGAGATGAAATCTCACAGATTTCTCTGCCTAGGCTAATCTGGAACTGCAATCTTCCTCATCTCAGCCTCCCACAAAGCTAGGATGACAGGCACATATTACTGTACCCAACTGTTGGTTGAGACAGGATCTAGTTGCTTCTACTGCATTTTTAGCAGTCAATCAGTTCAGCTTTTCTACAAAGCAAAGTTTATATAAGAATTGAATTTGAAAGTTCATTGCCCCTTCCCGGATCATACTGGCCAATTCTCTCACAGGGATGGAACAAGCATACTGTAACATTTGTAACTTTCTCTGTGTTCTCAGCTCTCCTCAAATGGGGCCTTACATCTATCTCAGATCAGCCCTCTAGTAAAGATTGGTTGAATGAATAAGTGAAAGGCAAATGAAGTTTTAAATTCAATTCTGACGTAAACCTTTTTAAAATAACATCAACTCTACTAAAATGCAAATAATGTTAATAAGAGGCAATGCAGAGAAAATGCAGTATTTTTTATAGTGTAAGACATAAATAAGGATTTTGTGTGATCCTTTCTTTTAACCAGCTTTTATATAGTGGTAATAAATATGTGTGTAACATTTGGAGTCTCTCTCTTTCTCTCTCTCTCTCTCTCTCTCTCTCTCTCTCTCTCTCTCTCTCTCTCTCTCTCTCTCGTTGGTTGTGGGGCTTGAACTCAGGGCATGGGCGCTGTCCCTCAGCTCTTCTGCTCAAGGCTAGTGCTCTACCACTTTGAGCCACAGCTCCACTTCTGGTTTTCTGGTGGTTTATTGGAGGTAAGAGCCTCCTGGCCCTTCCTGCCAGAGCTGGCTTTGAACCACGATCCTCAGATCTCAGCCTCCTGAGTAACTACGACTCTAGGTGTAATTCACCAGCACCCTGATTCATTCTTCTCTTGCTGTTTTGCATGTGTTGGTATTTTCCCAAAATTCATGTGACTACTGTGTTTATCATTTTGAATATAATATTCAACTGAGCAACTTTCTCTTAATAAACATGTTTTGCTTTTTGTTGCCACCCTCCACTTGTTCTTGCTGATTCTCTAGAAAATAACAATAAGTCAAAAACAAAAGTAGGTTAGACATTACTCTGGTTGAAGAATTTGGGGTATTATGTTGTGATGCTGCAGCTGTGATGATCTTGTGTCCCCTAACATTTTTACAGGATGTTTTTCTCTGGTGGGTGGTGTAGCCGTGCTGGCAGACCTGAAGAAGTTTTACTGATGTTTAGGCTATTCCTTGTCATCATTTGTCTTCATGTTGTTCTGGTTACATCCCTGAAAGGTAAGATGCCGACTTTCCTTCATTTTTGAAATCTCTGTTTGTGTATATGTATTTTTGGTATTTATAATCTTTTTACTATGGGTTATATATATATACTCATGGGTTTTATATATATACATATCTATGTATATATAATATACATAATACTTAATATTTAACATTTTTAGCAACATTTTAAGTGTGCAGTTTATTGCCATTAAGTATGGTCACTATTTTATGTAACCATCCATACTATCCATACATCATCTTAATTAGAAACTTTATTCATTAAACAATCCATAAGCTCTATTCTTTTTGTTTCTGAATTCCTCTATTGCAGGCATCTCGATTAAGAAAAAACATACAGTATTTCTTCCTGTATGTCTGACTTATTAAATTTAGTGTACTGTTTGCAAAGTTAATTTATGTTTTCAAGGTCTTAAAAGTGGAATGATTGTATGTATTGCCACATTTTGTTAATCCATTCATCCACTAATGGATATTTCAGTTGTTTCAACGTTTGGAACATTGTGAAAAATGCTCCTGTAAATATGATCATACAAATATGTTTGAGTCATTTCTTTCAATTCTTTGGGGGTATATATCTAGGGACTGCCAAATCATACAATGGCTATACTATTTTACATTCCTACGAGCTGAGCACAAGAATTCCAATTTCTCTACATCTTCAACAACATGTTATTTTCTTTTGCTTTGATGGTAGGTATAGAATGGAATCTCATTGTGTGTTTAGCAGTCCTTTAGTGACTAGTGATGTCATTCTCTTTTCAAGCACTTGTGGGTCATTTGTATATCTGCTTCAGAAAAATGTCTATTCAGATCCTTTGCCTAATTTTTGGATTGGGTTGTTTTTGTTGATTACTATGAGTTTTAAAAAATATACTATGGATATTAATACCTTATCAGACATATAATTGACAAATGATTTCTCCTTTTTTTTTTTAATCAGTCGCAGGGACTGAACTCTGGGCCTGGGCGCTGTCCCTCAGCTCTTCAGCTCAAGGCTAGTGCTCTACCACTTGCCACAGCGCCACTTCCGGCTTTTTTTTTTTTTTTTTGCTTCTGTGGTGCTGAGGAATTGAACCTAGAGCCTCATGCATGCAAGGCAAGCATCCTACCACTGAGGCACCTTCCCAGTCCCTGTCTTCTTCAGTTTTGTGGGGGCATATTTGCACCGTCTTAGTAGTATCCTTTCATGCACAAAAGCTTTTAATTTTGATGAATTATATTTATTTTTACTTCTATGTGTCCTAGCCAAGAAATCACTGCTAAATCCAATGTCAGGAAGATTTTTTTCCCCTGTGTTTTCTTCTAAGACTCTTTTATATTTATGTTCTTTGATCCATTTACAGTTATTTTTTGCATATGGTTGTCTTTTTTTCTTGGCATCATTTGTTGAAAAGACTGTCCTTTTTGCTTTGAATGGTATTGGTCTCTTCCTCCAAAATCAGTAGACCAAATATATTAAGATTTATTCTGATGTGTATTTGTTTTTAAAAGTATCTACTTGAAAGCATATCCATCTGGAAATTGAAAAGGTTAGTGAATCAACGAAATGAAGCCACATGTCATTTTTTGAAAAGGGGATATTTTTTTGTACAAATGGGCTTTATTGTGATGCATGCAACAGGCATTTAATGTAATCTGATCATCTTTACCATCTATATTACTCTTTAATAAAGAGAAGGGACCTTTAGAAGCTTATGAAACAGAAAAGGATATCTGAGGAAGGCAGTAAAAGGACAATACTAGTGTTGCAATTGCTGTGAGTACAACTGCCAAAGAAAGCTATGCCGTGCAAATGTAAGGGCTGTTACACAACCAGCATTCTTAAACATGAGTGTGGATCATCAGAGTTACCTGGAAGGGTTTTTTGGAAACAAATGACTGTGTTCTTGCCCAGTGATTTAGTAGGTCTAGGGTAGGCCTGGAGAAGTAACTTCTCTAATGATGCGACTTTTCTAGATGATGTTGATGCAACTGGTCCAGGAACCATACATTAAGAACCACTGTTTATACAACTACTGGACATCAGAAACAAGAAAAGAAAATGTCTCCACATATATCTCATGGTATATCAATTCTGTTGTAGCCATGTGATCGCCATAGAAACTATCCTCACATATGCCATCTTGGAGCATGAAAACATCACTGTGGGGTTGGCAGGGTACAAAAATCAAGTGTCCCTGCTTTACTGATGAGTAAATGTCCCCAGGGATGTTATGGGTTAGGAAGTGGCACAGCCCAGGCAAGTTGCCAGATCTTTAGTCTCACATTTCAGGGCTTTTTTTTTCTCCCACCATAGGCGTAGATTGAACAGGAACGTGGAACACAAGCAAAAAAGTTCATCAGCGTGAAAGCTGTTTGTTACAAATAGGTCTTTTGGAAAATTATATTTAAATCTAATAAAAACAGGAGCAAGTAAACAGGAGAGTACATCACTTTGAATCAATCCTAAGTAGGGAAAAGCTGTACAACAGAGATTTCAAGGCCAGCCTGGGTGACATAGTAAGACCCTGTCTTGAAAAGTATACATACATACACACACACACACACACACACACACACACATATATACACATATATGTGTGTGTGTGTGTGTGTGTGTATGTATGTATATCTATATCTATATCTGTTGGAAGACAATGCTGAGGGGTGAAGTTGGGGGTGAACAATGTTCTAGGGTTTGGACTCAGGGCCTAGTGCTTGCTAGATGAGTGCTCTATCACCTGGGCCCTACCTCCAGCCCTTTCTGCTTTAGTTATTTTTCAGATAGGGTCTTCAATTTTTGCTCAGGACTGGCCTCAAACTGTTCCTCCCACAAGCCCTGCCTACACACCTGATTACAATATCCATCACCATGCCAGAATTATTTGTTGAGATGAGGGGGTCTCATGAATTCTTTGCCTCAGTTGACCTAGAACTCTATCTTCTGAGTGGCTAAGATTACATGTATGGGCCACCACACCTGGCTACTGAGAGGTGTTTCTCCCATCTTCCAGAGTGCCCCAGTTAGTAGTAGTAATCTACTTGTTAATGAAGCCATTATTGGACTTGCTCGCTTACTCACTTCCTGGGGCCATCTTTATTTGGAATCGCACTCACTCTGTAAGGTTAAGGCAAATACTACCTTTATCAAACCTGCCCTGACCTCCTTAGAAAGTGTAATTTGCATCCCCCAATGTTTCTTTGCTTTCTGTCCTTTCCTGGTCGTACTTGGCCCTCCACGCCATGCTCATCACGGACTGCCTATGTACTCTGAGGCCTTTCAATGTATCATCATTTCTGGATGAGAAGGGAAAGCAAAAGACTGGTGAGGTAGGGAGAGCAGGCTAATGGGAGGAAAGCTAAGGAGCATTCACAGCCTGTTCTGCAGCCCAGTCTTCTAGTGCTATATGAAGTGCTATATGCTATTTGTCAATCATGGGGCTTGAACTCTGGGCCTGGGCGTTGTCCCTCAGCTCTTCAGCTCAAACCCAGTGCTCTACCACTTGAGCCACAGTGCCACTTCCTGTTTTCTGGTGGTTCATTGGAGATAAGACTCACAGACTTTTCTGCCTGGGCTGGCTTTGAACCACGATCCTCAGATCTCTCAGCCTCCTCAGTTGCTAGGATTACAGGCATCCGGCATGAACATCATCTTATTAAATTCTCCTCCTTATTCTTCACAGTGGGCATTTTTTATTCAGCTTACAGATAGAGAAAATGAGTATCCAAGAAATTAAGTCATTTGCCCAAAGTCGTAAGCCATTAGGAAGACTTGCCACTGGAATCTAGCGTTGGTACTATTCACATTCCTCCAGGCTATCCAGGGTGCCTTCATGAAGTGTCCCATAGCAGAATGAACCTGTCTCTGAAGGAGGAGAGGGAGTCTGGAATGTGACATCAAAGAGCAATTGCTCCGTGGCTCTGGGGGATATGGGCTACAAACACAGTAGCTTCACCCTGGAAGCCTGAGCAATGACTCAGTAGCTCATGTCATAAGGGAGAGGTAGGCCTGACACTCTGGTTAGGCCACCAGCCAACAGAGAGAATCCTTAGACTGTAATACTTTCAGTTGTCTAACTTAAGAAATCTGTGTACCAGACATCCAAATGGGCTTTGGCAGGTGACTATACTTACCTCCAGCTCCTCGTTCTCCCAAATTATGTCAATGCCTTTTTTTCTTGGTCTTTGAAGATGATGTTCTTTTAGGAACAACTATTCTATCCTGTTTTCCAGAGGAGGAGATGACATAATAGTTGAAGATGGTTATAATTTCATTCCTGCAGAATTGTCTCCCCATTTGGAAACAATTACACATTTGAGCCAGCTTGGTGATCTCATAAACTATAATCCTCATCTTCCATCTCTCTCTCTGTCTTTCTCTGTCTCTCTGTCTCTCTGTCTCTGTCTCTGTCTCTCTCTCTTTCTCCCTCTCCCTGTCTCTCTCTTTGTCTCTCTGTCTCTCTGTCTGTCTGTCTGTCTGTCTGTCTGTCTGTCTGTCTGTCTGTCTGTCTGTCTGTCTGTCTCTCTCTCTCTCTCTCTCTCTCTCTCTCTCTCTCTCTCTCTCTCTCTCTAGGCTGGGTCTAAATCATTGCATGTTCCAGGCATTTCCAGCGATAAGTCCCTTTCTAGTTCCCCTTCACCAAGGCTTTACTGACTTCTTTCCTCTCACTCTTCTGCCTGGGTCTTTGTTTTTCCTTGTGCAGAAGATAGTGTGGCAAGAGGTACGCTGTCTGCTCCTAAAAGGCAGGCATTTTTCTTGTTGGATTTTATCATCTTTTTTGCCAATTCTGGGTCTTGAACTCAGGGCCTGGGCACTGTCCCTGAGCTTCTTTTTCCTAAAAGCTTGAGCCACACTGGCACTTCTGGCCTTTTTTGTTTATGTGGTACTGAGGAATAATCGATCCCAGGGCTTCATGCATGCTAAGTAAGCACTCTACCACTAAGCTACTTTGCTAGCCCCGATTTTATCCTCTTTTACCAAACCCAGTGTTGGACTCTTTTGTCTACCTCAATTCTCTATTTGGAAGAATTGATGATGGAGGCGCCCAGGATATTGATGTACTGTTCAGCCGATCTCACCCCATCTCCAAATCCTAATCCCTACATCCAGACATGGGGTCACTTCTGTTGGGCCTTGGCTTTCCCTGGCAGTTAAGCAGTGATAAGGAGTGATAGAGATTCCAGACAGGTTGAGGGTGAAACTGAAAGAAAAGGACATTGTATCCCCTCCTTCTCCCTGAAGGAGGGGAAACACCCTTCACAGATCTTGGATATTAACTGAGGGCAATTGTAAGGATGAGGAATGATGAAAGGTTATAAATGGCCCTCGTGTACCTAAGGGGTAGCTGTGTAGGGTTACGGCTACGAAGGCTAGTGTGTAGACAGCCCTGACAGACTAGAGGAAGGATGTGACAGATTTGGGGGTGAGAGCTGAAGAGAGCTGGGTCAGCAAGGGAGAGATCTCCAGGCTTCCATGGCATGCTGAAAGAAATGAGCATGCAGCCCACTAAATGCAGCCTCAGGAGTGGATACTGAGGAAGCCTGCAGGGCCGGGGGAATCTCTGGACAGGCTCGTGTGAAAGCCATGTTTGCTACTGGGACAGCTCACAGACTCACAAGAGGAAGAAAACAAATGGCATGCGTTTATTCCAGTGACACTGAGGGAATTAGGGACTGTTTCTAAGCAAAAGAGACAAAGCTCCTTTTGTTTGTTTGTTTTCCTTTTTGTGGTCCTGGGGATGGAACCCAAGGCCTTCTTCGTGCTAGGCAAATGCTGTACCACGGAGCTACAGCCCCAGATTGAAGAGTTCCTTTCCCTTTATACCTTGAGGCTTCAAAACAAAATAGAGCCAACTTAGATGAAAGGAAACTCAACTGTTAGTGTCATTTCTTTTGGGGGCGAGGCTTGAACTCTGGGCCTGGGTGCTGTCCCTCAGCTCTTCAGTTCAAGGCTAGCACTCTACCACTTGAGCCACAGCACCATTTTTTTTGTTGATTTATGGGAGGTAAGAGTCTCACGGACTTTCCTGCCTGGGCTGGCTTTGAACCATGATCCTCAGATCTCAGCCTCCTGAGTAGCTAGGATTATAAGCATAAGCCACCGGTCATGTCTTTATAGTTGCTATTGTTGCTACATCTCGATTGTCTATAAGGTTGAAAATGTTCTAAAATGAATATAGTGGACACTTAACCATGTATCAGAACACTTAGCTAAGAATTGTTGGAGGCTGTCCTTATATCCTGAATTCTCCTCCTGGTTCTCATCATTTTAGACATCTAGAATTCATTTATTTGGGCACTTGAGGGTAAGAGCAAGCTCTTTTTCTCCTCCTTGTGTCTTTCATAGTGTCTAGGACATAGGAAGTGCTCAGTTAACTCTAGTTTTGACTTGTGACCCTAGTCTAAAGCCTAGAGATATTCCAAAAAGTGGGTCTCTCCTCTCAGCTTTCACTGTTCTAGATCCAGTCACTTCTGATACAACAAATGCACCCCTTCCAACCTTTAAATAGACTGATGTGAAGTGGCTGTGCCTGGCTGTAATTCTTCTAGAAGGATGTGTCTTCCCTCTTCCATATGATAAAAAGGCTCAACAATTCGCCTGTTTTGATTCTTTAATAGTCCAATATTCTATAAGTTCAACCACCGAGTGGGAACAGTGTTCAGATTCCTAGTATATTGTCCTGAGATAATGGGGGACCCTTGGGATCTGCCTCAGACTTGTCATACTGAAAATACTTTTGTGACACCTGAGCTGGTGAGTACCTACATCAGCCTGCCACCTGTATCTTACCTCTAGTGATTCAGATGTCATTGGTCTGGGGTTGGGGGCAGTGGGAGAGTGGGTGATGATGACTGGGTATTGAGATTCTTCAAAATGACCCAAGTAATTCTAGCAGAACAAAGAACCACTCATCTCTATGATCCTGTTTGAAGGCCAATCTATTCAAAGTTCCTACTGTGAAATTGGAACCAATTTAAAAGCCATGTTGTGCAAACTTCATTTTTTAACACAATGCAGCTTTACAGGCTTTTTAAGTTATGATGCCAATAAATCTCTTGATTTCACAATTGATTTTTTTAAAAGCTCTGGAGTGGCTCTTTGTGACTAGAAAAATCTTCAAGTTTCCAGGATTATTGTTGTCTTGCCCTTCATTAAAGAGCAATACCACTAGATGTTCCATTAGCTCTTCCTGGTTTATAAAGCACCTCAGACTATGTCATCTTACTGTGTCCCCTTGAGGTAGATGGAGCTGTTGATGAAGCTCAAAGCAATGAAGTAACTTCATAGGTTACCCAAAAAGAAACAATATCAAGATTCCAAAAGCAACTCTCTAGAACTCTCTCTATAATAATCTGCATAAAAGGCTTATTGGAACTTGGATAGTTTGAATCATTTCCCAGTTCACACAGCTGGAAAGATGAGGTGGAGGATCCTAGAACTTGTGTTCTTAACCGCTTCTCCAATGTTTAGTCACTGAGGCAGTTGAAAATGGTTCTTGCACAACTTTCCCATGATTCATTCATTCTGGGATGGATTTGTGGCCCCAAAATGCTGGGTAAAGATTAAGATAGATCTGAGGAATGAAAGCAACAGTACCACTGATGTAAGGTACAGCTAAGGATTAAGTTGGTGCTCCAAGAGAACACACCGTTGAAATAAACCTTGAGTGTGGGGGCATCCTTATTTCAAGAAATAGCAAGAAGTACTTTTTAAAAGTGATCTCATGTTAGTAAGATCACAATGCCATAAGAAAACCACCAAGATAAATGATAGATGTTTTTGTAATGATGTGTGTACAGTGGTGTAAGTCTTTAACATGGGTGTTCTGTTCTGGTTTTCTTTCTTTCTTTCTTTCTTTCTTTCTTTCTTTCTTTCTTTCTTTCTTTCTTTCTTTCTTTCTTTCTTCCTTCCTTCCTTCCTTCCTTCCTTCCTTCCTTCCTTCCTTCCTTCTTTCTTTCTTTCTTTCTTTCTTTCTTTCTTTCTTTCTTTCTTTTGTTAGTCATGGGGCTTGAACTCTGGGCCTGGGCACTGTCTCTCAGCATTTCAGCTCAAGGTTAACGCTCTATGACTTGAGTCACAGCTTCACTTCTGGTTTTCTGGTAGTTCTTGGACTTTCCTGCCTAGGCTGGCTTTGAACCGCAATCCTCAGATCTCAGCCTCCTGAGAGCTAGGATTACAGGAGTGAACCACCGGTGCCCGGCCTCTTATAGTTTTCTTTTAGGACTATATGGAGCATAGAGTATAAGTTACTTTCATGGTGCTATAGTACTTAATATAGAACTTTTTTATTAAAGAAGAGAGAAATCAAAGCACAAAACAGGTACTAATCTTGCTTTAATAAGTAAATTAAAATTTCTTGTAATGATCTGATTCGTTGGATGAACATAAGCTGATCATATAGCTGGGATGTCTACATAGATCGTTTTACTTTGCAAAATGCCTTGGCATTACACAGATTTGGATTCACAGAAAAAGCTAAGGAATTCTGAGGTTGAGGGTACAAGCAGGACAGAGTGAGTTTTAATTACTGAGGAATTTTAATTTCCAAAGTAGGATTTAAGAACTCTTAAGGGCATTGTATATTATCACTACAATGTAATCTCTATTTGAGGCTAGAGTCTTGGTTTTACTCCTTACTGTGACTCCAGTGACTGGTGAATGTTAGGCATTCAAAAGCAGGAATGAATAAAAAAAATTAGCAAATTTGAAATTTGAACTAGACAGTCTAATACCCTCATCAATCAAGCATTAAAAATAGATAAGAATGTTTTAGAGTTAGAATGGAAATCATATACATATAGATTATAGAAAAAGCTCTTGTCATGATGTTTAGATGCTCTACTCAAGTTTGATACCTTATTATTTACCCAAAGGTAAGCAATCCAGCTTCCTTTATAAAGGTAAGTTTAACAAATTATACAGAATTATAGAGTCTGCATTAATAATAATTACAACTTACTGTTGGATCTGTAACATTTTAAAATATAGTGCAGTTTCATGCCAGGTGCTCGTGGCTTACACCTGTAATCCTAGCTACTCAGGAAGCTGAGATCAGAGGATTATGATTCAAAGCCCAGACAGAAAAATCTGTTATCTCCAATTAACCAGAAAAAAGCCAGAAATAGAGCTATGCTTCAATTAGTAGAGCACCAGCATTGAGTGAAAAGGCTAAAGTACAGCATCCAGCTCCTGAATTTAAGCCCCAGGACTGGCACACAAAAATTTAATGTAATTTCAATCAAATCAATCAATCCCATTTTACAGATGAGGAAATGCAAGCAGAGAGCCACGATCTGAACCCAAATCATTCTCCTTGGAGAGCCTAACCTTAATCTAACTTGAGTAGCAACATGTTCATTCCTCCATTGGAAATAAATGGACACAGACATTTTATTCATAGGGAGAATATGGTCAAGTCACAGTCAATCAAGTCACAGATGGTTAAAAGTGAGGAATTCCAGATCAGACTTTTGAAACCTTATAAGAAGTCAATGGTGATATAAGGAAAGAATCATCAACATGCAAAGGTCTAGAGGATTGAAATACCATGGTAAAGATAGGGGTTAATGTGGCTTCAACATAGAGTTAACTCAAAAATGTCACTTTTCAGAACTAAGTAGGATTTCCATGCAGCAGAAATATCCATAATTTCAACCTCTCTTAGTGGTTTTGAGCAGCACATAGTTGTTTACAGAACTGCTTTGTCACATAGGAGTCTCACTCTTGAGGGTCCTGGAAGAACCATGATCTGGATGTGTGCTGAGGGCAAAGCTAGGAGCATGCGTCACAAAGACAGGGGATTCACAGTCAACTTCAATGCGGCCAGGACTCCTCGCCCAGTTTACACTGATTCCCTGACTTTTGATCTTATGCTTGTCCTAATAAAGGAAAGAAAATAGTGATGGCTAGGGAGAACGATTCTAGTATTAATCTCAACCCATCCCATCATTAGTTTAATGCCTATTACTTATTTAATGGGATTCGTGAAATCTGATGTGGCAGAGAATAGCTGGCATAGTTTCGAACTTTTTTCTTGCTCAACACACAGACTGGCTTGGAATTCCCAGGCCCCTTTGTAATTCACAGTGCCCGGGTGACTTGAGCTGTGGCCAATGGATAGAGAAAGAAGTGATGTGTACCACTTACAGGCCTAGCCATTAATCATCTCCCACCAGATTCCACCCCACCTCTTTTCATGTTTGCCTGCGGGATGGTGCTGTTTAGGGAAAAATTGGAATCTTCATGTTGAAGAAAGTAGTGCTTCTGTCAGCCTGGTTTCCTCTCCCAATTTCCCTTCCCTTTCTCCTGATTAGATTTGATACATGGAAAACTATTTTCAATTTTTGAAAATTATCTTTAAGTAGTTGTACAAAGAAGTTGCCATTTAACCCTTTGCAAGGACCTATTTCCAGGTGCTTATCTTGTTCTGCTTTAACTTTGTCTTCCTAGGGAATTACATAATTTGAATTCTCCATTGAATCTACCATAGTTCAGTGAATACATTTGTATATACTTGCATACCACCCTACATGTTTACTTTTAAGTTTCTAGGCTAATTCTAGCTTCTATATATAAGGTGGGGGGGGGGGCTGACGTATTTCACTTAATATAATGTGTTCCAAGGCTTTCCACTTCTTTACAAATGACTTCAGAGTTGGTTTATTGTAGCAGCTTACATTGCATAAACTAATACACCTGACTGTGCCCTTCTGCCCAATGTTGTTGGCACATCTAATTCTGCCGCTAAAAGGGAGGTTCATTTCCTTTCTTCTTGACACCTTGAAGAACTTAAGTTCATATTTGAAGAACTTAAGTTCATATAATCAAAGGAAACTTGGGAAATTCATTAGGGTCACTACTGGCATGCTTATTTTCTAAACTTGAGAGAGTCATTGGAGACTAAGATGCTCCACCAGAGTCAAACACTTCCTTTAGAAAAAGCTGAATACTGGGAACTTTAAAGTTGGTATTAAGATTATAGGCTCTAGCCAGGTGCCAGTAGCTCACGCCTGTAATCCTAGCTATTCAGATGGCTGAGATCTGAGGAACACGGTTCAAAACCAGCCAGGGCAGGAAACTCCACGAGACTCTTATCTCCAATTAACAAGAAAACTGGAAATGGTAGAGTACTCACTTTGAGCTGAAGAGCTCAAGGACAGCACCCAGGTCCAGAGTTCAAACCCCATGACCAAAAAAATAAATAAATAAAAAAGATTATAAGCACTATACCTTGTGGGGCCAACTCTTACCTTCAACCTTAATGTTGTATTTAATCCTTATGCTAGAATTTCCTTATTTGTAAACTGCAGCATGTCTCATAGAGTTATACAGGATAATGCATATACAATAGGCACTTGTGATTCATGTGACATAATACAAGAATTCAGTACATACTAGTTATTGTCACTAAAGATCAGAATTTTTGTGATGAGGAAAGGGTTTTATATACATGCTACCCAATACAGTGGCCACAGGTGATTACTGAAAACTTGGAACTTTCACATTATAATTCAGCTTTAAGTGACATTTAATAGCTACATGTTGCTAGTGCCTACAATATTGGAGTACACAGCTGTAGGCTATTTAATTGAATTGTTCCAGAACTCTTCTGTTTTAAACTGTTTAAGTTGGGGTTCAGTCATGGGAGACTCTCTTATGCTCGCTATCATGTGCATGTACACACCTCTACTCTGCAAGAGATTTGCTACATCTCTAGGAGCTGGCTAATCAATCTTTACAAAATTCTTCTCTTCACATCTGATTCTAGAATTTGACATTGATAGAGCAGACAGTATAATGGGAGAGCAAGAGCAAGGTGGAAATCATATGCCTGAGGTTTAGCCTATGAGAATACACGGAACCCTTTGTAAGTTCTTTTTGCCTGTGGCCATGTGGTATGGATGTCCCATACAAACTGGGCCCCTTTATTACAACATGATGTCTATGCCTGGCTCAGGAGTTGGTACAACCAAAGGAGGATCTAGGGGGTGTGGAGAAATGCATGTCTGCAAACTGCCTTATATTATTAAGGTGATACAGCTGATAATCACTAATGTGTGCAGGCTACAAGATGGCTATTATTTCCACATCTGCCCAGATCTCCCTTAAGAATGTGTCCCCTTGGGCTGGGAATGCGGCTTAGTGGTACAGTGCTTGCCTAGCATGCATGAAGCCCTGGGTTTGATTCTTCAGTACCACATACACAGAAAAAGCCGGAAGTGGTGCTGTGGCTCAAGTGGTAGAGCGCTAGCCTTGAACAAAAGAAGCTCAAGGACAGTGCCCAGGCCCAGAGTTCAAGGCCCAGGACTGGCAAAAAAAAAGAATGCATCCCACATTCACCAGATACGTATGGAAAAGGGAATTCTGTGAGGTATAGTTAGCCTAGCCATGATGAAGCATTCTGAAGCTGATATATAGAAAGCTGGTTCATGAGCTCAATTGTGTATCTGTTAGAAATTCAAAATAAAAATCTGATTTAAAAAATCTGATGCTAACATCTCCCAAGGCTCCACCTAGTTGTTTCAGTTGTACAGATAGCCCCGAGATATTCTGAAGCTCCTTGTAGCCCTCTAACATTCTCTTTGAGTGGTAGATTATGAATAATTTTAATTTTTCTGTGGATTTTTATGACTTAGACTTGTCTCCACATAAATCTACATTATGATTATAATTATAATTATTTATGTATATATGTATGTATTTTGAAACACTCTCCTACTAGGTAGCCTAGGCTAGCCTTGAACTTATACTCTTCTGATCTCAGCCTCCTAAGTGCTGCAATTATAGATGTGACCCACCATATCTGTCCTAGAAAAAATATTAATATTATATTTTAAAAGCCAGACCATGACGTCAGGGAAACCATACAGCCCACCGTCAAGCACAACCTGATAGCATCACAACTAGGTGTGCTTCTACTTCTTTCTTGACACTTTACTTGTCTTGACTTTGTATGAGACCTTATATAACATACATTATTGTCATCAGATCTCCTGAAACTCTCTGCCTCGCTCATCTCACATTTCCAAAAAGATTCCACAGGCATTTTGAAATTTGGAAGCAAGTAACCTAAGGACAAAAGAGACTGAAATGCAAGTCTTGCACACCGAAGGAAGAAAAACATTTTCATAAGAGTCACTGAAAACTGGAGACCAGAGAGAACATCATTGTATTAGTTACTGAACAACACGAGCCCTATTTACTATGTATTCACGAGCCCTATTTACTATGTATTCTTCTCAATACTTTAACAGTTTCTATGATGTCTACCCCGGTTTGATTACCTTCATCTTCATTGTCAAAGGCCCTGAGTGACTTTAAAATGGGGTCAGCTCCCCTATTAGGGTTATTATGGGGGCAAAATAAGTTAACATTTACAGAGTAACTGGTTATCATAATTCTATATAAATATTTATTGGTTAAAAAGACTCCTTTTGGAGATCCAACTCTTTCCAGAGAAAAAATCCTATGGATGCACACAAACATTTGGTTTATTTCAGGGAATTTATGGACATTTCAAAATTCATCTTTAGACTCTTGGGGGAGTGGTGCTTCACAAACCTTGAGAAGGCTAGGATCAGGTCTGGAAGATAAAGGTCTAAGGGGCTGGGGGATAGGCCTAAGGGAAAAGGGGGAGATAGATAGTGTGTAATGGTGGAAGAAGGCAAGGCCTGAGAGATGAAGAACACATTTTGTGTGCTAGGAAGGTGGCTCAGTGGCAGAGTGCTTGCCTCACATGCATGAGGCCCTGGGTTCAATTCCTCAGCACCACATAAGCAGAAAAATCTGGAAGTGGCAGTGTGGCTCAAGTGGTAGAGCCCTCAGACCCCACGACCAACGACAAAAAAAGAACACATTTTGAGCTGGATGCCAGTGTGTCATGCCTGTAATCCTAGCTTCTTGGGAGGCTGAGATTGGGAGGATTGTGATTCAGGGTCAATCTAGGCAGGAAAGTTTGTGAGACCCCCTTCTTATCCAATAACTGAGTGCAGTGGCATGCTACTAGTTAGGCTGCAGAGCCTAGGATTTGAAGCCTAGACAGATGTTGTCTAAGTACATGTCTAGGCCAGAAGCAAGATGCTGTTTCAAAAGTAATTAGTGCCAAAAGGGCTGGAGGTATGTCCCAGTGGTTAAGCACCTGCCTCATAAGCACAAGACCCTGAGTTCAAACACTAGTACTATTAAAACTACAGCAGCAACAACAATAACATCTTTCACCTTCTTCCCATGTTAGTAAAAGCCCACCTAGAATTGCTGACTGCTTGCTCTTTGGGAAGTTCCATCAGCTAAGAGCTGCAGTTTTCTTTGGTGATGTCATTATTAATCTTTTAATAAATATGTTATGTAAGAGTACTTATTGAGCAGTGTGATGTGAGATGGTCACAGCTCAAGTAAACATGTTTCACATGTGCCAAATTCGAGATGTTTTCATTCATTTTTCTGGTTATGTAGTAAAATCTGCATACGCAGTTTCTGGAAGAGTGTGTTACCTCAAGCTTTGAAGAGCCAATATAATAACAAAAAATATTGTTTTGTTTGGGATTCCCATATAAGAGGGCCTAGGCGTGGTGGCTTGTTTTTAATCATCTCTCTATGGACTAGTAACTCTATCTAAAGGAGGATTGCCACCAGATTACAAGTTTCATTTGGGTTTAAAATATTCATACAAGGGACCTAGTTGTAGCCTCTTAAAATTGGCTCGTAGATGATTAAAGCTTTATATTTTTCCTGCCTACCTGGGGTGGGGGTGAGAAGGGGCAAAGGGAAAATGTGCTGGAATTAAAGACTCCTTGGTATTACCAGTCATAGCTGTAAGAAACTGCCTCACACTTACAGTCTTAGTATCTACCAGAGTGTCATATGGTGGAGAAGAATCTGAAAACTTAAGAAACACCCAGGTGTGACTTTTTATTACTTGAGTGCAAGTAGTTTATTTGAAAGATGATTCCAGAAATCAGGAGCAAGGGAGCAGGAAGACAGCATTAGGGAAAGAGGAATAGTCTACAATGGCTATTTTTATTTTTGAATTAGTATTCAGTAATAATAAAGGGGGTTTTATCATGATGATTCCATACATATATATAGTGCACTTGGAGTATATTCACTCTCCTTATTATATTCCCATTCCTTCCTTCCTCTCCTCCTTTACAAATATTGTTTGATGTGCTTCATTATATATATATATATGTATGTATGTATACATATACATATACATATGTATTTATATAAACACACTTCAATCCTTTTCACTCCTAGTACCCTTTCCGAACTCTTCCCACTTATCCCTCCAGTCACCCTTTAAACTCATGTGCCACTGTTATTATTATTATTATTATTCCAAGCTCAAGAAAACCAAATACCACAAGGTATACAGTGTGCTATGGTTTGAATGGCCCTCCAAAACTCATGTTGAAATTTAATGGCTATAGTGATCATTTTAACAGGTGGGACCTTGGAGAGATAATGAAGTCATGGGGGGGCTCCATCTTCATGAATGGATTAATACCATTCTCAGAGGAGTTGGTTAGTTATGACTCTGTGTCTTGTGAGGTCACTTGCCTTTCCACCATTTTAGGATACAGCAGGAAGGCCTTCATCAGATGTCACCCCTCTATTTTTATACTTCTAAGCCTATAGAACCATGAGACAAACAGACCTTTCTCATTTTAATTTACCCTGCTTGTATTATTCTGATAGGGCAACAGAAAACAGACTAAGATAAAGGCACAGTGGAAAGGATAAATAACCTGTATCCAAAGGCCAAGTGAATGGTGTGGTCAAAGGCTGCTTCAACAGCTACAGCGGGGAGAGTCGTCTCCATTAGCTTCAGCAGCTAGAGCTTGTGTTAGAGGGCCAGAATGCTGACATTTTTTAAAGTTCTTTTGAAGCTCCCAATTTTGTTAGGCTAAAACTCACATGGCAACAGAGACTTTGCAGATGTAATTAAAATTAAGAATCTTCAGATGGGAAATGATTGTGGATTACCTGGTTAGATCCAAACAATGTGAGTTTTTTAAATGTAAAAGGAAGTGAGTTAGAGATGTCACTTGAGAAAGATTCCTCTACTGTATCACATTGTTGCTAACTGTGAAGAGAAAAGAAGGAGCCAGGAGCCTAGAAACATGACTGGGAGACACTGAGAATAGTCAGTCCTCACCTTACAGATGACAAGACAGCAAGGATGTCTGTCCTGCAACCATAAGTATCTGAGTTCTGCCAATAACCTGAATAAGCAAGAAATAGAACCTCCCCTAGAGCCCTTAGATAGGAATGTAGCCTGCCCTCAATTCGACATTTTTCTGATGAAAGCTATACTGGACTTACGACCGTCAGAACTGTACAGTAATACATTTGTGATTTAAGCCACTAAATTTATGGTGACTTGTAGCAGCAACAAGAAACGGATACATTGAAGTTTTCAACATGAATTGCTTAGCTGGGGTTGCCAGCAATGCTGTGAAATTCAAGAATAGATCAAGTATGAGAAAGATCTGGGGAGAGAAGGGCTGAGCTCTTCCATACATTGAGTTGCAGAGGCAATGCAGTGGCAGTGACAGTCACGTGACAGTGCCAGGACCACATTTTGCCAAGTAGAATTAGAGTTTGGGAGGTGGTAGCAATAACTTCATATAAAAGTGCCAAGAAGATGACATAGAGAAAGGGGTTCCATCTAGGGGACCATTTTCTTGAGTTTCCAATTCCTCTGGCTGATTATATTCCATTCTAAGCTTGTGCTCACCAAATTCCTACTGTCATAATTGAAACATAGAGAGTTTGTTTAAAAAAATCACCAAGGAAAAGTGCCACTGTAGCTCAAGTGGTAGAGTGCTAGCCTTGAGCACAGAGAGGCTCAGGGACAGTGCCTAGGCTCTGAGTTCAAGCCCCACAACGGATAAAAAAATCACCAAGGGGTAAGATTAGGTAAATCTTATAGATATATCTCAATAATACTGCGTATTGACTTAAATCAAGACTTCATCCAGGTGCCAGCGGCTCATTCTAGCTACTCAGGAAGCTGAGATTTGAGGATCACAATTCAAAGCCAGCCCAGGTAGCAAGGTCTGTGAGACTCTTATCTCTAATAATTACCCAAAAAACCCCAGAAGTGGAGCTGTGGCTCAAATGATAGAATGCTAATCTTGAGGAAAAGAAGCTAAAGGACAATGCCTAGGCCCTGAGTTCAAGTCCCAGGACCAGCACACACACACAGACAACAGACACACAGACATACACACACACAAACCAATAAATATATGTGTTTAACTTTTCTCTGTAGATTTCCAAAGGAAAAATTTGAAAGTTTTAAATGTTTTTCTCTTCTTATAGTTTTCTTCTTATAGTTTTTCCCCTTTTTTTTTTTTGCTATCTGTCATTTCTAAAGTTTCTCCAGTAAGCATGTATTATTTTCCATAGAGAAAGATGTAGAATTGCTTTTCTCTTAAAGGATCTAGGAATTTTCCCAACATTCCTGGCTGGAAGTGGCACTGTGGCTCAAGTGGTAGAGCACTAGCCTTGAACTGAAGAGCTGAGGGACAATGCCCAGGCCCAGAGTTCAAGACTCACAACTGACAAAAAAAAAAGTGGTAGCATAGTAGTCATAAAATCTGTGCTAAAGAGCAGCACGGTTGGTGGAAATTTCATTTAACGCAGGCATACACTTTATTTCTGAGCCATATCACACCATGTAGTCCAGTCTGTCCTTTAACTTGAACCCTCCTGCCATGGTTTCCCAAGTGCTGAAGTGACATGCAGATGCCACCGTGCTTCATGCAGATGTGTACATTTGTCAATGCACATTCTCCTAAATATCAGCTAACAATGGAAGTTCTTAGTTGTCATTTTTAGTTTGAAATGCACCAAACCATTGTATCATGCAATATGTAGATCAAATCAAAGGTTTAAAATTAGAGAGATAGCTTAACATGGTGGTATACAACTATAATCCCAGTACTAAGGTGACAGAGGCAGAAGTGTCATGAGTTTGAGGTCAGCCTGAGCTACATAGTGAGTTCTAGGCCAGCCTGGAACTTTACATAGTGAAAGTCTGTCTCAAGGAAGAAAAACAAAAATGAAAGGAATACTGATCAGGGTGTTGAACATAATAATAAATTAACATACTGCCCTCTTTTGGTGGTTGTTTGCAATTTCATTTACATTTATTGCTATTAAGAATGTTAACCACCTACAAATGTGCACATAAACTAATTTTAACTCATCCTTTTCCTTGACAGAAAAAGCTGATAATTCCAGTTTGTTAGTACCATCTGGTAAGTCTGTTATTTTATGACTTTGGGGGTGTTTCAGGAAAATATTATTCTAAAAGTTCTCCATGCAACATGATACATGGTCAGATAGAGCAAAATTGTTTTCTTCCAGTAGGTGGATCATATTGTATTATTAAACCTACAACTGGCATATCAATAGCAAACAGAAAAGAAGACAGGCATATTGATCTTTCCATATAGCCAGGTAAAGCTAGGGAAGAAATAATTAGGAAAGAAATTGTGAAGTTCATGTTACCTGCCTGAAGAGCATCAAGAACCTAAATATGACAAGTGTTCTTACAGTTACAGGATGGGATGTTCTCTTAAATAGATTACCTCTGTATCCTCACTGAAAGAATGTTTTTCCAAAGGCTTCTGACAGCTTAGCACTTATTAGAATAGGAAGACAAAAGAGAAATTGACAACTAGAACTTGTATTGGTGTGAACTGGGAGCATTACTCTAATTTGAGACTCCTAGTTGAACATGGAACTTTAGTGATAAAATGGTCCAACCTCAACCATTAGCTCATGAGACAATGAAGACTGGAGTGGCTGAGTAGCCTGTCTGAGATCTCACAGTTTCTCACCTCATATTACACAGGGGCAGACATGGTATCTCTGACTGCTATTTCTTTCTATATTCTTCCTGGTGTAGCATATATTGTAGAATGACAGTGAGCCCACTCTCATTCCTTCCTTAGCTGTGTGAAATGAGCTTCCACTGTTACGCATTCGTTAAGCAGTTATTTCTCATGCACATGTTGTATGCTGCAAAGTCTTCAGACATCTTCTCAGTCCTCTCATTCATGTTATAGATGAGGAAACAAGTTCAGAGGGAAGGATTTGCTCACGTCTCAGGAGCCAGCCTGTTGGAGTTTGAATATGGCCACCACCCTCCCAGCTCCATTGCTAGCTCAGCCTCTATTTGCTTCTCTGCAAGTGGTGAAGAATAACAGTATCTGCTTCATAGGGTATTCGAGAAGATAAAATGGGATAGCACAGGTGCCTGGTATATAGTAAGCACTTGATAAAACAATAACTGTCATTAGTATGAATCACTGAGTAAGTTATAATAAGGCAAGACAGCATCTCAATTTGTCTTCTAGTTCTTCAGCTTCCCAGATGACATATGCAAGTGTATATCTCTTCCAGAAGAATTGTTTCTAGCAAACTCGATCATTTTTAGGATTTTTCCATCTTGTTTGCATGGACTGGGGAATGGGCCTTTGGAGACAATCAGTGGTTTGAGACACAGCCTGGGTTCTGGGTGCCTGGGACAGAGCCACATCATGAGGAAGGTAGAAACAAGTGTCGTGTTAAGGGATAAGGATAGCTGTGTCCACACGTCTCTTTGCACAGGGTCATCATTTGAAAAAACAATAAGCATGAATTAAAAACCACCTTTGGCCAATCAACTTTTTTCTGCCCAAAGAGTAAAGGAGCCCATATCCACACTTTGAATTGCTCAAGAACTGTCTTATTCCTCAAGCAATATATTCAGTCATTGTTTAAAAATAAATGTAGTAAAGGACAAAATATGGAAGTAATAATGTGGGACAGACAGGGTGTGTGTTTCAGCCAACTCATGAGCTGTCTAGAACAGACAGGCCAGCCAAGCACTTTAATACACCCAGATTTTGTCCATACCAACTGAAAATCGGGCTCCCCATGGTGGTTCAGACATTTGTGTCTTTTAAAATATTTAAACATGCAAAATGTGTGTGTGTGTGTGTGTGTGTGTGTGTGTGTGTGTGTGTGTGTGTTGTCATCGTCGTCGTTGTCATCGTCGTCATCGTCGGAGGAGGAGGAGGAGTAGATTAGTAGATTGACCTCTTAGCATAAATGGAGTCATTTCACAGGAAATTTGTAATTTGATTGATTGTCTTAATAGCAGCCATATTTTAAAATAGCTTACTGGGAAATTGGGTTAAGGAGTACAGTATTGAATGGTAGAATCTTTTTTTTCCAATTGTGGGGCTTGAACTCAGGGCCTGGTCACTGTCCCTGAACCCTTTTTCTCAAGGGTAGCACTCTATCACCTTAAATCACAGCTCCATGTCTGATTTTTTAGGTGGTCAATTGGAGATAAGAGTCTCACAACCTTTCCTGCTGGTGCTGGCTTTGAACTGTTATCCTCGGATCTCAGCCTCTTTAAGTAACTAGGATTATAGGCATGAGCCAAGGTACCTGGCTGCTCTTTATTAAAAAAAAAGAATCCTAAATTCACTGTGGGGAGAGTTGGCAGGCATCAGAATAACAGAATGGAGTCAATGTGCCAATATATTTCATGATTGTAGTTCAGCAAGTTATTTAAAGTGTTTCCTAGGACTCCTGTGGCTAAAAAAAAAAATAGTATCTCATATCTTGGTGTAGTTTCAAAACTTATTTCCATGACATTTTATAGGTAGTATCAGGTTTTCTGAGCCATGGACCTTATAACGTGTTTTCTGTTGCTTTTTATATCTCAAAATTTCTAACTCCTTAAAATTTAATAATTAATTGTTTCTAAGTTTTTAATGTTTCGTGTTTTTTTTTTTCTTTCTTGCAGCTGAAACATCTCTTGTCAGTTTTGGCCCCTACTCCAATGATACTTCAGGCAAGATTCTGAAAAACTTTAAACCTACATTTGTTTAAGCCCAGTTTGTTAAGTTTTTGTTTTAATTATGACATTTTATTGTTTTTTCTCTTTTGGTACAAAAAGAAATAGGAACTACAAGCCTCAATGGTAAGAATTTTTTTAACAAGTGAAAATTGATAAGCCTTAATAGAAATATAAGTTTAATTAAGAATGTTTAATATTTCCACTTACAAATGATTTCTGTAGATGTCAACTCATTTCAAGTAGTCCCAAACACCAAAACAAAAACATAACCTGTCAACTTGGGAAAGTGACTGAAACTTTCTGGTTAAACAATGGGATTCTTGTGACCCAAGAGAGTACACAGTCCTCTACCACTGAAAATGTTCTTGAAAAGAAAAGAAAACATTGATTACATTTTGTGTATTCCATTTCATTTGCTCTCCAATACAATGCCAGCAAATTTGACATGACAGATTGTTTAAATGTATAAAGCACATGCAATGACTTCAATCTGCTTCAGCATGGAGTTGCAGGCCCAGAACGTTTAAAGAGCACGTTTTATGGATTATTTTTTTCAATTTTTGAATAGTATGAAATGGCAGAAGCCTGGCTTCCTCATCACGCTAGCAAAATGGACCAAGAAGTGTGCTATATTCCAGGGGGATGGGTAGCGCAGCACATCCGGTTCCTTCTCCTTTGCAGAGAGACTTCCTTTGGTCTTACTGTGGTCAAATCCCAACACTTTCCAGAATCCTTTAGTTAGAATAAAATGGTGCTATGTGGTTTGTAATGAAAGAGCCAAGTGATCATAGATACAGTTTATACTGATCAAAACTGGCTTAAATTCCTACTGGGACCAATGGGACAGACCAAAATTTACCATTTTTATAAATGATAGCTTTAATTTAGGTTTGGGGAACTCTTTGCACCCCATTGTGTGGGAGTGGGGGAGGCTGGGGTAGGTGTACATGGTTAGATGTGATAATGTAATGTATACCTGCTTGTTTGGGGTACAGAGGGATATATTTAATTTTTAATGTTAGATAACTTTTCAGTGCAAAATTGAATATACAATGCTTTGGAGAACAAAATGAAGAAATTATGCCAAGACATACAGTTCTAGCAATGATAAATAGTTTTAACACTTATTTTTAAAATTGATTTTAGTAACACTATTAATAAATTTTATTAACAAAGTACATGAATATTCAGGTTTTTATACCCTGATAATTAGGTATTTTTCTCAACCAGATGTGGAGAATAACAAATATAATTTTGGGGGTTTTTTGGCCAAAAGTGATTTTAAAAATTAATGTATGTATTTACAGCATATATAATATGGATTTTGACAAATTTTCAATTGTGGGATTTAAGCATATTCTTACTTGTGGACTTTCACTCTTTTTATTTTATTTATTTTTATTAGCTTTAAATAGTTGAATAGGGGTTTTAATTCAATGTATCAATTTAGGAATACAATGCATGTTGATCAATCTCATCCCTTCCATCCTTCTCCCTCATCTCTCCCAACTCAACTTTTTCTTTCAGGTTGATATGTTGGTATGACTAACTTAACATAATTACTAATTCCTCATAGGGCCATTGCATAGTCCATTAATCTAATACTGGTTTTGCACCGTGACACTTGTTTGATTTTTGAGACATAGTCTCACTGGGTAGCCCAGACTTGACCTTGAACTCATGATTCTCCTGCCTCAGCCTCCTGAGTTCTAGGATCACAGGTATACACTACCATGATCCACTCATTCCTTTACTCTGCTAAAATTCCATTTAGAATGACATGGTCTAGCATGCTTTTCATTTAAAGAAATACCGGTAGAATGGATTTTTGTAACTATATTTTACAACAAACAGGATCAAGACGATTTTTTTCTAAGAGTAGTTTGAAGGTAATGTTTAAGAAATACACATTTAAACCAGAATTATTTAAAATTGTTTAGTAATAGGAAGTGTACTCATTACCTTACTCATGTAACTGTAACCCTCTGTATAGTATCTTTACAAAAAAAAAGACTCTAAGGCAACTCAGTTGCATACAAATTTTTTAAAAAATAATAGGCAAAAAATAAATAAATAAAATTGTTTAGTAAGAGTGGACCATTAAGCTTGGTGTTGGTTAGCATTAAGCTGGGTGCCGGCAGCTTATACTTGTAATCTTAGTTACTCAGGAGGCTGAGCTCTGAGGATCGTGGTTCAAAGCCAGCCATGGCAGGAAAGTCCATGAGACTCATCTCCAATAAACAACCAGAAAACCAGAAGTGGTGCTGTGGCTCAAGTGGTAGAGCGCTTGCCTTGAGCTGAAGAGCTGAGGGACAGCGCCCAGCCGGAGAGTTCAAGCCCCACAACTGACAAAAAAATAAATAAAATTAAGCAGTCTTAAGGCTATTTAATAAAGCTAATATTAATGTTGGAAATTTCATAAATTTTAGAAACTTTCATTATCATAGAGGGAAAAAGATACAAAATGAGTTTATTTAAATCTAATAATTTGAAGAGTGTTGCATTTAGGAAACATTTTCAGAGAATGAATATTTTCTTAGTAATTATCTCTAAGTGTCAGACAATGGGAAGCATTGACAAGATGAGTAACAGACACATTTAGTAGTGCCAGTTGGTTTAACTCCTCCTGGATGTGGGGAAAAGTTAGGTGTTTAAGGAATCTGGAAAGATACATTTGTTAACCATTCCAGTATTTACACTAATTTTTATTATTTTATTTCAGATGCTACTTCAAGTGTATTGTCTACTTTAAACAAAACAGGTAATATCAAGTTATTTCCAAACGTCATAGCTTATCTTATAATATGGCTTCTTGAGTTTATCATTTGTGTAGTATACTTGGTTAGTAAAGAACTTTCCTCATTTTCCCTTGGCTTCAACTATTGATTTATTTATCCTTTGATTTTGACTTTGAACTATAATTCTCTTGTCACCTCATTCTCAAACTTTCAAACTATCATGGCCATAAAACTTCATTTAAAATTGTAATTGTTATTCGGAGGAAGAAAAGGAAGAGGAGGAGGATTACAGTTATATATATATATATATATATATATATATTAGCTTACAGTAAAGAATGTAAGGAAATACAAGAAAATAGAAATCATTTTTAATGTTACTTTCCTAAGACTATTACCACTAGTGATGGTATATTTTCATGTGGTATATACATGTATGTATATGCATATGCTCTCTTTATCTTCTGCAAAATAGTCATCATTTGCATAGATTTTATATCTTGCTCTTTTGACTTAACATTAAATTATAAATATTTGCCAGTATCCCTTGACATTAATGATTTGATATTATTCCATTGTATGCCATATTTTGAACATTATAGTTGTTTCTATTTTAATAGAAGTTGTTCAATGAATTCTCTAGTGCCAATATCTTTGCATTTACCCTGATTCCTGTAAGATACTCTCCTAAGATTGGACATAAGAGGTCAGCAGTATGAATATTTTAAGGCCCTTGATGCCTACTGCCCAAATATTTTCTAGAAAGGTTATTCCTAGCACCATTCCTGACAGCAGTGGATGAGAATGTCTATGTCACTGCACCGTTACTAGGACTATATTGTATGTTGTTAAATCTATCTCTCGGTTCCTTAGGATTTTATTTTGCAGTCTTGTTTACTAGTCAATTTGAATGTTTTCCCCAAACACACTTTAACTACTAAAACCAGAAATTCATTTCACAGACATGTTTGTTTGCTGTGGGAAGAAAAATATCAGGGCAAATAATACAAAGATACTAACTGATAGTATAAAGTGCTATCCACCTCTGTAATTGCTACCAATCATTGTCCATGGATCAAACATTGAAATCAATCATTAGTAACATGCATACACACATACCTATGCATACACACATACCTATACACACACAGGAGATTTCTGAAATTACCAGTATAATGTCATTATTCTTTATGAGGTCTCCAACCTCTGAGCTAGTATTTTCTTTAAAATTTGCTCATTTGCCCTAGAAGACAGCTTCTTTGCAAATCTGTGCCATTAACACATCCTTAAAGAGTTGGCCATCATTTCTGAACCTGGTTCTCCATTATCTAGGAGAATGAACCATGGGTTCTATCCCTAAACTGCATTGGAAAAACATAGCTACAGTGTGCTTCTTCAGAACAGATTAATATTTTCCAGTGAGTCCTTAACTCTAAACAGTCCTGGTTTTGCTATGGGCTTGCTGGGTGATGGTAGTTGGATGGTCTTAACTTACCTAAGAATACTACAATGGAGATATTATTATATCGACTCCTAAAAGAAGTGGCAGGATGCTTGATTATAGACAATAGTAGCAACATTTTAGATCTCATGTGTACTGACATCAATTATTTTTATTCTGAATCACCTGCTCTCTCTAAACTATCTTCTGGTTTTAATACTAACTTATCATCTTCATATCTGAAGTATAAATTCACATTTGTTGATCTAGCAGCAGTTCTGGAAACTGAAGTCAAATTACACAAGCAAAGGGGTGTGTAGTGGGTGTGATCTAACTGGGTAAACATGAGACTCCTACTCCCTGACACACCCTAAACCAGTGTTACGTGTTCCATGAATCTAAGTCCCATTCGTCTGGCTGCTGAGAAAACCAATGGTGTCTTAAAGATGTCAACAGGGTGATTTTTCTTACCACGTCACTAAAAAAAATAATAGTCATGGAAAACTGTCTGTTTTAAAGCAAGCAACAATTCTGCTCTAATATTTAAATTGCTTCTTTGCAGAAAAAGCTAAAATCACTATAGTAAAAACCTTCAATGCATCAGGTATGACTTATTATCAATATCAAGACTTTCTTTTTTATAACTAAAGTAAGACTAAACAAATGGTTGGATTTATGATTTCTTTCTCTTTTTCCTACCTTGTAAAATTAAAAGCTGTTCTTAATGAATATATGTGTATGCACAGTTGGATACCTGAAGACAACTAGTGTTTTGGGCTATATTATAGTGATCGGACACAGTGCCCACCCTTAAGAATCTTTCTAGGGGGGAGACAAGGCACACAAATAGGTAACTGACATGAACATTTAGGCAAATAAAGATGATGATTCCAGGAGAATTTCTTTTTAATTTATGTTGGTGCTGGTGGTGGAAACTAGATCTAAGTATATGTTCTACCACAGAGCCACATTCCTACCTCCACAAATTTTTCTGAACACATGTAAGAGAAAGAGGCTTGGAGTAACAAGATAACTGACAGGGTACAATTAGTGAAGGAGTTAGAGGAGTGACTCTCAAATGCTTTCAAAATGAAAAGTGGTATATCTTTAAGTACCCAATACAAGACTAACAAGGACTTCTAATTGATTTCAACCAAGAGTTGGCAATCCATCACCAATGGGTCAAATCGGGTTTGCTGCCTGTCTTAGGAAATAAAGCTGTATTGGCATACTTCCTGCCCATTTGTTTACCTCTGCTACCTACAAGAGTTGAGTAGTTACAACCGAGGCCAAATAGCCCACAAAACCTAAATGTTTTGCTATCTGGTCCTTCTCAAAGTTTTCTCATTCAGGATTTAAGGTATGATCAGTGGTCATAGAATTAGGAAAGAAAATTCTCAATATGAATAGAGTAGCAAACCTGGATATGGTGGCACACGCCTGTAATCCTAGCACTCTGGAAGCAAAGGCAGGAGAATCATGAATACATGGCCAACATAGGCATGTGGTGGGACACTTTCAAAAAACAAAAAGGAAAAAAATAAGGAAGGAAGGAAGGCAGGAAGGAAGGAAGGAAGGAAGGAAGGAAGGAAGGAAGGAAGGAAGGAAGGAAGGAAGGAAGGAAGGAAGGGCAAGCAGCATAAAGATACTGCTGAATCTTCAGTTGGAAAGCTGAAGATACAGTTCAGCGTAGTGCCTACTGTGAAGTCTTGAGGCCTTGAGTTCAAACCCCAGTAACCAGCAAAAACAAAAAGATACATACAATTAGAAATGGAGTTGTAGGTAAAATTTGGAGAAAGACGTGAGATTATGAGATTAGTGAGCAATGGACCAATGACTCAAAGGATACTAAAAGCATAGTATCTGCTATCTAGAGATTTTGTCCCACATTTTTATTAGCATCAATTAACTGTACAATAGAGTTTTGTTCTGACATGTCCAAATATGCATACAATGTTCCTTGATCAGATTGCCCCCTCCATTACTCTCCCTCAACCTTCCTCCCTTTTCTCTTGAACAATTACATGCATAATATTTTCAGAATGTATACATTATAATAAGCTTTGTCTACAAGAAAGTACATTTAATAGAAATGTTTCTCTTTTAGTGTGGAATAATATAGAAATCTATGTGTCAGGTAACATTTTATACCTGAATTCAGAATTAAGACTATAAGCTGAAGCATGATGTCCATACATACGGATAAATCATTCTGAAAGAAACTATATGGCATACACTAAATCAAAATGTAATTTTAATTTATATCCATACTAGTTTTCTCATAGGCTCAAACCAAAGAATCATAATGTGCAGTGGAAATAAACTAGCAATTGGGAATGGAATTAATTGTAAGCAAGGTATAACAAGAAGCAAAATTATACCTTAATTTGGCCATTGTTTTCCTCCAGGAGATTTACACAATACATTGTGTACATCTGTATCTCACATTTACTATGGATTTCTTATGCTTCACTAAAAGGTTGCAATTAATTAAGGGAATATTCTTAAGTGAACTTTGAGCTCGTTTCAGATCAAAGAAAAGATTGTGCTTCTCCTTTTTATTAAAGGAGAAAACATTTCTCAGATTATTCTGTAATGTTTTGTTCTGACATGGTCCATTTCATCTCCCATTCATCTCTGCTTCTCTGTATGCCTGTGTGGTCTGATGTCCTAGCCATCACTTTAAACTTATTTCCTGCCCTATATCACCTAATAGATTGTAAGCTCTTTGTGGGCAGGGTCTATATCTATAATTTCCTCAAACCTATAGAATGTGATAGGTAGTTTTGAATTTTATTTTTTTTGCTCATAAAGTGATATCATGACAATGTTATTTCAAATATTGATTTGTATAAAGAATTAAAGACTAGCTCATACAGGATGAGAAGTAAGAGCTAAAATTGAGAGCTGTTCCACTTAAAATCTCTATATATGTGACTTGTTTTCATAGTGCTCTGTTTATATTGAACAGAAAAGGGGTTAATTGGGAATGAAAGTCAGACACACACACACACAAAAATAGAAGAGTCAAGTTCCAGAGCTGAGCAATGAGATAAAGGCTCATTCCTTTGGCCTTCATAGAATCCATCCATCCAATTATATCCTGCTTATTCATATTTTTGTTCACCTATGATGCTTTCATTTGTGAAATTTTCTTGATATTATAGTACATAATTGCAGTATAGTCTAGTATATAATTATTGACATAATTAACCAGCTACTTTTTTTTTCTTTGCAGGAGCCAAATCCCAGAAAAATATCTATGATTTGTCATCTATTTGCAATGACTCAGGTTAGTTCTTTTTTTAATATTTTTATTGTAAATATACTGTATAAAGGGGTTACAGTTACATGAGTAAGGTAATGAGTACATATCCTATCGAGCATTGTTACTCCCCTCCTTTGTTTTCCCCCTACTATCCCTTCCCTCCCCAACTCCCCAACTTCTCCCTCCCTCCCCAAGTTGTGAAGTTCATTTTCAACATAGTGTCCTTTTAATCTTTTTTTGGTATATAAATTTTTATTGTAAAGATACTGTACAAAGGGGTTACAGTTATATGAGTAAGGTAAGAAGTACATTTCCTATGGAGCATTGTTACCTCTTCCTTTGTTTCTCCCCTACCATTCCTTCCCTCCCCTCCCTCACCTCCAAGTTGTAAAGTTCATTTTTAATAGTGTCATATACATCTTATTGTTACATTGGGTTGACCTGATCTGTATCCTTGTTTCAGCATTTTGTTATTTCCCTTCCCCTCCCCCAAATTAGAAGAACGTATATACAAGTTGCAGCACACAAGAATCAAATACAATGACAAAAGGGGTTATACCATAAGGAGAAGAACATACAAAAGAAACAAATAATCACGTAGTAATTTGTTGGTGGGAGTGTAAACCTGTTCAACCACTCTGGAAAGCAGTATGGAGGTTCCTCAAAAGACTCCACATAGAGCTCCCCTATGACCCAGTAATCCCACTTTGGGGCATTTACCCAAATGATCACAAACAAGAACACACTAAAGCTACCAGCACAACTATGTTTACTGCAGCATTATTTACCATAGCTAAGATATGGAACCAACCCAGATGCCCCTCAGTAGATGAATGAATCAAGAAAATGTATATACACACACACACAATGCCCCCATCTAAAAGAATGATACCGCCCCATTTGTTAGGAAATGAAAGACTTGGAAAAAATTATATTAAGTAAAGTAAGCCAGACCCAAAGAAACATAGGTCCCATGGTTTCACTTATTTGCAATAACTAGTATACGTCTAGGATAATCTTACCAGACAAGCAGAAAAGGTCAAAAGCTATGTACATATGACCATATAAGATGATGCTAAGCGAAATGAACCCCAAGATATGGACACAAGAGGATTTTTCTTTGTTGCTGTTATTTTTAACCTTAGTTCTTGTATATATTACACATTACCAGATCAACTTGCTCCATAGAGAAAAATGGTTTCTTTTCCTCCTGCTTTATGTATATATTCCTCCCTAGCTATCATTTTCAGAGTTAGCTATAATTACCTTTAATTTTTTGTGATATACATTAACTTCCTTAATGACACATGGAGCTCTACAACACTTTTTTATATCGCTTTAAAGCCATAACTAATACCTTTATAGTAATTCATGAACATAGCAATTAAGTTTTTAATTATTAAGATCTACTTTTCATATATAAATCCTGCAAACTTTTCTATAGGACCTTAAGTATTATAGCTTAAAACAGGGTATTTTCCTATGTTGAGAATAAAACAAATCAGAATGCTAGAATGTTAAAACCATGTGTGTGTGTGTGTGTATGTGTGTGTGTGTGTGTGTGTGTGTGCGCGCGCGCGCACGCGTATATATACACATATATACATGTATATATATACACATATATATATACATTCTGTTTAATTAAATGGTGATTCTAATAGTATTCACTGTGCTCTGTCATTTCTAACAAAGACGATCTATTATGTATACAATTGAGATTAAATTTTCTTAAGAATATGCCATTTTTGAAATAGGAATATTTTCCCTTCTGCCATGGAGCAGTGGGATGAAATAATCTTCTCTTTTCTCACATTGGTTTGGTTCTCTAGGCTTCCTTCATTATTAAAACCAATGCAATGTTGGCCAGTGCCAGTGGCTCATGCCTATAATCCTAGTTATTCATGAGGTTGAGATCTGAGGATCACAATTCAAAGATAGGCTGAGCAGGAAAATCCCTGAGACTTTTGTCTCCAATTAACCACCAAATAGCTGGAAAAGCTGTGGCTCAAGTGGTAGAGTACTAAGCTTGAGCGAAAAATCTCAGGGAGAATGCCAAGGCCTCAGGATCAATACTGATGATGATGATGATGATGATGATGATGATGATGATGATGAAATGTGAAGCATAATAATGTGATGTGGCAAAGTTGGGCACAGGGATGGGGGAGGGAGCTCTCGCCTATAATCCTAGCTACTCAGGAGGCTGAGATCTGAGAATCATGGTTTAAAGCTAGCCCAGGCAGTAAAGTCCATGAGGCTCATCTCTAATTAACCACCAGAAAACTGGAAGTGGAGATGTGGCTCAAAGTGGTAGAGTAATAGCCTTGAGAAAAAGAGCTGAGGAAGAGTGCCCAGGCCCTGAGTTCAAGCCCTATGACTGACAAAAAGCATTTATATATACATATATACATGTATATATGTATATGTATATATGTGTGTGCATATATGTATATATATATATATATATATATATATATATATATATATGGCGTAGTTGCTCAGAACTAGAAAGAGAGAAGATAACAAAGTAGTTTATATTATTAAAGTCTTGCTATAATCTTAATAGTAATCATTTTAGGAATGCTTTTCCTTTTATGTTGTTCATTTTAATAGCGATATACTTGGTTTGAAAAACAAAGATAGCAAGTAACAAGCAAAGGTAAAAAAAGTAAATAAGTTGAAGTTGGAAAAATTAGAAAACTAGAAAAATTTATATTGAAAGAATGTTCCAGAACATTTTCTAACTATATGGATGTGAGGTGTGCTCATCTGAGCTTTTTGTTGAGATAATGATCCAGGTAGAATGTAAGAGGGAAATAAATATTGGCTAGTTTTTGTTAAAGAAAGAAAAGTATGAGATACATTTATTTTTATATACAGGATAACTTTCTATTCTCTTCCTCCTTTCTTCCCCATTTTACCTTTCTTTTCACTCTCTTTCCCCATAATACTATTATTTTTGTGTTTTATCTGTGGTTTTTTTTTGGGGGGGTCCGGTAGTGGGGCCTGAACTCTGGGCCTGGGCGCTGTCCCTCAGCTCTTTAGCTCAAGGCTAGCACTCTACCACTTGAGCCACAGCACCACTTCTGGCTTTTTTCTTATGTGGTGCTGAGGAATCAAACCCAGGGCCTCGAGCATGTAAGGCAAGTGCTCTACCACTGAGCCACCTTCCCAGCCCCTTATCTGTGTTTTAGACTAGTGACTAATGTCTAATGCCATGTTGTGTCTATATGATGTTTGGTAACTGAAAATTGAAAGTACAGTCATAAAGTCCTGTTCATCATGAATAACACATGCCAGAAAGCTAGTTAGAGTAATGTTTTCCCTAATCAAGTAACTGGACTGACCATTTGTTTTGGTGTCTGGTAAAAATAAGCTCATCAGGGAACCAAGTCTTTTGGCACCAGAAATCCCACAGTATCCTGCCAGAAACTAGAAACTTTTGCTTTTTTCAGATTTCCAATCTGGCTACATTAAAGGTAGATAAACTGAGAACTAAATAATGAACAGGAAGAATTAGGCCAAAGGTCAAAGATAATAGCTTCTTAGCTACTATATGAAATCAGACCCACTTTTCTCCAGGGCACATTTATGGGACTCACTGTGTATTGAACAACAATGGGTGAGAAACTGTGGGTGTCAGTGCATATATATATATATATATATATATATATATATATATATATATATATGTACATACACATTCACACACACACATACACACATGTGCACATGCACGCGCACACACACACAAACACAAACACAGCATCTAAATAAGATTAAAAGCTAAAATTTTTGCAAGTGGAGCTGTGGCTCAAGTGGTAAAACTCGAGCCTTGAGTGAAAAAGCTAAGGAACAGCACCCAGGCCCTGAGTTTAAGCCCCAGTACTGGCATAAAAGCTAAGTGTTTTCTTTCTTCAAAATGTGTAATTTTATGCACATATCAAACATTTTTACTTTTAGTAATCATATACTATATTAATTGGAATTTCAATGTTGATATGTAAAAGTTGAGGTTCTTAGTAGAAGAATTGCCGAAAACAATCCTGTTGAATGACTGGTTGACTGTCCTTGTTGACCATCTTTAAGTGGAAGTGGACTGTAGAATACATTGCTATTGGAATCAGTTCTTGCACTTTGAGGAACAGTAAAAGAAGAGGATTTGAGGCAGCCTCTAACCCTCTAGCTCAGGGGTTGGAAAACTAATATTCCAACTATGGTCAGCCAACTGCTTTTATAAATCAAGGGGTGTTTTGTTGTTGTTGTTTTGGGTTTTTGTGTATTTGTGTTTGTGTGTGCGTGTGTGTTGTTTTTGTTTTTGCTGGTCTTGGGGCTTGAACTCAGGGCCTGGGCACTATCCTTGAGCTTCTTCTCAAGACTAGAGCTCTATCAGTTGATCCACAGCACCACTTCTGGCCTTTTCTGAGTAGTTTATTGGAGATGAGAATCTCATGGACTTTCTTTCCTGCCAGGGCTGGCTTCACACCGCAATCCTCAAATCTCAAACTGAGTAGCTAGGATTACAGGCATGAGCCACTAGCACCCTGCTATAAATCAAGTTTCATTGGCATATCATCATGACTATTTACTTACATATTATCTATGGATGCTTTTTGCTCTAATGAGAGTTGGGTAGCTCTATCACCAGAAACATTGACCAAACCCTGCTCCGTTTATCTTTGCTCTATTGCTCAAGTGGCCAGTGTTTGACTCCTACATAAAATGTACACCAATGTTCTTCAGTGTAGGAGATTTTTTTATTTCCAGATTTCTATCTGGAAATGAAATACCCAAGAAGACATAGTTTAATTGAAATTGGGTTTAGTGTTTCCAAAAGTGAGCATTTTTACAAGCAACACTGTGTTGTTCATCTGAAGAAAGGATTTACCCTGTACACTGTTCAGATTTCAAACTGAAAACTCAGTTGTTTGCCTAGGAAAGATACCAGGTTGTTGTATTTTAAAAACAAAATCAAAAAATTTAAAACTGGCAACGATTAAACAGAATTCCGTAAGACTTGTTGGTGGCAGAGAAATACTTTTGTCACTCGCTTCCTTATCTATGTGATTGCAACCATTATTAAAAAGATTATTTTTAGAAAGTGCACATGAGAGCTATAGTCCAGTCCCCAAGTAGTCCCCAAGTTATCTGTAAGAGAAAGCAAATGCCAATGAGATGCAGTTGTGGGTGAGATTTTTTTAACAAGTGGACAAATTTGATTTTGAATTCTTTTTGAATTTCCACACCACATTCTCTGAAAATTGTGTTGATAATCATGACGGTAGCTTGACTGGAGAATAAGTGGAAATAAAAACAAAGAATTGGATGGAACTATTAAGAACTTGGAAACCTGTTTGTATATTTTGTTAATTGTTGAACTATAAGGACACAAGTCTCAAATTTTCTTTCTGAAAATTGTTTTTAGTGTTTTTCAGAGGTGAGATAATGTTTCAATATGATGAAGAACACAATGTTACCCAGGTAGGTGTTAAAGACTTTTCAGGGGTTGGTACTGGGGTCTCTCTTCAGGGCCTCATATTCGCATCATACATCCAGCCTTTGTTGCAATCTTAAAAAGTAAATATACTGTCATTCTAGCTAATCAAGTGGTTGAGAGCTCAGAATCTCCATTCAGAGCTAGTTCTAACAGACAAATCACAAAACTCTTATCTTCAAATAACTGCAAATAGCCAGAAGTGGAGGTGTGGCTTAAGTGATAGAGTGCCTGCCACGAACAACAACAAAAAGAAAACAAGCAAGAATACAAGGCCCTGAATTCAAGCCCAAGCGCTAGCAAAGGAAAAAGAAGCGAATGTGCATGTTTAAAGTTTTGCTGGAGACTCAGATTATTTATGATATTTAGTATGTTTCCTTTGTCACTGAATTTATATAAAGTATGCATCTTTGCCTCTAGCTTTGTGATAAGGGCTTGAATTCATAATAACCATGGTATTTGATTAATAATTATATTTTAGTTTTCAACTTGATTTGCTGCTGAAGAATATAAACACAATGCTTTCTTTTACGAGTTTAAACTTTCAGTTATCATAGAAATTCCTGGCAACAAGAAATATGTGATGAGGCCTGGTAATGTGGCTTAGTGGTAGAGTGCTTGCCTAGCATGCATGAAGCCCTGGGTTCGATTCCTCAGTACCACATACACAGAAAAGGCCAGAAGTGGCGCTGTGGCCCAAGTGGCAGAGTACTAGCCTTGAGTACAGAGAGGTTCAGAAACAGTACCCAGGCCCTGAGTTCAAGCCCCAGGACTAGCAAAATTTAAAAAAAAAAAAGAAATATGTGCTAAATCTAAGAAGAACTTCCCAAATATGATTATGCTCCCTGCATGGGCAATTCAGATATAGTGCTATCAAGGCCCATAACCTAAATTGGTTCAGAGGATCCCAGCCAAATGTGTTTGTTCATCCAGTGAATATGTTCTCTGCTATGCTCTTGGGTCATGAACTAGGGCCTAGAAACGTGCCAGTGGCACTGTGAAGTTTCCTTTTTTACATTGGATTGTCAGGATGAGAACTCTAGTAGTGTCATTTTGGGGGAACCCATGAGCTGAAGAAAGAGAACTTAGCATATCATTATTGCTGATTCCCGAAATTTAAAAATAAATAAACTAAAACCAGCTCAGCCCAAATGGATTGATTTGGGGGCATTGCCCTACCCTTATATGTGTAGCTACAATGTGATGATCTAGTAGATACAGTGCAGGGAGTTAGGATTCAGTCTCGTATAGTTCTTCAGAGGTCAACAAAAGTGAATAACCTCTTGTTAGAGAAGGGGTAAAAACAAAAACAAAAACCTAACGAATGATGTCTCATGTATTCTTAATAACTTATTTCCAACAGACTCAAAACATAGCTAATGGCACCTTCACTAGAATCTTATCTCTGCGTGAACTCAAGTAAGTAATCAGATTTTAAACTTTCGATCTCAACTATGGGGAGATATTTGTTGCGCCACTTTGGCTCCCTGAAAACCAAGAATAGAAAGAAAGGCTCAAAAGATAGAGAGCCAAATGGCTCTTCCTTCTTCACAAGCTAAGCAGAGTCACCTTTCATCAACTAATAACCCCCATCATGTTATTCCATCTGATTCTAGGAGATGACATGCTTCATTTGAATTGCTATTTGAGTTCCAATGCAATTTATTACTGAGCATGATTGAAAGACTAGTTCAAGGTAGGATTCCATATATGCCACCTGTTCATGCCTTCATGAAGCATCAAAAATTCAATTCAAAAGTGAGAGCAAGAGAGTGGGGCACCAGTAGGGTATACCTATAGTCCTAGCTACTCAGGAGGCTGAGATCTGAGAATTACAGTCCAAAGCCAAAGCAGATCAGGAAAGTCTATGAGTCTCTTATCTCCAATTAATCACCCAAAAGGCCAGAAATGAAGCTGTGGCACAAGTGGGTAGCTTTGAGCCAAAGAAGCTCCTGGACTGCACTCAGACCCTGAGTTCAAGCCCCAGAATGGGCACAAAACAGTGAGAGTGAGAGAGGATAAGAGAGAGGAAAAGAGAGAATATAGTTATAACTCCTCTGTACTCCACCTTGACAATAAGAGAAAGAGAGAGAGAGAGAGAGAGAGAGAGAGAGAGAGAGAGAGAGAGAGAGAGAGAGAGAGAGCCCTCTATTAAGTAGATGTTGGCTTACAAGAACTAGCATATTGAGAAATGCATCATAAATAGATCTCCCCAGGTAGATTGTAGGCCAAAACATCAACCAGCAGGATGGCTTAGGTCAGTGATAATCTTACTCTGTCACAGAAGGAACAACTCCAGAAAATAGGACATTTACTGGGTACTACGGGACAGTCTTAAGAATTTAAATATTGGGGAGTGGGAATGATTAGAGCCCTGTAAGCTACCAAATTATAGAGGAGTCATTGCTGGTGGTTTGAAAAGCTGGCTGACTATTGCTATGTCCTTCTCTTCCCTCTAGACCTCAATGGCAGCCAGCTGGAACTATTGCCCATTCTTTGAAATGGTTTCACAATCCCATTACTATAGGTGTTTTGGGCCTCACAGTTCTGTGTTGTGGGAGGCCCTCTTCTGCATTATAGGCTATTGAACCACATACTAGATACCAGTTGCATAACCAAAGATGTCTACAGACATCACCGAATGTGCCTTAGAGGGAATTCGTTAACTAGCTTCCTTTCATCTTAACTTCACCGAAGCTCTGCCAGTTTACAGAAGTATAAATATTGTTGGAGCAGAATTGGAGAAGAGGAATGCCATTCCTAAAAGGAAATGTGCGGTGGGGAATACAGAGCTGACGGGCATTGGGCAGGGCAGGCTGCACAGTTGGAGAGGGAGTGACATGTCCTCAGAGGCCCAGGGTGAGCACATGCCCCTCTCAGAATGTTTCTTTTTTTTGCCTAGAAGCCATCTCTTCCTCTTGCTCTCTGCTAGAAGAAGCTAGGTGCAGGGGTGGCAGGTGAGGGTGCTGCAATAGCCTAATGATTAAGTAGCTTGTTCAACTATAATTTATATCTTGCTCTCCGCTAAAACCCATTCAGCGCCTATCTGGTTAGTTTTCTTTGTTGTATAAATGATTTATTTTCCCTGCATAAAAGTCTCTTATTACACCCTGTGTTTCTTCAAAGTGAGCGCTGTAAGCAGTAAATACCAAGCACTTCATTTAACGGCTGAAAACCTATGTGTTTTGAGTTTTACATTATTGGTTGCCTGAATGTCAATTTCTCTCGTTTTATTAACAGGCGATCAGAGCTCAACAAAACTCTACAAACCCTAAGTGAGGTAATCCTAGTATACTCTGTGTCTTTTTTATAATCATTATTACTTGGGGAAATCACATAGTTGTGCGTTCTTAAGGATATATATATGTATATGTGTATGTGTTTGTATATGTATGTGTATGTGTCTATATTCTCCCAAATCTATCAGGTAAAGAGTAAAGGAACTAGTTACACCATTCAAAAAGTCAGAACTAGGAGCTGTGGGTGGACCTTACACGGAGACAGGTTTTCCTTTATGAAAAACCAAAAGCTGCTTCTTTTCATTGTCAGTTGTGGGGCTTGAACTCTGGGCTAGGGCGCTGTCCCTGCACTCTTCAGTTCAAGGCAAGCGCTTTATCACTTGAGCCGCTGCTGCGCCACTTCCAGTTTTCTGGTGGTTTTTGGAGATAAGAGTCTCACAGACTTTCCTGCCCTGGCTGGCTTTGAACCTCGATCCTCAGATCTCAGCCTCCTGAGTAGCTAGGATTATAGGCATGAGCCACCAGCACCCAGCTCCAAAAGCTTCTTAAAATGAAAATTCCAAGAGAATATTCTTCCTTGTATACCGTCAGGTTCCCTCACACTGGCTGCAGTCTCTAGATAAAGCTCTTATAGCACAAAAAGCTTTTATGGTATGTCAGGAATCCAGTAGGACCGTAAAGTGGATGATGTTACTAGGAATATAAAGTGGACGACCTCTAGGGGTTCTTGTGATTCCAAAATTCTGTGATTAGCCGTAGGACATGTTTTCTGACATCTTCAATTGTCAAAGTAACATGTGTACTCTTGCTTGTTTATTTCAGACTTATTTTATAATGTGTGCCACAGCAGAGGCCCAAAGGTCAGTCATGTTTAATTCTTTCATAAATATTATTATTTCTGCATTTGTGAGGAATCAAATATTACGAGTCTTCATTAAAATGTGAATTCCAAGGCTTTCCTCCTGCTTACATACTAGTGACATTTAAGATTTCTGTATTTTTATTTTTCTTAACACTGGTCACTGTGTTGCATTCATCTTATTTCCTATGAAGCTAAGGATCATCAGTGTTCTTAGCTACCAATATAACTAAGAAATAACTCACAGTGACTTAGGCAGGAAATAAGAAACATAGTAGAGAGCTTGGAATTACAGAAGAGGAAGGAAAAGATTAAAAAGGAAGAGAAAACAAGAACCAGATACTGTCCAACCATTATTTAAGGGTACCCAAATAACCATTTAACGTGTGTCCATTGGTTCTCATTGTTACATAAACCAATGGGTCTACAGATAAATAATGTCACTACCTGCACCCGAGCATTCCATGAGAGTCAGATAAACTCATACAATAAAATTATTTCTGCTCAACAATGGTGGCTCACACCTGCCGTCGTAATTACTCAGGAGGCTGAGATCTGAGGATCACAGTTCAAAGCTAGCCCAATCAGGAAAGTCCATGAGACTCTTATCTCCAATTAACCACCAAAAAGCCAGAAGTAGAGCTGTGGGTTAAGTGGTAGAGCGCTAGCCTTGAGCAAAAAAGTTCAAGGTCAGTGCCCAAGTCCTGAGTTCAAGCCCTAGGAACAGCACAGTTTTTTTTTTCTTTTTTCAAACTATTAATCTGTGGAACTTGTGGAACTTGATGTTGCATAATCAATACTATCAGTGACACTTTCCTTACTTTTGTTTTGCTTTGTTTTGTTTTGTTTTCCGTGCTGTCCCAGGGTTTGAACTCAGAGCCTGGGCACTTTCTCTGAGCTTCTTCTCTGCTTAAGGTTATTGCTCTGCCATTACAGCCACTGCTCCACTTCCAGGTTTTATTTTTTGGTAGTTTACTGGAGATAAGATCTTACAGACTTTCCTGTCCAGGCTGGCTTTGAACCATGATCCTTAGATCTCAGCCTCCTGCCTAGCTAGGTTTACAGGTGTGAGTTACCGGCACCCGGCCCCTTTCTTTACTCTTAATTTTGCAAAAGCAATGGCAACTATAAAGATTAATTTCAAATGTGGTAACATTTTGATTATTAATATTTCTATTTTCAGCACATTAAATTGTACATTCACAATAAAACTGAACAAGACTATGAATGTGTGTACTGTAATGGTTGCTTTGGAAACAGTACAGATTCGTCCAATGGGTAAGTTGTCTCTGTTGCTCTGTCAATTTTCACATGACTTTTGGTGTGTCATTTTAATTGAAATATAATTAACAATGTTGCATATTTTCAGCTTGCTGTTTCATCCTGGTCCTTGGGCAATTTTTAGAAAGCTCAAGAAGTTTTATTTTTTCTGCTTTCTTATCAAATTTCAATATATCAGGGACTGGGAAGGTGGCTCAGTGGTAGAGTGCTTGCCTTGCAAGCCTGAGGCCCTTGGTTCGATTCCTCAGCACCACATAAGCAAAAAGAAAAAAGCCGGAAGTGGTGCTGTGGCTCAAGTGGTAGAGCGCTAGCCTTGAGCTGAAAAGCTGAGGGACAGTGCCCAGGCCCAGAGTTCAGGCCCCACAACCGGACCCCCCCAAAAAAATTTCAATATATCAGCTGAAAACATGAAAAAAAAATCAAACCCTATTGAGAAGGAAAATTCTATTTGGAGTGTTTGATGGATTCCTACTAGAATATGTTCCTTTTTTGGATTGGCAAGTCAGAGCTGTATATATTTATGGTGCACATTGATACTTTGATATGCATTATAGAATATACATTACCTTATACACTTATCTTTTTGTACTGAGAACATGAGAATGTTACAAACTTATCTGAGCAATGTTCTACGTATAGTCACCATAGCAGATAATAGATCTCTTGAACATATTCCTCTAAATTTTGTGACCTTTAACCAACATTGCCCAGTGTCCTCTGGTTAGTACCCCTTTATAGTTTAAATTAGTCAGAGTTTCACAGATTCCACATATGAATGAGATCATGTGGTATTTATCTTTCTGTGCCTGGCTTATTTGCCTTAACATATTGTTCTTTGGGATGTGAATTTCTCTTAGGAGTGTCTACAAAGAATGATTGCTATTGCATACCTGTACCAAGAAAGAACTAATAACTCAATACGTATTTTGAGTACCTACTGTGTATCTATAATGTGTATATATAAAAATGTCCAGTTAGCCAGGCATAGTGGCTCATGCTTATAATTACAATTACTTGGTAAATGGCAATCAGGAGGAGAGCAACTGGAGGCCCACCCAGGTGAAAAGTTGGCTAGACTCAATCTTAACCAATAGCTGTGTATGGTGGCATGTGCCTAGCATCCCAGCTCTGTGAGAAATGTAAATGGGAAGAGCATGGTCCAGACTGGCCTGAGTAAAAACATAAAAATAACTGAAAAGCCAAAGGGGTTAGAGGAGTGGATCAGGTGGTAGAGTGGTTGCCTTACAACAAGAGGCCCTGAGTTCAATCCAACAAAACAACGCATTTGGTTAATTTTATCATGCATTATTGCCAATTGCTCTTTAAAAATGTATAAGAACCACCTACTTGATTGGTTTGAGCTTCTACCTTGCTTTTGTCATATCCATACATTTTCTTTATCCTTTCCATTTTATCTGCTTCAGAGCAGTGTTGCTGTTCCGTCAGGATACCATGCCCTTCCTCACCAGAAGAATTAGAAAAGCTGCAGTGGTATGTAGCAATATTGGAATACTGCCGACCCTTTTCCTGAGTAAATAAACACATACATAGAAACTTTTATTACGTATATTAAATCACATTACTATTACATATAGATGCATGTATAAAAGGTTATCTGCATAATGGCTGAAGGTTGTTAGAGAAATTCAGAGTGAAGAAAGGAAAGGGTAGTTTTCTGATGCATCAAGTTTCCATTTGGACCATTGTCTTGACGAAGTGTTTCACAATCTCGACTGCACATTCAAATTACCTCAGGATAAAACATAAGTGCGTCTGTAAATACATACAGGATCATATGTGTATATTAAACCATTAAGCAGGCTGACGTGTGATACATGCAGGAGCAAGGTTCCATGGTGGCATCCTATTTAACAATTAAAAGACATCTAGAGCTCAAGTCGAGGCAAGTGTCTTCACTTCCGCCCTGAACTGGGAGGTGGAGAGGGCCAGGCAAGGACAGGGGCCAGTAGCAGAATCATAGAGTGTGTGAAATGGCAGACTGGAAGTACCAAGTTACTAATGAAATTGTCAAGCTGATGGTATGAGATAGTCGCCAGAGGGAAGAGATTCGCCCCTCTGTAGCTCCTTTGTGTCTCACTTATATCTCCAATTTTTTTTTCCTTTAGTGATCTACAGGATCCCATTGTCTGCTCTGCTGATTATTCACATGACCCGCCATTTTCTTCTTCCAGCAAACCCATCCCAGTTGCACCTCAGGCCACCATTCTTGCTAATTTTTCCAGTAGCTCTTCTGTTGTTGATTCCCTTGATTATCACTCTGAGACCGAGGACACTCCCTCTGTGACACAGGAGATTCACCTTTCTTCTTCCCAGCCTTCAGTTCCCATAGCTCCCAGCCCTGCCATTGGCCTGCCCACCCACTCTGGAACTACCTCTTCCCCGCTGTCCCAGACAGATCTTTCACTTAGCCCACCACATGTGAATCCCTCACTTCCCTCTCCTACCTTACCTGCCCGTAAGGATGGCACCACAGTGAGCACACCTCCTGGCAATACAGGTAAGCATGAGGGGAGCCCACTGCTCTTAAGAGGATTGGGGTGTGGGCTGAACCAGAGCTACCAGCTTGTAAGGCAGAACACATGAAAAGGCCCCCTTGAGCCTTTCTTTTTCTGAAAGCGCAGAAACATTTGGAAGACTTAGGTTCTCCATAGGAAAAACAATCTGGGATGGGCAATTTGGCTTCTCCTGCCTCTGCGTGTTCCACATAAAGATGGCAGTAATTGTACTAGATTGGAAATGATGGTGTACGTGGGAATGCCATGAAAACTACGAAGGCCTCCCAGGTTCAAGTGAGGCTTTGAGATCCAGAGATAAAAGGAAATGAGAAAGAAGCAGAGAAAATTCTAGAGATTCTCTGGAGACTCACTGGTGAGTAAGAAGCAGGCCTTCCAGAATTTGGAGGACAGGAGGCAATGCCAAGTTTGTGGATGACCTTAGATTGGGGCTTGGGTTGTGGTGTCTGCCTCTTCTAAGCCATGATGCCAACATGTTCAGGAGATTTACAGATGACTTTGAAATAACGGTGCCATTTTAGACAAAACTCCAGAATCATTAGAGCTACTGTTAAGGAAATGTTCAAGAATGAAGAATAAAGGATAATTGCAGTTCATTATCTGGACATACAATATCCATCTTCCCAAAGCTATTTCCAGTGACCCTTGTAGAATCAACCTAACAAGCTACACACACACACACACACACACACAAAACATCAATGAGGCCTTCCTGCACCTTCTACTTCTAAGGCAACAAGTAAAGTGACAAATGAGTAAAAGATAGATGTTGGAGAATCACCCAGTAGCTGAAAAGTAGATAAAAACTAGATGGTTCCATAGGAGAAGGGTGGTTAAATAAGATAGGCAACCTCAACACAATGACTGTTGTGCTACTGTGTAAGTCATTAGAGAAGCTGTACAGAGGCACAGGGGCCTTCAGTCTTGATGTGAAAAGACAAAAAGGCCCAACAACAGGTAGTATGTACTCCATGTGTATAACAGTGTACATACACATGGATACATTTTACTGTTTATGCCTTTGAATGTTCACAGTCACATAACCATCAGGTATTTAAATTTTCCATTACCATTAAAGTCCTCTTGTGTCCCTATGAAGTCAGTATGTCCCTCCAGCCCCTGGTGACACTATGGACATGTCTTTATCTCCCCACAGTTCTGACTTTTCTAGAATGTGACATAAAGAGAATTATATAGAATGTGACATTTTTGAGTTTGGCTTTTTCCACTTTTTCCACACGTGTTGGGAAAATTGGCGATCCACGTTGTTGAATATATTGCAAGCTCAGTCCTTTCCTCACCCTTTGTAATATTCGACTGTGTGAAATCCACACTTTCCCCTCCATTCTCCAGTTCATGAACATTGGATGAGTTGTTTCTAGTTTGAAACTATTAGAAGAAAGCCAATATCGACCATCATGACCCCATCTTTTTTAAGATTATATGGTTGGTTTTTGTTTTCTTTTTTCACCACTGGGGCCACTATGTAGGAGACTAGATCACAGGGTGATTATGTATGCGTGTTTATCTTTCTAAGTGAATTTTTCCCCATCATGTATTCACAAACTTACTTGGCTCTTTGATACAGGAATTGCCACCGCCCACAATGATTCTGATCTTGAGACCCAAGTGTCCCAAATGGAGAAAGCGCTGTCCTTAGGCAGCTTGGCGCCTAACCTCGCAGGTGAAATGATAAACAGAGTCAGCAAACTCCTTCATTCCCCGCCAGCCTCATTAGCCCCTCTGGCTCAAAGGTACGACTTAGCAAACTGAAGAAATGCTAAGAGGGGGCCTTCTAATAAAAAAAAAAAAAAAATTAAAAAAAAGTGCTGTTTCCATTGTCAATGGGACCAAGGTGGGCCAAAGAAGTTCCCAGAGGGAGGGTCTTCAATTTGTGTTACTGGGTTCCTGCTGTCACAGTGAAATATCTCAGAATGCATTCAAATAGAGAGCAGTGACATTTATTAGTAAAGCAAAGCAAAGAAAGAAGAGTACACACCCAGACATGGGCACAGGCACATGAAAAGAGGCAAGCTGAGCATTGTAACTTTAGGGGTGCTTACTGGGTAAACCGAACAGTGGGGTTTTGTGTAAACATTCCTTTAGCTAAATGCTCCTTCCGCTTAGGTGCCTGCTATTGTTGTTGCTCTGGTATTCTGATGTTTTCAGATCCACCTGGAGACATGAATTTTAGGTTCTTGTAACATAACTAGTTTTTTTGTGACTTTTAATGATCACCCTTTAAATCGGGAATTTTTTTGGGGGGGGGGTCCGGTTGTGGGGCCTGAACTCTGGGCCTGGTCACTGTCCCTCAGCTCTTCAGCTCAAGGCTAGTGCTCTACCACTTGAGCCACAGTGCCACTTCCGGCTTTTTTTCTTTTTGCTTATGTGGTGCTGAGGAATCGAACCCAGGGCCTCATGCATGCAAGGCAAGCACAATTCGGCAATTTTGAAAGACTGTGTCTTCATCCCTAGAACATAATAATCACCTGAAGCAAGGACAAAGGTGGGAAGGGGAGGTGATCATTTTACTGGTCTGTGAAGACACGTGGAGCTTAAAATAAAATAGTGTTTGTGCACTTCTAATCAAATGATATATGAATTTGCAGTGTTTCTTTCTGAATTCCGGGTTTTTTTTTCTTACAATGTCCCATGTGCCTCATGTTACCTGCCCAAACATGAATAATTATAGATGTTTTCGTTCTCAAGGAACAAGGAGAGAGTAAAAGTGTGAGGGCTAAATATCAACTGCCACATATCTTTCCAGGTTATTAAAAGTAGTAGATGACATTGGCTTACAGCTGAACTTTTCAAACAAGACCATAAGTCTAACCTCCCCTTCTTTGGCTGTGGCTGTGATCAGAGTGAATGCCAGTAATTTCAACACAACTACCTTTGCAGCCCAAGACCCTGCAAATCTTCAGGTACAATCCAATTTCTTATGGAGAATACATTTTCTTTTATTTTTTATATTATCTTTAAGTTGTTGTGCAAGGGGCGTTGCCTTTTAACAAAGCATATGTGAATACAATGCATCTTGATCCGGGTCACCCCTTTCAACAGGAGAATACATTTTCTTGTTTATGGTTGTAGCCCTCTTTGTTGCACTTTGTGACTGAGGCAATTACTGCTAGCCATTAGGGGTGGTGTTCATTTAACATCTGGACTAGCCAAGCACCACAGAGTTAAAAACGATACTGAGCGCTAGGCATGTAGCTCAGTGGTATTGTACAGGCTTTGCGTGTGGCATAGCACTTGCTTAGCCATGCTTCAGACTCTAGGCTTGATCCTCAACACGACAAGAAAGCAAATAAATGACATCACCATTGGCTGGAACAGGATGTGACCAGTCCATGTTGCACTCTTAGTTAATCCTTTAGCAGCTGGATTGTGGAATTTGTTTCCAGGGAAGGGGTAGAGGCTCTCCATATGGGAGGATGTTAGGGAAGTGGAAGAACTAGACATGGAGATGAGCTACTCATCAACCCATTTTGATTTTTTGACAAGTGTTATGACTACACTGTTCTGTGAAATCATGTTCAAACCCAGTCCTGCTTCAGTGCTTCCTGTCCGCCTAGTAGAAGGATTGGAGGCTAGAAACAGTCAAGCTAAACCAAGCCTTTCTTTTTAATTTTCATAATCTTTCCATGTGTAGTGTGTGGGTGCTATTGTAACTTTACCCTAACCTTTGCTTTCTAATGTGGTGTGTGTGCTGCTTCCGTCTCCCTGGGGTCTTCAGTTAGCTTACACATTTGGCCATTTCTGTGTATTTTTAAATGTCCCCTTTCCTATCTGTGCACTAGTGGCTCATATCAATAATCCTAGCTACTCAGGAGGCTGAGATCTGAGGATCCCAGTTTGAAGCCAGCCTGAATCAGCAGGAAAGTCCCTGAGATGCATTTCCAATTAACCAGAAGTGGTGCTGTGGCTCAAGCTGTAGAGCATTAGCCATGAGCAAAAGAGCTCAGGGACAGCATCCAAACCCTGAGTTCAAGACCCAGAACTGGCATAGACAAAAAAAGTTTCCTTTCTTGGTTGGAGTTCCTATTATTTTTCTCATCCCCCCCCCTTTTTTTTTTTTGAGTAGCAACCAGATATCCAGAAGTAGAATGCGCCATTTTACTTAGAAATACCAGCTATTGAGCCTATACAGGGCCCTTCATCTTGAAGAGCTGTGTTTTCTATCTCCTTGTTGTATCAACTCAGACATTTTCATTGACTCTCACTTGTTTTCAGGTTTCGCTGCAAACTCAGGCTCCTGAGAATAGTATCGGTGTTATTACTCTGCCATCAACACTTATGAACAATTTGCCAGCTAATGATGTGCAGCTAGCTTCCAGAGTTCAGTTCAACTTTTTTGAAAAACCTGCTTTGTTTCAGGTAAAGTTACTCTTCCTTGGTTTGGGTTTGGATTTTGTGGGAGGTGTGGATATTTTAGTCTTTTATTAAATCATCGCATATTATTAAATTTGCTACAAATTAAATGAATTGCTGAAGCACTGTACTTTTTTTTTGTCGGGCGTGGGGCTTGAACTCTGGTCCTAGGCACTGTCCCTCAGGTCTTCAGCTCAAGGCTAGCGCTCTACCACTTGAGCCACAGTGCCACTTCTGGCTTTTTCTGCTTATGTGGTGCTGAGGAATAGAACCCAGGGCCTCATGCAGGTGAGGCAAGCACTCTACCACTTCCCCAATGCTGTAGTTTTTTTAATCCATAGTCTAATGACACTTAACAATAACTGACACTTCCATAGTCTACAAATTGCCAAGTTCTATCCTACACACTTAAACAAATGTTGACTCTAATCTTCTCAACAAACCTACCCTGGAAGATAGAAACTTATAGTTACCTCCATTTTATCAATGAGACAACAAAAGCACAGAGAAGTTAAGTAACTTGCTCAGGGACATGAAATACTGTTTAAATGGCTTAATGTGTCCCCCTTTAAAGATTCAAGAGGTCCTGGTGTGTGCCTTTATGCAATATTTAGAGTGTTGCAGTAGTATAAGCTCTGCTTCTAATCAGTGTTCCTTGCAAACTTTACTTCCTAACCCTTGATTTTTGTGCTATGTTGTGAAATACACCATGTGGACTAAATAATGACCTTCTTTTTTTGTCAGGTGTGGGGCTTGAACTCAAGGCCTGGGCACTGTCCCTAAGCCTCTTTGTGCTTAGGGCTAGTGCTCTATCACAGCACCACTCCTGGTTTTTTGTGGGGTTTTTTGAGTGGTTAATTGGAAATAGGAGAATCACTGGGACTTTTCTGCCCAGACTAGCTTTGAACCACTATCTCAGCCTCCTGTGTAGTTAGGATTACAGGTGTGAGCCACTGATGCCTGGCTAAATAATGTCCTTCGAGCTCTGAAGTTCCCTTGTCATTTCCCTCGTCATCTCACTGATTCTTTGATATGCTAGGACCCTTCCCTGGACAACCTCTCTCTGATCAGCTATGTCATCTCATCGAGCGTTGCAAACCTAACTGTCAAGAACTTGACAAGAAATGTGACAGTCACACTGAAGCACATCAATTCAAGCCAGGTGAGAAAAAAACCAGTCTGATGTGTGCATTTACTAGCGCCATCTTGTGCAGCCTATGCCCAGAAGGCATAGCTTGAGAAAGGCAGATCTAGGAGTAGTGTGTAAGACTAGACTCACATAGTTACTCCTTGGGCTTTAACCTTTCTAATCATTTACCACCTAGTTTCTAAGAGTGATGGACTCAAAAGCAAACTCTTATCCTCTACTGAATTTCAGTGCAGGGGGATCTGTAGCTTCCAGTCAGTCTGAGTCTTACCACCCAAGAGGGATACCCCATACCTCTCAGCTCAGTTCACCCTGACCTTCGGCTATGACCTTGTTATCATAGGGTAGACTTCAGTCTCAGCACCACCTGGGAATTTTCTAGAAATAGAAACTCTCAGGCCTTACCCTAGACCCACAGAGTCAGAGTATGCTTTTCTTTGTTTGTTGTGGCACTGCAGCTTGAACCCATGGCCTCGTGTAGGCTACACATTTGGGTTACCATTGAGCAGAATATGCTATTTACTTTTTATTGTGGTTCTGGAGTTTAAACTCGGGGCTTCATGGTTTCTAGGAAGGTACTTTGCCTCTAAATCCAGTTATCTAGCCCCCAGAATGTGTTTTTTAATTAGGCCCCAAGCTAACGCCTATGCAGGACTAATACGTTTAAGAGCATTGTTTCTAGGGAACACATAAAATAAGAACATTCCAAAAAACCAAGCACAAGAAATTTTTCCTAATTGATTTTCAGGGTTTTTTTCAATTCAGCAAATTAATTGTAACTTATCTTCCTATTTGCAGGATGGCCTAGTAGTGAGATGTGTATTTTGGGACTTGGGAAGAAACGGTAGGTTCCAGTTAAAATCTTTACAAAGTCATGAGTAGATACGTGGGGGAGGTAGGTAGTCATTGGAACTGTGGATTTCTTGATGGTACTGATACTCTTCTCAATTTCAACAGGTGGCAAGGGAGGCTGGTCATCCGACGGTTGCTCCATCAAAGACAGAAGGCTGAATGAAACTATCTGTACCTGCAGCCACCTTACAAGCTTTGGTGTCCTATTGGTAACATGTGCTCTGTGGTCTTTGATTCTGGATCTGAGGGGAAGCTGGCCATCATATCAGAATACCTACTCTAGAGCCAGACATAGCACTTGAGAGCCTGAGGTAGAAGAATTGGGAGTCTGAGACTAGCCTGGGCTATGTAGTGAGACTCTATCTCGAAAATATGTCTATCCTAATGAATGGCTTGGACAGATAAGCAGAGAGTATGATATCATGACAAGGTTATGCAACAATATTATGCTTTGAGTGAGCAAGTGCATCTGAAGGAAAATATTTGAATGTGGAATGCAGTTTTTTTCACATCCTATTTTTACATTAAAGCTTTTCTCTATCAACTAGCTAGGAAGACTAAAAACTTCATATTAGAGTGGGTAATAAAATTAGTTTACAGCAACATGTCAATGTATTATAAAATAACTTGACAGACATGATCTTCTTTAATCTTTCCAACAATTTTGCAGGATAGGGAGAATGTGGCATTGCTGTTTCATTGCAATAAGGATTGAGACTCATGGTCCATAGTCATAGAATTAAGAAAGGTGAGAGCCAGACACAAGTTTGTATACTCCTACTCAAGCTCTTTTCCAGTACACCATAATATAATGGTCAAGTACTTGAGCATTGGAGTCAGGCAGACCTGAATTTGAGTCTTAGATCCTCCACTTCTTAGCTTTGTGACCTTGAGCAAGTTACTTATTCTCCCTGGGTCTCGCTTTCCTTATCATTACCCAGTGATAGTTGGCCTAACCTCGTAGTTTGATTGAACAGACTATGAATGGGTACCTAGCCCATTCATGATTCTTATTTCTTTAAAAAATTTTTGATTATAAAATTAGTGCTTTATTTTTCAGGACCTATCTCGGACATCCTTACCACCTAGTCAAATGATGGCTCTGACATTTATCACATACATTGGCTGTGGACTTTCATCAGTTTTTCTGTCAGTTACTCTTGTAACTTATATAGCCTTTGAGTAAGTATCCACAACTGGAAATTTGGATTCTAGGACTACAGGTTCCTCTCTGTCATCAAAATGTATTAAGTGCTTTTCTTGGCTGCTCCATCCTGTATACCCACCTGACAGAGCATCTTGGTGTAAAACTTGATGAGGGTTTATATGCTTGCCACCTTCAACTAGTCTGTGGGCTCACTAGAGGCATAGATTGTGTCATGATCATCTGTTCACCAGAGTGGTACCTGATACTTTGTCAATACTCAATGTGAAATGAAAAACAGATATAGACCCTAAAAATATAAAAGGTTATAATCTAAAGTGGACTATAGCAGCATGGAGAACAGAAAAAATATTCAAACTTAACTTTATAAATTAGACTGAGCAAGCATTAGATTAAAGATGTCAACCTGTATAAGGATAATACAAAAGAAAAGTAAAAAATATGGATGAAAAATAGACTTGGCCTAGTCTAGTGGTGCATGCTTATAATCCTCCTAATCAAAAGCTGGATATAGGAGTATTGCTGTCTGATGTGGCCCAAGTTAAAACACAAGATACTATCTAAAAACAGACTAAACAAACTTAAAGCAAAAGGATGGGGAGGGTGACTTAAGTGGTAGAGTACCTAGGAAGCACAAGGTCCTGAGTTCAGTCCTCACTACTGCCCCCCAAAAGTGGATACTTGGTAAGTATGGTTTTGTAAGTCAAAGCAAGAACGATATCTCAGAGAATCTCCTTCTTAGCTCACCAGAATAGCTCATCTATCTGGTCACTAGAATTCTTACAAATTCTATTTGAAAACAAATAGAGGCATTTCTATAAAATTAAATGATACAATATGTGGGTTCTAAAATTTAGATTTGGGGCACTAGTCAGGAAATGTAAAAATATACTTTCAGTGCCAATTTAGAGCCTATAGTTATTCTAGTAGACTTTTGGATATATTCTTTAGTAAGACTAAATTACCATAATTAATAGCATACTATGGGACTCTGGTCATAATTTGAAGATATGAACATAGCAGCAATTGTACAAGATGCAGAAACAATCCTTGTGCAAATAGTTTAGGAGAAATGTGAAAATGCTCAGTAGTTCCATCTACAAACTATTGAAAAGTATGGGTCAACCATCAGCAGAAGGATTCCACGGAAAGACAGATACAAATCTTCCATATGGTTATCATAGAGAATTCTGTTTAGATTTCTCTTTTGTTTTGTTTTTGTTGCTTTACTGCCCTCATAGACATACTCACTTAAAAAGGACAGGTATGCATATAGAGATTTGCCGAAGAATAAAAACAAAATGTTTAGGACTCAGAGACAGCCTGATAAATATGCTTACATGAGGATTTGCAGCATGTAATACTAATTCTTTTCGTGCCCTTTCCTTTTAGAAAGATCCGGAGGGATTACCCTTCTAAAATCCTCATCCAACTGTGTGCTTCCCTGCTCCTGCTGAATTTGGTCTTCCTCCTAGACTCATGGATTGCACTCTATAACACTCGAGGCCTTTGCATCTCAGTGGCCGTGTTTCTTCACTATTTTCTCTTGGTCTCATTCACATGGATGGGCCTGGAAGCATTCCATATGTACCTGGCCCTTGTCAAAGTGTTTAATACTTATATCCGAAAATACATCCTTAAATTCTGCATTGTCGGCTGGGGTATGTATGTTTTTGCAAATTGTCATTCCTTTTCCTCTAGTAATTTGATTTTTAAATAGGTGAGAGACACATGAAGAAGCAGATCACACTTGACAGATTTCTAAAACTTGTATGCGCCTTCCAGGCTACACAATCCACAGAGCAACATTGTTGAGTCTTTTCCTAGACTATTGCATTTCCTCTTGATTTTTGTTATGAATGCATCTCTAGCTACTACCACCAGAGCTGCCATGGAAGGTGTTTGATACGTTAAAGCCACACTCTGTCCCTGAACTTCCAGGCAGCCTCATTCTGTTTGGAACCTCCCAGATAACAGACACATGTATGATAACCCTGTGCTCTCATAGGCAGAGTGAGAGAATGTACCTGTAAATAAATGTACCTTCATTGTCACACATAATATTTCATATTATATGACCTGTTGGAGTTGGTACACAAAGCCTTATATACCCCAAAGATCTTACAGGCTTTTTCCTTCAACTCCCTACCCAATGTAGATACTTCTTCAACTTATCTTGATTATCGCTAACAATAGTCTGACTGCTCCTTGAACACTTCTGTTACCAAGGAGATCATTACCTTAATGGGTGACCATTGGCCATGTTCCAAAGGTCTACAGTCACTTTTTGTTCATTAAGTTCCATTTCTTCTCATCACTTTCAGCTCTCAGAACTATATGTGACTGATGTTTCCCATCTTCCAGGGGTACCAGCTGTGATTGTGGCCATTGTTCTGACTATATCTACAGATAATTATGGGCTTGGATCCTATGGGAAATTCCCCAATGGCACACCCGATGACTTGTAAGTATGGAGCCCTCCCTGGGGGAATACTGAGCAAACTACACAATTGAATTCTCCAAGATAAATGGCAGGCCTAAATAGCATATTGGCTCCAGATCTAATCTTAACAAAATCTAGTCCTATGTAACAACAGCCTTCACCATCATACATAATGCAATAATCTAGTTGGAAATGCCAGGCTACTATTTAATGAATTCGAAGAAAACTATTTTGAGAAAATATATGAATTAGGGATAGTTATAATGAAAATATTTCTCTTAGCCTTTGATAAAAAACAAAACACCAGTGACATTATATTAAATAAAGATTCATGGAACAGAATTACTAGGATTTACATGAGTAAAACCCTGAATGATTACAAAAATGAATGTTTTTAATAGTGGAGATACTAAGATAAACTCTTAAATTCTTTTCCCAGGAGCTATAACTGGTTATGGAGAGCCGTGGTTTTAGTGTATTGTTTCTCTTATACTTGTAAAAAATGTTTCAGTAGAATGTTACAGATTCAGTATCTCATTTGGAATATTATTTCATCCTCCTAATATGTCTTTCCTTATTTTTCTCCCCACCCCCCCAAATTCTAGTTGCTGGATCAACAGCAATGCGGTATTCTATATTACAGTTGTGGGATATTTCTGTGTGATATTTTTGCTGAATGTCAGCATGTTCATTGTTGTCCTGGTTCAGCTCTGTCGAATTAAAAAGAAGAAGCAACTGGGAGCCCAGCGAAAAACCAGTATTCAAGACCTCAGAAGTATCGCTGGTCTTACATTTTTACTGGGAATTACTTGGGGCTTTGCATTCTTTGCTTGGGGACCAGTTAATATCACCTTTATGTATCTCTTTGCCATCTTTAACACCTTACAAGGTAATCTCTACAGCATTAAACACAAAGTAAATGTTGTCAATTGAATACAAAAACCTGTCACTAAAAGAGTGTCTGTAGTCTATTTAGTTACTTAGATATATTTGTTTCAGGGTAGAGTTATCACTACTGCTTTTAACTCCCATAGCCCCTCTATAATTCTACCAGCAATAGATAATTTTGCAGAGTCTCAGAATCTACTCTGAGAATAGAAATTAGTATATCCTCTGCAGAAAATAGTATGGAAGTTTCTCAAAAAAACTAAAACTAGAATTACAATATAATCCACAGATACCACTCTTGGACATATATCTAAAGGACTGTTAGTCAGGATATGACTGCAATATATTTCTTGCAGCACTATTTGCAATAACCAAACTACAGAAGCAGCCTAGATGTTCTTCAACCGATGAACAGATAACAAAGAAAATGAGCTACATATACACAATGGAGTATTGTTCAGCTATAAAGAATGAAATTGCCGGGTGCTGGTGGCTCACACCTGTAATCCTAGCTACTCAGGAGGCTGAGATCTGAGGATCGAGATTCAAAGCCAGCCCAGGCAGGAAAGTCTGTGAGACTCTTATCTCCAATAAGCCACCAGAAAAAAACAGAAGTGGTGCTGTGGCTCAAGCGGTAGAGTGCTTGCCTTGAGTTGAAGAGCTGAGGGACAGCACCCAAGCCCAGAGTTCAAGCCCCACGACCGACAAAAAAAAAAAAAGAATGAAATTATGTCATTTGCAAAAAAAATAGATTTTCACGTTAAGTGAAACAAGACAGATTCAGAAGAACAAAGGCTGCGTGCTTTCTCTTATGTGTGAAATCTAGTCTTAACAGATACATAGAGATAGACCGACAGACAGACAGACAGATAGATAGGCAGACAGACAGACAGATAGATATAGATAGATAACATGGTTGCAACTGTAGAACAATTTGAGAGGTGTGGGAGAGCATAAAGCAGGTAAAAGAATGATAGCATTAATAATATTAAAATATATTGTGTCTATATGAAGAAGGCATAAGGAACCTCAGTAAAAGCTGTAGAATGAAAGGTTAATGGGGACATGGAAAGAGATAGCAATGAAAATGTCATATTTGATTAAATTCTAATACACGCTTGTGTTAAACATACACTAAAGGAATATATGTAAAAGAAAATGAATGACAGGAATGTATAACGACTTCTGTTGGGGTGTGGATACCGGTGTGAAGGGGAAGGATGAACAGAGAGGTTGAAGGAGGGAATATATAGACAAAATACTTTATACTCATATTCAAAATATAACAATGAAACCTGCTGAAATTGTTTTAAGAAATGGAGAATAAGAGAGAGTGATAGACAGGGCAAATTTGTCCAGAGAATGTTGTGAACATGTATGGAAATATAATGAACCTCCTCTGTACAACCAATCTATCTAATATAAATATTAAAAATGAAAGAGAAAACTCCAATCAGGAGGTGAAATTCAGATATCTAATTTGGCCATCTATTCTTATATTTGAAGGAAGTCAGTAAAAATTCTTCTTGGTTATATATGGATACTAATTTTTTGCCTATAATGTACTAGTTCCTGGACTGGTATATCTACTCATTGTACTATATAATATAAAATACAAAATCAAAACAATGAGCAAATTACATTGAGTTCTGAGAATCATTTTATTTACCAACAATGTCATAATAAGAATAGTAGACACTTAAGTCACGGAAAGAATTAATATATGCCCAAACCCCACACTAATCATTACCATAAAAGCTAGTTGTCTCCCCTTGAGTGGTTAATGTATAAAGCAAAATTGCCTCTTTATTTTTCTGGAATGTCTTCTATTTAGAACATGAATAGAATCTGGTGCTTATTCTATAAAAGTGAATTAAGATGTAATTGATAGTGCTTTTGAGTTGATCAAAGATAGGGTTAAGTTCTGATTTTGGCTGTTTATCCCATTTTAACCTCTCTGATACATATTTCCCCCTAATATAACCAAAGGTCACCTCCCAGGGTGGCATTTGAGCAAAGGTGTGCAATATTCCCCTATCAGTCTTAAGGGCTGGTATATGTAACCTATTAGAAGCAAATCTGGTGGTGGTGGTGGTGGTGGTGGTGGTGGTGGTGGTGGTGGTGGTGTGTGTGTGTGTGTGTGTGTGTGTGTGTGTCTGTGTCTGTGTGTCTGCTTGAACTCAGACCCTGGATGCTTTTCCTTAGCTGTTTCTGCTCAAAGCTGGTGCGCTACCACTTGGGCCACATCTCCATTTCCAGTTGCTAGGGAGATACAAGTCTTACAGACTTTCTTGCCTGAGCTGGTTTCAAACTGTGATCCTCTGATCTTAGTCTCCTTAGTAACTAGGATTACAAGCATGAGCCACTGGATTGTGGCAAAATGTGATTTTTTTTTAATTTTTTTTAAATTTTATTTTATTTTATTTGAGAACATACTGTACAGAGGGGTTACAATTACATGGGCAGGATAATGCATACATTTCTTACCAAGCATTGCAGCCTCCTCCTTTGTTCACCCTTCACCTCCCTTCCCAGCCTTCCCCCTCCCCCCCACCCAATCATACCCCCCTCCCCCCCCCACACCGACATTGTAAAGCTGGTTTTGACATGACATCTTGTACTTCTCATTGTTGCAACAGGTCCACCTGAATCCTTAAACGACTTGTTTGTCCCCATCTCCTCCACATGTTATACTGACATCAAATATAGTGAAAGCGGGGGTTACACTGTGGGGGAGGGACATACAAAGCAACAAAGAAATAATCTTATAAATGCGTTAGAAACACATGCATGAAAGAAACGAAAACATTAAAATACATATTTAAGGGTTCATTTTCCTAACATCACATTATCTGACCTTTTCCGCTTGACTCATACCTATAAAATGTGATATTTTTAAATGAAGAATTTTAAAGTAGATAGATTAGATGTTGGGGAGAAATACATTTGCAAATATTTATTGGCAAAAGCCTTGGATTATTGGCAGAGATGGGGCTGTATGGGAATGGAGATGGTCAGGAAATGAATGTGGTCCTGTCTGTCTGGTCTTCACCTTGCTCTTCTTGCCAGGTTATCACAGGAGCATTCACTAGAGCAGGGAAGTAGGAAGCTGGTAGATGAGTAAAATCACCACACTTACCAGGCTTGATGGTCAGAGTGTAAGGACCAAGCAATAGACATGACAGCGGATAGGAGAACAGGAGAGCGAGAGAGATGAGACTGTAGAAGAGTCATTTGGCAAAATTTGAAACTGGATTAAGAATCCGAGGGGAGGAGAGTTAGGTGCCAAGGTCGAAGCTAGTCTCTAAAGATAAGGAAGGAGGAGATATGACAGGAAAGGATAAGGATATGAGAGGAAAGACAGTGAGTTTAATTTTAGAAATAGAAATTTATCATTTTATAAGTATTTTATAAGCATTACAAGCATTTTATAAGCATTATAAGCATTTATAAGCATTATAAGCATTTTTACCTTACAAAAATGGTTTTAAAAGTCATCCCTTGGATGCCTTTTTATAGTAAGCTTTTGGACTTTGGAAATTTTATTTAATTACAAATTTCTACTTTGTGACAGTTGCCAAAGATTTTATCTTTTGGGCAAAGTAAGCTCATTACACTTAGGTCTTATTTAGAATTCACTGTGAGTTTTTTTTTTCTTTACCCTCTTTAGGATTTTTCATATTCATCTTCTACTGTGTAGCAAAAGAAAATGTCAGGAAGCAATGGAGGCGGTATCTCTGTTGTGGAAAATTGCGATTAGCTGAAAATTCTGGTAAGAATCTACCTTGCTTTTTCTCCCCTTAAACTTCACGGAAATAAACATACACATTAAGATCCAAAGCACTCACTGCCAAGGGACCACTGCATCCGGAAATCTATGCAACTGAAAATATTGTGAAAATTAGCAGGGAAAAATCTAGTGAAAAAATATTAATTTCTAGCAAGTGGGAGGCCCTGAGTTCATCCCCAAAACCACCAAGAAAAGCTAATCCTATGTGGCAATTTTGTTCGTAATCAAATTGACATATTAGCTTCCTCTTGAGTGAAGCAACAGTAAAATTTTTAGTTTATTTCCTACTGATTTCATGTTTTTCATTTCCCAAAGATTGAATATTTTCCTTTTTAGCTTTGTAAGGCTTGACTCAACCTTTCCTCCACAGGTCCTGGTTGTCAGGGGCTTTGTTAGTGGGTCAGGATTATTTTGAAGTTATTTTCACATATGCCTTGTTGAGGAGTACAGTAAATAGTTTAAAAAAAGAAATAATATTGGGGGAAAAAACAGATTTATTTTGCATGAATACCACCTTAGCAGTACCTAAGGGCACCAGGCTTTATACATATCAGTCAGTCATTGCTATGGGTTCAAAAACAAACCATCACATAAACCATCACAACACAGTTAATTCGTGTTCCTGGGAAGCAGTTTGAGGCTCTGAATTATACTATCTGGGTCATTATATTACATGACTGGATCATGACTATAAATATCCTGTGAATTATCAGTGAGTATTTATAGGCATGAACCATCCGGTTGGCTTTTAGTTCCAGGATAGTAAAAGTTACTTTTAACTAGGTGGTCATTTGGCCAGATGTACGTAGTCTAAGTGAAAATTCTTTTTTTCCACTGACTTATGACATATGTGACTTTTCTATAAGATCTTCAAGCTAGAAATCATTTGCTAGAACTTGTTACACTGGGACCTGTCTCTTGCATTTGAGCTTCAATATACTGCCCTGTTTTTCTGTAATGCTTATTCTGCTGTAGACTGGAATAAAACTGCTACTAATGGTTTAAAGAAGCAGACTGTAAACCAAGGAGTATCATCAAGCTCTTCAAATTCCTTACAGTCAAGCAGTAACTCCACTAACTCCACCACACTGCTAGTGAATAATGATTGCTCAATACACGCAAGCGGGAATGGTATGTATGTATGTCTCAATATAGTATTTCTCAGATTAGTGTTTATTTTTTTAAGTAGTTTTATCCTTTAGTGGCATTTTGGTAAAACAAATTGAATAATTACATTTATGACTAATGGATCAAAACTGAGTTCCCTTATAAGTACATCTATGAATCCAAATTTATTTCAGACTAAAATGACCTTTTTAAGATATAGATTTCATAATGGAAATTTATGATAACCTAAAAGGCTAAATATTTCAAATCCTAAATTAAATATGCTCAAGACTTCAGTACTGTGCTATTTCTGTAAGAACAGTACCTAAAATGATCGACGAGACCATATTTTTCTATATCTATGTTATGCATCTTCAACACTTTTAAACCTTCCTGTTTCCCCCTTTTTATGTTTGTTAGTTCTTTCCCACAATATGGCTGCCTTGGGACAGAGCCAAACCCCAGGACATATAATACACTGGTGACCAGATATGACACCAATAATGTCACACATTAGTACTGCTGTGCTTCTTTTACTCATTAGTTCTGACATTTCTAGCTAAAACTTCATTTCCTTTTTTTTCTTCTTGAGACTGGCTTGTTTGTTACTTGCGAAAAGCTTAGCTGACCTATTTTGCCACCTTCTGCTTCTTAATATATCTTCTGCATTTTATAAAAATTCATATTCTTCCAGTATACATTCTCCTTCCATGAGAAATTTTCCTGTATTCATTATTTTAGGGTGTGAGTTTTTCATAAATAATTCAAATAAATTTGTGAGAAAGTTCACCTGTCTACCAAGTAGTTTGCCAATCTCCTAAGGATGAAAGTTCCTGATGGTTTTCCTAGATGTTTAAAATACATTAGAGTGTTTCTCACTTTGGGCAACCATAATAAACAGCTGAGGCTGAAGAATTCTTTTTTTATGGAATTATGGGATGCTGAGAAGCATCTCTGGCCTCTACCCAGTAGACCCACTAGTGTCCATCCCCAGATGTGATAACCCAAAATGTCCTTAGACACTGCCAAATATACCCTAGAGAGCTTGAAATTGCCCTGGATTGAGAACATTATCTACAGTATACAATAAGAAACTGCTTTCACCAGGCGCTGGTGGCTCACACCTATAATCCTAGCTACTCAGGAGGCTGAGATCTGAGGATCCAGGTTCAAAGACAGCCCAGGCAGGAAAGTCTATACGACTCTTATATCCAATTAACCACTAGAAATCTGGAAGTGGCACTGTGGCTCAAGTGGTAGAGCACTTGCCTTGAGCTGAAGAGCTGAGGGACAGCGTTCAGGCCCAGAATTCAAGCCCCATGACCAACCCCCCCCCAAAAAAAGAAAGAAACTGCTTCCATATGACTTTTGATTTTTACTGTCAATACCAGAAGGAACACTTTGGGCTCTGTGCTGAACATCTATTTGAGGAATGATTCAGGGTGAGGAAATAGAGTAGAGACAGTGGGAATGAAGGCTGGTTAATAAATTAGGGGGAGACAACAAGTCAGAAGGAGAAAAATTAAGAGTGAGCTGGTTCTTCCAGAAACCCTAAAATAACATAGTTTCGAGGTTCTTAATCCATAGCTAGATTTTTCCATATTGTAAAAATGGCTCAGAGATGAATCCTAAAACCAATCAGTATATTGTCATTCTTTCAGGGCAGATTTGACCAAAGCAGTACATTTTGACACAGATATTCTAACATACCTATTTTTTTTAATGCCTGGCAGTAACAGTGGGGTTGCTTTTTAAGGCTACCAGAATGGTTTAAGTGTTTCAGATGGGGTAATGTGCCTGTCAGAAAAACATCCCCAGTACATCAGTCCTCACATTAGGATCTGGAATGGATGAAGAATGGAACTGGCAATTTCAAAAAAAAAAATTGGCAGCTGAATGGTTTATTATACAGGGCCGAATTGTTCCTACATCAAAATGTCCTCAGATCAAATGCCTAAGTCAGAGCAACTGTCTCACGCAGTGATATGCCCTGCTTGGAATGTGTCACAGATGGGACTGTTAACCCTATCTAACACCACTTGTACTTGAATAGGACACCTTTCAGTTTTAAGCTGTCTTAAAGCCAGGCCATTTGACATGGGGCCACAAGTTCACAGTTTCAAAGCAACATCCATATCTATTGACTCCATCCCTTCTCACCCACGAAATCTTCGACTGAACACATTATTCCTGCAACCTTCTGTGAAATGGGAATAGTAACAGTGCTTGTCCCTTAGCATTATAAATACTATCATATTTGCTGACTGTTCAGTCCTATGATCATTACTAAAATTATGTCAGCAACTAACCCATGGGCTTATTATTTGGCTCCTGATGGGACAGTGATCAGAAGAGTGGTGCCCAGAAGCTAGAAGATCTCAGTAGCCGTGTCCTCTACAATCCAGTGCCTGCTCTAAGTAGGAGAAGCCTTAGTCCAAACCACTGAATATACAACTATTTCCTGGCTGGACTCTTAGGTTAGAACCCATGGTTTCCTCCTGAGAGCCAGTCTTGCTTGGAGTTAGGATGATGATTTAGAAATGGTTAGAGAGAGCCAGGTACTGTTGGCTTGCCCCTATAATCCTAGCTATTAAGGAGGTTACCAAGAAGGCTGAGATCTGAGGATCAAAATTTGAAGCCAGCCTGGGTCAACGAATCTGAGACTTTTAGCTCAAATTAACCAGCAAAAAGCCAGAAGTGGAGATGCGGCTCAAATGGTAGAGCACCAGCCTTGAGGAGGAAGGGCTGAGTGAGAGCATGAGGCACTGAGTTCAAGCTCCTGTACCAGCACAAAACAAAGGAAAAGGAAAAGGAAAGAAATAGTGGAGAGAAGTGATTTCCTCTTGCTCTGGGTTATTATACTAGTACAAAGTTTCATTTTATAGAAATTTAAGAATTCAGGACCTTTTAAACGTACATTAGAGGGGCTGGGAAGGTGGCTTAGTGGTAGAGTGCTTACCTAGTATGCATGAAGCCCAAGGTTCAATTCCTCAGTACCACACACACAGAAAAAGGGGGAAGTGGCGCTGTGTCTCAAGTGGTAGAGTGCTAGCCTTGAGCACAGAAAGGCTTAGGGACAGAGTCCAGGCCCTTCATTCCAGCTCCAGGACTGGCAAAAAAAAAAGGTACATAAGAGTATCTCTGCTAACTTTTTGGAATGAACAAACTATTATAATTTTTTAATACATCACTCAATGTTCAATCAATGTTAGGGAATGGGCCTTTGAAATATAATAATTTTTTGCTTTGCTTCAGGTTTTGACCATTTCATTTAAAAAAGCAATGCCTACCAGAGGAAACTTGTCTTTCCAATTTGCACTTATTTTGAGTATCCTTAGGAAAGAAATGAAAAATAAACATGAAATACATATCGTGACATGTTTCACATGTACATATATTTAAATTAGTTTATGCCTGCTTTTTTTAATGCTTTTTTTGTGGATCTTTTATGACACCAGCTTTGGTTTTCCTTACACAGGTAATGCTTCTACAGAGAGAAATGGGGTTTCTTTCAGTGTTCAAAATGGAGATGTGTGCCTTCATGATCTAACTGGAAAACAGCACGTGTATAGTGAGAAAGAAGATTCCTGCAATGGTAAAAGCCGCATGGCTCTTAGAAGGACTTCAAAGCGGGGAAGCTTACATTTTATTGAACAAATGTGATGCCTTTTCCCCCCTAAAATCAAAGCATGATGTTTCATAGTGTGAAATGTCCAATCTTACCTTTTACACAATGTGAGATGTATGAAAATCATCTTGTTTTATACTTAGCAACCTCGGAGGAACATAAGCTAATTGAAGGCAATGGTTACTTGTGAAAGAGGAAATCAAGACATTATCACAGTTGTGATTTTGTCCCTTATCCTTCATTTGAAAGAAGATTGATTTTAAACATCACAATAAGCCCTGTGTTTTAAAAGTAGTTAATTTGCAGCCACATTTTAGAGGTTAAATTACCCTTGATTACATCTGGGAAAACAACTGCTGACTTCAGCCTGTTGGTGAGTTTAGTTGTGCATGCTTCACTTGTATATAACCTAATTTCTAGTGAGTGACCCACATGTTCAAAATCTTACTTCTATCTTTTTTTTGTATTTATTTTCTACTGTGTGAATTTATGCTTTTTATAGAATCACAGTCGTGTTGTCTTGTCTAATGTGATAACCCTAACTGGCTCAGTGACTTCTTAAAACTCCTTTTGGAAATTATATGGGATGTGAAATAGGAAAACTTCACTGGAATCAAGAAAAAGAATGAGACAGCCATGCTAGCCAAATGTAAGCAGATAGTGCCACAATGAACTCATAGAGTGCCTTTGAAAGTTAGAAAAAGGTACCCTCCCTGGGCTGACACAAACCATGGGCTCAGGTTTGGCAAACAGCGTGTGAGCCATATTTTAGCTCAGTCACCCTTGTGGGTGTATCCTTATGCAGAGTACAACCTGTGCAAAGATACATGAATCAAATACCAATCACCATGATCAGAGTATGGAAAAAGATGTTTAACCTAAAAATTTGGTCATAGAGAGGAATAAGACTCTAATCTAGACCATGTCAAATTCTCAAATCTTCAGAGTGTTTTAGAAGAGGGGAATAGCATAGGTTTACATTTTTAAAGAACTATATAAAGGGAAATAAATCATATTGCTGTTACATAAGGCAACTGCATGGTACATTGCTGATTGTTATGACTGGTACACTCTGGCCCGGCCAGGTTTGTACTTTTTTTTTTTCAAACATGTTGAGTATGTAGTGACAAAGGGGGCCAATTGGTGGGAACAATGAACTTGTCTTGCAAGGCTGTCTTTTGTATATGTATCAAACCCTAAACGTTCATAGTAATATAGAGACTATCCTGCTTCCCACCTACACCTGCTTGAGCAATTCCTCAAGTATTAGGAACATTTAAAAACCTTCTAGTTTGGTCTTTCACTAAGGCTCCCTTGTATATATTTCAATTGAATTTTGTATCCCAGACTGGCAGTAGTAATTGTATACGTTTCTGTGAGTGCTGATTTGTCTTTGCGATATTTCTTTTCCGAATTATTTAATTGTCTTGTATTTATGTGTTACAATGGACAAAAATGTTTAAATGAATGAAATAAATTTGCAGTTAAGTTCCTTAAATTTGGTGAGCTTCACAAAGAAGACCCATTTGTTTTCCCTTTCCTTAGCTACACGGGATGGAAACAATGTTTGTTACATTCGAATCGTTGTCCAGTAAATTTACATGTGGGCTAGATTTTGGAAAACAAAGAATACTGTGCCTAGTAATGATCACCAAGTTTCAAGTTATAGTCCTGCAGATGAACAGCAAGCAGAGCCCAGGGAGCTGATGGCTAGGACAGGGGCTTTGGGCACAACCACCTCAGCTGGGGAATCCTGCCCTGATTTCCCCCTTTGCCTTTCTAGGCTGTGCTCCACTACTCACATTCCATGCTGGCAGCTGGGCCACCGTCACAGTCTAGAGAGAGGTGCGGTCCCCAGCCACAGCTCCATAATGGACACACCTCTCTTTAGCCAAGGGTGGTTTAAGCAGCTAGCCAGCCGCTGGGCCCATTCCACTACAGCTCTTCGAAGCCAATTGTCCACTGACTGGAGGCGGATCCTCCTCCATGCCGCCCTATTCCTCACCCACCAAGGCCGCCGCCTCTGAGGATTCCGCTCCGGGTGGAGGCGGGGCCGCGGCTCTTCCCCAGGCAGCCGCGGGGCGGGGAAAGCGGAGCGGGGAGGCGGGCTCAGGAAACGCCGGAGGTGGAGGCCCAATCCCGCTAGTCGGGCTGGCCTGGGCGGCAGGGGCTGGAGGACGCCCAGTGGCTCGGGCCCAGCGCCGGATTCTCGGCTCCACCCGCGGGCTGTTCCCGTTTTCTTCCCCCTCAGGCCACGAGCTTCCCATGCCGCCCGGGGTGAGGGGAGCGGAAGGCGGGAACAGACCTGAGAGCCCGCTTCTCCGGCCTCGCCTGGGACTGGCGGCCGCCTCAAGGCCGGGGCTGAACGGGCCACTTGCCTCCCGCCCACGTCCCCCTCTTCCCCGTCGGGCCGCGCGACGGGGAGCTCCGTTCCCAGGGGCGGGGGCCGGATGGGGCGGCGGCGCCCGGGGACCGAAGGGGCCCCGCCTGGCTCCCGCCCAGGGCCGGGTTCTCCGCGGCCCTCGGCCCGTCCCCCTCTCCAGCCGCCAGCCCGAGAGCTTCGTCCCGCCGTGGAGGGGAGGGCGGAGGCGGGCCTCTCGCCTAAGGGAGCTCGCGGCCCCTTTCCCCTGCCCCAGGGCCGCCTCGCGACCGCCTGCGGACCTGACCGCTGCGGCTCCGCCTGCGGCTCTCCGTGAGGACCCAGTTCCCGTCAGAGCTACGCGGCCGCCGAAGCCGGGACCCTGGGTGGTGGGCCTGGCGAAGGCGGGGCCGCCGGAGCGCCCGCCCCCATGCGCCGCCCCGCCCTGCGAAGGTCTGGTTGGCTTGTTTGGCAGTCTGTACTTGGGTTCTAGCATTTCGAAAAGTCCAGGACCTCCTCCCGCCTCGCCCATCCCCATGCTGAGAACTGTGTGAAGCTGGGATCAAGGACGCTGCAGCCCCTGAGCGTCTAGGAGATGAGGAGCAGGAGCAATTCTGGGGTCCGATTGGACGGGTACGCAAGGCTGGTGCAGCAAACCATCTTGTGTTACCAGGTAAGGAGCACTTCCCTCCACACCATCCCCCACCCCTTCCTCCATCCGCAATGCCTGGAGCTGCCTCTTGTGTCACTCACTCCTCCCAGGCCTCGGTCCCCTCTTGTGACTTGACATGCTTGCAGTTAAGAGGTCTCCTAGTCCTTGCTACCTAGTGATTATCACTTCATTCTTTGATCTCTCCAATAAGAGACTAAGCAGGGCCTGAGGCTGCACTTCACAGAATTCTTCGAGTCTTGTTTATGATGGAAAATAAAATGACCCCCACCCCCACCATGTGTTTTGGACACAAAGGTCTTTCCGTGTTTACTGCCCCTTTTGGGTGAGAGAGGAGGTTTGTGTAGGTTGAAAGAGTACACTGAATGAGGATGGTGAACTCTGAGCCGATAGGAACAGTAGACCGGAGTGTGGACAACTGCTGCCGTCCCTCCCATAAGTCACCTTGTTGATGATCCACATGGGAGGGCCTTGGAGCCTACTCAAGTTGCTGCTTTTTGGACAAGAAAACTACTAGTGGCAGAGCACTTGCCTAGCATGGATGAGATCTTGAATAGTTCCCCAGCACAGAGAAAAGAAGAGGAAAAAAAAGAAAAGAAAAGAAACTACTGGGCCAAAAAGGTCACTGAATGTAGTAATGTACTAACCTGGTCAAATCTAAAGACAGATCTTCTCCCAAGTTCCAGGGATCCTATGAAACTGCTCTGATGATCTGAAGTATAAATATGCCTGCTGTGCTTTGTATTCTTGGCCTAAAGTTATATATGTGTCCTTAGTGTAAGACCACTGAACTATTTTTATTCCTAGTGAAGACAAGCAATACCTATTACTATATTGCTTGTCTTCACTCAACAGTAACTATTTTTAGGGCCTTCAAAGTCAAAGAAGGAAGTGGCATTTGGTAGTTAGAGGCCTAGGCCTGAAAGTTGGGGAACCATAGTGACTCTCTTAAGCCACTGATCATTTTTCCTTCTTATCTAATTTCCAGCCTTTGGTTCCTCATTCAAGAAACATTCATTGTATACCTGTTATATACACAGCACTGTACAAAGTGATGTGCTTACAGAAAAGAAATGGTAGGAGTATGTGTGACTCAGTGGTAGAGTACTTTCTTAATTCACTGGACTGGACCCCCCAGTACTAAAAAATAGATAATAAATAAATAGTAATGCTGTGGAAATTATGCATAATGTATAGGTCCCAAGTCCCCAATCTGAAATTCTTCAGTTCAGATGTGCTTTACAAGTTAAAAATGTCTGAATTTTAGGAACTAATGTGCATATGCTATATATATGTGTGTGTGTATAATATGTATATATATAATATATATGATAACTACATCAGAGTTTGGCAGCACCCTTACATCAGAATATGAGTATTGTAACTATTCACACGAAAGATTAACACTAAAATTATTTTCACATTAGTTCAGGTTATCTACTACCAAACTAGCTTGCTACAAACTTAGGGAAACATTTTAAATTTCCAGAACTTAATCATTTTTGAGATTGCACACTGGGGTTTGTAGCCTTTATGTTAGCTTTGGGGAAGAATTCCTAACCCAGTTTGTGGAGTAGAAAGGTCCTACAACAAATGATATTCAAATTGAGAGCTGAATATAGAATAGGCAGATAAAAGGAGATTGTTTTTAATCTTTGGAATGTCTTACAATTACATTTATAAAGTTTTTTTTAATCCATGTTGAAAGCTTTTCTCCTCATTACTATGGTGGAAGGGGCTGTGAGAACTAGTAAAGCTTGCTTCTTATGTTATATGTGGATTTGAATCCCCAACTCTACCTCAAACAACATATGTAACCTTTATTCATCTTTTCTGAGTCCATGCCTTCATCTGTGAAAGGGGATTAAAAATACTTCCATTGAGTCTCTAATATGTTGCCTCATGGACAATCAATAAATATTTGGTGCTCTTGGTATTATTGTGACTTTGATATAGGTCACATGGTAGTATTTAGTGGTTCTCCTATGACTACTCTATCCCAATATACTCCCTTTCCTGAAAGGCCCAATACAGCTAATGCATTCAGGCCTTTGAACTTTATTCTATTTTTTTTCTTTGTCGGTCATGGGGCTTGAACTCTTGGCCTGGGCACTGTCCCTCAGCTCTTCAGCTCAAGGCAAGCGTTCTTCTACTTGAGCCACAGCACCACTTCTGGCTTTCTAGTTTATTGGAGATAAGAGTCTCATGGACTTTCCTGCCCAGGTTGGCTCTGAACCACGATCCTTAGATCTCAGCCTCCTGAGTAGCTAGGATTACAGGTGTGAGCCACCGGCTCTGGCCTTGAACACTATTATAGCTTCCCATTGATGCAGTGAGATCTTGAGTACAGGAACCCCATCAATTTCCTTCCTTTGCATCAAGCAGTGTCAAGCAGTGTTCTAGGCAGATATCTAGAAAGATATCCGTTAATCCTTGTTGATAAAATACTTCCTGCACAAGCCTGGCATGGTGGCACATACCTGCAGTCTCAGTAGTTGGGGAGCAGAGGCAGCAAGATAGTAAATTCACAACCAGCCTGGGCTAGATCTGAGATCCAGTCTGAAAAACAAAAATTAACACACACACACACACACACACACACACACACACACACACACACACACACACACACACACACACACACACACACACACACACACACACACACACACACAATCTTTCTGCAGTTCCTGGAACATTCTAATGATCTTGATTCAGGCTTACCTTCTATTAGGAGCAAAAGAACTGTCCTCTCATTGAAGCAAATCTGCAAGGTGGACTTTCCTCCCCAACATTTTAATGATTAAAAAAAGTTGTCTGAGCCTTTTGTTGTATTTATTTTGGGGGTAGGTAGTAAGAAGCCCTTATATTTGCCTTCTTTTTCTCTAGCTAACTATAATATTTCAGGTACACATTTGCTAGGGGAACTTAACTGTAAGTACAGAATTGCATACCTCCTCATCTAAGCCTACCCTGTACTCACCATGCCCCAGACCACTGTTCTTTACTATTGTAGTCTTGTCATCTTCTCTGGGTACTCTTCAGTAAGGTTGCCTTTTTTTTTTTGGTCGGTCATGGGGCTTGAACTCTGGGCCTGGGCGCTGTTCCTCAGCTCTTCAGCTCAAGGCAAGCACTCTACCACTTGAGCCACAGCGCCACTTCGGGTTTTCTAGTGGTTTATTGGAGATAAGAGTCTCACGGAGTTTCTTGCCTGGGCTGGCTTTGAACCATGATCCTCAGATCTCAGCTTCCTGAGTAGGGTCACCTTTTATATATATCTTGCCACACTATGTGTTGGTTTCAGTCTATTTAAAATCAGTGGAGGGACAAAGGGTGAGTAAATGGAGCAGTGGTACTCATTGGACTCTATTTTGAAAATGAACTTGTGGGTGGGAATGGGAGGGGAAAACTGGGAGAGAACAAGGGAAGGGGGTAACATTGTCTAAAAAGAAATGTATCCTTTATCTGACTTATGTAACTGCAACTCATCTATATATCACGTTTATAATAACAAACATTTTAGAAAAATTGAATCAGATACAGTTCAGAGATTGTTCCAACTGATATTGAAAGATGCCCCATAAACACCTATCTGCACATGTCTATGGAAGATGGTGAAATAAAGTATTAACTTTAGAAACCAAGTTCTCTCTCTCTCTCTCTCTCTCTCTCTCTCTCTCTCTCTCTCTCTCTCTCTCTCTCTCTCTCTCTCTCTCTCTCTCTCTCTCTCTCTCTCTTTCTCTCTCTCTTTCTCTTGTTGTTGATCATGGGGCTTGAACTCTGGGCCTGGGCACTGTCTGTCCCTCAGCTCTTCAGCTCAAGGTGAGTGCTCTACCACTTGAGCCACAGCGCCACTTCTGGTTTTCTGGTGGTTGATTGAAGATAAGAGTCTCACAGGCTTTTCTGCTTAGGCTGGCTTTGAACCATGATCCTCAGATCTCAGCGCTTCCTGAATAGCTAGGATGACAGGCACAAGCCACCTAGCTTTCATTCATTTTTTTTTAAGATTGAGAAACAGTAAATGATTACAATGGTTATATCTGAAACCATAGTCTTGGCCTGAAAAATTCTACCCACTTTTTCCCTTTGGTCTGCTTGTTTGTGCTCCTATTTAGTGTACAGAATGACATCAGAGGGGCTGGGAAGGTGGCCCAGTGGTAGAGCGCTTGCCTTGCAGAATGACATCAGATATGCAGGATTTTGTTCCCCCTTCCATTCTCAGCTGGATGTCCACCAAAGGCCCTAGGTCTCTAAAGAGATGGAGCCCTCAGGGTTAGTATGGGCAATGCACATAGTCTGTCTCCAGTCAGGGGAAGAGCACACCGACAAAACTCCTGGGTAGAAAGGAAAGAAGAGCCCAGGCATGATATTTGCCAGCCTGTGGTCAGGGTGTGTGTGTGTGTGTGTGTGTGTGTGTGTGTGTGTGTGTGTGTGTGTGTGTGTGTGTGTGTGTGTGTGTGTGTGTGTGTGTGTGTGTGTGTGTGTGTGTGTGTGTGTGTGTGTGTGTGTGTGTGTGTGTGTGTGTGTGTCTGTGTGTGTCTGTGTGTGTCTGTGTGTCTGTGTGTCTGTGTGTGTCTGTCTGTCTGTCTGTGTGTCTGTGTGTCTGTGTGTGTGTGTGTGTGTCTGTCTGTCTGTCTGTCTGTCTGTCCTGGGACTTGAACTCAGGGCCTGCATGGTATTTGCCAGCCTGTGGTCAGGGTGTGTGTGTGTGTGTCTGTCTGTCTGTCTGTCTGTCCTGGGACTTGAACTCAGGGCCTGGGCGCTGTCCCTGACCTTTTGTTCAAGGTTAGCACTATACCACTTGAGCCACAACTCTGCTTCCACATTTTTTGGTAGTTTCTTGGAGATAAAGAATCTCATGAGCTTTCCTGCCCAGGCTGGCTTCAAACTACAATCCTCAGATCTCAGCCTCTTGAGTAGCTAGGATTACAAGCATCAGCCACAGGCACCCAATCATTTCAGTTTTTCACAAATCACATCCAAATGAATTGCTCATATTGTCTTTCAACATAATGTATTGTTTCATGGATTTAAAGAGACAGACAGGTCACAAAGTAAGTATTGCTTTTGCTGAGTATAGTAACACCCCAGTTTTACGTGGCTTCTGGGCAGTTTTATGTGGCTAGCCTGGGCAGGAAAGTCCATGAGACTTATCTCCAATTAATCACTGAAAAAGCGGGAATGGGCACTGTGGCTCAAGTAGCACACTAGCCTCGAGCAACAGGGAGCTCAGGGACAGCACCACAGCCCAGGCCCAGCAAAAATACACACCCCAAGAGGAATGACTTTCCGTTAACACAACCATTTATTATGTAATCCAAACCACCATTGGCACTATCTGTAAGTCATCCACGCTGTGTCCTCAGGCTATTTGTCTCCATACAGTCAGGGTTGGTAGGAATGTGAGGAAGGGGTTCTTACTCTGGAATGTCTAATGATTTTCTATCAGAACAGATAAAGATTATTGGCAAATAGTGATTTTCTATTAAGAGTCAGCAGTCTAGTATTAGAATAAGAGTTAAACTGGCACTCATTTATGTATTGACTCTTTTGCACTTTTATTAGCATATATTAGTTATACAAAATGGCTTTGTGATATTTCCACATATTCAGACAATATAGCCCAATCAAATTTATCCCCTCTGTTACTCTCCCTTGTTAAAACACTTGACAGATTTCATCGCTCTATTTTCACGCACATAGAGGGCATAAGTTAATTAAAGGACAAAGTCAAATATACTTCATTCCTTAGGTGGAACTATGTGCAAAGATGCCAATTTTTTTTAACCTAATAACCTTGTAAGTATCACTTTAAAAGTCCCAATGGAATTTTTCACACACCTCTTTGTAAATTATATAGTTCCCTTTGGAATAGTAATCGTTGTTTTCTATTGTTGTTTTGTTTTTGTGGTAATTGGAATTCAGTCCAGCGGCTTGTACATGCCATGAGTCACTCTGCCACTGCGCTGCATCCCCAGCCCTATTGACAGTATTTCTTAAGCTGGCAAGATTTTGATTAAAATGTACTTATTATTTCTTAGTATATTTTCATGAAAAGGCAATACCACTTTAACTTTATGTAATTCATTTCCTATCTTAGCCATTTTAATTCTAGGCTCAGAGAGTTGGCTTTAAAAGATCAATTAGGTTTATTTGGGTATAATTTATTTACCATTTAATTTACCTACTTAATGCATGTAATTTTTTACTAGGTTTTAGTATACTTAGGGTGTTGTGCATTCATCATCACAATCAATTTTAGAGCATCTGTGTCATCTCATAAATGAAAAAGAAGCTGAGCACCATTGGCTCATGCCTATAATCCTAGCCACTCAAGAGGCTGAAATCCCAGGATCAAGGTTTGAAGCCAGCTTGGGCAGGAAAGCCTGAGATTCTTATCTCCAATTAACTATCAAAAAACCAGAAGTAGAGCTGTAGCTCAAGTGGTAGGGTGCTAGCCTTGAGCACAAAAACTCAGGGACAATGCCAGACCCAGGACTGGCCCCCAAATAAAAGAAACCTATAAGCAGCAACTAACTAACTTATTCCTTCATTCTACCTCCAGTTCAAGCTCTAGGCAACCACTGATCATTCTGCTATATAGATTTACAGCATTTCATATAAATAATGTCATTCAGTATGGCATTTTGTGACCAGTTTCTTTTGCTTAGTATGTTTTCAAGGTCCATTCATATCATAACATATAGTATTATTATTAATATAGTTTATATTATTATAGCAAATACTACTGTCAACTAATATTTCATTGTAGAGACTACATTTTCTTTATCCATACAGTCGATAAATATTTGGCTATATCTCATTTTCAGTATCTATGAATACTTCTGATATGAGTATTTGTCAAAAAATTTTCATGCAAAAATCTGGCTTTTTTAGTGAGTTCACTTCTTTCTAAAGTCCCCAGAGATATGGGGCTGGGAGGTGTCTCAGTGGTAGAGTGCTTGCCTTGCATGCAGGAGGCCCTGGGTTCAATTCCTCAGCACCATGTAAGCAGAAAAAACTGGAAGTGGAACTGTGGCTCAAGGGGTAGAGCGCTAGTCTTGAGCTGAAGAGCTGAAGGACAGCGCCCAGGCACAGAGCCAACAATAAATAAATAAATAAATAAATAAATAAATAAATAAATAAATAAATAAATAAAACCCAGAGATATCTCATGAACTATGACTTCCAAATGGCCCCCTGTGTAGTACTGGCTGTTCAGATATATGAAAGACTTGAATTGCAGATGAGACCAAGGTCCAGATAGGCAAGATGGCTTCCCTAGGCACACAGAGCTGAAGAATAGACAATGGCCCTTAATCCATTTCTCTTACGCCAGAGATTAGCAACCAATATGAAAACATGCTAGCTAGAAAAGACCTGGTGCCTGCAATATGCATACTTGTAGAGCTTTGCAGGTGTTTTCTGTTTGCTATTTCTGTTTTGTTCACAACTGTGTGCTTTGGTTAGAAAGTGAAAAAGAATAACCTAGTCTCATCTCCTAGTTATACAGATGAAGAAGTTGAGGTACAAAGACGTGATGTGGTTTCCCACTCAAAGTCACACTGTTAGTGGCGGAAGAACAAGGAGAGAAACTAGTCTCTCAGCTCCTGTCCTAGTCTGATGTTTTAGATAAGCATCTGTTGCCCAGAAGCTTTGTGAAGGCCGATGCCATTCCATTTTGTCTCATTCCTACCAGAATCCCATCACAGGGCTGTTATCAGCCAGCCATGACCAAAAGGATGCCTGGGTGCGAGACAACATTTACAGTATCCTGGCTGTATGGGGTCTAGGAATGGCCTACCGCAAGAATGCTGACCGTGATGAGGACAAAGCCAAGGCCTACGAGTTGGAACAGGTAATGATGTCTGACAGCTGGATCCTGACTGCTTCGCATGTTTTCTCTTTTCCGTAAACTGGAACTCCCACGAGTAGCTGTGTATGAACAAAAGCCCGCATGCAAGCTTATTCTCTTATTTCTGCTATAACATATGTTTGGGAGGCATTTAGATGGTCTCAGTCTCACATGTTTGAGAATTTTCCCCTCCATTAAAAACAATGATAAAACTGGGTGCCGGTGGCTCATGCCTATAATCCTAGCTACTCAGGAGGCTGAGATCTGAGGATCACCAGCCTGGGCAGGAAAGTCCTTGAGACTTTCATCTCCAATTAACCACCAGAAGTGGTACTATGGCTCAAGTGGTAAAGTGCTAGCTTTGAGCTGAATAGCTCAGGGACAACACTTAAGCCCAGAGTTCAAGCCCCATGACCAACAAAAAAATAACATCCAAAATCATACCAAATAGTGAATAAAAGCATCCATTCTAACCTCCAAGTGTCCATCTACCTAACTAGCTTCATTTCTCTCATGTGTGCTCTTATCAACTATATACGTTTATACATAATATATCATTACAACCTCATGTGCGTGTTTGTTTAAAAAAATAACACCAGAGGGCTGGGAATGTGGCTTAGTGGTAGCGTGCTTGCCTAGCATGCATGAAGTCCTGAGTTCAATTCCTCAGAACCACTACACAGAAAAAGCTAGAAGTGGCTCTGTGGTTCAAGTGGTAGAGTGCTAGCCTTGAGCAAAAGAAGCTCAGGGACAGTGCCCAGACCCTGAGTTAAAGCCCCAGGACTAGCAAAAAATAAATTAACATCAGAGCTACACATTCCAAAGTATGCACCCTAATTTCCCAACATTTGTGAAGTTGTTTCTATAGTATTTTTGATCGGTAGTATAAAGGCCCGGTTTTAAACGGACCTAAATTATGGAGGAAAATGGTAGGCAAACTAATATACTGGCTAAGAACTCAAACTCTGGTGTCTGATTGACTAGATTCTAACCTTGTCTCATTCCTTGCCAGTTGGGAGAATTTACCACACGCAACCCCAAGTTCCTTGTCTATAGTGGGGTAAAAATACCATCTGCAACTGGTGCAAGAATTCACGATAATCCAAGGAATGCCTGGATATAGTGTCTAATGACTAATGTAGTGTTATTATTATTATTTGTATCAATGAGAATAATAGTAATTGGTTGTAGTGTATTACAGTATTGGTCCTGAGGCTTGAATTAGAGTCTGGGCATTGTCACTGAACTTTTTTACTCTAGGCTAGTGCTCCATCATTGAGCCACAGCTCCATTTCTGGCTTTTTGGTAGTTAGGAGATAAGAATCTCATAGGCTTTCCTGCCCAGGCTGGCTTCGAACCGTGATCCTCAGATCTCAGCTTCAGTAGCTAGGATTACAGGCATGAGCCAGCAACATCTACTACCACTCGCCTTTTTGTTTGTTTGTTTGTTTGTTTGTTGGTCGTGGGACCTGAACTCTGTGCCTGGGCGCTGTCCCTCAGCTCTTCAGCTCAAGGCTAGCGCTCTACCACTTGAGCCATAACACCACTTCCGGCTTTTTCTGCTTCTGTGGTGCTGAGAAATCGAACCCAAGGCCTTGTGCATGCAAGGCAAGCGCTCTACCACTGAGCCACCTTCCCAGCCCCACCACTGGCTTTTTCTAAGAACTTGGCTCAATAGTCCAGTGAGGGTATCACAAATGTCTCTTAGAGGGGTGAGATGTAGCTCAGTGGCAAAGCGCTTGCCTAGCAAGTGCAATATCCTGGGTTCGATCTCTAGTACCAAAAAAGAAAAGACAAAAAAAATACAGTTAAAAAATGTCTCTTAGAAAAAATATCATTTCTTCTGAATGGGTGTAGTATATTTAATTCATCCTTACTATAGCAAAAAATTAATTACTAAACTCCATGATGTAAACTTGCAGAGTTACTAGGCTTATAAAAATTGTGTTGCAAAAATGGCTGTTGAATAATTGAATTTTAAAGGACAAAATATACCATCCAGTCCCACCTTGTAATTTGAAAGAAATTTCTGTGTCCAGCCTTTTCTTTCTCTGTGATGGACTGGAGAAGAATCGATACTCTGAACAATCATGATACTCATGTACGCTTAGGATCCACTTTTCCAGGGAAGATGCTGGACGGTACTGGTCTGTAACCCATTTGGGGGTTAGCAGATGGTTTTGTGGGAGCAAGGAGCCTGGCCTTTGTTACAAATGGAGCTTTCTTTCCACAGAACGTGGTGAAGCTAATGCGAGGTCTTCTCCAATGCATGATGAGACAGGTAGGTGGGAAGTGCCGGGGACATTTTATGCCTTCTTGGTAATAATTAATATGCTTAGCATGTTTTGAAGATTTCTTCTCGAGAAAGAGAAATTAAATATATTCTGCTTACTTTCTCTTTTTAAACTTAGCGTCAACTTTATTATTCTGTAGAATCCATCATCTTTAAGATCATGATTCCTAAGACTCTCTTTTGAAGAGCTGCATGTGTGAAAATCATGTATGATTTTTTTAAAATTCTGCCAAGCTTAGAAAAGGAGATATCTTCATTTGGGGCTACGTGTTTGAGTTTCAAAAATTTAGTCTTACCGTTTACTGATGTTTTCAGTAGGGAGGAAATAAAATAATACGTTGAGCACATGCTGAACACAGAACCCATCCTAGCATCTGCATGAATTCCAAGTTGTATGCGATACAGCCCCTGTCTTCAGTCATCAAATACGAAGGCATAATGTGTTTCTCTTTCAACATTAGGAAAACAGTTGAAATTTAATTTGTTATTCTCACTTTTATCCCTCCCTTTCTCCTTAAGTACCTTCCTTAGTCTTAGCTTAAGTTCTGGCCTGACTTTTGATAACTACTCCCTGTGCCCCCCAACTTTCCCACCCTATCTCTGGGCTGAGGCATTGCTAGTGAATGTGTGGGAAGAATCCCTAACATAGTCCCCATATCAACTGCTCACTAGCAGTCTGGCTCTGGCTCTGAGAGGTAGCAGGTAAGAAGTGTACACGGTCCTTCCATGTGATCTCAAGCCACCCATGATGAGCCTATGTAGCTATGTGGAATCAGCTTGCTTCTTTCCTCAGGTGGACAAAGTGGAGAAGTTCAAGCACACACAGAGTACCAAAGACAGCCTGCATGCCAAGTATAACACTGCTACCTGTAGCACTGTGGTGGGCGATGACCAATGGGGCCACCTCCAGGTGGATGCCACCTCGCTCTTCCTCTTATTCCTGGCCCAAATGACTGCCTCAGGTAAGTCAAGGCCATTTGAGCCCATGACACATGGAATGATAATCTACAAAAGGAATGGAGAAGAGGGTAGTGTCTTGGTCCAGTTGTGTGACTATAACAAAGTACTCAGGACTGGGATTTTTTTTTTTCAGTTGTTGGGCTCGAACTCTGGGCCTGGGCGCTATCCCTCAGCTCTTCAGCTCAATGCAAGCACTCTACCACTTGAGCCACAGTGCCACTTCGGTTTTCTGGTGGTTTATTGGAGATAAGAGTCTCATGGAAGCTGGGCGCTGGTGGCTCACGCCTGTAATCCTAGCTACTCAGGAGGCTGAGATCTGAGGATCGCGGTTCAAAGCCAGCCCGGGCAGGAGAGACTGTGAGACTCCTATCTCCAATAAACGACCAGAAAACCAGAAGTGGCACTGTAGCTCAAGTGGTAGAGTGCTCGCCTTGAGCTGAAGAGCTGAGGGACAGCACCAGGCCCAGAGTTCAAGCCCCATGACTGACAAAAAAAAAAAAGAGTCTCATGGACTTTCCTGCCCAGGCTGGCTTTGAACTGTGATCCTCAGATCTCAGACTCCTGAGTAGCTAAGATTATAAGCACAAGCCACTAGTGACTGGCAGCTTGTACTTTGTGTGTGTGTGTGTGTGTGTGTGTGTGTGTGTGTGCGCGCGCGCGTGTGTGTGTGTGTGTGTGTGTGTGTGTATGTGTATGTGTGTGTGTGTGTGTGTCCTGGGGCCTGAACTCAGGGCCTGGGCGCTATCCCTGAACTTTTTTGCTCAAGGCTGATTCTCTACCACTTGAGCCATAGCTCCACTTTTGGCATGTTGGTGGTTGCTTGGAGATAAGACTCTCACAGACTGGCTTCAAATCATGATCCTCAGATCTCAGCCTCCTGAGTAGCTAGAATTATAGATATGAGCCACCAACACCTGACTATACTTCTGTTGAAAACTGTTCATTTGCCCATTTATGATTTGTCAGGTAAATTGCTGATAAATGAGAATACCACGTGGTATTCAGACAGAAAGTTTTTCTTTCCGAACTGCCTGCCTGCCCCCTGCTACCGTGTGTGGTGGAGACACACAAGGCTAAAGGGGTCAGCCACCCTGGGCCTGGACTTACCAAAGGGGGCCGTAATGTGCTGAATATGGATGTAACCTCCCATGCCTCCAGGTGTACCAGTTACCTAGGTGACACAGTACTGGGTAGAAACTTAGCCAAGAGGAGGAAGGAGTGTACCCCACCTTCCTGGGGTGGACCTTACATTCATTGGATGGTTTTCTTTTGGTCTTTGGTTTGGAGCTTTTTGTACATTCTACATATTAATTCTTATCTGATGGATAACTGGCAAAGTAGCTAGTATAGCCAGCCTTCCACCCTCTTTCTGCGATCATGCATCAACTCTTTGATGTACTTCAGCCTTAATATTTGATGCCCTTGTAAGAAAAATGAAAATGAGGGTAGAAGGACTGGATTCGTAGTGTGATGTGTGTCATGTATAATGGACAGGTCCCTTTAAAAGCTAACTTTATTTTTCTTTACTAGGCTTACGTATTATTTTCACCCTTGATGAGGTGGCCTTCATACAGAATCTTGTCTTTTATATAGAAGCTGCATATAAAGTCGCTGTAAGTATCAGTACTTTTGTCGTTTATGGATGTGCCGGTTCTCCAAAAAAAAAAAAAAAAAGAATAGAAAAGAAAAGAAGAAAAACCATATTGTTCTTTGAAAGCCAATTCCTTTGGGACTGAACAGAAGATTTCAAAGACTAGAGCTCTGACATTGTGTCACTACCCATACAAAGTGCACATTTTTCTTGTCCTGGGATACAGATTTATGTTTTGGAGTGCACCAGTGTCTGTCTTCTGCTTACCTCAAATAAGACCCTAAAATGTTCCATGGGATGTGTCTGCAGAGGTGGGAGAATTGGTGCCTGGTTGGGAGCTGGAGAGCCATGGAGAGGACCATAATGACCCTGCAGGTAGAGAGACCTTAGCCATGGTATGAACACATGGAAGAAGACATGCCTAGCTTAGCAGTAGAGCCTGGAGTAACTATAGACAACTGAACTGCAAAGCTGACTGTGAGGGAAGCAAGCAAAGGGCAGTGGTTGGTGTAAAAAAGAAATAAGTCGGGTCTGGGAAGGTGGCTTAGCGTTAGAGTGCTTGCCTTGCATGCATGAGACCCTGGGTTCGATTCCTTAGCACCACATAAGCAGAAAAAGCCAGAAGTGGTGCTGTGGCTCATATAGTAGTGCTAGCCTTGAGCTGAAGAGCTGAGGGTCATCACCGAGGCCCAGAGTTCAAGCCCCACAACTGACCAAAAAAACAGAAAGAAGTCACTGTACCCTAACGAAAGGTCAGCACACTTTCTGTACAAAAGGCCAGAGAGTAAATATTTTCTCTGCAAAAGCCACGGTCTCCATTGCAGCTACTGTCCCTCTGCGACAGGAAAAAGTACATAGAAAGTATTTCCACAAATCCCTGTGGCGCTTTCAACTAGACTTTATAAAAATAGGTGGCAAGAGCCAGGCCCAAAGAAACATAGGTCCCATGGTTTCCCTTATTTGCAATAGTTAGTATATGTATGAGTCAAGCAGAAAAGGTCAGATAATGTGATGTTAGGGAAATGAACCCTAAGATATGTATTCAAATGTTTTTTTCTTTCATGCGATTGTTTCCAACATATTTGTAAGACCATTTATTTGTTGCTTTGTATGTCCCTCCCCCACTGTATAACCCCTGCTTTCACTGTATTTGATGTGGGTATAATTTGTGGAGGGGAAGGGGAAAAACAAGTTTAAATAAGGATACAGGTGGACCCGTTGCAACAATGAGAAGTACAAGTTGTCATGTCGAAAATGAACTTTACAACTTTGGTGGGGGGGGGTGGGGGGAGGATTGGGTGGGAGGGGAGGCTTGGAAGGGATGGGAAGGGGAAACAAAGGAGGAGGCTACAATGCTTGATAAGAAATGTACTCATTATCTTGCCCATGTAATTGTAACCCCTTTGTACAGTTTTTTCACATAAAAAATAGCAACCCCCCCCCAAAAATAGGTGGCAAGATTTGATCCAAGGGCTATCATTTTGTGACCCACACATCTGAAACAATGACTCTCATCCAAGAGTAATCTTTCTCTCCGAGTGGACATTTGGCAGTGTCTGGGAACTGTTTCAGTAGTCACACTGAGGGAAGAGGATGCTAATGACACCTAGTAAGCCAATGCTAGGGAAAGAGTTTTATCTGGCTGGAAATGTTTGTAGTGCCAAAGTTGACAAACTTTGGTTTAAGGAAACTTGAGAAACCATTGTATCTAGAAAGAGCCTTTAGTTGGACCTTGGAGAATAAGTAGGGTTTAGATAAGGAAAAGGGGGTAGAAAGGATGTTTAGGTTCAGGTGTATCATGTAGCATCAACTGTTACAGTGGCAGGGATAGATTCTGAGAACAAGTGGTGTGCTTGGGATAGGTAGGGGGCACTTGGGACAGAAAAGGAGCAGACTTATGGTCAGAGATGACATTAGAAAATAGTAGAAAGGGAATTCAGTGGCCTGGTGGCTTATAGTAGTGAACCTAGCTACTCAGGAGGCTAGACCCAGAGGATTGCGATTTGAAGCCAGACTTGGCAGAAAAGTTTGAGACTCCATCTCCAAAACACCTAGCAAAAATCCCAGGCTGGAGGCATATTTCCAGTGGTAGAGTGCCAGATGAACAAACAAACCAGGCAAGAACAAAGTCCTGTTACCACCCCCCCCCCTCAAAAAAAGTTTAGTTTATGAGCATATAAGGGTTGGAGGACAAATTTGTAGGGGATATGGCCATGCAGAAAGAAATGTCTACTAGGTTAAAAAGTGTGTCACTTGGGCTCAGAATGTGGCTTAGTGGTACAGTGCTTGCCTAGCATGCATAAAGTCCTGGGTTCGATTCCTCAGTACTACATAAACAGAAAAGGCCGGAAGTGGTGCTGTGGCTCAAGTGGTAGAGTGCTAGCCTTGAGCACAGAGAGGCCCAGGGACAGTGCCCAGGCCCTGAGTTCAAGCCCCAGGATTGGCAAAAAAAAAAAAAAAAAGTGTGTCACTTTAGACTCTGAACAGAGAAAGTGAGTTGATCAGTTTTTGATGATGAGTCATGTATCTATAGGCTTGGAATATAGACAGATTGAATCAAAAGAAGGGAAGAGGGCTACAGGAAAGACTTTACCTGCCTTAGGCTACAAGTACTACCCACAGGACGAGGTCCAAAATGGCTCTTTTCTGTCTAAGTTTCAGGGTTCAGATTTTCAAATACTCCTCTATTTGGAGACTAGAACATAAACTAGACTACCATTTTGACATTGATCTTCTTTTGGATTGCAATCTTTTAAGAGTACACATAGAGGGCTGGGAAGGTAGCTCAGTGGTAGAGTGCTTGCCTTGCATGCATGAGGCCCTGGGTTCGATTCCTCAGTACCACATAAGCAAAAAAGAAAAATAAAGCCGGAAGTGGCACTGTGGCTCAAGTGGTAGAGTGCTAACTTTGAGCTGAAGAGCTGAGGGACAGTGCCCAAGCCCAGAGTTCAGGCCCCACAACTGGACCAAAAAAAAAAAAAAGAGTACACATAGAATTTTGAAACAGCATGTAGCTAGACTTTTTTTTGACAGTCATGCAGCTTGAACTCAGGGATGGGCACTGTACTGTCCCTGAGCTCTTTCGCTCAAGGCTAGTGTTCTACCACTTTGAGCCACAGCACCACTTCCAGTTTTCTGGTGGTTAATTGGAGATAAGAGTCTCACAGACTTTCCTATCCAGGCTGGCTCCATATCATATCATATCTCAGCCTCTTGAGTAGCTAGGATTACAGGCATGAGCCACCAGTGTCCAGCATTACTTGGATTGTTAAATGATTCACCAAGTTATATACACATGCCTAGAGTCCTCTGTGTAACAGAGTGTTCCAAACTAATTCATAATTCATTTTTCTGTGCCTCACTTTTGACTTTGGATCCAGTTACTAGCTAAGTATTTGCATTCAAGAGATACTGTTAAATATTTTAGATGGGTTTATTGGCTTCAGTAAGTTAAAGTTGCTTAATTCTATCTTACAATTTAAGCTCAAAGGCACTGGCTGAAGAGAGGGAAACTCTTTGATTATAGACAGGTAGCTTATTTACTACAAATCAAAGGTTTCCTACAAATTAATATGTTTTTAGAAATAAGAAATCTGAGAGTGGTTTTGCATGCAGTTTTGTTCCACTTGAGTGTTTTCTTCTAAAATTCTTCGCAGAGGTCACATGAAGTGATAGTAAGGAAGACCAGAATGGGAGTGTACGAAGCCATGGAGTTGGCTCTTAGCCCTAACAATAACATACAGAAATCATTTTTCCATAGCCTTCTCATATACCTCTTTCTCACCCTGTAAAATTTACCTTTTTCTCTTCCAGGATTATGGAATGTGGGAGCGTGGAGATAAGACGAACCAGGGCATTCCAGAATTGAATGCAAGCTCTGTGGGAATGGCCAAGGTGACAGTTCAGTTTGTTATCCCTGCTGTATGTGTTTACTGCTTTACTTAGGTTCTGGTCATTAGGCATGGATTTCATGAGATTAGCACATTTCCCACAAGTCAGTAAGTATGTGAAATTCACATGGCACTTGTATACCAGAGAAGGGAAATCCTAGATCAAGAAAATGGGATTCCTATACTGAAATGTGTGTATAACAGAAAAGGTGTACTGTCTTCTGGCTATCCATTGTGATCACCCATCAGGCTAATGGAGCTCTTTCTGTTAAGAAGCTGCAGGATTGTATTTGGCTTCCTTTCTGGGTCATAGAGAAGGCTGAAGAATATGAACACTTTTTGAGTTCACATATTCAGCTCTATGAGGCTGAACAAGTAATAACCAGGAAAGCTGGTAAATTAGAAATATATTGAAGAGCCGGGTGCTGGTGGCTCATGCCTGTCATCCTAGCTACTCAGGAGTCTGAGATCCGAGCATCACAGTTCAAAGCCAGCCCAGGCAGGAAAGTCCGTGAGACTTATCTCCAATGAACCACCTGAAAACCAGAAGTGGTGCTATGGCTCAAGTGGCAGAGTGCTTGCCTTGAGCTGAAGTGCTGAGGGACAGTGTCTAGGACCAGAGTTCAAGCCCCATGAGTGACAAAAAAAGGAAAAGAAAAAAAAAAAAAAGAAACATATTGAATGGAGAAAGGGAATGTCAGGACACTGGGAACTTTCCTTAACGGTATTCCAACCCAATGCAATATAGGTTTCCAACTTAGTATGCTATCCTGAGCTTCTAATCTCAGCTCTTTAGGAGACTGAGGCAGAAAAAGCAATTGAACCTAGGATTTCAGGGTTGACATGAGCAGCATAATGAGACTTGCATCTCATAAAGCAAAATAAATCCAATGCGAGAGCGGAGGGAAGAATTCGAACTTAGAGCCTGGCCCTTGTTCAGCTTGCCTTTTACTACTTGAGTCATGCTTATAGCCAAGCCTTTTGCTGGCTATTTTGGAGATGTAGTCTTACAGAATTTTCTACTTGGGCTGGCTTGGAACCATGGTCTTCTGGATTTCAGCCTCCTGAGTAGCTAGGATGAACAAGTATGAACGACTTATACCCAGCAAGAAACTCCTCTCAAAGCAGTGCACACCTGGTTGGGGCCATATCAGCCTGCCAACAGAACCAAGGCTCCAGAGCCAGAATTTTATTTTTGTCTTCTTTTTGTTTTTCTTTTTTCCAAAGGGTTGCAAATTAGTATGTCAATTTACAAGCACAGTGCATCTTGGCAACAATATAATCTTTAAGGAAACTGTTAGAAAATGTACTTTGGGTTAAAGAATTTCATTTCTGATGTGCCAAATGAACTCATGATAGAGGCTAACCAGTAAAGCAGGTAAAAGAAAAGCCAGCCATGAATTTAGTGCCACACATACATGATGCTATGTACTTGTTAGTAATTTTTTTTGGTACTGGAGTATATGTTTATTAGAAAGAAGAAGAAGAAGAATTTGTATGTGTTTCTAGGCAGCACTTGAAGCAATTGATGAGCTGGATCTTTTTGGAGCCCATGGTGGACGCAAGTCAGTGATCCACGTGCTGCCTGATGAAGTCGAGCACTGCCAGGTAACAGGTCAGCCCCTTGAGTTCCAGACAGTAGAGAAGAAGAATCCCAGAGGAAAGGCCTGGGCTCTAGTTTGGAATCCCTACCTTCCTAGCAGACTGCTTCTTTGAGCTCCAGATTTCGTATCAACAAAGGGGCATATTGGTCTGCTGCCTTACAAGACAGTTGTTAGGCTGGAGCGGATGAACCCAGACAATTTATCCAAGTACCTTGCACCCAGAAAGTACTGTTCAGACAAAAGACACAGTGTGGCCCTATATAGAAAGTCAGAAACCAAAGCAACTTGATTTTGCTGGAGGTAAAAACCTATTGCTGGTCCTTTGAGCACATAAGTGGTTTACTGAGGTTTATTTCATAACACATCCATATTGAATGATTAGCAAGCACTATCTGAGTTGATTAGGGTTTGATGAACAGAATGGGTAGTGGAAGGGAAATGAGCTGGGAGAGATGTACATTAATAGAGCCTCCCTAAAGTACAGATTATAGAAAATAATGATAAGCCAGATGTGGCGCTGTGGCTCAAGTGGTAGAGTGCTAGCCTTGAGCTGAAGAGCTGAGGGACAGCGCCTAGGCCCAGAGTTCAGGCCCATGACTAACAAAAAAAAAAAAGAAAAGAAAAGAAAAGAATAGTTAGATGTTAGGGGACTCCATGAAGCAAACAGTGAGTCATCAATTGCTAGTCCATCATCAAACACTTACTGGGGCTCCACTATGTGCTAGGGCAAAAGTCAGCCTCATACATAAAAATTTGTCAATGGAGAGTTTATAGTTGGAAGCTTTTGTTTCCAGTCAGGGAAAGCCTGGAGAAGAATGAGTATAACTATGGCATTGTGGTCAAGGGACTACATATATGTAGGCTATAACTATAGTAAAGCTATACCATCTAGGTTTGTGTAAGAGTAATCTGCAATGTTCTGCCCAATGATGAAATCCCCCGATACTGCATTTTTCAAAATATCTTCTTGGTGTTAAGTGACTGGTTAAAGAACTAGGCCTAGATATCAGTTCCTCATAGAAAATAAAGCTTTAGGACTCAGGTGTAGCTCAGTGGACAAATGCTTCCATGGCATATGCCAGGCCCAGGGTTTGATTCCTAGCTTCACACACTCACAAAAATAATAATAGTATAGATTTATTCTGAATCTGAATTGTGCCACCTATCTTTACCCCACTTTCTACCTCACTGTATCTTCCCTCATTAAAAAGAGTCAGTAATAGGGAATATGGTATTTTATCATGTAAGAGAGACATGCTGGTGTGTATCTTAATAGACATGTCATTTAAAGGAAAATTGTATACTTCCCCTGTCAGGTCATTTGCTGGCTAAATTCCCCTTAGGCCCAGATCTCTGTGTCTGAGTCTCAGAGTCATTGTGTATAAATCATACAGTTAATACCTTAATTCCTCATATGGAAGATTTAATTAGCTTATTTTTGGCAGAATCTAGCCTCCTGTCTGTACATGTTAGATCTCAGCATTGGCTTCTTTCCCTGCCCAAGTGTTTCTTTATGATTCCCGCTGCCTTCCATGTTCACAATGCCTATTCCAGCCACTTACAGTTGAGGCCCTACTCCAGTGTCTTTAATAACCCTAGAAAGATTCTATGGCCAAACGAATTTTTTGTTCCTTATTTTGCTAAAGCATGCATGGGGGTCTTTCAAAAGTGACTCCTTTAAGCATTTTTGGGTCACCCAAATGAACTGGTCTCATCTCACAGAAGCAGTCATTCTCTTTGTTGATCCTACATGCATGTTTATTTAGTTTGTATCTTCACAGACAACAAAAACAACAGATAGTTCTGTCGTTTCCTTTCCAATATGTCCTATCGATCCATTCAACTCAATAGAGAATGTGGAAGAGACCAGCAGTTCTCAGCATAGGCTCCAAAATAATGCATGTTCTATCCAACCTCCTCTCCATTCACAATGAACAGGAGGCATTGACCAGATAAGTAAAGTTGGACACCAGGTGCCGTGGTGGTAGACAAACCTTTACTCCAAATTGGTAAACTCAGATAAATGTTTTCTTGGGGCTTAGGTGTTGGCTCCTAGTAGCACACTTAACTATTACTACTTCTGTAGACTAAACCTCCTCTTTGTTTCTCCTTCAGTCTATCCTGTTCTCCATGTTGCCAAGAGCATCAACATCTAAAGAAATTGATGCTGGACTTCTTTCCATTATTTCTTTCCCGGCTTTTGCAGTGGAAGATGTGAACCTTGTGAATGTGACCAAAAATGAAATTATTTCTAAGCTCCAGGTAATCATTGGTCGTGCTGGTGACCATCTGCTCTGTGCTGAATGCCATTTTTACCTGATGACATGGAGCAGCTCACTCTTCAGGGTCATGGCTTGCTTTATCAAGGTGAACTTACAGAGTCAATTGCCAATGCTATGTCTACAGGCAAGAAGTGTCATAGTGATTAAGTGACATGGTTCTCTTCTTAAGTTGGAGAACTTTCATTCAACAGGGCATTTTGAACCCCAATTCTTACCAATAATGATCTTCTAAGACAGACTCCTTTGAGAATCTTTTGAAAGCCATGGATTCATTTCCAGAAAAAAAAAAAAAAGAAAGAAATGATCATGTCTGTATAGACTGAAACTTTATACCGAATTTCATGGGACTTAGTGATCCCAAGTTGAGGGAAGGACTGGGAACGTAGCTTAGTGGTAGAGTGCTTGCCTAGCGTGCATGAAGCCCTGGGTTTGATTCCTCAGTACCACACAAAGAGAAAAAGCTGGAAGTGGCACTGTGGCTCAAGTGGTAGAGTGCTAGCCTTGAGCACAGAGAGGCTCAGGGACAATGCCCAGGCCCTGAGTTCAAGCCCCAGGACGAGCAAAAAAAAAAAAGAAAACAAGTTGAGGGAAGATTTAAAAATCCCTACAGAGAGACGCAGTTACTGACATATCACATTAAATAGAGACTGTTAAGAATAAGTTTTCTAGCCAGCTGGTACTTTCAGTAAAATAATCAAAGAATGTGAATTTCCTAAACCAAAATTTACATCTTGATTGTCTTACTCTTGATTGTGAAACAAAGATGGAAACAAAGATGCTAAACTTAGGATCTCCAATCTATCTGGAAAACATGGCAGTTAGAGTGATCAGGATTTGTGGAGAAAATGGCATTTTGAGGGGCAGCTGACATAGGAAGACAGAATGAATGGGCTTGCAAGATGAAGGGTTGTAGGCTAGGCCACCCCAGGATGACTCCTCAGACTACACAGCCCTGGCTGCTCTGTCCTTTACAGATAGTAGAAGAACAGGTCTGCCATAACAGCCATGCACTCTGAAGAAACCAGAGAACAGCACCCCAAGTTGTCATCCAGGGATCAGGGGGTCAGATGTCAAGTGTTAGGCTTCTCTTCCTCTCTTGGCAAGAACCTGAGAAAGACCAATGCGGAAAGCCCTCCCTCCATGCCATACCATAGGGGCATCTGATATTAGAGCCTCCTCTGCCTTCACAAACTGACTTCAAGGACTGGAGTTGGGGGAATCCTTTGAGCTTCTCAGTCTTACAGGCAGAAGCCAATAAATTCAAAGATCTGGCTTGATGGCGTCTCCAAATAGGGTCCCTTTGCATGCTTGTGTAATACAGCAAATCAGAATGAAAGAATAGTCATTCATTGAACTCTTAATAATTACCCTTGCTGCCCTGATCCGTCAATGATGTTTAGACATTCTCTTCCAAATACTGGTCATGCCTACATTTTCGTTGCTTATTATTACCTAAAAAATAATTGTCTATTAAGAGCAAACAATACTCGATACACATTTCACTACTAAATGATTCATGGGAACAAAGGTGACAGGCTGACTTTTTAATGTTTTTAGTAAGCTTATTATCTTTAGTTTACAAAGGGGTTTCAATTCAGCATATCATTTTATGATTACAATGCACCTTGAGAAGGACTGACATTAATAAAAGAAAAAAGACAAAGTAACTCTTCTGCTCTCATCAAATGTACTTCCTTGCTTTACTAGGGGCGTTATGGATGCTGTCGCTTCCTTCGAGATGGTTACAAAACTCCAAGAGAGGTTGTATTTCAAAATTGTTACTTATGCTTTCTTACTGTCTCCATATCTAAGTTGCCATTGTGTTCTCCTTTTATTAATTATAATTATATGTTGGAATTTTGGAAGGACAGTACTAATTTCAAAGTCAAAAAGCCTGGAATTAGGCAGTAGAATAGTATAGTAGGTCATCAGACAGTAAAACAATAGTATAAAGTCAGTTTCTGATTAGGACAGTTTGGTGGCTTACATATTTTTTAAAAGACCACCTGTAGCCGGGCACTGGTGGTTCACGCCTGTCATCCTAGCTACTCAGGATGCTGAGATCTGAGGATCACGGTTCAAAGCCCATCCCAGCAGAAAAGTCTGTTAGACTCTTATCTCCAGTTAATCACCAGAAAACAAGAAGTGGTTCAAGCAGTAGGGTGCTCACCTTGAGCTGAAGAGTGCAGGGACAGTATCCAGACCCAGACTTCAAGCCCCACTACCGACAAAAATAAAAATAAAAAAAATCACCTGTGACCATCTCTTAGGATTCTTTGCTTTGGTGACTAGTATAATGACATAAATAAAACAGGTCATTGGTTAGGCACTGTAATAGGAAAATTAAGAAATAGGATGCTTTATCAAGGGTGGGGATGCCTGACCAGTGTGCCATATGACGCACAAGCATATGGAACTTAAAATCTAACAAATGCGGGTTTTTTTGAAAGCACAATGCAATAGTCTGAGCCTATGAATGAATGATGTTATAAATATCTAAATGGCCCTTGGCAGTAAAAACAAGGTTCCTACCAAGACTACCAAGGAGTCTTGTGTGTATTTCTTTATATGTGTGTGTGTGTGTTATTGTAAAAATACTGTACACAGGAGTGACAGTTACATGAGTAAGGTCATGAGTACATTTCCTATTGAGCATTGATACCTCCTCCTTTGTTTTTCTCCTCCCTTCCCTTCCCTCCCCACCTCTCCAACTCCTCCTTCCCCTCCCCCCCCAGTTGTAAAGTTCATTTTCAACATATTGTCTCGTACATCTGATTTACTAAATTTTTTATCATGGAAAACTGTTAAGAGTAGCTTCTCCCCATTACAGTAGACTCTTATTCATATCAACCTCAAAGCCACATTGAATCTGACAAACACGGGAAACCTAGTAAGGTCTAATGATATTATGTATTTAATCAGATATCATGTGAGAAAAGGTTTTATGTATATCATTCCAGGACCCAAACAGGTTACATTATGACCCTGCCGAACTCAAGCTCTTTGAAAACATCGAATGTGAGTGGCCTGTGTTCTGGACTTATTTCATCCTAGATGGAGTGTTTAATGGTGACATTGTTCAGGTAAGAAAACTTTGGATGTTGTACTGATAAGGATATTTGTTATCCCACTGGTGTGCTGATTATTATTAATACACAGGTTAGGCAAGAATTTAGATGACTGTGTTATTTATTGCCACTTGAAAACTTTTCCCAAAATTTAGTGAATTAAAGCAGTAACTCTTTTATTTACCTGTGACACTGCAGTTTGAGCAGGGCCAGTAGGGACTGTTTGTCTGCCTCTTGCACTGTCATCTAGAATCGTTCCATGGGGCTGGCGGACCTACTCCAAACACAGTCTCACTCACATAGCCAGTGAGGTGATCCTGCTTATCCACTGGTGCTGATTGCTCAGCTGGGCCCTTGTTGGGGCCTTGTCCCTCCTCCGTGTGCTGAGGGGGAGCTTCTTACAGGCTGAGTCATAGACTATTGGTTGTCTTCTCCTCCGAATACCAAGTCTTAGGCCAGAACAGGCAAAAAGTTTCCTTTTTAAGACCTGTTTCTTTGGATTCTGCTTGGTACCAGACCTTGTGCTGGGCATGAACAAGCTGTGTTGCACCTGTGAAACTCACTGGCAGGGTTGCAAAACTCAGTCCTGTGCTGTCATATCTGGCTGTTCTGCTCATGGGTTTAGAGGATGGGCCATGATGTGGCTGAGCTTTTAAGTTTTAATGTTTTTTTTGTTTTTGTTCTGTGTGTGTGTGTGTGTGTGCGCGCGCATGCGCACGTGTGCATACATGCATGCATGATCATGCACCACCCAGTAATGGAGCTTGAACTCCATGCCAGGCCACTGTCCCTGAGCTCTTTTGCTCAAGGCTAGTGCTCTACCACTTGAACCACAATGCCACTCCAGTTTTTTGGTGGTTAATTGGAGATAAGAGCCTCATGAATTTTCTAGCCAGGTAGGGCTGGCTTCAAACCTTGATCCTCAGATTTCAGCCTCCTGAGTAGCTAGGATTGCAGGTGTAAGCCACCAACAATTTTTTTTTCTGGTCAGAGGGCTTGAAATCTGGGCCTGGGCACTGTCCCTCAGCTCTTCAGCTCAAGGCTGGCACTCTACCACTTGAGTCACAGCATAACTTCCGGTTCTCTGGTGGTTAATTGGAGATACGAGTCTCATGGACTTTCCTGCCTGGGCTGGCTTTGAACCATGATCCTCAGATCTTAACCACCTGAGTAGCTAGGATTACAGGTGTGAGCCACCAGCACCCAGCTTGTCTTTATTGTGTGTGTGTGTGTGTGTGTGTGTGTGTGTGTGTGAGAGAGAGAGAGAGAGAGAGAGAGAGAGAGAGAGAGAGAGAGAGAGAGAGAGAGATTGATTGAGAGGGAAATAATGTGGGTATAAAATCCAGAGCTTTGTACATTCTGGTCAAGTGGTCTAGTACTGAAGCACATTCCCCAAACCAGCACATATTTCTGAAGCAATAAATGGTTTGAAAAACTACCTGTAGAAATGTGATATACTGCCTGATATAGTACTTCCATCCCAAGGATTTTATAATCTCATTGATGAGAAAAATTTTAAATATGTGGGAAATTATGAGTAAAATATCTAAGTAAGTTAAGACAGCATTGGAAGGATGTCTCATGCAGGGACATGCTAGAGTCACACCACTCACATACTGTGGAAATTGTGAGGAACAAACAGCTACTGCATGAAGGACTGCTCTGTCCCTTTGTCTAGAAGCTTTACAGATAGGGCTGAGCCTAGGGAGGCACACCCTATAGTGTGCTGTCCAGGAGAGCCCCTCTGGCATGTCACCAGCCAAACATCTGTGCATTATTTTGTTCTGTGGCTGACTTCTAACTTTTTTCTAAGTTTCAGTGCCATTTCAGCATTCATCACAAGACCTCTTTCATACCAAGGGCTGTGGGCTTGTTTTCTAGGTCCAAGAGTACCGGGAGGCCCTTGATGGAATATTAATCAGAGGCAAGGATGGGATCCACTTGGTACCAGAACTCTATGCCATCCCTCCTGACAAGGTAACCTGGTAGTGCTAGGGCCCCTTTGTGCTGCTCATCCAGAATGCAGGAAGTTGGTGGTGGCCCTTTGGTATTCTTCATCCCTTTTTCACCATGTGGTTTCTAAAGCCTTAGGTAGTATTCCTGTCCACGGTAAGGATTTGTGGCTTGGAGGAGCCATACTTGGACCGTGACTCACTTACAAAACGCATCTGTCCAGTCCCCAACACTAGGCAGAAGCAAGTCTATAGAACACAAAATGTTGTGTGCCATGTTCTTAATGCATTGCTGCAGAAGAGAAGCCTGAATCGAGGATAGTTGAGAATGGCTTCCTTCCCTCACTAGACAGACCAAGATATGCAAAATGCAAAGGCTATTTTCTCTCTAGGTGCCATCAACCTAGGTCTCATGCAAATCTCATCACTTTACATTCTTAGACACGTGAGTAGAAGCTGAGTCACTTTCCAGCAGCTACATATTATGTCTCCTATTGAAATTGGTGCTCTTGGCCAGGCACTGGTGGCCAAGTCTGTAATCCTAGCTACTCAGGAGGCTGAGATCTGAGGATCGTGGTTCAAAGCCAGCCCAGGCAGGAAAGTCCATGACACTCTGATCTCCAATAAACCACTAGAAAACCGGAAGTGGTGCTGTGGCTCAAGTGGTAGAGTGCTAGCCTTGAGCTGAAGAGCTGAGGGACAGCGCCCAGGCCCAGAGTTCAGGCCCCACAACCAACGAAAAAAGAAAAAAGAAAAAAGAATTGGTGCTTTAGAGGCATTTGGCAAAACAAAATTAGTGATGTAATTTGTAACCTAGGGCAAAACAAAAGAAAACAAATGCCCTCAGGAATAGTTACCTATTTTCTCATAGAGACTAACCATCCCCATTCTGACCATATGAAATGCTTGGTGTTACAAGCTGCGCTTCTCTTTCCGATGGACAGTAGTGACTGTGCTTTGTAAATTGTTAGTCCGCAGCTATGGCTTCTAAACCCCATACTGACCTTTGGGTTTCTACTTGTCATTACAACATTCTTTCACTCATCATGTTTTGCTTGTGTTTGTACTAGGCACCAATCTAGGTATTGTTTCACTTTGGCCTCATTTTGTATTGACTGCTTGCCAGTAACAGCGAGGAAAATGCCTCAAGTGTACCAACAGCCTGTGGAGCCCACTAGGAAGGAGCCCTTTAGCCAAGACCACCACAGGCTCCTATGGCCAATTAGAAAAATCCCTGGGCCAGGGTAGCCTGCAGCTTGAGTTTGCATGTCCTTCACGTAGCATGCCTGCGTGTGGTGCCACCATCACTGAGGCCTTCCACTGCATAGCTGGGCACTCAGTGTGTATAAAAAAATGTTGTGAGCAGCTGCTTTTGTGGCAAGAGAAGATTAGAATCTGGGATGTAAAAGTGGCTCCTGCCGGGCACTGGTGGCTCACACCTATCATCCTAGCTATTCAGGAAGCTGAGATCTGAGGATCATGGCTCAAAGCCAGCCCAGGCAGGAAAGTCTGTGAGACTCTTATCTCCAATGAACCACCAAAAAACTGGAAGTGATGCTGTGGCACAAGTGGCAGAGTGCTGGGTTGAGCTGAAATGCCCAAGCAGGGACAGTGCCCAGGCCCAGAGTTCAAGCCCCACAACTGGAAAAAAAAAAAGTGGTTCCCTTACTGGCTCTGTGTTGGTGCAGGCTAGGTGGAGCTAGAGGAAGTCAGCGGTGAGATGGAGGCAGCTTAGAGGCAAACCTTTGGCAGAGGCGTGGTGTCTCGGAGTGCCTCTGAGCAGTTGAGAAGGGCCAGGGGCAGGGGTTTGGATGAGGAGACACACCTCCTTATGGAGGTAGGATCTGGCCATGACCAGAAGGAGGACAGATGGAGGCCATCTTTTGACTAGGACACCTTGCCTGCTTTGTGCTCTCTCAGTCGCATATTTCTCATTTTTAGCTCTTTGCTGCCTTTCTCTTTTTTCTTTTTTGTTGGTCGTGGAGTTTGAACTCTGGGCCTCAGTGCTGTCCCTCAGCTCTTCAGCTCAAGGCAAGCGCTCTACCACTTGACCCACAGCGCCATTTCTGGTTTTCTGGTGGTTCATTGGAGATAAGAGTCTCATGGTCTTTCCTGCTCAGGCTGGCTTTGAACCGCGATTCTCAAATCTCAGCCTCCTGAATAGCTATGATGACAAGCGTGAGCCACCAGTGACCGGCTCCTACTATCTCATTTTAACAGTAGCTCTGCACACTGTAAAACATACAGGATTCTTTGGAAAGAAAAATATATTTATTGAACTTTACAACTTTGGTGGTGGGGGGAGGAGTGGCAGAGGTGGGGAGGGAAGGGAGAGTAGGAGAAAAACAAAGGGGGGTGCACAGTGCTCCACAAGAAATGTACTCATTACCTTACTCAGGTAACTGTAACCCCTCTGTACAGCTTCTTTACAATAAAATAATTTTTTTAAAAAAGAAAATATATTTATCAAGAATCCTGTTACTCTTACCACTATGACTTGACAATCTCCTTCTATACAATTATTCTACTTGAATAATTGATTACTAACATTTAATTCCATTCACCTTATCTAAAACTTAGTTTTAAAAGAGAAATTTTCGCCGGGCGCTGGTGGCTCACGCCTGTAATCCTAGCTACTCAGGAGGCTGAGATCTGAGGATCGTGGTTCAAAGCCAGCCCGGGCAGGAGAGACCCTGAGACTCCTATCTCCAATAAACCACCAGAAAACCGGAAGTGGCGCTGTAGCTCAAGTGGTAGAGCGCTAGCCTTGAGCTGAAGAGCTCAGGGACAGCGCCCAGGCCCAGAGTTCAAGCCCCACGACCGACAAAAAAAAAAAAGAGAAATTTTCCTGAACATATTGATATCAATGATTAATTCATATGCTGAGAATGAGTCCCTTGATGGTATGATCTTCCCGTCAAAGAGGAATGTTTCCTAGTTCTTTTGATTGACTTACATTTTACGGAGGAGTGGCATTACCACCAACCACTGTCACAATGACTTGAACCTCAGAAGGTAAATTCACCAACTAACTCAAAAATGTATAGTCAGCATTGTCCATCAGAAAGAGCACTTAAGCTTGTATTGATGAGACAAGTGAATTCAATAGCTCCTGTTTTCTGAGGCCCAGATAAAGGATTCGTGTTTTAGCAGCTCAGGTGTTTTTCCCCAATGAATAATTCCACCTTCTGGTCATTTTCTTGCATGGACACAAAATTGCTAAACAACTGTGGATGGCAAACAAGATCTAGGAAGGGAGATGTCACAGGCTTGATGTGTAGCAGTACAATGTAGCAGCTATAGGCTGCTGTTTTCCACTCTAACAGAGACAAACAAAGGCATGAGCTGTGAACCAGCCTGAGACTCAGAAACATGCATGAGCAAGCCCAGGATTCCAGCACCTCTTGGCACTGATTTTGCTTTTCAGAAGCACACTGGCCTGAGACCAGGCCAATAGTCAAAGTCATCCTCTTGTTTATAGCCAGGCGGCCCCTAAAGAGAGTCTTTTTGCCTTCCTGGCCCACATTCTACATTGTACAGAATTGGTCTGCAATGTGAGAACCATTTTGTAAATCAACATATTTCCCAGTGGGAAGGGCCACTCTGTGTCTTCTGATGTTCTGACCTTTGGCTTTTTTTCTCTATACCAGGTGGATGAAGAATACAAGAATCCACACACAGTGGACCGAATCCCACTGGGGAAGCTCCCCCATCTTTGGGGACAGTCCTTGTACATCCTCAGCTCACTATTAGCCGAGGTATGGGTTTACTGGCTTCCCAGGCTAGAAACCATCCAATTGGGGGTACAGGAAATGTGGAAGAGCACAAGGGCTGTCTGCAGCAAGTGCTTGAATGTCTTTTGTATCTTCATGCCTTTAAGAACCCTAGTAGGCTGGAAGGTGGCTCAGTGGTAGAGCACTTGCTTTGCATGCATGAGGCCCCTGGGTTCGATTCCTCAGTACCACATAAGCAGAAAAAGCCAGAACTGGTGCTATGGCTCAAATAGTGTAGAACACTAGCCTTGAACTGAAGAACTGAGGGACAGTGCCCAGGCCCAGAGTTCAGGCCCCATGACAAAAAGAAAAGAAAAGAAATGAAGTCCTAGGCTGTGTCAACTCCAAGGCTTGACTCCTGGCCTTGCACATCCATATTTACCATAAGTCAGTTCAGGTCAGCTGTATGTCCTATTAACTCTAAAATGGCAGAAGGGACAGTAAATCAGAATGCCACTGGACTCCCACTGTGTTATTTAACATTCATTTAGTCAGACACCAAATGAATGATAGCACAGCAGGAACATCCCTTGGGTTCTATAGTCGCCGAATTGGAACAATGGTTCCCCTAAGTATGTCTGGGGAAATGCATGTATCTCCTTTGCAAAGCCAACCCTGTCCCCAACTATCCATGTGACTTTGGGCCGCTCTGATAATCTCCCTGAGCTTGTTTCCCTACCTGTGCTGTGAAAAGCTTGGACTTGGTCATCAGTATGATACCTTCCAGCTCTGATTTCTGTATCTATGAGATAAGAAATAACTACTTCCATTCTCTTGCTTCCTCCTCTCCATGGTAATGGCCTTTTGTAGCAGGTTTCCCTCACAGGACACCTGTAAGCACTCTGTGGGTACTCTGATCATTTCTAGAAAATGTGATGAGAAGCATTTTCAAAAACCACTTAGCACTAAAGACAGCTTTAGGTTGCAAAGAAGTCCTCCTTGGGCCATTCCCTTAAGCATGTATACCTTGAGTTCCCCACCTGTTAAATAGTGATGAAGACCCATTGCAACAATGAGATGTACAAATCATTATGTCGAAAAATGAACTTTACAACTTTGGTGGGGGGGGTTGGGGGGTAGGATTGGGTAGTGGGGGAGTTATGGGAAGGGATGGGAAGGGGAAACAAAGGAGGAGGCAACAATGCTTGATAAGAAATGTACTCATTATCTTGCCCATGTAATTGTAACCTCTCTGTACGGTATTTTCACAAAAAAAAAAAAAAAAAAGGTGATGAAGGTAGAACTTATCCACTAGAAGGTTGAAATGTGACAGTGTATATGCAGGCCCTCCTCCTGGCACTATTAACAGCTCAAAAATGATTAGTTACCATTCTTTTCATTTATACAAGATAGGAATATGTTTGACTGGCCTTGCAGCCACATACCAAAACACGCACCTGTGGCAAACGGAGTAGCCTACTCCGTTTCACAAAAAGTGATTGACTTAAGAAATTTAAAAAAAAATCCTGAGTGTTTTGAGCCCCTAAATATGTCACTTTCCATGGCATGAGGTGAATTCTTAGTTGATCAATATTTCATACTTTTAATACTCCTCTCTTAGGGATTCCTTGCCACTGGTGAAATTGATCCCTTAAATAGAAGATTTTCCACTGCTGTCAAACCTGATGTTGTCGTACAAGGTTTGTGACTGTGTTTACTCTTCCTCTCTAGCCTGTAAACCTAATATTTTGTTATTATAATAATATACGGCTTCTTTTTTAAGAAAAATGGGTGAGCGGGCTGTCGTCTGCACTCATGAGGTCCTTCTGGGAGCTCCCTCATATATTTTGGTGCCTCATCAAACACCACTGAATGTCATAGTCCACTGTGAAAATAACTGATTGTCTCTATATGATGCTGTATACTTAAGTTCAAGGCCCAAATTAGTTTCTACATTGCTTGGTAGATAGGTCCCCATCTGCTGAAAACCAATGGAAAGCATTCCTAGATTGTCTTTGGCCATTGGCTCATTTGGATAAGCATGCCAGTAATGCACTGAAACAAGCTTCAGGTTGCCACCCAATTGCCACCATGTGCAGGCCTGACCCAGGACACATCTGCATGTCACAAAATTCGGATGAGGTAAAATTTGTGACAATTATGGTCATCGCCTCGATGTTACATGCGAGGCTTAGAGGTTAATCTCATTCTAAGATGCACAGCTGACAGCTGGTGATACAAACCCATTTCTGATTTCCAGATAGGCTGATCCAGGCATCTCCCTACTAGAGCATATCTGCTAGTGATTCTCTTACATGCAGAATACTATTTTTTCAACTATATGCCAGGACTTGTTGATGGGTCACAACCAACTTTTTTAATGTGGCAGAGTAAAAAAGAGTGGAAATTACCGGTATGTGTGCCATGGAGCAGGGGCTGGGTAGTGTCTGAAACTCGGCCACATATGGCTGTGTCCCATCAGGAATTGTCAGGTCTCAATCAAAACTCCTTCTCTGAAAAAGTGGCTCCAGCACAGTGACTGATGTATGGTTTCGATGCACGTGGATTTCCGTGTGTCATTGGAAACTTCAGACAAGTGTTATAAGAAGCCCCAGGCTGGTCCTGCATGGTTCATGGTCTCATTTACTGAGATTCTGTGGGACTAGGTTCCAGTCCATTTCAGTTATAGCTGGTATGAGAGGCTTTTCTCAGGGACTTGTGAAAAATCAGGGAAGTTAATAGACTTTCTAAATGCTTTTTTTTTCTTTTTGTCGGTTGTGGGACTCAAACTCTGGACCTGGGCATTGTCCCTGAGCTCTTCAGCTCAAGGACAGTGCTCTACTGCTTGAGCCATGGAGCCACTTCCAGTTTTCTGGTGGTGAATTGGAGATAAGAGTCTCAGGAAATTTCCTGCCTGGGCTGGCTTTGAACTGTGATCCTCAGATCTCAGCCTCCTGAGTAGCTAGGATTACAGAAACATTCAGCTCACACTGGCTTTTATATGAATTACATGGCCAGCCCCACCCCCCCACCAACCCATGGATACAGTGGTGGGACTTAGGGTCCACTTTAATAGTCACTGAGCCCTTTCCATTTGTAGAAGGTTCTTCTGCAGCTAAAAAGAACACCAGCCTCTCTGAGAGTCTGTTCTCCTTCCATAGGCCCATCCTCAGACTTCTTCTTTTTGTTAGGCTGCTGCCCTTCACACCAAGACCAGCGTACTAGCATAGCAAGTGCAGCTCAGACAATTCCTGATGTGATACCAAGCAAAGTCTCCCTCCTATTCATTTCCCTGTGGCCCAGGTACTCAGCCAGAGAGCCTAGTGTCCAGCCTCACTGGCTTGAGATGTGGCCCAGGCCAGTTTGGAGGTTGCTTCCCACTGGGGGGGGGAGGTCTTCTGTTGTGATTAGAATGTGCCAGGCTGCTGGCATCCCCGCAAGCAGGCCCACTTTCCTTTCTCTGGAAAGAATGAGGTTCCCTTTCCTCTCTCCCTCGTTCAGAGCAGCCACTCTGAGCAGACTCCACCACATTGCTCTTCTTTTCCCTGACATTTTGGAGCAGGAGCACAGGCTTCTGTCCCCTGAAGAAGCTGTTTTCATGTGAAAAGGACATATGACAGGTTTAGAGCAAATGCACAGTCAGTGGTAGGCAAGACATTACTTACTGTGGGTAAGTTTGGGCATGGGACCTGCTGAAAACAATTTCGAGAAGTGTCTATGGGTGCTTTGTCCATTGAGGGCACTTAACAAAAGCACATCATGGGTGTTAAGGGGTAACAAAGGACAGAGAACCAGGAAGGGCAACAGGGTATGGGTAGCATGCCCATGTGCCTGTTACTGGACAGTGGGAAGAAGGATGGGAAATTCTACATGGCAGTGCGTGAGACAGCAGACACAGTCTGACGCTGACTGTACGTTCTTGTTCCCAGTCACTGTTTTGGCAGAAAATGATCACATTAAGGAGCTGTTGAAGAAACATGGAGTCAGTGTCCAGAGCTTTGCAGATATTCATCCAATTCGAGTGCAGCCAGGCCGGATTCTTAGTCACATATATGCGAAGCTTGGTAGGTTGGGGAAGTATCAGGGCATGTTTGGTAAGGGGACATCCTGTGTTAGGTTTGGGGTCTGTGGATACTGAGATGTAAGAAACGTCTCAAGAATTGGCTAAAGCCCCAAGCATGGAAGTGGCGCCGTGGCTCAAGTGGTAGAGTGCTCTCCTTGAGCTGAAGAGCTCAGGGACAGCGCCCAGGCCCAGAGTTCTAGCCCCAGGACTGACAAACAACAACAACAACAAAGACTGGAAACTAAAGCACCAAGCAGGTAATAGCAGTGCTTCAGTGTGATGAAGAATGAACATACAAAGTCATTCACCTCACAGTGCACAGCGGGTGCCACCACACAGCCAGCAGATATGCTGTAAACTAAGGAGCTCCCTTTTTGAAAATTCACACTTGAAACTGGCATTGGTAATTGATAATAATTGAAATTGTTTTTTCCTGTAATATACAAAGATGCTTACTTACCCATTAAAATGGGAAGTGGTTCTAGTTACTTTTCTACAATCTTCATTTAGTTTAATGGCTGAATACTAACTAAATTAGAAGTCCAGCATTAATAAAATCCTTTTAGTAGTTCCAGGTGGATCAGATTGGTACGATTCATACACATACATAAAGAGAAAGGGGTAGAATTTAGGTTCTATACTCAACTGTGTCCTGTTTACTAAGGGGCTAGGCGCTGGTAGTTTAGGCCTGTAATCCTAATTCTGGAGGCTGAGATCTGAGGATCATGTTTTGAAGTCATCCTGGGCAGGATAGGTCATGAGATTCTTATCTCCACTTATCCACCAAAAGGCTGGAAATGAAGCTGTAGTTGGAGTGGTAGAGCACTAGCCTTGAGCACAAAAGCTCAGGGACAGGACCTAAGCCCTGATTCAAGCCCCAGGACTGGCACGCAGAAAAAGAAGGAATTAGGAAAGAATAAACCCGAAAGTGGATTGCCTAACATGAAAATAAGCCCAGCCTTAACCTAAACTACAAGGATTAGTTTTTCCTCTTTTTCCCCTATAACCTTAGTTTCTATCTTACATTTCAAATAGGACGGAATAGGAATATGAAATTGAGTGGGCGACCATATCGGCACATTGGTGTTCTTGGAACTTCTAAACTCTATGTGATTAGGAACCAGATCTTTACTTTTACACCCCAGGTAAGAAGAGCAGGCCAGTCGCAAACCCATCCAGCTTCTTTGTATTAAGTTCTCTTTTCTATCTGAGAAGCTTTTCTACTTTGAATGTGGTGCCATTCTGCATGTCTGAGCTCAGATGTGGACATCAAAAATAACACCTAGTGCCTTGTGCAAGGCTCTGCTCATTGTAGTAGATGCTCAACAATTGTTGACTGAATCAAACTCAGTGTTCCAGCACTTTCAGTTATGAGTGACAGTTAGTGAAATTCACACTGCTCTGCAAGTTTACATGTCACCTGACTCACAGCTCCTTGCCCCTAAACAGCCCCATGGAAGTTATTATCAGCCTTTCTGTATGACCCTGGTTCCCTTACTGAAAGAGGAAGTACACTAACTGTGGAACTTATCTTGACAGTTGCTGTTTTCAAAATGAGCCCATAGATGTACATGCCAAATAGTTCTCATTCCCTAGGATGGTGGGAGTCACTTCTCCAGTGTGTGGTGTAGCATAGGTCACCGCTTAGCACCAAGCTACTCTTCCTTCCTAGCCCATACTGCGCGCCTAAACCTTGTGAGTTATTCCCCTTAGCACCAAATTTCACTTCTGAGCTGAGCATGCACTAACTAGTCCTAAGGCCCAGAGGACAATTTGATTTTCATGGACATCAAACAGCAGCAGTTTGGTTGACATTAGGCTGGCGTCGGTCAGGTAAATAAATAGTCTCTCTGTTTTGCCAGCTCTGAGGGCCCTCTCCTGGGAACCATCTGCAAACCCTGCAGCCCGAGTAGTAATTAAGGAGTTACTGATTTGCTCTCAGAAACAGTGGTGTTATGCAAGGTGCTTACGTCCTCTATTGGACAAGCTGGACACTAGCAGTGTCCTTTTCTCTTCCAAACTCAGGTAGCTATGGACCCTAGGCAAGGCAAGATTGATTTGTTTGATGACAAAAAGAGAGAGGCCCCAGGGTAAATGACGGCCATCACTGAGCGATCTTTCCTGGCAACAAACAACACTCAGGATTCAGCTGCCCTGAGTAACAACAGGTGTTGTGTGGAGATGTGTGGAAGGATGGCCCTTCTTTACCTGGCCTGTTCTGACTTTCAGTTCACCGACCAGCATCACTTCTACCTGGCACTGGACAATGAGATGATCGTGGAGATGCTGAGGATCGAGCTGGCCTACCTGTGCACCTGCTGGCGGATGACAGGCAGACCTACGCTCACCTTCCCTGTCACACACACCATGCTCAGTAATTCCCTCACTTCCATGTGCTGGCTCACATCTACCATGGTTTAGGTCTTTCTTGAAATGTGGAAAACAGCTGCCTTGGGCAGAACCGAGTACTGAATGGGTTCCTAGCAGTTTGGGGGTTTTTGGTTTTGGTTTCAGGAATCGTGTATGCTGTAAGAATTTTAATTAACTTAAACTGATGAAACCATTTCAGTGCATTGCTGGAACAAACAAAAAGTATTCCCAGATAAGTAAACATTTTCCTTCTGTTTTCTAGCAAATGATGGCTCGGACATTCATTCTGCAGTTCTTTCTACAATTAGAAAACTGGAGGATGGATATTTTGGAGGAGCTAGGTAATTTATATATATATTATATATATATATACATGCACATCTAATTATGAATTTATGTGTAAGAGGAGCCCTGACCTTTGACCTTTCTTAAAGGCTTTTGCTGCCCCTCTCCCATTTTTCATATCACTAGCTGAACATAGAAGCAGAGAGTTTTAGAGTAAAAAGTAAACATACCTAACCAATCCTTCCATCTCCTGTATAGAACTTGAATCAGATCTAAAGCAACACTGGTGATGTCTGTTAAGATTTTCTGTGTGCCAGGGGGCCTCAGGCAGACAAGGGAACAGGGTGATATTCTGTATGAAGTGCCAACCTTCCTGGAAGGTATGTGCACTGTGTGTGTTTGTGTGTGTGTGTGTGTGTTTGTGTGTGTGTGTGTGTTTGTGTGTGTGTGTGTGTTTGTGTGTGTGTGTGTGTTTGTGTGTGTGTGTGTGTGTGTGTGTGTGTGTGTGTGTGTGTGTGTGAAAAGACATAGGCAAAAATACCAAGCACATAGGGGCCAGTAGGTGCTGAATAAATGTACAACCCAAATACCTGACTGTGCTGTCACCTTAAGAATAGTTCACAGAATCTGACAAAGTCCTTGGAGTCCTTTAGAACAGAACACCTGTTTGGGCCTGCATAGATCACTGTTCCCCAGCTTTAGTGGATACATTTGAGTCTAGAGGCCAAGAATGAGATGTTCAAGTACCTTGAATGATGGAGGGAAAATGGCACTGCAGGGATCCCTTTTTGGTAACCTCTGAGTGCCACAGGATTTCTCTCTAGCATTTATGATCTTCTATGCCTGAATGTCTGGGCTTTGCCAGGCAGCCCCCAAGAGAACTGTACTTTGCACCCCAGCTGGACAGCCTCGCAGACACAGAAGGGCATCTGTTGGGTTCCCATGGAATGTCAAATGCTAAGAGTATTTGGAAGTTGAAATCACCTCCTTTTCACAACATGCCACCCCAGGGGCTCTGCTACCATAGGAAAAGCATGACCATTGTTTATTTGCTGTAAAATGCATATACCATCACCATCTATACTATTTGTAAGCATACATTTCCATAGGGTTAATTGCATGCACATTGTGGTAAGACTGAATTGTTTTCATATTGAAGTTAAACTCTGTATCTGTAAAAAAAAAAAATCCCCATTTTTCCTCCTCCTGCTCCTGCCTCACCTTTCTCCTTTGTGTCCTGATGATTTTCAACAAATAGCTCAGCTGAGTAGAATCACACAGCATTTGTCTTTTGGGGGGAATTTCTCATTCTGGCTAAAGTAATGCCCTCACAGGGCAGACCCTGGTTTCACGCAGTTTGCTGTGGCGTCTATGGTTGCCCCTCCTGTCTTCCCTGTAGTGTCGGAGAGATGGTGTGGCATCATGACCAAGCAAAAAGGACAGAGGCCACAATGAACCATTTTGCCAAATAAACTCTTCGGTTTACTATCTGATCATTGTACAAAGGACGCCTTGTACAATTAATTGGGCATTTGCAGTATATTCTTGGTATTGTCTCAGGCTTCACTTTATGACATGAGCAATCTACTAAGTACTATATTTATTGGTTCTGTCACAAGTACCCCCTGGTTGTTGAAAAAACTAACAGTTATTCATAGAAATTTGTCCACCCTCTACCTGCAACTCTGACATACCATGTTCTTGACAGAGTAAAACTGGGGAACCTGTCAGAATTTCTCACCACATCATTCTACACGTATCTAACCTTCCTGGATCCAGGCTGTGATGAGAAGTTGTTTGATGACACCAGCGAAGGGAGCTTCAGTCCTGATAGTGACTCAGAGCTGGGAGGATATTTGGAAGGCACCAGTAATCAAGGTACTACTTGGACTGCTTCTGCAGGTGGTTTGTTGAGTTTATTCAAGCCTAAGCACTCTGATAAAGTTGCCCTACAACTAACTGCCAATTAAGCTGAAAGCAAGCAAAAACCAAAAGAGGCTTCTAAGTCCAGCATTATTAAAATGAATGAGATGCCAGTTTAAGAACCTAAACTGCAGGGGCTGGGAAGGTGGCTCAGTGGTAGAGTGCTTGCCTTGCATGCATGAGGCCCTGGGTTCGATTCCTCAGCACCACATAAAAAAAAAAACGGAAGTGGCGCTGTGGCTCAAGTGGTAGAGCGCTAGCCTTGAGCTGAAGAGCTGAGGGACAGCGCCCAGGCCCAGAGTTCAGGCCCCACGACCGGACCCAAAAAAAAAAAAAAAAAAAAAAAAGAACCTAAACTGCAAAGGATGCCCTAGAAATTGGAGCTTTTCCAACCCCCAAATGATACTCATGCGTAGCAGAACTTCTCACAAAACAGTATTGTCATCACTATTATTGTTGTTATTATTATTATTAGATACAGCCAATTTGTCCACTGACACTCAAGACAAATGTGATAGAAACACTTGGCCTAGGGCTGGAAATGTGGCTTAGTGGTAGAGTGCTTGCCTAGCATACATGAGGCCATAGGTTCGATTCCTCAGTACCACATACACAGAAAAAGCCAGCAGTCGTGCTGTGGCTCAAAGTGGTAGGGAGCTAGCCTTGGGCAAAAAGAAGCTCAGGGACAGTGCTCAGGCCCTGAGTTTAGGCCCCAGGACTGGCAAAAGTAAAAGAAATACTTGGCCTATGTTTGCAAAGGAATGGCAGAAGAACTAGGTTTGATTAGTAAGAGTTAGGAAGCCCCATGTATCTAACATTTCTCAATCTGAACAAGGTTTCATTCCTTTCAATAGTCATTAAAATTGAAATGTGGCTTGCTCTTGACAAATTAAAGACCAGGCATTGGCTGCTAGCCTTCACTTTGTCTTAGGGATTATGCAGTTTATCTTGGGTGATACGTTATTACTATATTGACCTACATTTTCTTTTCCTTCTCTTGGATGATATTTTTCAAACAAGAAATTCGTACACACATATTTTATATCTGCAAGTATCCTTTTACTGTCCAGGTGTGGGTGCAAGTGCAAATGTCTGTATCTAAATGTTGTCTTCCACTAAACCTACTCAGTGCTGCCTTCTGCACAAGTCACTGTTACGCATTTAGAATATTTCTGTCACTTGATTTTATTGGCTTTTTCCTTGTCCAATTACAGAAAACCTCGATGAACTTGATCAGTATATCAACCACCTTCTGCAAAACACATCGTTGAGGTGCTATCTGCCCCCTCTGTGTAAGAAGACAGAAGACGGCCATATTTTCAGTGCCATCCACTCCACTCGGGACATACTTTCTGTGATGGCAAAAGCAAAGGGTTTGGAAACATCATGTGTGTTTAATTCAACTCTTTTTTGCCTGTTAAAATACTTTCTTTTATCAAGATGAAACATGGACTCACAAATTTAAAAAAAAATTCTAAAAGACAACAAAATGAATGTTCCTCTTCCCTCTTATCTACTTAGAGGCTAGTATTTTCACCATTTACAATTGTTTCCTCTGCCAGATAATCTATCTCCATATTGCTAATGTGTATATGTTCTGTCTTTTGATGTATCTATTTGATCTGGTACCTATTGACAGTTTTCATTGAAATTAGTTCATCTAAATAATCATTCCATCAGTTCATTTGTATTGGATAAGGAGTAGACAATGTACCTCTCAAAAGAAGATGTTCTCATTGCTCTTCCTCAGATGAGTGCTCTTTATTGTTTCCTTTCCAGTCCTTCCTATGATTTTGCCAACCAAGGTTCTAAGTGTCCATCGTAAATCTCTGAATCTTGTTGACTGTCCTCAGCCACTGCTGAAAAAGGTAAAGTATTTGGAATAACTTTAAAAAGTGTACTACTCCGTGATCCTGGGTTTGTTCTAAGAGCTCTCGCAATAGTGGAACTCAAAGAGCATGTTTCTTGCTACCCAGAACTTTTTGGTTTAGACACTCTGGGGTTGATGAGAATCCAGTCACTTGGTTGTCTCTATCTGATTTGCATCATTGTATCATTCTGTACACTGAATTTAATGCAACTCTTTATATCTTCCCTGGAGGAAAAGGCTACTTCCTTTCTGCCCAATCATGAGAACCCTAGTAGCACTGGAGTAAATCATCTTGCTCTGTCTGAGTCAGTCAGTCAAGGCAGACAACATGCAGAACAGGTATTGAGACACTATAGCTCATACATTTAATGTAATGAAAATGAGTAACAGAATTTTTTGGGGGGGTCAGTTATGGGGCTTGAACTCTGGGCCTGGGCACTGTCCCTCAGCTCTTCAGCTCAAGGCAAGTGCTCTACCATGTGAGCCACAGTGCCACTTCCAGTTTTCTGCTGGTTTATTGGAGATAACAATTTTATGGCTTTTCCTGCCTGGGCTGGCTTTGAACTACGATCCTCAGATCTAAGCCTCCTGAGTAACTAGGATTATAGGCGTGAGCCACCAGCGCCTGGCATAACAGAATCTTTAGCAGTATAAAATCCCAGGGTGTTCCCCATTGGTTCGTATATTTTGTTATTTTATTCAAGTCACCTTGATTTTATTCCATATGTTGGAGAAGATTTTAAACTAACTTCTGTTTGAGGTTGTTTAAAACAAGTTTTGAATTTATTTTATTTTTAAAATTATTTTATTGAAGTGTAACATTTAGACAGAACAATGGATAAAGCTCAAGTACAGAATACGTTGAATTTTGACCAAGAAATACACATGGGAATGGCTACCTTCTGTGCCTCCTGTCAATTCCTCCCCTTACTGTGATCCTAAGATCACTGCTAAGGGCTCAAGATGTTTCAAATCCACAGGACCAGTGGCAAAGCCCTTGCCTAATATGCACAAGACCCTGAGTTCCATCCACAGTGAGAGCATAAAAAAATTGTTCTCGCTGATGCCAGTGGCTCACACCTGTAGTCCTAACTACTCAGGAGGCTAGGATCTAAGGATTGTGATTCAAAGCCAGCCTGGGCAGAAAAGTCTGTGAGACTCTATCTCCAAAAAGCCAGAAGTGGATCTGTGGCTTAAGTGGTAGACTGCTAGCCTTGAGCAAAAACTTTCAGGGACGGCACCCATGCCTGAGTTCAAGCTCTAGGACTGGCACAAAAGAAATGTTCTCATGATTTCTAGTAACAAAGGTTTTTCCTAGTTTTAAACCTTGCAAAAGTAAAATGTATACGTATGTTAACCTGTTCAGTATGGTCTCTTGCAAACATCACCTAACACAGTAATTCATCTGACCAAAAATACTGAAAGCCCCTGAATAAAAATGTGACAAAGATTTTCTGAAAAACATAGAGCCCAGTACACTTCCAGAGTTAAAAGGCCAAACTAACGTTTCCATTTCATCATCTCTGAAAGTCCCTATGTTGAACCCCCCCCCCTTCCCTTGCTTTTTGACTTGTGTGGCCAGGCTCCTGAAGGTGACTTGCAGTGGCCCAGAGATGACCATGGTGACATGGACTGTGAGAAGCTGGTTGAGCAGCTGAAAGATTGCTCAAATCTCCAGGACCAAGCAGACATCCTCTACATTCTCTATGTTGTAAAGTAAGTGTCTTGGTCCCGTTGGGCAGCGATAATGACATACTGCAAACCACTAGTATCAACGATCCAAGTTTGTTCTCGGTTCTGGAGGCTGGATCCCTCAAGGGGTCAGCAGATCCATTGTCAGGTGAGGGTCTGCAGTGCCTTCTCACTGTGTCCTGACACAGTAGAAAGAATGCACTTCACTTCCTCAAGCCTCTTTTCTAAGAGGACCTTGTACTTGCCGTTCAAGTCTGCTACCATTTGAACCACACACCCCAGCTCTTTTTGCTTTAGGTCTCATATATGGTGCCATGTATTGTACCCAGGTCAGCCCTCCTTCTTCTGCTAACCAAGTAGCTGGCATACAGGCATGAGCCACCAGCTCTACTGTCTACTTCTAACCTGAGGTTAGAAGTTTAACTTAGGAATTTGATGGAGGACACAGACATACAAGCCATGGCAGTAAGTTTATGACTATTCACTGTGTTGAATTTTATAGTCTCTTGGCCATTTGGCAACCCTGGGCCATGAGACTATTCGCCAAAACATGAATGAGATTCCCATTTCTTTCTCTGCCTACTGATGCTGGCCTCCCAGAATGAGAAGATTTGGGCAAGAGCAACACTGTCTGGATGTTAGGCTTCAATTCCAGAGGACATAGGACAGCTCTGGTAGGACAGAGACTGCTGGGAAAAGCTCAGAAGCATAGGGTGTGTCCAGGCATTTGGAATAATAATTAGTGACTTATGTCTTAACCTAACATTCTGGGTCTTAACATTCCGGGTTGTGTTTGCATTTGTCTTTCTTTTTCTTTTTTTTTTCTTAGTATTTTTCAGTAGCTTACATGAGTGATACAGAGGAGGATTTCACTGTTCCATTTCCACATAGGTTTACAGTATATTCCAATCAATCTCACTCCTTCCATCACTCCTCCCCTTTTCCCAAAACATCTTCTACATGTTTTCTTGTCTTTTCATAGTTGCAAATAATCCATTTCACCATGTTCGTCCTCTTTCAAAATTATCCTCTAATTTTTCCCCTTTCTCCTTGCCCATCTCTTCCTACAGAGGTTCTTTGTTAGATTCACATTCTGTGTTTATCTCTATATATAGTTATGTAAATGGATATACATAAGTATGTAAATCTCCATGAATATTTCTTTGAGGTCTAGCTTCCAATTATGAGTGAATAAAAGAATATTTTGGGTTTTGAGCTTGGCTTTTCTCTCTCAGTATGATGTCTTCCAATCATATGTCTGTGCTTCTGTGTCTTAACAGGGGTCCCAATTGGGACACAAATCTCTCTGGACAGCATGGGGTCACTGTTCACAATCTCCTCAGCGAGCTCTATAGCAAAGCTGGCCTGAACCAGGAATGGGGTTTGATTCGCTACATCTCGGGCCTGCTCAGGAAGAAAGTAGAAGTCTTGGCTGAGGTCAGAACAAGTGGGTCTTCTGGGTTGCCTATTTGTCTTCTCAAGCTCTGCCTTCTTCCCTTCCAATCTTAGGGTTATGGAAGCTAGAGGCAGCCTTTTAACTATAAAGGAAAATGGGCATCTACATGCAGAACTGGGGCAGGTCCTCCTCTCCTGACCCTCTACTACCCTGGGATGAGAGCAGAGGGAAGGAAATTCAAGCCAATGAGTTTAGTTTTCTCTCGGTCACAGAAAAGCCTACATGGTAACCAAATGAAAATGATCTGGGACCTGTGAAACAGAGCTCTCTGATTTTCTGGCACATCCACAATACAATGTTCATTAAGATTTGTAACCTCGAGGCCTTGCAAAATCCAGAACCACCTTTCTTGTGGCAGAACTTTAGTGTGGACTCAGGAGGTTCTATCACTTTTAAGTGATGCCCTGGGCATTTCTACCTTAGTTCTTTTTCAGGTAGGGCCTCACACTTTTTGCACAGGCCAGCCTTGGGTGATAATGAGGCAACTGGTAGGTTAAGGATATAATGTGGTGGACTGATTCTTGCCACTGCCATCTGTGGATTCATCCCTACCCTGTTGAATACCAGGCAGTTCAAGGTGTTTGTTTCAGTGGATTGACCTTATATGCGTACTCACGGCCCAGGCCTTGAGCAACAGAAAGAGCACAGGACTTCTCTCTCTTTGCTGAAGTATAATAGACCTTATGGGGCGTGCAAATAGTATCATTCTTTAGAAAGACTAAGACAGAGCTCAACAAATTAAATACCAGGAGATGGGTACCTGAAAGGGGGGGGGGGGTGGCCAAGGAGAAAAGGATAGAATAATGAATTGGGGAAATGAATAGAATGCAGGTAAGAATGCATTGTATATACCACAGAACTGAGAAAAATAAGGACGGGGTGGATTGAAGGGAGTGAAGATGTTCAAGTAATGACATTGATCAAGATGTATAAATTGCTTAGTTAAATGGCAAAAAAAATCAACCTATAGCCTAGAAATGAAGAAAAATGAGGGAAGGGGTGTGTGAGAATGTTAAATGGAGTCACAATGATGAAGATGCACTGTAAGGGCTGGGAAAGTGGCTCAGTGGTAGAGTACTTGCCTTGCATGCATGAGGCCTGGGTTCGATTCCTCAGCACTACATAAACAGAAAAGGCCAGAAGTAGTGCTGTGGCTCAAGTGGTAGAGTGCTACCCTTGAGCTGAAGAGCTGAGGGACAGCACCCAGGCCCAGAGTTCAAGCCCAATGACTGATCAAAAAAAAAAAAATGATGCACTGTATTCATAAACTGCTCTGTTGAATGGCAATTCTTTTGTGAAACTACTTTAGAAATATATATATATATATATATGTATATATATATATATATATATAATTTTTTTTTGCTGGTCCTAGGGCTTGAACTCAGGGCCTGGGCAGATCCTCAGCTTTTTTCCTCAGAGTTAGTACTCTACCACTTGAGCCACAGATCTACTTCCAGCTGCTCTTTGTAATTTATTGGCGATAAGAATCTCACAAACTTTCCTGCCTGGCCTGGCTTTGAACCACGAGTAGCTAGGATTACAGATGTGAGACACCAGTGTCCAGAAAAAAATATATTAAAAAAAAAGACTACAGAGTCTCCTAGGTTGTATTTTTCAAATACAGAAAAGAGCAATTATAAAATTTGTACAGATAAACTTCTCATCTTCCTCCCAAGCTGGCTTTGTCTAATGGCGTACCCGCTCTCTTCTTTTTCTCACCCCTCACCCCATGTCTGTTGAATGAGCAGGCCTGTGCAGACCTGCTGTCCCACCAGAAGCAGCTCACAGTGGGCCTGCCACCTGAGCCCCGTGAGAAGACCATCTCTGCGTAAGTCTCTGGCCAGGAATTTCAGGAGTGGATCAGTAGGAAAACATCAGTGCCCTGCACTGTTCAGAAGGAGGGGCTCTTTGAAGACTGTGTCACACAGGTTCTTCTAGCATAGCACATAGAAGGATCTCCTATAGAGGACAAGGAGCCCCTGGTTCAGAAACACTTGTGGTGTTTGTGACTTACTACTCTTTCCTAGGCCTCTGCCCCCAGAGGAACTCACCAAACTCATCTACGAAGCCAGTGGGCAGGACATCAGTATCGCTGTCCTCACACAGGTTAGGGTACAGCCCAGGAGATGGGAAGCTGGGCCACAGCCTTCCTTTGCCACCCAACTAGGTCTCTGAAGCCCTGTTTTTTTCTCTCTCTCTCTCTCCTTCAGGAGATTGTGGTTTACCTGGCCATGTATGTTCGGGCTCAGCCGAGCCTCTTTGTGGAGATGCTCAGGCTCCGGATTGGACTGATCATTCAAGTGATGGCCACCGAGCTGGCGAGGAGCCTGAACTGCTCAGGTAAGAAGCCATGGCTCCCACAGCTCGTGCCTGCCAAGCTCCAGCCATGCTCTGAGAGGAAACCTGGCTCGAGTACTCCTGGGCTGCCTTCCTCTAAGTGCGCTTGGGTTTCTTGAGGTTCCCTCATTAGACATGGCTCCTGGCGGGCTGTTCATCACAGCATGCTGACCTTCCTGAGTAGGAGAGGAAAAGGAACAATTGAGAAACTTTGCTCAGCCTGACACCTAGGTTTCTCACTGAAGTTCTTACTATGAACTATCGTCCAGCATTTTGTCATTCCTTCACGGGGAGAAGTGCTACTAATTGCAATACAGACACCAATTGCAAGACGTATACCAACATCAGGTGTCTAGAAACACCTTATGTACTGACTTAGCAATATTCCGAGTCCCTAAGCACCAGTGCCTTTCAGCTTCTATCACCGTCTAATGAATCATGAGCAATCACGCCTGCCACTGTGTCCTTTGCCACCTCTCCCTCCCCCCCCCCCACACACACACATACACATTCAGGTCTACTCAATTCTGCCTTCACCCGCCACCAGCCCCAAGGCTGGGATGATTACAAGACATTTGTTTGTAGGAGAAGAAGCTTCCGAGAGTTTGATGAACCTCAGCCCCTTTGACATGAAGAATCTCCTGCATCATATTCTGAGTGGAAAAGAGTTCGGGGTAGAAAGAAGTGGTGAGTCGATGTTCCAGCAGCCTCAGGGGGAATGGCCTCCTAGAGGTACAAATAGGCATCAGTACTACCAGACCAAGCATATGGGCCACATGATTTCAATGGAATGAACGGAGCTTGGGCTTTATCCCCAGTCCCAGAGGCTTTTACGGGATGGAGGACATCCCTGTAGGTTTGCCAGGGTGCCTTATCTCACACACCTGTGTGCCTTGTAGCTCTCGTGGCCGTAATACCTCAGTGAACAGTGCTTGGGTCACTTGAGTGTCAGGATGAGAGGACAGCCTTTGGTTTTGGTAAAAGTCTTCTCAACTAGGCCCCCGTGTCATTGCCCATGGGGCAGTAAGAAAATCTATGAGCCCCTTGTTCCGTTTCCTCTGATATAGTAAAAAGAAAAAGAAAGGTACAGATGAGACTAGGTACATTATAGACTACCCATGAGGTCACACGTCACGTGATCATAAACTGTCATGTGGTAGAACATTTAGTGACACAATAAGCATAAGAAGAAAATGGATTACAGTAGACCTTTGGTATCCATGCGAATATATTTCTATGGAGGCCTCCACTGAAGGAAAACCATAAAGAGCCATTGAGTGCAATATTCTAGAATTATTCAAATTTGCTGGGTGCCCATGGCTCATGCCTATAATCCTAGCTACTCAGGAGGCTGAGAGCTGAAGATCATAGTTCAAAGCCAGCCCAGGCACAAAAGTCTGTGAGACTCTTATCTCCAATAAACTACTCAGAAACAGCCAGCAGTGGTACCATGGCTCAAGTAGAAGAGCACTATCCTTGAGCAAAAGAAGCTCAGGGGCAACACTCAAGCCCTGAGTTCAAGCCCCAAACCAGCACTCCCTACAAAAAATGAATTACTCAAATTTGCCTGTACTGCAATGTGAAAGAACATGGAGCAAGCCTCTGTAATGTCCCCAACATTGCTATTGTTCACATGAATAGTCACCCCCCCAAAAAAAACTAGATCTTTTTCATGCTCTTGATCTCAAAGACTAAAGATACTTGATTTATTTTCCCAAAGTATCACCCGAAATTCCCTAAGGACATGCTGCCTTTGAACAGATTTGTCCTTTATCACTTAAGCACCTTATGTTCCCTTTGTGGCTTGGGAAGATCCCCATGATCTACCTTGATTTGGAGGGGGGCATCATTGCTTTTGGGGGACATGTTTTTCACAAATTAAAGACAAAGAGACATGCAGCAGATTACAACTATTTAAACACAACTGACAGCACGGGACTGCCTGGGAGTTCCTCTATAACAACTAAGCAGATGAGAATTTCCAATTTTTTGTTTTAGAAATTGCTTCTGATTCTTTTTCACTTATTTTTTTGACCATACATGATCAAAACTTTGAGAACTAAGTCTTCAAATAAGGCAGCTTGCTGTGTACATATAGGTATATGATACTCTATAGATCATATATCTGTGCATATGAATGTGATGATTGTTTTATAAGGAAAAAATTTATACCGCAATAGTGGGGGTGGGTAGCAGAATAACTAAATTGTCAACTGACTTGAGTCCTTGTTTCCTTAGGAAGTCTGTTTCCCCTCTCCTCCAGGGAAGATATGTTTTGGGATAAGTAAAAACAGAGTTTTCAAACTGGGCACTAGTGGCTCATGCCTGTAATACTAGCTACTCAAGAGGCTGAGATTTGTGGATCTGGTTTGAATCCAGTCCAGGCAAGCAAATCCAAAAGACTCTTCTCTCCAGTTAACCAGTAAAATGTCAAAAGTGAAAGTGTGGCTCAAGCGGTAGATCACCAGCATTAAAGCAAAAGATAAGGGAGAGGATGAGGCCCTGCCCCAGGGCTGGCATAAACTTCTGCACAGCCCTTCAAGTGTGACGCATTAACCTGAGGGCAAAGCTAGCCTCTGATTCAGTGTATAATAAAGCAAGGGAGACAGGTGTAGACCCTAGTTGCCTGAATTTCTTCACTGGGGTGGGTGCTGTACAGTCGGAGAACCATGTGTATGTGTGTGTGTGTGTTTGTGTGTGGTGTGTTTCTCCTACAGTGCGCCCCATCCACTCCTCTGCATCCAGCCCCGCCATCTCCATCCATGAGGTGGATCATACTGGAGTCACCAAAACTGAGAGGAGTGGCATTACCAGATTGAGGAGTGATATGAAACAGGTAAGAACACCTGGGCAGTGGCGGCAGTAGTAGGGAACAGTTCCCCTCTCTGGTATCAGAAACCAACAGAAACCCGGAGCCTGATGCTTCAGCCTACTCTTTGTAGAAAATGTAAGGTCTCCTCTGTCTGAAATCTGAACCCAGCTGTCCCCACATAGGGACCCCAGAGCCACGCAAGGTTACACCCCCCCCCACACACACACATACCTGCCCTTAACCCTACCCTTCATTTAATGTTACTTGTATATTCTGGGATAGGCTCTCATCCGTGTTTGCTTCTGCGTTTAAAAAGTAGAGCTCTGCAAAAACCAACCACCCGTCCCCATCAAACATGCCCTTTAACTGTAATAGCAAGAGGGGTTTGGAAATAGAACAGAATGCTTGTGACACCTGTATTCTCCGCCTCCCCTAGATGGCTCTTTCCTTCAGCTTTGTTGAATTCAAATAAAAATGATCCCACACAGGACTGCAACTGGACCTCTTTTCAGTCCTAATGTGCCAGGTTTGTGCTAGGATTTGACCATAACCCACAGTTGGAATAGTTTCCTCCTGATGGTGCAAGTCACATGGTAGTCATAATCCACTGGCGCAAGTCTGAGACTCTAATGGTTACCCCTTGAGGCGAGACCAGCACTGCTCTGGATTATTGGAGGGTGATGGGAGAATCAGGGCATTCTTGACTTGGAACTGGTTTTTATTTCCTGATGTTTTAATTTTCAGATGACCAGGAGAGCGAGTGCTGATGAACAGGTGAGATATCTTGCCTTGTTTAACCTTGTCTGTGTGCTATATGTTCTTTCTGGCCTGAATGTGGAGAATGAGACTATCCATATAGAGTGTGGACACGGGGACAAGAAAGAGTGGCTCTGTCCACAACAGCGGTTCAGGCTGGCCAATCCCAGGGACAGAAAGAGAACAGGGTTAGAGGCAGAAAAAAATGACCTTACCCTGTACCTTAAAAAAAAATCCATGTATCAATTTCTTGGGCTTTGAAGGATATCTTGTAAAGGACATAGTCCAAGCTGTAACTCGCTGAGCATTTCTATTAAAAGAGGAGGGGCTAAATAGAGCAAGAGAGAGTAAGCCTTACTCAGGAGAGTAAGGCTACTCTATTTACCCTATCCTTAGATCACATGGTGGAGGGCGGGGCGGTATTTAAACCCAGTGGGAAAAACATATCACTTTTTCATCTGCCTCTGCCTCCTGCACACTGCCCTGACTGTCCCTGGCTCTGGGGTCATATTTGTAATTATTTGATGTCTCTATGACCAACCAGCACAATGTAAGCATAATGACATGCAAATGCACACTGTACATTTTTGTCCAAGAGTGCAACACACTTGAGCTCTTACTCTAATTTATGCTCTTTCTAACCTGGGTGCTGATGATTCACGCCTGTAATACCAGCTACTCGGGAGTCTCAGATCAGAGGACCATGGTTCAAAGCCAGGTCAGGCAGATAAGTCCAAGAAACCCTTATCTACAATTAACCAGAAGAAAAAAAAAAGTGAAGTAGAGATGTACCTCAGGTGACAGAGCACTAATATAAAACACACACACACACACACACACACACACACACACACACACACACACACACACACACACACACACACACACACACACACACACACACACACACACACACACACACACACACACACACACACACACACACACACACACGTTTGTGCTCTTTCCAAATAAGTAGCCGACTTTAAAGACTCTTTCATTTCCTACCACTGGGTGGCACTGTTGTTCTGGTTACCCACACCTACTGGCCTTGTGGATGGCAATGGATGGTTCCTTCTTCTTCCATTTAATGCTGTCTGTACTTTACAGGCTTGAAATAACCTTTCTTCTTGGATGGGTTTGGATCCCAGTAGCCAGTACCACTTTATATTTGCATATTTAATACCAAAATACTATTCTCTGCTTGAAAAAATTTACAAGATTTAATAAAGTCCTGCTAGGTTTAATAAACATATCAACTCATTGTGTTAAACATTTGCAAATAGTACAGAAAAAAATCTGGTAATTGTTCAAATGCCATTAAAATTTCACACTAGGGAATACTGTTACTTTGGGAAGGTAGAGTAGTGTAACACAGGCAGAGCCATTTCTGATTTTCAGGTAGTATTTCAATTGCCATTTTCCTCTCTGTAGAGATATGCACACAGTAAAACATGGGCTCATTCCAGAACTGTTTAAGATGTAATAGATACCATGCCATTTTAAGTGGCTACTCACTTTTGCAAGAACAGCATGTATACAGACTACCCCATGCAAGCTGGGGTACAATCTAGATTTTTAGATGAGGAAATTCTTGTGTCACCATGAGATCAATAGTGTGTGTATTTCACAAATCTGGGAAATGGATGCAGGTGTTAGTGGCAGTTATGGGTGTTTTGTTGATCTCTGTATATTTTTACAACTCACCATAAAACATGAACATTTCTTAGCTGTGACTTTGGAAAATGTGTCCTAGTTTTCTTAGGCATTCTCCACAAAGAAACCAAACCTGGTACTATTTGCTATTTAAAGAAAGACCATTGTGCCGGGCACCCTTGGCTCAAGCCTGTAATCCTAGCTACTCAGGAGGCTGAGATCTTAGAATCACAGTTCAAAACCAGACCGGGCAAGAAAGTCTTTGAGACTCCTTTCTCCAATAAACCACCAGAAAACCAGAAGTGGTGCTGTGGCTCAAGCAGTAGAGTGCTGGCCTTGAGCTAAAGAGTGCAGGGACAGTGCCCAAGCCCAGAGTTCAAGCCCCAAGGACCAAAAAAAAAAAAAAAAGACCATGGGACCAGGTGCTGGTGGCTCACAACTGTATTTTGAGCTACTCAGGAAGCTGATAAGCTGATATCTGAGGATTGTAGTTCTAGCTAGCCAGCCTGGGCTGGCTAGAAAGTCCATGAGACTCTTACCTCCAATAAACCACCAGAAAACCAAAAGTGGAGCTGTGGCTCAAAGTGGTAGAGTGCCAGCCTTGAGCAAAAAATGCTTAGGGACAGTGCCCAGGCCCTAAGTTTATGCCCCATGGCCAACCAACAAAAGAAAAGAAAGGAAGGGAAGGACGGAGGGAGGGAGGGAGGGAGGGAGGAAGGAAGGAAGGAAGGAAGGAAGGAAGGAAGGAAGGAAGGAAGGAAGGAAGGCAGACCATGGAGTGCTGGCTCCATAGAGTTGGCTTATTACCCTGCCCCAGTCCATTGTGAGACACAGAGGGTCCGCCCATGCTGAAGGTGAGAACAACCTGTCCAGCTAACTTCTGGGGCATGTTTTATGCTCTTAGGTGTTCCCCTTACTCCTGGCGTCTCTGGCGTCACTGCCCATGACTGAGTTGATTCTTTTTGTTTTGTAGTTCTTTTCTGTGGGCCAGACTGTGTCGAGCAACATGCATTCCTCCAAGTCTGCGGTAAACGTGCACGGGCATTGCGTGCTTCCCTGCCCCCGCCTCCATGTTTGTGCTGTCTGAACCCTCCAGTGGCCACATCCATGCTCCCACCTCATCCCCAACTTGGTATTGGTAGAACCCAGGGCCTTGGACACACTAAGCAAGGCCCTAAGAGTGAGCTGTACTCCAGCCACATCCTGACTTCTGAAGATTTCAGCAAGGTTTAAGGGTTTTCAGTTAATGTTGAAAACCTCCTGTAATCTTGAGAACATTCTAGAAAAGCCAAGGTGTACTTGAACTGAGCTTTTTCATCTTAACCCTCAGATCTCTGTGCTCCTCAGTACAGTGTGGGTGAAGAATGATCTCCTCACCAAGTCACAGGAGTTTCTGGAGCCTTCCAGCACAGCATTGTTTCTTTTCACTATTTTGTGCCTACCCTAGGGCTGAATGTCAGGGCCTGGCTGCTGTCCCTGAGCTTTTTTGTGTTCAAGGCTAACACTCTACCACTAGGAGCCAGAGCTCCACTGCTGGCGATTGCACAAGAGTCTCATGGGTTTTCTTGCCCAGACTGAGATCTCAGCCTCCTGAGTAGCTAGAATCACAGGCATGAGCCACCAGCACCTGGCTCTTTTCATTTACTTTTTGAGGGGCTAGGGATGGCACCCAGGGCCTCAAACATGCTAGGTAAGTGCTCTGGTATTAAGCTACATCCTCAGCCCCGGCTCTATATGGGGCCTTGGCTCGAGTGGAGGCCTAGGAAATGTTCCAATTGCCAAAGTTAGAATCTGCTGCTCTAAACCAGAAGGAAAAAAATCAGCTTAGTCACTGATGAGTGTAACTGTAATTACTTTTATTTGTAGCTAATTATTGCCTTATTTAAATGGTACTAACAAGCCCAGCTGAATAGCGCAGCCTAACTGCCTTTTCAAAATAAGATGTATTCAAGTCAAAATGAATACACACAGGAGTCTTGCCCCCTACCCTATTAGTGTACTTTATATTGGGATATTCTTTCTTAAAAGCCTTTAAATTTGGAGTTACACATTGAGAAGTACCTAATATTTGAGAACAAAGAACTCAATGATGTCGGTTACTTCTGACATGGAGGCCAAAGGGCAAGTATTGACCCTGGCAAGAGCTTGGCTCCAGTGAGCACTTGAGGCCTGGTCTCCATGCTTGGCTTGGATCTCTGCGCTGCCTCTAGGTCATGGGCAGCCCTGCAGCTGTGCTTCCCTGGTGGAGGCCAAAGGAGTCCAGCCTCAGGCAGGGAGGTGGGAAGATGGTCCCTTTCTCTCCCAGCAGCAGAGGCTGTCCCAGAGGAGTCACCAAGCACAGGGCCCAATGTGAGGTTGAAGCCCTGGGCCCAAAACAGGAAGCAAAAATGAAACTGGAAAACATTGGTGGAAAGGCCAGAAATCTCAAGATTGCACCAATAAGCAGATTCTTTGGCTTGATTTTTTTCCCTCTCTACCTTTCCTGGTCATTCCCTCCAGTATTATATGTGGCATTCTCTGTTGCACTCATCCTACAAGAAGGATCATGTCACTCACTGCTTTATGGAACTGCCAGAGTAAATAGTGGACACTCTGTGTCCACTTCCCCAGGCTGTGAGCCCGAGGCTCACCTGCTCTGAGGCTGGCATATCTCTCGAAGCTCTCCTGCAGGCTACTGCCTCACTTGAAATGAATACACAAAGTGCTAGGCCAGGGTCCTGGGGGGAGCAGCCCTCAGGGTGACAGCTGCCCCCATGAGCACTCAACGCAAGCCAGCATGCTCTCAGCAGTTTCTGAGCCCCTTCACCAGGTGAATGCCCACACAGAACTTCCTGGCGGAAGGTTGGCTGGGTCCCCATCAGGTACAGGTAGGTGGGCAGCAGTTGGTGCTAGTATAAGCCCAGCCGCCTCAGGGTGGGGTACTGTCATAGTGATGTTGAATGGGGAGTTGCAGCACAATGGTCTGACCTCAGAGGCCACACCTGTCCCTGCCGGGTCTGAGCCCTCTGAGCTCAGTGTCCAGAGGGCAGTACTACATTGTGGGTGGGCTGCCAGGGGTGTGGGAGGAGTTAAGGAACCACACCAGAGCATGGAATCCAGCAGGTGGCACACAATGTGGACTGGAAGAGGCAGATTCCTGCTGAGTAAGGGGCAGCTGATCAGTCTGCATGCTTGCAGGAGTTCCCATAGGCTATTTGCTGGGTAGCCCACAAGGCTTCTGAGGGGCCGTGTGGTCTGTCTTGCAGAGGTCCAGCTCCCCATCCTCACCCACAGGCACATCATCATCAGACTCCGGAGGACATCACATCAACTGGGGGGAGCAGCAGGGCCAGTGGCTGCGCAGAAGAAGGCTGGATGGCGCCATCAACAGGGTCCCAGTGGGATTCTACCAGAAGGTGTGGAAGATCCTGCAGAAGGTACGCTGGGTGCTGTGCTTCTATGGTACTTGGGAAGCCATGTGGCCAGGGAAAGGAGTCCGACCCGCCCCCCCCCCGACCCACCCCAGACTACCTGTGACGCATAGCAGCACTACCAGACAACAGACATAGACCGAGATGCACACCTCTGAGTTCAGGAGAACATGGCTGACAACTGTTGCCAAGGTGATTGTTCTGTGGGAAAACAGAATCCTCTGTCATCTGTACCCCGCAATCTGTCTCCTCTCACAGTTTGCTCCAGGGTGTTCCTGCAGCTCTTTGAGCCCCACTGAGATTGTCCTACCTCTACCATGGAACACAATTAACTCCACTTAAAAGTATCTATGCAAACCAAGATAGATTTTTTTTTCCCTAAATCTTTTCCGCACTCCTCTCCCAGGGGGAGATGAGAACAGAAATCATCCCAAGGGAAATGTACTCCAGCTCCTCTACGCAGCAACAGAACGCCATCTGTGTTTTTTTCTGTTTAAGTGCCCCTGGTCTGTAGCAAGGGCTTTGGACTGTGTCAGCACCCGAGGGCTTCCTCAGGGTGTTCACTGAGCTGAGCTGGCGGATAGAGTGGGCCCTGTGCGTGAGCACCGGGTTCTGTTACCCACTGGTGCCTTTGCAGTGGAGCCCTTTGAATCTATAGAGGTCCATGGTCCACCACTCTTCAGGAGTCTGGAATGGGGGAAGGCCGCACAGTTGCTGCCAGCTGGGGCGTGGGGAGGTGAAAATTGGCCAATTGCACTAGGCCTAGCTATTCCTAGAAAATCTCCCCGCTCTTCCTGGGGTAGCACACACTTCCGTTCAGACTCCCACTGACACGAACCAAGACACTTGTATGATGAGAAAGCAGCATGTTGTATGGAGCCCACTTGGTATTTATACACACGGGTGAGCTTGTCTGTGCATGTGCTCCAGTCCTTTGTGATTGGAGCTTATTATAGAATCTCGAAAATAGCCGCCTGCACAAGCACAGACGCATCACTTCACCAGCAGGAGCACAAAATCCTCCATCATGGCACTGAAGGGGGCCTGGCAGGTACCAGAGCCCAGATGCCAAGTCAAGGCAGAATCTCCAGGGAGCAGGACATAGCAGGCAGCACCCAAGGGCATTGCTCTCCCATGATCTGAACGATGCCTGCCCTAGAATTCTTCCATGCAAAACACAAGCCCGTGGGCAGTGAGAACACTGCTCTAAAGATAACTCTGGCAGTCTGGCGGATTCCAACCCTCGTGCAGACTGTGGGGCAGGGAAAGCTGTGTGCGCCTGCTCATGAGTGCGTGTGAGCATGTGTGGGAACAGACTCCTGACTGACTTGTGTCTTCTACCTCTAGTGCCACGGCCTCTCCATCGACGGCTATGTCCTGCCGTCCTCCACCACCCGAGAGGTAGGATGAGCAAACCCCAAATGCCAGCACATCTGTGTTCACTCTGTGGACTCTGACCACTCATGGCCTCCCCAGCTTGTTCTGTATGGACAGTCCATTTGAAGGGCTGGGCTTTTTTGGCCACCTCGCCCTCTACTGTGCCTGTTTCTTTCCCATCACTTTTTCTTCTTCTCATTTCCCTTACAGTGTATCTGGACTCCCAAGTTCTTTCGATTTGCCCCAAGCCACTTCAAATTGCCCAAGCTTCAGCTCACTTTGGCTAGACCCATTCTCTTCCAGCCACAGAACTTATTTCCTCTAGCTTTTTTTTTTTACCCTGCTCAAAGCACCATGCTTTATGCCACATGGGGCTTTCTTTTCTTCTTTTTAAAAGAAAGAAAGAGGGCTGGGATGTGGCTTAGTGTTAGAATGCTTGCCTAGCATGAATGAAGCCTTGGGTTCTATTCCTCAGTACCACATAAATAGAAAAGGCCAGAAATGGTGCTGTGGTTCAAGTGGTAGAATGCTAGCCTTGGGCAAAAGAAGCCCAGAGACAGTGCCCAGGCCCTGAGTTCAAGTCCCAGGACTGGCAGGCAAGCAATAAATTAAATAAATAAACAAATGACTCGAAATAGTCAAGGCCAACTGATTCCCAGAAAAGAGTGATGAGCCTCTTGCTTTAGTGGGTTCCTACTGCAGAATTGACACAGTAGACAGTAGGAAGGGAGGTTCTCAGCAGAGTCCAATCAGTGTTTGGACACAATTGGTTTTAGGGCTCTTTCTGTCCCATCTCTCAGTAGTGGCTTCCCTCTGGCCCCTTTGCAGATGACCCCATATGAGATCAAGTTTGCTGTCCACGTGGAATCAGTGCTGAACCATGTGTCCCAGCCTGAGTATCGGCAACTGCTGGTGGAAGCTATCATGGTACTAACTCTACTCTCTGACACCGAGATCGACAGCATTGGAGGCATTATCCAGGTGGACCAGATTGTGCATCTGGCCAATCAGCTGTTCCTGCAGGACCAGGTGGGTGTGTCTAGGTCAGCTAGCTGCGTCAAGGCAGCCAGCATAGCTGACATTCACCTCTGTTGAGGTTAGATATTGTGTCCCACAAAGTAGGGAACAATACGCTCAAACAAAGAAAATATGAAGGTAGAAAGAAGATAGAAAATGTCAAAAACTTGGTTAGGAAATGGCATTGTAGCCCCTTGGAAGATCAGATAACCTGTGGGGGTATACTTGTCAATGTAGCTTTCAGCCCAAACATGGCACTGGCTACATACATGGCCCTACGTGAAGTACTTGCCCTGTACCCCCAAAGGAAGTAAGGCAAAGAAACCATCCTTAAGCTTTCAGTCCTCAGTTTCAGACTAGAATCTGTGAGAACAGTGTCCAGAACAAAAGCAACCTCTCCCCCAGGGGGCGCTGGTTTCCTGCTGTAGGACCAGGCCCAGGCCCCACCCCTCACCCATTTGAGCTCACCATCTCCAGCTTGCAGAATCACCTGTGGTCGAAGGGTTGCCTCTGCTCATTTCTCCTCTGCCTTTCTGGCTACAGGTATCCATTGGAGCTACCGATACTCTGGAGAAAGACGAAGCCACAGGAATTTGTCATTTCTTTTATGACAGTGCTCCAAGTGGAGCTTATGGGACAATGAGTTACCTAACGAAAGCAGTGGCTTCTCATTTGCAGGAATTCCTGCCCAACTCAGGCTGCCAGATACAGTAGAGCCATGCTGCTAAATGGTCCACCCTCTCACTCTGGAACTATCCTGCTAGCCTCATTGGGAGCTCCCTTCCCCACCAGGTCCCGTGTGTCATCGCATGTTTCACTACAAATACACGCAAGGACATGGGAGCACTCAACTTGAATCCAATGTATGTTCATGCCCAAACATGGCTGGCCAATCCCCTCCCTTCCACAAGCAGCACCCTGGGATCAATGTCTAGGTTCATTTCTCAGGGATATTCGTCCCAGTGTTTGGAATTGGAAATAGCTCTCCCTATGTGAACTGAGAAGCTCACTCAAATTGGCTCTTTGAGTTTCAGAAATAGGTTGGATGAGCTAGTGACACGTCTTCACTGGAGATTTTCCAGTGGCAGTAGCTGGGCAAGCTGACCTGGATGAGGGCACATTTAATAGGTGCTGTCTGTCTTGGGAACAAACTGTTTATACCAGAAAGAGCAATTGTTTCCTGTGGAGTCTTGGCTATTTTGTGTGATGCTTTCTTCCTTAGCCTCTCATTTTATTGGTGTTAGAATGGCTGCCTCCTTGGATGGTAATTGTCTGTTGGCAGATGGATACAATTGCTCATAGTTAACTTGGACTCCTGGTGTTGCAGGATTATATCTTGAATGCCCAGGAAGTACAAGGGCTTCTCCAACCCACTCTTCCAGAATCTAGGGAAGTGGAGGATCTGACTTCTCTTAGGCAGGTAAACTGTGGCTTTAGGATTGGAGAAGGGAAGTCCCCTGAGGCCTCTCTCCAGCTCCATGCTCTGGGGCAGCATCACTTGGTGAGTCAGGAGATGACTCAGTAGAGTCAGTATGGAAATTAGTGGTGTGCTCCTACAGAAAAAATGCTTCCCTCTCAAAAACAGAGCCAGCCTGGGAACGTGAACCCATTTTACAGAGCATGCTCAGGCACTGATCATAGAGAAGTCTGGGGCTTTTGTGAGTGCCTTGATGAATGGAGTTTCTCTCCAGGTATTTTCCTCACGTGGCAGGGAAGGAACAACAGGAGAAACTGTTTCTATAAATAAATAATAAACTTTCACCTGGTGGCCAAATGCTGTATGTGTCTGGTTGGGAGTGATAGGTTACATTTGCAGGAATTCTGCCTCTGGTGTGGAAATGAAGTATTCAGTCAGTGCCTTTGTTCCTTTAAGTCAGTGGGGAGATTGGGAAGAGAAAGATGATGCTAGACCTACATTGAGGCCATGGCTGTACCTTGTGTCAAAGAGTCCACATGCTGTCCTGACCGTTTTTCTCGGGGCAGGGAGAGGCAAGGCATCTCACATTTCTGACCCTCTGGCAGCCTCACCTCACACTAAACCAGATATTTTGGAGTTGTGTCCGGGACAGGCTGGTCTGGGCCAGCAGGCATCGCTCATGTGGGACGCCATTGTCTTTCCTTCCATTTCTTACAAAGCACAAAGATCTCATTCCTGAGGTACAGAATAGAAATGTATTCACAAAACCCACAGTCTCTTAGCTTTAGTACAGAATACAAATGCATTTACAAAACCCAGAGTGTCTTAGTTTTAGCCAGAGTGGACTTAGAATTCATTGTACTTGGGACAGATCCAGAGACTGTGAGCATGTGTCTCCACAGCCACAGGCCTGGTTCGCACCTTCCCCAGGCACAAGGCTGTGGTATGCCTGGACCTGCCCATTTGCTCCTTGCCCATGTGGGAAAGGAAGAGAAACGCAGTCAGGCGGTAGCAGCCATGGGTCCAACACAACTGACCCTGTGTTTGCTGTCACGTTCCTGAGCCCCACGGGTCATAGCCTGCCATGTTTCCTACTGTTG